>NC_091661.1:5052500-6302500 GCF_042453785.1 Malus domestica | reverse complement strand
AATCTTCATGAAATGGCTTGGTTTTAAAGTGTTGCAATACTAGTTAAGCAACCTCCAGAATCAAGTTGCGACTCGGAAGGATATGGCATTTGAGGTGCGATTTCGCTTACACCTTACGCCTAAAATGCCTCCGAGATGCTAAGGACAACGCCTGAAGTGGTTACGCGGTTCATCTGCTTCTGTAAGTAAGACACCCGGCTGACGACCCAATGGCTGGCAGCCTAAGGCAATCCATAAGTTGAGACTTAAACTTACTATGACTACGCAGACTCGCATACTTACTTAAAAGCAGCGATTCCGGCCGACAGTCTACAATTTAAGTTTTGCTGGAATAAAGCTGAGGTACAACTATATTAGTTATGCGGACCTTCTCTGCTCCCTACGAGAAGCATGAGTCCGGCCAATGACTTTATAAGTTAAACACTTCGCAACACACCCTGGGAAGGCCAAGGCTCCAAAAGCCACTACAAAGCTGAGGTACGACTATAATAGCTACGTGGACCTCTTTTGCTCCCTACGAGAAGCATGAGTCTGACCGACGACTCTATAAGTAAAACACTTCGCAATAAGCCCTGGGTGAAGGATTTATTTTGAAAAACATGTTCATTTGAGCAACATCATATAGCATGCAATTAACAATTAAAAGGCGGAATCATGCTTGCATGCACTCAAAAACAAAACATTACCATGAAATTCAAAGCCTAGTAGATTGGTGAACCAATAATCAACTCAAAACAAAGTGAGTTGAAATTATTACCTTTGTAGATTCCTCTTTGCATAAGCAAAGGCTAATCACCCAAAGAGATAGGGCCTTCATTCCTTGCTTCTTAGATCCATGGATTTGGATAGAAAAATAGGTTTCTCCAAGTTCCCAAAATAGGGAACCTCCAAGTCTCTTCACCAAGGTTTGATTGTAGAAGAAATGAGTGACCTTGGAGTAGTAGGATTGCTAGATGTACCCTCCAAGGTGTTGGCCTCTTTAGAGAGAAAATGGAGAGACAATTCTCACCCATTTTCACCCAAAATAAACCCTTAATCACATTTTTGAATATTTTGTTATAAAGTCATTTATATAGTCACTTCTTTAAGTGACCTAAATAACCAAACAACCCTAATTCATCTTCATGGCCGGCCTACCTTGGGAATTTTGGGCTTTTGGGCCTTTGTGAATCTTTATTCATTAAGTTGTCATACAACTTAAGTCAATGGGCTTGACGTTCGAAGCCCATTGGGCCTTAAGGTCCAAAACTATCCCGAGGTCTTTAACGAACTTATTCGTTTGATTAATTAACATATTAATTAATCCTTGCCATAAATTAAATGATTAAACCATTTAATCATTCTTACTCATTTCCGTTTAATCTCCAATCTCTACCTTTTACGGTGTGCGATCCATTAGGTTCCTTTTAGCGAGGCAGTGGGCGATTAAAACAATTTTACATCGATTGTGAATTGAAACAATTTTCAATTCTCCCTTTAGTGGTTATACACGTATAGGGCTTCCACAAACCATGGTTGACGCCTAGCAGCATGTCATGGTTACCCAAGCTAATCAGAAGAGGTTAGAGAACCTATTCAGTTCGGGATTACAAATGCAATACGGTCCTTCTCTAATCTAATACTCTTGACCACATTGTTTGGTATGATAGTTTATTTATTCATGTCTACTATCCAATGTGATTCATTTGCTTATATGATTTCCTTGAATGTGATTTGGAACGCATTCCCCAATCTCATTCATACTCTGGCCAGAGATTCCAAATCATATCATAGAGTATTCTCCCTCAACTGTTTGAAGGTTAGAGATCCCTTGTTGCGCATTTACTTGTCTCCATAGCTAAGTGGCTTAACCCCAACGATGCCGTGACACCCCTAGGGGGTGAATTAGACATAATCAAAGATTAAGGACTTAACCACAAGACAACTGTGATGCCTCAGGTCAAAGGACTACTTTGCATTATCCCAACCATGAGTTCTCATGTGACATGGAATATAAGAACTCTTCGTTGATCACGTTCAGTGAACTCATTCTCTTATTGAGCACCTACGTACTTGTCTTGATGTCACACACACCAATGACTCGAGACTAGTCACTCTCCCTGAGAGAAGACACAGTACGTACTGATCTTAACGGACTGTCAATGCCCAATTGGTAATCCTATGATCAGGAACATTTAGGATGTGTCTACGAAAGAATGGTCTCATTAATCTAACTTCATTAGATTGCATTCTCCCAATCACATATTCCTTGGACTTTATCGTTTAAGCATATAACATTTATATGAGACGGCTCAAACAATAATCTTTGCCCTTTATATGTTAAACTAGATTAGTTTAACATTTGAAATGTCCGTAAAGTATCATCATATGATTGGTTTTAGGGCACATTTCCAACACTGGGAGGGCTAAAGCTCCTGAAGCCATCCAAAGCCGAGATTCACAATTATAGTAGCTACGCGGACTCACCTATTCCCTGCTGAAGCATGAGTCTAGTTGACAACTCTATAAGTTAAAAGTTTCCAACTTTTCCTCTTGCATGTAAAGCTCTATGAGCATCAAAGCCAAAACTAAAGTCTAAAGTGAACACGCGAGTCAACTGCTCCATTGAAGTAGCCAGCTCAACAGCCCGTCTCACGACAAAATTTTACAAGTTGCCTCTAACAGGCAAGACTCCAGAAGCCTCAAAGCTGAAACTAAAACCTAAGTGACGACATGGGATCAACTGCTTCATTGAAGCAGCTCACCCAACCGTTCATCCTATGGTAAAGTTTTGTGAAAGATATGGCAAAATAGAAGGATGAAGCAAAAACAAGGAAAGTTGTTTATTAAATTCTAGCAAATTGATATACCGGCTCGAAGGCCAACAAAGTTCAAGCAAAGCAGAACAAATGGGAAATGAAGAAAATTCCTAAGTCTAAATAAAAAGACTACTTCTTGGTAGCTTGCACAACCACTGGTTCCTCGACTGCCATGCCTTCAGCAGCCGCATCGCTACCCGCAGCCAAAACTTCCATCGGCTCATCCTCAGCCACCCCTGCCTGGACTGCCTGACCTTCAGCTACTCCACCAAAGGTAGCCTCAAATGAGAAATCAAGCAGATCAATTGGAGAAATGGAAAAAAGTCTCGAAGTCCTTCTGGAAAAACTCATAATCCAACTGCTTGCCTTAAAGATGGTATATATAGCCAAGCTTGTAGAAATCGGCCTGACAAGACGCAAGTGCCAGTTCGTGACTAGCTTTCTCATTCTTCAGCTGTATATTCTCCTTAACAAGCCCAATGTGAGCACCCTGCAGCTTATCTAGTTCATTTTTCAAGTTCTCGCTAGCAGACAGCGCACCTTGGATATCCATTTCCTTGGACTCAAGCTTATTGGCAACCTCATTAAGACGAGACACTTCAGCATGCATGAAGATAAGCTCCTCGTCCTTGGCAAAGAAAGCAGACCGTAACTTTGAATTAACACGCTTAAAGTCCTCAAGCACCGGAGAAACATGACTGACTTCCTTCTATGCAACTTCCAACATCGCCTGAGTCGTACTAAGTCTAGCAATCAAATGGGCGACCTCCTGATGAACGATCTCCAACTGCAAAGAAGTGGGGGCAGATGAGAACGAAGCTGAGCCCCCATTGCCACTTCAGCCTCCTTAACACATTTGACAGCATCCTGGTTAACGCGCATAAACTCAGCTGCCAGGATCAAAGTCTTATGCATTGTAGCAATCAAGGAGGACCTTCTCGAGTAGGCATGATGCTTGGCAAATGAGTCTTTGTGAATGACAACTTTCCCAACACTGTCAATAATCTTGGTGCATGCATCAACATCCTTAAGCAGGTCAGCCTTCAGTAGCGTACAAACCTTGGGAAACTCTCTAGCCTCATACTCGGTGGATCTATCACAATTATCCATGCGAGCAGATTTCCTTTTCTCAACAGACGATTCAATCATGATAGAAGAAGGAACAGGCCTAGGAGCCACCTTAGCAGCAGAATGCACCTTCCAGCTTTTCATAGTGATAAGCTTCTCAGAAGCCAATCTAGACTTAGCTCCCGATGGATGTTTCGATATAAATTCAGACACTGGAGGCATCACTGAACCCTTCTGCTGCGCAAGTCTCTCAGCAATGGATGTTGTCGCCTTCGGAGCAGCAGGTTTCACAGGCTCAAGCTCAACGGTCTTCTTCGCTTCCTTAAGGGAAGTTAGATAAATGACAAATTTTTCGGCAACAGACGAGCTCCTACGACCAACAGAAGAAGTCATTGGCTTCTTCTCAACCAAAGGCTCACAAGCAAGTGAGGAATACCTATTCTTTCCACCACCATTGGCAGCAGGCTCTACAGTAGCGATCGGGCGAGCCGATGCCTCATCCTTTATTTGCTTTATCTCTTCCTTCGAAGGTAGACCACCTTTCTCTCGACGAATAGGGCTGAGTAGCCAGCGCCACTCATGGTACTCAGCAGGAATGCCCAAGGCGGCATGCACTTTCTTCATATCTGCCGAAGTCTTGGAGGTTGAGCCAAACTTCGAATCTATGCAAAGCAAGGAAGACAATTAATAAATTGAAATCATGGAGCAGCTCAACAAAAATTCAAGCAGGACAAGAATAAAGCAGTTCACTTACCACTGATAAAGGTAGTCGGGACACATAGTTTAGGAGAAGAGTCAGACTTTCACTCTCCGCTCACCTCTAAGGTATCTCTTGCCTACTCATGATCATCTTTGCTAGAAGCATCAAACAGCTTATGGTGAGACCTCAGCTGCCCATACCTTCCTTGTGGCCAATCTCAAATAAGTACCAAAACTTATTTATGGTCAAGCCAAGATCAAAGAACCTGCTCAAGTTCAAGAACCCCACCATCGCACGAACTGCATTCGGGGAGCACTGAGCAGGCACGCATTTCATGGAGCAGACCACCTCCTAGGAAAGACGCTGCATGGGAAAAAGTAAATCCCAACACGAAGTTGTACAGATGGAATTTGATAACTCTTTTCCTAGTAGAAGCACCCTCATCGTATGGTTCATGGTCATTATCGTCTTTCACCTGCTTGACCTAACCCCTGATGGAATCACATGCTTGTACGCCTCAAGAAAATCCTGAAACAGCTCGTCGAAATTAATCTTGACATGCGCAGCTTTGAAATAGCCCACCTTGTAGAAAGAACCACCTTGACGGTACAAAGGTGGATGATATTCGTCACTGTTGCGATCAGAGGAAGACATCTCAAAGTCTCTACAAAGAATACGAGGAAAAATATTTAAAAGGCACCTCGCAAGAAGAGAATAAAAAATAAATAATAAAAAAAAAGGTCTGCAAGCCCAGCGCCCTCGGGCTAGGCCTCACGGCCCAAGCCGTTCCAACCTAACATGGGGGGAGGCCCACACCTCCTTCCCTTCCCTCTCCTGTGCCCAACGCACACCAAAAGTAGACCTAGGCCTCTCGGCCCAGATTGCAGACCCCAGCAGGAGGCCCGGCCCATGTTGGCCTTTTCTCCTTTCCTCATCTCCACCAATTTCCAGTTGCCCATCGAGCCCAGCTAGGCGCGAGCACCTTGGCAAAGCCAAGCCAACCCAGGCTGCGCCACCAAGCAGCCCTGTGGCTCTTTGTCATGTGTCATCCACCTCCATGGCACTCGCCAAGCCAATTTTTCAAGTCCAAAGACTCCCAAAAAATTCAAGAAGAAAAAAATTCAAATTTTTCTTACCTTGGTGCAACACGGAGAAGAAGAACAACAACGAGAAATGACCCTTTGCAAGGGCAAGAAAAGAAGAACGCCAGGGGAGGGGGAATAAAAATTTCCTTAGGCTTATCTTCCTTGTTGGAATAATGATTGTTCTCCAAATTTATTTAATCCCCTACTTAAGGTAGAATTAAAAAGGTATTGGGGGTAATTATTTTCCTTTTCCTAGAAAAAGTCTATATCCAAATCAAGAAAGAAGATCAAGTTCAAATTGGGAAACAACTCTGCAAGCCTAAGCAGCTTGGAATTCCTACACCTACTATCATTTTCCTGCGTGCATCACAGTAGGTGTGGGGTCATTTGTGGAGCCTAAAATAATCCCAAAAATTCTAGAGGCAACATGTGGACTTTTATTCAAGAAGGACAAGATTGCCCTCAATAAATGGGCAGGCTTCTCAGATGTTCCCATGCGTAGCTCACATCCCTAGATGACTCAGCAGCTGAACACAATTGCCCATAGCTCACCTGCCCTTGGCAAGGAATTAAAGATAAGGATTAATTACCCAAATCCTATCTTAATACATTCCCAATTGAAGATTGACTCCAATCAAGTAAGTAATCCTAATTTAAATCAATTAGGGATAATTACACCATTATCTCAAGATATTATTTTCTATTTAATATCTTGGGAATATTTAGAGAATATCTCTCCATTAAACACTATGGCAGGTCCTATGCCTATAAATACCCCATATTCTACCAAATTTTTAGAGTTTTTGCAACCTTAAAAAAGCCTTAAACACTTTACTCTCTCAGAGAAACTAACTTAGGCATCGGAGATCCATTGACCTAACCCCCCCCCACCTCGTGGGTGCATGTGGCTTAGGTCTCTGATCAAAGGTGTTGATTGTTTTGCAAGTGCATTTTCGTCGGACTGAAGACGACGGAAATTTGCATAGACAGATAGTTATCTTTTTAAAAGTTTAAGCCATGCATGTCCCCCAATTCTATTGGTCCTTCACCAATTTAAAGATTTAGGTGTTCGAACGAAGATTTCTCCGAAGAGGACCCCTCGGCACTCAGCACAGCTCCCCAAGGGATTGACACTTTGGATGTGTAATCGGGCTCTTGCCTACTGATGTGCTGCAAGAAGAGGACATAGTTAGTTTTGAAATGTGCCTTTGTGGGGCCTTAGGTGTAGGCCTTGAGGCTCGTAATCAAAACTAACTAAGTGCTAGGCATGCCACTGCTATCTCAGTATAGCAGATGTAGAACAAGATTGTGTTTAGTCGATTACTTGCGCCCTAAGTTACTCGGACTTCTTGTTATCAAAGGATTATCGTGGATGGGTTAAGTCCACATTAAGTTCTTTTTCTTGCCTTGTGACCGAGGACTTTCAGTTCATAGTCTTGTATATTCTAATGAGGGGAGTCTAGATCCTAAAGTTAGAAAACATGCGGAAATGACTTGAATACATGCTGTAGAATACATGAAGTAGTAGATCTAATATCTTAGAAAACTCATAAAGAACTTTAAGCAAGATTTCACCTTGTCAGTCAAGGTTGATCTTCTTGCAAACACTTCTCTTTGAGTTTACAGAGGTTTCTATGCTAAAAAGGGATGAATGGTAAACCAATTTACACAAGGGAATTGATACTACGCCACTAGGGGTGATAACAGAGCTTTTAAACAAGACAAAAGATAGCTTTTGTGAGGGAGATATCCTAAAAATGACTGAGATCTGGGCTGATTATAACTTTTAAATGCAAATCTGGCTTGAGAACAGAGTTTGTATGTTTGTTTGTTTGATTGGTTGAGTGTCCTTATCTCTGGGGTTTCTTCCTCCTTTTATAGGCAAATTAGCCCGATTGTAGTGACTTTGTTCCTGCCCAGAAGCACTTGGAGGGTAGTGAGTCATCAGCTTTTTACTTGTATTGCCCCTAAAAGTGCTTTTTGGCTGATTGTGAGTTAGTCCCCATCACTTGACATTTAAATCATAAGCACATGGCCTATGCATTAATGGGAAAGTGCCAATTTGTCTCTGGGCTTGATGCTTGGGCCTCGAGCATGTCTCCCTTCTGATAGGCATTTTTGGGCTTTCATATACTTGCAGCCAACGTTCAAATATTAACCCAAACAGTGCCCCCTTTAATCAATGTTGAGGCTGCAATCCCAAGCGCTAATAATGATTAAATAGTCGTCGCATTTTAACAACCGTCGTATGCCTTCTTTCGGGACTTACACCAATTAAAGCAGATGTTGGTTAACGAAAACCCTTGGGCTAACCCACAAACTCCATCATTAAGTAACCGTTCACTATATAATTCGTACTTAACCTCCTCAGTAAAACAACATAACCATTTAGAGCCTTCGAACTTCCAGGAATTCTAGTATGCTCTTGCCTTCTTAGTTCTTTAACTTTTGCCCCCTTAATTCCAACTTTTCCTCCGATCTTCTTCTCAAAGTCCTTAATGGCACCCAAAGTTGCTTGAATCCAATCTCCTTGCGAGACTGGTGAATGGATTTCCACCATGCTTCAAGGAGGGAGGAATGCACTCCTTGGGACCTGCATGGACTTCTCAGGTCCCAATTGTCGTTGAAAACAACATGCCTAAGGAGAAATCAATTTTTAAAATATCCTCAGAAAGGTACACTGCTTCCAGCTTCTGTTTCAGGACTTTTATGGCATTGAAGAGTAACCGAGCAACTTTAATCGCACCGGTAGATTCTACTTATGGAAATAAAACTATCTTCTCTTGTACTGATATCCACAAGCCCAGACCTCCCAATAGCTTCCACTTTCTTGATCACTTCATCATCATGGGTGTATGCTTCAGGATCAATTACCACGACCTTGTTGGTTTTAGGATCATCATCAAAGACTTTGGTAAGATTTGTGGTAAAAGGCTCTGCTATGGAGGTAAGGATCACATAGGTGTCTTCTAAAAATGAGAGGTTGGAAGAGCAATTATCAAGTGACCTTTTGTCATCATTGAATGAGATGAAAATGACTTCTTTAATTCAATTTGGCTTGCATTTCCTTCTTGAAACTCAACTATGATGAGCACATAAGCTGACTTTAGATTTCTTGTAATGCTTATACTTCTTCAATGTAGCAATCTCTAACATCCCACAAGGTTGTGTGATATTTCTTCAAAAACTTAGCATTGATTGGATGCTTCTGTAAGCTTCCATCCACATCTGCCAAGTAATATCCTCCTTTGTCCAATACTTGGTTGATAATGAAAGGACCCTCCCAAGTCGGGCTCCATTTCCCAAATCCTCTAACTTGAGCTCCCCAAGGCAGAATTGCTTTCCAAACTAACTGTCTTTCCTTAAAGGTCTTTAATTTTACCTTCTTGTTTTATGCTCCGGCAATAACTCTCTTCCCTTCTTGAATTTTATCTAAAGCTTTAATTCGGGCTGTATCTAGATCTTCAACTCCCTGACATATAGCCTGAATGTATTCTTCATTGTGTAGCCCGAATTGGTTATGAATTCTGACAGAACTCACATTAATCTCCATGGGGAGTACAACGGCTTACCTGAAGGTTAGAGTATAAGGAGTAGTTCCAGTTGCTACCCTTTTGGAAGTTCTATAAGCCCACAAAGTTTCTCCTAATTTCTCATGCCACTTTTCTGGACTCTCGGCAACCATTCTTTTAATAATGTTCACCATGATCTTGTTGCTAGCTTTTACTTGACCATTTGATTGGGAGTAGTAAGGACTAGACTAAATCATCTTTATTTTGAACTTACTTGCAAATTCCTCTACTTCTTTTGAAATAAAAGATGGCCCACGGTCTGTGACAATTGTTTCGGGCACCCCAAATCTGTGTAAGATCTTGGTTTCAATGAACTTCTTAACTGTGGTTAAAGTGATAGTCTTCACAAATGAAGCTTCTACCCACTTGGTGAAGTAATCCATCTCCATTATTATGAACGTGTGTCCCTGACTAGAGGCTGGGTGAATTTACCCGATGAAGTCCATTGCCCATCCTTTGAAGGGCCAAGGTTTGACCACGAGGTTCAAGGGTATTAAAGGCATATGTTGGTGAGGTCCATACATTTGACATTCTTCACACCCTTGAGCATAAGCCTTGCAGTCTTTTTCCATCTCAGGCCAGAAATAGCCATATCTTCTAAGCAACCATCTCATCTTAGTTCCAACTTGATGTGCCCCATAGATTCCTTCATGTACTCCGGCCATTACCCTCATTGATTCTTCCTGGCCTAAATATTTTAGCAAAAGTCCATCTGGAGTCTTTCTTAATAGATTTCCCTCTCATAAAACATACTTAGCAGCTCATTGTCTATTTTTCATACTCGTGGGGAATGATGGATCTTTCAAATATTGAACAATAAATCCTCTCTCTCTATTTCTTCAGTCATCACATCTAGGCTGAATCCCCTTTCAAAGATAAAGGGGAGATGTCTATTCTGAACTTCTATATCCCTTTTAAACTTCCTTTCTTGGATCTGTACTCCAGAAGCAATCATGTTTGATTCTCTGGGAATATGGCTGACTGATATTTCAGGGCCCTAATAGCTCAATAGTTGTGTGGATGCTAAATAGTAACCCGCCATGGTGATGTGTCTGCACTTGTATTCTCTATTTAACTGATTAATCACCAATTCTGAATCACCACACACCTCAACTTATGTTGCCCCCAACTTTATCAAAATCTCCAGGATAATTCTCATTGCTTTATACTCTGCCCGATTGTTGGTAGTCTCTTGATAATCTAAAAGGAATGAATAGCAATGATGAGTACCCCTGGGATCAATGATGACAATCTCAGCTCCCGCAACATTTTGAGTGCAAGAACCATCAAATACAGTGTCCAAAGAGTGATCCAGAGGCTAGTTATTCTTTTTATTTCTTGTTGGACCCATTCTTCTCTGCTTGAGAAGGCTTTGCCTGGCAGGATCCATTGATGTGAAAATTAACTTGACACACAAATTAAACGCTATTAAACATGTAATTGTAGTATTAAGCAAGTAGGGATCGTTCTAAACCGAGGATTAACTAGGGCTGCTAATCAATGCAAATAAGACTAAAAAACACTAAACTAGACTCTATGAACTCAAAACTGACTTAAATGACTTAAAATAGCAACAAAAAATCAAAGACACTCAATTCTAGACCTAACAAGTGATTTGGACGAAAAATAAAACTTAACTTGACTCAAAAGACTCAATTAAAACAGATTATGACTCAACTAACTCAAAACACACTAAAAAGACTCAAAACAGCACAATACTAACAATTAGACTCAAAACAGACTTTAACGAGTTATTTGAATGAATTTAAGACTAATAAGACTCAAAACACTCAATTGGACAGATTGAAACACTTTTTGAACTAATCTAACACACCTAAGTAAAGGGGGGATTGAATTGAATGAAATTAATTAAATTGAACATATTGCAAAACTAAATCAAACTAGGCACGAAATTAGGTGAATTGAATGGTGAAAAGCTAGCTAGAGGATTCTTCTCCACACATGAAACATATGCAACATAAATTGATTTCCAGTATTGTTTCTTTAAACCATGAACGACAATGCCCCAAATTAATCGTGAAAAGCACAAATTAACTTTCAGATTTTCCTAAGTTCGTTAAATTAGATGGAATACGCATCAGCAACCAAATTATTCTTCTCAAGTTCCCTATATGAACAACATGATAAAGATACAATCAAAGATCATTAAGTTCTATGAAAATCATAAGCATTGACATGACATTCGTAACTATGAACTGCATGATACTCCTGCCATGGATTTACCTAACACGATTGTGACTAGCAACTTCCACTACTTGTAAATATAAGTTCGTAACGATTAGGTGAAACTTCCTTATATTTTAGCATCAGATTCATGCATGCAAATTAAGTGTGCACCCTCAATCAACATACACAAATAAGTTCTCAATCAATCAGATAAGTAAACCACATTCATGTTTTACAAAACAAAAACTGAAGGTAATCAATTCATATCAAACATATGTCCATGGCTTCGAATTCAGCTCTAACTAATAAGAAAATTAGTTACACATGTTCATAACAATTGAAAAGCAATCTGAAATAAACATGGAAACAAAACAAGGGAAGAAAGAACTCTGGAAACTCCAAAGGATGCAGGTAGGCTTGCGGCACACTCCTCTTTCTCCAATGGAAGCCACGGCAAGGTCTTGTCTTCTCTCCTCTGCGGCAAAATATGGATTTCTGAATGGGTGGTGGTGTAGAACGAATTATGGTGTGGTGGGTGGTGGTTTTGCGGCTGAAAGGGGTGTAGAATTATATGGGGGGTGATGGTCAAAATTATGGCTGAAAACATATATTTATAGGCAAGGGTTTGGCCGAATTTCTGTAGGAAAAAGCTTAGGATTTTGGCACAAGGCTTGGCCCAATCTAAAGGGGGAAATAACTACGGTTTCTGGCGGATTTTTAGGGTTTCTAGAAGGGTTTGGGACGGCACTTTTGTAGGGCTTCTAGAAAGAGTGTGTTATGGCTGATTTCTGACCTTTTAGTAGAGTTTGGGGCGCCACCTTTCTAGGGCTTCTAGAAAGGTGGGTGCGGCACATGTATAAGAGAAGATATAGGCCTTCTAGAAGGGTTGTAGGTCCCATTGCAGCTGATTACTCATCTTCCAAGTCTTGAATTAATTTCTCCATCTCTTTAGCACATTCCTCGCTTCATTTGATCTTTAAAAACATCCATTCCTTGTGCTCCACATGCATACAATCCATTCCAGCCCAAAATTGCTCTAAAATGCTTCAAAATGCACTTTCTTGCCAACTTTGCCAATTAGACCTACAAACAAACGAAAATAGCTTAAATCACTATAATAAACACAAACTAACTATGAAAATGCAAGAAAAAAGCTAACTAAGTCGCATAAATATGCTCCTATCATCCACATACTAGCTACTTCCAAAGTTCCTGGGATGTTGATAATCTCTTCTTGAGACTCCTGGTGCTCAGCCAAGAAGTCTGCAATGGCTTGTCCCTTGATCGCTCTTTGAGGCACATATTGAAAGTTGAACTCTGGTAGTGCTAGAATCCACTTTCCAATTCTCCTAGTTAGCATTGGTTTTGACAACATGTACTAGATCACATCTGTCTTGGCGATGATGTGGATGTGGCAAGGCAACATGTAATGCCTTAGTTTGTAGGCAGTGAAGTATAGAGCCAAACATAACCTCTCCACTGGTGTATATCTTATCTTTACCTCAGTAAGGATTCTACTGAGGTAGTACATTGCTTGTTCCTTCCCGTCTCCATTGTTTTGGGCCAGCCAGCTTCCCATTAACTTTTCAAAGGCAGAAATATAAATTTTTAAAGGCTTTCCCCTCTGAGGTCGCATGAGCACTGGTAGGGAGGCTAAGTAAGCCTTTATCCTGTCGAAAGCCTCTTAGTGTGGTGGGCCCCATTCAAATTCTTCCTTGTCTTTCAATCTAAGCAAAAGAGTTAACAGCTGAATCTTGCCCGCTAAGTTAGCGATGAATCTCCTTAAGAAGTTGATTTTCCCCAACAGCCTTTGCAGTTGCACTTTGTTAGTGGGAAGACGTGATTCCATTATTACCCGAGCTTTATTCTTGTCAACCTTTACACCTCTTTGATGAACAAGGAATCCCAAAAAGTTGCCCGATCTTACCCTAAAAGCATATTTCTTTAGATTCATTTTCAGCTTATGGATTCTCATTCTTGTTAAAGCTTGTCTGAGGTCTACCAAGTGATGTTCTTCAGTTTTAGACTTCACCACGATGTCATCAATATATACTTCCACGCTATGGCCGATTAAGTCATGAAAAATGGCATTCATCACTCTTTGATAAGTTGCACCAACATTTTTGAGTCTGAATGGCATGACTAAGTATTCATATGCTCCTACATGACCTAGGCACCTAAAAGCTATTTTGTGTATATCTTCTTTAGCCATTTTTATCTGATTACAACCGGCATTCCCATCCATGAAAGATAGGAATTTATGTTTGGCAACTGCATCCGTGGATAAGTCAGCCATGGGCATGGAATATTCGTCTTTAGGTGTTGCTCCATTAATATTTCTATAGTCAACACAACATCGAACTACATTAGTTAAAGTTTTTAATACAGGTACAATGTTGGCCAACCACTCGACATATTTGGTAGGCCTAATAAATCTAGCCTTTACTAGCCTCTCGATTTCTTCTTTAACTTTCTCTTCGATCTCCTTTGACATCCTCTGTGGTGCTTGCTTTACAGGTTTATATCCCTCCTTAATAGGCACCTTGTGTTCTACTAAGGTTAGACTAAAACTGGCATCTCAGTGTAATGCCAAGCCAAATAATCTTTGAGCTTGTGCAAAAGGCTGACAATTCTTGCCCGATCCTCTACTTCTAATAGGCCACTAATTTGTATAGGTCTTAGATCTTCCTTAGGCCCCAAGTCAATAATCTCCAAGTGGTCCTGCACCTTTGGTGGTGGCTTGTCAACTTCTGCACATAAAAACTCAACTAACTCTGGATTCTCGGGCAAGTCTTCTGGCCCATCCAGGTCATATATACATTCAGCCATTTGTATGGCCGCTTCTAACTCTTTCCTAAAGAACTATTCTTCACATCTGTTCTAGGTGCTTAAGGCCGCTTCCTCTTGTTCCTTAGTCACCTCTCTCTTTCTTGTTTTCTCTCTCTCTCATACACCAACAGTCTTTTGATTAAGGACCTAACTACAATTACTTGGTCATTCCTTCTTTATTCTGACATTACTAGTGTTGGGGAGTTGGGACAATATGGGGTCTATCACATTCTTCCTTGGTGAGGAACAATCCTTTCTCCAAAAGCTTTTGGGCCATCACCTTAGTCGGGCGGCCGTTCTTATTAGCTCCTAAGCACTGGAGAATCCTAATACTAGGATTGTAAAAGCTGGCTTCTATAACATTAGCTATGAGGAGGAATGGCCGTGACTCGGCCTCCACCATCTCCCAAAATCCTGGCCCTATGGTTCATTCCTTATGGTAAATTGCTATCTGTTGGTGTAAGGTGGAAGGCACATATAGACTTTGATGAATCCAATTTCGGCTAAGCAAAGCTCGATAAGTGGAAGTATTGTCTACCATGAAGAAGGCTAGCATGATTTGCTTGGAACCCAAGTTAACCTCTAGGGGCAATATCCCATGAGTTCTAGTAATGGCTCTGGAGAAGCTGGAAACTGTTAATTACGTGGGGATGAGATCCTCCTTACCTCTACACATCTTTTTCATTTTCTTGTACGGTAACACATTAACCGTAGCTCCTCTATCAATTAAAACCATCTTGAAGGGCACTCTCCCCAGATTAGCAGTTAGATAAATAGGCTTGAGATGGTTAGCTAAGGTCAAGTTTGGGCGATTGAAGACCATTATGTCCAAGTACACTCTCTCGAGCTCTTTTTTTGCAAGCTCAGGCAAGCCTATTCTACTCGACTCATTTTTTTCTTGCTTCTTCAACACTAACATGTGCCATCATAGGTTATGTTGCCAAGTAATCACCCTCCATTATGGCAGGTTGATCATGCTTGAGACAAAACATGGCAGATAGAACATATATCATGTTTACGTAGAAGTTGCTAGGTCTAGGTAAGTCCTCATTCTTGCCCCCAATGTGGCTCATGAATTCATCTAACCAGGTTTCTGCTTCTTCAAGTAACATCAACTCGAGCAGCGCTTCCTCTTGAGTTACGCCAAAGTTTGGCACTGGTCCTGGAACTTCACAAAAAGTATCGATCAACAAAGATGAGGGTATCTCCTCTCAAGTGAGATAGTTCCAAATCATATTGGTTTTGGACTCCATCTTGCTATTAGCTTTCTCTACCTCTTTTTTGCTTTTCCACTGAAGTTGATTTCTTCCCTCATGAGGTACTTTCTCAAACTTCACATTCTCTGAGGTTTATGAGACAGTGGGGACTTGTAATGAGTTCATGTAGCCTTTATGCTGCCTTTGAACTCTCCTAATCATAAAAGCTCCTATTTATTTGACGAGTTCATGTAGCCTTTATGCTGCCTCTGATTCTTCTTCGTTACTAGGTTCACTATATTTTCCCTTCTTCTGACATCTCCACCGGTATAGCTTGGCTGGGGTGGCCTCACATCCACCCATCTTGGTGTTTTGGCTTCTCTGTCTTCCACTTCTTCAAAGGATTCATAATTTCTGAATACTTCTGACAAGCCCTTTGGTTGAAAATCTCCTCCCAACCTTTAGAAAACATTTCTTGAGGTCTCTCTCTCAACTGTTCGCAAGACACTTCTGCAGGCTTTTTAGTCTTCTTTCTGTCTTCTTCTGATCAGCTCCTGATCGATAATGGCTCTTGATGTTAGGACTTCCAACACACTCACATTAACATTTACTACACAACATGACTCTTTTGATTATGGCTGCTTTAGACTTCTCGGGCAACTTGATAGCTCATTCAATCGGCTTAACAACTTGCCTCATTTCTACCTTGACTTCCCAGGTGGCCTTCCCTTTTCCTTTCTCAGCCCAAGTCAGGTTGATCATGTTTATTGGGGCTTCCAGGAAGGGATTCGTGTCAACCATCATATTGGCCTGCAGTTTCTCCAACAACAACTTTCCCTTTACTATAAGGTCTTGTATCCAGTCCCTGAACTGGACACAGTTGGTTATGGAGTTATTGAAAGTATAATGCAGCTTGCAATACTTATTTCCTCTCAATTCCTCAGGCTTGGACAGTTTTTTAGAGCTGTCGGGCACAATCACTTGGTCCCATACTTCGTTCTTTCTTACCCGCTCTGCCCTCTACTATTAAGTGAAAATAATTGGGGGAGGTCGGGCAACTCTGCTTCTAGGATTTCCTCCAACACTGGCTGATCAATTCTAGATCCCTCCTTATTTTTATCTTTACCATTCTTTTCCTCGAGCAAAGTAAAGAATGGAATAACTAGTTCTTTCTCAGGGCTTGCTCCCCTCACATAACCATTTTTTGGAGTAGAGTACTCAAGATCTAGTCTTCTTTGCAAACTCCCTGTTAAAGAACATAGTCTGCTTACTTCTGGGAAATCTTTTCCATACTTCTCAGTACTTGTACGATGGTGATTTGCAAGTCCTCATTGGTCACCTTCCCTCCTGACTTCTTGGATGAAGTCGGGCTTTCTAGAATAGTTAGTCCCTGGATGGAAGGAAAATCCTCTAGATGATTTGTCATGCTTACTTTTGGTAAATACTGGGGTGGCTCGTATTCTATATTCCACCTGAAGGCTTTCTCCTTCCTTCTTCTCCTTGGCATACAAGACTAAGTGTATCCCACCGAGCGTGCCAAAATTATGTTCGGGTGAAGATTTCTCCGAAGATGACCCATCGACACTCAGCACAGCTCCCCAAGGGATTGTCACTTTGGATGTGTAGTCGGGCTCTTGCCTGTTGATGTGCTGCAAGAAAATGACAGAGTTAGATTTGAAAGGTGCCTTTGTGGGGCCTTAGGTGTAGGCCTTGAGGCTCGCAATCAAAACTAACTAAGTACTATGCGTGCCACTGCTATCTCAGTATAGCAGATATAGAACAAGATTGTGTTTAGTCGATTACTTGTGCCCCAAGTTACTCAGATTTCTTGTTATCAAAAGATTGTCGTGGATGGGTTAAGTCCACATTAAGTTCTTTTTCTTGCCTTGTGACCAAGGACTTTCAATTCATAGTCTTGTATATTCTAATAAGGGGAGTCCATATCCCTTAAGTCATTTGTTTGGTTCTTGGTTGGTTTTAATGAAAACATATTCATTAAGCTACCCATATCCAGATACAAATAAGACTTCTAAAGTAAGAAAACAAGCGGAAATGACTTGAATACATGTTGTAGAATACATGAAGTAGTAGATCTAATATCTTAGAAAACTCACAAAGAACTTTAATGAAGATTTCACCTTGTCGGTCAAGGTTGATCTTCTTGCAAACACTTCTCTTTGAGTTTACAGAGGTTTCTATGCTAAAAAGGGATGGATGGTAAACCAGTTTACATAAGGGAATCGATACTACGCCACTAGGGATGATAGCCGAGCTTCTAAACAAGACAAAAGATAGCTTTTGTGAGGGAGATATCCTGAAAAGGACTGAGATTTTGGTTGATTACAGCTTTTAGATGCAAATCTGGCTTGAGAGCAGAGTTTGTATGTTTGTTTAGTTGATTGGTCGAGTGTCCTTGTCTCTAGGTCTCTTCCTCCTTTTATAGGCAATTTAGCCCGACTGCAGTGACTTTGTTCTTGCCCGAAAGCACTTGGAGGGTAGTGAGTCATCAGCTTTTTACTTGTATTGCCACTGAAAAGTGCTTTTTGGCTGATTGTGAGTTAGTCCTCATCACTTGACATTTAAATCATAAGCACATGGCCTATGCATTATTGGGAATGCGCCAATTTGTCTATGGGCTTGATGCTTGGGCCTCGGGCAAGTCTCCCTTCTAATTGGCATTTCTAGGCTTCCACATACTTGCAGCTCAATGTTCAAATATTAACTCAAAAATTAGGATATATTTTAGATCATTGGTATTCCTACTCAACCAGTGTTATGCTCTTTTTACACAAATATAAACTTGAAACCCAACAGTTTCTTTGGCTCTCATGAGCTCATTGGCATCAAGACCAACGTGGACAAGCCTGAAGAATGATGATATTGCATGACGGAAGCTTCGTCGTGATCAGTTAATTGCATATATAGATGTGCGATAAATATTCATGTGCATTATCTCAAAAATCAATTATTTGCAGGTCAAAATACTGCTGCATCTGTATTAACCATGAAATGTTCTGATTTCTGAAGAGAACAAAGAAGCCAGAATGGCCGAATCGGAGTTGCATAAAACATAAATATAGTCATGCCATAAGTTAATCATTTCAAATAACACCATAAACTCACCTTAACTTACCTGCGCATCCCGCGTTCACCTTAGCACTTAAAAGCATTCACAACAATAGTATTATAAAATATATAGATATATATATATATATATATATATATATATGATATGGCATAAAATGTATAAATCAATTTAAAAGCATTTGTGGAACTAGGCGGCGATCATTCGTGACGCCTCGATAATTGCGCTAGGGAGTTGTAGCGCGGACTCCAGATGAGTGGGTTTTTGTTATATATATATATATAGGCTTCCCAGAAACTGTTTTTAAAATGAACTTGTGTTTTAAATGCCATATCAATTGCATTACATTTTAGTATATGCAATAGTATAGTTATGCATATTGTCGTTTGGTGCTGCGGACGCTCAGGTAAGCTCTATGTGAGTATATATTGATGGTAGTGATGGTAGTGTATATGGTTATGTCGAGATACATTCAGTGCTTATTATCCTGCATCCCGGTGTTAGTGCTCTGCTTGAGGCCAGGGCCTAGCCTTCACGTGATCGTTCACCTCCCGCACCATATGCTCACCTTGGATCTAAGGCAGGTGCCAACTTGTCGTACAGACCACCTTAGGTGGTTCTGACTCATAGGTGACATGCGATACTTCGCACAGCCTTCACGTGATCATAACACTTGAGCGTGCTTATTTACACCTAGCCTGTCATACAAACCACATTACGTGGTTCCGGCTCGTGTGCAGGATTTGGTAGATGAGTTATGGGCTCAGCTGTACAGGTCACGTTAGGTGACTTCAGTTGACATATCATTTTACATTGATTTATTTTACCTGGCTTACCAATTTCATTGCTGAGATATTTGACATGGCATATACTTGGTTTTCGCTATTCTCGAGTATGATTTCTATATATTTATGTATTATTTTTTGGGAAATTATACAGGTTTTACGGTGAGGGGTTATTATGTTTGGAAAGTGAAATGGTTTTGAAAAACTTTGTTTTTGCCCACTCATGTTTTTTGTTTTTCGCCCCTCTAGGTTTTAGTTGCTAAAAGTTCGTATCGACGAGGATTCTTGGCGAATCTTAGTATAGGTGGCTACCTCTGGGTTCATTCCTTCTCACAGCGCACTCTGGCCTTTAGGCACTTTTAGGTTTAAATTTATTGACATTTTCCACATCAATCCACTTTTTGGCTTCGTCACCTTCCAGGTGTCGGCCAACACAGCCTAATTCGGAGTCCTAGTGGACATTCGGGGTCGGGGTGTGTCACATTGGACCCAGAGAATAGCTTCGGGCTTCATATTTTGGAGGTGGTGTAAAGATATTCCACTTTATTTTCTTCAGTGGTTTCATTCATGATCATTGTTGTCTCGAATATCCTTAAAACTCAAAGACGTTATTTAGGACTGGGGAGAATATAAGGTCTCTATAATGGTAATGCAGTACCATTTATACAACAAGGAACATGCAAATGCTCTTAATCAGGTTGGATAGACCCGAAGTCGTTGCTAGAAAGGTGATTTCGAAGTTAGTGTGCGTAGTATCACATTCATCTAGACAACTGACTTTCCCACATTTGTACCTAATCACATGTTTAATTGAATTCGGTCACATGTATATGAAACATGATTCAATTAACTCATATTTGATGACAATATTAACATTATCTATAAATTATCTATAAATTAAAACAAACACCTAACATAAATTCAAGAACATAGAAAATTGTTCATAAAGTAAATTAAAGTCACCTAGGGGATTCGACCAACAAGACCATCCATGTCAAAATTTTGCTCTTCCAAATGTGTTAGGTGGAGCAAAATTAGTCTCACATATTGATTACGGGAATAATATTCCTCAACAACATTGGTAGGGGCTCAAACATATGCACAACCACTGATCTCTACCATCAAAACGAAAGTAGATTTGCAAGGTCGAGGGTGGGGAATATTATCCCTTATTCTTAAAGGTTTAGGTCTTATGTGCCAAGGATCACGCTTCGGGTTGCAATGCCACCCCTTGGCGAGCATTGATTCTACCGTATGTTGTAAAACAAACCCTAGAATTGGTGAGAGAGAGAGAGTCTTAGATTCAAAATGTTTTAGCCGAACCTTGCGAGTTTATTTGGTACATCTGTGCCGAAGCAAAGCATGTTGTTCAGCAAGCTCTAACTAGAATTGCTAAACATTGAAAATATTTAAGACCAAAATTAAATTTACCCCTCATTAATTCTGTACCTTGGGCCTTTGAACCCATTATTGCCAAAAGAAAAGGAAGGAGTTTATGACACCATATTAAAATATATACATTCAACCTAAAACACTTTGTGCTCCTTTCTCTTCCCTAAAAACCTCTAAAGCTTTGAAACCCTTCCTGCCGTCGGCTCCGTGCTCCGGCTTGAGGTCAGTGGCAGCCCTGTGCCCACCTCTCCTTCCTCTTCTCCTTTCTTCCACCCTCTGAACCCTTCCTTTCTCCCATTCTCTCCTTGTTTTTCGTCCCCCTTTCTTCCACCATCTGTTACCTCCATATCTCCCTTTCTCTCCCTTTGTTTTCCCCTACCTTCCCATCTCCCCCTTTTCCCCCCGACTCCACCCTAATTTTCACTTGTCCAAACCACCATGGTTGGTGATTTGGATTTTCTTTTTATGCATTTACCTTTCACCTTTCTCATTTCTGAGCATTTTGTGTCTCAGTTTGCTCTAAGCTTAGTCTCAATTGTCCCTTAGCTTATCTCAGAACTGGCTTCTATGCCCTGCTCCTTTCCAAACATCGCTCTTCAGTGTGAATTTGTAACCATCTACCCTTGTTGCTCGTTTCATTGGGTGTCGCTTCCTAGGATCTCATGCGGAGGTGCACTTTGGTGGCTTGTAGCATTTAAAGTGCATTTTGAACTAGTTGGTAGGATTATGGGAGCGCTCTCAGCACGGGTAGCTTGCCTACCCCCATTTTTCGTTCATCCACTTGGTTCTTCGACCCTTCTTTCAGGTGATGGTGACAGATCAGCAATGGCGATGATGTTGTTTTGGTGGAGGTGACTGCTTTACATTTTCATGTCTAGACTTTTCTGGTTGTTAGTTGCGTTAGACTGCACACTTTGGGCCCATTTCATTGTAATTTTCTTTATGAAGTTGGGTTTTTGGTTGGTTATTCTGGATTCCCATTTTGAGTTGTTCTTACACCTTGTACTAGTTTTATTTTTTAATGAAATTTAGTTCGATTGAAAAAAAAAAAGAAAGAGAAGGAAGGAGTTTCTCTCCCTTGGGCCTTTTTAGCAAAAATATGCAACAAGGATCGAGCTTCTGATATTCCAGATTATAGAGAACCCGCGGCGACCAATCAATTCCTTTCCAAAACCCTAGAAATACAAAATTTCACAATATTGATTTCTTCCTCTTCTGCTAAACCTAGGGGGTTTCGACGAACCCTAGCTCGGAGAAGATTGACGAGCAATTCTGAATCTAGCGATGGACTTCGACGAGTACGATTATCTGGAGAAGACTGTGCAGGAGAACGACGACCGCGAGTCCAAGCAGAAAACGAGCAAGAAAGGGACCGAGAAGAGCTACAGGAAGAGAGATGTTGACGACGACGTTTCGTTGGGCGGCGAGGAGGACGAAAGGAAGAGCAGTAAGAGGTCAAAGGCGGAGCACGAGAACGGGCGCGAGAAGGATCGGCACCATCGAAGTGGGAGGGAGAGAGACCGGGACAGTGAAGGGGATAAGGACCACGATCGTGATCGTGATCGCGAGAGGGAGAGAGACAGAGAGAGGAGTAGCAGAGAGAAGGACAGGGTCAAGGAGAAGGAGAAGGACAAGGAGAGAGAAAAAGAGCGGAGGGAGAGGGATAAGGAGAGGGAAAGAGAGAGGAGAGATAGGAGAGAGAGGGAGGACAGAGAGAGAAGAGAGAAAGAGGAGAATGAGAGGTCTCGGAGGAGTGTGAGTCGGTCCGACCGCGAAGAGAAAGAGAGGCCTCGCAGGAGTAGTGACCGAGAAGAGAGAGAGCGATCTCGCAGAAGTAGGAGCCGCTCTGAACGCGATAGGGAGAGGGAAATTAGAGAAAGAGATCGAGAGCTTGAGTTGAGGGAGAGCAGGTAATAAAACAATGCGTTTATTCTTCAATTTACTTAATTTATGTTCGTTTGGTTTTGCTAGTTTCATACATTTATTAGCTTCTGGTATTTCTACTAGTTTTCTCTTCATCGTCGATGCTGGTGCTTGCATCTGAATTTTATGTGGTAATGTAAATTGTTTTGTGGGAACTACATATCATGCTTTGTTCCTATAATGTCTGATTATTATTTTTGTTTTAAAATTTTTATCATCTGTTTTTGTGCTTGGTTTTTGTAATATCTCTTATAGATCCGCATTGTACCCTTTTCTTCTTTCACTGTTGATTATTACTTGATGTGAACTCAACTGTTCTGTTTTGGTGAAAATGTTGAATTTTGTAATTTGGAGAGTATAAAATCTCAATAATACACCAGATATTGTGTATCTCAGTTAATTGTCAAGATTTTTGCTAATACGTCGAAAATTGCAATTGGCAATACGATGATGTATAGGATAATTTTTTCTTTCATTGTTATTTTATGTCGAACAATGTCACTGAAAGTTGATACCAAATGTCTCAAAATGTTTTTGTTATATGGATTTGCCTGGCTTATGAGAGGCAGTCTTTAAACATTCAATTTGAAAATGGTTAATTCTAATACAGTTTAAAATTGTTTAACCGTGTCAAATGACATTTAAATGGCAGGAGGTTTAAGGACAAAAAGGAAGCGGTGGAGCCGGAAGCTGATCCAGAAAGGGATCAGAGAACTGTTTTTGCTTACCAGGTATCTGGCTTGCTGTTTTTGGCTCTTCAGAAATTTTATTTATATTTGCAATGAATTCTTAGCCTAATTCCTTCTGTAAGGTTTCTTAGAACTTACAGCTTTGATAATATGATTAAGATTGGAAAATTATGTTTAGTACATGCTGAAATGGTTCATATCCACAGGGAAATAGTCAGAAAATGAGCTGGTAAAAAATACACAACAATATGAGACAAATGAGAGGTGGTTTTAACTGTTTAGAAATTTAAAATCAATTTAATTTTTGTTTGGTTTTAAAATTTTAATTCGCACATGTCGAAAGATTGTTGACATGGGAAACCTAATTTCCTAAGTTGTGGAACCTTATGAATTTCATTTTGCAATATATCTCACTATTTTTTGGTTGGTTAATAATCTGGTGATGACAGATGCCACTGAAGGCAACTGAACGAGATGTTTATGAATTGTTCTCAAAAGCGGGCAAGGTTGGCTTAACTTCATTCATTCTTTCTTTCTTTTACATTTTAGATGTTTTTTCTTCTAATTCTCTTTATAAAGGTTATTTTATATAATAATAGCAGCATGTACATGCTATACATGTGTGAGTTAACTATTACATAAAAGAAAAGTTTTTTTTTTTTTTGGTTAGAAAAAAAATTAGAAAAGTCAGTATCCGTAAGTCAGTTTGAAATAAAATTACTACAATGCCCTTCATTTTAAATGTAAGTATTAAGACTCATAAGAATAAGGGAAAACTTCATATAACAAGGTTTTGTACCTTTAATTCTCATTTTGTGACACCTTGCATTATGATTCTGGTTACTCCTACATATCTGAGAATAATTTCAATCTTGTTGCATGAGATGCTCTTCAAATGCATGTTATTGAGATTCATTTGCTTCCTGTTGCAGTACATGCTCCTCTGCCTTCAGTTACGAGTAATATAATGACTTTATATTCTCTCAACATTCTGTATATGAGGGGTGAGTGAAAATGTACAAATGAACTATGTGGGCATCTTATGAACACCCCAAACTAGGTGTTTTATCATGCTGTGTCAATATCAAAAACCTCTGTATAAGCCAATTTTCTTTCAAGTACATAAATTTCTAAGTGATCTCAACTTGTCTAATTGTTTTTCTTTCACTGTCAGGTGAGGGATGTACGCCTGATCATGGACAGGAATTCTAGACGGTCAAAAGGAGTTGGGTATGTGCATTTAAATGAAACTGTATCATAGACACGTGTGTTCTTTGTAAGATAAATGATAGTATATCATCCTTTTAGAATCAAGTTTAACTGTATTCTTTAATAGACTAGCAATGCGATAATGATGAGGGATGGTGGGAATACCTTGCACTCATGTTTAATCAATTCATGCTGCGTACTCAAGGTAGATGACATAAACCTATTTTACATCCTTTCCTGTTTTCTTCGTCTTCATGTTTTGTGTTACAAGGGCCATTCTGAATCCCGGTGCACCTTTTGGAAAAATTTCATCTAATGGTCCTCCCATTTGGTGATATTATTTATGATAGTAGATTATTTTTTATGCAAAAATATCTCAGGGTAGGGTCGGTGGAGAAGTTTATCTCCATTTCCCTTTGTTCCAGTGTTTCATAAGCTCTAAGTCTATTGACATCTCTATGATCTTTGAGTCCTAGTTAAGGCAATATGTATGTATAATGTATGTATGTACATGTAAGTTTACTGTTAAGTTTTTGTGATTGGGATTTTCATTATCAAACTTGTAGCTCCTAGTGAACTAGAAGAAGACTTGCTTCAAATTTCCCCCCATTCTGCCTTTTTCTATAGTATTCATTAATCGATCAATTTTTAATGAAATATTTGTTATTTTCTTTATTTTATTGTGATGAGCTAACATTTTCTTTTATATGAGTCATCAGATTCATCAAAAGAAATTCAGCTTGAGCTTTCTGCCTAGTTTTTGTTTCCCTACATCTCTTTGATATATGCTTTGTAAGTTTTGACTAGAATACTTATGGTCATGTATATTCCATCAAACTTACTATAAAGGCCCGGTGATACTGCAGGTATATTGAGTTCTATGATGCAATGTCTGTGCCAATGGCTATAGCTTTTTCTGGCCAACTACTTCTGGGGCAACCTGTAATGGTGAAACCTTCGGAGGCTGAAAAGAATCTTGTTCAGTCCAACACAACGAGTGGGGCTGCAGGTGTTGTAGGGCCATATGGTGCGGTTGATAGGAAACTGTATGTGGGGAACTTGCATTTTAACATGACTGAGACTCACCTTAGAGAGGTATTTATGCTCAGTTCATCTAGGTTTAATGTTCTAAATATATGTGTATGAAGTTTTTCCAGAGTAAATATTTGTATGTAACAGATAAGGAAATGAAGTCTACTTCAAATGAAAAGGAGGGAGGTGTAACTTCCTAGTATATATTTGTATATTTATAGTCTTATATATATTTTACTATTTTAATCTAAATTTTTATTCGAAGTTTACCCTCCTATATAATTATGTGGCCCCTTAGCAATTTAATAACCAAGGGCCTTTTTTTATGGGATTATGAAAGTTTCACCTTTTCACTTCTTCCTTATGTGTATATATATACATATATAGATTAAATGTGCACACACTCACTGATGTTTTAAAAAACTAGCCTTGAGGCTAGCCTGGGTGTGTTCTTGGGCATGGCTATACATGTAAGCTGCCGTATATTATCTATATGTAAGCTACTGGATGGCTACATATGTGTTCATGTGAAATGTATACTTTCACAACAGCAAACACATAAAAAGAAAGAAAGGGAGTGCAAGATTATGATGAACTGTCATTCCTTAGGATTTATTATAGACACCATGAGTAGAATCATAGATAAGAGTACTGATTCACTGAAGGATCACATTTTATGCTGTTCTCAGGGTCATGGAGACCATGCTATAAAGTAGGACTAGACAGCAGTTGGAAATAGTAGTATTCCCGAATTTCAACTCTGTCATATATTTTGAGTTCGTTTATAACCATATATTTCTATGTTGAATGCTCAGATTTTTGAACCGTTTGGACCAGTGGAGCTTGTGCAACTTCCCCTTGATCTTGAGACAGGACAGTGCAAGGGTTTTGGCTTTGTTCAAGTCAGTGTCTACTTCTCATTTTAAGTTTAGAAGATTGTTACATTTTGTTGGTGCTTATTTATTTGTTCATTATGTTTATAGTTTGCTCATCTAGAACATGCAAGGGCTGCTCAAAGTTTGAATGGAAAGTTGGAGATTGCTGGTCGAACTATCAAGGTAGGCTTGTATTTTTTTGTAATAGTTTTGATGGGAAGTTGAATGTTAAAATTTCTAGTTTATTATGGTGGCTGCTTGTCAGCAGCTATGGAACTTTTGTAGTTATTTTTGTGAGGAGTCGTGGTGAACACTTATTGGACACTTTGTGTGTAGGTTTCATCTGTTACAGATCATGTTGGATCTCAAGATGCTGGAGCAAAATCTGCAGACTTTGATGATGATGATGGGGGTGGTTTGGTGAGTTTCAACATTTTCATTATGTTGATGACTATTAGTAAGTTCACGAATACTTAAAGCACTAGATTTTAATGTAAAGGAAAAAAAATTAAATGTCAAATGAGTGTGAATATTAATAAAATATCAATGTTTAGACTAAATGATGGAAGTTTTGACTGAAATATTTTGATAAAGAGTATTTATAAAGGGGACTACTATTGGCACTCCAAAAATCTAATTGTGCACTCCTCATAAGAGTATTTGTATTTAATCTTAAAAAACACTCAAGAAAAAAGGTTATTTTTGATATCTAATACTATGCATGTGTGTGTGTATTAAGGTTTAGGTCAGGTCCTGAATGTCTTTATTACTCGACTGTATAGATATCTAACACTATGCATTAGTATTATATATTTGCATGTATACATGCATAGTGTTTGTACCATACTTGACCAATTCCGAAACTACTGAGCACCGGTCAACGTTATACCGTCAAGAACCCAGAAGAGTCTCCCTCAAACCAGGAGGCCAATCACAGCGCGACACGTGTCAACATCAGAAGCCAATCACAACACGACACATGTCAATGTCAGAATGAAACTAGAAACTCTCTTCTATAAATAGAGATTATTTTCTCATAATATTTCCTAATGTCATTTGTACTAAATCATTCACTAGTACTCACTAAAGGAGAGCTTGAACCTATGTACTTGTGTAAACCCTTCACAATTAATGAGAACTCCTCCACTTCGTGGACATAGCCAATCGGGTGAACCACGTACATCTTGTGTTTGTTTCCCTGTCTTTATCCGTTTACTTACTTATCCACATTATGACCGGAGCAATCTAGCGAAGGTCATAACCTTAACACTTTCTGTTGTATTAAAGTCCTCGCTGATTTTGTGCATCAACATTTGACGCCGTCTGTGGGAACGACACTTATTCCCACTCTCTTTAGCTTTGTCAAGTTGGTTTCCACCATTCGTACACTCTCTTTTGACCAGGCATCCCTCTCCAACATGAGGAGCGAAGGAAGCCACAACACACAGAATGACACCCCTTTTGCACCTAGTACGAAGCAACGAAAGAAGGAAGGAAAAAGGGTTGCTCTTCAAGCTAAAGTCGATGAGTTAGAAGCTCAGAACAACAAGATAGCAATGAAGAATGAGGTCCTCTAGGAGCAGTATGAGAAGCTCTTTGAGACGCTCCACGAAACTAGGCGTACTCAAACATGCGAGCTCGTTGCCCCTGTGGATATCAACCATCATCTAGGTGTTATTAGGGAGAATGATATAGTTAGTGAAAAACAGTTTGTTAAAGCTAAGTGTAGTTAGTTTTATTAGTACTTGTAATTAGTTAAGGTAGTTGAGGGTATTATTGTAACTAGCCTAAAGTAGCTAAGCCTATATATATTCACATCTGTGTAACTGAATTATTCATTCAATACCATTGTAAATCTTACATAGGAAGTTTTCTCTTTCTATATGGTATCTTGCCATTCTGCTTCACAGCATCGACCTTCGCTTCCGTTCGTCAACTCGATCGATTTCTGATCGATTTCTCACCTTCTCTCTGATTCTTTGATCTGTCTTTGATCTTTCTTGAATCTTGATCGCTGCAAGAAATGGCTGCTCAATCTACATCGCCACCGACTGGGTCGTCTTCTCCGATCATCTCTCCTTCGAACCAAAACCCTAATTCCTCTTCTAATCCCAGTCGTCTGAATTCGTATACCTCTCTTACGATTCACAACATCGGTAGTATGGTGCCGATCAAGCTGAAAAGGTCCAATTATCTGCCATGGCGCGCTCTGTTTGCTCCAATTTTCCGGCGATACAAACTCCTTGGGATTATTGATGGCATTGAGATCTGTCCTTCGCCATACTTGCCCGATCGATCGCTGAACCCTGCCTTCGAGGATTGGTATGAAAAAGATCAAAATCTCTTGATCTGGCTTAATTCTACTTTATCCGAAAAGATCATTCCTTTCACAGTTGGGGTTTCCTCTTCTCGTGAGCTCTGGTTGAAATTAGAACAACGTTTTGGTGGAATTTCGAAGGCTCATGTTCACCAATTGTGATCGAGGCTTCAATCAATTCAAAAAGGTTCTGAGTCCCATCTCTGAATATCTTCAACAAATCAAGGAAATTGCTGATTCCTTGCAAGCTGATGGTGCTTCAGTCTCTGATCGTGACCTAATTGCTGCCATCCACATGGATTGCCTGATGAATTCGAATCCTTTATTGATTCCATCATGCTCCGATTATCTTCTACCTCTCTTGATGAACTACATGGCCTCTTACTCACCAAAGAGTTGTCTATGGCTCGTCGCAAGACTGTTTCTTCATCCTCTGCAATTGAGCCGTTTCAAGCTTTCTCTGTGCAATCTCAGCCTCCTCTACTGCCTACTCCATCTGCATTTGCTGCTCAGAACCAACCTCTTCAATCTGCTTCTCGGTTCAACTCAAGTTGGGGCAAGCCATCTCGAGGTAATTTCTCCTCCAATCGCAGCAATCGCAACTTCCATAATAATCGTGGTAATTTCTTCAACAATCGTGGCAATCGGACTTATCAAGGCTCTCGCAATTATCAAAGTTCTACTTTCAAAGTTCCCTGTCAGATCTGTGGTTCCACTAGTCATGAGGCCTTTGACTGCTTTGATCGTATGAATCCGGACATTTGTGGTCGCATTCCTCCGGCTAAACTTGCTGCTATGTGTGTGCATCATTCTGCCAAATCCTCTCAGCCGTGGTTAATTGATTCTGGCGCAACCTCTCACATTACTAATGATGTAGCCAATATCTCTTCTCCTACTCCTTACACTGGAGAGGACAAAGTGTATATTGGAGATGGTAAAGGCTTATCTATTCAAAATACTGGTTCATCATCTCTGCACACTTCTCATTCCTCTTTTAAGCTGAGCAATGTTTTACATGTTCCCTTCATGAAACATAATCTCTTATCTGCTTATCAATTTCTTAAGGATAACAACTGTTCATTGACTCTTGACCCTTATGGATCCATTGTTAAGGATCGCATTTCAGGGAAGACACTTTTGCAAGGACCTGTTAAAGATGGTTTATATCCTTTACAAGGTTCTATCAACTCTTCTCCACCTTCAGCTTTTCTTAGCATCAAAGCACCTATCACAGTATGGCACAAGCGCTTAGGACATCCTTCCTCCTCAATTTTCCGAAGGGTCTTATCTACCAATAATCTTGCTTTGCAAGGCAAGCAAACTGTTGATTTTTTCTGCTCAGATTGTGCACTTGCTAAGAACCACAAGCTTCCTTTTGGAGTGGCTTCTTCATCAACAACTCAAAGTCTTCAACTTCTACATTATGACATATGGGGACATGCTTCTATCACATCTAATAGTGGTTTCAAATATTACTTGCTACTTGTTGACAACTTTAGCAAATATAGTTGGTTTTTCCCATTGAAGTCCAAGTCCGATGTATTTTCTACTTTTGTTACTTTCAAAAACTATGTAGAAAACTTCAACAACAACATTTTCATAAGGATTCGACGTGAGAAAACTTCAATGGCAATAAAATCAAGATTCTGCGTTCCGATTCAGGGGGGTGAATTCACTACTAACTCTCTTGCTTCATTTCTTCGTGAACATGGCATATTACATCAGTTTAGTTGTCCTCATACCCCTGAACAAAATGGCTGTGCAGAGAGGAAACATAGACATCTTGTTGAGACAGCTAGAACATTACTTTTTGCTTCTCATGTTCCTCATATTTTTTGGGTTGAAGCATTCTCCACTGCTCTATATCTCATTAATAGACTTCCTATTTCTGGATTAACAAAGTCACCGTGGGAACCTTTCTTCAACCATCCTCCAGATTACTCAAAATTGAAAGTCTTTGGATGTCAATGTTATCTGAGGCTTAAATCGTACATTCACAGTAAATTGGATGCTAAGAGTAAAAGTTGTGTGTTTTTGGGATATAGTCTTCAACATAAAGGCTATAGGTGCCTTGATCCCATTACAAATCGCATCTACATATCAAGACATGTTGTTTTTGATGAACACTCTTATCCATTTCAGTCATTGCAGATTTCAAGTTCATCTTCCACCTCTTCATCATTTTTGGATCTTCATTTCCACAAACACTTATCAAGTTCTCCTAATGCAAGTACTTCTTTAGCACCACTGTGTTCCTTTGCTCCTACTTCTATTACAACTCAGCATTCTTCAAGTCATCAGTGGATACTTCTCCAAGTTGTTCCAGTTCTGTCTCTATCTTAGACTCCTCTCTCTTGCCTTTTCAGCCAAGTCATCTACCTATTTCTGCAAATACACATCCTCTGATTACAAGATCTAAAGCTGGAATCTTCAAGACTCGAGCTTATGCAGCCACCAAACATCCACTTCCTGTTGATATTGACTTTGTTCCTAGTACGTATTTGCAAGCATCAAAACATGCTCATTGGAGAGCTGCAATGCAAGCTGAGTATAATGCTTTAATAACCACTGGCACTTGGTCTCTTGTTCCATCTCATCCTTCTCAGAATGTTGTTGGTTGTAAATGGGTTTTCCGGATCAAGAAAAATCCTGACGGCACCATTGATAGACACAAAGCCCATCTAGTGGCCAAGGGCTTTCATCAACAAGGAGTGGATTTTCAGGAAACTTTTAGTCCTGTTGCTAAACCGGTTACCATTAGGATTCTTCTTACACTTGTTGTTCAACAAAATTGGTTTTTGAACCAATTAGACATCAGCAATGCCTTTCTTCATGGCGATCTAAAAGAGGATGTTTATATGCAACAACCCCCTGGTTTTGTTGATCCTAACTCTCCCAGTTTTGTTTGCAAGCTGCAGAAATCCTTATATGGTCTTAAACAAACTCCTCGAGCTTGGTTTGATAAATTGTTCCAAGCTCTTCGTACACTTGGTTTTCATCAATCACAATTGGATGCTTCGTTATTTGTTCTCAATGGTCCTCACTTGGTTATTGTCCTTGTCTATGTCGATGACATTTTAGTCACTAGGCCTAACTCTCAGCTCTGTCAACAGTTTATCCAGCAACTTAGCACTCAATTTCCAGTTAAAGATCTTGGTCCTTTACACTATTTCTTGGGGTTGGAAGTACACCGATCTAACGAAGGTCTCTTCTTGCATTAGACCAAGTACCTCCTTGATCTTCTTAAGAAAACAAACATGGAAGGTGCGAAACCTTGTTGCACTCCTCTTGGTTCTCAGAAACTGGATCACAGTGGGCCTCTATTATCCAATCCTATTGAATATCGTTCTATAGTTGGTGGGTTACAATATCTTACTTGGACTCGACCGGATCTTGCTTTTGCTGTCAATCAAATTTGTCAATTTATGCATGCTCCACAAGAACAACATCTTCAAGCAGCAAAACGTGTCCTCAGATTTCTCAAAGGTTCTATTTCTCTTGGTTTATGGTTCACTAAGGGTCCTATCACACTTTCAGCATACTCTGATGCTGATTGGGCAGGCTGTCCTTTTGATAGGCGATCTACTAGTGGATATTGTGTTTTTCTTGGCCCTAATCTCATTAGTTGGAGTGCTAAGAAACAAAGCACTGTTGCTCGTTCTTCTACCGAAGCTGAATATCGGTCTTTAGCCCATACTGTTGCAGAAATTACTTGGGTGTGCAAAATCCTTATGGAACTTTATTTTCCTCTACCTTAATTGCCTACACTTTGGTGTGATAATCTCTCGGCTATCTCTTTAGCTTCTAATCCTATTTTTCATGCTCGAACCAAGCATGTTAAGCTTGATTATCATTACATCCAGGAGCTAGTCCTAACAAATCTCATCAAAGTTCACTATGTTTGCAGTGAAGACCAATTGGTTAATCTTCACACCAAGTCTTTGTCTAAAAGTCGATTTTCTTCTCTGTGTTCCAAGCTTCCAATTGGAATCCTCTCTGATTCCTCCTTGAGCTTGAGGGGGTGTATTAGGGAGAATGATATAGTTAGTGAAAAACAGTTTGTTAAAGTTAAGTGTAGTTAGTTTTATTAGTACTTGTAATTAGTTAAGGTAGTTGAGGGTATTATTGTAACTAGCCTAAAGTAGCTAAGCCTATATATATTCACATCTATGTAACTGAATTATTCATTCAATACAATTGTAAATCTTACAGAGGAAGTTTTCTCTTTCTATAGGTGCCCCCCAACACGGAGGGTCACCTTCCTTCGACATGGGTATCCCTGACGAGGAGCGAGCTAAACATCAAAACATTGATCAACGTGAGACTTCTCTCAACCCAGCTGCTTCGACCCGAAGCAGGAGAAGTGCAGGAAGACACCTTCTTACAGAAGGGTTGGAAGGATCGAAAGCCGTTTATCGTGACTGCCGAGACTTCCTAAAGCAACGTCGAGAGAATCCCCTCCACATATGCTCGAAGATCAATGACTCAAGGGTTTCTGAAATACTCGGTCCCCTCCCACGACCCAGGCTAGCTGCCAATCTAGGGAAGGAACGACAGGTCCCAGAGGAACATGAAGGTACAGGAGACTTTGAGGTATTCCGACAGACTCGCCCTAAAAGTCAGTACGGCAAGTCTAAGGAAAAATCACACGCCCTTGCTCAAACTTTCTTACTTCCAAGAGGCGATGTAGACTTACGAAAGAAAATCCCAGTTGTACATGACTCCACTCAGGATCCCCTTGTCCTACTGCTCCTTGAGGAAGTAAACAAGTTGAAGGCCGAACGTCAAGTCGAGATACCTGACTGGAACCAACCCAGGCCTGGCCCTCTCACAAGGAGGATCCTCGACACCCCCCTTCAAGCAAAGACAAACAAAAGCTTAGTTTACGACTCTATACTGGAAAGGAAGATCCAATTGAACACCTTAACCTCTTTGAGTCCATCATGGCATATTGGATGCACACTGAAGAAGAGCGATGTCTTCTCTTCCCCTCCACCCTCTTTGGCGGAGCTCTAAACTGGTATTGTCGTCTTCCACCTGAGACAGTAGACTCATTTGAGGAACTGAGGAAACTGTTTGTCTCTCAACACATCTTCCAGACCGATCGCTTGCATTCTGCAGATGACTTGTATACTATTCGTCAGAAGCCAGACAAGTCACTACGAGAGTATGCCGGTCGTTTCAGCCATGAGTACTCTTGCTGCGCTGAGGCAGATGACAAGACCGCCTTCAAGGCCTTCATGGCAGGCTTATGTGATTGTTTCTTCAAGTACATGATGAATGCAAACACTTAGAAGACTTACTCTGAGGTGATGGCACAAGCTTTCAACCATGCCTCTGTCGAGGCAAGGACATATCAAGGGAAACCCCCCATAGCCACCCCTTATCAATAAGTAGGGAGTGGAAGCCAGATCCAACAAAATGAGAAGACCTTGACCTTCCAAACGGCAGCGGTGCCTCCCCCTGCCTTACTTAATACTTTGCCAAGTCAACAGACATATCAATCTCAAGGCAAAAGGTAAGATTTCCATCCTCACCAATCTCATTTTAGTAAAATGAGTAAGGGACACTACCGCGATAACCAAGGGTATCGCTATAATAATCCCTGACCCCAGACAGTCAACACAGTGGGTCAAGCACGTGTCAGGACAGTCCCTACCCTAAGGTATGAGGCATACACACCTTTAAACGCCACATGCGTGGCCATTTACCCCAGCATAGCACAATTGATACCAAAGCCAAAGCCGAGGCACCTGGATTACAAGCCCACGAAGAACACAGGCACGTTTTTCTGCTACCACGAGCATAGCGGCCATGACAGCAAGAAGTGTATCACCCTTTTTGATCATATTGAAGCTTTGGCACATGAAGGAAAAATTGATCAATTCCTCTTTCACCTTCCAAGGGGTAACTGTAACCAACGCCAGGTGAATGTGATATATTTCATAAGTGGTGGCACACCTATATCTAAATCTTCCAACATGGCTATGAAAAATAGTGAACGAGTTTTAAGGTCTGGCCACCAAGTGTTTCACGTGGAAGACATCAGGGGAGGTAAGTATCAAAAGCCTAACTAAGATCCAATATGTTTCTACCCTGAGGAAGAAAGAGGTATCATCTACCCTCACAACGACCCACTGATCGTGGAAGCTCACATTGCCAACTTTGAAGTACGACGAATCCTGGTAGAAACGGGGGCTTCGATTAATATCATGTTTGCTGAAGCTTTCAGGGCACTTACTGTAGCTGAACATTCGCTCGATTTCCCCTCTGATAAGCTTCTTCAGTGATATCGTGCAACCTTTAGGGAGCATACACTTACCTTTCACCATTGGTACAGACCCTTACACAGCTACCATTACCACTAACTTCTTGATGGTTGATTGCCTAACGGCATACAATGTCATCTTCAAACGCATAGGTATTAATGATCTCAAGGCCATGGTATCCACACATATGTTGATGAAATTTCCAACTCCCTATGACAATGGTTACATCAGAGGAGAACAACTTAGTGCACGATCATGTTACAACACTTCGGTCAAGTAACAGCACCTGCCTGTGCCCAAGGAAACCCTTTCTATACATGACCAAGTCATAAAGACCAGCCCAGACGAAGCCAACTTGGATCTTCATGGTGGCAACAGTCAACCCGACGATCCTTAAGATAACTCTTTCACCCAGCAAGCATAACCCGCTGAAGAGTGGGAAAAGGTCTCTATCTTACAAGATTATCCGAATTGCATGGTGAAGATTGGCACCATCTTGTCACCATCTATTCGGTTGACATTGATCTTTTTTTTGCAAGAAAACATTGAGGTCTTCGCCTGGTCATATGAGGACATGCCAGACATCTCTCCTGTTATCATCTGTCATCGCTTAAGTATTGACCCCAAGACCAAGCCAGTGAGACAGAAGCGAAGATCTTATGACGTTGAATGGTATGAGGCAATGAAGGCAGAAGTTGAAAAACTCAAAGGCATAGGTTTCGTCCGCGAAGTCAATTATCCAACGTGGGTAGTAAATGTTGTCCTTGTTAAGAAGAATCCGACTAAGGAAAGTCTCCTACCAACCAAAGCCAGTTGAAAAGGGCCAAGCAGTGGCAGACTTCATCGCCGACTTCACATATCCTGTTGACATTGTTTCTACGCCTAAAGAAGTGGCTTCATTACCTTCAGAAGCTCAGAAAATAGAATCAACAGCCCTAGCATGGAGTCTATATGTTGATGGCTCGTCCAACCAACATGGTTGTGGAGCAAGACTAGTCCTTACGACCCCTGACAAAGTGGCGATGGAGTATGCTCTTCGTTTCAAATTCAAGGCATCGAACAATGAGGCCGAATATGAAGCCTTCCTAGCAGGTTTACGTTTGGCCAAACACCTTGGGGTTAAACGGATTGATATCTTCAGTGACTCCTAATTGGTGGGTAACCAGGTCACCAACAACTTTGACGCTAATGATAGCTCCATGGTAGCATATCTGGCACAAACACAATTGTTGCTTAAGCACTTCCACTACCAGATTACCCAAATTCCTCGAGCGGCAAACAGTCATGCAGATGCTTTGGCTCGCCTCGCCTCAGCGGTGGAAGACAAGATTGGAAGCAAAATTCAAGTCAAATTGTTGGTAGCACCAAGCACCATGGCTGCGGAAGTGTGCAACTTACAACATGGGGATAGTTGGATTACCCCGATTTATAGATTCCTTGCTCATGGCACCCTTCCAAATGACAGTCCAAGCTAAGCAGATTCGATATAAGGCTACCCGTTACTTGATTATTAATGACCAACTCTACAAGCGGGGGTTTAACCTACCATACCCAAGATGCCTTACATCCGCAGAGGCGGAAACTGTCATTCGGGAAATACATGAAGGAGTCTGCGGAGATCATGCTGGTACAACTTGTACATGTGAACTCCTAGCATTCACAAATAATAAAAAACCCTCAAGCTTCACAGCTCAACTAGGGGTGCATTTATGCCCAACAAGAGTTATAGTCACCAACAAAGTCATATTGCAAGCCAACAACTTCAATGCATGGCATACGAAGATCAAGCTATTCAGCCCTCTTGCATCTGCTTCAGACATTTTACCTCTGTAACAATGCAAACATTACAACTCATAGAAAGCTTCACACACTCTTGATCAAGATAGTGTGAAGTAAAACCAATTTATGGTGCCAACAAGAGCTTCATCAAAGGAGTTCAATCACAATTCTCAAAAGCTGCACTCTTGATCAAGACAGTGTGAAGCAAAACCAATTTATGGTGCCAACAAGAGCTTCATCAATGAAGGGCATTCACAATTCTCAAAAGCTTCACACTCTTGATCAAGACAGTGTGGAGCAGAACCAATTTATGGTGCCAACAAGAACTTCATCAAAGGAGGACAACCACAATTCTCAAAAGCTTCACACTCTTGATCAAGACAGTGTGAAGCAAAACCAATTTATGGTGACAACAAAAGTCTTATCAAAGGAGTTCAACCACAATTCTCAAAAGCTTTACTCTTGATCAAGACAGTGTGAAACAAAACTAATTTATGGTGCCAACAAAAGCTTCATCAATGAAGGGCAATTACAACTCGTAGAAAGCTTCACACTCTTGATCAAGGCTGTTTGAAGCAAATTCAATTTATATAGTTCATCCAAACCTTCGACTACTACAAGGTGTGGTTTGCATCACAATCTCTTGCTCAACAGTGTGGAAGCAAATTTTGTATATGTTGTCTCTCTCACATTTTCAAATTTCTAATTTTTCAAAAAAAAAAAAAAAAATGGGAAATTCAACAAATTTCTAGTTTTCCCAAAAAAAGAAAAGGAAATTGGGAAATTCAACAAAGTTTCACCACAAAATCTTCATCAATGGAGGACAACTACAAATTCTGAAAAGCTTCACACCATCTTGATCAAGATAGTGTGAACCAAAATCAATTCATGGTACCCAACAAAGCTTCACCACAAAAGTTTCACCAACAAAAGCTTCATCAATAAAGGACAACTACAAATTCTCAAAACCTTCACACTATCTTGATCAAGACAGTGTTAAGCAAAATCAATTTAAGGTACCCAACAAAAGCTTCAACTTCAAATCTTCACCTACAAAGCTTCACCTACAAAAACTTCAACACAAAAACTTCACCTACAAAAGCTTCACTTACGAAAACTTAGCCCACAAAAGCTTGACTCACAAAAGCTTGACCTACAAAAGCTTGACCTACAAAAGCTTGACCCACAAAAGCTTCAGCAACAAAAGCTTGACCCACAAAAGCTTGACCCACAAAAGCTTCAGCAACAAAAGCTTGACCTACAAAAGTTTGACCTACCAAAGATTCACCCACAAAAGCTTGACCTACAAAAGCTTCACCCACAAAAACCTCACTTACAAAGTTTCAACACAAAAGCTTCACCTACAAAAGCTTCACACGATCTTGATCAAGATAGTGTGAAACAAAATCAATTCATGGTGTCCAACAAAGCTTCAACCTCAAAGCTTCACCTACAAAACTTCACCTATAAAGCTTAAAATATATATATATCGGAAATTTGAAAATTTGAAAATTCAAAAATTTGAAAAAAAAAAAATTCAAAAAAAAAAAAATGTCTAGGCCTCCTCTTCTTTAGGCTTAACAACTTTCATAACAAATATATATGAAGGAGGAGTTTTGGGCTACCACTTAGAAAGGAATTGCCTCGTTAGGCAACTCCCTTGACCGGAGACTTGAGGGACTCCTACCATATGCTACTGCACCTTGATACTCATAAGTCTCACGACCACTCAGTGACTTGAATTTTTCAAGTCTCCAACCGAAAAGTTTTCCTTACTCGGGAAATTAAGCAAGCACTATCTCAACATACATGCTTCACTCTCAAACCTTCAACATATAAGCTTTAACAAAAGAAAAAATTCAAAGAACTTAATGAAGAAGACCTTGGTGTATTTAACACAATACGTTGAAATGAAGCAAAGCTTGTTTATTGATATCTCCGATAAGTTACAAATATGTACATATATATGAATCAAAATAAACAAACAAGAGAGAGCATTCACAAAGGTTGCTCTTGAGAAGTCTCAGCAATCGGCAGAGTCCCAGAAAGAGTAGGCACCAGAGGGTGATCATTCAGAGCCTCAGTATTGGGTAGAACCCCAAAAAGAGGAGGCATCGAAGGTTGATCATTTGAAGCTTCATTACGCGGTACAGCCCCAAAAGACGAAGACAATAAATGCCTTTGGAACAAACCCACTAACCTCTGATGATCAAGTAAACTCTGACCATCAGACTCCTGCAGCTGGTTAAGCTTCCTCTTCATGTTTGTAGCATAGTCATGTGCAAGCCTGTGCAACTGTTTATTCTTATGCTTGAGCCTTCTGATCTTCTGTTTGAGACTTATCACTTTAGCCGCCAATGATTCAATTTGTCTGGTTCGAGCAAATAGGCGTTGGGCCATATTAGACACATAACTTGCACACTGAACACTGAGAGCTAGAGAATCCTTAACAACCAACTCATCAGACCGTTTGGAAAGTAGTCTGTTATCTTTAGGAGTGAGAAGGTTCTTGGCCACCACCGCAGCGTTCGTATCATTCTTCATCATAGAGTCCCTAACGGTAAGATGACCAATATGGGATAAGAAGGATGGGCGCCATATGTTGTCTTGAGAAGGCATGGCTGCCTCTTCACCAAAGTTCAAGTCAAAACGACGATTGGATAGGCCAGACATTCTCAGAAATGATGAAGAGAAATGAGGTGCAATAAATCTTTTAAGTACAAGAATAAGGGGAAAATTCCTACAAACAATAACTCTCTGAATGTACTTCTTGCACACAATTGGTGCCCTTATAAAAGAAAGGGTAACAGGGTCGTTAGTTCAAAAATCGAAGAGGCACCACTCTTCGAATTTTGAATAGGCACCACTCTCCACACGCAACATCAGTTCCTCGGGTACCACAGATAACTTTGCAAAAGATCTTTGACAATGTTTAGACACATAAATTTTGAAGGTCCAGCTACCCTACTATTACCCACAAAGGTAAAGGAACAACACCACTTTTTGATAACTAGAAAGTTCCTATGTATGTCAACCTCCGTGCTCTGTGGCAAGGCAGACTGGCAAAAATGCCCAACCTTTACTCACATTCGAGAAAACACTCCTAACAAGATTGCTTGCTCAAAAATCGAAGAGGCACCGCTCTCCGAATCTCGAGAGTCAGACTCCCAACATAATTACGTGCTCAAAAATCGAAGAGGCACCACCCTCCGAATCTTGAGAGCCAGACTTCCAACAGGATTACTTTCTCAAAAATCGAAGAGACATTGCTTTTCGAATCTCAAGAGTCAGACTCCCAACATGATTGCTTTCTCAAAAATCGAAATGACACCGTTTTCTGAATCTCGAGAGCCAGATCCCCGACAAGATTGCTTGTTCGAAAACCGAAGAGGCAACGCTTTCCGAACTTCGAGAGCTAGATTTCCTTGGATAAAGCTTATTTGCAATTTTCACATGCAAATCAGCTTTCCAGATACCACAGACCATTTTTTCAAAGTGCTCTGACAAAGTTAAAACACGTGAAGTTTGCAGCTCCCACTACATTGCTATGACCAAGAAGGGTAAAGGAATAGCACTACTACTTGTTAGGGAGACTCCTATATATGTCGACCTCTATCATCCACAGCCAGGCAACCTACAAATAAAAAAAAATGCTCAACTTTTCTTTACATCCGAAAGAGCACTCTCAGCAGAGTCTCTCGAGATACTCAGCTTCTTTTGCCCCCGATAATACCTTTGCAAACAAGCCACACAAGAGCAAGAGTATCACATATCATTAGGGTTAAAAGCAAGAGTATCCCATATCATGCTTTTTCCCTGTCTTTTCCTTTGGCCTTGTTCTTACCTGCAAGACAAGGAGAAAGAGAACAATTAGTCAGCACTTGGAATCAAGCTTCCAATCAGGAACTGATTGCCTAGAACCCCTTGATTGATCACTTATCTGACATTGCTTTCGAGTACTCATCTTCAACATCTTATGCTTCTAGAGAAGATACCACATCTGCCTGAGGAATAGATAGGGCAAGTGAGAAGGATACAAGGAAGCATGTGGAGACAAGAGTAACAGAACACGTGCCGATACATCCATTACTTTGTCAATAGCAAAAGTATCTCATATCATCAATGTCGAACGTATTCTAGATTTGATGGACTTATTTTGACCCTCAAATTCTTGAGTTGGTCTTATACTCTGGAGGAAACCAGAAAACCCTCTAGCCTAGTTCAAGAATAAGCCTGTGAAAAGTTACTTCTTCAAAAGAAAAGATATCTCATATCATCTCTTCTTCATTTGCTTCTCCTTATCCTTGTTGCTGTTTACGACACAAGAAGGAGAATAATCAACTGGAAGCCGAAGTCGAACCTCCGATCCAGGTTGCTTGCTAGTAGTCTGATTGCTTACCTTGTCTGTAACCTTTCGTCAAATCTCCTAGCTCGGTGACTTGGGGGACTCCTATTACATGGTTTGTATCGCGCTTGACCAAGCCTGAAATTACAAGAAAGCTTCAAGTCAAATTGATACATTACCTTGTGCATCTCCACTTCGGTACTTAGAAGTTTTGTGATTACTCAACGGCTTGGATCTTGCAAGTCCCCAACCGAGGAGCTTCCCTCACTCGGTAACTTAGAGGAGGACTGTTTGTACTATATTTGACCAATCCCGAAACTACTGAGCACTGGTCAACGTTATACCGTCAAGAATCCAGAAGAGTTTCCCTCCAACCAGAAGGTCAATCACAGCGCGACACGTGTCGACATCAGAAGCCAATCATAGCGTGACACGTGTCAACATCAGAAGTCAATCACAACACGACACGTGTCAATGTCAAAATGAAACTAGAAACTCTCTTCTATAAATAGAGATCATTCTCTCACAATATTTCTTAATGTCAGTTATACTAAATCATTCACTAGTACTCACTAAAGAAGAGCTTGAACCTATGTACTTGTGTAAACCTTTCACATTTAATGAGAACTCTTCTACTCCATGGACGTAGCCAATCTGGGTGAACCACCTATATCTTGTGTTTGCTTCCTTGTCCCTATCCATTTACTTACTTATCCACACTATAACCGGAGCAATCTAGCGAAGGTCACAACCTTAACACCTTCTGTTGTACCAAAGTCCTCGCTGATTTTGTGCATCAACACATAGTATTAAATATCAGTAATATTATATATTAGGGCTTAGGTCAGCCCCTGTATGTTTTTATTACTCGACTGCATAGATATCTAATACCATGCATGTAGTATTATATATTTGCATGTGTACATGCATAGAATAGATAGCAGTAATATTCATCCAGGGATGGGTTACCATGCATAGTATTCGTTATCAATAATACTACGCAAAGCATTAGATATCAATAATACTATGTATAGTATATTGATATCTAGTACTATGCATGTATATACATCCAGCGGGAAGAGAAGACTTTTTTCATCCTCCTGGATATTTTATTGGAGAAATACAACAAAACAGGTGGAATTGGCGTAGGATAGAGAAACCTTAATGGATAGTGTCATTCACATACCCATTTTTACCTCCCACATATCCTTGTTAATTTTTAGCCATTGATCTTCTTCAATTTATTTGATCCGATGACCGAAAAATGAAAGGGGTGTGTGCAGTGGCGGATCCAGGAAATAATGTTTGGGGGGTCATTAAGGATAGCGCGCGCAGCGCGAAATTTTTTTTTAACAGAAACGGCATGCATATCGTCATTTCATCAGGTCTTGGTAGGATAGCGCGACCAGCTACTCCAAAATCCTTGTTCAAAATCCTACATTCCAGCTCTACATCTGCAAAGAACAATGAAAAAATAAAATAAAAAGTAGAGCCTTTCGGTTCCACTAGCAAAGGCACAAAAATAAGGCTCTGTGCAAAATAAGGTCGAAAGGACACGCTTGGTATTTTTGTTTTTGTTCAGACCTGCCCAGGACACGCTGGGCATTCTTTTTTTGTTTTAACCTGGGCCAAAACGACGTCGTTTTGCCCAGGTTTTTTTTAAAAACAAACTGGCGCCACAGCGCCTTCGTCTTCTTCATCCAACCTGCCCAGACCAACGAACTTTCGTCGAACAGTTGGTGTGCAGCGAACGGGGTCGCACCAGGGGTCGCACCACCAGTCCAAGGGGTCTCTAAGGTTGCTTCCATGGCTTCCAAGGGGTCGCGCGACCCCAATGACCCCACTGTGGATCCGCCACTGGGTGTGTGAGAAGTGAAAATGGGTTTGTGGATAACACTACCCAACCTTAATATATGACCTGTTATTGATATGTATGATATTACTGAATAATCTAATTTCTACGAAAGAGGCTTGCTCTCCAATGTTAAGTGCTTTTCTTTGCAGTCTTTAAATGCCCAATCTAGAGCACTGCTAATGCAGAAGCTGGATCGCACTGGTATTGCCACAAGGTGTGCAACCATTTTTCCTCACTGCTTTCTGGTAGTTATGTCGTTTTCCTATGTCTGATTGTCTCTCTTTTGGTAGTATTGTGGGTTCTCTTGGAGTTCATGCGCTGAATGGGGCAGCTCCTAATCAACTAGCTGTTGCATTGCCAATCAATGGTCAAGCTGCAGTCTCTGCTCCTATTCTTCCACCAGCAGTTGCAGTCAATGAACCTGTTGGTAACCCCAGCGAATGTCTACTACTGAAGAATATGTTCGATCCAGCCACTGAGGTGTGTGTTCTTTGCAAAAATTGTTTTCACTCGCCTCCCCAAATACTTTTTAGTCCTAAAATTCAGTATTATGTTTGCAGAGGGAGCCAGATTTTGATATAGACATTAAAGAGGATGTTGAAGAAGAATGTTCGAAATATGGCCATGTGAAGCATATTTATGTGGACAAGTAAGTGCTTAAATATGAATACTAAGTATGCAATTATAATATGAATGTCTTGTTTGTGTAATATTATTGCAAGATGTCGTTGATATTTATGAAATACTGGGTGGGCACTTTTTGTGTTAACCAGTCTCACCTTATAGGGTGGAGGAAATTGGAAAATAGAACTCCCAAGGGGAGATTAAACTAAGTCACCCCAACCCAATTCAACAAGGGTTGGGTGTTCAGTTTCTTGGGTTGTGATTGATTATAGAGGCATCGAAATCGAAAGGAACCCATTGCAAAACCATATGAAATAGAGAAAAAAAAACAGTAGATTTCTCTATTTGAAAATATGTAGTTTTTAGTAGATGCCTCTATTCTCATTTCTCAAAACCCTTGTAACATTAAGAACTAATATAATTTTTGTTACATTGAATATTGTTCAAGAAAATAAATAGGGGTCACACACCTTCTTAATTTTTGGCCGTTGGATCGAATGAATTGAAGAAGATTAACAACAACAAAGCATTTTCTCACTAAGTGGGGTTAGCTGTATGAATCCTAGAAAATCATTGCGCTCGGTTCTGTGCCACGTCAGAACATATCCAAGTACTTTTAAGTCTTTTCTTAGAGTTTCTTCCAAAATTTTCCTAGGTCTTCCTTCACCCCTTTGGCCCTGAACTTCTGTACTGTAATCGCAGTAGGCCTTCGTTTCACATGTCCAAACCATTGTAACCGATTTTCTCTCACCTTTCCTTCAATTTTGGCTACTCCTATTTGACCTCGGATATCCTCATCCCTAATCTTATCTTTTCTTGTGTGTCCACACATTCAACGAAGCATTCTCATATCTGTTACACTAATTTTATGTACGTGTTGATGCTTCACTGTCCAACACTCTGAGCCATAAAGCATTGTTGGCCTTATTGCCATCCATCTTCAATGGCATATGACGGTCACACAACATGTCGGATGCACTCTTCCACTTCTTCCATCCAGCTTGTATTCTATGGTTGAGGTCTCCATCCAACTCTTCGTTCTTTTGCAAGATAGATCTTAGGTAGCGAAATCGGTCGCTCTTTGGTACTTCATGATCTCCAATCCTCACCCCTAACTCATTTGAGCCTTCGTTTGCACTGAACTTGCACTTCGTATACTCTATCTTTGACCAACTTAGGCAAAGACCTTTAAATTCCAACACTTCTCTCCAATGGTTAAGCTTCACATTTACTCCTTCCTAGTTTCATCTATCAATACTATATCGTCTGCAAAAAGCATACACCAAGGAATATCATCTTGAATGTCTCGTTAACTCATCCATTACCTATGCAAAAAGGTAAGGACTTAAAGATGAGCCTTGATGTAACCCTACAGTTATGGGGAAGCTTTGAGTTTGTCCTTCATGTGTTCTTATGGCAGTCCTTACTTCATCATACATATCCTTTATAGCTTGGATATATGCTACTTGTACTCCTTTCTTCTCTAAAATCCTTCAAAGAATGTCTTTTGGGACCTTATCATACACTTTTTCCAAATCTATAAAGACTATGTACAAAAAGGGTGTGTGGATATCACACCCCAATAAATAATGTCACGTTGAATGATGAAATATTTTTGTCAAATCCTGGTTAAGAAACAAAGGGTTTTTTTTTTTTTTTTTTTTTTTTATAATTTAATTTTTTTATAAAATCCTCTGTATTTTCAATTTTATTTTGTTTGATAATGTGAAAAGATACTAAAGAGTACAAAAGCAGTTCTTTCCCACTTGTTTCTGCATACGTGTGTTGCGTTTGATATTTGAGAAAGCAGGTGAATTTCAAAACTGAATTGGTCTTTTTTCTCCTAATTTGCTTTGCTTGATACAGAAACAGTGCTGGTTTCGTGTATTTGTGGTTTGAAACTGTGGAAGCAGCAGCCGGAGCTCAACGTGCAATGCATTGGAGATGGTTTGCAGGAAGGCTGATTTCAGCCCTGTTCATGGTAACATGTCTTTAACTTTCTGTTGTCAAGTATGTTTTTGCTAATTCCTGTGTGGATCTTAAAAAAATAGATGCAAGGGCTCGTTTGGTGCATAGGATTGGATTGAAATGGATAACTCTCAAACGTTAAGGCATGTTATGGGGAGAAATGAAGAAATTATGACCCACTAGGATTGAGTTTTCTTCATGTCTAATCCTCTTCTAATCCCCTATAAATGAATAATCTACCTTCAATTTGCCTTGAAATTGGAGAATTATCTATTCCAATCCAATTCTACTCACCAAACGAAGGCCTTAGTTTTCTTGTTATGAACTTACGAGTGCACATATAATTTATGATGTCAAGTATTATTGTTGGACATTTTTGGTATAGCACGTGGAAACTTTTCTGACAATAAGTTTGAGTCGACTTTGTTTCTTCATCAAAACTGAGCATGTAGTAGTGTAGATGTTGTCTAGGACTCCATGGTTGTGTTAACTGTAGAGTTGATTTCTCGTTGCCGCACCCTTTTCTTTTGGTTCATTTTCATGAATAATCTTGTTGCTCATCGTCTTTCGGTGTCTTGTGCAGCAACCTCAAGTTTACGAGGCCAAGTTTGGAGCTTAAACCGCTGCTCAGATGCGGGAGTGGAAAAGTCTCTGCGGACATGCATTGAGTGTTTTTAGTTGAAGGATGGTTACTTGTTTTTGTTTAGGATACCGAACTTTCTAGTTTTGATCATACACATGTAATGATTATATGGTATGCACGACATGTGGAAAATGTGCCCTGTTTTTTTTATACTAAGCTAGATGTGTGAGAAATATAATTTTATTTTTATTCTTCTCAAATATTGTTTTTAAATTTTTTTTTTGGTAGGAGTTATGCACAGGAAAAAATAAGTACTGGCAGTAATGGAGAGAGAAGGTGAAACAGCGAGTGAGTTCAAAGGGTAGTGATAGGGTGACATGGTTTAGAAAAAAAAAAACAGTAAAAAGTTGTTTGCTTGAAATTACCTTAATATCCTCATTTTTTTCCTCACATTTTCTTTTAGTTATGTATTTAAAGGGTATAATTGTAATTTCACTGATTTCTAATTGACAAAGTGAGTATTATTAAGGGCTTTTATCACAAATGGTCTCTGAAATTGACCCTTACCATTAAGATGGTTCTTGAAATTGAAAATCAATCAATGTAGTCCCTGAATATAGGTGTTGCAAATCAATGTGGTCATTTCGTTATAATTCTGTTAAAATTTTTGTTAGGTGTTGGTATGGCACATAAACGGGTCTTATAAGTCATTTTTTTCCTCACAAATGGTCTCTAAAATTGATTCGCGACATCAAAATGATTCTTGAAATTGACTTGTGACATCAAAATGGTCCCTGAAATTGAAAATTGAGTGCTCAAAATCAATGTACTCATTCCGTCATAATTCTGTAAAAATTTCTATTATGTGCACACAAAAATGGGTCACACAAGTCTAATTAAATAAAAAAATTACAAATAGGTTTAATAACTTAATAATTAATAAAACGATGTTAATCCAAAAACCTAGTCCTGCAATCACCTCCGATCCCAATCCACATTCCTCTATCTCATTCGTTGTCTATTCTCTACAAAAAAAAAAAAATCTCAATACATCCCATCTTTACACACTTCGACACCCTTCATTGAATTGAACTTGGATCGAGATCACCTTTGGTGACGACTTGGCCAATTGACAACGACTTCTAGGACATCACCGTTAATATTTAGGCAAACAACATCCTCACAACCTTAATCTTGGAGAGCTTGTTCGGCAGGGGCTTCCCTAATGGTCTGATGACTCAAAGAACGACGAGGTTTGCCTTGAGATAATGAGGTTATAATTGAGGTATGTCTATTGTTGGTTGAAAACTATTTCCAAACCCACCTCTTAGGCCTTGGTTAAGCCTTGTGCCTTTGAGAATTTATGGAATGGATCTCTCTTCGAAGTAGGCCATCCTATAAGAAAAAAAGTTCCATTGCGCAAAAACGTATTTAGACAACTTTTTTTATTAATTATGAAACTCACATCATCACATAACAATTATTTTTTTTTACAGAATTGTGGTGGAAGGATCATAATGATTTGCGACACCTATTTTTGAGGATTACATTCATCGATTTTCAATTTTAGGGATCATCTTGATGTGTGGGTCAATTTCAGAGATTATTTCTGTTAATGAGAACTCTTCTACTCCGTGGACGTAGCCAATCTGGGTGAACCACGTACATCTTGTGTTTGCTTCCCTGTCCCTATCCATTCATATACTTATCCACACTAGTGACCGGAGCAATCTAGCGAAGGTCACAAACTTAACATTTTCTGTTGTACCAAAGTCCTCACTGATTGTGTGCATCAACATTTGGCGCCGTCTGTGGGAACGACACTTATTCCCACTCTCTTCAGCTTTGTCAAGCTGGTTTCCACCGTTCATACACTCTCTTTTGACCAGGCATCCCTCTCCAACATGGGGAGCGAAGGAAGCCACAGCACACAGAATGACACCCCTCTTGCATGTAGTGCGAAGCAACGAAAGAAGGAAGGAAATAGGGTTGCTCTTCAAGCTAAAGTCGATGAACTAGAAGCTCAAAACAACAAGATAGCAATGAAACTATGAGAAGCTCTTTGAGACACTCCATGAAACTATGCGTACTCAAACAGGCGAGCTTGTTGCCCCTGTGGACATCAACCATTATCTGGGTGCCCCCCAACACGGAGGGTCACCTTCTTTCGACATGGGTATCCTTGATGAGGAGCGAGCTAATCATCAAAACATTGATTAACATGAGACTTTTCTCAACCCAGCTGCTTCGACGCGAAGCAGGAGAAGTGGAGGAAGACACCTCATTGCAAAAGGGTTGGAAGGATCGAAAGCCGTTTATCGTGACTACCGAGACTTCCTAAAGCAACGTCGAGAGAATCCCCTCCACATATGCTCGAAGATCAATGACCCAAGGGTTTCTGAAAAACTCGGTCCCCTCCCACGACCCAGGTCAGCTGCCAATCTAAGAAAGGAACGACATGTCCTAGAGGAACATGAAGGTACAGGGGACTTTGAGGTATTCCAACAGACTCGCCCTAGAAGTCAATACGGCGAATCCAAGGAAAAATCACACACCCTTGGTCAAACTATCCTACTTCCAAGAGGCGATGAAGACTTACGAAAGAAAATCCCAGTGGTACATGACTCCACTCAAGTGTTGGAAATGTGCCCTAAAACCAATCATATGATGATACTTTGCGGACATTTCACATGTTAAACTAATCTAGTTTAATATCAAGGGCAAAGATTATTGTTTAAGCCGTCTCATATAAATGTTATATGCTTAAACGATAAGTCCAAGGAATATGTAATTAGAAGAAGGAACTCACCATTCATTCCACCTACCAGAAGACAAGTGGTACAACTTGTACATGTGAACTCCTAGCATTCACAAATAATCAAAAACCCTCAAGCTTGACAACTCAACTAGGGGAGCACTTATACCCAACAAGAGTTATAGTCACCAATAAAGTCTTATTGCAAGCCAACAACAACTTCAGTGCATGGCTTACGAAGATCAAGCTATTCAGCTCTCTTGCATCTGCTTCAAACATTTCCCCTCTGTAACAATGCAAACACTACAACTCGTAGAAAGCTTCACACACTCTTGATCAAGACAGTGTGAAGCAAAACCAATTTATGGTGCCAACAAGAGCTTCATCAATGGAGGGCAACCACAATTCTTAAAAGCTTCACACACTCTTGATCAAGATAGTGTGAAGCAAAACCAATTTATGGTGCCAACATGAGCTTCATCAAAGGAGTTCAACCACAATTCTCAAAAGCTTCACACACTCTTGATTAAGACAGTGTGAAGCAAAACCAATTTATGGTGCCAACAAGAGCTTCATCAATAGAGCGCAACCACAATTCTCAAAAGCTTCACACACTCTTGATCAAGACAGTGTGAAGCAAAACCAATTTATGGTGCCAACAAGAACTTCACCAATGGAGGGCAACCATAATTCTCAAAAGCTTCACACACTTTTGATCAAGATAGTGTGAAGCAAAACCAATTTATGGTGCCAACAAGAGCTTCATCAAAGGAGTTCAACCACAATTCTTGATGCGTAAAATAACTAAACACACAAATTAACCCTCTTGTTGACAATTGTAGTATGGATAAGTAGGGATCGTTCTTAAACCGGGGATTAGGAGGGATTGCTAAAACACTCTAAACTGACTCAAATATGTAAAACAAGGTTTAAAACACTCAACTAGACTCAAAGAATGCAAAACTAAACTCTAAAACACTAAAACAAATCAAAAGACTCAAAACAGCACCAAAAACACTCAAAACTGCCTTAAAACACTTTTTGGGCAGTTTTGGGACTCTAATGCAAACTTGGACGAATTTTGGTTTTCTAATGACCTAAAACACTTAAAAACATAATCTAAGACAAGTTCTAACTAAAATATGACTCAAAGAAATAAAGTGGGGTTGATTTTGGACGAATTTAAATTAAATGGCAGATTGTAAAGAAAACAGATTGTAGACAAAATTGTGATGAATTAATGAATGATGGAAGAGCTAAGGGGTTCTTCTCCACACATGAAATATATGCAACGTAAATCAATTTCCAGTTATCAATTCAATAAGTTATGAACCTCGACACTCCAAGTTAATTAGGTCCGCTTAAATTAACCTTCAGATTTCCCTAGAATCATTGAATTGGATGAATATATTCCTAACAAGTTCTCTATATGAACAGCATGATAAAGACACAAGTTAGAATCATTACGTTCCTTGGAAATCATAAGCATCGACATGGCAATTGTAACTATGAAAAGCATGATACTCTTGCCAGGAATCTACTTAACACGATCGTGACTAGCGACCTTCACTACTTGTGAATATAAATTCATAACGATTAGGTGAAACAAACTTATATCCTAGCACCAAATTCAAGCATGCAAATTAAGCGTGCACTCTCAATCAACATACAAGAATAAGTTCTAAATCAAACGGTTAAGCAAATTGTATTCACGACTTATGCAACGATAACTGGAAGTAATTAACTTATTTCACATATATAATCATGGTTTTGAATCCCCCCCTAGCCAAGGGTGTTGGAAATGTGCCCTAAAACCAATCATATGATGATACTTTACGGACATTTCACATGTTAAACTAATCTAGTTTAATATCAAGGGCAAAGATTATTGTTTGAGCCGTCTCATATAAATGTTATATGCTTAAACGATAAGTCCAAAGAATATGTGATTGGGAGAATGCGATCTAAAGAAGTTAGATTCATGAGACCATTCTTTCGTAGACACATCCTAAACGTTCCTGATCATAGGATTGCCAATTGGGCATTGACAGTCCGTTAAGATCAGTACGTGCTGTGTCTTCTCTCAGGGAGAGTGACTAGTCTCGAGTCATTGGTGTGTGTGACATCAAGACAAGTACGTAGGTGCTCAATAGAGAATGAGTTCACTAAACACGATCAACGAAGAGTTCTCATATTCATGTCACATGAGAACTCATGGTTGGGATAATGCAAAGTAGTCATTTGACCTGAGGCATCACGTTTGTCTTGTGGTTAAGTACTTGATCTTTGATTATGTCAAAGTCACTCCATCAGGAGGGTGTCCACGGCATCGTTGGGGTTAAGCCACTTAGCTATGGAGGCAAGTGAATGCGCAACAAGGGATCTCTAACCTTCAAACCGTTTGGGGGAGAATACTCTATGATATGATTAAGAATCTCTGGCCAGAGTATGAATGAGATTTAGAAAAGTCGTTCTAAATCACATTCAAGGTAATCATATAAGCACACGAATCACATTGGATAGTAGACATGAATAAACTATCAAACCAAACAATGTGGTCAAGAGTATTATATTAGAGAAATACCGTATTGCATTTGTAATCCTAAACTGAATAGGTTCTCTACCTCTTCTGATTAGCTTGGGTAACCATGATATGCTGCTAGGTGTCACTCTTGGTTTGTGGAAGCCCTAAACGTGTATAAACACTAAAGGGAGAATTGAAAGTAAGTTTCAATTCACAATCGATTTTAAAGAGTTTTAATCGCCCACTGCCTCGCTAAAAGGAACCTAATGGATCGTACACCGTGTAAGGTGGAGATTGAAGAAACAATGGAGATGAGTAAGAATAATTAAATGGTTTAATTATTTATGGCAAGGATTAATTAATATGTTAATTAATTAAACGAATAAGTTCGTTAAAGACCTCGGGATAGTTTTGGACCTTAAGGCCCAATGGGCTTCGAACGTCAAGCCCATTGACTTAAGTTGTATGACAACTTAATTCACAAAGGCCCAAAAAGCCCAAACAAAACCCTATGGCCGGCCATTTAGAGGAGGGTAGTGAACTTGCTTTAATTACAAGTTTGCCACTCCAATGAATAAAGGTATAAATATGACTTTATAGCCAAAATTCATTTAGGGTTTTCTTTTAGGAAATTGGAGAGAACACAATGCTCTCATTTCTCTCTAAAGAGGCCGGCCCCCTTGGAGGGTGTATCTAGCAATCCCACTACTCCAAGGTCACTAATTTCTTCATCAATCTGACCTTGGTGTGGATACTTAGAGGTTCTCAATTTTTGGAACTTGGAGAACCATATTCTTCCATCCAAATCCATGGATCTAAGAAGCAAGGAATGAAGGCCCTCTCTTTGGGTGATTAGCCTTTGCTTATGCAAAGAGGAATCTACAAAGGTATATATTTCTCAACTCACTTTGATTTGAGTTGAGTCTTGGTTCACCAATCTACTAGGCTTTGAATTTCATGGGTAATGTTTTGTTTTTGAATGCATGCAAGCATGATTCCGCCTTTTAATTGTTAATTCCATGCTATAGATGTTATTCAAATGAACATGTTTTAACAAAATTATCCTTCAAAGGGGGGTTTAGTTCCTCATACTCATAGCAAAACGAAAGGGAAAGAAATTACACATTGAAATCATGAAACGAATTACACCTAGAATGCACCAACAATGCAGCTTGGACATCCGAGGATCCTTCCTTCTTCCTCCTTGCTGCAACGCACAAGTGGGTGAGTTTTTGGGGATTATGGATGGTGTAGAAGTATGGATTTAGGGTTAGGATGAGTGTATGGGGCGGCTAGGGATGTTTTTAGGCAGAAACTAGGGTGAATGGTGGTAGAATGGTGCGGCTTAAGATGGAGTTTTGTTTCTGGCGTGAATGGTTACTTTTTGGATGAATGGGGAATGTTTGTGGCTGCACAAGGATGTTTATTTAAAGGGATTAGGAAATTAAAAACCCTAGACTATTTTGGTAAACAGAAATTAAGTCAAAAGCTTCTAGAAATAGGAAATCAAATCAGAAACTTAAGGGAAAGTCAAGGGATATGCGGCAACACCTTGAAACACATTAGGAATGTGTTTTAATGCATAAAATCAGGAAAGAACCCTCTCCCTTGCACGGCAAGGAAGAGGAAAGGGCAAGGAACCTTCACAAGGTGCGGCAAAGACTTTAGGAAAGGCCTAAGTGTCCTAAAACTAATGGAAGAGGGGATCCCTTGCAAGGCAAGGAAAGGGAAAATTGGGAAAGGTGCGGCAAGGACTTTCAATGTGCAAGAGAGGTGTATTTGATGTCCTAGAATGCTTAGGATGTCTTCAAAGTTGATAAAACTTAGGAACATTTAGGAAAGGTCAAACCAAAGTAAGAAACCTTGGCTTAACTTTCCTACTTCAAGTAGGAATCCTTCTTGGAGTAGGAATCCTTCTTGGAGTAGGAATCCTCATGTGATTAGGAATCCATCTTCAATTAGGAATCCTTCGTTGATTAGGAATCCTAATTTCATCAAGTCTTCAATTCATCCATTCCTTTTGCTCCAAGCATGTGATAATCATTCCAAGCTCCATTTTGCTCCAAAAGGCTCCAAAATGCATACTTTGCCTTTAGAATCTGAAAACACACAAAAGTAACTTTAAACACTAAAATAGCTAACGAAACATAACATGCTCCTATCAATTCTCAAAAGCTTCACACACTCTTGATCAAGACAGTGTGAAGCAAAACCAATTTATGGTGCCAACAAGAGCTTCATCAATGGAGGGCAACCACAATTCTCAAAAGCTTCACACACTCTTGATCAAGACAGTGTGAAGCAAAACCAATTTATGGTGCCAACAAAAGCTTCATCAAAGGAGGGCAACTACAATTCTCAGACCTTCGAAGCAAATTCAATTTATATGGTTCATCCAAACCTTCGACTACTACAGGCTTGCATCACAATCTCTTGCTTAACAGTGTGGAAGCAAAATTTGTATATGTTGTCTCTCCCACATTTTCAAATTTCTAGTTTCCCAAAAAAAAAAAAAAAAAAGAAGGGAAATTCAACAAAGCTTCATCAATGGAGGACAACTACAAATTCTCAAAAGCTTCACACTATCTTGATCAAGATAGTGTGAAGCAAAATCAATTCATGGTACCCAACAAAAGCTTCAACTCCAAAGCTTCATCAGTGGAGGACAACAACAAATTCTCAAAAGCTTCACAATATCTTGATTAAGATAGTGTGAAGCAAAATCAATTCATGGTACCTAACAAAAGCTTCAACTTCAAAGCTTCACCTACAAAAGCTTCAACACAAAAGCTTCACCCACAAAAGCTTCAACACAAAAGCTTGACCTACAAAAGCTTGACCCACAAAAGCTTGACCCACAAAAGCTTCACCTACAAAAGCTTGACCTACAAAAGCTTGACCCACAAAAGCTTGACCCACAAAAGCTTCAACACAAAAGCTTCACCTACAAAAGCTTCACACTATCTTGATCAAGATAGTGTGAAGCAAAATCAATTCATGGTGCCTAACAAAGCTTCAACCTCAAAGCTTCACCTACAAAGCTTCAACACCACAGCTTCATCTACAAACCTTTAATATATATATATATATATATATATATATTCGGAATTTCAAAAATTCAAAAATTCGGAAATTCGAAAATTCAAAAATTTGAAAATTCGAAAAAAAAAATGGAAAAAAATAATTTAGAAAAAAAAAAAATTTGCCTAGGCCTCCTCTTCTTTGGGCCTAACAACTTTCATAACAAATATATATGAAGAAGGAGTTTTGGGCTACCATTTAGAAAGGAAATGCCTCATTCGTCAACTCCCTCGACCGGAGACTTGGGGGACGCCTACCATATGCTATTGCACCTTGATACTCGGAAGTTTCACGACCACTCAGTGACTTGGATTTTTCAAGTCTCCAGACGAGAAGTTTTTCTCACTCAGGAAATTAAGGGAGCACTACCTCAACCTACATGCTTCACTCACAAGGCTTCAACATACAAGCTTCAACAAAAGGAAAAATTCAAAGAACTTAGTGAAGAAGGCCTTGGTGTATTTAACACAATACGTTGAAATGAAGCAAAGCTTGTTTATTGATATCTTCGATAAGTTACAAATATGTACATTTACATGAATCAAAATAAACAAACAAGAGGGAGCCTTCACAAAGGTTGCTCAGGAGAAGTCTTAGCAGTCAGCAGAGCCCCACAAAAAGGAGGCACCAGAGGGTGATTATTCGGAGCCTCAGTACTAGGCAGAACCTCAGAAGGAGGAGGCATCGAAGGTTGATCATTTGGAGTTTCATTACGCGGTACAGCCCCAGAAGACGAAGGCAATAAATGCCTTTGGAACAAACCTAGAAACCTCTGATGATCAAGTAAAATCTGACCATCAGATTCCTGCAGCTGGTCGAGCTTCCTCTTCATGTTTATAGCATAGTCATGCGCGAGCCTGTGCAACTGTTTATTCTCATGATTGAGCCCTCTGATCTCCTGTTTGAGACTTATCACTTCAGCCGCCAATGATTCCACTTGGCGGGTTCGAGCAAATAGGCGTTAGGCCATATTAGACACAGAACCTTCACACTGAACACTGAGAGCCAGAGAATCCTTAACAGCCAACTCATCAGACCGTTTGGAAAGTAGTCTGTTATCTTTGGGAGTGAGAAGGTTCCTGGCCACCACCGCAGCGGTCATATTATTCTTCATCACAGAGTCTCTAACGGTAAGAGGACCAGTAGGGGATAAGAAGGATGGGCGCCATATGTTGTCTTGAGAAGGCATGGCTGCCTCTTCACTAAAGTTCAAGTCAAAACAACGGTCGGATCGACCAGACATTCTCAGAAATGATGAAGGAGAAATGAGGTGCAATAAATCTCTGAAGCAAGGGGAAAATTCCTACAAGCAATAACTCTCTGAATGTACTCATTGCACACAATTGGTGCCCTTATAAAAGAAAGGACAATAGGGCCATTGATTCAAAAATCGAAGAGGCACCACTCTCTGGATTCCGAAGAGGCACCACTCTCCGGATTTCGAAGAGGCACCACTTTCCACATGCAACATCAGCTCCTCGAGTACCACAGATAACTTTGCCAAAGATCTCTGACAAAGTTTAGACACATAAATTTGAAGGTCCAGCTACCCTACTATTACCCACAAGGGTAAAGGAATAGAACCACTGCTTGATAACTAGAAAGTCCCAATGTGTGTCAACCTCCGTGCTCCGTGGCAAGGCAGACTGGCAAAAATGCCCAACCTTTACTCACATTTGAGAACACACTCCCAACAAGATTTCTTGCTAAAAAATCGAAGAGGAACCACTCTCCAAATCTCGAGAGCCAAACTCCCAACAGGATTACTTTCTCAAAAATCGAAGAGACACTACTCTCTGAATCTCAAGAGTTAGACTCCCAACAGGATTGCTTTCTCAAAAATCGAAGAGGCACCGTTCTTTGAATCTTGAGAGCCAGATCCCCAACAGGATTGCTTGTTTGAAAATCGAAGAGGCATCGCTCTCCGAACTTCGAGAGCCAGATTTCCTTGGATAAAGCTTATCTGCAATCTTCACACGCAACATCAGCTTTCCAAATACCACAGACCACTTTTTCAAAGCGCTCTGACAAAGTTAAAACATGTGAAGCTTGCAGCTCCCACTACATTGCTATGACCAAGAAGGGTAAAGGAATAGCATTATTACTTGCTCAAAAATAGAAGAGGCACCGCCCTCCAAATCTCGAGAGCCAGACTCCCAACATGATTACTTTCTCAAAAATAGAAGAGGCACCGCTCTCTGAATCTCAAGAGCCAGACTCCCAACAGGATTGCTTTCTCAAAAATCGAAGAGGCACCGTTCTCCGAATCTCGAGAGCCAGATCCTCGACAGGATTGCTTGTTTGAAAACCGAAGAGGCATCTCTCTCCGAACTTCAAGAGCCAGATTTCCTTGGATAAAGCTTGTCTGCAATCTTCACATGCAACATCAGCTTTCTAAATACCACATACAACTTTTTCAAAGTGCTCTGACAAAGTTAAAACACGTGAAGCTTGCAGCTCCCACTACATTCCTACGACCAAGAAGGGTAAAGGAATAGCATTACTACTTGTTGTTAAGGAGACTCCTATATATGTCGACCTCCATCCTCCACGGACAGGCAGACCTGCAAAAATGCTCAACCCTTCCTTATATCTGAGAGGGCACTCCCAACGAAGCCTCTCGAAATACTCAGCTTTCCTCCCCCCCAATAATACCTATGCAAACCAACCACACCAGAGCAAGGCTATCTCATATCATAAGGGTCAAAAGAAAGAGTATCCCATATCATGCTTTTTCCCTGTCTTTTCCTTTGCCCTTGTTCTTACCTGCAAGACAAGGAGAAAGAGAGCAATCAATCAGCACTTGGAATCAAGCTTCCAGTCAGGAACTGACTGCCTGGAACCCCTTGCCTGATTACTTACCTGGCATTGCTCTCGAGTGCTCATCTTCAACATCTTATGTTTCCAGAAAAGATACCATATCTGCCTGAGGAACAGATAGGGTAAGTGAGAAGGATACAAGGAAACATGTGGAGACAAGTGTAACAGAACACGTGCTGATTCATCTATTACTTCGTCAACAGCAAAAGTATCTCATATCATCAAGGTCGAACGCACTCTTGATTTGATGGACTTGTTTTGACCCTCAAATTCTTGAGTCGGCCTTATACTCTGGAGGAAACTAGAAAACCCTCCAGCCCAGTTCAAGAATAAGCCTGTGGAAAGTTACTTCTTCAAAAGCAAAAGTATCTCATATCATATCTTCTCCATTTGCTTCTCCTTATCCTTGTTGCTGTTTACGACACAAGGAGAAGGAGAACAATCAACCGGAAGCTGAAGTCGAACCTCCGATCCAAGTTACTTGCTTGGAAGTCTGATTGCTTACCTTGTCTGTTACCTCTTTTGGCAAATCTCCTAGCTCAGTGACTTGGAGGACTCCTACTATAGGGTTTTGTATTGCACTTGACCAAGCCCGGAACTACAAGTAAGCTTCAAGTGAAATTGATACATTACCTTGTGCATCTTTATCGGTTAAAGATACCACCCCTGGATGGAGGAAAAGTACTTCTAGAAAAGATGCCACATCTACGCATGAGATAAATAAGGGAAGTGAAAATGATACCACACTTCGGTACTTAGAAGTTTTGTGATTACTTAATGGCTTGCAAGTCCCCAACCAAGGAGCTTCCCTCACTCGGGAACTTAGGGGAGCACTGTTTGTACCATACTTAACCAATCCCGAAACTACTGAGCACCGGTCAACGCTATACCGTCAAGGACCCAAAAGAGTTTCCTTCCAACCAAGAGGCCAATCACAGTGCGACACGTGTCAACATCAGAAGCCAATCATAGCGCGACACGTGTCAACATCAGAAGCCAATCACAACACGGCACGTGTCAATGTCAGAATGAAACTAGAAACTCTCTTCTATAAATAGAGATCATTCTCTCACAATATTTCCTAATGTCATTTGTACTAAATCATTCACTAGTACTCACTAAAGGAGAGCTTGAGCCTATGTACTTGTGTAAACCCTTCACAATTAATGAGAACTCCTCTACTCCGTGGACATAGCCAATCTAGGTGAACCACGTACATCTTGTGTTTGCTTCCCTATCCCTATCCATTTACATACTTATCCACACTAGTGACCGGAGCAATCTAGCGAAGGTCACAAACTTAACATTTTCTACTATACCAAAGTCCTCACTGATTTTGTGCATCAACAGGGGTTAAAACCTAAATTTTGGGCAAATTTAATTCATAGTTTATGCCAGGTTTAGAAGTTTGGCTCACAAAAATTTAGATTTTAACTAACCCATTCATTTTCAAGTGGTTGGCACTAAAATAAACTTTAGGTTAAAACTTAAAATTTGGACAAATTTAATCCATAATTTAGGCCAAGGTTAAGGGGTTGGCCCACTTATGTGTGTGGACATGCCCAGAAAAGTGAAGGCTGCAGCAAAGCAACATGTCCAACACGTAAGAACTGGAAGTGGGGCCTGCCCCTACCATTATATTATTGGACTTGTGGGTCCTATATGTATGCCACAATTAAGCAAACTAACATAATTATTAACGGATTTCTAACGGAAGGATCACATTGATGTGCGACAGTGAATATCAAGGACTAGATTGATTGATTTTGAAACTCAGGGACCAAAATGATGAGTTTGGTCAATCTCAGGGATCATTTGTCATAAAAACCCTTCTAAAAATAGTGACATTGTTTCAAGAAATACTATTTTTAGAAATTATTATCGTAAGGAACATTATCTCTTATTAATTAAACTTCATTAAATCTTTTTTATTAAAAATTTGTTGATATTCATTTTGTTGAATTTGGCATGTGATAAATAGTTCATATTATTATGTCTTAATATGACTAATTTTTAAACTATATACAAACAAAAACAATTCAAAGTAAAGGGGTGGAGACAAAGGAGTGACATGAGAAAGAGAGAAGGGTGGGGACACGAGACTCGCTCTTCAGTTTGTTTTAGTATTTTTGTCCTTATTTTTTTTTTAAATATTTTTTTTTTTTTGGAAAACGTCCTTATTTATTTTGTCATTTAATTTAATTTAAAGTCATTTTCATTAAATAAAACTAGCATTTGCCTACACACTTTGTGTGTATGAACACATTTTTTTGGAAAATGAGGAGAGAGGGAGAGAAAGAGAAAGAGAACGTGGGGGAGTGAAAGGTTTTTGTTTTTGGTTTTTTGTTTTTAATTTTTATATTTATTTTAAATATTAGAGATATTTTAACATCACATGTAGGTGAGGCTTCAATAAAAACAGTAAAATTTGGACATGTGAAATTACATTATTGCCCATCATTTTTTTTGTGTGATAGAAGACTAAGTTGTCTTTTCACCATCTTTTGGTTGACAAAGAGAGTTTCATTAATTAATAGAGATTATTATGATGTTTTTGGTTAAGAAAAAGTTTGGAGAAGTCATTATTATTAAAGTTCTCTTTTACTTATGGGGATCGCCTAAGTCATTTCTCTTCATTGCAGTAGTTTTCTCTCATTGTAGGGCCCACCAATGTTAGGAGCAAAAATTGATGCAAATTCACATCTATTTGTACATTGGACGTCATTTTTATACTTCATTTTTAGCTTTTCATACTCTTCTTTATTTTTGCCCATCAGATTGAATAAATCAAACGGAATCGACAGTCATGATTAAACATGGGTGTATAAGAGGTTAAAAGGTGTGAAAATTACTTCCCTTTGAATTTTGTCGACCACTTGCTGGTTTGACAACCCAAATACAACTCTCATTGGAGCTGTTATGATCAAGCGAGACGTAAATCTGCCTATACATCTCCATTTACATTCACCATTGGAGAAGCTCTCAATTGAATATCATGTGTTTGGTCAAAGAAATAAACTTGAAACTTAGGGTTCGTTTCGAAATTGTTTTATTAAAAAAAAGAAAAACACTTAGAAAGGTTGAAAGTCTTCTATTTGAAGCACATCAAAATTTAAGTGTATTTTTTAATCGTTTTAACTTTTTATGCCAAACAAAGTTGACAATTATAATGAAGGATTTTATCTTATGTCTACATGTTACGGTTATGTAGTACCTTATTGAACCCATCTAAAATGACAATACATCGCGACTAAAAGAAAATCTTAAGAAATTAATTTTATTTAAATAGTTACCATTTTTAAATTTGGAACAAATGAAAGCTCTACGATACATGACAAGTTGACAACAACGTATATCTTGAGAATATAATACGCAAACGTATTTTGAAGATACATTAAGCCCCCTTTACTTGAGAAGACACATGTTAAATTAAAGTTATAAATTGGGAGTAGAAATTTAAAAACAGAAAGATTAAGTATTTACAAACTTACAAGTTGTGAAAGTAATTAAGTCAAGTCACACTTTGGCAAATGAGTTTCTTTTGGGGATCCTAAGACCATTTCCAACCGAATGACAGCCAGATGACTCGTTTTAGCCCTCTGGTCCTCCAAGAAATTAATATTTTAATGAACAGTGCAGAGCCATATTTCTTACCATCTCTAACCGAGGGGCCAGAGGGCCATATGCCAAACATAGCTCTGTGACAAAAAACCATCTCCAACCGAGGGCCAAAGGGCTATAGTATGGAATGTGAATAATTGAAATAAAATGAGGTAAGATAGTATGGAATGGTGAAAAATATGTGAGAAATGGTGTAGGAAAAAATAGAAATTAAAAAAAAAAAAAGTGGGTTGGGCATAAAAAAAAAAGGCCTGGGAAAAAAAAAAAAATCCTAAACCCCTAAAGTGGGCTGGGCAAATGGAAAAGAACAAAAAAAAAAAAGTGGGCTGGTGTGATAACCCGTCCCTGATTTTATGTTTTAAATGAGTGAATTGACGAAAATGCCCTTAGAGGTGAGATCGTTGACTTTAGTTGACCGCTATTTTGTGAAGCGAATGGGCTATTATTTTATCGTATTCCTGAGTACTCGCCGATACGGATGCATTGGTGCAAACGGAAGTGAATTTGGAGTTACGGTTAAAATTTTACGGAATTACAAATTCGAAAAGTACTTTTGTAAAAGATTAGTATTTATTATTTTATATATATCTCTCATAGTTATTATATTATTATTTAATATTAGAGGAGAAAAAAAAAGAGAAGAGAGTTGGGGGTGGAAGGTTTGCCCAATTAGGAGAGAAATGAGGGGAAATGGGCGGCCAATGAGGAACAGAGAGGGAGGTGAGGAATGAATCAGAAAAGAGAACATGAGGGAAAGGAGAGAAGAAGAGCAGGAGGGAACCCAAACCGGGTTGACCCGTTTCTTCCCCACCGGACCCGCGTGACCCTGCGACTTTCTCATAACTTTTTCGATGTTTTTCCAACTATCCAAGGCTCGCCATCACCTGGAAATCAATCACCATCATCCCCTCTTTAGTTTACACACAAGATTGTTGGGGTTTTGGCCCTGTATCACGAAGAATAGAACCTTTGGTTTCGAGGGTGCCACGGTAGAAATCTGCCGATCGGGGAAAGTTGGTCGACCACCACCACCACCAAAACACTCATCTTGAGGCCTGGAACAAAGCCCAAGAAATTGTAGGGGCGGCGAAGCACCGAAGGTGACAGATCGAAGCCACCCATTTCTAGGGTTTCTGACGACTTCGAGGGGAATTGGAGCTTTTCCCGGCCAATTGAACTTGGCCACAGGTATGAAAGTTGTTGCTCTCATTGAGATCTTCATTCCTGTAAAAATTGAGAATTTTTGGAAATAATTGAACTTTCCGGTGAGTCGGGATGGCGTGGGCAGAGACACCCCTTGACCTCCCTAGGCTAAAATGGGTGCCTCGATTTCATATTAGACATCCGATTGACGAAATTCCATTGTTTGGTTATATTTCTGTTAAAGGCCGCCACTTGGTTATTATATGATTCGACGATCCGACCATTGGATCGTCACCAAACTTTAGTACGTAATAGTACATAATATTTAAGGATATTAGGAACTTACGGATCGGGAATCCGACTTACAGATCTTCCCCAATTGGATTTGTAAGTTCACAAAATAAAACGTTGACCATCACTTAATTTTAACGATTGGTGGAGATCCAACCGTTGAGATCATTCTGAAACTTTAGGATGTTGTTCTAAAAGCTTATTGAAACTCTTGGGAAGTTACGGATCGGAGATCCGAGGTGCGAATCTTCCGGATCGAGTTACGTAGGGTTGTGAACCCTACTATCAACCTTCGACCGACAGTTGATTTTTGGTCAATGAGTTTCAAATCATTCTAGAGCATCCTTAAGGATGTATTTTATGTTAGTTACATGTTCTATCAATAAGAATTCTGAGACGTGATTTGATATTTGTTCTAGGAGACGATCGTTCGTGATGCCTCGATATTCGTGCTAGGGAGTTATAGCCGGACTTCAGGTGAGTGGGTCTTTTCCTTTTTATAGTGTGTATATATATGATTGATAGTTTCCATTTATGCATTTGGAAAAGAATTTCTTGCGTACGTTTGAATTAGACCAAAGTTTATAAGAATTAGCCAAATGACGAAATTTATGAAATTATTCTGGATCCTGCGGGATACCTTAATCCAAGATACGACTTTGATGAATGTTATATCGACTAGAAACTATGAAATATGCTACATCCTACCGGATGCATAGGTATGCTTATAATCTTTGATGCCATAATTATATCTATGGCTAAGAATGTTAGTATGTTGATTAGAACTATCAAATCACTGTGTCATGACTATATTTGTGTTATCTGCTTATCGTTTACTGCACCTAGTGTTAGTGCTCGCCCAGGGCCAAGGCCAGTCTTTCACGTGTTTGTTCACATCCGCACCGCATGCTCGCCTTGGATCTAATTAGGTGCCAGTCTTGTCGTACAGGTTGCATTAGGCAACTCTGACTCGTATGTGACTGCGAATAACGCTAGTCTTCATGTGATTGTAGCACTATAGCGTATATCATTATTACACCTAGTCTTGAGTAAAATCCCACCCCCAATTATAAAGGTAATTATGAGTTTTTATTTAAAAAATGGTTTTTGTAAGGCCTTAATAGGTGTGCCCAGGAGGCCCACCTTGTTTTTGTGTCCTTGGTTTTTCCCTCTTTTTCTGATTTCTAACACACACATACACACCCACACACACACACACACACACACAATTCCCTCTCTCCTCTCCCTCACCTCTCTTGTAACTTTCTCTCTCTCTCTCTCTCTCTCTCATCTCTCCCGTTGAAGCTCTCTGTAACTTACCCTCACTTTTTCTAATTTCTCGAGCATTACCACTCACAACCACCATCTCTTACGGCTTGGTTCAACACAAAATCACCATAAATAGATATTGGGTTGCCTGAGGATCTCAGCAATGGCTCTACATGTTTAATCTGATAACTGGACAGAGGGGCTGATCAGGGAGCTCCATGTTTGCCGGCGAAGTTCGACCTAAAAAAAGACGTTTCAGTCATTGATTTTACACGAGAATCATTCCATATTTAACCCCAGGTATTTTCCTAGGTTTAATTCATAACTTTCGGACTCTAATCCGAGATTCTAACTCCTGTAGTCCTTTTGTTCTTCACCCTAGTTTTCGATGTGGAGCTCCAACGAGGAACTCGATAATTTTGAGGTCCTCTAAGCTCGAATGGGTCATCATTAAACCTCAGGAAAACATTTCATGCTCTGCATGTTTGAATTTACCTAAATTTCGAGGTGTTAACCTATGTATAACTTTCAGTGATTCCCTAGATTTGTTCTGGTAACGCCTTCTGTTGAACTCCGACGAGTTCGTGTGTGGTGTGTGTGTGTATGTGTGTGTCCGTGTGTGTGTGTGTGTGTGTGTGTGTGTGTGTGTGTGTGTGTGTAAGCGTGTGAGTGTGTGTGTGTGTGTGTAAGCGTGTGTGTGTGTGTGTGTGTGTGTAAGCGTGTATGAGTGTGTGTGGTGTGTATGTGTGTGTGTGTTGTGCCGTGTGTGTGTGATGTGTATATTGTGCACCCGCGTGAGGGTGTATGTGTTGTTGTGTATGGGTGTGTGAGTGTACAGTGTGTGTGTGTGTATTTAATGCGCGTGTATGTGTATATGATGTAAGTGTATATGTGTGTGTATGGTGTGTACTGTGTGTGCTGTGCATGTGTGCATGTGTGTTGTGCATACATGTGTGTGTGCTGGCATGTGTGTATGTGTGTTGTGTGGGTTTAGGCTCAAGCCCAAACCACCCTTTTTGTTCCTAAAATATCCAAACCCAAAACCCAATAGGTCCTCACCCTATTTAACCTAAACCTAAACCCTAATCCGGATCCAAACCCAAGACCCATTTCCATTTCTTGAAATTCTATAGTTGGGTAGTTTGATAAATTGTACATTTTTGTGCTTAGGTGAAGTTGCTAGTGGGGATTTCCTTAATCCTTTTCCGCACAACTCTGTTGCTATTGAGTATCTGTGAGTGGACCCCTTCTAAAATTACACGATTTCATAGTTTAATTGCATAAATGAATAGCATGCCTTACGAGTTTATGAATTGATTTTATGTTAAGTATGTTTATGGAAAATGTTGTTTATTGTCTCGTTTTTGGTGGGGAATTAATTGTTGGCCTATATTGAGCTATATTTTAATATATCATATTTTCTATATAAACCATGAACTGGTAGACTATCTGATGGATGCCGATAGGATGCTAGAATATCTTTTCAAAACCCCTCTTTATAGTATAGACGATGGATGACTTTATACTATGAAGTGGTTATTTATAAGAGGCGTAACCATTTGTGCGTACCTAGTGGACACTATGCCGCCTGGGGCGAGGATCTGGTGTTGGCAGATAGGCCGAAAGAAATAATCCCTAGCTACGGGCTGAGGGACACGGAGCAGGTATTGGGCCGGGAGTTGGTAATCTCTGGCTACGGGCGTAGAGACCATTATGCTGACATAGGGCCCGAAGTTATATTTATTCAGTGATCTTACTGGCAGCAAACCGTGCTTACGAGACAATCTGTGAGATGTTTGATGTTTTGATTTCCACGATGTTATTTCGCGATATGTCTTTAGAGATGTTTTTGGCATGCTAGGGTTTTCAGCAAACCTATCACTTATTATGCTAGTAGTTTTCTGTATATAAATTGTGGGGTTAGTATCTTGATAACTGTTTTATTATTATTGTATATATGAACTTGGTCCACTCACCTTTGTTTTGCGCCCCCATTCAGGACTTAGAATCTAGGCATACAATCCCTGCGTCAAGGCATTTCCGCAGTGGCATCTTCGAGTCCTCTTGGTGTAGGACCTGCTCCTTTGTTCATTTAATTTTATATTATTTCTTTTAGTATTCTGGTTAGTTGTTTGCTCTGAACACGTTCCTTAAATTCATATTCTTTATTCTTTTATATTTTTAAGTCTTAATTATTCCTTATTTTCAGCCTTTGCACTCAATAAATGACTCTCGTCACCCTCGGGTGTCGGCCAGCATATTTTTATCCTAGTATTCGGGGAAATATTGGATCGGGGGGTGTCAGATTGGTATCAGAGTGTGGGTTGTTCAGAGCATACTTATGATTCTCTTCTATTCTCGTAAAGTGTCGGTTTTGACATCATTTGGATGTCAGGACTTCTAGATTTGGTGCCAGTCGGCGCAGTTGTGCTAACCTTTCTCTATTTGAATTGTCACATTCTGGTTGAAATACAAGAATTCTTGTCGGGATTGTACCTCAACAGTGATGAATTGGATTGTTGGATGACTTTCAACATTAGATCGATACTCCGCAACATGCATTCCCAAGGAATTGTGGACGGAGTGGATCTACATAAGAGCGTTGGGAAACGGAAAAACCTAAGTGGTTTGAATTTGGAAGATTTGAAGCGATGATATCACTCTGCGACATGCATTCCTTAGGAATGGCAGGCATAATCATATCTCTTGGAAATTGCTCGAAACATTCGAAGTGCGTGCTAAAGAAGCGAGTAAGTGCTAGTGGTGATGACGGTTAGTAGGTGGTCATTGGTGGGAGTAAATCAATGTTCTCAGACTCGTTTCCACTGAGGATATTTGTGTGAATCTTTAGAATGAATCTTCGGTGATTGTTCTATCGATAACCTTCTTGCTTACTCCAACGACGAAGTCAAGTTCATTGACCTTTGATCGTCAGCTTCACATCAAATTCTTCGAGTGTTGACTTCGTTTACAATAATTGCTTTTTTTGGGAAACTCCTGTTGGAAATGTGCCCTAAAGCCAATCATATGATGATACTTTATGGACATTTTACATGTTAAACTAATCTAGTTTAACCATAAAGGGCAAAGATTATTGTTTGAGCCGTCTCATATAAATGTTATATGCTTAAACGATAAAGTCCAAGGAATATGTGATTGGAAGAATGTAATCTAATGAAGTTAGATTCATGAGACCATTCTTTCGTAGACACATCCTAAATGTTCCTGATCATAGGATTGCCAATTGGGCATTGACAGTCCGTCAAGATCGGTACGTGCTATGTCTTCTCTCAGGGAGAGTGACTAGTCTCGAGTCATTGGTGTGTGTGACATCAAGACAAGTACGTAGGTGCGCAGTAGAGAATGAGTTCACTGAACGTGATCAACGAAGAGTTCTCATACTCATGTCACATGAGAACTTATGGTTGGGATAATGCAAAGTAGTCCTTTGACCTAAGTCATCACAGTTGTCTTGTGGTTAAGTCCTTGATCTTTGATTATGTCAAAGTCACCCCCTCGGGGTGCCCACGACATCGTTGGGGTCAAGCCACTTAGCCATGGAGGCAAGTGAATGCGCAACAAGGGATCTCTAACCTTCAAACTGTTTGAGGGAGAATACTCTATGATATGATTTAGAATCTCTGGCCAGAGTATGAATGAGATTTAGAAAAGTCGTTCTAAATCACATTCAAGGTAATCATATAAGCACACGAATCACATTGGATAGTAGACATGAATAAATAAACTATCAAACCAAACAATGTGGTCAAGAGTATTGTATTAGAGAAAGACCGTATTGCATTTGTAATCCCAAACTGAATAGGTTTTCTCTACCTCTTCTGATTAGCTTGGGTAACCATGATATGTTGCAAGGTGTCACTCATGGTTTGTGGAAGCCCTAAACGTGTATAATCACTAAAGGGAGAATTGAAAGTAAGTTTCAATTCACAATCGATTTGAAATGGTTTTAATCGCCCACTGCCTCGCTAAAAGGAACCTAATGGATCGCACACCATAAGAGGTGGAGATTGGAGATTAAACGGAGATGAGTAAGAATGATTAAATGGTTTAATCATTTATTTATGGCAAGGATTAATTAATATGTTAATTAATCAAACGAATAAGTTCGTTAAAAGACCTCGGGATAGTTTTGGACATTTAGGCCCAATGGGCTTCGAACGTCAAGCCCATTGACTTAGGTTGTATGACAACTTAATGAATAAAGATTCACAAGGGCATAATAGCCCAATAATATCCCAATGGCCGGCCATGATGTTTAGGGTAGTGAACTTGGACTTATTTACAAGTTTGCCACTCAAATGAATAAAGGTATAAATATGACTTTATAGCTAAAATTCATTAGGGGTTTGTTTTGGAGAAAATTGGTGAGAACTTGTCTCTCCATTTCTCTCTAAAGATGATTCCGCCTTTAATTGTTAATTGCATGCTTATTGATGTTGCTTAAATGAACATGTTTTCACAAAATAATCCTTCAAGTGGTATCAGAGCCTAGGTCTAGTAGTTGGTGAATCCTTTTGGGTTTTGTAGTTCATAGTTTGTGATTTAAAAGTTGTAATATGTTACAAGCTTTATTCTTGTTTTTTGAATGTAAATTTTGCTAGAAAATTTGTCATCTCAAATGTTGTAGATGTAGTTCATATGAGCATGAATATTGGAGCTACAATTTGGTGCCATGACTTTGGGGATTTTCGGCCAAATCTAAAGGGTGGATTTTTGGGTTCTTGTTTGACTTGTTAAAAGTGTTTTCAAGTGACTTTTGGAACCCCTATGTACCCTAGTTTGGTTAGATGTTATTTCCCTAAAGTTTGAATGGTTTTGGAATGTTTTTGGGTGAAAAAAAGTTCATGGAAAAATTTTGGGTTTTTCATGAATGTTCTTCATTGTTCTTGACATTTTTGCCAAGAACAAAAAGGTTTGTGTTTTGATTCAAAGTTTTGATTTATTTCATAAAGTTTATGTTTTATACATTTTCAAATGTTTAAATGTTTTAGATATTTGTTTAAATGGCAATAGAAATAATGGTGGGTGTGAAAGGATTAAAACCCTTTCACACACACCACTTGTGCACTTGCATGCTTTATGTCAAACTACAAATCAACACACACATCACTCCATTTCTTCTTCCAAAACTGGCCCTCCCTCAAGTGGGAGTACTTTTGGGGCTTTTATGCAATTACATAAAGTTTTGATACTTTTGTGTATTTGCACTTTGGCCCAAAAGTTTACGTTTTTACGTTAAGGTCCAAAAACGCTAAAGGACAAATTGTTTTGATCCTTTAATGAAGTTTTTGCATTGATTAAATTTTGGGTTCTATTGTAATTACATGAAGTAGTGGACTTTTGTGTCTTTACAAAGTGACCCCAAAAGTTTTGCAACATAGCCCAAAAGTTGAGGTTAATTGCTTTATGGCCCAAATTAAGTAGAGAACAAAATTGTTTTGTCTCTTTAAATGAGAATTGGATTTTCATTTTGTTTAGCTCCATTTAAATCAATTTTATGGATACAAAAACCAAATGAAAATGTTGCATTCAATTTAATTAGTTAAAGTGTTAATTGATTAAAGGGTGATTATGAACCTAAGCCTAATATAATTGAGCTATGTGATAGGCCGTTTCAAATTTGTTTGAACCATGGGAATGTGTAGATTAGATTTTGGTTGTAATTTGATTTGATCAAATGTTGTAAAAGGGCTTAAGCTCTTCTTTACTTTAAAGTAATTTGTTTTATGCAAATGTTGTAATGAGCATAAGCTCACCTTTACTTTGAAGTACTTCTTTCTTGCTTTATTTGATATGCATGAAAATGAAGTAGTTGGGTCCAACGCCCTAAGACAACACGCCTTAATGTGATTAAACGCGTAACTAAAATCAATCACCATCCCTAAACCGAGATTCAACACAAGGCTCGTGTTGAATCTAAACAAAGGTTCATAGTCATCCTAAGGCCCTAAGGCAACTATATAGTCCATCAAATGAATGCAAAGGTTATGTTAGTAGTATCATATACTCTTGCTTTAAAAACCGTTTTATAAGCATAGTGGGAGTATTATATACAACTAAAAACAATGAGATGGACCAATAATTGTAATAGGACCAAAATTGTTTTAATAGAGATTAAAATTGAATATTTGTATGTGATGAGACCTAAAACCCTCAACCAAACCATTATTAAGTTGATAAGCGTGAGAGTGCTTAGAACACTCTTTCGTAGGCCTTCCACCGTGGTGGCTCCAATCGTTTATGACTTGTACACCGGCTTCACCCTATCATGGGGGAGTATAAAGTGCATGCTTATACTCAGGAGGAATCCATAAACATATGATGAGGTTAGTGTAGGCAACGAGGATAGCCGACATCGTATCATCGTGAGGCTATTCTTGAACCCCTTCACGAACTAAGCATGGTGGGAATGACTTAACTAAGTGCAATGGAACCAACATCATATCATTGTGAGGTGACATTCTCTAGAGGCCAAATAAGATGGGTACTTGCATTAGTTGCAAATGAGTAAGTGTACTCTCTCATTATTATTAATGCTAGCCAACATCATATCATTGTGAGGTGGGCTTGGTAATAGTGAGTCTCCCATAACCTACTAAGAGTTTCATCCAAAACTCTCGAATTCCAATGAGGGATATGGAATTTTCCAAAAATAGTGGGTGGTGCTATTTGATTTAAAGACCCGAATCAAATGGCTTAAAATCAATCAATTTATATTCGTTATGTATTTGTTTACCAATATATTTGCAAACGCTATCCAACACTTGACAAATAAAAACCGAATGTTTTAGTTTCCGGACTTGGTACCACAATCCCAAAGAATGTCTTAAAAAGGATTGCATATGTACCTAAGTAGTCTCATCCTCACAATCTTCCTAATGATAATGTATCATTGGAAGAACATGTTAGAAAAGTCTATCATGAAGAGAACAACACAAACAACCAATGCTTATTCCTTCGTTATATGAACAAAGGAACTTACGAAGATTAGCATAAAGAAAAGGACACTTTTAGTGTTATTAGTTCTTCACTTACAAATCGTTGTATGAAGAAATAATGAGTTGTTTTGAACAACCCTTAGTCAATACAAACACTTAGTGCTTGTTTCTTTGTTAAATGAACAAAGAACTTAAGAAGAAAGCACAAAGGCATGGACACTTAATGTGCCATGATTCTTCACTTACAAATTGTTGTATGAAGAAATGAGAGTTGCTTTGAACAACTCTTGAAAGTTTGTAATTATGTTTAGAACATAATGGTTGGTTGACAAAAATAGTGCATCAACATGGACTTATGATGATTTTGAATCATTGAGTGTTGAAGTGTTAGAACACTTCTAGAGACGGGAACTAGGCAAGGACTTCACCTTTGTGTCCCTATCCTAATCGTTCACTAAGTTTATTGTAAACTATGTAGTGTACAATAAACACATGCTCTCCAAAATGTTTGATGTGTATAACACAATTGAAATAAGTTTCAAGAGAGATAGTGGGAGTTTAGGTAGCTTGACTATGGTAGTCAAAGGAGAAGTCAAATGAAGAAAGCGAAATAACTCCAAGGGAACAAACTTTCTTTATGAAAGGATGGACATTGGAAGGGGTATTTGCAAGAAATGTCTTGCAAGTGTCAAGAACACACCTTTCGAAGGTGTTGTAAATTGTTCTTGAATAGTTCAAAGCAGTTGGTTCTTCTACTTGAATGTTTGATTCCGTATTAGTAACTATGTTTTACAATCGTTGTAAAAGTGTGGCTAATAAGAAGTAGAAGATTAATGAGAGAAGAGAAAGTACTTCACATTCGGAAAGTGAATAAAATATAGATTTCTGCGAAAGCAGATGGTACTTACTTCCTCATATGAACTACCAAAGAAATTGGAAAAACCAAAGATTGTCTTTACATTCCAATTTTAAGGAATTTAATTCCGTCACTATAGTAGAGATGGATGAATGTTTTGTTTGACAAAACATTGTTCTTTATTAATCAATGATTGGATTATAGTAATCTAATTGATTGTCTCTATAGTAGAGATGATATGGTAATGTTAATTGTTTAGAATACAACGATGCTTAAAACCCAAAAGGTTGCAAGGTAGTGACTAATCCCAACTAAAGTTGTGATCCCTCTAAAAACATAAATTACAAGTTAGTCATAGATGGATACTTAGGATCGTTAGATCCGGATCCAATGCCTTCTTGTTAAAATTGTATAGAGGCAAAATGTTTGAATCTTCATTCTTTTGGAAAGAATAAAGAATCACAAAGTTGTTGAGGTTAATTCACTTAGATGTTAGTGGGACTAGTCCACAAACATAATACTACTCATGTTATATGACATTCACCGAAGATCACTCTCGGTTGGACTATAGTTTATTTTGAATAAACACAAGTCCGAATACTTTGCAAAAGGTTTCAAATAATTCAAGAAATGTAAGTTGATGAGTAAGACGTTTAAAGTATTTACCTCCTTAGATTTGATCCAAGGAAAGGTAACACTTTAGAATAGTTTCCTTGAAAGATATCAAGGAAAGAAGCATCATAAGATAATGGATTTCTCCATTAGGAGAAGAACGAACTTGAATAAGATTTAGTTCGTTACATGTTATCAATTGCCCATATATAGGATATATACTTCTAAAAACAATATGATTGTCAATTAGAAGATCTTCCAAAGTTTTCATGACTCCATAGGATGTAGTTGGAAAGAAAGACAAATCTCAAGCATGTTAAGATTTGGGGTTGTGTGTTAATAAGCAATATTTGTTTGATAACAATCTTGTAGGATATTCTCAAATTAACTTTTGGATATCGCTTCTATAAACCAACTAACAAATGTTGTTTTGTTGGGTAGTTCATTGTAATCCTACAATGTGAATTGCCTAAGAGCAAATGAACGAGAGATAGAACTCAAAGAATGGGTTCTTTGAGAGACAAGAAAGTAATCAACAAATAGAACAACCTAGTTCCTATACCACAAGCTCCAAGGTAGTCGAGAAGGATTTATAAACCGTCTCAGTTGAATGGTTTGAACTTTATGACTATGTCATAGAGTTACACCTCTTAATTCGAAAGAAATAAGAATGAAAATCCTTATGACTACATTGAGTGTATATGCGACATATACTCAAGGAAATGGTAAAGTACCATTTGACTCGAAATAATGAAACTTTTATAGCTAATTGGTAGCTTAAGGTGACTACAATCAAAGAGAATGGTTGACTTTGAAGGAACCATTTTTGACGTAGTCTTAGTTTCAATTAATTCGAAGATTGCTAGCTACAACTAAATGGTGATTCAATGTTTGGACATAATATGGGTTTCCGAAACCATTATTAAGATAGTCTTGATAATATATGTCTAAAACTATGAATCACAAGACATGTAAGTTGTAGAGATCCATCCATCATGGATCTTAGCAAGCTAGTGGGAGCTATAAGCGTCTTATGAGAGAAAGGTCAAATCGTTTGATTTCTCATAAAGATGTAAATGAATCTTTTGTTTACTAGGTTTACAAAAGATTAGTGGGAGTTAATCATATTCCTAAATTTGTATATATATATATATATATATATAAATATATATGTGATATATATGAATGTATATATGATATATTAATTTTGGAATTGAAAAGAATATTTCTTCGTTAAAGTTATGACTTTAAGCATTCTATAACGATAGAATGTATATGGGAGACATAGTCTATATACATGGGATAGAAATCTATAATGATAGATTTTTTAGGATATAATTGGATTATATCAATTCCTAATAATAGACAAAAGATGCTAGGAAGTTTCTCATATGATGATAAACTTCAAATAGAAGGATGACTCTAGTGTGACTAGCAAGTTGCCCTTCTCAAAGGGAACGTGCCCTTTTAACTCCCAAAGAAATAATGCGTAAATAGAATCCTTTATGCATACGCACAAAGGTGATTTATGTATTTCATATTGTATGAAAAACATTGATATGAGTTGTACCTAGAACGGTACAAGATGATATCAGTGCAAGCCTAGGATCAGAACCATGGCAACTGTCAAGTGAGTCCTTAAGTATTTAAGAAATACTAAAGGATAAATTCCTCAAAGATCGAGGAAGAATTAGAGTAACGTAATGGAAGCGTAAATGTATTAGATTATGAATCTAATCCATCATTGGATGTTTCTTCATTATGAATGAAGAGATAAACAGATATCTCTTTATTATGACTAAAGAGATATTTGGATGGAAACATTAAAGTAATGACTTTAGTATGTTCCATTATGAATGCAAAATATATTGCCATATAGAAGCTTACAACAATGTTGTTTGGATGAGAAAGTTCATTTATGAACTCTCTATTCGGTTCCAACCAGAAAGTGTATCTAGTGTACTGACACTATGACACTAATGGGGCGATAGCTCAAGCCAGGGAATCAAGGTCTCATCAAGGTCCGAACTCAAATGAGAGACTGAACCACATGATTAAGAATCATGTATAATGGTGACGTCGTTATTCTTAAGGTTGCTTCTATGGATAACATATAGATATCCATTGCCTAGGCCTACTATTCAGCCATTTATGAAATGACTACAAAAGAGGTATCATCACTGATGACTAAGCTGATTGGCTCTAGTGCAAGTGGGAGATTGTTGGAAATGTGCCCTAAAGCCAATCATATGATGATACTTTACGGACATTTTACATGTTAAACTAATCTAGTTTAACTATAAAGGGCAAAGATTATTGTTTGAGCCGTCTCATATAAATGTTATATGCTTAAACGATAAAGTCCAAGGAATATGTGATTGGAAGAATGTAATCTAATGAAGTTAGATTCATGAGACCATTCTTTCGTAGACACATCCTAAATGTTCCTGATCATAGGATTGCCAATTGGGCATTGACAGTTCGTCAAGATCGGTACGTGCTATGTCTTCTCTCAGGGAGAGTGACTAGTCTCGAGTCATTGGTGTGTGTGACATCAAGACAAGTACGTAGGTGCTCAGTAGAGAATGAGTTCACTGAACGTGATCAACGAAGAGTTCTCATACTCATGTCACATGAGAACTCATGGTTGGGATAATGCAAAGTAGTCCTTTGACCTGAGTCATCACAGTTGTCTTGTGGTTAAGTCCTTGATCTTTGATTATGTCAAAGTCCCTCGGGGTGCCCATGCATCGTTGGGGTCAAGCCACTTAGCCATGGAGGCAAGTGAATGCGCAACAAGGGATCTCTAACCTTCAAACTGTTTGAGGGAGAATACTCTATGATATGATTTAGAATCTCTGGCCAGAGTATGAATGAGATTTAGAAAAGTCGTTCTAAATCACATTCAAGGTAATCATATAAGCACACGAATCACATTGGATAGTAGACATGAATAAATAAACTATCAAACCAAACAATGTGGTCAAGAGTATTGTATTAGAGAAAGACCGTATTGCATTTGTAATCCTAAACTGAATAGGTTTTCTCTACCTTTTTTTATTAGCTTGGGTAACCATGATATGCTGCAAGGTGTCACTCATGGTTTGTGGAAGCCCTAAACGTGTATAATCACTAAAGGGAGAATTGAAAGTAAGTTTCAATTCACAATCGATTTGAAATGGTTTTAATCGCCCACTGCCTCGCTAAAAGGAACCTAATGGATCGCACACCATAAGAGGTGGAGATTGGAGATTAAACGGAGATGAGTAAGAATGATTAAATGGTTTAATCATTTATTTATGGCAAGGATTAATTAATATGTTAATTAATCAAACGAATAAGTTCATTAAAAGACCTCGGGATAGTTTTGGACGTTTAGGCCCAATGGGCTTCGAACGTCAAGCCCATTGACTTAGGTTGTATGACAACTTAATGAATAAAGATTCACAAGGGCATAATAGCCCAATAATATCCCAATGGCCGGCCATGATGTTTAGGGTAGTGAACTTGGACTTATTTACAAGTTTGCCACTCAAATGAATAAAGGTATAAATATGACTTTATAGCTAAAATTCATTAGGGGTTTGTTTTGGAGAAAATTGGTGAGAACTTGTCTCTCCATTTCTCTCTAAAGAGGCCGGCCACCTTGGGGGGTGCATCTTGCAATCCGACTACTCCAAGGTCACTCATTTCTTCTCCAATCTCTCCTTGGTGAAGAGACTTAGAGGTTCTCAATTTTGGGAACTTGGAGAAACCTATTCATCCATCCAAATCCATATATTTATTATGCAAGGAATGAAGGCCCTCTCTTTGGGTGATTAGCCTTTGCTTATGCAAAGAGGAATCTACAAAGGTACAATTTCAACTCACTTTGTTTTGAGTTGAGTTTTGGTTCACCAATCTACTAGGCTTTGAATTTCTTGGTTAATGTTTTGTTTTTAAGTGCATGCTAGCATGATTCCGCCTTTAATTGTTAATTGCATGCTTATTGATGTTGCTTAAATGAACATGTTTTCACAAAATAATCCTTCAACTCCTTGGTAGCAGACTATATTCTCATCAATTTTTCCAATGGGAGTTGTGATTCCTATTATTGTTGTAACTAGACTTAGATGATGAAGATCCATACTTGTTTGGATAAACAAGCTTCTTGAATTTCACCTAGGTCTAATACTCGATGGTAAACCCTAACTCCTTGTCCATGTACTTTTCGGTAAAGTTGAATTTAGCCTTTTACTTTTAGCCCAACTGACTAGTGTTTTTGTCCACTACCTGTTCAGCCTTGTAATTTTCAGTGTAATGGCTTGAGGCTCTACCATATTCATCATTCTACGAAGATCGAGCTTTACTCTGAACTTCTCTGGACTCATTGAACTTTGGTTTCTTCAAGGGCATCACTTTAAGGTAACCAATAGTGCCACTGCATACATTTGCAGGCTGCTTTGTATCTTTCTTCTTCGTCATTCTGCTAATTCAGAGGTTCTATGCTTAATTTTTGAACTTTGAAACAACTCTCACAAAGTATTGTGAATTTCAAATTGTCTTTGGCCTCGTCAAATCTTATTAACAGTTCTTAACTACTCTTGAGATTAGACCTATTTTATTTTGGCTAAGAAACTAGTCAATCTTACTGTGATGATTAACCAAATAATCATAGACAGTGACTCCTATTTCTGCATCTTCACCTTCATTCGCTTGTTTGTTTCTCAATGTAATATGGATCATGCTGGAACAATACACCGAGGATGACAAAAAAAATAAAACGTTTGTTCTCGGCATGGTTTCTAGTTCAAATCCTAACATCTTGTACTCTAGATTCTAATGGACTTGTTTTGACCCTTAAATTCTTGAGTGTTCTTTCAACCTTCTCGACATGGTTTCTCGCTCAATCAGTGAGGAATTCACGATCAATCGATTTGGTGAAAGTGTGCGCCCAATTCTTATCAATTTGGATAGGAATGTTAGGGGCATAACCTTTCACAAGCTTACCAAACTTACCAGAAACAATTCCATGTAGGTGTGAAGTTAAGTCGTCTTTTGGTAAGAGATTGGTGAAGATTGTAGTGTAAATGATCAGTTGATTGCATCACTATCTTCACGCGGAATTGAATGGTCACCACTCATTGTCTTGTTGCAATTCATCACCATCATATCGTACTCTGGTAGACCTTTTCGATGATGTAATGTGTTCGCCTCAACGCAGTTTTCCACTACCTCTCACCAGGATCATTCGGTTCGAGAGCACATGGGCATGAGGTTTAGGCGGTCTTTTAGTAAGAGTTGGATGAAGGTTTTAGTACAGAAGGTCAGCAGATTGTATCACCATCTTACTATAATTCATAGGCATCACATCGGTTATTTTCCAACGTTATGTGTTTGTCTCAAAGCATCTTTTCACTGCTTCACTTTTGAACCTTATTGTTGTGAGTAGGCGGATGTCGAAACACTTCTAGCAAATCTGTTTGGTGCACTTTGGGATGGCACTACAGCACGGTTGAGGCGAGAATTGGATAATCTTTACACCTTTCTCAAAAGGTGTGTGCCCTTTTTTGTTTTTCGGTTGATCATTTGCGAGTTGTTCTTCTTTCCACCAACTTTGGCCTTGTTTGACTAGAAATTTGCAACTATGTAAAAATGGAGAAGTGGTTTGAGCACTACAACAGCTTGTCGAGGAAGATGACTTATCATTTTCTACTTGCTTGGTTCGAGCTTTTGGGTTTACTATTAACATAGTAGCCACTTCTCTTGAATCTCAAGGTATAGTTTTCAAATGGGTTCTTTATTTGTGAAACTATGGAGTAGTTGGTCACATTTGGAAGAACGGAGGAGAATAAGATGCTTGGTGCTAGATGCAGTTGTTACGACGATAGTTTTTATTTTGTTTGGTTGGGTACGACACTTTTGTGACATAGTATGAAAGTTTTCTACATGCAACACTGGTTGGCAGAGGAGTATTGTGAACTGGTATTCGGATGATTAAATTTACGACATGTGAAATTGTGCACCCTTAGAAAATTACTGCCTGTTTATCGAGACAACAATGTGTTATCGATATCGCGAACTGCAGACTGTGATATCAATAACTTATTTGTTGGGTTCGTTAAGCAAGTGGGCAGGAAGACCTGTCTTCAATAGTGGTTACAGATTTGTTATTGTTGGGGCTCGATCCAAAAACACATATATTCTCGGAGTACGTGACGTTTTGAATTCTTGGGCAAGACCCACTTTCATTTCCGATTTTGGATTTTCAGTATAAATATTTTAACTTACGTTACTAGTTATTTATTTTGACGTTACAGATGTTTTGGGGGAAGTATTTCCGTTTTCAGTTTTAAGTTTAGCACAAGTTTTCGACCTATATGTTTTTACCTATCTATTTTGATGTTATCGTATTTTACGTCCTTACTTTTGGCCTTAAGCTATTTTGTGTTTTCGACTTTATATTTCATTAAAGTATGTTTCTACTTTTCCACTGATGGGGAAAGAAAGTAAGAGCTCGGAGGCATGATAGAGGATTTGGCAAACCGTTTGCGATGGTGTGGCGTATTCTCTTTGATGCACCCACTCTGACTTGATTTCTCTTTATACATAAATTCTTCTTCCTATTTTCAAGTTTTTTAGTGTAGTCAGTTATTTCAAATTTCGGGGACGAAATTTCATTAAGGGGGGTAGATTGTAAAACCGCACCCTCAATTATAAAGGTAATTTTGAGTTTTTATTTAAAAAATGGTTTTTTTAAGGCCTTAATAGGTGTGCCCAGAGGGCCCACCTTGTTTTTGTGTCCCTGGTTTTTCCCTCTTTTTCTGATTTCTAACACACACACACACACACATAATTCCCTCTCATTTCCCTCACTTCTCCCATAACTCTTTCTCTCTCTCTCTCTCTCCCTCTCTCTCCCTCTTATCTCTCTCGTTGAAGCTCTCTATAACTCACCTTCACTCTCTCTAATTTCCCGAGCATCACCACTCACAACCACCATCTCTTACGACTTGGTTTAACACAAAATCACCAGAAATAGATATCATCAGTGGCTGTGCATGTTCAATCTGATAACTAGATGGGGGGCTGATCGGGGAGCTTTATGTTTGCCGGCGAAGTCTGACTAAAAAAAACGATGTTTCAGTCATTAATTTTACACGAGAATCATTCCTATTCGACCCTAGGTATTTTCCTAGGTTTAATTCATAACTTTTGGACTCAAATCCGAGATTCTAACTCCTGTAGTCCTTTTGTTCTTCACCTAAATTTCCGATGTGGAGCTCCGCAAGGAACTCGATAATTTTAAGGTCGCTTGTGAAGGAAAAATTTGTGAAAACATGTTCATTTAAGCAACATCATATAGCATGCAATTAACAATTAAAGGCGGAATCATGCTAGCATGCACTTAAAAACAAAACATTAACCAAGAAATTCAAAGCCTAGTAGATTGGTGAACCATTAATCAACTCAAAACAAAGTGAGTTGAAATTTATACCTTTGAAGATTCCTCTTTGCATAAGCAAAGGCTAATCACCCAAAGAGAGGGCCTTCATTCCTTGCATCTTAAATCTATGGATTTGGATGGAAGAATAGGTTTCTCCAAGTTCCCAAAATAGGGAACCTCTAAGTCTCTTCACCAAGGAGAGATTGGAGAAGATATGAGTGACCTTGGAGTAGTAGGATTGCTAGATGTACCCCCCAAGGTGGCCGGCCTCTTTAGAGAGAAATGGAGAGACATGTTCTCTCCAATTTTCCCAAAAAAAAAACCCTAATGAATTTTAGGCTATAAAGTCATATTTATACCTTTATTCATTTGAGTGGCAAACTTGTAAATAAGTCCAAGTTCACTACCCTTAGCATCATGGCCGGCCCTAGGGTATTTTGGGCTAATTAGGCCTTTGTGAATCATTATTCATTAAGTTGTCATACAACTTAAGTCAATGGACTTGACGTTCGAAGCCCATTGGGCCTTAAGGTCCAAAACTATCCCCGAGGTCTTTAACGAACTTATTCGTTTGATTAATTAACATATTAATTAATCCTTGCCATAAATAAATGATTAAACCATTTAATCATTCTTACTCATCTTCGTTTAATCTCCAATCTCCAGCTCTTATGGTGTGCGATCCATTAGGTTCCTTTTAGCGAGGCAGTGGGCGATTAAAACCATTTTTACATCGATTGTGAATTTGAAACTTACTTTCAATTCTCCCTTTAGTGATTACACACGTTTAGGGCTTCCACAAACCATGAGTGACACCTAGCAGCATATCATGGTTACCCAAGCTAATCAGAAGAGGTCAGAGAACCTATTCAGTTTGGGATTACAAATGCAATACGGTCTTTCTCTAATCTAATACTCTTGACCACATTGTTTGGTTTGATAGTTTATATGTTCATGTCTACTATCCAATGTGATTCGTGTGCTTATATGATTTCCTTGAATGTGATTTAGAACGACTTTTCTAAATCTCATTCATACTCTGGCCAGAGATTCTAAATCATATCATAGAGTATTCTCCCTCAAACAGTTTGAAGGTTAGAGATCCTTTGTTGCGCATTCACTTGCCTCCATGGCTAAGTGGCTTAACCCCAACGATGCCGTGGACACCCTCCTGATGGAGTGACTTTGACATAATCAAAGATCAAGGACTTAACCACAAGACAACTATGATGCCTCAGGTCAAAGGACTACTTTGCATTATCCCAACCATGAGTTCTCATGTGACATGAGTATGAGAACTCTTCGTCGATCATGTTCAGTGAACTCATTCTCTATTGAGCACCTACGTACTTGTCTTGATGTCACACACACCAATGACTCGAGACTAGTCACTCTCCCTGAGAGAAGACATAGCACGTACCGATCTTGATGGACTGTCAATGCCCAATTGGCAATAGGAACATTTAGGATGTGTCTACGAAAGAATGGTCTCATGAATCTAACTTCAATAGATTACATTCTCCCAATCACATATTCCTTGGACTTTATCGTTTAAGCATATAACATTTATATGAGACGGCTCAAACAATAATCTTTGCCCTTTATATTAAACTAGATTAGTTTAACATGTGAAATGTCCGTAAAGTATCATCATATGATTGGCTTTAGGGCACATTTCCAACAATCTCCCACTTGCACTATAGCCAATCAGCTTAGTCATCAGTGATGATACCTCTTTTGTAGTCATTTCATAAATGGCTGAATAGTAGGCCTAGACAATGGCTATCTATATGTTATCCATAGAAGCAACCTTGAGAATAACGACGTCACCATTATACATGATTCTCAATCATGTGGTTCAGTCTCTCATTTGAGTTCGGATCTTGATGAGACCTTGATTCCCTAGCTTGAGCTATCGCCCCATTAGTGTCATACACTTTCTGGTTGGAACCGAATAGAGAGTTCATAAATGAACTTTCCCATCCAAACAACATTGTTGTAAACTTCTTTATGGCAATATATTTTGCATTCATAATGGAACACACTAAAGTCATTACTTTAATGTTTCCATCCAAATATCTCTTTAGTCATAATAAAGAGATATCCGTTTATCTCTTCATTCATAATGAAGAAACATCCAATGATGGATTAGATTCATAATCTAATACATTTACGCTTCCATTACGTTACTCTAATTCTTCCTCATTCTTTGAGGAATTTATCCTTTAGTATTTCTTAAATACTTAAGGACTCACTTGACAGTTGCCATGGTTCTGATCCTGGGCTTGCACTGATATCGTCTTGTACCGTTCTAGGTACAACTCATATCAATGTTTTTCATACAATATGAAATACATAAATCACCTTTATGCGTATGCATAAAGGATTCTTATTTACGCATTATTTCTTTGGGAGTCAAAGGGTACGTTCCCTTTGAGAAGGGGAACTTTCCAGTCACACTAGAGTCGTCTTTCTAATTGAAGTTTATCATCATATGAGAAACTTCCTAGCATCTTTTGTCTATTATTAGGGATTGATATAATCAAATTATATCTTGAAATCTATCAATATATATTTCCATCCCATGTATATAGACTATGTCTCCCATATACATTCTATCTTCATATAATGTTTAAAGTCATAACTTTAACGAAGAAATATTCTTTTCATTTCCAAAATTAATATATCATATATATATTCATACATATCACATATATATTTATATATATATATATATACAAATTTAGGAATATGATTAACTCCCACTAATCTTTTGTAAACCTAGTAAACAAAAGATTCATTTACATCTTTATGAGAAAGCAAACGATTTGACCTTTCTCTGATAAGACGCTTATAGCTCCCACTAGCTTGCTAAGATCCATGATGGATGGATCTCTACAACTTACATGTCTTGTGATTCATAGTTTTAGACATATATTATCAAGACTATCTTAATAATGGTTTCGGAAACCTATATTATGTCCAAACATTGAATCACCATTTAATTGTAGCTAGCAATCTTCCAATTAATTGAAACTAAGACTACGTCAAAAATGGTTCCTTCAAAGTCAACCATTTTCTTTGATTGTAGTCACCTTAAGCTACCAATTAGCTTATGAAGGTTTCATTATTTCGGGTCAAATGGTACTTTACCATTTCCTTGAGTATATATCGTATATGCACTCAATGTAGTCATAAGGATTTTCATTCTTATTTCTTTCGAATTAAGAGGTGCAACTCTATGACATAGTCATAAAGTTCAAACCATTCAACTGAGACGGTTTATAAATCCTTCTCGACTACCTTGGAGCTTTTGGTATAGGAACTAGGTTGTTATATTTGTTGATTATTATCTTGTCTCTCACAGAACCATTCTTTGAGTTCTATCCCTCGTTCATTTGCTCTTAGGCAAATCACATTGCAGGATTACAATGAACTACCCAACAAAACAACATTTGTTAGTTGGTATATAGAAGCGATATCCAAAAGCTAATTTAAGGATATCCCACAAGATTGTTATCTAACAAATATTGCTTATTAGCACACAACCCCAAATCTTAACATGTTTTAAGATTTTGTCTTTCTTTCCAACTACATCTTATGGAGTCATGAAAATATTGGAAGATCTTCTAATTTACAATCATATTGTTTTAGAAGTATATATCCTATATATGGGTAATAGATAACATCTAACGAACTAAATCTCATTCGAGTTCGTTCTTCTCCTAATGGAGAAATACATTATCTTATGATGCTTATTTCCTTAATATCTTTCAAGGAAACTGTTCTAAAGTGTTACCTTATCTTGGATCAAATCTAAGGAGGTAAATACTTTAGACGTCTTACTCATCAACTTACATTACTTGAATTCTTTGAAACCTTTTGCAAAGTATTCGGACTTATGTTTATTTAAAATAAACTATAGTCCAACCGAGGGTGATCTTCGGTGAATGTCATCCAACATGAGTAGTATTATGTTTGTGGACAAGTGCCACTAACATCTAAGTGAATTAACCTCAACAACTTTGTGATTCTTTCTTCTTTCCAAAAGAATAAAGATTCGAACATTTCGCCTCTATACAATTTTAACAAGAAGGTATTGGATCCGGATCTAACAATCCAAAGCATCCATTTATTACCAACTCGTAATTTATGTTTTTAGAGGAATCACAAGTTAGTTGGGATTAGTCACTACCTTGCAACCTTTTGGGTTTTAAGCATCATTATGTTCTAAACAGTTAACACCACCATATTATCTCTACTATAGAGACAATCAATTAGATTACCATAATCCAATCATTGATTAATAAAGAACAATGTTTTGTCAAACAAAACATTTATCCATTTCACATAGTGACAGAATTTAGTTCCTTAAAATTGGAATATAAAGACAATCTATGTTTTTCCAATTTCTTTGGTAGTTCATATGAGGAAGTAAGTACCATCTGCTTTCGCAGAGATCTATATTTGATTCACTTTCCGAATGTGAAGCACCTTTTCCTTCTCTCATATATCTTCTACTTCTTATTAGTAACACTTTTACAACGATTGTAAAACATAGTTACTAATACGGAATCAAGCATTCAAGTAGAAGAACCAACTGTTTTGAACTTTTCAAGAACAATTTACAACACCTTCGAAAGGTGTGTTCTTGACATTTGCAAGACATTTCTTGCAAATACCACTTCCAATGTCCATCATTTCATAAAGAAAGTTTGTTCCCTTGGAGTTAATTTTATCTTCTTCATTTGACTTCTCCTTTGACTACAATAGTCATGGTCCCTAAACTCCCACTATCTCTCTTGAAACTTATTTCAATTGTGTTATACACATCAAACATTTTGGAGAGCATGTGGTTATTGTTCACTACATAATTTACAATAAACTTAGTGAACCATTAGGATAGGGGCACTTAGGTGAAGTCCTTGCCTAGTTTCCGTCTCATTAAGTGGTTTATCACTTCAACACTTAATGATTCAAAATCATTATAAGTCCATGTTAATGGACTATTTTTGTCAACCAACCATTATGTTCTAAACATAATTACAAACCTTCAAGAGTTGTACAAGGCAACTCTCATTTCTTCATACAACAATTTGTAAGTGAAGAAACATGGCACATAAAGTGTCCATGCCTTTGTGCTTTCTTCTCAAGTTCTTTGTTCATTTAACAAAGAAACAAGCACTAGTGTTTGCATTGACTAAGGGTTGTTCAAAGCAACTATTATTTCTTCATACAACGATTTGTAAGTGAAGAACTAATAACACTAAAAGTGTCCTTGTCATTATGCTAATCTTCGTAAGTTCCTTTGTTCATTTAACAAAGGATTAAGCATTGGTTGTTTGTGTTGTCCTCTTCATGATAGACCTTTCTAACATGTTCTTCCAATGATACATTATCATTAGGAAGATTGTGAGGATGAGACTATTTAGGTACATATACAATCCATTTAAGACAATCTTTGGGATTGTGTTACCAAGTCCAGAAACTAAAGCATTCGGCTTTTCTTTGTCAAGTGTTGGATAGCGTTTGCAAATATATTGGTAAACAAATACATAACGAATATAAATTGATTGATTTTAAGCCATTTGATTCGGGTCTTTAAATCAAATAGCACCACCCACTATTTTTGGCAAATTCCATATCCCTCATTGGAATTTGAGAGTTTTGGATGAAACTCCTAGTAGGTTATGGGAGGCTCACTATTACCAAGCCCACCTCAGAAGAACTCCATATTGGCTAGCAACAATAATAATGAGATAGTACGCTTACTCATTTGCAACTAATGCAAGTACCCATCTTATTTGGCCTCTAGAGAATGATGCCTCAGAAGAACTCCATATTGGCACCATTGCACTTAGTTAAGTCATTCCCACCATGCTAGTTCAAGTAGGGGTTCAAGAATGGCCTCAGAAGAACTCCATATTGGCCATACTCGTTGCCTACTTTCACTTCATCATATGTTTATAGGCTTCTCCTGAATGTAAGCACATACTTTGCAACCCCAGAACTGGACGAATACATTGTATGAGTCACAAACGATTGAAGCCTACCACGGTGGAAGGCCACGAAAGAGTGTTCAAAGCACTCTCACGCTTTTCAACTTAATATTGGTTTGGTTGAGGGTTTTAGGTCTCATCACATATAAACATACATTTTAATCTCTATTAAAACAATTTTGGTCCTATTACAACTATTGGTCCATATGATTGTTTTAGTTGTATATAATACTCCCACTATGCTTTTAAAACGGTTTTTAAAGCAAGAGTATATGATACTACTAACATAAACTTTGCATTCATTTAATGGACTATATAGTTGCCTTAGGGCCTTAGGATGACTATGAACCTTTGTTTAGATTCAACACGAGCCTTGTGTTGAATCTCGGTCTAGGGATAGTGATTGATTTTAGTTACGCGTTTAATCACATTAAGGCGTGTTGTCTTAGGGGCGTTGGACCCAGCTACTTCATTTTCATGCATATCAAATAAAGCAAGAAAGAAGTACTTCAAAGTAAAGGTGAGCTTATGCTCATTACAACATTTGCATAAAACAAATTACTTTAAAGTAAAGAAGAGCTCAAGCCCTTTTACAACATTTGATCAAATCAAATTACAACCAAAATTAATCTACACATTCCCATGGTTCAAACAAATTTGAAACGGCCTATCACATAGCTCAATTATATTAGGCTTAGGTTCATAATCACCCTTTAATTAATTAACACTTTAACTAATTAAATTGAATGCAACATTTTCATTTGGTTTTTGTATCCATAAAATTGATTTAAATGGAGCTAAACAAAATGAAAATCCAATTCTCATTTAAAGAGACAAAACAATTTTGTTCTCAACCTAATTTGGGCCATCATGCAATAACCACAACTTATTTGGGCTATAAAGCAATTAACCTCAACTTTTGGGCTATATTGCAAAACTTTTGGGGTCACTTTGTAAAGACACAAAAGTCCACTACTTCATGTAATTACATTAGAACCCAAAATTTAATCAATGCAAAAACTTCATTAAAGGATCAAAACAATTTGTCCTTTAGCGTTTTTGGACCTAAACGTAAAAACGTAAACTTTTGGGCCAAAGTGCAAATACACAAAAGTATCAAAACTTTATGTAATTGCATAAAAGCCCCAAAAGTACTCCCAGTTGAGGGAGGGCCGGTTTTGGAAGAAGAAATGGAGTGATGTGTGTGTTGATTTGTAGTTTGACATAAAGCATGCAAGTGCACAAGTGGTGTGTGTGAAAGGGTTTTAATCCTTTCACACCCACCATTATTTCTATTGCCATTTAAACAAATATCTAAAACATTTAAACATTTGAAAAACATAAAACATAAACTTTATGAAATAAATCAAAACTTTGAATCAAAACACAAACCTTTTTGTTCTTGGCAAAAATGTCAAGAACAATGAAGAAAATTCATGAAAAACCCAAAATTTTTCCATGAACATTTTTTTCACCCAAAAACATTCCAAAACCATTCAAACTTTAGGGAAATAACATCTAACCAAACTAGGGTACATAAGGGTTCCAAAAGTCACTTGAAAACACTTTTAACAAGTCAAACAAGAACCCAAAAAATCACCCTATATATTTGGCCGAAAATTCCCAAAAGCATGGCACCAAATTTTAGCTCCAATATTCATGCTCATATGAACTACATCTACAACATTTGAGATGGCAAATTTTCTAATAAAATCTACATTCAAAGAAACAAGAATAAAGCTTGTAACATATTACAACTTTTAAATCACAAACTATGAACTACAAAACCCAAAAGGATTCACCAACTACTAGACCTAGGCTCTGATACCACTTGAAGGAAAAATTTGTGAAAACATGTTCATTTAAGCAACATCATATAGCATGCAATTAACAATTAAAGGCGGAATCATGCTAGCATGCACTTAAAAACAAAACATTAACCAAGAAATTCAAAGCCTAGTAGATTGGTGAACCATTAATCAACTCAAAACAAAGTGAGTTGAAATTTATACCTTTGAAGATTCCTCTTTGCATAAGCAAAGGCTAATCACCCAAAGAGAGGGCCTTCATTCCTTGCATCTTAAATCTATGGATTTGGATGGAAGAATAGGTTTCTCCAAGTTCCCAAAATAGGGAACCTCTAAGTCTCTTCACCAAGGAGAGATTGGAGAAGATATGAGTGACCTTGGAGTAGTAGGATTGCTAGATGTACCCCCCAAGGTGGCTGGCCTCTTTAGAGAGAAATGGAGAGACATGTTCTCTCCAATTTTCCCCAAAAAAAAAACCCTAATGAATTTTAGGCTATACAGTCATATTTATACCTTTATTCATTTGAGTGGCAAACTTGTAAATAAGTCCAAGTTCATTACCCTTAGCATCATGGCCGGCCCTAGGGTATTTTGGGCTAATTAGGCCTTTGTGAATCATTATTCATTAAGTTGTCATACAACTTAAATCAATGGACTTGACGTTCGAAGCCCATTGGGCCTTAAGGTCCAAAACTATCCCCGAGGTCTTTAACGAACTTATTCGTTTGATTAATTAACATATTAATTAATCCTTGCCATAAATAAATGATTAAACCATTTAATCATTCTTACTCATCTCCGTTTAATCTCCAATCTCCACCTCTTATGGTGTGCGATCCATTAGGTTCCTTTTAGCGAGGCAGTGGGCGATTAAAACCATTTTTACATCGATTGTGAATTTGAAACTTACTTTCAATTCTCCCTTTAGTGATTACACACGTTTAGGGCTTCCACAAACCATGAGTGACACCTAGCAGCATATCATGGTTACCCAAGCTAATCAGAAGAGGTCAGAGAACCTATTCAGTTTGGGATTACAAATGCAATACGGTCTTTCTCTAATCTAATACTCTTGACCACATTGTTTGGTTTGATAGTTTATATGTTCATGTCTACTATCCAATGTGATTCGTGTGCTTATATGATTTCCTTGAATGTGATTTAGAACGACTTTTCTAAATCTCATTCATACTCTGGCCAGAGATTCTAAATCATATCATAGAGTATTCTCCCTCAAACAGTTTGAAGGTTAGAGATCCCTTGTTGCGCATTCACTTGCCTCCATGGCTAAGTGGCTTAACCCCAACGATGCCGTGGACACCTTCCTGATGGAGTGACTTTGACATAATCAAAGATCAAGGACTTAACCACAAGACAACTATGATGCCTCAGGTCAAAGGACTACTTTGCATTATCCCAACCATGAGTTCTCATGTGACATGAGTATGAGAACTCTTCGTCGATCACGTTCAGTGAACTCATTCTCTATTGAGCACCTACATACTTGTCTTGATGTCACACACACCAATGACTCGAGACTAGTCATTCTCCCTGAGAGAAGACATAGCACGTACCGATCTTGATGGACTGTCAATGCCCAATTGGCAATCCTATGATCAGGAACATTTAGGAAGTGTTTACGAAAGAATGGTCTCATGAATCTAACTTCATTAGATTACATTCTCCCAATCACATATTCCTTGGACTTTATCGTTTAAGCATATAACATTTATATGAGACGGCTCAAACAATAATCTTTGCCCTTTATATTAAACTAGATTAGTTTAACATGTGAAATGTCCGTAAAGTATCATCATATGATTGGCTTTAGGGCACATTTCCAACAGCTTGAGCTCGAATGGGTCCTCATTAAACCTCAGGAAAACATTTAATGCTCTATATGTTTGAATTTACCTAAATTTCGAGGTGCTAACCTATGTATAACTTTTGGTGATTCCCTAGATTTGTTCCGGTAACGCTTGCTGTTGAACTCTGGCGAGTTCGTGTGTGGTGTGTGTCCGTGTGTGTGTGTGTGTGTGTTTGTAAGCGTGTATGTGTGTGTGTGGTGCACGTGTGTGTGTGTGTGTGTGATGTGTGTACTATGCACCCGTGTGAGTGTGGTGCACGTGTGTGTGTGTGTGTGTATTGTGTCGTGTGTGTGTGATGTGTGTATTGTGCACCCATGTGAGTGTGTGTATGTTGTTGTGTATGGGTGTGTGCGTGTGTATGTGTATATGATGTGAGTGTATATGTGTGTATATGACATGTACTGTGTGTGCTGTGCATGTGTGCATGTGTGCTGTGCATACATGTGTGTTTGCTAGCGTGTGTGTATGTGTATTGTGTGAGTTTGAGCTCAAGCCCAAACCACCCCTTTTGTTCCTAAACTATCCAAACCCAAAACCCAATAGGTGATATTTAACCTAAACCTAAAACCTAATCAGGATCCAAACCCAAGACCCATTTCCATTTCTTGAAATTCTATAGCTGGGTAGTTTGATAAATTGTACATTTTTGTGCTTAGGTGAAGTTGCTAGTGGGGATTTCCTTAATCCTTTTCCTCACAACTCTGCTGCTAGGGAGTATCTATGAGTGGACCCCTTTTAAAATTACATGATTTCATAGTTTAATTGCATAAATGAATAACATGTCTTACGAGTTTATAAACTGATTTTATGTTAAGCATGTTTATGGAAAATGTTGTTTATCGTCTTGTTTTTGGTGAGGAATTAATTGTTGGCCTATATTGAGCTATATTTTAATATATCGTATTTTATATAAAAACCATGAACTAGTAGACTATTTGATGGATGACGATAGGATGCTAGAACATGTTTTCAAAACCCTTCTTTATAGTATAGATGATGGATGACTTTATACTATGAAGTGGTTATTTATGAAAGGCGTAACTATTTGTGCGTACCTAGTGGACACTATGCCGCCTGGGGCGAGGATCTGGTGTTGGCAGATAGGCCAGGAGAAATAATCCCTAGCTACGGGCTGAGGGACACGGAGCAAGCATTGGGCCGGGAGTTGGTGATCTCTGGCTACGGGCGTAGAGACCATTGTGCTGACATAAGGCCTGGAGTTATATTTATTCAGTGATCTTACTGGCAGCAAACCGCGCTTACGAGAGAATCTGTGAGATGTTTGATGTTTTGATTTCCGCGATTTTATTCCGTGATATGTCTTTAGAGATTTTTTTGGCATGCTAGGGTTTTCAGTAAACCTATCATTTATGATGCTAGTAGTTTTCTGTATATAAACTGTGGGGGTTAGTATCTTGATAACTGTTTTATTATTACTGTATATATGAACTTGGTCCACTCACCTTTGTTTTGCAGCCCCATTCAGGACTTAGAATCGAGGCATATAATCCCGGCGTCAAGGCACTTTCGTAGCGGCATCTTCGAGTCCTCTTGGTGTAGGACTTGCTCATTTGTTCATTCAATTTTATATTATTTCTTTTAGTATTTTGGTTAGTTGTATGCTTTGAACACGTTCCTTAAATGCATATTCTTTATTCTTTTATATTTATAAGTCTTAATTATTCCTTATTTTCAGCCTTTGCACACAATAAATAGCTTTCGTCACCCTCGGGTGTCGGCCAACATGTGCCTATCCTGGTATTCGGGGAAATATCGGGATCGGGGCGTGTCATCCTGTTCATGTTAGACTACCTTTGCATGAACTCGTGTGTCAGCATATGTCGATGAGCACTTGTTATGATATATTTGCCTATGCTAGATTATGTGCTTACTAACATAATGTGTTTATGTACGAGATTTGTGCCGTATTGATATCTTGATATTTTGCAGGCTATGGTAAATATTTTCTTACAATACGTAGTATGTATATTTTGAAAACTATACTTGTTTTACGGCGAGGGGTTACAATGTTTTCATAAAGGTTTTATTTATTTATTTTATTTTATATAAAACTTTATTTTTAGGCCCACTCATCTTTATTTTTTGCCCCTCCAGGTTTTAGTAGTTGAGATTTCGTATCGATGAGGACTATTGGCAAATCTCAGTATAAGTGGTTATCTCCGAGGGTATAATTCTCAATCCACTTTACTACACTTTAGCTATGCTATGACATCACGTGTGAAATGAGTTCATTCTCGCTCACCAACGCACTTTTATATTTAGGCATTTTTAGGTTTAAATTTATTCACATTTTCCACATTACTACACTTTACGGCTAGCACATCTCGATTCGGAGTCCTAGTGGACATTTCGGGTCGGGGTGTGTTAGTTGGGCAAATGGAAAAGAACCAAAAAAAAAAAAAAGTGGGCTAGCCAACGAGCTGGCTAAAGATGGCCAGTCGGTTGGCCTTTTGGACCTTTTTTGTCCTGTGGGGCCCACGAGCCCTTTGGCCTAGCCATCGGTTAGAGACAGTTTTCGGGCTATTTTCGGCCCTCTGGACCCTTCGGTTGGAGATGGTCTAAGAAGTGACCAACTCATATGATAAGGTAATGAAGGGCCTCAGGGCGTGCAACTCTTTTAGATTCGTAAGTAACTAAGCGTGCAACTCATATGTTAACGGCTGATTTAACAACCACCTTAACGAGTGTATGAAAGTGTCTCAAAATTATGAATTTAGATACCACTCTAGAATGAAAAAAAACTTGATGCACCAAATATTAAAAACCAAAAAATTTTAAAGTAATAACTGAGATTAAGCAAAAAGAGTAATACATTACCGAACGAGAACCAAGTGTAGGAGGGAACACTACCTAGGCCAAGAGTGGGAACCAAAATAGGAAACGCGTTTTACAAGTGTTGGGCTGCTGTCACCGAAAATAAAATGGCAGATAATAGGACTCGGCGGTGTTGCCGCCGATAAGACCGTCACCAGAAACCCTAGTCTCTCTCTCGGTTTTTCTTAATTTTCATTTCTTATTTATTAAATTAAAGTCACAAATTAAATATTATCCCTAGTGCAGAAACACGTCGTTGCGTTTGCCCTTGCTTTTGCCAGTGTTTGTTTCAGATTCCCTCCTCCCAACTCTGGTAAAACCAAACCCAAATTTAAATCTCCTCTCTCTCTCTCTCTCTCTCTCTCTCTCTCTCTGTACATATGTGTGCGTATCCGTTGGGTTTGATCAGGGTTTGTTTGTGTTGGCGTTGGTGTTGGTGTTTGAGTGCAGAGTAAATGGATAGGTTTCAGAGGGTGGAGAAGCCCAAGGCGGAGGCTACGCCCATAAACGAGAATGAGATTCGTATAACGGCTCAAGGCAGAATGAGGAACTATATTACTTACGCCACCACTCTCCTCCAGGTCCCTCCTCCTCCTCCTCTTCCTCTTTTCTCCATTTCATGTTTTGTGTTTTGTTAAAAGGAAAATGATAAACACGCTGTATCTTTTTAACCTCTCACGCACCTGTATTGAATCTTGTCGGTTGTTTCTATTTAATTTACTCGACCAGATAAAAAGGATGTGTGAAAGCTAGAAAAGGTGTGAAAGCCAGCTTCCTACTCATCATACTGGGTTGATTTATTCACCCCACAAATTGAATTGATGCTACCCACTTAATTCGCATTTCCTTTTTGCTCTGTACATATTAGTCACTATTTTATGTTGGGTTTTAATATGAGGTACAAGTTGCAACTTCCAGACCCCAGTCCCTTGTTTTTTTTTTTTTTGAACAATGATATTATCTATACTAAGAAGAAGGGGTGTGTTTAACCTCACAATGGGCTAATAATAATGTTGTTCAAATTTGTATTTGGCGATAATCGAACTTAAAATCTCTCACTTACGAGAGTGAAGAGAAATACTGAAATACTATTAAACCGTAGTACGAGATGTCTGTTGCCTTTTATTTTCCTTTTGCTTTTGTCCCCTTAGTTTTGTCTTTGTTTATCCTTTGGGTTTTAATTTGTTTTTGTCTGCCCTTAGCTCCTCTTTTATTATCGTTATTATTATTATTATTACTTTTTTCTAATGGTGCACTAAATCCTTTATTTTTTCCGTTAGGCTTTAACATAAATGATTGTATCTGATGTAGGAGAAAGGATCTGACGAAATTGTTCTAAAGGCAATGGGCCGAGCTATCAATAAAACGGTTATGATTGCTGAGTTAATAAAGGTGAGGGACTTGTGACCTCTTCGTAGGCATATGCATGTGCATGTGTTTCACTTTCATGTCTGTAACAGTGTTTGTGTATACGCATTTTCTGATAAAGCTTTTCTGTTTCCAGAGAAGGATTCTTGGTCTTCATCAGAATACGTCTATTGGATCAACTGATATAACTGACGTGTACGAGCCCCTAGAAGAAGGCCTGCTTCCGTATGAAACCATACTCTTCCATGCTACTATGCATATGCACATATGATTTCCTTTCTTGTTTCACTTAAGTGATATAATTGGTTGTATTTTTCTGCAGTGTCGAGAGTACTCGGCATGTTTCAATGATCACTATTACCTTGTCGAAGAAGGAGCTCCTTACATCCTCTACAGGGTAAATAATTTAGATTTTGGTTTCTGTTTGCATGCTGAAGCAACTATGTGTTTCTCGTGCATCTCATGAATATCCCATTTTAGTATTTACTAATGGTTTTCTGAACTGGGATACAAAATTATTGACAGATGAACTGTGCTACTTCTGTTAGGATTTTAAAGGGTGCTAAAAACTTTATAACTTCGATCGCATTTGAACCATATGTAGTTGAATGAATTCTAAGGAATGATTTTAGTGCTGGTTCCTAAAATGCTAATTACATTATGATGCACGGTAGAGCCCAGAAGTGCACAACTATGCGATAAAAATCACAGTGATCATATGAGTATGTGGTTTGAAAGGTGGGAAGTCTATCCTTATCTTTCATTTTCTGTTATTTGATACGGTACAGATATCAATCCCCTCTTCCAGTTGACCAAGTGAAACAGTTGAATGATTTTGAGGACGATGGAGGTGATGTGTTATGTCTTTGTTCATGTTTCTGAGGTTACTTCTATACTATAATCGCTTCAATTAATATTGATTTAATTACATGCAAGCCAGACGGTTCACCTGGATTCCGAGGCAGGGGTCGTGGTGGCCGAGGAAGAGGCCGGGGTAGAGGTATCGCTCTCTGCTCTAAAATTATGAATATATTTTGTTTACGGCGTCATTGTAATCGTGAAGTGGAGTTAAAATTTTGCTTTTCAAAAACATCAAGTACCATTATACCAGTACCCATGGTAATTTACTGAGTTTTTTGTTACAAGTGGCTAAAATTGCTCATTGGGTTTTGCTCTGGTTCATGGTAGCAGGAAACTACAATGGAGTTGGGGATTATAATGGAGATGGTTGGGATGGTGGGCGTGGTTATGGTGGCAGAGGTAGAGGCCGTTCAAGAGGTGGTTCTTTTAGGGGTCGAGGACGAGGTTATGGTCAGTCAGGTGGATACTATGACTATGTCGAAGGTGCACCTGCCCAAGGCCGCGGTAGGTTTTCTATGCTCTGTACTGTTATATTTAAGGGAGACTTTGGATGCGGTCCCTAGTTATGAACAATCTTTGACTGAAACTTTGTTGGTTTTCAATTTTTGATCCAAGTCCCTAAAATTAATTGATAATTTATTTCTATGTACGTTACTATATTTTTTAAATTAAAAATTAAAATTTATAGTTGTTTATATTAATGAGATTTTAAATAAAAACATAATTTGTGGGATTAAAAATATTAAAATATAAATATACTATTGTATGTGTGTGTGTAAACATGGGTACATTCATAAAAAATAACCAAAAAATTATTGTATCAAAACATGGGTACATTCTTCAAAATGGGTACATTTAGCAAAAATAAAAATGGGTACAAATAAATAAAAAAATATGGGTACAATACAAATAAAACTTTAAAAAATATGGGCACAAAAAGAAATTAATATATGGGTACAAATTAAAATTGAAAGGAAAATTGGTACAAATTAAAAAAGGGTTGCAAATTAAAAATGGGTACAAACTAAAAATAAAAATATATGATAAAAAATTTAGCCATAAATATAAATATACTAATTGTAACATTTTTAATATTAAATGAATATATTTATAAATAAAAAATATTTTATTATTGAAATAATTAATGATATTATTAATACAAAGGACCTTGATAAAAAATTGAAAAGTAATAAGGTTTTAATCAATAGAGTAGTAAAAATAAGGATGAAAACCTAATTAATTTATTTCCTTTAAGTTTCTTCCAATTAAATTTAGTTCTCTGGCTTGCAGTAGTAACAGGAAATCTATGAATGCAAATATGTTAGCAGCTTTATGTTTGCCTCCATGTCACTAATAACGTAGTTTATCAATATTGGATTCATTTGGTTTTTAAACTAGATTTTACTTTTACCCTGGTTGTAAGGACATTATATATGATCAGTTAAGTTCATTCCATACTTTTTTGTTTTGTTTTAATTTTTATGCTTACGGTCTACCGTATCCTTGACTAGTGTGCTTTTATTGTAGCTAATACCGATGGTTTTGACACAATGCATTTAGCTCTCTATTTGCTTGGTGGGGCTTGTTTGAGAACCATTTGGTTTTCAGCTTCTAGTTTTCACTTTTTGGTCAGAAATTAGGAGGTTACGAGGAAGATAGGAGAGGATTAATAGAGGAAGGGTGGTGGAAGGAAACGGAGAAATGCACATGGAATGGTACACAACATGGAACCAAAAACTGAAAAGAAATTTCTTTTGTATTTTTTTATTTTGATTTTGTATGTAACATGATGTGCATTTCTTCCCCCTCCCTCCTACAATACTCTCCGCATTCTTATTCATCTACCCTGCCATCTACTTTCTCTCTATACCTAGTGAAAAAAACTGAAAACTTTAAACTTAAAATCAAATGGTTATCAAATGGGCCCTTAGAAAGTGGAAACTTTTGCGTTCTCAAATAATTAATTCATAAGTATCGTGCTCACTGAATCTTTGGAATGTGGGAATGCTGCTAATGTCGATAAGTTATCTGATAATCGATGCCATTTGAAGGTCTTGCAGGGCGTGGTCGAGGCAGGGGAAGGGGCCGTGGGCGCGGTCGTAATAACAGATTGGATGGACAAGCACCTGCTGCTTGAGCTGGTGTTTGATTACAAGATGTGTGGACTTGAAAAAATTGACATATGGGATGCCTGCTCTGCTTGCTTATGTCTTGGCGAAGTTTGCTGATAGCTATGGGCACCGTCTTTCCCTTTGAGTATTCTAAGTGTTGCAACGGTTGTGATGCTTGACGTTTTGTTTTGTAGGTCGTGAGGTAGGAATACTTTAGTAGTTATTGCTGCTAATCAAGTGTGTTATAAGGTTGTAAAATGATATTTTTGTTCCATAGAAATAATAGAGCAGTACATTCTCTTATTCTTACATGAATATTGCATGCTAACTCCTAACAGAACATTCAGTCTGAGTCTGCCCTCCTTTCAGTCAAATACTTGCAAAGTCTCAACAACTTATTAATAGTAACGTACTAGTCAGTAGGCACTTATCCTTTTAAGGGCTTTAGTATAAAAATATGTCACAAGTTCAAAACTCCCCTCCCCTACCTTTTTTATGAGAAAAATTAAAAAGAAAATTAATGAAAAAGACTTGGGGTACTTCGAATTTTGACAAAAAATATGTAATAGCTTCGCGTTTTCTAAGGGGCAGACAACACTTTGCGGACGTTGCATGGGGACGGAATGTGTGCCGTTGGATGAAATCTGAACGGTTGAATATCAATCCATAAAAATGAGCTTAAGGTGAAACTGGATCATAAAGCACCCGTCACTAATTGAAAACAGTACCCTGCATCAATTCAAAATTTTTGGGATTTAAACACTGTCTCCTCTCAAAACTCTCCATCTCTGGCCAGCCCTCAAACATCCTTCCCGTTCAAAACGCAGTTGTAGTTTGTCGTCTTCGGCCTCACTGCACTTTCACACAGAAGTTTAGAAGTTCAGACGAGTTTGGTTCGAGGGTGAACAGTCGGTTCCACAGAGAGAAAAGGTGTACATATCTCAGAAACATAATTTAAGATTCAACTCCTCTCTATCTCCCCTCTCCAACAATATTTTCCTTTCATCACAACTAGCAAATTCAGAACAAGAATCTAGATGTATAGGTTTCCGATGCTGGAGTGACAGACGATGCAGCATCTCGATCTACGACATACTGGCTGAAGCCCAAATCTGTTGCGGCCTCATGTTGCTGTGATTTTTCGGTTAGGCTCTCGTTATCTTGCCATGGACATCTTCAGTAAGAAACCCACCGTCTTTCGTCAGGTAATTTAATCACTCTGTTTGATTGGTGAGAAAATTGAGAGTAAGGTTTTGTTCTGTAAAAAGTTTTGTTTTCGTGATACAAATGCTGGGCCTTTGTTTGTTTTGTTTTGCAAGTATTGTAACAATTAGTTGATGTTTTGTGTTTATACCATATTTAGGGCCTCTTATTTAGATCTCGTACAAATACTCGGGAGACTTAAATGTAATAAGTGAGGAGTCCTTATTCTATAAAAGGACCCCTCACCCTCACAATTGGGAGAGGCCAATTCCTAGGCCCTCTCACCCCCTCTCAAAGCTCTCACTCTCAGAGCTCTCTCTCCCTCAAATAAATACATAATCAGTGCGGACATAGCCTAAACCTTGAGGTGAACCACGATATATCTTGTGTTATTTACATTTCATGCAGATTCACGATCGGATTTATGTTGTTCCAAGACCTCCGGTTTTATGCATCAACATTTGGCGCCGTCTGTGGGAAACGATACAAAACGTTGTGTCGGTTCTCTTTCATTTTTTTCACTTTCACCGTGAATTTGCAAAAACCCAACAACCCAAAGCTTTCCTAGAAAAACCCAAGAAACTAGTCCCATCTCTCTCTCCTCTCTCTCTCTCTACAGATCACCTTCTCTTTTTACTTACCCTCATCTAATCCTTCTCTCTCTTTCTGTAAGTGAAGAACAAGAAAAACTGATAGAAAGTTCATCAGCTTTGGCACCGAAGACTACATCTTTACGGACAGACAGTACCATCTTCCCTCACCAAGACATCATTTTCCGGGAAAATGTACTGACTTTCCATTTTCCTAGAAAATTTGCCAAAACGACCAACAATGGGTAATCGATTTATTTGCATGTTAAGGAAGGACACCGAATAAACTGGACTGAGAAAAGAATCAGTCGCTCGCAAAGGAAACTGGCGGCGGAGGAAGACTGGTTGCACAGGCAAGCTTTGTCTAGGGTTCTCCATCAGCACCAAATGTCTCAAAGGTTTGACGGATCCATGTCTAGGAGGGTTGGGGGGTCCACAAGCTCTAGGAAACTCGCTCTCTCTGATCCATTATCACCCCAAAACCATCCTTCGCGGTGCGCCGCCGCCAAGGCCATCTCTGGCTCATTCAAGACTCTCCGCAGTTAGATTTTGACCACTTGACCGTCGGTTTTGCCTCTGATCCAAGTCCGGACATGGTCAACCCGGATCTCCTGGATCTCTTTGGAGACGATTGGGATTGTGGGTTTTGCTAAAAGTGTTGTTCTTGGAACGCTTGGCGGCGAACCAGAGAGAAACGAGAACGAGAAGGAGAAAAAGTGGCGGTGCTGAGACCCTAACGACAATCCAGAGATGGAGTACATCAAGACCAGATCTTTCTCTCTCTAAACTAAACTTTTTCTCTCTCTGGCTGGCTCTCGTTTTCTCTCTCCTCGAGCGATCCAAACTCTGCTGGGGGACTTCGTGTCCAATGCGATTCTGAGCTCGGGAATCGATGTTCTTTTTTCAGGTAAGTAAAAAAAATGGAGCACAAAGAAACTGGATGCCAAGCAGCCCCTCAAGGAGCAGGAGAAACTTGCTGCATCATCCTTTGGAAGCATTGTCAACGGAACATCAAGCATCAATGCAAATGAGCCTGTTGTTGTGGCTACTACTGTGGATGTTCAACCTCATCCAATGGAGCCACTTCTATGCTTTGATCTCCTCTCCGATGTCATCTCCGCCATTAACGAAGAGCCCAAGGAATCCATTTTATTGTGGTTGCAGATATGAGAAAGAACGAGGAGAAGGTTATGGGGCCTATGTTTCTGAGGCTCCATGTGAATGATGTAGATAAAGGAGGACCAAAAGCTCCTCTAAGGAATAAGATGGCCCTCTATGAGCAGCTGAGCATCCCATCTCAGAGGTTCAATCCTGGAGTGCTGCCCCTTAATGCAAAAGCTTGATCAACCCATTTGGAGGAGGGCGCGTTGTCGACCACCCACATGCAAAAAAAAGAAGTTTTGCTCTGCAAGAGCACATGGGAAACAAAAGCAAAAGAAAACAGCCATCATTTTTTGATTTCTGAGAAAGCAAATGGAGAAAGTACTCGCGGTTTGCATGTGAAGTTATTTCCTGATTTCTGAGAAAGTAAAAGCCATCTACAATCTGAAGACCACTAATTTTATCGGCAAAAGCAGAAGGGGAAAAGAGGCACTCCACGTGATTTCCTTGTCTGCCATTTGCAAAAGAGAAAAGAAAATTATGGGTGTGACCCATTGATCAGAGGGTCGGATTTATTTTTTACTGATGTAATTTATTTTTTCTTATCTTTCGGAGACATCTGTATAAACCTCGTCAGTGGGTAATGAAAAAAAAAAACCGGCAAAGCCCAAAATAAATGGGCTGGAATGTTGTGTGGAGGGCGAATGCCCATATGCCCAAAAGAGCCAGACCCTCTATTATCACCAACCAGGTGACCAAAAGTACGCCCAGTACTTTCAAAATTATTCGGCAACCTGCCGCTATTACCACCAACCAGGTGATCAAAAGTACGCCCAGTACTCCAAATTTATTCGGCAACCCGCCGCTATTACCACCAACCAGGTGATGAAATGTACAACCCGTACTTTAATATCATTTGGCAACTAGCCATTCATGCCACCAACCAAGTGATGAAATGTACAACCCGTATTCTAATATCATTTGGCAACTAGCCATTCATGCTACACCATGTGATTAAATGTACAACCCGTACTCTCCTTCATGCCACCAATCAGGTGATCAAAAGTACGCCTAGTACTCCAAATTATACATGAGCATTACTCATGTCATTCATACATAAACATTCATGAGCATCACTCATGACAAACATACATAAACATTCATGACCATCATTCATATCAACATTCGTGAGCATCACTCATGTTAACATTCATGAGCATCACTCATGACAACATCCATGAGCATCACTCATGTCAATCAACATAAACATTCATGAGCATCACTCATGTCAATCAGCTTCAAAAGCTTCATTTACAGAGCTCTAGCTTCAAAAGCTTCATTTATAAAAGCTCATTCTTCGAAAGCTTCATTTACAGAGCTCTAGCTTCAAAGCTTCACTTACAAAGCTTCACCAACAAAGCTTCAGTGCAAGGTATACAAATACCACCTCCGAACAACCGCCACTTCGGCCCATACATGGATTCAATTTGAAGTCTCTAGCCAACATACTCTATTGACCGAAGACTTGGGGGACTACATTATGTACCATATATTGGGCCTCAACTGGGCCTCATGAAAAATACTTGGGGGACTTAGCCCATCACTATATTGGGCTTCATGAAAAATACTTGGAGGGCTTAGCCCATCACTTATGTATTGAGGAGCGAGCCCTTATTCTATAAAAGGGACTCCCTCACCTTCATTAGAGAGCAATCGCCTTGCCGCGAGCATCACTCCTAACCCATCACTTATGTATTGAGGAACGAGCCCTTATCCTATAAAAGGGACTCCTTCACCATCATTAGAGAACATCAATTCTAGCCCATCATTCATGTATTGAGGAGCGAGCCCTTATTCTATAAAAGGGACTCCCTCACCTTCAACGTCACAAGCCGAGCCAACCAAGGCAACATAAGCCACGAGCCGAGCAGCCTTGCAGCATGTGCTACTTCTAGTTGAGCATCATTTCAGATTGAGCACCGCCTCATATCGAGCATCAGTTCAAGACAACATCTAGTTACTTCGGCCCACACATGGACTGAATTTCAAGTCTCCAGCCAAAAGACTCTCTTGACTGAAGACTTGGGGGACTACTGTTTGTACCATATTTAGGGCGTCGTATTTAGATGTTGTACAAATACTCGGGGGACTTAAATGTAATTATGTGATAAAGGAAGGAGCAAATATGTAATAAGTGAGGAGTCCTTATCTATAAAAGGACCCCTCACCCTCACAATTGGGAGAGGCCAATTCCTAGGCCCTCTCACCCCCTCTCAAAGCTCTCACTCTCAGAGCTCTCTCTCCCTTAAATAAATACATAATCAGTGTGGACGTAGCCCAAACCTTGAGGTGAACCACAATACATCTTGTGTTATTTACATTTCATGCAGATTCATGGTCGGATTTACGTTGTTCCAAGACCTTCGGTTTTGTGCATCAACATTTTGAATGTATAGATATAGCAATAGGGTGTTAAACCTATCATGTTTCTAGAACAGTTTATAAGGTAATTTGAACTTGTAAATTGTATGGACTTTGAAATTTATAAGGTAACTCTTTCTACTTCTTTGTTTATTTGTAATATACCAATTTTTGTTTGTCTCACAGATCCTTGGTGTCAGCCCAATTGAGGGATTTGACATGATCAAGGCAGTGTCTTTGAAAAAACACAAGGAGCGATGATGAAGCAATTGCTGTTAGAGTACGTTTCAAAACTGGAAGGAGGCTTGGCATGGGAACAAACATGTACCCATCTTCCTCATTGCTTGGCCAAGACAAGGGTGCAGCCATAGCTTCCCTCCCTGTGGAGTGTGGACGAGTTGATTGAGAACGCTGATGGATTTGCTGGAGTATTTCCTGGTGGGTTTTACCGGAATTTCTTTGTTCTTTCCGCTTTCTAATTAAACATGAAATCCTTTAATGAGAAGATATAAACCTCACATTTCTTTGTAGCAGTTTGCATTTCCAAAGCAATAGTTATTGGTTTAAATTCAGCCTAGACTCATGATTGCTCATAGCATGAAGGTTATTGGGCATGTTGCTCTGCCTTCAGTACTCGTTTGGCGACACCATGACAATTATCCACTGTTTGTTTTGATTTTTTTGTTTCATTACTAATTAAATGCACGGTTTATGAATGTTCCTAACTGGATATTTGAAACCTTGTCCTAACACATCTTCTTAATATTATAGAACACAAATATGAAATTGTAAAGAGGCTGCAAGAGAGGAAGCACATCTGTGGAATGACTGGAGATGGTGTCAATGACGTTCCTGGTTTGAAAAAAAAAAGGGTATTGGTGTTCCCGTAGGTGATGCCACTGATGCTGCAAGAAGTGCTTCAGATATTGCTCTCCATGAACCAGGATTAAGTGTGATCATAAGTGCATTATTGACATGCAGAGCCATATTCCAGAGGATGAACTATACTGAAGCTACATGTATGTTCATTGAGTGGAGCTGTAAAAGTTCCATAGGTATTTTGTAAATCTTCCCAGGCCATTCTAATTATTTTGTTCTATTTGCAGATCCATGATGTTTCAATTACCATACGTATAGTGGTAAGTGAAGCAACGATCGGTATTTAGATGTTAGTGTTTTCCTATTTTAGGCTCTGTGTTTTGTTCTCATATTTGCTAAGTTTTGTAGAGTTCAGATTTATGTTCATTAGTTTGATATGGAAGTTTGACTTTGCTCCCTTCGTGGTATTAGTCATCGTCATCCTAAATGACGATAAGATTTTCATCCTTATGCTTAAATTAATCAATGATTATTAAGCGATTAATTAGTTGATTAGTAATTATCAAAATAATTACTAATTAGTTAATTAATTTAGTTAATTAATTGGTAATTAATAATTAATTGATTAATTAATTTTGGACTTATTTTATTTTTTTTTTTATTTTTTTTTTGAATTTTGAATTTTCCTAGCTTGTGTGGAAGTCCAAAGGCTTGACATGTGGGGCTTTCTCATGGGTTGATTTTGAATTTCTTTGCCCATGTTGGACTATATAAGAAGGATGAGTTTCTAACTCTTACATTGCTTTCTTTTTGCTCCTTGTGTAATGATTTTTGAAGATAGAGTGGTTGAGAGGGTTTCGATAGTGCTTGACACCATTCTCCGGTTAGTAGCCCTTTCTTTAGATCAAATGCATCCATTCTTGTTGAATTGTTTGAGTTTCTATGCATTTGGCTAAGAACATGATGAACTAGTTGAATTTCCATCATGACTTAGGAGCATTTTAGACTTCAATCCTCCATGTAGTGATAGAGGTGTGTGTTTTTGTTTGTTGTAGATGTCAGGGTCTGAAGGTTCTAGTGATGGGGGCTTCTCTAGCTCTGACTCTAGGTTCGAGCCGTCAAGGACTTCCTTAGAGTCTTATGAAGAGGAAGTTTTAGGTGACTCTCATGATCACCAAGCGTGCCTTCCATCTGATGAAGAGGCGGGTGAAGAGCGTAGGTCTAGGGATAGAGGCTTAGATATTGTTGCATCTACTTCCCATGTGTCGGTAGTTGAGAAGGGTGTCCTCGATGCTATACCCATCTTTCGCTCTGAGTTTATGGCGGACCACTTCAATATGAACTTGCTAGATAGTAGGCATCAGCTTGAGACCTTAAGGGAGTCTTGTTGTATACCCGAGAACGGAGTAATGCGATTGGTGCACGACGAAGAATTGCCTACGCAAGGAAGGGGGGCAGTTTCTGTTGCATCTGTGGTTGCAAAAGATGATTGCCCTCATGGGGTGCATGCCTAGGCAACTCAATCCTGGTCTATGAGAGACTTTGATTGGGACTTACATCATTTGGATGGAGTGTGGTCTAGGTGAACCTTCCTCCCCTCAATGGCGGTATTGGTATAAGATGCGTCCGGTCAAGTCATCCATCGGCTATGTTAAGTGTGCGTGTCGGAGTGAGAAAGAGTGAGCGTATAGTATTTGATAAGAGAAAATCATATTCTACTTGGAAAAACTGTTGGTGCTTCAAGGGTTGGGAGCATGATAGAAGTACCACACCTTAGCGATGCATTTCTACCCACTTCTAGATCGTATTGTAATGCATCCATTGTTTGCATACTTTGTTATTTGTTGTGATATTTACTCGCTTCTAACACTTTGCCTTGTGTAGTGTCGAATGAGGCTATCAAATTGTCTGGACAAGAGCTTGTCGATGTAGAGAAAGTGTTGAGGGTGCCAAAAGAGGATAGACACTTGGGCAAGCTACGACCCTTGTTTCAAAAGTACGATTTCCAGCCCTTATTGTCCGAGTGCCAGAGATGAGTGAGTAAGTCATATCCTACGTTTGCCTTTTTTTTTTTTTTTGAATAAAGTTGTATTTCTTCAAGCAAAGTTATATTCTTTACTTTGATTTTCTTTGTTCAGTGGAGAAGGTGAGCAAGAAAGGGGAGACTAGAGCACCAAGAAAAGGAAGACAACCATGGTAGTTCCCTTATACGACGTTTTGTTTCATAAGGGGCTCGCAAGCACAGGGTGAGGCCAGTCCCTAGGCCTAAGTCTCAAGAGGAGGTCCTCAAGATTGATGCCTCCAAGAAGGCTGAAGCTGAGGCCATCGGATAGGCTGTTACCGAAATTGATGAGGAGGAGAAACGACTATTACCTTATCCTCTTAACATCGATCATATCTTTCCTTTGATCATGGAGCACACTGGCTAGGAAGGTGGCCCTAGCTCCAGTCGCAAGAGGAAGTATAAGGAAAAGGTTGATAGCATCCCCTGGAAGGACTTGAAGGTTGTCATGCAGCCAAATAACTTTAGGTACATCAACAATTGCCTTCAGGGTGCCAAGTCACTGTTGATGAGTTCGACGAGCCATTATTTGAGAACGAATCGGATTGTGACAGGATGATGCGGCTATCTAATTTTGTAAGTGTTACTTTGTCATTTCCTTACTTTCTCCTTTCTTTCCTTTGTCTTTATTTTCCCTGAACACTGACGATCATCTTGTCATGTAGGTCATGACCGAGCACGATGATAGACTATGAGAGGTCGAGCGATACAAGGCGAAGTTTCAAGAGAATAAACATCTTGTGGATGACGCCAGGAAGGGGTGCAAAGCTTGAACTGAGGTCGTCCAGTTCAAGGACCAAACCTTAGAGAGGTTGAAGAGGTGAAATGATGAGAACTTACGACTCAAAAAGCAGTTTCGGGTGACTATCCTCGAGGCTTCCAAGGTCAGAGGGGAACGGGATAATGCCCTGGCTGAGGTTTCTAAGTAGAAAAAAAGTCACCCAGTTGAGAGGGAAGCTGCCATGCCGGAGTACTTGGGCTTATCATTAGGCCTCACTGTGCCCAGGAGATTCGGCTTGAGAAAAGGAAATGGATGGCCATTGTTGAGCGATACCATGACGGAGGCATCATTGATAAGTACCGTGAAGAGATGGAGGAGCATCGACGAAATGGTGAACCCTTCATTCTTGAACTCGATCCTAGTAGTGATGAGGAGTCTGAGGATGGTGACAGCATCGATAAGCAGACTCAACAGGGTGAGAATGGTCTCAGAGATGCCGAGGATGGCGATGAAGGTGAGACGCATCATGATGTTATCGAGAGTTCGACCTCAGGTGAGGATGATTCGTAGTGCCCTCACCTCCCACATGCACTAGTTTGTTGTATATATGTTGTGTGTTAAGTAAGGCGCCTGAAGGCTTTTTGTTTATGGATGTTTACAACATTGCAACGTTTATTTTGTTGCTAAGTGCCAAGTGTTTGCACTATCATTTTCGAATGCTTGGCTATGTTTGAATGGATCTTTTGTTTGGATATAACCCATGACTTGGGTATAGTTGAATGAATACACTTGAAGATATTTGTTTATTTGCTTAGTCTTGTTGACAAGATACTTAGAATTTATTTCATGTTGAAAGCATTCATGTGGAAGCTTCGAACTTGAGTATGCGGTGTAATTTAAGGCGAAACTCTGAGTTAGGATTTTATTGTGTCAGGGTGAGACCAAGTGTTTTAGTGCTAGGAATGTAAAAGAGTTAGATGAAGTTGTTTGAATCACCTCTTTATTAAGGTCGTGCCAAATAGTCTTCATTACAAAAGATGACGAATGGCTATAGCTCAATGCTTGTAGAATGTGAGTTTACTTGTAATTTAAGTGATCACCGTTCCATGGATGGCCAAGGGTTTTTCCATCGAAACTTTTGAGTTTGTAGGAGCTAGGGCGACTGATGCCAACAACTTCAAATGGTCCATCCCAGTTTGGACTAAGTGTGCCTTCGCTTGGGACCTTATCACATACTAGTCTTTTCTTCAATACCCAGTCCCTCCACTTTGAAAGAGCAAAGTTTGACCCTAGAGTCAAAGTAGTTGGAGACGTGCTGCTTGTAAGGGATGTTCCTCAAGTGAGCTTGGTCCCTATGTTCCAACTAGATCTAATTTAAGGTGAGTTGTTTGTCATTTTCATTTTGTATGTAGTTTTTAACTCGGTATGTTACTTGCTTAAGTTCAACTAGGACAACTACCTCTGTACTGAAGGCAAGTGAGAATGGAGTTTCTTCTGTTGAAGTTCGATACAAAGGTCGGTATGACCAAAGAACTTGGGGTACAAGTTTTGACCAACAATGTCACATCCAGGCCCGGGTCCACCATATCTTGGGCCCGTTCCACCACCGTAGCACGATATTGTCCACTTTGGGCTTACCATTCCCTCACGGTTTTGATTTTGGGAACTCACGAGCAACTTCCCAGTGGGTCACCCATCTTGGGAGTGCTCTGACCTCCTTCTCACTTAAATTCGGAGTTCCTATGGAACCCGAAACCAATGAGCTCCCAAAATGCCTCGTGCTAAGTAGGGATGAGAATAGACATTTAAGAATCACTCTCTGTACAATGTGGGATGTCACAATCCACCCCTCTTAGGGGCCCGACTTCCTCGTCGGAACACTTCCAGCCAGGGATTGGCTCTGATACCATTTGTCACATCCCGGCTCGGGTCCACCATATCTTAGGCCCGTTCCACCACCATAACACGATATTGTCCGCTTTGGGCTTACCATTCCCTCACGGTTTTGATTTTGGGAACTCACGAGCAACTTCCCAGTGGGTCACCCATCCTGGGAGTGCTCTGGCCTCCTTCTCGCTTAACTTCGAAGTTCATATGGAACCCGAAGCCAGTGAGCTCCCAAAAGGCCTCGTGCTAAGTAAGGATGAGAATATACATTTAAGGATCACTCCCTGGGCGATGTGGGATGTCACAAACAATCATTAGCCTTGTCCAAGATGGTCTTCAAGGTGTGCTTAATTATCTTGTTGATGGCCTCAACTTGTCCGTTAGCCTGAGGATGAGTTGGGGAGGCGAAACATAAGTTGATGTTGAACTTAGAGTAGAAAATCCAGAACTTCTTGTTGTCAAATTGTCACCCATTGTTAGTAACAATTACATTAGGAATGTTGAATCTGCAAAAGATGTTCTTCCATACAAAGTCTTCTATCTTTGCCTCAGTAATGGTTGCCAAGGGTTCTATTTTGGCCCACTTTGTGAAGTAGTCAATTGAAATGGTCGTATAGTGGACTTTGCCTTTCCCCACAGGCATTGGGATGATCAAATCAAGTCCCTACTGGGCGAAGGGCTAAGGGTTGATCATAGGAGTAAGAAGCTCATGAGGGAGTGAGGAATGGTTGCGTAGCGTACACTTGTCATAGAAGCGAGATATTTTGATGGCATCTTGGTGTAGTGTTGGCCAATAATATCCTTGGCAAAAAGCCTTGTGTGCTAGGGACTTGGATCCAGCATGATCTCTGCAGACTCCTTTATGTATCTCTTGAAGGATGACTTCCCCCTCATCAGGTGTAAGACACCTCAAGAATGGAAGGGTAACACCTCGATTGTAGAGTTGGTCATTGATGATCAGGTAGCGAGTAAACTTGTATTTGTAGGATTTATCTAATATGATAAATTCCATAAGGTGAAGAGTCCACCCACATGAAGATATTAACATCCTAATTACTAATGTAGTCATTAGATGAATGTCTAAAGCCATTTCAGTTTGGAATGTGAATGTCATTTCATTCATTGTATTATCCTCTTCCTAAAGCTATATAAGGATGCTTAGGGGAAGAGAGAAACTAGTGTGAGAGAAACACAAGGCTTTTCCATGAAGTTCACATATTCTAGTTAGGTCTCTAAGGCTATCACTATTCACCCAAGAAGACTTAATTGTAGGCAGTAATCTGAACTTTCTATTGACATAAAATATGCATAAAACGGATGCATATTTGTGATGACCCGTCTTGAATTAATATATATTTTATCCTCGAATGTGTGGAAATGACGATTATACCCTCGAGTCGTAGTGACTTGGATGTACGTATATAGTTTTAAATTATGTTTCCTGCCAATGTGATCAATTGTACTCAACGTCACGAGGGTGTTGACGCGAGTTAGGGCCGAATTGGGTTCGTAACGAAAACGTTACGGATGAATAAGTGATATTGGGTTGGTTTTGTTTTTATTTGGACCCATTAGATAGGCCCTAAATCCCATAGCCCAATTAGGGCTTGAGACCATTTTAAATTGCCTAATCCGGACACACGCACACACACATGTGCAACCTCACTTTCTCTCCCTTCCCTTCTCGAATTTTCTTCTTTGTTCGTACAACCGAAGACACCACACTCAAACTGAACCAAAACCTCACAGATTGAACTTCTAATGACCACCTTCGAGTTCCTTGCAAGCCTGCGAACCTAACCATACCCTTTGTTCATAGAAAGAACGTCGGAATTGTGAAGAACCATAAGCTCCGGCGGGGTACCTTGTTACTCCGACATGATCGTGGGCATTTCACGGGATTTTAAAGCTAAAAAAAGGTCCTAAATGATTCGATAAGGATCCTAGGCTAATTTTGCAATGGTTAGAACGTTGAAATACTCAGGTTTGTCAGGTTTCAAGTTTGGCCGGTTGTGTCGAGCTATTTTTCGATTGTTTCCCATCGGTTTTAGGACCTCTAAGAGGTAAGGATTTGTTCCCCTTGTTGAGAGCTTCAAATCCATATAAAATTTGTGAAGTTTGGTGTTGAAACAAGGTTAACGGTATATGCTACTATTTAATGGAATATTCTCTAACGGCGTTAAAGATTCCGTCAGTGTGCCAGGCACGTGCTTGTGTGTGGTCAGCGCGTGTGGTCGTGCCTTGGCCGGTGCGTGAGGGCATGTGGGACGTCAGAAAATTATTCTAAAAATTTGGATATGCTCATGGTGTTGAGTAGGCCACGATGGTATATTCAAACACCCCAATTGAACAACGTATGAGAAGTTATTACACAGTTTTGGTTATGTACTTAAAATTAATGTTAAAATAGTGGTTTCACATATAGGTGAGACGTTTCCGGAGAACGAGCGCAGCCAGGTGAGACTCAGGGGTTACGATCCAGCTACATACCAGTGAGTGGGCTTTTGGTTTTCTATATATACGTATATATATGCTTTGCATTTTCCCAGAAATTTGTTTTAAATGGATTTAAATGCCATGTCAATTGCATTATGCTTTAAAGTATGCATTAGTATAATAAATATGCATATTGTTGCTTGATACTGCGGATGCCCAGGTAAGGTTCAGGTGAGTATATATCAATGATAATGGATGCATTGTTTGTGGTTTTACGTAGATGCATTTAAAGCTCATTATCATGCACCCCGGTGCTATTGCTCCTGCTCGTGGTCAGGGTACTGTCCTTCACGTGATGTTCACCTCCCGCACAGTACGCTCACCTTGGATCCAAGTTTGGTGCACAGCCCTGTTGTACATACCACATTAGGTGGTTCTGACTCGTAGGTGACCCGCAATTATTCGCATAGCCTTCACGTGATCGTAGCACTTGAGAGTACTTATTTGCACCTAGTCTTGTCATACAGACCACAATAAGTGGTTCCGACTTGTGTGTAGACATACTTGATGAGCTATAGGTTCGGCCGTATAGGTCACGTTAGGTGACTCCGGCTAGCATATCATTTCACATTGATTTATTTCACTTGGCTTACTTATTTCCATGTTGAGACACTTGACATGGTATATATATTTTTGATTTTCACTACTCTCGAGTGTGATTTTTATATACTTATGTATTATTATTTTCTAGGAAACTATATGGGTTTTACGGTGAGGGGTTATTACTTTTGAAAAGAGAAATGGTTTTGAAAAGCTTTGTTTTTGTCCACTCACATTTTCTGTTTTGCGCCCCTCCATGTTCTCGTTAGAAGTTCGTGTTGGTGGCTCATGAGGACTCTACGGCGATTCTGATAGACATCCATCAATGTAGGCTTTTCTTTCATATCCTGTATAATTAGTATTTAGCCTGCTGGACTGCACTTTGGTACCTACACTCTAATTATGTGTATCTACACTCTTAACACTTTCACTCATACTTATATACTAGTCTAGTGTAAGTTAGTTAGTTTGATTTTTTATTATCCCATATGATCTTATCACCTTCACTTTCGCACTGTGCACATGGCTACGTCACCCTCACGTGACGGCCAGCATGCCTCAATTTAGGTCGGGGTGTGTTAATATTGACAAAGTTATGACCTCTGTAAATAGGCTTCGTGAGAACACGAAATCTGAAAATTCCAGATTTCATGAGGAAGAAGATGAACAGTGGTTTGTTCTCTTCCACTCTTGGGCTAGGCGAGTACACTGGTACCGCTAGGTATACGGGGATATTGTTTACACCATTGAACTCGTCTCAGGCAGTCAAATCTAATAGGATATAGTTTAGACGTTTTTTAATTTGCCGAAATTAAAGAAACATTTTTACTTTATTATATTAATTTTAATTTTGTTTTAAAATTAAACCACCAATATTAAATAATTATCCACATTATGCCATGATTCTTGAAATGTCAAAATGATTATGTTGATTAAATTTGTTCATGTTGATTGAGCATTTTAAATTAGAAAGGAATGTTCTTTAAAAGAATATTTAAATATGATTGCTTTATTATTTAATTGTGAATTATTGGATTGGGCTTGTTTTTGAACATGTCATTTAGCAAAATGATCCATATATAGAATGTTCATCAAACATGCTCTAGTTGGGTCTAAAATTAGATATTCGACTAGAGTTCACTAATGGTCACCTCTTACTTGATGTAGTGTCTAGGAAAAATCTTTAAGGAGACATTTTCGGTGGCAAAGAGGGTCGGTTTTTAAAAGCTTTGCGCAACCACCCTTTTTGGATTTGACCTGGCTACACTTACGGAGGCCCACTTTCGAGCCTATTGTCTGAAACTCTAACTTAATCCCAACGAAAGGTCCATTATTTGCATGAATACTATGTGATTGTTTGTGTCTTTGCATATAATTGTTTTTTCTTGCACTCAATTGGATGATGCATGAAATTGGATTAGCTTAAAACATAAAATGTAATTATGTTTTAACTAAGATTTATTGCTAAAATAATTTAGGAAAATATGATCTTGACTCTTAAAATTGAATAGTAATTACGAGCGACTTAGCGGATTTTTGGATTTCAACCTAGGAGAAAAGTGAAATGTTTTCTAATGGGGTTTTGAAATAAATAAACGAAGGATGTGTAAAATGATGTTATAAATTATTTCACCCTTGTAGAAAGAAATGGTTGCAAAGAATGTTGTTGCTGATTTGACCAAAGGTGAAAAGCTGGTTGGAACCAACTATGATATCTGGCATAGGAAGATTTGATATCTTTTTAATGAACAAGAGCTCTTGGAGCCTTTGGAGGCTTCGCTGGTTGAACATGACATGGAGATAGATGGAACCACTGCGACTCAACATATGACTAGAGTAAGGTTTTATGATGCTTAGTTCAAGAAAGATCGAAGTGCGCGCTTTACTATGTTAAGCAACATGCATGATGATCTTATTGGTAAGTATGAAGGGTACTCGACCGCCAAGGAGATGCGGGACCAGCTAAAATTTGCTTTCAGTGGTACCTCAACTACTAGGCTAAGAAGTTTGGCGTTGCAGTTTAAGGTTTATAGGATGGATCCCAAGCATTCTGTATCTGAACATCTGAGAAAGATGTCCAGTATGATATGAGATTTGAAAGCTGCTGGGAGTATCCTCACTGATGAGTAGCAAGTTCAAGCTGTGATTAGGTCCCTCATAGACTCGTGGGATGCCCTGAAATAGATCATGACACACAATGATCAAATTAAGAACTTTCATGACATCTCACGTCATGTTGAATTGGAAAGTGAGCACTGAGTGGCGACTTAGAGTACTAAAGGAAAAATTTTGTCCTATCTAAGAACATGTGAGAACATTTGAACACATATGCAAACTAATAACACTTTAAAGTAGGCATGCATTAAAAAACAATTCTAAAACCCATGAGTTTCAAAGCCTAGTGAATGGTGAACCACAAGACTCTTTAACAACATTAAAGAGAAGAAAGGATTTTGAGAATCATTACCCTTGAAGCTCATCCTTGTTTACACAAGGGATTCACCCAAGTGGAGGGCCTTCAAGTCACCTCCTAGCTCCTTAGATCTTCCTTGTGATTTTCTTCCTTTTGATACTCCTTTGCTCCTTGAGGATGTGAGGAAAGGATCTCCAAGAACACCAAAGGTTTGGTCTCTCTAAGTCTCCACACCAAGGATGAGATGTGAAGATAAGGTCGGGTATTTGAATAATATATTGATGCAAAAGTAATGGAGATAAGGCCAGGGATTCGAATTCATCATTACAAAACCAATTCCATGTTTATAAAGTTATGTCGTATTCAACTACCAACCTATTTCCTGAGTTTGTTTTACATATATATGATTAGCCATATGATGTGTGGTTTTGATCAAATTCTCCTAATCTGCAACCTAATTGGGATGTTCAACTTTGGTTCCTAATTAAGAGTCTTTAGCATGCAAGAAAACATTAAAGAACCAAAGAAAATACATGGCAGGATGTTTGCATAGCATTCTCTTCATTCATTCACATGTTTACCAAGATTAAGCATGAAGTTTACTATAATCTTGATTAAATGATCTGTAGTCAACCCTAGTGGTGATCAAACATTAAAATCAATAAACAAATTTAACAATAGATTCAGTGAATGAAACATGAAGCAGATTGATGAATTGAATACTTCAACTTAAAAACATGGATCAATTTTGCAAGGCTACATTGAAATCCCTAGCTATGAACTTAGTTACATATCATGTTCACAGAAATTAAAACAAAAATACACAACATGAGTGAAAATAAATTCAGGAGAGGAAACCCTTAAAGCAATTCTGATGTAGAACTTCTCCAAGAATAGCCTTTTGCAATGAGTCTTCAGTAGTGGTCAAAGTGTATGGAACGGCTAGGGTTTTTTAAGAGTGAATGAAAAAGAGAGGAAAAAAAGATAACCAGAATTGTGTAATTCGCCTAGAATAAAAAAGGCATGTAAAAGTGGCTAAAAGGTAAGTTTTTATGGGGTAAAAAAGGTGGAAGGTATCCCAAAGTGATCCCAGCAACTTAGCCTTTATTTTGCATGTTTTTGCCTTTTTGGCACCTCCAAATCAAGCTAGATATCCCAATTCCTTTCCCATTCTGTTCCTGATCTTCTAATAAGCCAGATTCATCTTGGATTCTTTATTTGGACTTCAAAACAAGTAACAACTTTATTTGGGCTCCAAAAAAGGCCACAAAACTTCTCTCCACGTTTGAATAAGAATCAGCTCCAAAAAGGGCATGTTTTCACTTATTTTTCCCTCAAATTGATCCTAAAGTACATGTAACTGCACACTAACACAAAATTGGGTAAAATGCAACCAGTTTAACTAAAAAACATCACAAAGAGACTAGAAATGGATGGTATAAATGCATGAAATATATGAGTTATCACTGGTCTTGATGACTTGGTCATGTATAGAGAGGGTTTCCTTGGGCATATGCAAGTGTTGTTGCTTGATTGAAGTGTTGTAGCATGATCATGCACTAAGTGGATATTTTCTGATGTAACCATTACCAAAAGGTGTCGAAAACTTCATCAACAACATATGTGTGGGTACCATGGCCTTAAGATCATTGATGCCCGTGCGCCCAAAGATGACATTGTATGTCGTCTGACAGTCGACCACATGGAAGTTATTGGTAATAGTAGCTATGTAAGGGCCTGTACCAATGGTGAGTGGTAAGTGTATGCTTAAGGTTATATGATATCACCAGAAAAGCTTATCAGGAAAGTAATTGAGGTATTGAGCAAGTGTTAAGCTACATTAAGTGCCTTGAAAGCTTCAGCGAACATGATATTGATCGAAGCACCTGTGTCTACAAGGATTTGTTACACATCAAAGTTGGCTATGTGAGCCTCCATGATCAGTGGGTCATTATGAGGGTAGATGATGCCTCTTTCCTCCTCTGGGTGGAAACAGATCGGATCCCAGTTAGGCTTTTTATACTTGCCTCTCCTGATGTCTTCCACATGAAACACTTGGTGGCTAGACCTCAAAGTTCATTCACTATTTTTCATGGCCATGTTGGAAGATTTAGAGATGGGTGTGCCACCATTGATAGAATATATCACGTTCACCTGATGTTGGTTATGGTTATCATTTGGAGGGTGAAAAAGGAATTGATCAATTTTCCCTTTGCGTGCCAAAACTTTGATATGGTCATGGAGGGTGATACATTTCTCGTTGTCATGGCCATTATACTCATGATACAACAAAACATGCTTGTGTTCTTCGTGGACTTATAATTTGGCTGTCTCAGCTTTGGCTTTGGTATCAATTGAGCTATAATGGGGTAAATGGTTGCGCATGTGACATTCAAAGGTGTGTATGTCTCATACCTTGGGGTAGGGCCTGTTTTGACCAGCGCTTGGTCCACTGCATTGACTTAGGCCTAACAATTCCAGACACGACTCGATAACTTGACACGACACGAAATGACACAAAATTAACAGGTGTTCAGGTCGACATGATAATGAATCGGGTCGTTATCGGGTAACCCGATAAGCACCTGTTAAGATAACGGGTTGGTTCAGATATACACGTGGGTAACACGATACACGATAAGCAAAATATTCATTTAATAATTTTATAACCCTAAAAAAAATACTATAATGATTATATATATATTAATTTGACAATTTTATACCCCAAAAAACTATAATAATTATGTATATATATGTGAGCACACACTCTGTGTGTGTGAACAATTTCATTTTGTTTTATTTATTTATTAAGGAGTGTGATTGTCACATCGCGGCCCGGGCCCCCACCATATTCCATGCTCAACTGCACAGTAGCACGATATTGTCCGCTTTGGGCCCCAACCACGCCCTCACGGTTTTGTTTATAGGAATTCACATGAGAACTTCCCAGTGGGTCACCCATTCTGGGATTGCTCTCGCGCGAACTCACTTAACTTCAGAGTTCCGATGGAACCCGAAGCCAGTGAGCTCCCAAAAGGCCTCGTGCTAGGTAGAGATGAAAATATACATATAAGGCTTATAGGATCCTCACCCATGGGCGATGTGGGATGTTCCAATCCACCCCCCTTAGGGGCCCGACGTCCTCGTCGGCACACATCCAACCATAGATTGTCTCTGATACCAAATTGTCACATCTTGGCCCAGACCCCCACCATATCCCAGACTCAACTCCACTGTAGCACGATAGGTCACCCATCTTGGGATTGCTCTCTCGCGAAGTCGCTTAACTTCGGAGTTCCGATGGAACCCGAAGCTAGTGAGCTCCCAAAAGGCATCGTGCTAGGTAGAGATGAGAATATACATATTAGGCTTACAGGATCCTTACCCATAGGTGATGTGGGATGTTACAGTGATTAGTTTTTAAAATTTTAAAAGGAGTATGAAAAAATGATGGTTGGACAATTTCTCTTAATAAGTGCACATTTTATTGTCTTTTGTCCTCCTTATGTAAATATATCAAAAGTAAGGGTAAAATAGGAAAAATAGGGATGTGATTGTCATTTTGGAAAAAAAGAGAGGGTAAAATAGGGAAAATGGGGATATGATTGTCATTTTGTCAAAATGTACAAAATTACTATTTTTCCCTTCTTATGTCAACATTGTGTATTCAAAAGTGAGGTCAAAATTGGAAAAAGGTGGCAAAAAGTTGACACACCCACCTCCTCCCACGTTCTACTCAAGCGCAAGCGCTTCAGTTCATTAAAACTATCCAAAAAACATCATGATTTCACGTACCTGTATGAAAAAATGATGGTGGGACAATTTCTCTTAATAAGTGCATATTTTTATCTTATGTAAATATTTTGATACAAAATTACCATTTTGCCCTCCTCATGAAAGTATTGTGTATCAAAAGTAAGGGCAAAATAAGATAAATGGGGATATGATTGTCATTTTGTGAAAATGTACAAAATTACTATTTTACCCTCCAATGTCAACATTGTGTATTCAAAAGTGAGGAAAAAATTGAAAAAAAGGGGGCAAAAAGTTGACAAACCCTCCTCGCAATAGAATATATATATATATATATATATATATTAAATTTAAAAAATTGGTGACCATTGGATTGGCTGAGATTTAATCTCATCCGTCCATTGTGCATTAGGTTGGAGGCTATCCTTCTTTTCTCTCTCATTCACTATGATCTCTCCAGTCCATATTTACTCCTACGCCGTCTCCTTAATCGGTATCTCTCTCGCATCCTCCTCCGTTAACTTCCTTCAACTCGACTCTAGTAACCTCAAGAAAACCACACACAGGCAAGCACAAGCTAAATGTATGAATTTTGTATTTTTGGGTATTCCACGTTTTTTTCAAAAACTAGTGATTTGGGGTTTTCGTTAAAATTAAAACTAATGGCTGGGAAATGAGGTAATATATTTTTATATGGTATAGTACTATTGTTTTATTTCTTTTCATAATTATTTTGGTAAATTTCTCATAATTTGAATGGTTTTTAATGTTTGGTTTTTCTATACTTAGTTTATGCGGAAGAGAGTTCTGACGTGAAAAACCTTACTGAAAACATCCTCAACCTAACTCTTGAAGGCAATAGATCAAGCCAAAGTTCCAATACAATTTCCTCATGATGATTGATGAAAATTGAGGATTTTGTAAAATGAATAACATGCAAGCTTTGAGTTCCATTGTCAAGGTTTAAACTTTTGAGAAAGGCTTCACAACCTTGAAAACAAAAACTCTTTCATTTTGCATATCCTTGCAAATTTAATATTTTGTAATAGAGTAGCAGTGTATGGATGTTTTTTTATTAGGCTCTTATTTTGGAGTGTAGATGTAGTACTTAACGACAAATGTGTTTTAATGTTTTGAAGTAATATTTATGTGGCAATGTGTGGTATGTGCAAATTTAAGGAAAAAAATATATTTTTCTTAATGGGTCATGATGGGCCATAACAGGTCGGGTCACTTTACCCTGGGTAAAGTGACCCACGACCAGTTAAGATAATAGATGTTACACGAAAACAACACGAACATGACAAGCACAACTCGTTTACCAAGCCTACATTGACTGCCTAAGGGCGGGCATTATCATAGCGATACCCTTGGTTATCGCGATAGTGTCCCTTACTATTCATATTAAAATGAGATTGTTGAGGATGGAAATCCTTCATCTTACCCTAAGATTGATTTGTCTGTTATCCTAGTGAATCATTAAGTAAGTCAGGGGGAGATGCAATAGTCGTTTAGAATGTTAAGGTTTTCTCACTTGGTTGGATTTGGCTCCCACTTCCCTTTTGTTGGTAAGGGATGGCCGCAGGGGTTTCCCTTGATATGTCCTTGCTTCGGCAGATGCATGGTTGTAAGCTAGTGCCATCACCTAAGAGTAAGTCTTCAAAGTGTTGGCATTCATCATGTATTTAAAGAAACAGTCACATAGGCTTGCCGTGAAGGCTTTAAGGGTAGTCTTGTCATCTGCTTCAGCATAACGAGAATACTGATGGCTGAAGTGGCCGACATACTCACAGAGTCACTCGTTTGACTTCTGGCAAATAATGTACAAGTCATCTGCAGAGTACAAGCAATTGGTCTAGAAAATGTGTTGTGAGATAAATAGTTTCCTTAGCTCGTCAAAGGAATCTACTGCCTTAGGTGGAAGGTGGCAATACCAGTTCAGGGTTCCACTAGAGTAGGTGAAGTGGAAGAGAAGACATCTTTCTTCACCAGTATGCCATGGTGGACTCAAAGAGGTTAAGGTGTTCAATCGGATCCTTTATTCCAATATATAGTTGTAAGCCGAGCTTTTGCTTTGTCTTTGCTTGGAGATGTGTGTTAAGGATCCTCCTTGTAAGAGGGCTGGGCCTTGGTCGATTCCAATCAGGTATCTCGGTATGATGTTCGGTCTTCAACTTGTTTACTTCCTTAAGGAGCTGCAGGACAAGGGGGTCTTGAGTAGAGTCATGTACTACTGGAGCCTTCCTTTGTAAGTTTCCATTACCTATTGGAAGTAGGGAAGTTTGATCAAGGGCATGTCATTTTTCCTTGGACTAACAATACTGGCTTTTAGGGCGTGTCTGTCGGAAGTCATTCAACTCTCCTACAACCTTATGTTCCTCCAGGACCTGTTGTTCATTCCATACATTGGTAGCTGGCCTGGGCCATGGTAGAGGACCGAGTCTTTTAGAAACCCTTGGATCATTGATCTTTGACCTAATGTGGATAGGGTTCTCTCAATGCTTCCTCAAGAAGTCTCAACAGTCACGATAAACAGCCTTCGATCCTTCCTCTCCGTTTGCAAGGAGGTGACTCCCTCCACTTCTTCTACTTCGGGTCAAAGTAGCTGGGTTGAGAGAAGTCTCGCGTTGATCAACCATTGATGAGTAGCTCGCTTCTCACTTGGAATATACATGTTGAAGACCGGTGACCCTCCATGTTGGGGGGCACCCAGGTGATGGTTGACATCCATAAGGGCGATAGGCTCTTGTGATTAAGTGTGCCTAGCCTCATGGAGCATCTATAAGAGCTTCTTATACTACTCCTGGAGGATCTTATTCTTCATTGCTATCTTGTTGTTCTGAGCCTCCAGCTCTTCGACCTTAGTTTGAAGAGCAAACTTCTCTCGTTCATTCCTTCCCTACTTCACACTAGGCACGAGGGGAGTGTTATCATGTGTGTTGTGGCTTCCTTCACTCCTCATGTTAGAGAGGGATGCCTGATCAAAGACGTGTATACGAACGATGGAAACTAGCTTGACAAAGCTGGATAAAGTAGGAATAAGTTTTGCTTCCCACAGATGGTGCCAAATGTTGATGCACAAAATCGATGTGACTTTGGAACAACGTAAAGTGTCAAATTTATGACCTCACCCGGCTGCTCCGATCGACTAGTGAAGATATTATGTAAAGCGATAGAGATAGGGAAGCAAACACAAGATGTACATGGTTCACCCTAAGTTTGGCTGCGTCCACGGAGTAGAGGAATTCTCATTAATAGTGAAGGATTTACACAAATACATAGGTTCAAGAATAATCATCATTAGTGGGTTCTAATGACTAGTTTAAGTACAATAATGACATTATGGATTAATTGTAGGAGAATGGTCTTCTTTTATAGTTGAAGAGAGTTTCCAGCTTTTGTCTGCGGTCGATGTTGGACTTTATGAGCTTTATTCTGACATTGACATGTGTCGTGCTGTGATTGACCTCCTGGTTAGAGGGAAACTCTTGTGCTTCAGCAGGGGTGCCTCATCATGAACCCCTTAGTGGGTCCTTTAAGGTATGACATTGACCGGTGCTTAGTAGTTTCGGGATTGGTCAAGTATGGTACAAACATAGGTTACCATTAGAACACTATAGTTCTAAATGAGCCTAACTATGTTTTTACAGTTTTGCTAGGAACTGTCATGACAATATCAAAGGATCGAGTGAAGCCATCTCTACAGCCAGACAACTAGAAATTGATGGAGATCTTTGCTATTGGCGTTGTCCTTAGAGGTTACATGGCACTAATAATAGTACTCTTCTTCTGGCTTATGAATTATACTGACTTCTTCTTGATGGGAATATAATTCTTTATGTTCCATTAATAAATAAGCTATTCAATTCACAGTTATTTTAGTAAGTATGTTCATTCTTATGATTTTATTTACTTTTTTTCATAATGTAGGACAAATTTCATGTAAGATCTTTGAGGAATAGGCCCAAGCAAATGATGGCAGCGTTGTACTTACAAGTGAATATTGTGAGCCAAGCCTTATTTTATCACAAGGTCTCGTAGCTGATCTTTTGTTGAACGCCCATGACTTCCCTAACTTGGAGCTTTCATGATTGCTCAACTGGTAAGCAGTTTTGCTAGTTCATTTGATTGCTCAGTTTAAGAACTAGTGATAGTACCCATGTTCAGTTTAAGAATAGTGATAGTATCCATGTTTAGTTCTAGAGATAGTCAGTGTTCATTTTAAGAAATTAGTCAGTGTTCATTTTAAGAGATAACAGTGTTCTAAAAATTGGCCTAGGTGGCTCCTAGGCTCTCGGTGGTGGAGCTTCAACCCGATTTAGGCTAAGACGTTTAGGTAAGGTGGGGAGGATTTAGGCGGCTGCCTAGGCACTCAAGGTGGCGCTAGCTAGTGGTTTAGGCGCCAGATGATGCAACTCCCAATGTTGTTGCAAATCTCACCTCCCATCCTTACGATCCACCACCCACAACCCAAATCCTCAAACCCGCACTCTTGCACCCAACATCAATCGATAAACCCACTAATATTAAAAAAAAAACTGAAGAAAAAAACAAGAATTCACGACACCTCAATTAGATTGAGAAGATGATGGGGTTTTGCTACAGAGAAAATCGGATTTGTTGTAGAGAAGAGAGAAAGAGAGGGGAAAGAAAACTGACACATCTCGACCTGGATTGTCCACTAGGACTTTGGATCGAATTGTGCTGGCCGACACCTGGAAGGTGACGAAGCCATAAAGTATAGTGATGTGGAATATGTGAATACATTTGAGCCTAAATATACCCAAATGTGAGAGTGCGCTATGAGCGGATATGAACCCATTTCACACGTGACGGCAGTGCATAAGTAAAGTACAGTAGAGTAGATTGAAAATCATATCATCGAAGGAAATCTCCAATACCAAGATTTGCCACGAATCCTTGTCGATACGAAAACTCTGCTACTAGAACCTGGAGGGATAAAAACAAGAGTGAGTGGGCCTAAAAATAACGCTTTAATAAAGAACTTCTAAATGTTATAATCCCTTTCTGTAATACCTGTATAGTTTCCAGGAAATCATACTATGTATAATTATGAAATCAAATGTAAATAAATAGTAAATACGGGAATATTCCAAATCACTACATATCGACAGCAGCATAAAACAAAATTAGGTGCTCATCAATCTATGATCACACATGAGTCGGAGTTGCCTAATGCAACCTATTTGACTCATAAATCAATCTATGATAACACATGAATCGGAGTTGTCTAATGCAACCTGCATGACTCATAAATCAATCTATGATAACACATAAGTGAAAGTTGTCTAATGCAACCTATACGACTCATAGGCAACCAGTACGACAGTGTTAGAGTTGCCTAGTATTGCAACCTGTATGACAATGTCGGAGTTGCCTAGTTTTGCAACCTGTACGACAGTGTCGGAGTTGCCTAGTATTGCAACCTGTAAGATAGTGTTGAAGTTGCATAAAACACAAATATAGTCATGCCATAACTCAATCATTTCAGATAACACCATAAACTCACCTGAACTTACCTGCATGTCTTGCGTTCACCTTAACACTTCAAAGTATTCACAACAATTATATATAGGTAATATGCATATGGATATACCATGATGCAATCTAAAACTTAACCATATCATAGTATTTTAGAATATATATATATATATATATATAACATGGCATAAAATGCATAAATCAATTTGAAAGCGTTTGTGGAGCTATCAGTTATATATATACAATAAAAAGGAAAAGATCCACTCATCTGAGGTTTGCGCTACGACTCCCGAGCATAAATATCGAGACGTCACGAACAATCATGACCTAGAAAAAATATTCAATCGCATCTCAGAACTCTTATGAATAAAACACGTAACTTACATAAAACACATCCCAAGGACGTTCTAGAATGATTTGAGACCCATTCACGAAGAGTCAACCGTCAGTCAAAGATCAATGGTAGGGTCCACAACCTTACGTAACTCGATCCAGAAGATCCGTACTTCTGATTTCCGATCCGTAAATTCCAAAGATCCACATTATGCTTCTAGAACAACATCCTAAAGTTTTGGAACGATCCAACAGTCAGATCTCCGGTAATTGCTAAAACTAACTGGCGACCGATGTTTTATTTTAAGAACTTACAAATCTGATTCGGAAAGATCCATATATCGGATTCCTGATTTGTAAGTTCCTATGGTCCTCAAATATTACGTACTATAAGGTACTAAGGTTTGGTGACGATCGAACGGTCTGATCGTCAATTATCTTAACACATAAATTTAATCCTCTTTTGACAATTGTAGTACAAGTATAAGTAGGGATCGTTCTAGACCGACGATTAGGAGGGCTTGCTAATAGCCTCTGAACTGACTCAAAAACATAAAACTAAACTTAAAAACACTTAACAAGACTCACAAGACTCAATGCAAACTTAAAATACTCAAAACAACTTAAAACAACTAAATAAACTTAAACTAGACACTAGGAATGACTTTGGACGAAAATTGACTTTTACTTGAATCAAAACATTTAAAAACACAAATTAAAACAGATTCTAACTAATTAGACACACTAAAGTAAAGGGGGATTGAGTTTTGGACGAAGTTGAAACAAACAAACAAGTATGAAAAACTAGACAGATTGTAAAACAAATTTGAGAAATAAGATATGGATGGGATAGCTAGAGGCTTTTTCTCCACACATGACATGTATGCAAATAACTCGATTTCCAGTTACTACTTCATTGAATTATGAATGACAATGCCACAAATTAGCCGTGACATCACTAGTTAACTCTCAGATTTTCCTTGTTTTATTGGATTGGATGACATCATTCGACAACCCAAAACATTCTTCAAAAGTTCCCTACATGACATCATAATAGAGATACTATCAAAGATCATTACGTTTAATGAAAATCATAAGCATTGACAAAGCACTTGCAACTATGACATCATGTCACTCATGCTAGGAATTGAACTTAACGCGATCGTTTATAAGCGACCTTCACTATATGTGAATATAAGTTTGTAACGATTATGTGAAATTTCCTTATATTCTAGCAATGGATTTATGCATGCCAATTAAGTGTCGACCCTTAATTAATAAATACAAATAAGTTATGAATCAAATAGTTAAGCCAATTGCATTCACGATTCAAGAGTTCATAACTGGAATTTATCAAATTATATTGCACACATAATCATGGCTTTGAAATCACCCCTAGCCAAGAGGGGTTTAGCCACTCATATTTACAACAAAACGAAAGGAAATGAATTTAAACATTAGAAACAAAAGAAAGAAAACACCTAAACGCTCCAACGATCCAAGTTGGACAGCAAGCACGTCCAAGCACTTTCCTTCCCTTCCTTTGCTACGGCACAAGGTGTTGGTGAGTGTTTGAAGGTTTGTTTGTATGGAGGAATGGGTGTGAAGATGAATGGATGTGTTTGGATGAAGCTTGTGTTGAAATGGGAGTGAATGATCTAACCAAGTATGAACTCAATTTATGTTACACACACTTCCTTTTATAGAGGAAGTGCATGGCAATGGAGGGGAACATGGAGTGGTGTAGCAATTGAGTGCAATGATGCATGAAATCTGAAATGATGGAGGGAACAAGGAATGGTGTAGCAATTGAGTGTAATGATTCAATGTAATGATGCATGAAATCTGAAATGATGGAGGGAACAAGGAATGTTGTAGCAATTGAGTGCAATGATTCAATGTAATGATGCATGGATCTGAAATGATGGAGGGAACAAGGAATGGTGTAGCAATTGAGTGCAATGAGTGGTGTTTGAAATGATTCAAAGGTGAAAGTGAAGTGATGATGCAAAGCATGGGGGTAAAATGGAGTAGCGTTGCAGCTAAGGAACATGAATGATAGTGCACATGGTAGAGAAAGGAAAGGGAGGTGGAATGATGCAACAAATGAGTCAATGGAGGGAACATGGATGATGATGCATGGCATAGGAATCCAAAGGGAGTGCAATGGTGGTGCACGATAATGATGGAAAGGTGAATGGTGGAGTGACACCCTTTTGTGGCTGAGCTCTTTGTCCTTTTTACATTACTTCTTCTTTCTCTTTAACACATTCCTAGCCTCTTTAGTCTTCAATTTCATCCATCCACCTTGCTCCATGCATGTGCTATTCATTCCAAGCCCAAAACTGCTCCAAAACTGCTCCAAAATGCACCAAAATGAATCTTATTGCTTCATAAGGCCTATGGACCTACAAACACATGAAAATAGCTTAAAATACATAATTAACTAAGAAATAACAACATAAATGCATGAGAACAAGCTAACTCAGTCGCATAAATATGCTCTTATCAGTATACATCCTCAAAACGTACTATATTACTAACCAACTTTACGACACGAACTAAAAAGGTCTTCGCAACTTTCTCAACACTCAAATCACCCTAACAGTGAGACATCAACTCATATTTCGATTCTACTGTCTATCTATGGAAGTGATCAAGAGGTGGCTAGTTGAAGAAGGTTTGATTACCCAAATAGGTAATATGATTAACATAACTGTGCGTTTACTGTCTTAAAATAGAGTTTGCCCCTAACTTTCCGAGATTTAGTTTCTTAAGCTTTAGCAGTAACTGTTAGTCAGTCTTTTGGTAAAGAACTAGTACTAGGAACTAGTGCCATAATTTTAGGGAATATACTTTCTACTTCGGAGATTTCTACTGACCGTAGATATAATAATTCTTAGTCCCATGCCAATGCTCATCAAAATGACGAGTATAGCACCAAAAGTAATGTGGGAAATTTGTATTGGTTCAGTGTTCTAAAGAAAATAAAATTTTCTAGTAATCTACTTTGGAACGGACTTAAACGGAAGTCAATCTTCCTCTTGAAGATCTGGAATGATCACTAGTGTGTTTGGAAAAATTTGTGCTATCGGGGACCAGAAGTGATTATCCTAAGATGTTCTATCATCGAGTGCTATCTGGAAATTTTGACAAAAATTAAAACTTCGTAAGGATTCTAATAAGTGGAACATTAACGGGTACTACCAAGGAATCAAGACTATCGATGGCTTCCTAACTCGAAAAGTTCGGAAGAAATGACCAGATAGTAGTGGAATTGGTAGGAAATTCTCCCCCAGGATACACAACTATCAATATAGTAGCCCTACCTTAGGGGTATCAACTGATATCAAATCAACATCTTTCCTTGGCAGGAAAATTCTTCTCTTATAGTTTAGAGGCATTCGCCAAAATGATCTTCTAAAACGTTGACAAGTCGACAAAGCTGCCCAAAACTTAGGAAAAACTAACACATTTTTCGTATTCAACGAGGTGGCAAGATTCAGAAATTAGGTTCAAGAATGAAGAATGCTTACATCACGCGTGCGATGAACGCAATACTGTCTAACCTATGCTCTGATACCAAACTGACACATCCCGACCCGGATTGTGCACTAAGACTTCGGATCGAGTTGTGCTAGCCGACACTTGGAAGGTGACGAAGCCATAAAGTATAGTGATGTGGAATATGTGAATAAATTTAAACCTAAAAGTGCGTAAATACGACAGTGCGCTATGAGCGGAAACGAACCCATTTTACACGTGACGTTAGAGCATAAGTAAAGTACAGTAGAGTGGATTGAAAATTATACCATCGAAGGAAATCTCTAATACCAAGATTTGCCACTAATCCTCATCGATATGAAAACTCTGCTACTAAAACCTGGAGGGATAAAAACAAGAGTGAGTAGGCCTGAAAATAATGCATTAATAAAGACCTTCTAAACGTTATAATCACTCGTTGTAATACCTGTATAGTTTCCAGGAAATCATACCATGTATAAGTATGAAATCAAATGTAAATCAATAGTAAATCCAGGAATATTCCAAATCACTACATATCGGCAGCAGCATAAAAAAAATCAGGTGCTCATCAATCTATGATAACACACGAGTTGGAGTTGCCTAATGCAACCTATTTGACTCATAAATCAATCTATGATAACACATGAGTAGGGGTTGTATAATGCAACTTGCATGACTCACAAATCAATCTATGATAATGTTGGTGAAGGAAAAATTTTGTCCTAGCTAAGAACATGTAAGAACATTTGAATACATATGCAAACTATTAACACTTTAAAGTAGGCATGCATTAAAAAACAATTCATAAAACCCATGACTTTCAAAGCCTAGTATATGGTGAACCAATAAACTCTTTAACAACATTAAAGAGAAGGAAAGATTTAGAGTTTCTTTACCCTTGAAGCTCATCCTTGTTTACACAAGGGATTCACCCAAGTGGAGGGCCTTCAAGTCACCTCCTTGCTCCTTGGATCTTCCTTGTGATTTTCTTCCTTTTAGTGCTCCTTTGCTTCTTTGAGGATTTGAGGATTAGTTCTCCAAAAACATCAAAAGCTTGATGTCTCTAAGTCTCCACACCAAGGATGAAGTGTGAAGATGAAATGGATGACTTAGAGAAGAAAAGATTGCTAGCTAATTCCCCTCTAAGTGGCCGGCCTCTTTAGAGAAAATGAGAGAAAGTGTTTCACCTCATTTCACCAAGAAAAAACCCTAATCAGAAATAAAGCTATAAAGTTGATTTTATACTTCATTTCAAGTGAGTGGCAAACTTGTAATTAATCCAAGTTTGCTACCCTCACCCTTATGGCCGGCCTTACCTTTGTTATTGGCCTAATTGCCCATTTTGTTTTAGTTGTCATACAACTTAAACATAATGGGCCTTGTGGACCAAAACGCTTTTGAGCCCCGAAGCCCAAAACCAACTTAAAAGCCCAATACGAACCTTTCGTAAAATTAATTAACTAATTAATTAATCTTGACCATTCTCAATTAAACCATTTAATTGCTTATCCATCTCATTTATATTTCTTCACTTTCACCCTTACTCGGTGTACGATCCATTAGGTTCCAATTAGCGAGGCAGTGGGCGATTGTTACTCTTAACGATCGATTGTGAATTGAAACAACATTTCAATTTTCCCTTTGATTTGTGTTGGCTAATCTTCAAGGCTTCCACAAACCATGAGTGACACCTAGCAGCATATCATGGTTACCCAAGCTAAGTAGAAGTGGTTGGAGAACCTATCTAGTTACAACTACAATGCAATACGGTTCTTCTCTAATACAATACTCTTAATCACATTGTTTGAGTGATAGTTTGTTTCATGTCTACTATCCAATGTGATACTTCTCTATATGATTCGATTAAATATGATTTGGAACAAATTTCCTAAGTCATATTCAAATGCTTTGGCCAAAGACTCCCGAATCATATCTTAGAGTATTTTCTTTCCACCATAGAAGGTTAGAGATCCCTTGTTGTGCATTCATATGCCTACATGACTAGATAGCTTGATCCCAACAATGCCGTGGACACTCCAATGGAATGCCATTTAACATGATCAAAGATCAATGACCCAACCATTAGACATCTATGATGCCTTAGGTCAAAGGACTACTTTGCATTTTGCAACTATCGAGTTCTTACATGACATGTATGTTTGAACTCTCTTTTGATCGTAGTTCAGTGTACTCGATTACTCTTTCGAGCACCTATGTGTTTGTCTTAGTGTCCAACACTAAATGACTTGAGACTTGTTATACTCGCGCTTGAGTCAACATAACACATACTAACCTTAGCGGATTGTCAATGCCCAATTGGCAATCCTATGGCTAGGAACGTTTTAGGAATGAACATAAGAGAAAGGTCTCGTTAATCTAACTTACTTAAATCACTTATCTCTTAGATCAAATACATTCCTTGGATTCCCTTATTGCTTAAACACATGATACAATAAATAGTGATTAACAATAAGCTTTGCCCTTCATTAAACATATAAAGGTTTAATACAATAAGTATTCCAAAAGCTATTACATCAAATGAGTGGCTTTGTAGGCATACTTCCAACAATCTCCCACTTGCACTCAAAGCCATCCTCCCATGTATCTAATACCCATCTTTTCCATATAGTGGTCAAGTTGGATTTGAGACATTGGCTTCGTCAGTGGATCTGCTACGTTATCGGTTGAGGCAACTTTGAGGATGTTTACTTTCCCCTCGGCAGCATATCTTCTAATGATATTAAAGCGCCTGTCAAAATGCTTGTTCTTTTGATGAGCCCTGGGTTCCTTGGCTTGAGCTATCCCCCCACTATTATCACAATACAAAGTTACTGGTGATGTAATGGTTGGAACCACTCCAAGTTCAGTGATGAACTTCTTCATCCAGAACGCTTCTTTGCCGGCTTCAGCTGCAGCGACATATTCTGCCTCTGTCGTGGAATCAGCAATCACACTTTGTTTCTTGCTTTTCCAGCTAACAGCCCCACCATTCAGAGTAAATACATATCCTGAGTTGGAACTTCTATCATCGACGTCAGATTGGAAATCTGCGTCTGTATAGGCTTCCACTCGCAACTCTGTCGCTCCTCCATAAACGAGGAACATGTCCTTAGTTCTTCTTAAGTACTTAAGGACCATCTTGACAGCTGCCTAGTGTTCTAATCCTGGGTTAGTTTGATATCGACTAGTAATGCTCACAGTATATGCGATATCAGGCCTTGTGCATATCATGGCATACATGAGACTTCCTATGACGGAAGCATAAGGAATAGTATTCATTTGCCGTATCTCTTCAGGAGTCTTAGGTCCCATGGACTTAGAAAGGTGAATTCCATGTCTAACAGGAAGAAAACCTTTCTTAGATTGTTCCATCTGGAACCTACTTAGCACCTTATCAATGTACATAGATTGGGATAATCCAATTAGTCTTCTGGATCTATCACGATAGAGCTTTATCCCAAGTACATAAGATGCATCTCCTAAATCTTTCATGTGGAAGGTTTTGGACAACCACACTTTTACAGAAGAAAGTACTGCAGTGTCATTCCCGAATAGTAATATGTCATCTACATATAACACTAGGAATACAACTGCATCCCCAACGACCTTTTGATAAACACAATTGTCGTCTTCGTTTTGAGTAAAACCAAACGTTTTGATTTTAGTGTCGAAACGAATGTTCCAGCTCCTGAAGGCTTGCTTAAGTCCATAAATGGACCTTTGAAGCTTGCATACTTTAGTCTTTTCAGACTTGGACACGAAACCTTCGGGTTAAGCCATGTAAAGCTCTTCCTCTAGGTAGCCGTTCAGAAAGGCCGTCTTCATGTCCATTTGCCATATCTCATAATCATGGTACGCAGCTATAGCAAGCAAAATCCGAATGGACTTAATCATGGCTACAGGAGAGAAAGTTTCTTCATAGTCAATCCCTTCTCTTTGCCTGTAACCCTTGGCTACTAATCTAGCCTTATAAGTCTCCACGTTCCCATCAACGCCTATCTTCCTCTTGAAGACCCATTTGTTTCCAACAGGTACAATACCTTCTGGAGGGTCTACAAGAGTCCATACCTGATTTTGATACATGGAATCCATCTCGGATTTCATGGCCTTTTGCCATCTCCTTGAATCAATGTCGGACATTGCTTCAATGTAGTCCTTAGGGTCATCCTTTGTGTCATTGTCACCTAGAAGGTGCAATTCCGCAAAGTCATTGTCTAAGCCATACCTCTTAGGTGGCTTACTAACCCGTTCAGATCTACGTGGAGCTAAGGGTTCAGGAACAGGGTTGTCAACTTGTCGAGTGCTTGTTTATGGTTCATTATTAATCTCATTAATTTCCATCTCTTTGCTTATAGTTCCTTTCAGAACAAATTCATTCTCTAGAAACTTAGCAGTTCTGGCGACAAAGACTTTCTGGTCGTCTGGATGGTAGAACTCATATCCCATAGTTTCTCTAGGATATCCCACAAAATAGCATCTTACTGATCTCGCTTCAAGCTTAGTAGCCTCAAGCTTCTTGACATATGCTTCACAACCCCAAATCTTAATATGATTAAGACTTGGCTTTCATCCATGCCATATCTCATAGGGCGTTTGTGAAACTGACTTGGAAGGTACTCTATTAAGCAAGTAAGCTGCTGTATATAGAGCGTATCCCCAGAATGTTACTGGTAGATCAACGGAACTCATCATAGAACGAACCATGTTCATCAAGGTTCGATTTCTCCTTTCAGAAACTCCATTAAGTTGTGGAGTTCCTGGTGGAGTCCACTGTGATATTATTCCACACTCTTTGAGATAATCTGGGAACTCTTTATCTGTTTCCCAGTTTGCTTCTCAACTTCATTCTTGAACCTTTCAAAGGATTCTGACTTGTACTTCATAAGATACACATAGCCAAACCGAGAGTGATCGTCGGTGAATGTGATATAGTAGGAGAAGCCTCCTCTCGACGTAGTAGACATAGGTCCACATACGTCAGTGTGGATTAACCCTAGAATTTTAGTGGCACGCTCTCCTTTTCCAGTAAATGGAGATTTGGTCATCTTCCCTTTCAAGCAACATTCACAAGTACCCATCTGGTCATTACCTAATGGGCGGATATATCCGTCTTTCGACATCTTGTGAATCTTATCAAGGTTCACATGTCCAAGTTTAAGATGCCACATCTTTTCTTGGTTAACTTCTTCTCTAGCCCTTTTGGGTTTTGAGGTATTCCCGCTTGCAATACAGTGCATCCCACTATTTGTCTCTAGGTGAAAAAGTCCCTCTATCATATTACCATGAGAGATAATACGACCGTTCAAGTATAAAGTGCAACTCATTTTGTCAAACAATAATAAGTGCCCATCTAGTAAAAGCTTAGAGATGGAAATCAAATTCTTTATACACGAAGGAAAATATAAACAATTTTTAAGTTCCAGGACTTCCCCAGAGGGTAGGTTAAGCATGTAGGTGCCTATTGCTTTTGCAGAGATTTTAGTGCCGTTCCCAACTCGCACAACCATCTCCCCATTGCGCAGTGACTTGCTCCCCGCTAGTCCCTGCATCGTATTACATATATGTTGACTAGCGCCTGAATCAAATATCCAGGAATTGGAGCTTACTGTAAAAGCACTCTCTATGACAGAAATAGTCTCTTCAAAAGTTCGTGTCATAAGGCTCGCAATGCGCACCCTGTATTTCTTCTTCCAACGTTCATCCTTTCCACAATGAAAGCATGTTCCTTTGGATTTCTTTGCCTTCTTCTTATGCAACCTTTTCCTTGTGATTGCATTCTCACTCCCACTGTCCCTTTTGAAACCTTTTTCAAATTTACAGCACATGTCAATCATCTCGGTTAAAGCATGATCGAATCTATTCACTTTATAGTTTACAATAAACTTAGTGAAATCATCCGAGAGAGATGCAAGGAAAAAGTCTTGGGCCATTTTCCCATCGATGGAAGTTCCTAAACTTTTAAGATCTTTAAATATCTTTTCCATCTTTTGTCCATGTTTATGGACCGATGTCCCCTTTGCCATTTTGGCATTCATTAGACTACAAACATTTGAGAATCGTACATTACTAGTCTCAATGTCATGCATCTTATGCAAACTTTCAACCATGGCACAAGAAGTGTCCATGTGCTTATGTTGCTTCATAAGCTCCTCACTAAGTGAAGTGAGGATTAAGCATTTGGCTTGTAGGTCATCCTCATAGTGTCTAACATATTTTTGACACTCCTCCTTTGAAGCTAGTTTCGTAGGAGGTAAATGAGGAGGGGATTGCTTAAGCACATACAATATGTCTTTCACCTTTGAGACATTCTCAATGTGGCGATACCAAGCAAGGAAACGTTGGCCCTTAAGGCCCTTTTTGTCAAGTATAATGGTGGGTATAATTTTAGGCATGTCGTTAACTACATAACATAACAGAAATCGTATTAGATTGTTTGTTTTAAAACTATTTGATTGGGTCTTTGAATCAAATAGTACCACCCACTATTTTTGGCAAATTCCACATCCCTCAATAGAATTCGAGAGTTATATTGAACTCTTAGCGGGGTATGGGAGACTCACCATTACAAAGCCCACCTCACGATGATACGATGTTGGTTAGCAAAAATAATGATGAGAGAATAACGCATTATTCATTTACAACCTTTTGTAATTACCCATCCGTTTGGCCTCTAGAGAATGTTGCCTCACAATGATACGATGTCGGCTCCATTGCACTTAGTTTAAGTTATTCCCACCATGCTTAGTTTGTGAAGGGTTTCAAGAATAGCCTCACGATGATACGATGTCGGCTATCCTCGTTGCCTACACTCACCTCATCATATGTTTATGGACTCCTCCTGGATGTAAGCACATACTTTGAACTCCCCCATGATAGGGTGAAGCCGGTGCATGAGTCACAAACGATTGGAGCCCACCACGGTGGAAGGCCTACGAAGAGATGTTCAAAACATCTCTCGCTTATCAACTTAATATTCGTTTGTTGAGGGAGTAGTTTTGGGCTACATCAAAATCATTTTAATCTTATTAAAAGAACTTGGGCCTATCACAACTATTGGTCCAAGTTAATATGAATTAGTAGCATATAATACTCCCACTGTTTCGTTGAAACAAGCGAGACTATATGGAACTACTAACGAATGCATTGCATCCTCATATGGACTATATAGTCATATTAGGTTTTATGATGATTATGAACCGTTTAATTTGATCCAACACGAGCCTTGTGTTGGACCTTTGGTCTAAGGTAGGTAGTTGTTGATTTTAGTTACGCGTTTAATCCAATTAAACCGTTATTTCCTATTGGGCGTTGGACCCAACTATTCCATTTTACATACAATTAAACAAATAGGAATACATGAAATAATAAGAAGGGCTTATGCCCTTTTACAACACAAATGATGGACTTATGTCCATTTACAACAAATTGAAATAATCAAATTACATTCAAATCTACACTACCAAACCCAAACATTCATAATGTAAAGCGGCCAGTCACATAGCTCAATTATCGAGGCCTTTGGTTCATAATCACCCTTTTTCTTAATCAATCACATTAACTAAGAAAGCAACTTAAACAATTGGTTTTTGGATCCATAGAATTGATTTAAATGGAACTAAATGAAATGAAAATCCAATTCTCATTAAAGAGACAAAACAATTTTGTTCTCATTTTATTTGGGCCAAAAGGAAACTATGACCACAACAATTGGGCCACAATGCAAAAACACAAACTTTTGGGGTCACTTTGAAAAAACACAAAAGTCCACAACTTCATGTAATTTCAACTAGAACCCAAAATTTTAATAATGTAAAAACATCATTAAAGGATCAAAACAATTCGTCCTTTAGAGTTTTTGGGCATTAACGTAAAAACGTAAACTTTTGGGCCAAAGTGCAAATACACAAAAGTATCAAAACTTTATGTAATTACATAAAAGGCCCCAAAAGTACCCCCACTAGGGGGTGGCCGGTTTTAGAGTGTGAAAGAGTGTGAAAGGGATTTTATGCAAGTGGTGCATGCATGTGCAATATGCAAGTGGAATTGGTGGGTGAGGTTAAAGGTGAATGGGATGGGTTGTAAGAGAAATGTTTTTGTGAAACATTAATAGCATTAATCATCCTTCACCTATAACCATCACCCATCATAAATAAACCAAAACTTTATTTAAAACACCAACTTAAAAGCCCAATATGAACCTTTCATAAAATTAATTAACTAATTAATTAATCTTGACCATTCTCAATTAAACCATTTAATTGCTTATCCATCTCATTTATATTTCTTCACTTTCACCCTTACTTGGTGTACGATCCATTAGGTTCCAATTAGCGAGGCAGTGGGCGATTGTTACTCTTAACGATCGATTGTGAATTGAAACAACATTTCAATTCTCCCTTTGATTAGTGTTGGCTAATCTTCAAGGCTTCCACAAACCATGAGTGACACCTAGCAGCATATCATGGTTACCCAAGCTAAGTAGAAGTGGTTGGAGAACCTATCCAGTTACAACTACAATGCAATACGGTCATTCTCTAATACAATACTCTTAATCACATTGTTTGAGTGATAGTTTGTTTCATGTCTACTATCCAATGTGATACTTCTCTATATGATTCGATTCAATATGATTTGGAACAAATTTCCTAAGTCATATTCAAATGCTTTGGCCAAAGACTCCCGAATCATATCTTAGAGTATTCTCCTTCCACCATAGAAGGTTAGAGATCCCTTGTTGTGCATTCATATGCCTACATGACTAGATAGCTTGATCCCAACAATGCCGTGGACACTCCAATGGAATGCCATTTAACATGATCAAAGATCAAGGACCTAACCATTAGACATCTATGATGCCTCAGGTCAAATGACTACTTTGCATATTGCAACTATCGAGTTCTTACATGACATGTATGTTTGAACTCTCTTTTGATCGTAGTTCAGTGTACTCGATTACTCTTTCGAGCACCTATGTGTTTGTCTTAGTGTCCAACACTAAATGACTTGAGACTTGTCATACTCACGCTTGAGTCAACATAACACATACTAACCTTAGCGGATTGTCAATGCCCAATTGGCAATCCTATGGCTAGGAACGTTTTACGAATGAACATAAGAGAAAGGTCTCGTTAATCTAACTTACTTAAATCACTTATCTCTTAGATCAAATACATTCCTTGGATTCCCTTATTGATTAAACACATGATACAATAAATAGTGATTAACAATAAGCTTTGCCCTTCATTAAACATATAAAAGTTTAATACAATAAGTTTTCCAAAAGCTATTACATCAAATGAGTGGTTTTGTGGGCATACTTCCAACAGTTGGAAATGTGCCCTAAAACCAATCATATCATGATACTTTACGGACATTTCACATGTTAAACTAATCTAGTTTAATATCAAGGGAAAAGATTATTGTTTTAAGCCGTCTCATATAAATGTTATATGCTTAAACGATAAGTCCAAGGAATATGTAATTAGGAGAATGTAATTTAAAGAAGTTAGATTCATGAGACCATTCTCTTTCGTATACATATCCTAAACGTTCCTGATCATAGGATTGCTAATTGGGCATTGATAGTCCGTTAAGATCAGTACGTACTGTGTCTTCTCTCAGGGAGAGTGACTGGTCTCGAGTCATTGGTGTGATTGACACTAAGGCAAGCATGTAGGTGCTCAATAGAGAATGAGTCTACCGAACACGATCAACAAGGAGTTCTCATACTCATGTCACATGAGAACTCATGGTTGGGATAATGCAAAGTAGTCCTTTGACCTGAGGCATCATAGTTGTCTTGTGGTTAAGTCCTTGATCTTTGACTATGTCAAAGTCACTCTGTCAGAGGTGTCCACGGCATAGTTGGGGTTAAGCCACTTAGCCATGGAGGCAAGTGAATGCGCAACAAGGGATCTCTAACCTTCAAACCGTTTGAGGGAGAATACTCTATGATATGATTAAGAATCTCTAGCTAGAGTATGAATGAGATTTAGGAAGTCGTTCCAAATCACATTCAAAGTAATCATATAAGTTAATGAATCACATTGGATAGTAGACATGAATAAACTATCAAACCAAACAATGTGGTCAAGAGTATTGTATTAGAGAAAGATCGTATTGCATTGTAATCCTAAACTGAATAGGTTCTCCACCTCTTCTGATTAGCTTGGGTAACCATGACATACTGCTAGGTGTCACTCATGGTTTGTGGAAGCCCTAAATGTGTATAAACACTAAAGGGAGAATTGAAAGTAAGTTTCAATTCACAATCGATTTGAAAGAGTTCTAATCGCCCACTGCCTCGCTAAAAGGAACCTAATGGATCGTACATCGTGTAAGGTAGAGATTGAAGAAACAACGAAGATGAGTAAGGATAATTAAATGGTTTAATTATTTATGGCAAAGATTAATTAATATGTTAATTAATCAAACGAATAAGTTCGTTATAGACCTAGGGTTAGTTTTGGGCCGCAAGGCTCAATGGGATTTGAATGTCAAGCCCATTAACTCAAGTTGTATGACAACTTGAATAAACAAAGGGCTTGAAAGCCCAAAAACCCTAAGATGGCCGGCCATATGTTGAAAGAAAGGCCTTTTGTTCTCTAGGTCACTTAATTGAAGGGACTATATAAAGAACTTTATAGCCAAAATTCTTTTAGGGTTTCTTTTGGAGAAAAGTGGAAAGAACATGTCTCTCCTTTTCTCTCTAAGAGGCCGGCCCCCTTGGAGGAGATTAGCTAGCAATCTCTCATCCTCCAAGGTCGCTCATCTCTTCTTCAAGTCCTTCCGTGGTGTGGAAAAATTAGAGGTTCTCAATTTTGGGAACTTGGAGAATCCTTTCAACCATCCTCATCCAAGAAATCCATGGATCTAAGAAGCAAGGAATGAAGGCCCTCTCCTTGGGTGATTAGCCTTTGCTTATGCAAAGAGGAATCAACAAAGGTATAAAATCTCTAAACTCACTTTGTTCTTGAGTTGAGTCTTGGTTCACCTTTCTACTAGGCTTTGAATTTCATGGGTAATGTTTTGTTTTTGAGTCCATACAAGCATGATTCCGCATTTAGTTGTTAATTGCATGCCATAGATGTTGCTCAAATGAACATGTTTTGCACAAAATTTCCTTCAAGTGGTATCAGAGCCTAGGTCTAGTAGTTGGTGAATCCTTTTGGGTTTTGTATTTTCATAGTTTATGATTTTAATGTTGTAATTGTTACAAGCTTTATTCTTGCTTCTTTGAATGTAAATTTTGTTAGAAAATTTGCCATCTCAAATGTTGTAGATGTAGTTCATATGAGCATGAATTTTGGAGCTAACATTTGGTGCCATGTTTTTGGGGAAATTCGGCCAAATCCAAAGGGTGGATTTTTGGGTTCATGTTTGTCTTGTTAAAAGTGTTTTAAAGTGACATTAGGAACCCCTAAGTACCCTAGTATGGTAATATGTTTTTTCCCTTAAGTTTGAGAGTTTTGGGGTGTCTTTGGGTGAAAAATGTTCATGGAGCTCTTATGGGTTTTCATGGATGTTCTTCATTGTTCTTGTTATGTTTTTGGCAAGAACAAAAAGGTTGGGTATTTTGATTCAAAAGTTTTGGTTGTTGAATAAAGTTTTTGTTTGTGATGGATGGTTTGAATTTTCAATAAATACCCATACCAATCACTTACACATTTTCTTTGTTTCAAGGAACCATTTTTTATGGAAACCTACTTTTTCAAACCAACCCATCACCTTTTCAACCCATCACCTTCCACTTTGTTGAAAAATTCAAAAGTTTTTATGACACCATCACTCTCACCAACCGGCCACCCTATTAAAATAGGGTACTTTTGGGGCTTTTATGCAATTACATAAAGTTTTGATACTTTTGTGTATTTGTACTTTGACCTGAAAGTTTACGTTTTTACGTAAAGGCCCAAAATCACTAAAGGACAAATTGTTTTGCTCCTTTAATGAAGTTTTTGTATTTGATGAAATTTTTGGGTTCTAGTTGTAATTACATGAAGTAGTGGACTTTTGTGTTCTTACAAAGTAACCTCAAAAGTTTGTGTTATGCAACATAGCCCAAAAAGTTGAGGTTATTGCATTTGGCCCAAATTAGTTGAGAACAAAATAGTTTTGTATCTTTAAATGAGAATTGGATTTTCATTTCATTTAGCTCCATTTAAATCAATTCTATGGAAACAAAAACCAAATGAAAATTTTGCATTCAAGTTTAATTAGTTAAAGCGTTAATTAATTAAAGAAAGGGTGATTATGAACCTAAGCCTACGATAATTGAACTATGTGAAAGGCTGTCTCAAATTTGTTTGAACCATGGGAATGTGTAGATTAGATTTTGGTTGTAATTTGATATGATCAAATGTTGTAAAAGAGCATAAGCTCTTCTTTACTTTGAAGTACTCATTTCTTGTTTTATTTGATATGCATGAAATTGGAGTAGTTGGGTCCAACGCCCAATAGGAAAAAGACGCCTTAATATGATTAAACGAATAACTAAAATCAATCACCATCCCTAGACCGAGATTCAACACTAGGCTCGTGTTGGATCGAATCAAAGGTTCATAGTCATCCTAAGGCCCTAAGGCAACTATATAGTCCATCAATGAATGCAAACCTTATGCTAGTAGTACCATATACTCTTGCTTTAAAAACCATTTTACAAGCATAGTGGGAGTATTATATACAACTAAATCAATCACATGGACCAATAGTTGTAATAGGACCAAATTGTTTTAATAAGATTAAAATGCATGCTTATATGTGATGAGACCTAAAACCCTCAACCAAACCATTATTAAGTTGATAAGCGCGAGAGTGCTTTGAACACTCTTTCATGGCCTTCCATCGTGGTAAGCTCCAATTGTTTGTGACTCGTACACCGACTTCACCCTATCATGGGGGAGTACAAAGTGCGTGCTTACACTCAAGAGGAGTTCTATATGCATACATGATGTTGTGAAGGTAGGCAACGAGAATGATCAACATCATATCATTGTGAGGTTGTTCTTGAACCCCTACTCGAACTTGCATAGTGGGAGTGACTTAACTAAGTGCAATGGAGCCAACATCATATCATTGTGAGGCTTCATTCTCTACAGGTCAAATAAGATGGGTACTTGCAAGAGATGCAAATGAGTAAGCGTACTCTCTCATTATTATTGATGCTAGCCAACATCATATCATTGTGAGGTGGGCTTGGTAATGATGAGTCTCCCATACCCTACTAAGAGTTTCCTCCAAAACTCTCAAATTCCGATTAGGGATATGGAATTTGCCAAAAATAGTGGGTGCTGCTATTTGATTTAAAGACCCGGATCAAATGGCTTAAAATCAATCAATTTATATTCGTTATGTATTTATTTACCAATATATTTGCAAACACTATCCAAAACTTGACAAAGAAAAAGCCGAAAGCTTTAGTTTCGGGACTTGGTACCACAATCCCATAGATTGTCTTAAATGGATTGTATATGTACCTAAGTAGTCTCATCCTCACAATCTTCCTATTGATAATGTATCATTGGAAGAACATGTTAGATAAGTCTATCATAAAGAGGACAACACTTTTAATGTCATAATTCTTCAATTACAAATTGTTGTATGAAGAAGTAAGAGTTGCTTTGAACAACTCTTAGTTAACGCAAACATTAATGCTTGTTTCTTTGTTACATGAACAAGGAACTTGAGAAGTAAGCACAAGGGCATGTACACTTTATGTGCCATGATTCTTCACTTACAAATTGTTGTATGAAGAAATGAGAGTTGCCTTGAACAACTCTTGAAAGTTTGTAATTATGTTTAGAACATAATGGTTGGTTGACAAAAATAGTCCATCAACATGGACTTATGATGATTTTGAATCATTGAGTGTTGAAGTGTTAAACCACTTCTAGAGACAGAAACTAGGCAAGGACTTCACCTTTGTGTCCCTATGCAAATGGTTCACTAAGTTTATTGTAAACTATATAGTGAACAATAACCGCACACTCTCCAAATCGTTTGATGTGTATAACACAATTGAAATAAGTTTCAAGAGAGATAGTGGGAGTTTAGGGACCATGACTATTCTAGTCAAAGGAGAAGTCAAATGAAGAAGGGGAAATAACTCCAAGGGAACAAACTTTCTTTATGAAAGGATGGACATTGGAAGGGGTATTTGCAAGAAATGTCTTGCAAGTGTCAAGAATACACCTTTCCAAGGTGTTGTAAATTGTTCTTGAAAAGTTCAAAACAGTTGGTTCTTCTACTTGAATGCTTGATTCCGTATTAGTAACTATGTTTTACAATCGTTGTAAAAGTGTGGCTAATAAGAAGTAGAAGATTAATGAGAGAAGAGAAAGTACTTCACATTCGGAACGTGAATCAAATGTAGATCTCTGCGAAAGCATATCGTACTTACTTCCTCATATGAACTACCAAAGAAATTGGAAAAACCAAAGATTGTCTTTACATTCCAATTTTAAGGAACTTAATTCCGTCACTATGAGAGATGGATGAATGTTTTGTTTGACAAACATTGTTCTTTATTAATGAATGATTAGATTATTGTAATGTAATTGATTATCTCTATAGTAGAGATGATATGGTAGTGTTAACTGTTTAGAATATAACGATGGTTAAAACCCAAAAGGTTGCAAGGTAGTGACTAATCCCAACTGAGTTGTGATACCTCTAAAACATAAATTACGAGTTGGTCATAGATGGATGCTTTGGATCGTTAGATCCGGATCCAATGCCTTCTTGTTAAAATTGTATAGAGGCAAAATGTTTGAATCTTTATTCTTTTGAAAAGGAAGAAAGAATCACAAAGTTGTTTAGATTTATTCACTTAGATGTTAGTGGCACTTGTCCACAACATAATACTACTCATGTTGTATGAAATTCACCGAAGATCGCTCTCGGTTGGACTATCGTTTATTTTGAATAAACACAAGTCTGAATACTTTGCAAAATGTTTCAAAGAATTCAAGAATGTAAGTTGATGAGTAAGACGTCTAAAGTATTTACCTCCTTAGATTTGATCCAAGGAAAGGTAACACTTTAGAACAGTTTCCTTGAAAGATATCAAGGAAAGAAGCATCATAAGATAATGGATTTCTCCATTAGGAGAAGAATGAACTTGAATAAGATTTAGTTTGTTGGATGTTATCAATTACCCATATATAGGATATATACTTCTAAGACAATATGATTGTCAATTAGAAGATCTTCCAAAATTTTCATGACTCCATAGGATGTAGTTGGAAAGAAAGATAAGTCTTAATCGTGTTAAGATTTGGGGTTGTGTGCTAATAAGCAATATTTGTTTGAGAATTATCTTGTGAATATCCTTAAATTAACCTTTGGATATCACTTCTATAAACCAACAAACAAATGTTGTTTTGTTGGGTAGTTCATTGTAATCCTACAATATGATTTGCCTAAGCGCAAATGAACGAGAGATAGAACTCAAAGAATGGGTTCTTTGAGAGACAAGATGATAATCAACAAATATAACAACCTAGTTCCTACACCACAAGCTCCTAGGTAGTCGAGAAGGATTTATAAACTGTCTCAGTTGAATGGTTTGAACTTTATGACTATGTCATAGAGTTACACTTCTTAATTCGAAAGAAATAAGAATGAAAATCCTTATGACTACATTGAGTGTATATACGACATATACTCAAGGAAATGGTAAAGTACCATTTGACCCGAAATAATGAAACCTTCATAGCTAATTGGTAGCTTAAGGTGACTACAATCAAAGAGAATGGTTGACTTGGAAGAAACTATCTTTGACATAGTCTTGGTTTCAGTTAATTCAAAGATTGCTAGCTACAACTAAATGGTGATTCAATGTTTGGACATAATATGGGTTTCCGAAACCATTATTAAGATAGTCTTGATAATATATGTCTGAAACTATGAATCACAAGACATGTAAGTTGTAGAGATCCATCCATCATGAATCTTAGCAAGCTAGTGGGAGCTATAAGCGTCTTATGAGAGAAAGATCAAATCGTTTGATTTCTCATAAAGATGTAAATGAATCTTTTGTTTACTAGGTTTACAAAAGATTAGTGGGAGTTAATCATGTTCCTAAATTTGAATGTATATATGTACATATATGATATATTAATTTTGGAAATGAAAAGAATACTTCTTCGTTAAAGTTATGAGTTTAAACATTCTATAACGATAAAATGTATATGGGAGACATAGTCTATATACATGGGATGGAAATCTACAATGATAGATTTCAAGATATAATTGGATTATATCAATCCCTAATAATAGACAAAAGATGCTAGGAAGTTTCTCATGTATGATAAACTTCAATCAGAAGAACAACTCTAGTGAGACTAGGAGGTAGCTTTTCTCAAAGGGAACGTACCCTTTGACTCTTAAAGAAATAATGTGTAAATAGAATCCTTTATGCATACGCAAAAAGGTGATTTACGTATTTCATGTTGTATGAAAAACGTTGATATTAGTTGTATCAAGATCGGTACAAGACGATATCAATGCAAGCCCAAGATCAGGACCATGGCAACTGTCAAGTGAATCCTTAAGTATTTGAGAAATAATAAAGGATATATTCCTCAAAGAATGAGAAAGAATTAGAGTAACGTAATGGAAGCGTAAATGTATTAGATTATGAATCTAATCCATCATTGGATGTTTCTTCATTATGAATGAAGAGATAATTAGATATCCTTTTATTATGACTAAAGAGATATTTGGATGGAAACATTAAAAGTAATTACTTTAGTGTTTTCCATTATGCATGCAAAATATATTGCCATAAAGAAGCTTGCAACAATGTTGTTTGGATGAGAAAGTTCATTTATGAACTCTCTATTCGGTTCCAACCTGAAAGTGTCTCTCGTGTACCGACACTACGACACTAATGGGGCGATAGCTCAAGCCAGGGAATCAAGGTCTCATCATGATCCGAACTCAAATGAGAGACTAAACCACATGATTGAGAATCATGTATAATGGCGACGTCGTTATTCTCAAGGTTGCTTCTATGGATAACATATAGATATCCATTGCCCAGGCCTACTACTCAGCCATTTTTGAAATGACTACAGAAGAGGTATCATCATCGATGCCAAGCTGATTGGCTCTAGTGCAAGTGGGAGATTGTTGGAAATGTGCCCTAAAACCAATCATATGATGATACTTTACAGACATTTCACATGTTAAATTAATCTAGTTTAATATCAAGGGCAAAGATTATTGTTTTAAGCTGTCTCATATAAATGTTATATGCTTAAACGATAAGTCCAAGGAATATGTAATTAGGAGAATGTAATTTAAAGAAATTAGATTCATGGGACCATTCTCTTTCGTATACATATCCTAAACGTTCCTGATCATAGGATTGCCAATTGGGCATTGACAGTCCGTTAAGATCAGTACGTACTGTGTCTTCTCTCAAGGAGAGTGACTGGTCTCGAGTCATTGGTATGATTGACACCAAGACAAGCATGTAGGTGCTCAATAGAGAATGAGTCCTCTGAACACGATCAACGAGGAGTTCTCATACTCATGTCACATGAGAACTCATGGTTGGGATAATGCAAAGTAGTCTTTTGACCTGAGGCATCATAGTTGTCTTGTGGTTAAGTCCTTGATCTTTGACTATGTCAAAGTCACTCTGTCAGAGGTGTCCACGGCATAGTTGGGGTTAAGCCACTTAGCCATGGAGGCAAGTGAATGCGCAACAAGGGATCTCTAACCTTCAAACCGTTTGAGGTAGAATACTCTATGATATGATTAAGAATCTCTGGCCAGAGTATGAATGAGATTTAGGAAGTCGTTCCAAATCACATTCAAAGTAATCATATAAGTAAATGAATCACATTGGATAGTAGACATGAATAAACTATCAAACCAAACAATGTGGTCAAGAGTATTGTATTAGAGAAAGACCGTATTGCATTGTAATCCTAAACTGAATAGGTTCTCCACCTCTTCTGATTAGCTTGGGTAACCATGACATACTGCTAGGTGTCACTCATGATTTGTGGAAGCCCTAAATGTGTATAAACACTAAAGGGAGAATTGAAAGTAAGTTTCAATTCACAATCGATTTGAAAGAGTTCTAATCGCCCACTACCTCGCTAAAAGGAACCAAATGGATCGTACCCCGTGTAAGGTAGAGATTGAAGAAACAACGAAGATGAGTAAGGATAATTAAATGGTTTAATTATTTATGGCAAGGATTAATTAATATGTTAATTAATCAAACGAATAAGTTCGTTATAGACCTAGGGTTAGTTTTGGGCCGCAAGGCCCAATGGGATTTGAATGTCAATCCCATTAACTCAAGTTGTATGACAACTTGAGTAAACAAAGGGCTTGAAAGCCCAAAAGCCCTAAGATGGCCGGCCATATGTTGAAAGAAAGGCCTTTTGTTCTCTAGGTCACTTAATTGAAGGGACTATATAAAGAACTTTATAGCCAAAATTCTTTTAGGGTTTCTTTTGGAGAAATGTGGAAAGAACATGTCTCTCCTTTTCTCTCTAAGAGGCCGACCCCCTTTGAGGAGATTAACTAGCAATCTCTCATCCTCCAAGGTCGCTCATCTCTTCTTCAAGTCCTTCCTTGGTGTGGAAAAATTAGAGTTTCTCAATTTTGGGAACTTGGAGAATCCTTTCAACCATCCTCATCCAAGAAATCCATGGATCTAAGAAGCAAAGAATGAAGGCCCTCTCCTTGGGTGATTAGCCTTTGCTTATGCAAAGAGGAATCAACAAAGGTATAAAATCTCTCAACTCACTTTGTTCTTGAGTTGAGTCTTGGTTCACCTTTCTACTAGGCTTTGAATTTCATGGGTAATGTTTTGTTTTTGAGTGCATACAAGCATGATTCTCGCCTTTAATTGTTAATTGCATGCCATAGATGTTGCTCAAATGAACATGTTTTTCACAAAATTTCCTTCAAGTGGTATCAGAGCCTAGGTCTAGTAGTTGGTGAATCCTATACGACCTATAAGTCAGAGTTGTCTAATGCAACCTATACGACTCATAGGCAACCAGTACGATAGTGTTGGAGTTGCCTAGTATTGCAACCTGTACGACTCATAAATCAATCTATGATAACACATGAGTCGGAGTTGTCTAATGCAACCTGTATGACTCATAGGCAACTTGTACAACATTACTGGAGTTGCCTAGTATTGCAACCAGTAAGACAGTGTCGTAGTTGTTGAGTATTGCAACCTGTACGACAATGTCGGAGTTGCATAAAACACAAATATAATCATGCCATAACTCAATCATTTCAGATAACACCATAAACTCACCTGAATTTACCTGCACGTCTTGCGTTCACCTTAACACTTCAAAGCAGTCACAACAATCATATATAGGTAATATGCATATGGATATGCCATGATGCAATCTAAAACTCAACCATATCATAGTATTTTAGAATATATATATATATATATATATATATATATATATAACATGGTATAAACTGCATAAATCAATTTGAAAGCATTTGTGGAACTATCAGTTATATATATACGATAAAAAAGAAAAGATCCACTCACCTGAGGTCCGCGCTATTACTCCCTAGCATGAATATTGAGACATCACGAACGGTCATCACCTAGAACAATTATTCAATCACGTCTCAGAACTCTTATCAATAAAACACGTAATTTACATAAAACATATCCCAAGGACGTTCTAGAATGATTTGAGACCCATTGACGAAAAGTCAACTGTCGGTCAAAGATCAATGGTAGGGTCCACAACCCTACGTAACTCGATCTGGAAGATCCGTACCTCGAATTTCCTATCCGTAACTTCCAAAGATCGACAATATGCTTCTAGAACAACAACCTAAAGTTTCGGAACGATCCAACAATCAGATCTCTTGCTAAAATTAAGTGGCGGTCGATGTTTTATTTTACAAACTTACAAATCTGATTCGGAAAGATCCATACGTCAGATTCCTAATCTGTAAGTTCCTATGGTCCTCAAATATTACGTACTATAAGATACTAAGGTTTGGTGACGATCCAACGGTCGGATCATCAATTCATGCAAGGGCCTCGTGACGGCCAACTAGGTGGTCAACTAAGAAACTACATTAAAACATCGTAATTTCACTAAACGGATGTCAAATATAGAATTGGAGCATCCAAATTAGCCAAAGATGGTCAGGTGGGGTCTTGACCCACGCGCCGCCACATGCGGTGGTTGGCCGCCACGGTTCGCCGGAAAATTCTACTATTTCTAAAAATTCTCAAATTTCACAGAAATGAAGATCTCAAAGAGAGGAACAACTTTTATATTGGCCACAAAGTCCAAAAGTGGATGGAAGATGGTCAATTTTGCCCACAAAGCCGGCGGGTACCTAAAGCTTCCTAACGTCGATTCGTCGTCTATGGTGGTCTAACGGGGTCAAGGTTGTTCAGGATTTTCTCTTGGGATGATGGGCTACAAATCCCAAGTTGTGGCATTGGCCATCGCTTTGTCGATTCACCGGAAAATTGAAAAGAGTGGTCGGAGTATTGTTGATTTTCGTCGACTTTCGTGGCCTCAAACCGCCACATACCGTGGTTTATCAAGGTGGTTCTTGGGTGGGTTTTGTAGAGGGGAATGAGAGCTTCAAGATGGTGGTGGTGGCGTCAAAAAATTTCACCAGAGTTGGCCGAAATTGGCCTTGGAAAATAGGAGGTCGAACTAGGTTGTGTGGTGTGCACGGGTTGAAAAGGAAGGGGATGAGGTTCTTCTCTCTCCTTCCTGATTTGCTGATCCCTGTCTCTAATTTCTGATTGGTCCTCCTTCGAACATATCTAATTGGTCACTTAAACAAAATAGCTGATTGGTCCCCTTATTCTTGCTTAAAATCTAATTGGTTTCTTTCCCACAAGGTGGGAGTTCAATTTATTTATAGCTAAACTTTAAATAACCAATTTCAAACATCCGTAACTATACCGTCATAATCTGGACTCGTAAACGGCTTTCGCCTATGCGTTCGTAGCTCCATATCCTCTGCCTTCCACTTGGATTACTAATCTTGAGTTGCCTTCCACTTGGTCTTAGAAACACCTTTTTTAAGGGCAAAATAGAGTCCCTCCTTCAGCGCCATATCCTCTGCCTCTGATATGGTAGCTCCATCAACGTTGAACGAACCTCCTCCCAAAACTCTCGCTTGATTGTTTCTTAAAACAAAACCTGCAGCTGCATTATGAAGGTTGACTGACCCATAAAAGTTTAGCTTTATAAAATTGGGGTCAGGAGGGTATCATTTAATGTTTGATAAGTTATCATCAAGACTTCTTGTGTGGATTTTTTTATTTGCTTGAAAGGAGTTCCCCAAAAAGAGAGCAATAGCCCTAGTTCTCACATGGTAAGGATTAGTACATTTGAAATGTTTATTATTTCTATCATTCCATATTTGCCAACAAATAATCAAAACCTGGCTTAATCACAAAGTCCGTCATTATCAGCATGGCAAAGATTAGAAAGCCAATCAATAACCCCATTGAAATAAGCATTTAAATTAATTGGCACAATAATATTACAAGCATTTCAAACTAATTTTGCAAAATCACAATTAAAGAAAAGATGGGACAGAGTTTCTTCTTCCTTGTTGCATAAAGGGCACTTAGGATCAATGTTGTTTTATGAACTTACCAAGCCTTCCTTTAGTTTGTAGTCGATTATGTAAGAACATCCACGCAAATATTTTTATCTTAAGGGGAAGTTTCAACTTCCACTTGCGTAAAATCAACCCACTCTTGACATCTGGATTCCGACTATTATTTTGAATCCACGTGGTTGACTTAACTGAAAACAGACCGGTTTCAGAGCAGCCCCAAATAAGTTTATCCTTAGAATCATCCTGTGGAATGACAATATTACAAATTCTCTTACCAATCTGTGGGCAAACAAGTTGTTCAATCTTATTAATATCCCAACACTTAGTGGTAATGCAATCATTAACTCAAAGATTCCAATTAATATTAGCCTGTGAAAACCCAATTATGGGACCATAACAAGATGTCTTGACCATTACCCACCATCCATCTCAAACCCTTGGCCAGAATATCACGACAATTAAGAACGCTTTTCCAAGCTAATGAGTAGTGTTGCCTGATCTTATTGTTCATAAAGCGCTTATCACACTTAAATAAGGAACTTCGGGCTCCAAAATCTCTTTATCATCCTCCTTTGGACGAAAAGGATCTCATTTTGCATCTAGCAATCATACGACCATAGGAGTACTCAAAGGCTTCACTTTATCCTCGTTAAAGCGGTGCAACACCTTCTGCTGTAGTTCGAATGATGTACTAAGATTCCATCCGAACGGTGCTCTATCCCGAGACTGAGATAGTATCGAGTCTTTCCTAGATTTTTCATCTCAAATTCCAACTTCAGGTACGCAGCAGTTCTCTCGAGCTCTTCAGGAGTTTCGATGAGGTTCTTGTCATCGACATAAACTACAATAATCCCAAAACTGGAATGTGACTTTTTAATGAACACGCAAGGGCATAGTTTGTTGTTCACATATCCCTGACTACTCAAATACTCACTCAAACAATTATACCACATTCTTCTGGATTGCTTTAAATGGTACAGTGAACGCCTCAGCCGAGTTGAGAGCATGTTCCGAGGTTTGGAAATATTTGATCTAGTCAAAGTAAGTCCTTCGGGAACTTTCATATAAATTTCCGTATCCAGATCCTCATAGAGATATGCAGTTACTATGTCCATTAGTTGCATACTTAGTTTTTTGGAAACTACCAAACTGATAAGGTAGCGAAAAGTAATCACATCTATAACGGGTGAGTAAGTTTCGTCATAGTCAATCTAAGGGTGTTGTGAGAAGAATTGCACAACAAGAAGAGCTTTGTAAGTCACAATTGCTTTCTTCTCGTTACGCTTCCAAACAAAAACCCACTTGTAGCCAACGGGCTTCACATGTAGAGGAGTAGGAGCTACAAGTCCAAACACATTACATTTCGCAAGTGAATCGAGTTCGAATTGGATTGCTTGTTTTCAGTTTGACCAATTAGTTCTACATCGACATTTATCAACGGAACAGGGTTAAATGTCATCGCTCAACATGATCTCAGTAGCTACTGCATATGCTAATACATCGTCGATGATCATCTCATTTCTACACCAAACATTATCCAAGCTAGCATAATGGACTGAAATCTCGTGATTCTCTGGAGGTAGATTGATCCTTTCAAGGACACTGCTTTAATCTATAATATCCTCTTGAGTTAGATCGAATGAGTAGGCGACAACTGGATTCATGGTAGGCTCAACAGCTTGTGCTTTAGGTTTCCTCTTTTCAGGGATGTGAATCCTTTGAACCAAGAGGTCTGCCATGGTTTTGTGTAGGGGCAGAGCATTGGCTACCTGCTAATGTATGTGGATCAGCCAAATGGCGTCCCAGGCGTCTAGGAGTGAAGTTCGTCTTACATTTGGTAAATCCATCTTTGCAGGCACATTTCCAGCTGGAATATGTGATCTTGTCACTCACGCTAGATCCGTGAAAACATCTGGCATGCTCTAAGCTACGCTATGAAGATCTAATATCCATTACATTTTAGTTTCAAATTGAGTGGTGTAGGGATCTAAATGAGACAAAGTGGGAGTTGTCCACGGTAATTCGCGTCGTTCTTCATAGAAGTGACAATTCGTAAAATGAGTGGTAAAAAGATCGCCTCTCAAAGGTTCTAAGTAACAAATAATTAAAGGAGAATCATATCCAACATGGATTCCCATCCTTCGCTGAGGCCCCATTTTTGTACGTAAAGGCAACAAAATCGGCACATAGACTGCACAACCAAAAATGCGCAAATGCGATAAGTCGGGTTTGTATCTGGTAGCCCATTGAAGGGCGCTATATGTGTAAACATGAAAATTCTATTTCGAATGAAACAAGAACATGTGTACAAAATAGATTTGTATTGATGAATTTTGTAGGTTACAATCTCTGTTTACAATTTTCCTTTGATTCAGTCTTCAAATTTGATGTAGATGCATAGGTTATTGATCCAAGGGTTGCGATGACTTGATCTCGGACAAACGATTGAACGATTGCTTCAAGTTTTAAGCTTGAAACAATGCGTGGATGATCTTCACCTCAGGTTTAGGGCAGCGACAAAGGTAATGTTCGATGTAGAATTTTGTTGATTCAAGGGTCATGGCGACTTGATCTTGAATCGAAAGTTGTTACAAGTTTTAAGTTTGCAACAACTGTTGGAAGTATGCCCACAAAGCCACTCATTTGATGTAATAGCTTTTTGGAATACTTATTGTGTTAAACTTTTATATGTTTAATGGAGGGCAAATCTTATTGTTAATCACTATTTATTGTATCATGTGTTTAAGCAATAAGGGAATCCAAGGAATGTATTTGTTCTAAGAGATAAGTGATCTAATGAGTTAGATTATCGAGACCTTTCTCTTATGTTCATTCCTAAAACGTTCCTAGCCATAGGATTGCTAATTGGGCATTGACAATCCGCTAAGGCTAGTATGTGTTATGTTGGCTCAATCGTGAGTATAACTAGTCTCAAGTCATTTGGTGTTGGACACTAAGACAAACACATAGGTGCTCGAAAGAGTACTCGAGTACACTGAACTACGATCAAAAGAGAGTTCGGACATACATGTCATGTATGAACTCTAAGGTTGCAATATGCAAAGTAGTCCTTTGACCTGAGGCATCATCGATGTCTAATGGTTAGGTCTTTGATCTTTGATCATGTCAACGGCATTCCTTTGGAGTGTCCACGGCATTGTTGGGGTCAAGCTATCTAGTCATGTAGGCATATGAATGTACAACAAGGGATCTCTAACCTTCCATGGTGGAGGGAGAATACTCTAAGATATGATTCTAAAGTCTTTGGCCAAAGCAAATGAATATGACTTAGGAAGTTTGTTCCAAATCATATTCAAGGGAATCATATAGGAAAGTATCACATTGGATAGTAGACATGAAACAAACTATCACTTAAACAATGTGATTAAGAGTATTGCATTAGAGAAGGACCGTATTGCATTGTAGTTGTAACTGGATAGGTTCTCCAACCAATTCTACTTAGCTTGGGTAACCATGACATACTGCTAGGTGTCACTCATGGTTTGTGGAAGCCCAAATGATTAGGTAACACTAATCATTGAAGGGAGAATTGAAATGTGGTTTCAATTCACAATCGATAGTTAAGAGTAACATCGCCCACTGCCTCGCTAATTGGAACCTAATGGATCGTACACCGAGTAAGGATGTATGTGAAGAAATTATATGAAATGGATAAGCAATTAAATGGTTTAATTGAAGAATGGTCAAGATTAATTAATTAGTTAATTAATTTTACGAAAGGTTCGTATTGGGCTTATATGTTGGTTTTGGGTTTCGGGGCCCAAAAGCGTTTTGGTCCAAAAGGCCCGTTATGTTTAAGTTGTATGACAACTAAAACAAAATGGGCAAATTAGCCCAATAACAAAGGATGGCCGGCCATTAGGGTGGATGGGCAAAGTTTGCTTAATTACAAGTTTGCCACTCACCAAAGAAAAGGTTATAAAAGCAACTTTATAGCTATTTTCTCATAAGGGTTTTTCTTGTTGAAATTGGGTGAAACATTTTCTCCATTTTCTTCTAAGGAGGCCGGCCACTAAGGGAAGGGACATCTAGCAATCTCTTCTTCCCTTAGTCATCCATATCATCTTCACAAGATACAACCTTGGTGAAGAGACTTAGAGACATCAAGCTTTTGGTGTTTTGGAGAACAAATCCTTATTTCCTCAAATCTTCAAAGGAGCACTAAAGGGAGGAAAACACAAGGAGGATTCAAGGAGCTTGGAGGTGACTTGAAGGCCCTCCACTTGGGTGAATCCCTTGTGTAATCAAGGATGAGCTTCAAGGGTAAAGAATCACTAAATCTTTACTTATCTTTAATGTTGTTAAAGAGTTTATTTTGGTTCACCATATACTAGGCTTTGAAAGTCATGGGTTTTATGAATTGTTTTTGGAGGCATGCCTACTTTAAAGTGTTAATAGCTTGCATGTGTATTCAAATGTTCATACTTGTTCTTAGCTAGGACAAAATTTTTCCTTCAAGTGGTATCAGAGCCTAGGCCTAGTGTATGGTGAATCCTTTTGGGTTTTGTGATGTTCATATTTTGTGATTTAAATGTTGTAAATGTTACAAGCTTTGTTCTTGCTTTTGAATATATAAATTTTGCTAGAAAATTTAGCATCTCAAATGTTGAAGATGTATTTCATTTAAGCATGAATATTGGAACTAAAATTTGGTGCCATGAGTTTTGGGAAATTCGGCCAAATCCTTAGGGTGACTTTTTGGGTTCATGTTTGTCTTGTTAAAATGGTTTTAAGGTGACTTTTGGAACCCCTAAGTACCCTAGGATATTAGCCCTCTTTTAAGAGGTGAAAAATTGAGTTTTGGTGAATGAAAACATCCATGGGGCTATTATGAGTTTTCATGGTGTTCTTCATTGTTCTTGGTGTTCTTGCCAAGAACATAAAGTTTTGAAGTTTTGATTCAAAAGTTTTATGTTTTTCATAAAGTTTTGGTATATTATTGATTTATAATTGATGGGTGATGTTTATTGGTGAAGTATTATTGTTGGTTTTAATGTTAGACAAAAATCTCTTACAAACCTATCCAAATCAACTTTACCTCACCCACCAAAATCAACTTGCAAAAACTTTTTAGCAATTTTTCAATTTTTCATTAAATGGCCGGCCACCCTAGTGGGGGTACTTTTGGGGCCTTTTGTGCAATTACATAAAGTTTTAGATACTTTTGTGTATTTGCATTTTGGCCCAAAAGTTTACGTTTTTACGTTAAGGCCCTAAAACTCTAAAGGACAAATTGTTTTGATCCTTTAATGATGTTTTTACATTATTAAAATTTTGGGATCTAGTTGTAATTACATGAAGTTGTGGACTATTGTGTCTTTACAAAGTGACCCCAAAAGTTTTTTGTATTTGCATTATGGCCCAATTGTTGTGGTCATAGTTTCCTATTGGCCCAAAAGGATGAGAACAAAATTGTTTTGTCTCTTTAATGAGAATTGGATTTTCATTTCATTTAGTTCCATTTAAATCAATTCTATGGATCCAAAAACCAATTGTTTAAAGTTGTTTTCTTAGTTAATGTGATTGATTAAGAAAATGGTGATTATGAACCAAAGGCCACGATAATTGAGCTATGTGATTGGCCGATATACATTATGAATGTTTGGGTTTTAGTAGTGTAGATTTGAATGTAATGTGATTAATTCAAGTTGTTGTAAATGGACATAAGTTCATCATTTGATTTGTGTTGTAAAAGGGCATAAGCCCTTCTTATTATTTCATGTATTCCTTTTGTTTATATGTATGCAAAATGAAATAGTTGGGTCCAACGCCCAATAGGAAATAACGGTTTAATTGGATTAAACGTGTAACTAAAATCAACAACTATCTACCTTAAACCCAAGGTCCAACACAAGGCTCGTGTTGGATCAAATCAATCGGTTCATAATCATCCTAAAACCTAATATGACTACATAGTCCATATGAGGATTCAATGCATTCATTAGTAGTTCCATATAGTCTCGCTTGTTTCAACGAAACAGTGGGAGTATTATATGCTACTAATTCATATTAACTTGGACCAATAGTTGTGATAGGCCCAAGTTCTTTTAATATGATTAAAATGATTTTGATGTAGCCCAAAACTACTCCCTCAAAATGAAGATTTAAGTTGATAAGCGAGAGATGTTTAGAATATCTCTTCGTAGGCCTTCCACCGTGGTGGGCTCCAAGCGTTTGTGACTCATACACCGGCTTCACCCTATCATGGGGGAGTACAAAGTATGTGCTTACATCCAGGAGGAGTCCATAAACATATGATGAGGTTAGTGTAGGCAACGAGGGTAGCCGACATCGTATCATCGTGAGGCTATTCTTGAACCCCTTCACAAACTAAGCATGGTGGGAATAACTTAAACTAAGTGCAATGGAGCCAACATCGTATCATCGTGAGGCAACATTCTCTAGAGGCCAAACGGATGGGTAATTACAAAAGTTGTAAATGAATAATGCGTTATTCTCTCATCATTATTTTTGCTAGCCAAACATCGTATCATCGTGAGGTGGGCTTGGTAATGGTGAGTCTCCCATAACCCGCTAAGAGTTCAATATAACTCTCGAATTCTATTGAGGGATGTGGAATTTGCCAAAAATAGTGGGTGGTACTATTTGATTCAAAGACCCAATCAAATAGTTTTAAACAAACAATCTAATACGATTTCTGTTATGTTATGTAGTGAATGACATGCCTAAAATTATACCCACCATTATACTTGACAAAAGTGGCCTTAAGGGCCAACGTTTCCTTGCTTGGTATCGCCATATTGAGAATGTCTCAAAGGTGAAAGACATATTGTATGTGCTTAAGCAATCCCCTCCTCATGTACCTCCTACGAAACTAGCTTCAAAGGAGGAGTGTCAAAATTATGTTAGACACTATGAGGATGACTTACAAGCCAAATGCTTAATCCTTACTTCACTTAGTGAGGAGCTTATGAAGCTACATAAGCACATGGACACTTCTTGTGCCATGGTTGAAAGTTTGCATAAGATGCATGACATTGAGACTAGTAATGTACGATTCTCAAATGTTTGTAGTCTAATGAATGCCAAGATGGCAAAGGGGGCATCGGTTCATAAAATGGACAAAAGGTGGAAAAGATATTTAGAGATCTTAAAAGTTTAGGAACTTCCATCGATGGGAAAATGGCCCAAGACTTTTTCCTTGCATCTCTCTCGGATGATTTCACTAAGTTTATTGTAAACTATAAAGTGAATAGATTCGATCATTCTTTGAAAGAGATGATTGACATGTGCTGTAGATTTGAAAAATGATTCAAAATGGACAGTGGGAGTGAGAATGCAAACATAAGGAAAAGGTTGCATAAGAAGAAGGCAAAGAAATCCAAAGGAACATGCTTTCATTGTGGAAAGGATGAACGTTGGAAGAAGAAATACAGGGTGCGCATTGCGAGCCTTATGACAAGAACTTTTGAAGAGACTATTTCTGTCATAGAGAGTTCTTTTACAGTGAGCTCCAATTCCTGGATATTTGATTCAGGCGCTAGTCAACATATCTGTAATACGATGCAGGGACTAGTGGGGAGCAAGTAAATGAGCAATGGGGAGATGATTGTGCGAGTTGGGAACGGCACTAAAATCTCAGCAAAAGCAATAGGCACCTACATGCTTAACCTACCCTCTGGGGAAGTCCCGGAACTTAAAAATTGTTTATATTTTCCTTCATGTATAAAGAATTTGATTTCCATCTCTAAGCTTTTACGAGATGGGCACTCAGTATTGTTTGACAAAATGAGTTGCACTTTATACTTGAACGGTCGTATTATCTCTCATGGTAATATGATAGAGGGACTTTTTCACCTATAGACGAATAGTGGGTTGCACTGTATTGAAAGCGGGAATACCTCAAAACCCAAAAGGGCTAGAGAAGATGTTAACCAAGAAAAGACGTGGCATCTTAAACTTGGACATGTGAACCTTGATAAGATTCGCAAGATGTCGAAAGACGGATATATCCACCCATTGGGTAATGACCAGATGGGTACTTGTGAATGTTGCTTGAAAGGGAAAATGACCAAATTTCCATTTACTGGAAAAGGAGAGCGTGCCACTGAAATTCTAGGGTTAATCCACACTGACGTATGTGGACCTATGTCTACTACGTCGAGAGGAGGCTTCTCCTACTATATCACATTCATCGACAATCACTCTTGGTTTGGCTATGTGTATCTTATGAAGTACAAGTTAGAATCCTTTGAAAGGTTCAAAGAATTCAAGAATGAAGTTGAGAAGCAAACTGGGAAACAGATAAAGACCCTAAGATCAGATCGAGGGGGTGAATATCTGAGTAATGAGTTCCTAGATTATCTCAAAGAGTGTGGAATAATATCACAGTGGACTCCTCCAGGAATTCCACAACTTAATGGAGTTTCTGAAAGGAGAAATCGAACCTTGATGAACATGGTTCGTTCTATGATGAGTTCCGCTGATCTACCAGTAACATTCTAGGGATATGCTCTATATACAGCAGCTTACTTGCTTAATAGAGTACCTTCCAAGTCAGTTCCACAAACGCCCTATGAGATATGGCATGGAAGAAAGCCAAGTCTTAAACATGTTAAGATTTGGGGTTGTGAAGCATATGTCAAGAAGCTTGAAGCTACTAAGCTTGAAGCGAGATCAGTAAGATGTTATTTTGTGGGATATCCTAAAGAAACTATGGGATATGAGTTCTACCATCCTGACGACCAGAAAGTCTTTATCGCCAGAACTGCTAAGTTTCTAGAGGACGAATTTGTTCTCAAAGGAACTATAAGCAAACAGATGGAAATTAATGAGATTAATAATGAACCACAAACAAGCACTCGACATATTAACAATCCTGTTCCTGAACCCCTAGCTCTACGTAGATCTGAACGGGTTAGTAAGCCACCTAAGAGGTATGGCTTAGACAATGACTTTGATGAATTGTACCTTCTAGGTGACAATGAAACAAAGGAGGACCCTAGAGACTACACTGAAGCAATGTCCGACATTGATTCAAAGAGATGGCAAGAGGCCATGAAATCCGAGATGGATTCCTTGTATCAAAATCAAGTCTGGACTCTTGTAGACCGTTCAGAAGGTATTCTACCTGTTGGAAACAAATGGGTCTTCAAGAGGAAGATAGGCGTTGATGGGAACGTGGAGACTTATAAGGCTAGACTAGTAGCCAAGGGTTACAGGCAAAGAGAAGGGATTGACTATGAAGAAACTTTCTCTCCTGTAACCATGATTAAGTCCATTCGGATTTTGCTTGCGATAGCTGCATACCATGATTATGAGATATGGCAAATGGACGTGAAGACGGCCTTTCTGAACGACTACCTAGAGGAAGAGCTCTATATGACTCAACCCGAGGGTTTCGTGTCCAAGTCTGAAAAGACTAAGGTATGCAAGCTTCAAAGGTCCATTTATGGACTTAAGCAAGCCTCCAGGAGCTGGAACATTCGTTTCGACACTGAGATCAAAACGTTTGGTTTTACTCAAAACGAAGACGACAATTGTGTTTATCAAAAGGTCGTTGGGGATGCAGTTGTATTCCTAGTGTTATATGTAGATGACATATTACTATTCGGGAATGACATTGCAGTACTTTCTTCTGTAGAAGTGTGGTTGTCCAAAACCTTCCACATGAAAGATTTGGGAGATGTATCTTATGTACTTGGGATAAAGCTCTATCGTGATAGATCCAGAAAATTAATTGGATTATCCCAATCTATGTACATTGATAAGGTGCTAAGTAGGTTCCAAATGGAACAATCTAAGAAAGGTTTTCTTCCTGTTGAACATGGAATTCACCTTTCTAAATCCATGGAACCTAAAACTCCTGAAGAGATACGGCAAATGAGTTGTATTCATTATGCTTCAGCCATAGGAAGTCTCATGTATGCCATGATATGCACAAGGCCAGATATTGCATATGCTGTGAGCATTACTAGTCGATATCAATCTAACCCAGGATCAGAACACTGGAGAGCTGTCAAGACGGTCCTTAAGTACTTAAGAAGAACTAAGGACATGTTCCTCGTGTATGGAGGAGCATCAGAGTTGCGAGTGGAAGGCTATACAGACGCAGATTTCCAATCTGACGTCGATGATAGAAGTTCCAACTCCGGATATGTATTCACTCTGAATGGTGGGGCTGTCAGTTGGAAAAGCAAGAAGCAAAGTGTAATTGCTGATTCCACGACAGAGGCTGAATATGTCGCTGCAGCTGAAGCCGGCAAAGAAGCGTTCTGGATGAAGAAGTTCATCACTGAACTTGGGGTGGTTCTAACCATTACATCACCAGTAACTTTGTACTGTGATAATAGTGGGGCGATAACTCAAGCCAAGGAACCCAGGGCACATCAAAAGAACAAGCATATTGACAGACGCTTTAATATCATTAGAAGATATGCTGCCGAGGGGAAAATCAACATCCTCAAAGTTGCTTCAGCCGATAACGTAGCAGATCCACTGACAAAGCCAATGTCTCAGATCCACCTTGACCGTCATATGGAAAAGATGGGTATTAGATACATGGGAAGATGGCTTTGAGTGCAAGTGGGAGATTGTTGGAAGTATGCCCACAAAGCCACTCATTTGATGTAATAGCTTTTTGGAATACTTATTGTGTTAAACTTTTATATGTTTAATGGAGGGCAAATCTTATTGTTAATCACTATTTATTGTATCATGTGTTTAAGCAATAAAGGAATCCAAGGAATGTATTTGTTCTAAGAGATAAGTGATCTAATGAGTTAGATTATCGAGACCTTTCTCTTATGTTCATTCCTAAAACGTTCCTAGCCATAGGATTGCTAATTGGGCATTGACAATCCGCTAAGGCTAGTATGTGTTATGTTGACTCAATCGTGAGTATAACTAGTCTCAAGTCATTTGGTGTTGGACACTAAGACAAACACATAGGTGCTCGAAAGAGTACTCGAGTACACTGAACTACGATCAAAAGAGAGTTCGGACATACATGTCATGTATGAACTCTAAGGTTGCAATATGCAAAGTAGTCCTTTGACCTGAGGCATCAACGATGTCTAATGGTTAGGTCCTTGATCTTTGATCATGTCAACGGCATTCCTTTGGAGTGTCCACGGCATTGTTGGGGTCAAGCTATCTAGTCATGTAGGCATATGAATGTACAACAAGGGATCTCTAACCTTCCATGGTGGAGGGAGAATACTCTAAGATATGATTCTAAAGTCTTTGGCCAAAGCAAATGAATATGACTTAGGAAGTTTGTTCCAAATCATATTCAAGGGAATCATATAGGAAAGTATCACATTGGATAGTAGACATGAAACAAACTATCACTTAAACAATGTGATTAAGAGTATTGTATTAGAGAAGGACCGTATTGCATTGTAGTTGTAACTGGATAGGTTCTCCAACCAATTCTACTTAGCTTGGGTAACCATGACATACTGCTAGGTGTCACTCATGGTTTGTGGAAGCCCAAATGATTAGGTAACACTAATCATTAAAGGGAGAATTGAAATGTGGTTTCAATTCACAATCGATAGTTAAGAGTAACATCGCCCACTGCCTCGCTAATTGGAACCTAATGGATCGTACACCGAGTAAGGATGTATGTGAAGAAATTATATGAAATGGATAAGCAATTAAATGGTTTAATTGAAGAATGGTCAAGATTAATTAATTAGTTAATTAATTTTACGAAAGGTTCGTATTGGGCTTATATGTTGGTTTTGGGTTTCGGGGCCCAAAAGCGTTTTGGTCCAAAAGGCCCGTTATGTTTAAGTTGTATGACAACTAAAACAAAATGGGCAAATTAGCCCAATAACAAAGGATGGCCGGCCATTAGGGTGGATGGGCAAAGTTTGCTTAATTACAAGTTTGCCACTCACCAAAGAAAAGGTTATAAAAGCAACTTTATAGCTATTTTCTCATAAGGGTTTTTCTTGTTGAAATTGGGTGAAACATTTTCTCCATTTTCTTCTAAGGAGGCCGGCCACTAAGGGAAGGGACATCTAGCAATCTCTTCTTCCCTTAGTCATCCATTTCATCTTCACAAGATACAACCTTGGTGAAGAGACTTAGAGACATCAAGCTTTTGGTGTTTTGGAGAACAAATCCTTATTTCCTCAAATCTTCAAAGGAGCACTAAAGGGAGGAAAACACAAGGAGGATTCAAGGAGCTTGGAGGTGACTTGAAGGCCCTCCACTTGGGTGAATCCCTTGTGTAATCAAGGATGAGCTTCAAGGGTAAAGAATCACTAAATCTTTACTTATCTTTAATGTTGTTAAAGAGTTTATTTTGGTTCACCATATACTAGGCTTTGAAAGTCATGGGTTTTATGAATTGTTTTTGGATGCATGCCTACTTTAAAGTGTTAATAGCTTGCATGTGTATTCAAATGTTCATACTTGTTCTTAGCTAGGACAAAATTTTTCCTTCAACAACGTCTTGAAGGAATCGACACAAATGCTTGTTGATTCTTCAAGGGGAGTGCTTCAACTTTGGTCGAGAGAAAGCTTCGGCTTTGGTTGATTGTTCTTTGAAGAGAGCTTTGACAACGTATTTGTCTTCAATGATTTGTGTAGAGGTTCTTATGTGTAGAGATTTTTTGACCCTTATGCTTTTGGGATGACCTTATATTTATAGGTTTCTCAAGGCTTGCCTTTGGGTGTCTTTGGCTTTGATTTATGTCCTAATTTGTCCATGGGAGAATTTAGGCATGTTTTGTGTCTTAATTTCAGCCACTTTACTCCCTCAGCTGAAATTAGGAGGCCTTGTTGCCTATTTTGTGAGCAAGCTTCAATTCTTGCTTGTTTTATGAAGATGCCTTAACTTTCTTTTTGGTTTTTGGACTAATCTAGACCCTTTTGCCGAATTTAAGGGAGTTTTCTCCTTTGTGCCGATTTTTAGGAAGATTTTATTGAAGGAAATATTTGTGAAAACAAGTTCATTTGAGCAACATCTATGCATGCAATTAACAATTAAAGGCGGAATCATGCTTGTATGCACTCAAAAACAAAACTTTACCTATGAAATTCAAGGCCTAGTAGTTGTAGAGAATCAAGACTCAACTCAAATTTTAAAGAAAAGAGTTGAGAAACTTTTATACGTTTGAAATACCTCTTTGCTTAGCAAAGGATATTCACCCATGTGAGGGCCTTCTTCCTTAGTCTCCTTGCTCCTTGGCTCCATGGATGTGGATGGTGGAACTTTGCTTTTTGGCTCCATGACATCTAGGATGGATGAAGGATTTGGATTCTCCAAGTTCCCAAAATAGAGAACCTCTAAGTCTCCACACCAAGGAGAGCATTGAGGAAGAGATGAGTGACCTAGAGGAAGAAAGATTGCTAGCTATTTTTCTCTAGGGTAACCGGCCTCTTAGAGAGAAAAGGAAAGCTTCTATTCTCTCCAATTTCCTCAAAGAAAACCCTTAGGATGAAATGGCTATAAAGTTGCCTTTATACCACCTCACAATGGAGTGGCAAACTTGCAATTAACACAAGTTTGCCCAACCTTCACCCTATGCCCGGCCTTGATGGGTTTATTGGGCTTTGATGCCCTTTGTGTTTTCAAGTTGTCATACAACTTGAGTTAATGGGCTTGACATTCAAATCCCATTGGGCCTTGTGGCCCAAAACTAACTCGAGGTCTATAACGAACTTATTCATTTGATTAATTAAGATATTAATTAATCTTAGCCATAAATGATTAAACCATTTAATTATTCTTACTCATCTCCATTGTTTCTTCAATCTTTACCTTACTCGATGTACGATCCATTAGATTCCTTTCAGCGAGGTAGTGGGCAATTAGAACTCTTCAAATTGATTGTGAATTAAGACTTACTTTCAATTCTCCCTTTAGTGATTAAACACCTTTAGGGCTTCCACAAACCATGAGTGACACCTAGCAGTATGTCTTGGCTACCCAAGCTAATCAGAAAAGGTGGAGAACCTATCCAATTTAGGATTATAATGCAATACGGTCTCTCTTTAATGCAATTCTCTTGACCACATTGTTTGGTTTGATATTTTATTCATGCCTACTATCCAGTGTGATTCTCTTACTTTTATGATTACCTTGAATGTGATTTGGAATGACTTCCTAAATCTCATTCATACTTTGGCCAGAGATTCTTAATCATATCATAGAGTGTTCTCCCTTAAATGGTTTGAAGGCTAGAGATCCCTTGTTGCGCATTCACTTGCCTCATGGCTAAGTGGCATAACCCCAACTATTTCGTGGACACCCTCTAACGGAGTGACTTTGACATAGTCAAAGATCAAGGACCTAACCACAAGACAACTATGATGCCTCAGGTTAAAAGACTACTTTGCATTATCCAAACCATGAGTTCTCATGTGACATGAGTATGAAAACTCCTCGTTGATTGTGTTTAGTGGACTCATTCTCTATTGAGCACCTACATGCTTGCCTTGGTGTTAGTCACACCAATGACTTGAGACCAGTCACTCTTTATAAGAGAAGACATAGCACATACTGATCTTAACAGACTGTCAATGCCCAATTGGCAATCCTATGATCATGAATGTTTAGGATATGTGTACGAAAGAGTATGGTCTCATGAATCTAATAGATCACATTCTCCCAATTACATATTCCTTGGACTTATTGTTTAAGCATATAACATTTATATGAGACAGATTTAAACAATAATTTTTTCCATTTATATTAAACTAGATTAGCTTAACACGTGAAATGTCCGTAAAGTATCCTCATATGATTGGCTTTAGGGCACATTTCCAACATTTATATTTCCTTTGCTTGATTTGTGCCATATGTCATTGATGACTTATCCATTTGTGATGAATCATATGCCACGTGGAGCTTTGTGATGCATCATTTGTATACAACGAAATTTACATGTCTATAAATGCCCCCACTTCAAGGCATGTTGTAGGCATGTGCTTGTCACATGGAGCAAACATGTTTTGAAGTCCTGTAATGTGAATGTTCTAATTCAAGGGTCGTTGAGGCTTGATCTTGAATTAGCTTGCTTTTTCGAGGGCCGTAGAGGCTTGATTTTGAACGAAACATTTCTTCAAGGGCCATTGAGGTGTATTTCTTGGACGAAACATTTTTTCAAGGGTAGTAGAGGCTTGATCTTGAATTGAGATGATGAATTTCATTAAGGGCCATTGAGGCGTATTTTTTGGACAAAACATTTCTTCAAGGGCCATTGGGGCTTGATCTTGAATGAAATGAAAATTTTCTTCAAAGGCCGTAGAGGCTTAATCTTGAAAGAAATTTTGAAAATGGATAAATCAGCATATACTTATTGTGCATATTTGATTTTCCATAATCTTTGACAAAATACATTTGGCGCATTTTGAATTTTTCCTTGTGGTTGTAGGAAAAATGTTTTCCTTCATTCGATAGGAATCCCCTTCAATTATGGTAATGAGGGTGACTCCCTTGAAAGTGTTGGAAAGCTTTGGTGATTTCCTTCAAGGTTTTGGAAGGATTTATTGCTTGCCCTTAGGTAAGTAGGATGTGCTTTTTTCTTTCCTTCTTTCTTCCCCGCATGACACATCCCAGTCCGCATAGTAAGATATTGTCCGCTTTGGGCCGTACCCTCACGGTTTTGTTCTTGGGCTTCCACCCAAAACGCGTCTCACTATAGGGACGTGGGCTTGAACATATAAGGCACATCACCCCCTCTCCCCCGGGCGATGTGGGATCTTACAATCCACCCCCCTTAGGGGCCTGACGTCCTCGTCGGCTCATTTCCGGCCGGGGAGTGGCTATGATACCAAATTGACACATCCTAGACCGCATAGTAAGATATTGTTTGCTTTGTTCCCTGCCCTCACGGTTTTGTTCTTGGGCTTCCACCCAAAACGCGTCTCACTATAGGGAGGTGGGCATGTACATATAAGGCACATCACCCCCTCACCCCCGGGTGATGTGGGATCTTACATATAAGGCACATCACCCCTTCTCCCCTAGGTGATGTGGGATCTTACAATCCACCCCCCTTAGGGGCCGGACATCCTAGTCGGCACACTTACGGGCGTGGACTGACTCTGATACCAAATTGACACATCTCAGTCCGCATAGTAAGATATTGTTCGCTTTGGGCTACGCCCTCATGGTTTTGTTTTTGGGCTTCCACCCAAAATGAGTCTCACTATAGGGAGGTGGTCATGTACTTATAAGGCACATCACCCCCTCTCCCCCGGGTGATGTGGGATCTTACACCACAGCAAAGAGGATTGTTTTTTGTTTCCTCTTTATTTATTTATTTTTTCATGGCAAGGAAGGAGATGTTTTGTTCTTTGCTTTGATTTCCATGGCAAGGTGGACAATTTTCTTTCCTTTTTTTATTTACCATGGCAACGAAGGAGTTTTCTTTCCCCTTTTTTGATTTCCCATAGCAAGGTGGGATTTTTATTTTTTTTGCTTTTGATTCCCCACGGCAAGGAGGTATTTTTCCTTTCCTTTTTTTTGTTTGATTTCTCTACTGAACAATTATGTAAAAATATGGTAAACGTATCTTTATCCCTTATCTTTTCAGGAATATATCACATGCCACTAGGAAAAATCAGGAAACTCTTCAACTTTTCATTTTCGCACAGCTGCGCAATCCTAACGGGAAAACAACTTCTGCAGGAATAACTTTGAAAACTGGAACGTTTGGCTTTAGGGAAAATTATGAAATTTGGATACAATGATCCTCAGCCACTTAGCTTCCTTCTCCAATTGGTCTTGCATCAAAAATCCTTCGGAAAGTTGAATTATCACCAAAAACATCCTGCTTGCGCAGATTGGCTGAAAGTTTCCATTGTTTGCTTGGAATTTGCTTCCTTGTTTTGATTTTTCTTTTGCTATTTGGGTATGTATTTTCCTTCTAGCATTAGGAAGACCATTGGGTGTGTATTTTTTCACACACACAATTCCTTGCTGTGGGCTTGCTCGAAGCTTTTGCCGTGGGTTTTGCTTGTTGCTGCTGCTTAAAGCTTGTTGCAGTGCGTCATTGTTTACCATGTGGTGCTATGCAAAAGACTGCAATGTGTTTATGCTGTGCAGTGCCTTTTGGTCACAGTGTTGGAAATATGCCCTGAAAGTCAATCTTTGGAAGAAACCTTTCAGGACAAATGAATGGATGTATAGATGATTCTTATACATCAAATGGAAAAGATACTAATTAGGACTATCTCAATAAACGATATATGTCCTAAATAGTGAATCCATGGACAATGGATCGATTGAAGAAGTAATCTAATGATGTTAGACTACAGAGACCTTCTTCACATAACCATAATGTCCAAAAAGGTTCCTGGTTATTGGATTGTCGGAGGGATATTGACAATGCTTAGACCGGTACATACTGTGTTTGCTTCAAATGGAAGGATGGAAAGTCTCATCCCATTCGTGTGGTGACACTAAGACAAGTATGTAGGTGCTCATTAAGGGAATGAGTTCACTGAACACAATCGAACGAGAGTACTTGCATGGAGGTCTACTCACATGTCAAGCAAGTAACTCTAATGGTTGGAATAATGTAAGTAGTCCTTTGACCTGAGGCATCGTCGTTGTCTTGTGGCTAAGTACTTAATCTTTGATTATGTCAAAGTCACCCCATTCGTGGGTGTCCACAGCATAATTGGGGTTAAGCCACTTAGTCATGAAGGCAAGTGAATGCGCAACAAGGAATCTCTAATCCTCGATAAGAGAGAAAGAATACTCTAAGATATGATTCGGGAATCTTCGGCCGAAGTATCGAGCGTAATAAAGGAAAGCGTTCCTATACGACTCAATTGAATCATATAAGAAGGAATAATCACATTAGGGGTTTAACATGATATATCCATACCCTAGTAATGTGATTGAGAGTATTGTTTTAGAGAAGGATCGAATTACATTGTAATTCCAACTGAATAGGTTCTCCGAACAACTTCTACATTAGCTTGGGTAGCTATGATATATGGTTAGATGTCACTCATAGCTTGTGAGTTCTTCTAGATGATTAAATGTAGTCATCAAAGAAGAAGGTGAATTAAAAGGAAGTTTTAATTCACTAAGTGATTGAATTAAATATAATCAATTGGATTGATGTCAATCACCTCACTACCTTGCTAATTAGAACCTAAAATGATTGTACACCGATACACTCTTGTGGTGAGTAATTAATGGATGATAGAAATAATTAATTGGATTAATTAAGTGTTGTGATTAATTTAGAAAGTCTAAAGAAATCATAAAAGCGATAAAAGATCATTTTGGGCTTAAAGAAACGTTTGGGTTTAATTGGGCCCATTGGGCCTAAACCCATTAGGCTTTTATTCAAGCATTGGATGACTAGAAATAAATAAAAGCCCAAAGCCCAAACCAACACAAAGGGGCCGGCCATTTAAAGTGGAGAGGGAGAGATATTAAGTCAAGTTGTTGACTAGGTTTCTTTTTGTCTATTTAAGGAACTTTATAGAGATTTATTCCTTAGGGTTTTTGTGTGTTTAAAACAACAAAGAGGCAAAAGAAATATCTCTCTAAAACTACACAAAGGCCGGCCACCTTAAGGGTGATTTAGCTAATCCTTTTTTCACTCTTTTGGTTATTCCTCCATCCATCTCACTACACTAGTAGGTGTGGATCTTTAGAGGTCTTCTCCTTTGGAGACTAAAAGAGAACCTAGGAGCACTCTTACCAACAAAGTGGAGGAGGCAAGGAGGGAGGCTAGGCTCAAGGAGTTCAAGGAGCAAAGGGCTTGGAGGTGGTCCATCCTTGGTCTAAAATCTAGATCAAAAGGTATAGATCTATTCCTTCACTTTGTTCTTAACTTAAATGTTTTAGATGCATTATATATAAACCTATGAACCTTGAAGGGGATTTGCATGACTATAGCTTTGATATTATTTGATAACATGCTTCCGTTGCTTATGTATATTAATTTTGAATTGTATATGCATGCTAGTCATTTCGAAATCCCATATTAATCTCTTAGATTTCCCTTCGCACAGTGTTCCCTTGGTAGCGACGTTGCTGTGTGTATCTGTTGCTGCTGCTGCCGTGCTCTTTTTGGTGCTATTTGGTGTGAGTTGTAGCTTCTTGAAGCTTGTTGTAGTGCGTCACTTTTACCATGTAGGGCTGTGCAAAAGACTACATCGAGTTTATGCTGTGTAATGCCTTTTGGTCATAGTTTTTGTCGGTGGTGACGTTGCCGTGCAGTGCAAGAAACTGCTTGCGTAATCGCTGCGGGATTGCGTAGTGCGATTACATGGCCTTTTGGTTTTCTTTGCTACTGTAGCGTGCTTTGAATGACCATCCTGTAGCTGCCCTCTTCACAGTGTAATGCAAGAAGTTGCTTTTGTAATCGCTGCGGGGTGGCATAGTGCGATTACGTGGCGTTTTGCTTTTCTTTGCTACTGTAGTGCCCATTGAAGAACTGTCTTGGAATTGCCCTTTTTGCCCTGCGTGATCAAACTTCGTGGTTGATTTCCTCTTGTTGTTGTGATGTTGTCATCATCATTCTTCAACATTCATGAGGTTTGTCTCGCATGTCTTTTGCTTTAGTGAAACGATTTCTTTTTTCCTCTCTTTGCTGCCCTACTTTTGTGCTTATGTTGATTTGTTTATTTTGTTACAGCCATGGTATTTTTCAAGTGCTTTAAGAATAATACCATTACTATTCTCGCGAAGGAAAGCGATTCGCAAGATAAGGGGACGACATTGAAGCTTTGCACTCCGTTGACTATCCCTAAGGCGCTTATTCTTCCTGCAAATGACAACTCGATGCACATCAAGTCATGGTCTTCTGAACTGTTTTGGGAGGTGATGGATTTCAGTCGATCAACTTTGAAGAAGAAGGCGTGTACATCGAAGATTCTTATCTTGAATCCTTCACACCAAGCTCGTGACAATTCACCGACTTCGTTTGAGCTCATAGGCGATCGCATCCGTAGTTGAGCTATGACTTGGAATAGCACCTTGTCGACTACTAGAGAAGCCTTCTTTGTTTTTTGCTCATTTTGTAATACGGCTTTGTAGCCGAATTCTTCCTTTAAAGAAATAAAGTATTCACATTTTGAATTTGCTCTTTATTCTTCAAAGTGTTTGCATTTTTTTGTTGACGATGTGACTATACTTGAAGTTTTGAAGTTTCAAGTTGCCTACATACCCTCGGTTGAGGAGGGATCAAGTCATGACATAGTTCAAGGGAGATATGGGTTTTGGCGATCTTAAAGGTGAATTTTTATTTTTGTTTTGTTTTGTTTTGTTTTGCCGTACATAGGTTATGCTCTTGCGAGCCAAGAGCGTTGAGTGTCACTTTTTAAACTCGTGCAAACAATGAGCATTGTGTGTCGTCTTTTAAGCTCGTGTGCACCAGGAGCATTGTGTGTCACCTTTTAAGCTCGTGCGAACAAGGAACATTGATCCGTGTGCAGTATAGGCTCATGCAGGTGAGGAGCGTTGAGTGTTTGGATTAAGGGTAGTAACACTTCAAGAATCTGCTATTGATGGGGCCGATCTTCAAGTTGTCTTCTGCAATGATTAGGTAAGCACCGTTGCTGTAGACCTTTTGTATTACGAAAGGTCTATCCCATTTTGATGTGAACTTGATTTTTGTTTTGTGAGTTGTGATGATGGGCCTTCGTAATGCCAAGACAAGATCTCCAATTTGGAAAGACCTTGGCTGGACCTTCATGTTGAACGCCTTGGATAGCCATGCTTGGTAGCATTCTAAGTGTTGTTGAGCTTCAAGTGCTTCCAACTTTTGAAGTTACAACTTTGCATTTTCCTTTTTAGTCAAGCCTTCTTGTATAGCCATCCTTAGTGAGGGGACTTGACTTTCAAGTGGCAGGACAACTTCCACACCATATATGAGAGAATAAGGCGAAGCTTGGGTAGAAGTCCTATGTGTGGTCCTATATGCCTAAAATGCTTCACTTATTCTTTCATGCCAGTCTTTCTTTGTTTGGTTGATCATTTTCTTCAAAAGGTTGCACAACGTTTTGTTGAATGCTTATGCAAAACTGTTGGCCGGAGCATGATACATAGAAGACTTGTGCTGCTTGTTGGAAATGTGCCCTAAAATCAATCATATGATGATACTTTACGGACATTTCACATGTTAAACTAATCTAGTTTAATATCAAGGGCAAAGATTATTGTTTGAGCCGTCTCATATAAATTTTATACGCTTAAACGATAAGTCCAAGGAATATGTGATTGGGAGAATGCGATCTAAAGAAGTTAGATTCATGAGACCATTCTTTCGTAGACACATCCTAAATGTTCCTGATCATAAGATTGCCAATTGGGCATTGACAGTCCGTTAAGATCAGTACGTGCTGTGTCTTCTCTCAGGGAGAGTGACTAGTCTTGAGTCATTGGTATGTGTGACATCAAGACAAGTACGTAGGTGCTCAATAGAGAATGAGTTCACTGAACACGATCAATGAAGAGTTCTCATATTCATGTCACATGAGAACTCATGGTTGGGATAATGCAAAGTAGTCCTTTGACCTGAGGCATCATAGTTGTCTTGTGGTTAGGTACTTGATCTTTGATTATGTCAAAGTCACCCCATCCGCGGGTGTCCACGGCATAGTTGGGGTTAAGCCACTTAGCCATGGAGGCAAGTGAATGCGCAACAAGGGATCTCTAACATTCAAACCGTTTGAGGGAGAATACTCTATGATATGATTAAGAATCTCTGGCCAGAGTATGAATGAGATTTAGGAAGTCGTTCCAAATCACATTCAAAGTAATCATATAAGTAAAATGAATCACATTGGATAGTAGACATGAATAAACTATCAAACCAAACAATGTGATCAAGAGTATTGTATTAGAGAAAGACCATATTGCATTGTAATCCTAAACTGAATAGGTTCTCCACCTCTTCTGATTAGCTTGGGTAACCATGATATGCTGCTAGGTGTCACTCATGGTTTCTGGAAGCCCTAAACGTGTATAATCACTAAAGGGAGAATTGAAAGTAAGTTTCAATTCACAATCGATTTGAAATGGTTTTAATCGCCCACTGCCTCACTAAAAGGAACCTAATGGATCGTACACCGTGTAAGGTGGAGATTGAAGAAACAATGGAGATGAGTAAGAATAATTAAATGGTTTAATTATTTATGGCAAGGATTAATTAATATGTTAATTAATCAAACGAATAAGTTCGTTAAAGACCTCGGGATAGTTTTGGACCATAAGGCCCAATAGGCTTCGAACGTCAAGCCCATTGACTTAAGTTGTATGATAACTTAATGAATAATGATTCATAAAGGCCCAATTAGCCCAATAATACCCTAAGGCCGGCCATTTAGAGATGGAGTGAGTTTTAGACTTATTTACAAGTTTGCCACTCCAATGAATTAAGGTATAAATATGACTTTATAGCCAAAATTCATTTAGGGTTTTCTTTTGGGGAAAGGATGAGAACATAAGCTCTCATTTCTCTCTAAAGTGGCTGGCCTCCTTGGAGGGTTTAGCTAGCAATCCTACTACTCCAAGGTCACTCATTTCTTCTCCAATCTAACATTGGTGAAGAGACTTAGAGGTTCTTAATTTTGGGAACTTGAGAAACATATTCTTCCTGTTGGAAGTATGTCCACAAAGCCACTCATTTGATGTAATAGCTTTTGGAATACTTATTGTATTAAACTTTTATATGTTTAATGAAGGGCAAAGCTTATTGTTAATCACTATTTATTGTATCATGTGTTTAAGCAATAAGGGAATCCAAGGAATGTATTTGATCTAAGAGATAAGTGATTTAAGTAAGTTAGATTAACGAGACCTTTCTCTTATGTTCATTCCTAAAACGTTCCTAGCCATAGGATTGCCAATTGGGCATTGACAATCCGCTAAGGTTAGTATGTGTTATGTTGACTAAAGCGCAAGTATGACAAGTCTCAAGTCATTTAATGTTGGACACTAAGACAAACACATAGGTGCTCGAAAGAGTAATCGAGTACACTGAACTACGATCAAAAGAGAGTTCAAACATACATGTCATGTAAGAACTCGATAATTGCAATATGCAAAGTAGTCCTTTGACCTGAGGCATCATAGATGTCTAATGGTTAGGTCCTTGATCTTTGATCATGTTAAATGGCATTCCATTGGAGTGTCCACGGCATTGTTGGGATCAAGCTATCTAGTCATGTAGGCATATGAATGCACAACATGTTGGAAATGTGCCCTAAAGCCAATCATGTGATGATACTTTACGGACATTTCACATGTTAAACTAATCTAGTTTTACATATAAAGGGCATACATTATTGTTTGAGCGGTCTCATATAAATGTTATATGCTTAAACGATAAAGTCCAAGGAATATGTGATTGGGAGAATGTAATCTAATGAAGTTAGATTCATGAGACCATTCTTTCGTAGACACATCCTAAATGTTCCTGATCATAGGATTGTCAATTGGGCATTGACAGTCCGTAAAGATCGGTACGTACTATGTCTTCTCTCAGGGAGAGTGATTAGTCTCGAGTCATTGGTGTGTGTGACATCAAGACAAGTACGTAGGTGCTCAATAGAGAATGAGTACACTGAACGTGATCAACGAAGAGTTCTCATATTCCATGTCACATAAGAACTCATGGTTGGGATAATGCAAAGTAGTCCTTTGACCTGAGGCATCACAGTTGTCTTGTGGTTAAGTCCTTGATCTTTGATTATGTCAAAGTCACCCCCTCGGGGTGTCCACGGCATCGTTGGGGTTAAGCAACTTAGCTATGGAGACAAGTGAATGCGCAACAAGGGATCTCTAACCTTCAAACAGTTGAGGAAGAATACTCTATGATATGATTTGGAATCTCTGGCCAGAGTATGAATGAGATTAGGGAATGCGTTCCAAATCACATTCAAGGAAATCATATAAGCACACGAATCACATTGGATAGTAGACATGAATAAATAAACTATCATACCAAACAATGTGGTCAAGAGTATTAGATTAGAGAAGGACCGTATTGCATTTGTAATCCCGAACTGAATAGGTTCTTTATCCTCTTCTGATTAGCTTGGGTAACCATGATATGCTGCTAGGTGTCACTCATGGTTTGTGGAAGCCCTAAACGTGTGTAATCACTAAAGGGAGAATTGAAAATAGTTTCAATTCACAATCGATGTAAAATGGTTTTAATCGCCCACTACCTCGCTAAAAGGAACCTAATGGATCGCACACCATAAAAGGTGGAGATTGAAGATTAAACGGAAATGAGTAAGAATGATTAAAATGGTTTAATCATTTATTTATGGCAAGGATTAATTAATATGTTAATTAATCAAACGAATAAGTTCGTTAAAGACTTCGGGATAGTTTTGGACCTTAAGGCCCAATGGGCTTCGAACGTCAAGCCCATTAACTTAAGTTGTATGACAATTTAATGAATGAAGATTCATTAAAGCCCAAAAGCCCAAAATCCCCTAAATGGCAAGCCATAGTGTGATGAATTAGGGTTTTGGTTATTTAGGTCACTTAAAGAAGTGACTATATAAATGACTTTATAACAAAATATTCATTAAGTGATTAAGGGTTTATTTTGGGGAGAAAAATTGGTGAGAATTGTCTCTCCATTTTTCTCTCTAAAAAGGCCAACACCTTGGAGGGTACATCTAGCAATCCTACTACTCCAAGGTCACTCATTTCTTCTACAATCTAACCTTGGTGAAGAGACTTAGAGGTTCTCAATTTTGGGAACTTGGAGAACCTATTCTTCCATCCAAATCCATGGATCTAAGAAGCAAGGAATGAAGGCCCTATCTCTTTGGGTGATTAGCCTTTGCTTATGCAAAGAGGAATCTACAAAGGTATTAATTTCAACTCACTTTGTTTTGAGTTGATTATTGGTTCACCAATCTACTAGGCTTTGAATTTCATGGTAATGTTTTGTTTTTGAGTGCATACAAGCATGATTCCGCCTTTAATTGTTAATTGCATGCTATATGATGTTGCTCAAATGAACATGTTTTCACAAAATAATTCCTTCAAGTGGTATCAGAGCCTAGGTCTAGTAGTTGGTGAATCCTTTTGGGTTTTGTAGTTGATAAGTTTATGATTTAAAAGTTGTAATTGTTACAAGCTTTATTCTTGCTTCTTTGAATGTAAATTTTGTTTGAAAATTTGCCATCTCAAATGTTGTAGATGTAGTTCATATGAGCATGAATATTGGAGCTAAAATTTGGTGTCATGATTTTGGGGATTTTCGGCCAAATCCAAAGGGTGATTTTTTGGGTTCATGTTTGTCTTGTTAAAATGGTTTTAAGGTGACTTTTGGAACCCCTAAGTACCCTAGGATGTTAGCCTCATTTTGAATGATAAAAATTTGAGTTTTATTGCATGAAAACATTCATGGAGCTCTTATGGGTTTTCATGGATGTTCTTCATATGTTCTTGATGTTCTTGCCAAGAACACAAAGGTTTGTGTTTTGATTCAAAGTTTTGATTTATTTCATAAAGTTTATGATATATGTTTTTCAAATGATTTATCATGTATTTAAAGTGTTAAATATTTGTATAAATGATGATGGAAACATCAATCATCAAAACATATATTATTTTTATGAAAGTATTTAAAGTGTTAAATATTTGTATAAATGATGAAAGAAATATCAATCATCAAAACATATATTATTTTTATGAAAGGTAAAAGCACTACTTGATTGTTTTTGACAAAACTAATAAATCAAAACACCCACCACTCCTTTTTATCCCTAAAAACCGGCCACCCTAATAAAATAGGGTATTTTTGGGGCTTTTATGCAATTACATAAAGTTTTGATACTTTTGTGTATTTGTACTTTGACCCGAAAGTTTACGTTTTGACGTTAAGGCCTAAAAACGCTAAAGGACAAATTGTTTTGCTCCTTTAATGAAGTTTTTGAGTTTATTTAAATTTTGGGTTCTAGTTGTATTTACATGAAGTAGTGACTTTTGTGTTTTTACAAAGTGACCCCAAAAGTTTATGTTTTCGCAATATGGCCCAAAAAGTTGTGGTTATTGCATGATGGCCCAAATAGGATGAGAACAAAATTGTTTTGTCTCTTTAAATGAGAATTGGATTTTCATTTTGTTTAGCTCCACTTAAATCAATTTTATGGATACAAAAACCAAATGAAAATGTTGCATTCAATTAATTAGTTAAAGCGTTAATTAATTAAAGGATGATTATGAACCTAAGCCTAATATAATTGAGCTATGTGAAAGGCGTTTCAAATTTGTTTGAACCATGGGAATGTGTAGATTAGATTTTGGTTGTAATTTGATTTGATCAAATGTTGTAAAAGGGCATAAGTCCTTCTTTACTTTAAGGTAATTTGTTTTATGCAAATGTTGTAATGAGCATAAGCTCATCCTTTACTTTGAAGTATTTCTTTCTTGCTTTATATGATATGCATGAAAATGAAGTAATTGGGTCCAACGCCCCTAAGACAACACGCCTTAATGTGATTAAACGCGTAACTAAAATCAATCTCCATCCCTAGACCGAGATTCAACACAAGGCTCGTGTTGAATCTAAACAAAGGTTCATAGTCATCCTAAGGCCCTAAGGCAACTATATAGTCCATCAAATGAATGCAAACCTTATGTTAGTAGTAACATATACTCTTGCTTTAAAAACCGTTTTAAAAGCATAGTGGGAGTATTATGTACAACTAAAACAATCATATGGACCAATAGTTGTAATAGGACCAAAATTGTTTTAATAGAGATTAAAATGTATGTTTATATGTGATGAGACCAAAAACCCTCAACCAAACCAATATTAAGTTGATAAGCGGAGAGTGCTTAGAACACTCTTTCGTGGCCTTCCACCGTGGTGGGATCCAATCGTTTATGACTTGTACACCGGCTTCACCCTATCATGGGGGAGTACAAAGTGCATGCTTATACTCAGGAGGAATCCATAAACATATGATGAGGTGAGTGTAGGCAACGAGGATGGCCAATATCATATCATTGTGAGGCTATTCTTGAACCCCTTCATGAACCAAGCATGGTGGGAAGAACTTAACTAAGTGCAATGGAACCAATATCATATCATTGTGAGGTTACATTCTCTAGAGGCCAAATAAGATGGGTACTTGCATGAGTTGCAAATGAGTAAGCGTACTCTCTCATTATTATTGTTGCTAGCCATATATCGTATCATCGTGAGGTGGGCTTGGTAATAGTGAGCCTCCCATAACCTACTAGGAGTTTCATCCAAAACTCTCGAATTCCTATGAGGGATATGGAATTTGCCAAAAATAGTGGGTGGTGCTATTTGATTTAAAGACCCAAATCAAATGGCTTAAAATCAATCAATTTATATTCGTTATGTATTTGATTACCAATATATTTGCAAACGCTATCCAACACTTGACAAATAAAAGCCGAACGTTTAGTTTACGGACTTGGTACTACAAAACCATAGATTGTCTTTAATGGCTTGTAAAAGTACCAAAGTAGTCTCATCCTCACAATCTTCCTATTGATAATGTATCATTAGAAGAATATGTTAGAAAAGGTCTATCATAAAGAGGACAACACTTTTAATGTCATAATTCTTCAATTACAAATTGTTGTATGAAGAAATAAGAGTTGCTTTGAACAACCCTTAGTCAATACAAACACTTAGTGCTTATTTCTTTGTTAATTGAACAAAGAACTTGAGAAGTAAGCACAAGGGCATGGACACTTTATGTGCCATGATTCTTCACTTACAAATTGTTGTATGAAGAAATGAGAGTTGCCTTGTACAACTCTTGAAAGTTTGTAATTATGTTTAGAACATAATGGTTGGTTGACAAAAATAGTCCATTAACATGGACTTATGATGATTTTGAATCATTGAGTGTTGAAATGTTAAACCACTTAACGAGACGGAAACTAGGCAAGGACTTCACCTTTGTTTCCCTATCCTAATGGTTCACTAAGTTTATGGTAAACTATGTAGTGAACAATAACCACATACTCTCCAAATTGTTTGATGTGTATAACACAATTGAAAAAGGTTTCAAGAGAGATAGTGGGAGTTTAGGGACCATGACTAATGTAGTCAAAGGTGAAAGTCAAATAAAGAAGATAAATAACTCCAAGGGAACAAACTTTCTTTATGAAAGGATGGACAGTGGAAGGGGTATTTGCAAGAAATGTCTTGCAAGTGTCAAGAACACACCTTTCGAAGGTGTTGTAAAATGTTCTTGAATAGTTCAAAACAGTTGGTTCTTCTACTTGAATGTATGATTCCGTATTAGTAACTATGTTTTACAAATCGTTGTAAAAGTGTGACTAATAAGAAGTAGAAGATATATGAGAGAAGAAAAGGTGCTTCACATACGGAACGTGAATAAGATATAGATCTCTGCGAAAGCAGATAGTACTTACTTCCTCATATGAACTACCAAAGAAATTGGATTATAGTAATCTAATTGATTGTCTCTATAGTAGAGATGATATGGTAGTGTTAACTGTTTAGAATATAATGATGCTTAAAACCCAAAAGGTTGCAAGGTAGTGACTAACCCAACTAAATTGTGATACCTCTAAAACATAAGTTACGAGTTGGTGAAACAAGGATGTTTTGGATCGTTAGATCCGGATCCAATACCTTCTTGTTAAAATTGTATAGAGGCGAAATGTTCGAATCTTTATTCTTTTGGAAAGAAGAAAGAATCACAAAGTTGTTGAGGTTAATTCACTTAGATGTTAGTGGCACTTGTCCACAACATAATACTACTCATGTTATATGACATTCACCGAAGATCACTCTCGGTTGGACTATAGTTTATTTTGAATAAACACAAGTCCGAATACTTTGCAAAAGGTTTCAAAGAATTCAAGAAATGTAAATAGATGAGTAAGATATCTAAAGTATTTACCTCCTTAGATTTGATCCAAGGAAAGGTAACACTTTAGATGAGTTTCCTTGAAAGATATCAAGGAAAATAGCATCATAAGATAATGTATTTCTCCATTAGGAGAAGAACGAACTCGAATAAGATTTAGTTCGTTAGATGTTATCTATTACCCATATATAGGATATATACTTCTAAAACAATATGATTGTCAATTAGAAGATCTTCCAATATTTTCATGACTCCATAAGATGTAGTTGGAAAAGAAAGACAAATCTTAAGCATGTTAAAGATTTGGGGTTGTGTGCTAATAAGCAATATTTGTTTGATAACAATCTTGTAGGATATCCTTAAAATAACTTTTGGATATCGCTTCTATAAACCAACTAACAAATGTTGTTTTGTTGGGTAGTTCATTGTAATTCTACAATGTGATTTGCCTAAAAGCAAATGAACGAGAGATAGAACTCAAAGAATGGGTTCTTTGAGAGACAAGATAGTAATCAACAAATATAACAACCTAGTTCCTATACCACAAGCTCCAAGGTAGTCGATAAGAATGAAAATCCTTATGACTACATTGAGTGCATATACGATATATACTCAAGGAAATGGTAAAGTACCATTTGACTCGAAATAATGAAACCTTCATAGCTAATTGGTAGCTTAAGGTAACTACAATCAAAGAGAATGGTTGACTTTGAAGAAACCATCTTTGAGATAGGCTTGGTTTCAATTAATTCGAAGATTGCTAGCTACAACTAAAATGGTGATTCAATGTTTTGACATAATATGGGTTTCCGAAACCATTATTAAGATAGTCTTGATAATATATGTCCAAAACTATAAATCACAAGACATGTAAGTTGTAGAGATCCATCCATCATGGATCTTAGCAAGTTAGTGGGAGCTATTTGCATTTTATGAGGAAAAAGGATCAAATCGTTTGATTTCTCATCAAGATGTAAATGAATCTTTTGTTTACGAGTTTTACAAAAGATTAGTGGGAGTTAATCATGTTCCTAAAATTTAAGTATATATGATATATTAATTTTGGAAATGAAAAGAATACTTCTTCGTTAAAGTTATGACTTTAATACATTATATGAAGATAGAATGTATATGGGAGATATAGTCTATATACATGGGATGGAAATCTATAATGATATATTTCATGATATAATTGGATTATATCAATCCCTAATAATAGACAATGGATGCTAGGAAGTTTCTCATATGATGATAAACTTCAATAAGAAGGACGATTCTAGTGAGACTAGCAAGTTGCCCTTCTCAAAGGGAACGTACCCTTTGACTCCCATAGAAATAATGCGTAAATTGAATCCTTTATGCATAAGCAGAAAGGTGATTTATGTATTTCATATTTTATGAAAAACATTGATATGAGTTGTACCTAGAACGGTACAAGACGATATCAGTGCAAGCCCAGGATCAGAACCGTGGCAACTGTCAAGTGAGTCCTTAAGTATTTAAGAAAAACTTAAGGATAGATTCCTCAAAGAATGAGGAAGAATTAGAGTAACGTAATGGAAGCGTAAATGTATTAGATTATGAATCTGATCCATCATTGGATGTTTCTTCATTATGAATGAAGAGATAAACAAATATCTCTTTATTATGACTAAAGAGATATTTGGATGGAAACATTAAAGTAATGACTTTAGTGTGTTCCATTATGAATGCAAGATATATTGCCATATAGAAGTTTACAACAATGTTGTTTGGATGGGAAAGTTCATTTATGAACTCTCTATTCGATTCCAACCAGAAAGTGTATGACACTAATGGGGCGATAGCTCAAGCCTGGGAATCAAGGTCTCATCAAGATCCGAACACAAATGAGAGACTGAACCACATGATTGAGAATCATGTATAATGGTGACGTCGTTATTCTCAAGGTTGCTTCTGTGGATAACACATATAGATATCCACTGCCTAGGCCTACTATTCAGCCATTTATGAAATGACTACAGAAGAGGTATCATCAAGATGACCAAGCTGATTGGCTCTAGTGCAAGTGGGAGATTGTTGGAAATGTGCCCTAAAGCCAATCATGTGATGATACTTTACGGACATTTCACATGTTAAACTAATCTAGTTTTACATATAAAGGGCATACATTATTGTTTGAGCGGTCTCATATAAATGTTATATGCTTAAACGATAAAGTCCAAGGAATATGTGATTGGGAGAATGTAATCTAATGAAGTTAGATTCATGAGACCATTCTTTCGTAGACACATCCTAAATGTTCCTGATCATAGGATTGTCAATTGGGCATTGACAGTCCGTAAAGATCGGTACGTACTATGTCTTCTCTCAGGGAGAGTGATTAGTCTCGAGTCATTGGTGTGTGTGACATCAAGACAAGTACGTAGGTGCTCAATAGAGAATGAGTACACTGAACGTGATCAACGAAGAGTTCTCATATTCCATGTCACATAAGAACTCATGGTTGGGATAATGCAAAGTAGTCCTTTGACCTGAGGCATCACAGTTGTCTTGTGGTTAAGTCCTTGATCTTTGATTATGTCAAAGTCACCCCCTCGGGGTGTCCACGGCATCGTTGGGGTTAAGCCACTTAGCTATGGAGACAAGTGAATGCGCAACAAGGGATCTCTAACCTTCAAACAGTTGAGGAAGAATACTTTATGATATGATTTGGAATCTCTGGCCAGAGTATGAATGAGATTAGGGAATGCGTTCCAAATCACATTCAAGGAAATCATATAAGCACACGAATCACATTGGATAGTAGACATGAATAAATAAACTATCATACCAAACAATGTGGTCAAGAGTATTAGATTAGAGAAGGACCGTATTGCATTTGTAATCCCGAACTGAATAGGTTCTCTATCCTCTTCTGATTAGCTTGGGTAACCATGATATGCTGCTAGGTGTCACTCATGGTTTGTGGAAGCCCTAAACGTGTGTAATCACTAAAGGGAGAATTGAAAATAGTTTCAATTCACAATCGATGTAAAATGGTTTTAATCGCCCACTACCTCGCTAAAAGGAACCTAATGGATCGCACACCATAAAAGGTGGAGATTGAAGATTAAACGGAAATGAGTAAGAATGATTAAATGGTTTAATCATTTATTTATGGCAAGGATTAATTAATATGTTAATTAATCAAACGAATAAGTTCGTTAAAGACTTCGGGATAGTTTTGGACCTTAAGGCCCAATGGGCTTCGAACGTCAAGCCCATTAACTTAAGTTGTATGACAATTTAATGAATGAAGATTCATTAAAGCCCAAAAGCCCAAAATCCCCTAAATGGCAAGCCATAGTGTGATGAATTAGGGTTTTGGTTATTTAGGTCACTTAAAGAAGTGACTATATAAATGACTTTATAACAAAATATTCATTAAGTGATTAAGGGTTTATTTTGGGGAAAAAAATTGGTGAGAATTGTCTCTCCATTTTTCTCTCTAAAAAGGCCAACACCTTGGAGGGTACATCTAGCAATCCTACTACTCCAAGGTCACTCATTTCTTCTACAATCTAACCTTGGTGAAGAGACTTAGAGGTTCTCAATTTTGGGAACTTGGAGAACCTATTCTTCCATCCAAATCCATGGATCTAAGAAGCAAGGAATGAAGGCCCTATCTCTTTGGGTGATTAGCCTTTGCTTATGCAAAGAGGAATCTACAAAGGTATTAATTTCAACTCACTTTGTTTTGAGTTGATTATTGGTTCACCAATCTACTAGGCTTTGAATTTCATGGTAATGTTTTGTTTTTGAGTGCATACAAGCATGATTCCGCCTTTAATTGTTAATTGCATGCTATATGATGTTGCTCAAATGAACATGTTTTCACAAAATAATTCCTTCACAACAAGGGATCTCTAACCTTCTATAGTGGAAGGAGAATACTCTAAGATATGATTCGGGAGTCTTTGGCCAAAGCATTTGAATATGACTTAGGAAATGTTTTCCAAATCATATTTAATCGAATCATATTGAGAAGTATCACATTCGATAGTAGACATGAAACAAACTATCACTTAAACAATGTGATTAAGAGTATTGTATTAGAGAAGGACCGTATTGCATTGTAGTTGTAACTGGATAGGTTCTCCAACCACTTTTACTTAGCTTGGGTAACCATGATATGCTGCTAGGTGTCACTCATGGTTTGTGGAAGCCTTGAAGATTAGCCAACACTAATCAAAGGGAGAATTGAAATGTTGTTTCAATTCACAATCGATCGTTAAGAGTAACAATCGGCCACTGCCTCGCTAATTGGAACCTAATGGATCGTACACCGAGTAAGGGTGAAAGTGAAGAAATATAAATGAGATGGATAAGCAATTAAATGGTTTAATTGAGAATGGTCAAGATTAATTAATTAGTTAATTAATTTTACGAAAGGTTCGTATTGGGCTTTTAAGTTGGTTTTGGGCTTCGGGGCTCAAAAGCGTTTTGGTCCACAAGGCCCATTATGTTTAAGTTGTATGACAACTAAAACAAAATGGGCAATTAGCCCAATAACAAAGGTAAGGCCGGCCATAAGGGTGAGGGTAGCAAACTTGGATTAATTACAAGTTTGCCACTCACTTGGAATGAAGTATAAAATCAACTTTATAGCTTTATTTCTCATTAGGGTTTTTTCTTGGTGAAATGAGGTGAAACACTTTCTCTCATTTTCTCTAAAGAGGCCGGCCACTTAGAGGGGAATTAGCTAGTAATCTTTTCTTCTCTAAGTCATCCATTTCATCTTCACACTTCATCCTTGGTGTGGAGACTTAGAGACATCAAGCTTTTGATGTTTTTGGAGAACTAATCCTCAAATCCTCAAAGAAGCAAAGGAGCACTAAAAGGAGGAAAATCACAAGGAAGATCCAAGGAACAAAGAGGTGACTTGAAGGCCCTCCACTTGGGTGAATCCCTTGTGTAATCAAGGATGAGCTTCAAGGGTAAAGAAACTCTAAATCTTTCCTTCTCTTTAATGTTGTTAAAGAGTTTATTGGTTCACCATATACTAGGCTTTGAAAGTCATGGGTTTTATGAATTGTTTTTGAATGCATGCCTACTTTAAAGTGTTAATAGTTTGCATATGTATTCAAATGTTCTTACATGTTCTTAGCTAGGACAAAAAATTTTCCTTCACTTCCATCCAAATCCATTGATCTAAGATGCAAGGAATGAAGGCCCTCTCTTTGGGTGATTAGCCTTTGCTTATGCAAAGAGGAATCTACAAAGGTATAATTTCTCAACTAACAAATGTTGTTTTAAGTTGAGTCAAGGTTCACCAATCTACTAGGCTTTGAATTTCATGGTTAATGTTTTGTTTTTAAGTGCATACAAGCATGATTCCGCCTTTTAATTGTTAATTGCATGCTATAGATGTTGCTTAAATGAACATGTTTTTCACAAAATTTCCTTCACTGCTTGAACTTGTATTTCTCGCAGAGCTCGTCTATAAGTCAGTTGGAGAACTGCTTTCTGTTGTCAATGATGATGTAGCGAGGCACACCATATCAGCAGATGATATGCTCCTTGATGAAGCGGGCGACAGTTTCCTTCTTGATTTCCCTTAGGGGTACGGCTTCAGCCCACTTGGAGAAGTAATCCGTTTAGGTTAGGATGTAGGCCTCTCCGGTAGGTGATTTTGGAGCGATTGGTCCCACGACATCCAATCCCCATGCATCAAATAGCCATGAAGCAATCGTAGGGTGTAATGGCTCATGCGATTGATGTATGAAGTTGGCGTGTTACTGGTAGGTTTAGTACCTTTTGGCGTGTTCCAGGCAATCCTTCACTATGCTTGGCCAGTAATAGCCCATTATTTTGAACTGGAAGTGTAGCTTTGGTCCAGACTGATGCTCTCGGCATATGCCAGAGTGTGCTTATTCCATGGCTTGATTAGCTTCTTCCTTCTTCATCACCTAGGCATCTTATAAGCATTCCTTTACAAGAATGTCAGTATAGTGTTTCTTTGTAGTAGAGGAAGCAAGGTGCTTGTTGAGGCACTTCAGAACGATGTCTAGGATCGTCTGGAATCTTCCTCTGTTCCAAGTAGTCAATTAGGGGCTGTCTCCACTCTTTAGTGTCGATTGGAAGTACTGAGATGACTTTGTATCATCTAGTAGCATTTTAGTGATGAGTGAGATCACCCATCTTTGGCAAACTGGCATGTCTGCATCTTAGTCTTCTCCTAGTGCCATACTTGAGGCGAAGTTAGTGAAAGCGTCTGCCATTTGTTTTTCTTTTCTTGGCACATGTTCTAGCGTCACGGCCTCGAACTTTCATAGCAGTTGAGTTGCTAGCCTGAAGTATGGGATGAGATCATCTTTCCTCACTTCATATTTAGTTAAGAGCTGATTAATTATGAGCTTGGAGCTGCCATACACTTCTAATGTTGTGATTTCCATGTCGATCACCATTTAGAGTCCAATAATTAATGCTTGGTACTCAACGACATTGTTGGAGCATAGCTCGCTTAGTTAGAAGGAATATGGTAGTATCTGTCTTTGTGGTGACATGAATACTACTCTTGCCCCCACTTCGTCTGCTCGTGCATATCCTTTGAAGAACATTGTCCATGTCCACAAGATGTCGACGTAGAACACCTCTTCATCAGGCAAGTCGTCTGAGATTTTCCAATCAGCTGGGATTGGATGATCGGCAAGCAAGTCTGCTAGCGCGTGTCCCATAATGGCTTTAGTTGGAACGTCCATAATCTTGTACTGATTGAGAAGCAACACCCATTTCGAAAGTCGCCCTATTGAAACTAGCTTGGACATGACGTATTTGACCGGGTGAGCTTTGGCAACCAAGTGGATGGTGTAAGTATGCATGTAGTGTCAAAGCTTTTGGACGACAAAGACTAAGGCATGGCACTTCTTGTCGATTGGTGAGTAGTTGAGCTCGACACCAGTGAGGGTTCTACTTAGGTAGTAGAATGCTCTTTCCTTTTGGTCTTCATATTCTTGTGCTAAAAGTGCTCCAATGGAACCTTCTCATGCAACAATGTATAGGATGAGAGACTTTCCAGGAATGGGAGCTTTTAAGATAGGTGGGCTTACCAAGTACCTTTTTATGCTTTCGAAGGCATGGTGGCATTTGTCCTCCCATATGTATGGAGTCTCCTTCTTCATGAGTTGATTGGAAGGTTGACAGCGTTTAGTAAGGTCGGAGATGAAACGCCTAATGAAGCACCAAATGCACACTTCAATGGGTTTATTTTGAGGTTGTAGTGTCGTAGTTTGTCAAATACCATTCGTAAATCCTTTAAGTGATCAGATCTCTTCTTGGTCTTGACAGTTACGTTGCCTACGTAACACTCTACATTTTTGTGTAACATGTCGTTGAAGATCTTCTGCATGGCGCGTAGATATGTGGCTCTAGCCTTCTTCAAGCAAAGGGCATTAACTTGTAGCAGTAGATACCTCTTGGAGTGCGGAAGGCTGTTAGTTCCTTGTCTTCGGGAGCCATGCAGATTTGATTATACCCAGATAAGGCATCCATGAATGATAGTGCCTTATGGCCAGTGGTCACATCCACCATGATTTTGATGATTGGCAAGGAAAAGTCATCCTTTGGGCAAGCATCGTTGAGGTCTAAAAAATTTACGCAAACAATTATTTGTCCAGATTTCTTTAGGATAATGACGATGTTAGAGATCCACTGAGGGTATTACACTTCTCGAATGAAGCCTTCTTCGATTAGCTTGTCAATCTCGGCTTCAATTTATAAGATGAGTTTGGATCGATAATGTCTTTGAGTTTGCTTTATTGGTCGGGTTCTAGGCTTGACTACAAGATGATGCACGAAGATGGTAGGGTCAAGGCCAGACATTTCTTTGTAGGTCCAAGCAAAGACATCTTTGTACTCCAAGAGCAGTTGGTAGTACTCCTCGATTTCTTGTGCACTTAGTAATGCACTTACGAAGATAGGCTTCGGTTCCTCGCTTGTGCCTAAGTTGAGCTTTTGAAGATCATCAACTATGGATTGCTGCCTATCCTAGAGTTGTGGTGGCATAACAGTGGCATCTTCCTCGGGGACTTCATTTTCTTTGTCTTCTTGGATAGTGATGTGGAAGATGTCTTGGACCTCCTCTTTAGTGTCGTCCTCTTGGGATTGTTGGCATGAAGATTGGTGAATATGGATGATGGTGCGCCTCTTTACCTTCAATGGTCTATTTGTGTCAACCACCAAGGTTGCTTGGTGTTTCACCCTTGAAGGAATCAAGCTTCGAACATCGAGCTTTTCTTCCTTTGGCGTTGTCTTTCTCTTTCTAGAAGACTTCTTGGTTTCCTCAAGTCTTTCTAAGGCTGACTGTCGTGGAGGAGAGCTAGCCGTTTTGCTTTGTTTCGTAGGTTTTGAAAACCTTTCGAAAATAGAGCTTTGGGGTGTTGGTGTGTTAAGTCATTTGAAGACAGAAGTTCGGTCTTGACCACTAATGCGATCAAGTGTCGATATTCTTGGTTTTGAATGATTTAGCCTATCAAAGACTGACGTTCGAGGGTCTGGTTTAGGCTCTTCTTGATTTTGTTCAATGCTCATGTTGTTGTGTTGAGCGCTAGCGCTTTTCGCTTTTCTTGAAGCGAAGTCTAGCTTTGTTGTTGTCAGCTCCGTAACCATGCTTCTTCAACTTTTTTGAGTCTCGGTGAGGTTACATTCTTTGTCCTTGATGGTGTTTGAAACCTTTTTTCCAAGATTTGAAGGGGAGGCGAAATTGTACCCAGCCTTTGACATGAGTTTGTAGGCGTTTGGGTCGAAACCTTCTTTGGTCCTCTTGGTTGGAAGAGCACTCGGTTTCGCCCCCTTTAGCAGGGTTTTTACGAAGCCTTGCGGTGGTTTTGAAATTTAAGCATCGTCTAGCTGTGTCAGCATTAAAACAGCATTTATCTTGAGCAGTTTTACTTCGTCCTTATGCTACTGTGTGTTGGCTTTGCTTGTTCTAGTTTCAAATGGGGATTGCCCATTCTTTCTTCTCAATATTGAGATGTATCGGAAGACAGGTGTGTTTGGTCCTTTTGAGGGCATTACACTCCCTTTGATTGTTGTGGGCTTAGCAAGCTCATTGTCGTTCTTGCTTAAAGATGGCATGACTTCCCCTTTTTGTTTCTTTGGTGCGGCTTGCCACTCTTGTTTCTTAAGTGCGGCTTGCCACTCTTGTTTCTTAAGTGCGGCTTGCCACTCTTGTTTCTTAAGTACGGCATTGCCTATGGATTTGATCTTCTTTGGAAGAGCTTCGGGCACCATTTCTTCATCCATGTAGAACTTGGCATCCGCGAAGTGTGACTCAGCTTCGGTGAATGGCTTGGGGTTGCCTTGTACCACCTTCACCCCTTCTCAGTAAAACTTTAGGCATTAGTGTAGGGTGGACTATACTACTCCATTCTCATGGATCCAAGGCCTTCCCAATTGCAAGCTGTAGAAAGTTCTCGCATCAATCACATGGAATAGCGTGTTTGACTTGAGTTCGCCAATTGTCATTTCGATTCGGAGCATGTTCATCCCTCTTTTTCCTTCTTAGTTAAAACCTTGGATTAAAAGACGGCTTCGGGATAGTTCATTTACCTTGATGCTGATTATAGTCATTGTTGCCACATGAGAGTCTGGAAAAGGGTAGCTCTTATGCTCTAGCTCCCTCAAGGTGTTTTTGTACCTATCTTGGGTGTGAGAAGGCTCACCTCGTTTTATCTCCTCTGCTTTGTTCATGGAGGAGATTTTGACAGGTGCAGGTGAGGTCTTGATGGGGGTAGCGTTGATGGTAAAAGCTTCATTGGCGGCCTTATTCCCAATCTTGTTTACCCTTGGAGCAAACACCTTGCCCTTATTGAAGTTGGTGATTGGTTCATTCTTCCCATGATTGGCGATACTCAGCTCCGTGTCATGGGAACGAGTTGCCAGTTCCTCAAATGTTCATGGTTTTATGCTTTGGAGGATGTAATGTAACCCCAATGCATACCTTGAACACACATCTCAATGGCGAAGGTTTAAAAAAGCTGATCTTAGCAATCCAGACTTAATGAACACCATCTGTTGATGTGGTCGACGATAGGTTCATCCTTCAATTGCTTCGTACTCGTCAACTCCAACATGTTTATGGTGCGGCGAGTGTTGTAGAAACGGTTAAGGAATTCCCTCTCAAGCTGGTCCTAGCTGTTGATGGATTCGAGCTCGAGGTCGGTGTACCAGTCAAAGGCATTACCTTTCAACGAGTTCACGAATTGACGAGGTAGTCTCCCTCTGTCCCACCGTTGTTGCAAGTTTTGATGAAATGGGCAATATGTTGTTTAAGATTTCCTTTTCCATCGAATTGCATGAACTTTGGTGGCTGATAGCCCTTTGGCATCCTCAAGGCGTCAATCTTCTTGGAGTAGGGCTTTAAGTACATTATGGAGTCATGCAAGCTTCCTTGGTACTGCGCCTGAATGACGTTAGTGATCATCTCCTGCAGTTGCTAGATAGAGAGATCTCATGAGCATTATTGCTTGGTCTAGCTTTTCTTCCACTTTCTCCTTTAGATGCTCTCTTCCTTTTCATCGGTTTCCTTCTTTGGTGGATTAACCTTTGGGTCAGCTGTGTCGTCTTGTTGCGCCTCTAGATGATTGACTAGCGTAGCAATTTGCAAGTCTTTCTCTTCCATGGTCCTTGTCATCCTTGCAATTGCTTCACTCATTTAAGCCAGCTACTCCTCGATAGAAGTTGCACTAGTAGTCATGATTTGCATGGCTATGGGACAAGAACTGCTTGAGTTAGTGTCAGAAGTCAAAGACTCAGAGTACCTCCTCATACTTTCTTCCCTTGGCACCTTTAGCGAGGCTAGGGTGCTCACAGGTTCGTGCCTTGGGTGCTCTTGCTTCTTCAACAAAGTTGATGGAGGGGTGGAAGCCACGGCAGGGAGAGTTCTTTCCTTGGTTCGGGTTGTGATGCCCAAAGTTCCACCACTTGTGGAAAATATTCCCTTGTTCTTTGTGTTGGTAGCGGGAACAACTTTGTCCTTTCTTGATGCCATTTGTGTGGGTTTTAAAGACAAAGATGAGAGGAAGAGATATCCCACTAGGCGTGCCAAATTTGTAAACCCGAAAATTCTGTATCGAATGAAACAAGAACACGTGTACAAAGTAGATTTGTATTGATGAATTTTGTAGGTTACAATCTTTGTTTACCATTTTCTTATGATTTAGTCTTCAAATTTGTTGTAGATGCGTAGGTTGTTGATCCAAGGGTCGTGATGACTTAATCTTGGATGAACGATTGAATAATTGCTTCAAGTGTTGAGCTTGAAACAATGTATGGATGATCTTCACCTCAGGTTTAAGGCTGCGACAAAGGTAGTGTTTCATGTAGAATTTCATTGATTCAAGGGTGGTGACTTGATCTTGAATCGAACGTTGTTACAAGTTTTGAGCTTCCAAAAAAGTCTTGAAGGAATCGACACAAGTGCTTGTTGATTCTTCAAGGGGAGTGCTTTGGCTTTGGTCGAGAGAAAACTTCAGCTTTGGTTGAATGTTCTTCAAATAGAGCTTTGTTAGTGTATTAGTCTTTAATGATTTGTGCAGAGGTTCTTCTGTGTAGAGATTTTTCAACCCTTATGCTTGTGGGAGGACCCTGTATTTATAGGCTTCTCAAGGCTTGCCTTTGGGTGGATTTGGCTTTGATTTATGTCCTAATTTGTCCATGGCAGAATTTAGGCATGTTTTGTGTCTTAATTTCAGCCACGTTACTCCCTTAGCCAAAATATGAGGCGTTGTTGCCTATTTTGTGAGCAATCTTTAATTCTTGTTTGTTTTATGAAGATGCCTTAACTTTCTTTTCGGTTTTAGGACCAATCTAGACCCTTCTGCAGAATTTCAAGGAGTTTTCTCCCTTGTGCTTATTTTTCAGAAGATTTTATATTCCTTTGCTTGATTTGTGCCACATGTCATTGATGACCTGTCCATTTGTGATGAATTATATGCTACGTGGGGCTTTGTGATGCATCATTTGTATGCAACGAAATTTACATGTCTACAATATGGTTGGGTCACAAGAGGCCTTAGGCAGACCAACATGGCTGCGTGTAGTATTGCATGGCCCCAAGCAGCAATCGAGAGCTTGGTATGTATGACCAACAATTGAGCAATCATTTGTAAGCGCTTAATGAATGCCTCTGCCGGGTCGTGCTGGGTGTGAGCATGGGGTACTGGATGTTCAATCGACATACAGTAGTCATCAAAAGTTCTAGATGTGAATTGTCCAGCATTATCTAATCGAATAGATTTGACTGGATAATCAGGGTGGTGAGCCTTGAGCTTGATAAACCGAGCCAATAGCTTGGAGAAGGCATCGTTCTTTGTGGAGAACAAGCATACATGTGACCAACATGTGGAAATGTCAACCAATACCAAAAATTATCTAAATGGTCCAGAGAGAGGGTGAATTGGTCCACAAATGTTCCCCTGAATCCTTTGTAGAAAAATAAAAAGATTTGAACAAATCTTGTCATAAGAAGATTTGAGGATACAACGCATCGCTGTTCGTCCAGGGTGTCCCAAACGATCATGCCAAAGTGTAATTTCGTGTGCAGTCCTAGAGGTAGGGCCGGCCACATAGCAGCTTTCTATAGGGCGTATGGTTGTAGTATACAAACCACTCGGGATACGCTCCATCTTCTCTAGAATACGCTTATGGCCATATTTGTAGGAAGTGATGCACATAAATTCAACTCCATTTTCTACAAAAGTTTCAACGTGGTAATTATTGTCTCGAATGTCCTCGAAACTCAACAACGTTCTTCTGGAACGTGGAGAATAAAGTGCCTTTTCAATGGTCAAGATTGTACCATTGGACAACATTATATGTGCCTTATGGTATCCTTCGATCAGGTTGGATAGGCCTGAGAGGGTTGTCAAAGGTGCATTCTTAGGTACGATGTTAGTGAAATAGATCCGTTCATGCAAAATGGTGTTTGTAGTTATACTATCTGCCAGACAACTAACTTTCCCACTAGTCATACCTAGAAATAAAAATTAATTTTGAATCGGTCACATGCATAAAAGTTCTAAAAACAAATATCCATTCAAAATAATTTAAGTATTCAAAGATGGTAATTAAAAACTTAATATCCAAAAAAAAAGAATCACCAATAAATAATCCAAACATAAAGGAAAATGTTCAAACTTGAACAAAAAACAAGAGGTGGTTCGGGCACTTAGTGGAATTCGGCCCTAGGGATTTAAATTTGACTAAAAGTAGTTTATGTCTAAGATTCTAAAATTCTTCAAAAAGTAGTTTATGTCTCTTGAAAATCAGAGACCTCTATCTTGGTAGTCTTCGGTTCATCCACTTGCACAAAGTTTGATTCAAACTTCTTATGACGAGAATGATATTCAGCTACAACCTTTGGGGGAGCATGGCAAACATCGGACCAATGGTCTTTTAAACCACAGTGGTAGCACATATCTGCATCCATGGTATCAAGTGCTTTGCCTTTATTCTTGAAGTTCGGGGCCTTAGGAGCAGGGTTAGAATGCTTTTAGGCTCGGTTTCCTCCCTTAGATGGGCCTTGGCTCTATTGACCTTGATGGAGTGGCTATTGACCGCACTTACCATGCCTATGTAGGTGCTTTGGCGTTGGTTTGTGCTATGGTGTGCTTCAGGCACAACAGTCACCCCAGTAGGTCGAGCTTGATGATTCTTCATCAACAACTGATTCAATTTTTTAGCAAGAAGTAAAACAAAGATCAAATCCAAAAAATTAGCGAACTTTTAAGCCCTATATTGTTACTGCAGGACAATATTGATAGCAAAGAAGGTCGAATAGGTCTTCTCCAGGAGATCCTCTTCGAACAAGTTCTCATTACGAAACTTGATAAGTGATCAGATTTGATAAACTTCAAAATTATGTGCAGTGAAACGACATTTCAATTGTCCCTTTGACGAATATTAGTGTTTGCTAATCCTCAAGGCTTCCACAAACCATGAGTCACACCTAGTAGTATGTCATGGCTACCCAAGCTAAGTAGAAGTGGTTGGAGAACCTATCCAGTTACAATTACAATGCAATACGGTCATTCTCTAATACAATACTCTTAATCACATTGTTTGAGTAATCGTTTGTTTCATGTCTACTATCCAATGTAATACTTCTCTATATGATTCAATTGAATATGATTTGGAACAAACTTGCTAATTCATATTTGTATGCTTTGGCAAAAGACTCCCGAATCATATCTCAGAGTATTCTCCCTCCACCATGGAAGGTTAGAGATCCCTTGTTGTGCATTCATATGCCTACATGACTAGATAGCTTGACCCCAACAATGTCGTGGACACTCTCGATGGAATGCCTTTGACATGATCAAAGATCAAGGACCTAACTGTTAGACATCTATGATGCCTCAGGTCAAATGACTACTTTGCATATTGCAACGTATGAGTTCTTACATGACATGTATGTTCGAACTGCTTTTGATCGTTGTTCAGTGTACTCAATTACCTTTTGAGCACCTATGTGTTTGTCTTAATGTCCAACACTAAATGACTTGAGACTAGTCATACTCACGCTCGAGTTAACATAACACATACTAACCTTAGCGGATTGTCAATGCCCAATTGCCAATCCTATGGCCAGGAACGTTTTAGGAATGAACATTAGAGAAAGGTCTCATTAATCTATTTTACTTAGATCACCTTTCTCTTAGATTAAATACATTCCTTGGATTCCCTTATTCCTTAAACACATAATACAATAAATAATGATTAACAATAAGCTTTGCCCTTCATTAAACATATAATAGTTTAACACAATAAGTATTCCAAAAGCTATTACATCCAATGAGTGTCTTTGTGGGCATACTTCCAACAATGTGTACGGTTGGTTGGGTGAGTATTTTGGCACTCGTTTTTCTTCATCAACTTTAGACAAGTTGGGGTATTCTTCAACAACTTTAGTTAAGTTGGGGCCTTTGATGACAAAGTACTCTGACGTGGTTTCTACGAAGAGCCTTGATGATTTGCAGGCATGAGCATTGTTTAGAAGTTGTGACGATTTAAGGATGGACCATTTGGAGAGATTTGGCTCGGGGCGGTGAGGTCTCATAGATGTTTCACACCTTCGTTTCCCAAACTTGTCTTATCTTACAAGTCTTCGCTTGGGGTATGTGTCTTTGCGGCAGGGAAACCGATGTATTGTTTAGCCGTATAGTCCTCACTGTTTCAGGCAAGCTAAAGTAAAACGCATAGTCAAAATCCTTGCAAGTTGTGTATATGCATTGGGAGTCTTGCACCTGCACATGTACAAATGCTTCTATCACCCTACTGACCAAGAACGAGTTTAAGAGTAATCTAGTGACATGTGCTTACGTAGATTGGTGGTCAAAGGTACATCGTGAAGACCTGAGGACGGCAAGTGACACCAATTCTTCTCATTCACGCAATGATGAGCCGAGAAAGGGTTATTCTGTGGTTCCTACGTAGCTAGCACATTTTGATTGTGCGAGTGTAGCTCCTTTGCAAGATGTATGTATTTCCTTCTTTCTTGTGGTTTCTTCTGCTTTCATTGGTTTAGATTTTGTTTCTAACACCTTTCTTTGTCTTCTTTAGGCTGGGCCATCTTGTTCTTTTGATTTGGAAAATGCGGGCATTCATTCCTTTACAGAGATGTTATTTGGAGGCAATCTACCTGTAGATGAGAAGATTGGGGATTCGCCCGGTGTAGAGATTGTTCCAAATCCGACAAGTTGCCCAAGTTTTTCCTGTGTAGGTGAAGGTATGCAAGAGCCCATCATGCATCCAACACCTTTGCCAGCTAGCTTCGAGATCTCACTTAGAGGGCTGAACCTTAGTGGCACTGAGCAGCTTATCCATCGCATCAACCTTCGTGTGGCCATGGATATCAAGAGCTATATTGGAAGAGGATTTCAAAGTGCCCATTAGAGGAACTTGCGTTGCTCAATGAGGACTTATCAATTGCAGCAATATACTTATCAATTGCCCAAGTTTGGTTTTCTCAACAAGCTGCTTTAGAAGATTATCAAGCCACAGGGACTTCTTTAGCTTCCATCCAGGCGTGTCTAGAAACGTTGGTGTGAGAGTGAGAGCAGTTGGAAATCAAAGCATCATGAATTCAAGGTGTTCTCTCGGAGCAGGAAGCTACACTTTCCCAGCATCAAGAGGAGATTTTACGCTTAGAGCAAGAGAAAGGTGTGGCCATGGAAGTGCCCACCTTGTCTCCCACCGATGTGGAGACTAAGACTTTGGAAGGCTTGCTTGAAGGTCGTCGCCGTAGTTTTAAGGACATAGCTTTCAAGTAGTGTCTTCCATTCTTGTGCTTTAAGTCTTCTTTGTTTTTTCTTACTTTGTAATAAGGCTTTGTAGTCAAATTCTTCCTTTAAAGAAATAAAGGCTTTGTAGTCGAATTCTTCCTTTAAAGAAATAAAGTATTCACATTTTGAATTTGCTCTTTATTCTTCAAAGTGTTTTCGTTTTGTTGGTGATGTGACTGTACCTCGAAGTTTTGAAGTTTCAAGTTGCCTACATACCCTCGGTTGAGGAGGGATCAAGTCATGACGTAGTTCAAAGGAAATGATGGATTGTTTTTTTATGGTTTTGATGGTGATTTTTCCGTACACAGTTTATGCTCTTGCGGGCTAGGAGCGTTGAGTGTCACCTTTTAAGCTCATGCGAGCAAGGAGCATTGAGTGTCGCCTTTTAAGCTCGTGCAAACAAGGAACATTGTGCCATGTAGTTTAGGCTCATGCAGGCGATGAGCTTTGTGTCATGTGTAGATGAGCATTGCTTGTTTGGCTTAGGGATAGTAGTGCTTCAAGAATTTGTCATTGATGGGGTTGATCTTTATGTCGTCTTCCTCCACGATTAAGTAGACGTTGTTGGTGTAGACTTCTTGTATTACGTAAGGTCCATCCTGAATGATTATTTTGTGAAAACAAGTTCATTTAAGCAACATCAATAAGCATGCAATTAACAATTACAGGCGGAATCATGCTTGCATGCACTTAAAAACAAAACTTTAACCATGAAATTCAAAGCCTAGTAGATTGGTGAACCAAAACTCAACTCAAAACATAGTGAGTTGAAATTTATACCTTTGTAGATTCCTCTTTGCATAAGCAAAGGCTAATCACCCAAAGAGAGGGCCTTCATTCCTTGCATCTTAAATCTATGGATTTGGATGGAAGAATAGGTTTCTCCAAGTTCCCAAAATTGAGAACCTCTAAGTCTCTTCACCAAGGAGAGATTGGAGAAGAAATGAGTGACCTTGGAGTAGTGGGATTGCAAGATGCACCCCCCAAGGTGGCCGGCCTCTTTAGAGAGAAATGGAGAGACAAGTTCTCACCAATTTTCTCCAAAAGAAAACCCTAATGAATTTTGGCTATAAAGTCATATTTATACCTTTATTCATTTGAGTGGCAAACTTGTAAATAAGTCCAAGTTCACTACCCTAAACAATATGGCCGGCCATTAGGATATTTTGGACTAATTGGGCCTTTGTGAATCATTATTCATTAAGTTGTCATACAACTTAAGTTAATGGGCTTGACGTTCGAAGCCCATTGGGCCTTAAGGTCCAAAACTATCCCGAGGTCTTTAACGAACTTATTCGTTTGATTAATTAACATATTAATTAATCCTTGCCATAAATAAATGATTAAACCATTTAATCATTCTTACTCATCTCCATGGTTTCTTCAATCTCCTCCTTACACGGTGTGCGATCCATTAGGTTCCTTTTAGCGAGGTAGTGGGCGATTAAAACCATTTTACATCGATTGTGAATTGAAACTTACTTTCAATTCTCCCTTTAGTGATTACACACGTTTAGGGCTTCCACAAACCATGAGTGACACCTTGCAGCATATCATGGTTACCCAAGCTAATCAGAAGAGGTAGAGAAAACCTATTCAGTTTGGGATTACAAATGCAATACGGTCTTTCTCTAATCTAATACTCCTGACCACATTGTTTGGTTTGATAGTTTATTTATTCATGTCTACTATCCAATGTGATTCGTGTGCTTATATGATTTCCTTGAATGTGATTTAGAACGACTTTTCTGAATCTCATTCATACTCTGGCCAGAGATTCTAAATCATATCATAGAGTATTCTCCCTCAAACGGTTTGAAGGTTAGAGATCCCTTGTTGCGCATTCACTTGCCTCCATGACTAAGTGGCTTAACCCCAACGATGCCGTGGACACCCCGATGGGGTGACTTTGACATAATCAAAGATCAAGGACTTAACCACAAGACAACTGTGATGCCTCAGGTCAAAGGACTAATTTGCATTATCCCAAACATGAGTTCTCATGTGACATGAGTATGAGAACTCTTCGTTGATCGCGTTCAGTGAACTCATTCTCTACTGAGCACCTACATACTTGTCTTGATGTCACACACACCAATGACTCGAGACTAGTCACTCTCCCTGAGAGAAGACATAGCACGTACCGATCTTGACGGACTGTCAATGCCCAATTGGCAATCCTATGATCAGGAACATTTAGGATGTGTCTACAAAAGAATGGTTTCATGAATCTAACTTCATTAGATTACATTCTTCCAATCACGTATTCCTTGGACTTTATCGTTTAAGCATATAACATTTATATCAGACGGCTCAAACAATAATCTTTGCCCTTTATAGTTAAACTAGATTAGTTTAACATGTAAAATGTCCGTAAAGTATCATCATATGATTGGCTTTAGGGCACATTTCCAACACATCCCACTTGATGTGAACTTTCTTTTTATCTTGTAAGTTGTAATGATGGGCCTTCATAATGCCAAGACAAGATCTCCAGTTTGGAAAGACCTTGGGTGGACTTCTTGTTGAATGCCTTGGATAGCCATGCTTGGTAGCATTCCAAGTGTTGTTGAGCTTTAAGCCTCCTTTCATCGAGTGCTTCCAACTCTTGAAGTTATAGCTTTGCGTTTTCCTATTCAGTCAAGCCTTCTTGTATAGCCATCCTTAGTGAAGGGATTTGACTTTCGAGTGGCAGAACAGCTTCCACGCCATATTCGAGAGAATAAGGCATAGCTTGGGTAGTAGTCCTATGTGTCGTCCTATATGCCCAAAGTGCTTCACTTATTCATTCGTGCCAGTCTCTTTTTGTTCAACCGATTACCTTATTTAGGAGGTTGTACAACATTTTGTTGAATGCTTCTGCAAGACCGTTGGCCGAAGCATGATACATGGAAGACTTGTGTTACTTGAATTTGTATTTCTCGTAAAGCTCGTCCATGAGTCAGTTGGAAAACTGTTTTTCATTGTCAGTGATGATATAGCAAGGCACACCATATCAATGGATGATATGCTTCTTGATGAAATGAACAACAGTTTGCTTCTTGACTTCCCTTAGGGGTACAGGTTCAGCCTACTCAGAAAAGTAATCTGTCACGGCTAGGATGTAGGCTTCTCATGCTGATCACTTTGGTGTGATTGGTCTTACGACGTCCAATCCCTATGCATCAAATTGCCATAAAGCAATTGTAGGGTGTAATGGTTCAAGCAATTGATGTATAAAGTTGGTGTGGAATTGGCAAGCTTGTCACCTTTTGTTGTATTATAGGAAATCTTTCACCATGCTTGGCCAGTAGTAACCCATTCTTTTGAGCTGGAAATGTAGTTTTGGTCTAGACTGATGCGGTCTACATATGCCTGAGTATGCTTCTTCCATGACTTGATTGGCTTCTTCCTCACCTAGGCATCTTAGAAAGTACTCCTTCAAAAGAGCGTCGGTAAAGTGTCTCTTTGTAGTAGAGGAAGCGAGGTGCTCGTCGATGTATTTCAGAGCGGTGTCTAGGATCGTTTGGAAGCTGTCCATGCTCCAAGTAGTTAATCAATGGCTGTCTCTACTCTTCAGTGTCAACTGGAAGTACTTAGATGATGTTTGTATCATCCAGTAGCATTTCAGTGAGGAGTGGGATCACCCATCTTTGGCAAACTGGCATGTCTGCATCTTCATCTTTTCCTAGCGCCGTACTTGAGGCTAGGTTTACAAGAGTGTCCGCCATTTGATTTTTTTTTCCTGGCCCATGTTCTAGCGTCACGGCCTCGAACTTTTGTAGCAGTTGGGTTGCTAGCCGAAAGTATGGGACAAGATCATATTTCCTCACTTCATATTCAATCAAGCGTTTATTGATTATGAGCTTGGAGTCGCCATACACTTTAAGCGTTGTGATTTCCATGTCAATCACCATTTGGTGTTTAATAATTAATGCTTGGTACTCAGCGACGTTGTTGGAGCATAGCTCGATTAGTTGGAAGGAATAGGGTAGTACTTGTCTTTGTGGTGACATGAACACTACTTCTGCCCCTGCTCTGTCTGCTTATGCACATTCGTCGAAGAATAATGTCCATGTTGGGAAGATGTCGACGTAGAACACCTCCTTATCAGGCAAGTCGTTTGAGATTTTCCAATCGGCTAGGATTAGATGATTAGCAAGGAAGTCTGCTAGCGCTTGTCCCTTAACGACTTTAGTTGAGACATAGATGATCTCGTGTTGGTTGAGAAGCAATGCCCATTTAGCTAGTCACCCTGTTAGAATCGGCTTGGACATAATTTACTTAACCAGGTCGGCTTTAGCAACCAAGTAGATGGTGTAAGCATGCATGTAGTGTCTTAGCTTTTGGACGGTGAAGACCAGGGCAGGGCATATCTTCTTAATTGGCTACCCAAGATAATCAGAAGAGGTGGAAAACCTATTTGGTTTAGGATTAAAATTCAATACGGTATTTCTCTAAAACAATACTTGATGTGAAAATGAAGTTGACACACAAATTAAACCCTATTGATGACAATTGTACTAATGATGCAAGTAGGGATCGTTCTAGACCGGGGATTAACTAGGGATGCTAATCAACACAAATAAGACTCAAAAACACTAAACTAGACTCTATAGACTCAAAACTAACTCAAAACACTCAAAACAGCAAGAAACAATAAAAAAGACTCAATTCTAGACCTAATAAGTGATTTGGACGAAAATAGAACTTAAAAGACTCAAAAGATCAAAAGAAAACAGGTTTTGACTCTAAAAACAAGACTTAAAAGCAAGGGGTTTGGTTTTGACGAATTTGAACTTTTAAAACATAAACTTTGTAAACAAACTTAAAGACTCACGAAATTGATGAAATAGAATGGTGAAAGGCTAGTTAGAGGGTTCCTTCTCCACACATGAAACATATGCATACGACTCGATTTCCAGTTACTCTTTCAACAAACCATGAATGACAATGCCCCAAATTAACTAGATTGCACCAATTAATTCTCAGATTTCCCTAAATTCATTGAATTGAATGGAATACGCATTACAACCAAATTATTCTTATCAAGGACCCTAACTATGGAATACGCATGATAGAGACACATATCAAAGATCATTAAGTTCAATGGAAATCATAAGCATTGACGAGGCATTCATAACTATGAAATACGCATGTTACTCTTGCCAAGGATTTACTTAACACAATCGTGACTAGCGACTTTTACTACTTATGAATATAAGTTAATAACGATTAGGTGAAATTCCCTTATACTCTAGCATCAAATTCATGCATGCAAACTAAGTGTCGACCCTCAATCAACATACATAAACATGTTATCAATCAAATAGATAAGTAAACCACATTCACGATTTATGAAATCATAACTGGAGGAAATCAAGTCATATAAAACATATGATCATGGCTTTGAATTCCCCTCTAACTACAAAGAAATTAGTTCCTCATGTTCGCAAATAAACAAAGATAATTAAATTTAAACATTGACATAAAGATAGAAAACACCTAGAAACGCTCCAACAATCCAAGCTCCTTGAATGACATGCACGGCTCCAAGAGTCTCCTTCCTTCTCCTTTGCAAACTCACAGCACAAGAGGGATGTTTGGGTGAATGGTGTAGTGAAAATATGGTAGAGGGTGGTGACTAAATGGTGCAGCAAAGGATGGTATTTATAGGCTGAAATTCGCAGCCCCCATGTAGCAAAGGAAAAGGATTTAAAGGCCTAATTTGTATAGGATAATAACACACAATCCTTGAAGGAAAAGGCTAAGGCTTTTAGAAACCAAGGGGGAAAGGAATAATCAGGTTTCTAGAAGTTCTAGAAAGGTTCGGGGCGTCACTTTTGTGGGACAAGGGATAAGGCCTTCTAGAAAGGTTGTTTTGTGGCTGATTTCTAGAAAAACAAGGGATAAGGTGCAACACCTTTGTAGGAGTGGATAAGGGCTTCTAGAAACCTATTTTAATGTGTTTTAATCTGAAAATAAATCCCCTTTGCAACTGGAATTAAGTTAGGATAGGATTAGGATAAGATAAGATAAGATAAGGTTGGATAAGATTTTGGATAATGTTCCTTCTTTTGAGCTGATTTCTTATCTTCCTTGACTTGGATTTATTTCTTCAGTCTTTTCAGCACATTCCTAGCCTCTTGAACTTCAAATTCGTCCATCCATCTTGCTCCATTCATAAGCTATCCATTTGGTGCCAAAACTACCTCAAAATGCTCCAAATTGCACTTTCTTGCCAACTTTGTCATATGGACCTACAAACACACGAAAATAGCTTAAAACACTATAATAAACACAAACAAACTATGAAAATGCAAGAAAACAAGCTAACTAAGTCGCATAAATATGCTCCTATCAAATTCCCCCACACTTAGCTTTTGCTAGTCCTCGAGCAAAACAAAGGAAACAAAACAAACAAAACAGAACCTAAACCTTCCAACATTTGTCTCAGGGATTTCCAATGAAACATGACACATTAAAAATCACTACTTACATAAATTTTAGTTATCCTTACCCTTGAGCTCATACTTAATCATAGTCACCATTCACTAGCTCACATTTAATCAATTAAAACAACATTTTGAATGTAGTAACATGCCTTAGAGAATTCCCTCAATTCCTTACTAGATAGGCACTCAATTTTCACTCAGATTTTCTGACTACACACCCTACACAGTTATATGTGAGAAGATTGATGTAAACATGTAGACAAACACTCACATATATGTATAACAAAGAAAGCATTTTCTGGAGTTATTAAGCATGCTAAGATATGATCTCATGAATGGAATGCCACTACTTAGACGCGAGAACCAGGGATACCATATGCTCATACCAATCCCAAACTCCACATATTGAAACACATAACACCCAAGATAGAAGTCACAGGGTTGTAACGGGGCTAAGGGTATTGGCTTACAAAGAAAGGTAAGGGTAAACAAACGTTCTTAAAGAAATAGTGAGCAAAGTAATGATTTTGACATTTAGAATTCACTTTTGAATGCAAAAAATCCACTTTAAACACAAAGGGAAAGTTCATGCAACACGTAGGGTCAAATTCAAGCTTTTTGGACCCTTTCTTCAACAACCAACACTTTAGAGCTTTTCAAACATATTTTTCAACTCTTCTTCATTCTTTTCACAACTTTTCTTTTTTTTCTTTCTATTTTCCACGAATTTTTTTTCTTTTTCTTTTGTACCCGTGCCTCATTTAAGACTTTGGCACACACACACGCACAAAAATCTCTTCCCCCACACTTGTTTTCGGCAATATGTTGATCAAAAGGAATTCCCTCTAAGTCATGCTCCAATATACTTTAAGAACAAGGGTATGGGTAGTCCTAATCTAGGCTAGGTAAGGATAATGTGGCTAACAAAGAAAATAGGCTAAAATAAGGCTCAAATGGGGTTAAACCTACAAAACAAATGCATGGTATGAAGGCTTTTTGGCTCTGGTGGTAACTACTAAACAACTTCATCTTGTTATATGTTATGCACTCAATTTTAAAGCTTTGAATGAAACGGGCATGAGTGCTAGTATTTGGAACTAAAGTGATAAAACGCCTTCTAAGTAGCAACCAAGCAAAGAATACTGAGATCATGCAACGACTTAGAAAACAAGAAATCACAGATTAATAACTCTCCAAATACAGTTTAGGCTCAAGTCTCTCAGGGTTGTAGCGTTAGTTTGAGTTACTTCCTTCAAGCATGTTACAAAAACTGATTTTTTCTTTGTGATTACATGTGAATTCGTAAACTATAACTATAACCAAGCATAAACCAAAGAGCATATCAAACTTCCATCCATGTTTGTAACTTTCTTTAATAGTCATGCAATTAAAAACCAAATCCTCATCATTGTGTTGGAAGGTACTCTAAGACACAAACAAACACACAAAAACGACTCTTTTTGGGTTTTTCGAAACAATTTTTCAAATTTGTATGGGATTTTCGGATTTTTATGTCAAAACACACTAAAAAGCTTCAAAACACACTAAAAACAGTGAAAAACAACTTTTGAAATGTTAGGTGGTAAAATCCTACGAATTTTTCAACAAAAACATTTGTTTACCCCCCCCCCCACACTTAAACCAAACATTGTCCTCAATGGTTCAAGCATAGACGCACACCAATGCAAGCAAATAACACAACTAGCAAACATGACAAATATGGCAAAGTAAAAGCAAGAAAGAATAGGGTTTAGGAACGCAAATCTGGTTGTGATGCTGGAGCTTCCTAGGTCTTCTTTATTCACATGGGTTGCCTCCCAAGAAGCGCTTGCTTTAACGTCTTCCAGCTGAACGATACCTCCCTTTAAACTCCCCTAGGTCCCACATCATGGATTTGATCTTTGAATGGGAGGTGATGCTTGAAATGATCCGGTAATGGTTTAAATTCTAGAGTGGGTGCCTGAATCATTAACAACATATTAGTATAAAACAAAATTGAAATTTGAGTAGGTGGCTTACCTGTTTGCTCCGACAAGAACTCAAGGACAAACACTACTTCTTTGAAAGTTTTTGGAATGTTGGACTTGGCCAGATTTAGTGGGAGGGTTGTGACTTGTCCTGTATCATAAAATGCAACTTCTTTAGGGTTGGTTGTGCCAAGTACATCCTTTTTTATGAATTCTTGGTGTTCCCCAGCCACTTCTTTCTCTTGAATCCTTCTTCTTGGTGTACAATTCGCTTCAGGGAATTCAACACAATCTGGACCTTGTTTTGGTGTACCAAGAAGTGGGATATCACTTTGCACCTTGGGAAGGGCTTCCACGATGTCTTTTTCACTCTCTTCTTCCTTAGGAATAAAAAATCTGCGAGGAAAAGGGACATCTAGTGGAATGGGGTAAGAAGCAATTGAATTTGGCCACCTTACCTGAGTTGGATGACATAGGGACTATAGGAGGTTGCGGCAAGCGTTGTTCTACCCTTGCCGTGGGTGTGTCTTCTTCCTCCTCCTCAATTAGTAGATGTTCGTCCTCCTCTTGGCTTTGTTTTGACCCCCTTGGTTCAGCTCTAACCTCCATGGCACTTCCCAAAGTGATGGCTTCAGTAATTTCAAAATCTTCCATTGAATTTACAATGTTTGCGTTGGAGAATTCACTTTGTTCTTGAATTTGTGCCATGAACTCCATAATCTGCCCAACTTGCTTCTCTAATTCATCCATCTTTTTGGCTTGATTTTGCATCCTTTTGGTTTGATTTTCTTGCCCCTGAGACAAATTGGTGAGTAACTTAAGAAGTGTATCATTATCCAAGGACGTACCTGAACTTTTTTGGGAAGATTGTGGGGGAGGTTGTGGTGGTGCATATGGCGTTGTATAGAACCCTTCATATGGCTGCCAATATTCTCCTTGTTGAGCCTCCTTGGCTTGATTTTGTGAGCCCTGCGCCAAAGAAATTAATTCCTCAAGAATTTGATTATAATCGATTGATGAACCTGAGTTTGGTTGGGCATATTGTATATGAGGTTGTGGCGGCTGCGCATGACTTGAATAGAACTCCTCATATGGCTGCCAATATCCTTTGTGTTGAACTTGTTGAGATTCCCACCACATAGAGTTTGAATGATCACTCCAATCTCTTTGTGAACGTTGATTTGCTTGGTATTCTTGCCTATAAGACACACCAAATGTAGGGGCACTTTGCCTTGTGGTCCTTTCAGCATACTGCGACAATTGAGAAGTAAGATTTGCTATTTGAGCTTGAATGTTAGCAATTGCCATATCTTGCTTCTCTAGTACCTAAAATCAAAGAAAGAAAACTAAATCAAATATCAAAAGTAAAAGACACGAACAGAAACAAAGGGGGACTAGCAATTTCGCTAATCCCCGGCAACGGCGCCAAAATTTGATGTGAAAATTAAGTTGACACACAAATTAAACCCTATTGATGACAATTGTAGTAATGATGCAAGTAGGGATCATTCTAGACCGGGGATTAACTAGGGATGCTAATCAACACAAATAAGACTCAAAAACACTAAACTAGACTCTATAGACTCAAAACTAACTCAAAACACTCAAAACAGCAAGAAACAATAAAAAAGACTCAATTCTAGACCTAATAAGTGATTTGGACGAAAATAGAACTTAAAAGACTCAAAAGATCAAAAGAAAACAGGTTTTGACTCTAAAAACAAGACTTAAAAGCAAGGGGTTTGGTTTTGACGAATTTGAACTTTTAAAACATAAACTTTGTAAACAAACTTAAAGACTCACGAAATTGATGAAATAGAATGGTGAAAGGTTAGTTAGAGGGTTCCTTCTCCACACATGAAACATATGCATACGACTCGATTTCCAGTTACTCTTTCAACAAACCATGAATGACAATGCCCCAAATTAACTAGATTGCACCAATTAATTCTCAGATTTCCCTAAATTCATTGAATTGAATGGAATACGCATTACAACCAAATTATTCTTATCAAAGACCCTAACTATGGAATACGCATGATAGAGACACATATCAAAGATCATTAAGTTCAATGGAAATCATAAGCATTGACGAGGCATTCATAACTATGGAATACGCATGTTACTCTTGCCAAGGATTTACTTAACACAATCGTGACTAGCGACTTTTACAACTTATATAACAATTAGGTGAAATTCCCTTATACTCTAGCATCAAATTCATGCATGCAAACTAAGTGTCGACCCTCAATCAACATACATAAACATGTTATCAATCAAATAGATAAGTAAACCACATTCACGATTTATGAAATCATAACTGGAGGAAATCAAGTCATATAAAACATATGATCATGGCTTTGAATTCCCCTCTAACTACAAAGAAATTAGTTCCTCATGTTCGCAAATAAACAAAGATAATTAAATTTAAACATTGACATAAAGATAGAAAACACCTAGAAACGCTCCAACAATCCAAGCTCCTTGAATGGCATGCACGGCTCCAAGAGTCTCCTTCCTTCTCCTTTGCAAACTCACGGCACAAGAGGGATGTTTGGGTGAATGGTGTAGTGAAAATATGGTAGAGGGTGGTGACTAAATGGTGCAGCAAAGGATGGTATTTATAGGCTGAAATTCGCAACCCCTATGTTGCAAAGGAAAATGATTTAAAGGCCTAATTTGTATAGGATAATAACACACAATCCTTGAAGGAAAAGGCTAAGGCTTTTAGAAACCAAGGGGGAAAGGAATAATCAGGTTTCTAGAAGTTCTAGAAAGGTTTGGGGCGTCACTTTTGTGGGACAAGGGATAAGGCCTTCTAGAAAGGTTGTTTTGTGACTGATTTCTAGAAAAACAAGGGATAAGGTGCAACACCTTTGTAGGAGTGGATAAGGGCTTCTAGAAACCTATTTTAATGTGTTTTAATCTGAAAATAAATCCCCTTTGCAACTGGAATTAAGTTAGGATAGGATTAGGATAAGATAAGATAAGATAAGGTTGGATAAGATTTTGGATAATGTTCCTTCTTTTGAGCTGATTTCTTATCTTCCTTGACTTGGATTTATTTCTTCACTCTTTTCAGCACATTCCTAGCCTCTTAAACTTCAAATTCGTCCATCCATCTTGCTCCATTCATAAGCTATCCATTTGGTGCCCAAAACTGCCTCAAAATGCTCCAAATTGCACTTTCTTGCCAACTTTGTCATATGGACCTACAAACACACGAAAATAGCTTAAAACACTATAATAAACACAAACAAACTATGAAAATGCAAGAAAACAAGCTAACTAAGTCGCATAAATATGCTCCTATCAATACTCTTGACCACATTGTTTGGTTTTACAGTTTATTCACGTCTACTATCCAATGTGATTCTTTTACTAATATGATTAACTTGAATGTGATTTGGAACGATATCCTAAATCTCATTCATGCTCTAGCCAGAGATTCTTAATCATATCATAGAGTACTCCCCCTCAAATGGTATGAAGGTTAGAGATCCCTTATGTGCATTCACTTGCCTCCATGGCTAAGTGGCTTAACCTTAACTATGTCGCGGACACCCTTTGACGGAGTGACTTTGACATAGTCAAAGAACAAGGACCTAACCACAAGACAACTATGATGCCTCAGGTCAAAGGACCACTTTGCATTATCCCAACCATGACTTCTCATATGACATGAGTATGAGAACTCCTTGTTGATGGCGTTCAATGGACTCATTCTCTATTAAGCACCTGCATGCTTGCCTTGGTGTCAGTCACACCAATGACTCGAGACTAGTCACTCTCTCTAAGAGAAGACATAGCACCTACTAATATTAACGGACTGTCAATGCCCAATTGGCAATCCTATGATTAGGAACATTGAGGGTATGTATACCAAAGAGAATTGTCTTATGAATCTAACTTCTTTAGATCACATTCTCCCAATTACATATTCCTTGGACTTATCGTTTAAGCATATAACATTTATATGAGACGACTTTAAACAATAATCTTTGCCCTTTATATTAAACTAGATTAGTTTAACATGTTAAATGTCCATAAAGTATCATCACATGATTGGCTTTTAGGGCACATTTCCAACAGTAGTAGAGTGCTCTTTCCTTTTGGTCTTCATTTTCTTATGCCAAGAGTGCGCCATTGGAACCTTCTTGTGCAGCAATGTATAGGATGAGTGACTTTCCAAGCACAGGAGCTCCTTAGACAGGTGGGCTTGCCAGGTACCTTTTTAGGCTCTTAAAGGCATTGCGACATGCGTCATCCCATATGAATGGAACGTCGTTCTTCATGAGTCGACTGAAGGGTTGACAGCGTCTAGCAAGGTTAGACATGAAGTGCCTAATAAAGGCTAGCCATCTTTGTAGACTTTTCAGATCGTGTAGATTCCTTGGCTCATGCATGCTTTGAATGGCCTTAATATTTGATTAGTCCACTTCAATGCCACGATGCTTGATAATAAAGCCGAGGAACTTCCTAGAGGTGACGCCAAATGCACACTTTAACGTGTTCATCTTGAGGTTGTAGTGCCGTAGTTTGTCGAACACCATTCGTAAATCCTTCAAGTGATCAGATCTCCTTTTGGTCTTGACAACTATGTCGTTGTAGACATGTAAATTTCATTGCATACAAAAGATCCATCGCAAAGCTCCATATGGCATATGACTCATAACAAATGGACAAGTCATCAATGACCTGTAGTACAAATCAAGCAAGGGAAGTATAAAATTTTCCCAAAATTCAGCTAAAGGGGCAAAACTCCCTTAAATCCGGCAAAAAGGCCCAAATTGCTCTCAAAATCAGAAAGAAAAGGTATCTTCATAAAACAAGCAAGAATTGAACATTGCTCACAAAATAGGCAACAAGGCCTAATAATTTCAACCAAATGAGTAAAGTGGATGAAATTAAGACACAAAACATGCCTAAATTCTCCCATGAATGAATCAAGACACAAATAAAGGCCAAATCCACCCAAAGGCAAGCCTTGAGAAGCCTATAAATACAAGGTCCTCCCACAAACATAGGGGTCGAAAAATCTCTACACAGAAGAACCTCTACCAAACCTTTGAAGACTAATACGCTACTAAAGCTCTCTTCGAAGAACATTCAACCAAAGCTGAAGCTTCCTCTTGACTAAAGTTGAAGCATTTTCTTGAAGAATCAACAAGTGCTCATGCCAATTCCTTTAAGACTTTGTTGCAAGCTTATAAACTTGTAGAAACATTCATTTCAAGATCAAGTTGTTAAAACCCTTGAAGCAACGAAATCCCGCATCAAACACCACCTTTGCCACACCCTTGAGGTGAAGATCATCCACACGTTGTTTTTAAGCTCAAAACTTGAAGCAATCGTTCAACCGTTCATCCAAGATCAAGTCATCACGACCCTTGGATCAACAATCACGCATCTACATCAAATTTGAAGATTGAATTAGAGGAAAAGTTGTAAACGGATTTTCATGTTTCATTCGATATAGAATTTTCATGTTTACAAATTTGGCACGCGACAAAACTGACCCAAAGGTTTATCCACTAAAGGAGGAAACCAATGAAATGGAAGAACCTCTAGTGGAGAAAGCGGAGGAGAAGCTAGACCAAGCAACATCACTCATGGGATCTTTCTTTATCTAGCAGTTGTAGGAGATTATCACTAGCACCATCAAAACGTAGTACCAAGAAAGCTCGCATGACTCCGTGCTATACTCAAAGCCTTACTCTAAGATGATTGACGCTTAAGGATGCCAAAGGGTTATCAGCTACCAAAGTTCATGCAATTCGATGGAAAAGGCAGTCCTAAACAACATATTGCCCATTTCATCGAAACCGGCAACAACGTTTGGATAAAGGGATACTACCTTGTTAAGCAGTTTGTGCGCTCGCTGAAAGGTAATGCTTTTAACTGGTACACCAACCTCAAGCCCGAATCCATCAATAGCTAGGACCAACTTGAAAGGGAATTCCTTAACAACTTCTACAACATTCACCTCACCATAAGCATGCTGAAGTTAACGAGTATGAAGCAATGGAAGAATGAACTTGTTGTCAACTACATCAACATATGGTTTTCATTAAGTCTAGATTACAAGGATTGGTTTTCTGAAACCTCCACCATTGAGATGTGCATTCAAGGCATGCATTGGGGGTTACACTACATCCTCTAAGGCATAAAGCCAAGGACATTTGAGGAACTGGTGACTCATTCCCACAACATGAAGCTGAGTATCGCCAACCATAGGAAAAAGGAGCCAATCACCGACTTCAAGAAGGACAATGTGTTCGCTCCCAAAGTAGATAAAACTGGGAAACAGCTCGCCAAGGAAGCTTTTTCTGTCAACGCTACCCCCATCAAGACCTCCCTTGTGCCTGTCAAGATCTCCTCCAAGAACAAAGTGAAGGAGATAAAAAGAAGTGAGCCTTCTCGTACCCAAGATAGGTACAAAAACACCTTAAGGGAGCTGGAGTAAAAGACCTACCCTTTTCCAAACTCTGAAGTGGCTGTAATGCTAGACGACCTGCTAGAGAAGAAAGTGATCGAGCTGCCTGAATGCAAGCACCCGGAAGAGATGAATCGCATTAATGATCCTAGTTACTGCGAATACCATCGTATCGTGAGCCATTCTGTTAGCAAATGCTTCGTCCTTAAGGAGCTCATCGTGAAGCTCACACAACAAGGGAAAATTGAACTTAACCTTGAAGACATGGCCGTAACACACACTACTGCGATTTTGTTTGGATCCTTCGATCCCTTGCCTCTCCAAGTGATGCATGCCCACTCCCATCCTTGCTCAAGCTTCATGGCACCTTCTACACAGCCATAACTGGGGGCAAGTGACCAAAATGTACTTACCAACGATGAATAAGTATGGACATTAGTGACCTACAAAAAGACAAGGAAGCCAATACCCCAAGCCTTAAAACTAATGGTGGAACAGGAGACAAAGCAACGCCACAGTAACAATTGGAAGCCTAAAAGAAATGTAAAAGTTGCTAAGTCGACATACGCTGGGGAACCTATGGAGCAAGAGCCTCGCATTCTCGTCTCCTTGCATAAGTACTTCCCAAAGGATTTCTTCCAACAATGCACTACCGCTGCCTGTCACATGGTTGAAATAGAAATAGAAGAGCCTTTCAAAGGCAAAGTTATCACCGTTGAGGAATAGAAAACTCCTATGCCTGAATAAAGCCTGGTGTCATACTTTAGCATCCAGGTGGCGTTGCAATTGCCCAAAGGCGTGCGAAGAGCACTAATAACGGTCTTGGCAAGTCCCGATGTCCACGAAGTGCAAGAAAGCAAGGATGAAAGCTCAAAGCTTCAGCCACATGAATATGCCACATGCTGTGCCGCCTATGACACAATCCGTTTCACTGATGAAAACTTCTTGTTGGGATCAAAGCCTCACAATTGTCTTCTCTTTGTCTCTGTGTACGTAAGGGAGCACAAAATCAACCGTATGCTTATGGATGGAAGATCAATCATAAACATCATGCCAAAGTGAACAATGACTACAATCCGCACCAAGGTGGATGAGCTATTCTAGAGCTGCCTCCTAATCCAAGGTTTTAACCAAGGAGGACAAAGAGTGATGAGCATGGTCTGTGTGGAGATGACCATTGGCGAACTCAAATCAAGCACATTATTCCACGTGATTGATGTGAGAACTTCCTACAACTTGCTCTTATGAAGGCCTTGGATCCACGAGAATGGGGTAGTGTCGTCCACCCTCCACCAATGCCTAAAGTTCTACTGAGAAGGAGTAAAGGTGATACAAGGTGACACCAAGCTGTTCACCGAAGCTGAATCACACTTCATGGATGCCAAGTTCTACATGAATGAAGAAATGGTGCCCAGAGCTCTTCCAAAAGAAATCAAATCCATAGGCAAAGCTGCACCTAAGAAACAAGAGTGGCAAGCCGTGCCCAAGAAATGAGAAGGGGAAGCCGTGCCATCTTCAAGCAAAGATGACGATGAGCCTCTTAAACCCATAAAAATCAAAGTGAGTATGATGCCCTTAAAAGGATCAAACACACCCATCTTTCGATACATCCCAATGTCGAGAAGAAAGAATGGGCAATCCCTGTTCGAAACTGGAACAAGCAAAGCTAACACACAACTGCACAAAGATGATGTAAAGCTACTCAAGACAAACACTGCTTTACCTCTGACGTAGCTAGGTGATGCTAAAATTTCAAAACCACTGCTAGGCTTTGTAATACCCCTACCAAAGGGGGTAGAACTGAGTGATGTTCCAACCAAGAAGACCAAATAAGGTTTTGACCCAAATGCCTACAAACTCATATCAAAGGCTAGGTACGGTTTCGCCTCCCCTTCAAATCTTGGAAGAGAGGTTTCAAACATCATTAATGACAAAGAATGTGACCTCACCGAGACTCAGAAGAAGTTGAATGAGCATGGTTACGGAGTTGGCAACAACAAAGCTAGACTTGGCTTCACACCAAATATGCCCGTTAAGATTTCCAAAAAATTGAAAAACGCTAGCGCTCAACGCATCAACGTAAGCGTTGAGCAAAGTGAAAAGGAGCCTAAACCCTCCCCTCAAACATCATCTTGTACAGGATGAACCGTTTAAAACCTAGAATTTTGGCACTTAATAACATTGGTGATCAAGACCAAACCTCCACCTTCAAAAGGCTTAATACACCAATACCTCAAAGACATCTTCCACATCACAATCCAAGAAGACAATGAAGACGAAAATCCCAAGGAAAACATCACTGCTGCACCACCACAGCTCGAGGATGGGGGGCAAGCTATGGTTGATGATCGTAATGAGCTCAACTTAGGCACAAGCGAGGAACTAAAGCTTAACTTCGTAAGTGCATCACTAAGTGCAGACCAAATCGAGGAGTAATCAAACTACTTTTGGAATACAAAGACATCTTTGCTTGGACCTACAAAGAAATGTCTGGCCCTGACCTTACCATCGTTGTGCATCATCTTGTAGACTCAAAGCAAACTTAAAGCCTGGAACGCGACTGATAATGCAAATGTCCTAAGTCATACTCGTATGCTTTGGAACAAACATCCTAAGTCATACTCGTATACTTTGGCCAAAGACTCCCAAATCATATCTCAGAGTATTCTCCCTCCACCATGGAAGGTTAGAGATCCCTTGTTGTGCATTCATATGCCTACATGACTAGATAGCTTGACCCTAACAATGTCGTGGACACTCTCGATGGAATGCCTTTGACATGATCAACGATCAAGGACCTAACCATTAGACATCTATGAAGCCTCAAGTCAAATGATTACTTTGTATATTGCAATTTAGAAAGTTCTTACATGACATGTATGTTCGAACTGTTTTTTTATTGTAGTTCAGTGTACTCGATTACCATTTTGAGCACCTATGTGTTTGTCTTAGTGTCCAACACTAAATGACTTGAGACTAGTCATACTCGCGCTTGAGTTAACATAACACATACTAACCTTAGCGGATTGTCAATGGCCATATGGCAATCCTATGGCTAGGAACGTTTAAGGAATGAACATAAGAGACAGGTCTCATTAATCTAAGTTACTTAGATCACTTCTCTCTCTTAGATTAAATACATTCCTTGGATTCCCTTATTGTTTAAACACATATTACAATAAATAGTGATTAACAATAAGCTTTTCCCTTCGTTAAACATATAATAGTTTAACACAATAAGTATTCCAAAAGCTATTATATCAAATGAGTGGCTTTGTGGGCATACTTCCAACAACAACGTCACCACCGAGGAAAGTTGTGACCAAAAGGCACTACACAGAGTAAAAATGCTGCAGTCTTTTGCACAACCCCACACCGTAAAAGTGACGCACTGCAACAAGCTCCAACCAGCAAGAAGGGCACGGCAGCAGCAGCTATAGGGCACACCAACAGCAGCAAGCCCACGGCAAAGGCTTCAAGGTAGTCCACGGCAAGCAATTGTGTGTGTGAAAAAAATGCACACCCAATTGTCCTATAAATAGGGGTCAATTGCTTCTTAACGCTATGAGGGAAATACCCAAATAGAAAAAGGAAAGTCAAAACAATGAAGCACATTCCCACCAAAAGAAGGAAGCAAATTCCAAGAAAAAAAAAATAATGGCAAGTTTCAGCCAATCTGTGCAGGCAGGACATTTTTGGTAATAATTTAACTTTCCGGAAGAGTTTTGATGCAAGGCCAATTGGAGAAGGAAGCTAAGTGGCTGAGATCATTGTATCCAAATGTCATAATTTTCCCTAAAGCCAAATATTCCAGTTTTCAAAATCATTCCCGCAGAAGTTGCTTTCCCGTCAGGATTGCGCAGCTGTAGGAAAATGCAAAGTTGAAGGCCTTCCCGATTTTTCCTAGTCACATACGATATATGCCTGGAAAGATAAGGGATAAAGCTATGTTTCCCATATTTTTACAGAAATTTCCAGAAGAGAAATCAACCTCAGACTGGGCGTGCAATTCAGATGACATGTTTCCCAAAACAAAAAAAGGAAAGGAGAAATACCTCTTTGTCGTGGAGAGTCAAAAGGGGTAAGAAAAATACTCCTCCTTGCTGTAAGAAATCAAAAAAGGGAAAGAAAAATCCTTTTTTGCTATGGAAATCAAAATAAGAAACAAAAAGAAATAAAATCATTCCCTCCCTTGCCGTGGGAAATCACAAGACGAAGCACAAAGTACTCCTTGCCGTGGGAAATTCAAAACAAGAAACAAAATCCCCTTCCTTGTCGTGGGGAAAGAAAAGAGGAAAGACAAATTTTCCCCTTGCCGTGGGGATCAAAAGGGAAAGGAAGAAAAATTGTCCTCCTTGCCATAGGGAAGAAAAGAAAATGGAGAAAGTGAAAAATGCACATCCTACTCACCCAAGGATAAGCATTACATATTTCCAAAACCTTGAATGAAATCATAAAAGCTTTCCAACACTTTGAAGGAAGTCACCTTCGTTACCAAAATTGAAGGGGATTTCTATCGAAGGGAGGAAAACATTTTTTCCTACAACCACAGGAAAATAAAATCAAAATGCACTACATGTATTTTGTCACAATTATGGAAAATCAACACGCACAAGAAGTGTGTGCCAATTTGTCCATTTTCAAAAATTTCTTTCAAGATCAAGCCTCTACGGCCTTCAAGAAACAATGTCATTTATTTCAAGATCAAGCCTCTATGGCCATTGAAGAAAAAATATTATTTCTTTCAAGATCAAGCCTCAAATGGCCCTTGAAGAAAAATGTCGTTTCTTTCAAGATCAAGCCTCAACGGCCTTTGAAGAAAAGATTCGTTCAAGAAACACGCCTCAACGGCCCTTCAAGAAGCAAATGTTGGAAATGTGCCCTAAAGCCAATCATGTGATGATACTTTACGGACATTTCACATGTTAAACTAATCTAGTTTTACATATAAAGGGCATACATTATTGTTTGAGCCGTCTCATATAAATGTTATATGCTTAAACGATAAAGTCCAAGGAATATGTGATTGGGAGAATGTAATCTAATGAAGTTAGATTCATGAGACCATTCTTTCGTAGACACATCCTAAACGTTCCTGATCATAGGATTGTCAATTGGGCGTTGACAGTCCGTTAAGATCAGTACGTACTATGTCTTCTCTCAGGGAGAGTGATTAGTCTCGAGTCATTGGTGTGTATGACATCAAGACAAGTACGTAGGTGCTCAATAGAGAATGAGTTCACTGAACGTGATCAACGAAGAGTTCTTATATTCCATGTCACATGAGAACTCATGGTTGGGATAATGCAAAGTAGTCCTTTGACCTGAGGCATCACAGTTGTCTTGTGGTTAAGTCCTTGATCTTTGATTATGTCAAAGTCACCCCCTCGGGGTGTCCACGGCATCGTTGGGGTTAAGCCACTTAGCTATGGAGACAAGTGAATGCGCAACAAGGGATCTCTAACCTTCAAACAGTTGAGGGAGAATACTCTATGATATGATTTGGAATCTCTGGCCAGAGTATGAATGAGATTAGGGAATGCGTTCCAAATCACATTCAAGGAAATCATATAAGCACACGAATCACATTGGATAGTAGACATGAATAAATAAACTATCATACCAAACAATGTGGTCAAGAGTATTAGATTAGAGAAGGACCGTATTGCATTTGTAATCCCAAACTGAATAGGTTCTCTATCCTCTTCTGATTAGCTTGGGTAACCATGATATGCTGCTAGGTGTCACTCATGGTTTGTGGAAGCCCTAAACGTGTGTAATCACTAAAGGGAGAATTGAAAATAGTTTCAATTCACAATCGATGTAAAATGGTTTTAATCGCCCACTACCTCGCTAAAAGGAACCTAATGGATCGCACACCATAAAAGGTGGAGATTGAAGATTAAACGGAAATGAGTAAGAATGATTAAATGGTTTAATCATTTATTTATGGCAAGGATTAATTAATATGTTAATTAATCAAACGAATAAGTTCGTTAAAGACTTCGGGATAGTTTTGGACCTTAAGGCCCAATGGGCTTCGAAGGTCAAGCCCATTAACTTAAGTTGTATGACAATTTAATGAATGAAGATTCATTAAAGCCCAAAAGCCCAAAATCCCCTAAATGGCAAGCCATAGTGTGATGAATTAGGGTTTTGGTTATTTAGGTCACTTAAAGAAGTGACTATATAAATGACTTTATAACTAAATATTCATTAAGTGATTAAGGGTTTATTTTGGGGAAAATTGGTGAGAATTGTCTCTCCATTTTCTCTCTAAAGAGGCCAACACCTTGGAGGGTACATCTAGCAATCCTACTACTCCAAGGTCACTCATTTCTTCTACAATCAAACCTTGGTGAAGAGACTTAGAGGTTCCCTATTTTGGGAACTTGGAGAAACCTAATTTTCCATCCAAATCCATGGATCTAAGAAGCAAGGAATGAAGGCCCTATCTCTTTGGGTGATTAGCCTTTGCTTATGCAAAGAGGAATCTACAAAGGTAATAATTTCAACTCACTTTGTTTTGAGTTGATTATTGGTTCACCAATCTACTAGGCTTTGAATTTCATGGTAATGTTTTGTTTTTGAGTACATGCAAGCATGATTCCGCCTTTAATTGTTAATTGCATGCCATATGATGTTGCTCAAATGAACATGTTTTTCAAAATAATCCCTTCAAGTGGTATCAGAGCCTAGGTCTAGTAGTTGGTGAATCATTTTGGGTTTTGTAGTTCATAAGTTTATGATTTAAAAGTTGTAATTGTTACAAGCTTTATTCTTGCTTCTTTGAATGTAAATTTTGTTTGAAAATTTGCCATCTCAAATGTTGTAGATGTAGTTCATATGAGGATGAATATTGGAGCTAAAATTTGGTGCCATGTTTTTGGGGATTTTCGGCCAAATCCAAAGGGTGATTTTTTGGGTTCATGTTTGTCTTGTTAAAATGGTTTTAAGGTGACTTTTGGAACCCCTAAGTACCCTAGGATGTTAGCCTCATTTTGAATGATAAAAATTTGAGTTTTATTGCATGAAAACATTCATGGAGCTCTTATGGGTTTTCATGGATGTTCTTCATATGTTCTTGATGTTCTTGCCAAGAACACAAAGGTTTGTGTTTTGATTCAAAGTTTTGATTTATTTCATAAAGTTTATGATATATGTTTTTCAAATGATTTATCATGTATTTAAAGTGTTAAATATTTGTATAAATGATGATGGAAACATCAATCATCAAAACATATATTATTTTTATGAAAGTATTTAAAGTGTTAAATATTTGTATAAATGATGAAAGAAATATCAATCATCAAAACATATATTATTTTTATGAAAGGTGAAAGCACTACTTGATTGTTTTTGACAAAACTAATAAATCAAAACACCCACCACTTCTTTTTATCCCTAAAAACCGGCCACCCTAATAAAATAGGGTATTTTTGGGGCTTTTATGCAATTACATAAAGTTTTGATACTTTTGTGTATTTGTACTTTGACCCGAAAGTTTACGTTTTGACGTTAAGGCCTAAAAACGCTAAAGGACAAATTGTTTTGCTCCTTTAATGAAGTTTTTGAATTTATTTAAATTTTGGGTTCTAGTTGTATTTACATGAAGTAGTGACTTTTATGTTTTTACAAAGTGACCCCAAAAGTTTATGTTTTCGCAATATGGCCCAAAAAGTTGTGGTTATTGCATGATGGCCCAAATAGGATGAGAACAAAATTGTTTTGTCTCTTTAAATGAGAATTAGATTTTCATTTTGTTTAGCTCCACTTAAATCAATTTTATGGATACAAAAACCAAATGAAAATGTTGCATTCAATTAATTAGTTAAAGCGTTAATTAATTAAAGGATGATTATGAACCTAAGCCTAGTATAATTGAGCTATGTGAAAGGCGTTTCAAATTTGTTTGAACCATGGGAATGTGTAGATTAGATTTTGGTTGTAATTTGATTTGATCAAATGTTGTAAAAGGGCATAAGTCCTTCTTTACTTTAAGGTAATTTGTTTTATGCAAATGTTGTAATGAGCATAAGCTCATCCTTTACTTTGAAGTATTTCTTTCTTGCTTTATATGATATGCATGAAAATGAAGTAATTGGGTCCAACGCCCCTAAGACAACACGCCTTAATGTGATTAAACGCGTAACTAAAATCAATCTCCATCCCTAGACCGAGATTCAACACAAGGCTCGTGTTGAATCTAAACAAAGGTTCATAGTCATCCTAAGGCCCTAAGGCAACTATATAGTCCATCAAATGAATGCAAACCTTATGTTAGTAGTAACATATACTCTTGCTTTAAAAACCGTTTTAAAAGCATAGTGGGAGTATTATGTACAACTAAAACAATCATATGGACCAATAGTTGTAATAGGACCAAAATTGTTTTAATAGAGATTAAAATGTATGTTTATATGTGATGAGACCAAAAACCCTCAACCAAACCAATATTAAGTTGATAAGCGGAGAGTGCTTAGAACACTCTTTCGTGGCCTTCCACCATGGTGGGATCCAATCGTTTATGACTTGTACACCGGCTTCACCCTATCATGGGGGAGTACAAAGTGCATGCTTATACTCAGGAGGAATCCATACACATATGATGAGGTGAGTGTAGGCAACGAGGATGGCCAATATCATATCATTGTGAGGCTATTCTTGAACCCCTTCATGAACTAAGCATGGTGGGAAGAACTTAACTAAGTGCAATGGAACCAATATCATATCATTGTGAGGTTACATTCTCTAGAGGCCAAATAAGATGGGTACTTGCATGAGTTGCAAATGAGTAAGCGTACTCTCTCATTATTATTGTTGCTAGCCATATATCGTATCATCGTGAGGTGGGCTTGGTAATAGTGAGCCTCCCATAACCTACTAGGAGTTTCATCCAAAACTCTCGAATTCCTATGAGGGATATGGAATTTGCCAAAAATAGTGGGTGGTGCTATTTGATTTAAAGACCCAAATCAAATGGCTTAAAATCAATCAATTTATATTCGTTATGTATTTGATTACCAATATATTTGCAAACGCTATCCAACACTTGACAAATAAAAGCCGAACGTTTAGTTTACGGACTTGGTACTACAAAACCATAGATTGTCTTTAATGGCTTGTAAAAGTACCAAAGTAGTCTCATCCTCACAATCTTCCTATTGATAATGTATCATTAGAAGAATATGTTAGAAAAGGTCTATCATAAAGAGGACAACACTTTTAATGTCATAATTCTTCAATTACAAATTGTTGTATGAAGAAATAAGAGTTGCTTTGAACAACCCTTAGTCAATACAAACACTTTGTTCTTATTTCTTTGTTAATTGAACAAAGAACTTGAGAAGTAAGCACAAGGGCATGGACACTTTATGTGCCATGATTCTTCACTTACAAATTGTTGTATGAAGAAATGAGAGTTGCCTTGTACAACTCTTGAAAGTTTGTAATTATGTTTAGAACATAATGGTTGGTTGACAAAAATAGTCCATTAACATGGACTTATGATGATTTTGAATCATTGAGTGTTGAAATGTTAAACCACTTAACGAGACGGAAACTAGGCAAGGACTTCACCTTTGTTTCCCTATCCTAATGGTTCACTAAGTTTATGGTAAACTATGTAGTGAACAATAACCACATACTCTCCAAATTGTTTGATGTGTATAACACAATTGAAAAAGGTTTCAAGAGAGATAGTGGGAGTTTAGGGACCATGACTAATGTAGTCAAAGGTGAAAGTCAAATAAAGAAGATAAATAACTCCAAGGGAACAAACTTTCTTTATGAAAGGATGGACATTGGAAGGGGTATTTGCAAGAAATGTCTTGCAAGTGTCAAGAACACACCTTTCGAAGGTGTTGTAAAATGTTCTTGAATAGTTCAAAACAGTTGGTTCTTCTACTTGAATGTATGATTCCGTATTAGTAACTATGTTTTACAAATCGTTGTAAAAGTGTGACTAATAAGAAGTAGAAGATATATGAGAGAAGAAAAGGTGCTTCACATACGGAACGTGAATAAGATATAGATCTCTGCGAAAGCAGATAGTACTTACTTCCTCATATGAACTACCAAAGAAATTGGATTATAGTAATCTAATTGATTGTCTCTATAGTAGAGATGATATGGTAGTGTTAACTGTTTAGAATATAATGATGCTTAAAACCCAAAAAGTTGCAAGGTAGTGATTAATCCCAACTAAATTGTGATACCTCTAAAACATAAGTTACGAGTTGGTGAAATAAGGATGTTTTGGATCGTTAGATCCGGATCCAATACCTTCTTGTTAAAATTGTATAGAGGCGAAATGTTCGAATCTTTATTCTTTTGGAAAGAAGAAAGAATCACAAAGTTGTTGAGGTTAATTCACTTAGATGTTAGTGGCACTTGTCCACAACATAATATTACTCATGTTATATGACATTCACCGAAGATCACTCTCGGTTGGACTATAGTTTATTTTGAATAAACACAAGTCCGAATACTTTGCAAAAGGTTTCAAAGAATTCAAGAAATGTAAATAGATGAGTAAGATATCTAAAGTATTTACCTCCTTAGATTTGATCCAAGGAAAGGTAACACTTTAGATGAGTTTCCTTGAAAGATATCAAGGAAAATAGCATCATAAGATAATGTATTTCTCCATTAGGAGAAGAACGAACTCGAATAAGATTTAGTTCGTTAGATGTTATCTATTACCCATATATAGGATATATACTTCTAAAACAATATGATTGTCAATTAGAAGATCTTCCAATATTTTCATGACTCCATAAGATGTAGTTGGAAAAGAAAGACAAATCTTAAGCATGTTAAAGATTTGGGGTTGTGTGCTAATAAGCAATATTTGTTCGATAACAATCTTGGAGGATATCCTTAAAATAACTTTTGGATATCGCTTCTATAAACCAACTAACAAATGTTGTTTTGTTGGGTAGTTCATTGTAATTCTACAATGTGATTTGCCTAAAAGCAAATGAACGAGAGATAGAACTCAAAGAATGGGTTCTTTGAGAGACAAGATAGTAATCAACAAATATAACAACCTAGTTCCTATACCACAAGCTCCAAGGTAGTCGATAAGAATGAAAATCCTTATGACTACATTGAGTGCATATACGATATATACTCAAGGAAATGGTAAAGTACCATTTGACTCGAAATAATGAAACCTTCATAGCTAATTGGTAGCTTAAGGTAACTACAATCAAAGAGAATGGTTGACTTTGAAGAAACCATCTTTGAGATAGGCTTGGTTTCAATTAATTCGAAGATTGCTAGCTACAACTAAAATGGTGATTCAATGTTTTGACATAATATGGGTTTCCGAAACCATTATTAAGATAGTCTTGATAATATATGTCCAAAACTATAAATCACAAGACATGTAAGTTGTAGAGATCCATCCATCATGGATCTTAGCAAGTTAGTGGGAGCTATTTGCATTTTATGAGGAAAAAGGATCAAATCGTTTGATTTCTCATCAAGATGTAAATGAATCTTTTGTTTACGAGTTTTACAAAAGATTAGTGGGAGTTAATCATGTTCCTAAAATTTAAGTATATATGATATATTAATTTTGGAAATGAAAAGAATACTTCTTCGTTAAAGTTATGACTTTAATACATTATATGAAGATAGAATGTATATGGGAGATATAGTCTATATACATGGGATGGAAATCTATAATGATATATTTCATGATATAATTGGATTATATCAATCCCTAATAATAGACAATGGATGCTAGGAAGTTTCTCATATGATGATAAACTTCAATAAGAAGGACGATTCTAGTGAGACTAGCAAGTTGCCATTCTCAAAGGGAACGTACCCTTTGACTCCCATAGAAATAATGCGTAAATTGAATCCTTTATGCATAAGCAGAAAGGTGATTTATGTATTTCATATTGTATGAAAAACATTGATATGAGTTGTACCTAGAACGGTACAAGACGATATCAGTGCAAGCCCAGGATCAGAACCGTGGCAACTGTCAAGTGAGTCCTTAAGTATTTAAGAAAAACTTAAGGATAGATTCCTCAAAGAATGAGGAAGAATTAGAGTAACGTAATGGAAGCGTAAATGTATTAGATTATGAATCTGATCCATCATTGGATGTTTCTTCATTATGAATGAAGAGATAAACAAATATCTCTTTATTATGACTAAAGAGATATTTGGATGGAAACATTAAAGTAATGACTTTAGTGTGTTCCATTATGAATACAAGATATATTGCCATATAGAAGTTTACAACAATGTTGTTTGGATGGGAAAGTTCATTTATGAACTCTCTATTCGATTCCAACCAGAAAGTGTATGACACTAATGGGGCGATAGCTCAAGCCTGGGAATCAAGGTCTCATCAAGATCCGAACACAAATGAGAGACTGAACCACATGATTGAGAATCATGTATAATGGTGACGTCGTTATTCTCAAGGTTGCTTCTGTGGATAACACACATAGATATCCACTGCCTAGGCCTACTATTCAGCTATTTATGAAATGACTACAGAAGAGGTATCATCAAGATGACCAAGCTGATTGGCTCTAGTGCAAGTGGGAGATTGTTGGAAATGTGCCCTAAAGCCAATCATGTGATGATACTTTACGGACATTTCACATGTTAAACTAATCTAGTTTTACATATAAAGGGCATACATTATTGTTTGAGCCGTCTCATATAAATGTTATATGCTTAAACGATAAAGTCCAAGGAATATGTGATTGGGAGAATGTAATCTAATGAAGTTAGATTCATGAGACCATTCTTTCGTAGACACATCCTAAACGTTCCTGATCATAGGATTGTCAATTGGGCGTTGACAGTCCGTTAAGATCAGTACGTACTATGTCTTCTCTCAGGGAGAGTGATTAGTCTCGAGTCATTGGTGTGTGTGACATCAAGACAAGTACGTAGGTGCTCAATAGAGAATGAGTTCACTGAACGTGATCAACGAAGAGTTCTTATATTCCATGTCACATGAGAACTCATGGTTGGGATAATGCAAAGTAGTCCTTTGACCTGAGGCATCACAGTTGTCTTGTGGTTAAGTCCTTGATCTTTGATTATGTCAAAGTCACCCCCTCGGGGTGTCCACGGCATCGTTGGGGTTAAGCCACTTAGCTATGGAGACAAGTGAATGCGCAACAAGGGATCTCTAACCTTCAAACAGTTGAGGGAGAATACTCTATGATATGATTTGGAATCTCTGGCCAGAGTATGAATGAGATTAGGGAATGCGTTCCAAATCACATTCAAGGAAATCATATAAGCACACGAATCACATTGGATAGTAGACATGAATAAATAAACTATCATACCAAACAATGTGGTCAAGAGTATTAGATTAGAGAAGGACCGTATTGCATTTGTAATCCCAAACTGAATAGGTTCTCTATCCTCTTCTGATTAGCTTGGGTAACCATGATATGCTGCTAGGTGTCACTCATGGTTTGTGGAAGCCCTAAACGTGTGTAATCACTAAAGGGAGAATTGAAAATAGTTTCAATTCACAATCGATGTAAAATGGTTTTAATCGCCCACTACCTCGCTAAAAGGAACCTAATGGATCGCACACCATAAAAGGTGGAGATTGAAGATTAAACGGAAATGAGTAAGAATGATTAAATGGTTTAATCATTTATTTATGGCAAGGATTAATTAATATGTTAATTAATCAAACGAATAAGTTCGTTAAAGACTTCGGGATAGTTTTGGACCTTAAGGCCCAATGGGCTTCGAAGGTCAAGCCCATTAACTTAAGTTGTATGACAATTTAATGAATGAAGATTCATTAAAGCCCAAAAGCCCAAAATCCCCTAAATGGCAAGCCATAGTGTGATGAATTAGGGTTTTGGTTATTTAGGTCACTTAAAGAAGTGACTATATAAATGACTTTATAACTAAATATTCATTAAGTGATTAAGGGTTTATTTTGGGGAAAATTGGTGAGAATTGTCTCTCCATTTTCTCTCTAAAGAGGCCAACACCTTGGAGGGTACATCTAGCAATCCTACTACTCCAAGGTCACTCATTTCTTCTACAATCAAACCTTGGTGAAGAGACTTAGAGGTTCCCTATTTTGGGAACTTGGAGAAACCTAATTTTCCATCCAAATCCATGGATCTAAGAAGCAAGGAATGAAGGCCCTATCTCTTTGGGTGATTAGCCTTTGCTTATGCAAAGAGGAATCTACAAAGGTAATAATTTCAACTCACTTTGTTTTGAGTTGATTATTGGTTCACCAATCTACTAGGCTTTGAATTTCATGGTAATGTTTTGTTTTTGAGTACATGCAAGCATGATTCCGCCTTTAATTGTTAATTGCATGCCATATGATGTTGCTCAAATGAACATGTTTTTCAAAATAATCCCTTCAGCAAACTAATTCAAAATCAAGTCTCAATGACCCTTGAGTTAGAACATTCACATTGCAGGACTTCAAAACACGTTTCCTACATGTGACAAGCACATGCCTACAACGTGCCTTGAAGTAGGGGCATTTGTAGACATGTAAATTTTGTTGCATACAAAGGATGCATTGCAAAGCTCCACGTGGCATATGACTCATCATAAATGGACAAGTCATCAAAGACATGTGGCTCAAATCAAGCAAGGGAAGTATAAATATTCCCAAAATTTGGCTAAAGGGAGAAAACTCCCTTAAATTCGGCAGAAGGGCCCAAATTGCTCTCAAAATTAGAAAGAAAATGTATCTTCATAAAATAAGCAAGAATTGAAGATTGCTCACAAAATAGGCAACAAGGCCTCAAAATTTGAGCTAAAGGAGTGAAGTGGTTGAAATTAAGACACAAAACATTCCTAAATTCTCCCATGAATGAATCAAGACACAAATAAAGGCCAAATCCACCCAAAGGCAAGCCTTGAGAAGCCTATAAATACAAGGTCTTCCCACAAGCATAGGGGTCTAAAAATCTCTACATAGAAGAACCTCTACCAAACCTTTGAAGACTAATATGCTGCCAAAGCTCTCTTCGAAGAACATTCAACCAAAGCTGAAGCTTCCTCTCGACCAAAGCCGAAGCACTTCCTTGAAGAATAACCAAGTGCTAGTGCCGATTCTTTCAAGACTTTGTTGCAAGCTTCTAAACTTTTAACAACATTCGTTTCAAGATCAAGTCGCCAAGACCTTCAATGCAATGAAATCCCGCTTCAAACACCACCTTTGCCGCACCTTTGACGTGAAAATCGTCCACACGTTATTTTTCAAGTTCAAAACTTGAAGCAATAGTTCAACCGTTCGTCGAAGGTCAAGCCATCGCGACCCTTGGATGAATAATCACTCATCTACATCATATTTGAAGACTGAATCAGAGGAAAAGTCGTAAATAGAGATTGTAACCTACAAATTCAAATCAATACAAATTTGCTTTGTACACGTGTTCTTGTTTCATTCGATACATAATTTTTGTGTTTACAGTCGTCTACGTAACATTCTACATTTTTATGTAAAATGTCATTGTAGATCTTCTATATTGAACATTGATATGTAGCCGTAGCATTTTTCAAGCCAAAGGGCATTACCTTGTAGCAGTAGATACCTGTTGGAGTGCAAAACGCTGTTAGTTCCTAGTCTTCGGGAGCCATGTGGATTTGATTTTTATTGTACCCAAAGGAGTCATCCATGAATGATAGTGTCTCGTGGCCAGTGGTCGCGTCCAACATAATTTGGATGATTGGTAAGGGAGAGTCAACCTTTGGGCAAGCATCGTTGAGGTCGCAGAAATCTACACAAACACGTATTTGTCCAAGTTTCTTAAGGACAATGATGATGTTGGAGATCCTTTTAGGGTTTTGCACCTCTCGAATGAAGCCTTCTTCGATTAGCTTGTCAATCTCGACCTCAATTTATGGGAAGAGTTTGGATCGATAACGTCTTTGAGTTTGCTTTATCGGTCGTGTTCCAGGCTTGACTGTAAGACGATGGACGGTGATGGTAGGGTCAAGGTCAAGCATTTCTTTGTAGGTCCAAGCAAAAACATCTTTGTACTCCATTAGAAGTTAGTAGTACTCCTCGATCTCATCCGCACTTAGTACTCCTCAATCTCATTCACACTTAGTTGTGCCTAAGTTAAGCTCTTTGAGATCATCAATCATGGCTTGCCCCTCATCCTTGAGCTATGGTGGTGCAACAGTGACGTCTTCCTCGGGGATTTCATCTTTTTTGTCTTCTTGGATTGTGATGTGGAAGACTTCTTGGACTTCCTCTTCAGTGTCATCCTCTTAGGCTTGTTGGCGTGAAGATTGGCCAGTGTGGATGATGGTTCGCCTCTTTACCTTCAGTTGTCCTTTTGTGTCAACTTCTAAGGTTGCTTGGCGCTTCATCCTTGAAGGAATCGAGCTTCGAACGTTTCTTCAAGTCTTTCCAAGGCCGACCATCGTGGAGGAGAGCTAGACGTGTTTCTTTGTTTCTTAGGTTTTGACAACATTTTGAAAACAGAGCTTTGGGGTGTTGGCGAGTTAAGCCGTTTGAAGATGGAAGTTTAGTTACCAATCAAGCGCCGAAACTCTGGGTTTTGAATGATTCAGGTTGTCGAAGATTGACATTCAAGGGGCAGGTTTAGGCTCCTTTTGATCTTGTTCAACACTTATGCTGATATGTTAAGCGCTAGCATTTTTCTCTTTTCTTGAAATCTTCACAGGTGTATTTGGTGTGAAGCCAAGTCCAGCTTTGTTGTTGTCAACTCGGTAACCATGTTCCTTTAACTTCTTTTGAGTCTCAGTGAGGTTACATTCTTTGTTGTTGACAGTGTTTGCATTCTTCTTTCCAAGATTTGAAGAGGAGGCGAAATCATACCCAGACTTTGACATGAGTTTGTAGGCGTTTGGGTCGAAACCTTCTTCGGTCCTCTTGGTTGGAAGAGTGCTCAGTTCCACCGCCTTTGGCAGAGCGTCACTGTGTCAAAGGTAAAACAACGTTTGTCTTGAGCAGCTTTACATCGTCCTTGTGAAGCTGTGTATCAGCTTTGCTTGTTCCAATTGGGGATTGCCCATTCTTTCTTCTCGACATTGGGATGTATCGGAAGATGGGTGTGTTTGGTCCTTTTAAAGGCGTCTCACTCTCCCTTTGGTTATTGTAGGTTTAACCAACTTATCGTCGTTTTTGCTTGAAGATGGCACGGCTTCCCCTTCTTGTTTCTTGGGCACAACTTGCCACTTTTGTTTCTTAGGTACTGCTTTGCTTGTGAATTTGATTTATTTTGGAAAAGCTTTGGGCACCATGTCTTAATCCACGTAGAACTTGGCATCCGCAAAGTGTGATTTGGCTTCGGTGAATGGTTTGGTGTCGCCTTGTATCACCTTTACTCTTTCTCGATAGAACTTTAAGCATTGATGAAGGGTGGACGGCACTACTCCATTCTCGTAGATCCAAGGCTTTCCTAAAAGTAAGTTGTAGGAAGTTTTTGTATCAATCACATAGAATAACGTGCTTGATTTGACTTCACCAATGGTCATCTCCACTCGGATCATGCCCATTGTTCTTTTTCCTCCTTGGTTAAAACCTTGGATTAGGTGGCGGCTTCAAGACAGTTCATCCACCTTGATGGTGATTGTGGTCATTGTTGACTTTGGCATGATGTTTATGTTGGAAACGTGCCCTAAAACCAATCATATGATGATACTTTACGGACATTTCACAAAGTTAAACTAATGTAGTTTAAATATAAAGGGCAAAGATTATTGTTTAAGCCGTTTCATATAAATGTTATATGCTTAAACGATAAGTCCAAGGAATATGTGATTGGGAGAATGCAATCTAAAGAAGTTAGATTCATGAGACCATTCTTTCGTAAACACATTCTAAACGTTCCTGATCATAGGATTGCCAATTAGGCATTGACAGTCCGTTAAGATCAGTACGTGCTGTGTCTTTTCTCAGGGAGAGTGACTAGTCTCGAGTCATTGGTGTGTGTGACATCAAGACAAGTACGTAGGTGCTTAATAGAGAATGAGTTCACTGAACACGATCAACGAAGAGTTCTCATATTCATGTCACATGAGAACTCATGGTTGGGATAATGCAAAGTAGTCCTTTGACCTGAGGCATCATAGTTGTCTTATGGTTAAGTCCTTGATCTTTGATTATGTCAAAGTCACTCCATCAGGAGGGTGTCCACGGCATAGTTGGGGTTAAGCCACTTAGCTATGGAGGCAAGTGAATGCGCAACAAGGGATCTCTAACCTTCAAACCGTTTGAAGCAGAATACTCTATGATATGATTAAGAATCTCTGATCAGAGTATGAATGAGATTTAGGAAGTCGTTCCAAATCACATTCAAGGTAATCATATAAGCACACGAATCACATTGGATAGTAGACATGAATAAACTATCAAACCAAACAATGTGGTCAAGAGTATTGTATTAGAGAAAGACCGTATTGCATTTGTAATCCTAAACTGAATAGCTTCTCCACCTCTTCTGATTAGCTTAGGTAACCATGATATGCTGCTAGGTGTCACTCATGGTTTGTGGAAGCCCTAAACGTGTATAATCACTAAAGGGAGAATTGAAAGTAAGTTTCAATTCATAATCGGTTTGAAAGAGTTCTAATCGCCCACTGCCTCGCTAAAAGGAACCTAATGGATCGTACACCGTGTGAGGTAAAGATTGAAGAAACAACGAAGATGAGTAAGAATAATTAAATGGTTTAATTATTTATGGCAAGGATTAATTAATATGTTAATTAATCAAACGAATAAGTTCGTTAAAGACCTCGGGATAGTTTTGGACCTTAAGGCCCAATGGGCTTCGAACGTCAAGTCCATTGACTTAAGTTGTATGACAACTTAATGAATAATGATTCACAAAGGCCCAAATAGTCCAATGAATCCCTATGGCCGGCCATTTAGAGATGGAGTGAGTTTTGGACTTATTTACAAGTTTGCCACTCCAATGAATTAAGGTATAAATATGACTTTATAGCCAAAATTCATTTAGGGTTTCTTTTGGAGAAAGGATGAGAACACAAAGCTCTCTTTTCTCTCTAAAGAGGCCGGCCACCCTAGAGGAAATTAACTAGCAATCTTGCTTCCTCTAGGTCACTTATTTCTTCATCAATCCATCCTTGGTGTGAAGACTTAGAGGTTCTCAATTTTGGGAACTTGGAGAAACCTATTTCATCCATCCAAATCCATAGATCTAAGATGCAAGGAATGAAGGCCCTCTCTTTGGGTGATTAGCCTTTGCTTATGCAAAGAGGAATCTACAAAGGTATAATTTCTCAACTCACTTTGATTTGAGTTGAGTCTTGGTTCACCAATCTACTAGGCTTTGAATTTCATGGTTAATGTTTTGTTTTTTAAGTGCATGCAAGCATGATTCCGCCTTTTAATTGTTAATAGCATGCTATAGATGTTGCTTAAATGAACATGTCTCAACAAATATTTCCTTCAGTTTATGGCCGATCCACTATCAACTAGCATGCGGTTGACTTTGTACTCCCTTACGTACCCAGAGACGAAGAGAGGACAGTTGTGAGGCTTTGACCCTAGTAGGAAGTCTTTGTCAGTGAAATTGATTGCGTCATGGGCGGCACAGTATATGGCATATTCATGCGGCCAAACCTTCAAGCCTTTGTCCTTGTTTTCTTGCACCTCATGGTCCTTTTTTTTGCAACCCCTTGGGCAGCTGTAGTGCTTTGTCGATACTAAAGTATGTCATTAGGTATTCTTTGGGTGTGAGCGTCTTCTTGTTGGAAATGTGCCCTAAAGCCAATCATATGATAATACATTACGGACATTTCACATGTTAAACTAATCTAGTTTAATATAAAGGGCAAAGATTATTGTTTGAGGCCGTCTCATATAAATGTTATATGCTTCAACAATAAGTCCAAGGAATATGTAATTGGAAGAATGTGATCTAAAAAGCTAGATTCATAAGACCATTCTCTTTCGTATACATATCCTAAAAATTCCTGATGATAAGATTGCCAATTGGGCATTGACAATCCGTTAAGATCAATACGTGCTATGTCTTCTCTTAGGGAGAATGACTTGTCTTGAATCATTGGTGTGACTGACACCAAGACAAGCATGTAGGTGCTCAATAGAGAATGAGTTCATTGAACACAATCAACAAGGAGTTCTCATACTCATGTCACACGAGAACTCATGGTTGGGATAATGCAAAGTAGTCCTTTGACCTGAGGCATCGTAATTGTCTTGTGGTTAGGTCCTTAATCTTTGACTATATCAAAGTCACTCCGTCAGAGGGTGTCCACGACATAGTTGGGGTTAAGCCACTTAGCCATGGAGGCAAGTGAATACGCAGCAAGGGATTTCTAACCTTCAAACCATTTGAGGGAGAATACTCTATGATATGATGAAGACTCTCTGGAGAAAGTATGAATGAGATTTAGGAAGTTGTTCCAAATCACGTTCAAAGTAATCATATAAGTAAGAGAATCACATTTGATAGTAGACATGAATAAACTATCAAACCACACAATGTGGTCAAGAGTATTGTATTAGAGAAAGATCGTATTGCATTGTAATCCTAAACTGAATAAGTTCTCCACCTCTTCTGATTAGCTTGGGTAGGCATGACATATTGCTAGGTGTCACTTATGGTTTGTGGAAGCCCTAAAGGTGTATAATCACTAAAGGGAGAATTGAAAGTAAGTTTCAATTCACAATCAATTTGAAGAGTTCTAATCGCCCACTGCCTCGCTAAAAGGAACCTAATTGATCATACACCGAGTACGGTAGAGATTGAAGAAACAATGGAGATGAGTAAGGATAATTAAATGGTTTAATTATTTATGGCTAGGATTAATTAATATGTTAATTAATCAAATGAATAAGTTCGTTATAGACCTCGGGTTAGTTTTGGGCCGTAAGGCCCAATGGGATTTGAATGTCAAGTCCAATAACTAAAGTTGTATGACAACTTGAAATACAAAGGGCCTTAAAGCCTAAAGAACCCAATATGGCCAGCCATAAGAGTGAAGGGTAGTGAACTTGGCTTAATTGCAAGTTTGCCACTCCATTGTGAGGTATTATAAAGGCAACTTTATAGCCATTTCATCCTTAGGGTTTTCTTTGGAGAAAAGATGAAAACACAAATCTCTCTCTTCTCTAATGAAGGTTGGCCACCCTAGAGGAACATAGTTAGCAAGCTTCATTCCTCTAGGTTACTCATCTCTTCATCAATGTTCTCCTTGGTGTGTAGACTTAGAGGTTCTCTATTTTGGGAACTTGGATAATCCATTCATCCATCCTCCTCTATGAAATCCATAGAGCTAAGAAGTAAGGAATGAAGGCCCTTTCTCTTGGGTGATTAGCCTTTGCTTATGCAAAGAGGAATCAACAAAGGTAAAAGATTTCTCAATTCACTTTGTTTTGAGTTGATTCTTGGTTCACCATAACTAGTAGGCCTTGAATTTCATGGGTAAAGTTTTGTTTTTGAGTGCATACAAGCATGATTCCGCCTTTTAATTGTTAATTGCATGCATAGATGTTGCTCAAATGAACTAGTTTTCACAAATATTTCCTTAACTTCTCTTCCTCGACAATGATAGCTTTGCCTTTTGAGGGCTTTTCTATCTCTATTTCGACCATATGATAGGTAACGGTAGTGCACTATTGGAAGAAATCATGCGCGAAGTACTCATGCAAGGAGATTAGAATTCGTGGCTCTTGCTCCATAGGTTCTGATAGGAGCATATTTATGCGACTTAGTATGTTTGTTTTCGTGCATTTATGTTCTTAGTTCTTAGTTATGTTAGTAGTTTAAGCCATTTTCGTGTGTTTATAGGTTCTATGGGCCAAGGATGCAAGAAGATGCATTTTGGAGCATTTTGGAGCATTTTTGGGCCAAGATTGGATGGTGCAAACATGGAGACATGAGGATGGACGAATTTGATGATTCAAAGGGCTAGAAATCTGCATGTGTGTGTGCAAAGTGTTGGCCTACAATTTCAAACATCATAGATGCCATGTGATGGCAGAAAATGTGTTTATTGCTAGCTAAATGGATGAAGAACATGTATGTGCAAGTATAAACACCACATGGGCAGCAAGAAGGAAAGAAAACAGCAAGGAACACACCACATAAGCAGCAAGGAATCAGAAATTAAAGCATGGAGGAGTGGGAAGTGATGAGGACAGCACACACACACACACACGGCAATGGAATGGAGTTGGCAGATTTCTACAACATTGGTAGTGAATGGACAGCAAGGAATGGCAGAAATTGGACCACTATGAGGTGGATTTCTGGTTGGTCTTCCACTTATAACTTTGGGTGGCTTTGGAATGATTGTTTCTAGGTGGAAAGAGCACAAAAAAAGCACACACACATGCAAAATGGAGCTGGCAGCTTCACATCCTTCCATTGCCGTGAGTGCCTTGTCCATTACCTTGCATTGCTTGACATTTTCAACCTCTATATAAACACCATTCAGCCTTCAAGGAAGACACACAGCCATTCATACACATTTCCATTAGTTCCAAGGCTTGCAAAGAAGGAGGAGTGCTTGGAGTTGTGCTAGCCATTCCATTGGAGTTGTTGGAGCATTCTAGGTGTCTTCTACTTTGTTTCTCTATGTTTAATATCAATTGTTTTTGTTTAATTGCAAGTATGAGGAACTAAACCCTTACTTAGCTAGGGTGAAGTTCGAAGCCATGAACATGTTTGAGATATGAATTGATTTCTTCCAATTGTGATTTAATAAGTTGTGAATGCAATTCAATTAACTACTTTCTTCAAAACTAATTCTTGTATGTTGATTAAGGATGCATACTTAGTTTTCATGCATGAATTTGATGCTAGGATATAAATGAGTTTCACCTAATCGTTACAAGTTTATATTCATTGGTAGTGAAGGTTGCTAGTCACAATCGCGTTAATTGAATTCTTGGCAAACGTATCATGCATTCATAGTTACGAATGCCTCGTTAACACTTATGATTTTCATAGAACGTAATGATCTTTGATTGTATCTCTATTATGCATTCATGTAGAGGACTTTTGGAGAATAATTTGGATTGTCGTATGCATTCATCCAATTCAATAAATCAAGGAAAATCTGAGGATTAATTAGTGCATCACGGTTAATCTGGGGTGTTGAGTTTCATAATCTATTGAAAAGCAATTGGAAATCAATTCATGTACAAGTGTGTCATGTGTGAAGAATGGATCTCTAGCTAATCCATAAACCATCTATTTAGTTTTACTTTTTGTTGTTATCTCAATCTCATCCAAACCAATACCTCCCATTTACTTTCTTGTATCGAAGTGTGTTTAAGTTTGTTTAGTTTGTGCCTTAAAGTGTTTTGAACTCTTTGAGTCTAGTTTAGTGTTTTAAAGCCTACTTTTGTATTTTTAAGTTTCTTCTTATATTCTTGAGTCTTATATTTGTTGATTAGCATCCCTAGTTAATCCCCGGTCTAGAACGATCCCTACTTGCATCATTACTACAATTGTCATCAATAGGGTTTAATTTGTGTGTCAAGTAATTCTCACATCAAATTTTGGCGCCGTTGCCGGGGATTAGCAAAATTGCTAATCCCTTGTGTTTTTGCTGTGTGTTTTTAGTGTAATTTACCTAGTTTCTTATTTTGTTTTGTTTTCTTGATTTAGGTACTAATGCATGACGCGGAGTTCTCAAACTGTGCATATCTTGGACTTTAACAACGATTTTGAACGTGATTTGAGAAGAAAGAGGAGGCATCCCGAACCTAGTGAACCTAGTTCAAGTTCAGAGGCCGAATCTGAGTTTGAAGAAGTGAAAGAAGAAGTTATGGCAGCAGACAATCGGACCATTAAAGAGCTTTCGGCCTCGGGGTTGACCAATGCTGCACCATTATGCATTCAATACCCCGCGGCTGCCCAAGGCAAGACCGATGAATTCGAGTTGAAGTCAAGCTTGTTGCACCACATTCCGAAATACCATAGGCTTTCCATGGAAGAGCCCAACAAGCATCTCAAGGAATTCGAGGTTGTTTGTTCGAGCATGACACCCATAAATGTCGACGGGAACATTCTGATGATGAAGGCTTTTCCATTCTCACTTTTGGAAAAGGCGAAGGATTGGCTTTACGAGTTAGCACCCGGAACGGTTACATCTTGGGATAGTATGAAAAGAGCTTTCTTGGAGAAGTTTTTCCCAACTTCAAGAGTCATTCTCTTGAGGAAACGGATTAGTGGCATCCAACAAGATCGAGGTGAATCATTTCCTTCTTATTATGAACGTTTTAAATCACTTGTTGCTTCTTGTCCACAGCATCAAATGAAGGAGGAGCTGCTCATTCAATACTTCTACGAAGGACTCCTTCCCATGGAACGCCAAATGCTTGATGCCTCGGCGGGAGGTGCGTTGGTGGATAAAACTCCGGGGGCTGCAAAAGTTCTAATTGCCAACCAAGCACATAATGCACAACAATACGAAGGTGTTGGACAAAGAGATCCCCCACGGCCACAAGTGAATGAGGTAAGTTCTATGCCCGAAATTCAATCCCAATTAGCTAACCTTACTTCTATTGTTTCTCAGTTGGCCGAGGGAATGAAGATTCATGGACCAAGTGTGTGTGGCGTGTGCTCTATGCAAGGACATGCCAATGATCAATGCCCTCAATTGATTGAGAATGGCGGTTGGGAATCTGCCAATGCCGTGGGTTTTGGGAACCAAAATCAACCACGCCATGATCCATACTCTAATACCTACAATCCGGGGTGGAGGGACCATCCAAATTTCAAATGGCGGGATCCTCAACAACCCCAACAACAAGGAGGATTTAGGCAGCAACCACCGGGCTTTTATACAAAGCCATTCGTCCCCAATCAAAACCAAGTGCAATCTGCCCCAACAACCTCAGGTATGTCTTTGGATAATGATCAAGTTGTTAAGTTACTTACTACTTTGACGCAGGAAGTACAAACTCAAAATAAGGAGAGACAAATCCAAGACAAACGGGTGGACAATTTGGAGAAGCAAATGGGTCAAATTGCAGAATTTATGGGGCAAATTAGAGAACAAGGCAGATTGCCTAGTTCAACCGTTATGAACCCAAAGGGAGGATTTGAAACCGCTAAGGCCATCATGTTAAAAAGTGGTAAACAGGTTGGAACGGACTCAAAAACATCCAAATCAAGTCAAGACGAGGAGGACAAGTTGCTGCAAGAAGAAGCACAGGGAGCAAAGCCCAAGGCCAAGGATGACCAAACCTTGCCGAATTCATCTAGTCCTCCTAAACCGTCCCAAACCACCAAGGTAAGTCCCAATTCAACTTTTTCTAGTTCTATTCCACTAAATGTGCCCTTTCCTGGCAGGTTTAGGCAATCAAAGAAGGAAGAAGCTGAGAAGGACATTCTAGATACCTTTCGGAAAGTTCAAGTCAATATCCCGCTCCTTGATGCGATTAAGCAAGTCCCGAGGTATGCTAAGTTTTTGAAAGAACTTTGTACAACAAGGAGAAGGATTTCGAACAAAGAGGTGGTTCAAGTAAGTGAAAATGTCTCTGCTGTGTTACAAAGGAAATTACCCCCTAAATGCAAAGATCCGGGTAGTTTTACAATTCCGTGCGTTATTGGTAATACTAAGTTTGAACAATGCATGTTAGACTTAGGGGCTTCAATTAATGTTATGCCATACTCTATTTATGCATCTATGAACTTAGGTGAGCTTAAAAATGATGGTGTGATAATTCAATTAGCCGATCGTTCTAATGCATATCCAAAGGGTGTTTTGGAAGATGTTTTGGTGCAGGTTGGTAACTTGATTTTTCCAGCGGATTTCTATGTGCTTGACATGGAAGATTCACCCCATTCCACCCCATTGCCGATTCTATTAGGGAGGCCCTTCATGAAAACAGCCCGCACCAAGATAGATGTGTTTAAAGGAACTTTAACGATGGAATTTGATGGGGAAGTCATTGATTTCAATCTTTCTGAAAGTATTAAATTTCCTAAAGACGATCATTCTTGCTTTTCTATTGATATAATTGATGATTTGGCGCAGGATTTTCTCGATTGTTTGGAGAGGGATACACTTGAAACAACAATTGCACAAGGAATTGGGCAAAAATCTGGTTTTGCCGTGCCTAGAAGTGTGAAGGAGGCCGAGATAGTGGCTGCCATTGAGTCACTACCTCAATATCATGGTAAGCCTTCTAACCCAATTTCAATTTCAGTCTCCACTAATAAGTTGTTACCCTTAGTAACTCAGGCACCCGTACTTGAGCTTAAACCGTTGCCCGATCATTTAAAGTACGTCTTTCTGGGAGATAACGAGACATTGCCCGTCATTGTCTCCTCATCACTCACGACCATAGAGGAGGAGAAGTTGATCCGAGTGTTGAAAGAGCACAAGACGGCCATTGGGTGGACTTTGGCCGATATTAGGGGAATTAGCCCGACTACGTGCATGCATCGCATACTTCTAGAGGAGGGGGCTAAACCAACTCGAGAGGCTCAGCGCCGTCTCAACCCTCCAATGATGGAAGTTGTGAAAAAGGAGATTATCAAACTTCTTGATTGTGGAGTAATTTATCCGATCTCTGATAGTCGTTGGGTATCACCGGTGCAATGTGTTTCAAAGAAGTCCGGAGTGACAGTGGTGAAAAATGCCGAGAATGAGCTTGTGCCAACCCGTATCCAAACAGGTTGGAGAGTGTGCATTGATTATAGGAAGCTCAACGCCACCACAAGGAAGGACCACTTCCCTTTGCCATTCATTGATCAAATGCTTGAAAGGTTAGCCGGTCATTCTTTTTATTGTTTCCTTGATGGTTATTCTGGATATAATCAGATTGTCATAGCGCCGGATGACCAAGAAAAGACAACTTTTACATGCCCCTTTGGTACTTTTGCTTATCGTCGCATGCCTTTTGGTTTATGCAATGCTCCGGCCACGTTTCAAAGGTGTATGGTAAGTATCTTTTCAGATTTTGTGGAAAAGATTATTGAGGTATTTATGGATGATTTCAGTGTGTTTGGTGATTCATTTGATGGTTGTTTGGAAAATCTCACAAAAATTTTGAAACAATGTGTAGAAACTAACCTTGTGCTTAATTGGGAAAAATGTCACTTTATGGTTAGACAAGGCATAGTTCTAGGGCATATTGTTTCAGAAAGAGGAATTGAAGTGGATAAATCGAAAATAGATCTTATACGCTACTTACCCTCTCCTACTTCGGTTCGAGAGATTCGTTCGTTTCTTGGTCATGCAGGATTTTATAGGCGATTTATCAAGGACTTCTCCAAGATCTCAAACCCTCTTTGCCGTCTCCTCCAGAAAGATGTGGCATTTGACTTCAACGAGGAGTGTGAGAAGGCGTTCAATCACCTCAAAGAAATGCTAACTTCGGCCCCTATCATAGTTCCACCGGATTGGAGCTTTCCTTTTGAGCTTATGTGTGATGCTTCCGATTATGCATTAGGAGCTGTTTTGGGGCAAAGGAAGGAAAAGAGGCCGCATGTTATCTATTATGCCTCTCGGACTTTAAATGATGCACAATTGAATTATTCTACCACTGAAAAAGAACTTCTTGCTGTTGTATTTGCTTTAGATAAATTCCGTTCTTATTTGCTTGGTACTAAAGTTATTATTTATACTGACCATGCAGCATTGAAGTATTTATTCACCAAGAAGGAAGCCAAACCACGACTCATTCGTTGGATGCTTATTCTCCAAGAGTTCGATATCGAAATCCGGGATAAGAAGGGAAGTGAAAACGTGGTGGCTGACCACTTGAGCCGTATGGTGCATGAGGAGGATGTTGTGCCTATCATAGAGACATTCCCAGATGAGCAACTGATGTCCGTCAAGGTAAGTGAACCGTGGTATGCTGATTTGGTGAATTATTTGGTGTCTAAACATGTTCCTAGTGAATTACTTAAACACCAATGTGATAAATTGAAGAAAGAGGCACGGTTTTATGTGTGGGATGACCCGTATTTATGGAAATATTGCCCTGACCAAGTTATACGTAGGTGTGTACACGATTCTGAGTTTAATGCTATTCTAACCTTTTGTCACACTTATGCTTGTGGGGGACACTTTGGCACTCAAAGAACAGCACTTAAGGTGTTAGAATGTGGTTTCTATTGGCCTACCATCTTTAGGGATGCTAGAACATTTTGCATGTCTTGTGATAGATGCCAAAGAACGGGCAATATTGGTCCTAAACAACAAATGCCGCAAACCCCCATTTTTAGTGTTGAAATCTTTGATGTTTGGGGTATAGATTTCATGGGTCCTTTCCCTCCATCTTTTGGTTTCACTTATATCTTGCTAGCTGTTGATTATGTTTCCAAATGGGTGGAAGCCAAAGCCACCCGAACTAACGATTCAAAGGTTGTTGCAGATTTTGTGAAAACTAATATCTTTGCTAGGTTTGGCATGCCTAGAGTTCTCATTAGTGATGGAGGCTCTCACTTTTGTAATCGAACCATTGAAGCTTTGCTCAAGAAGTACAAAGTGACGCATAAGGTATCCACCCCTTATCATCCTCAAACCAATGGGCAAGCGGAAGTTTCAAATCGGGAGATCAAGCAAATTCTTGAGAAAACCGTGGGGCCTTCAAGGAGAGATTGGAGTTTGCGCTTGGACGATGCATTGTGGGCCTATCGTACGGCCTACAAAACCCCTCTAGGTATGTCACCTTTTCGCCTCATTTATGGTAAACCATGTCATTTGCCCGTTGAATTGGAACATAGGGCGCATTGGGCTGTGAAGACCTTCAACATGGACATAGATGCAGCCGGGGTGCATAGAAAGCTCCAACTAAATGAACTCGAGGAGATTAGGCATGACGCTTATGAGAACGCTCGAATTTACAAGGACAAGACCAAGGCGTATCATGACAAGATGCTTCGTACCAAAACATTCTCCAAGGGGCAGAAAGTGCTCCTATTTGACTCTCGCCCTCGGTTATTCCCCAGTAAGTTACGTTCCAAGTGGATTGGGCCATTTATTGTTACTAATGTCTTTCCTCATGGTGCTGTCCAAGTCCAAAACTTGAAAACAGGACATGAAATCAAGGTTAATGGGCATCGATTGAAGCCCTATTACGACCTGTTTGAGGAGCATGTGGTGGAGGATCTATCCCTCCATGCCGTGGGCACCAAAGATCATTGATGAATGATAGACGTCCGGCTGCACGACGTTAAAGAAAGCGCTTCTTGGGAGGCAACCCATGGAAATAAAGAAGACCTAGGAATTTCCGACTCCAAAAACCAGGTGTTTGCGTTCTTTAACCCTCCTCTCTGTTGCTTTTACTTTGCCATGTTTATCATGTTTCCTCGTTGTTTGTTTGTTTGCTTTTGTGTGAGTTTATGTTTGAAACATTGAGGACAATGTTACATTTAAGTGTGGGGGGGATAAACAAGTTTCTTTTGCATGATTTTCGTGGGATTTTATTCACCTATCACTTACAATGTTGTTTCTTAGTGTTTTAAGTGTTTTTAGTGTGTTTATAAGCATGTTAGTGTGTTTTAACATAAAAATCCGAAAATTTGACAAAAATTTGAAAAAAAAATTGTTTTGAAAAAGCCAAAAAGAGTTGTTTTTGTGTGTTTGTTTGTGTCTTAGGGTACATTCCAACACAATAACGAGGATTTGGTTTTTAATTGCATGACTGTTAAAGAAAGTTATAAACATGAATGGAAGTTTGATATGCTCTTGATTTATGCTTGGTTACAGTTATAGTTTACGAATTCACATGTAATCACAAAAAATAAAAAATAAATAAATAAAAAAAAAATTCAGTTTTTGTAACATGCTTGAAGGAAGGAACTCAAACTAACACTACAACCTTGAGAGACTTGAGCCTAATACGTTCTTTGGAGAGTTATTAATCTGTGCATTTTTGTTGTCTAAAGTCGTTGCATGATCTCATCATTCTTTGCTTGGTTGCTACTTAGAAGGCGTTTCATCATTTAGTTCCAAATACTAGAACTTATGCCCGTTCCATTCAAAGCATGACATTGATTTGCATAACACATATTCAAGATGAAAGTTGTGTAGTGAACTAGAGCCAAAAAGCCTATCTCGTGCATATTTGTTTAAGTTTAACCCCGTTGAGCCTTGTTTAGCCTGTTTTCTTTGTTAAACCACATTTCCCTTACCTAGCCTAGATTAGGACTATCCATACCCTTGTTTTTAAAGCATAATGAAGCATGACTTAAAATGAATTCCTTTTGAGTGTCCTTATGCAGAAAACAAGTGTGGGGGAATGAGATTTTTGTGTTTTGTGTGCCAAAAGAAAGTAATAAGGCACGGGTTAGAAAAGAAAAAAGAAAAAAGAAAAGAAAAAGTGTTGAAAAGAAAAGAAAAAAGAGTTTGAAATAAGTGAGGAAAGGCGCACAAGTGTTGTTTGTTGTAGAAAGGGTCCAAAAAGTTGAAATCGGCCCTAAAAAGTTGAATGAATAACCCCATTGTGTTTAAAGTTAGTTGCCTCATTCAAAGGGAATTCTAAGCATCAATTTCATTACTTTGCTTATTATGCTTTAAAAACGTTTGTTTCCTTACCTTTCATTGTTAGCCAATCACCCCTAACCCCGTTACAACCCTTAACTTCAATCTTGAGTGTTATGTGTTTCAATATGTGGAGTTTGGGATTGGTACGAGCATATGGTGTCCCTTGTTCTCGCATCTAAGTAGTAGCATTCCAGTCATGAGATCATATCTATACATGCTTAATAACTCCAGAAATTGCTTTCTTTGCTATAAACATATGTGAGTGTTCGTTTTCATGTTTACATCAATCTTCTCACATACATCTAGTGTAGGGTAAGTAGTCAGAAAATCAGAGTGAAAATAAGAGTGTATCTTGTAAGGAATTGAGCAAATTCTCTAAGGCATGTTACTACATTCAAAACATCGTTTTAATTGGTTATATGTGAACTAGTATGTGGTGACTTTGATTAAGTATGTGCTCAAGGGTAGGGAAGGCAAAAATCTGTGGTTATGATGATCTTTTGCATGTCATGTTGCATTGAAAATCCCTAAGGTAAATGTTGGAAGGTTTAGGTTTTGTTTTGTTCTTATGTTTTGTTTCTTTGTTTTGCTCGAGGACTAGCAAAAGCTAAGTGTGGGGGAATTTGATAGGAGCATATTTATGCGACTTAGTATGTTTGTTTTCGTGCATTTATGTTCTTAGTTCTTAGTTATGTTAGTAGTTTAAGCCATTTTCGTGTGTTTATAGGTTCTATGGGCCAAGGATGCAAGAAGATGCATTTTGGAGCATTTTGGAGCATTTTTGGGCCAAGATTGGATGGTGCAAACATGGAGACATGAGGATGGACGAATTTGATGATTCAAAGGGCTAGAAATCTGCATGTGTGTGTGCAAAGTGTTGGCCTACAATTTCAAACATCATAGATGCCATGTGATGGCAGAAAATGTGTTTATTGCTAGCTAAATGGATGAAGAACATGTATGTGCAAGTATAAACACCACATGGGCAGCAAGAAGGAAAGAAAACAGCAAGGAACACACCACATAGGCAGCAACGAATCAGAAATTAAAGCATGGAGGAGTGGGAAGTGATGAGGACAACACACACACACACACACGGCAATGGAATGGAGTTGGCAGATTTCTACAACATTGGTAGTGAATGGACAGCAAGGAATGGCAGAAATTGGACCACTATGAGGTGGATTTCTGGTTGGTCTTCCACTTATAACTTTGGGTGGCTTTGGAATGATTGTTTCTAGGTGGAAAGAGCACAAAAACAGCACACACACATGAAAAATGGAGCTGGCAGCTTCACATCCTTCCATTGCCGTGAGTGCCTTGTCCATTACCTTGCATTGCTTGACATTTTCAACCTCTATATAAACACCATTCAGCCTTCAAGGAAGACACACAGCCATTCATACACATTTCCATTAGTTCCAAGGCTTGCAAAGAAGGAGGAGTGCTTGGAGTTGTGCTAGCCATTCCATTGGAGTTGTTGGAGCATTCTAGGTGTCTTCTACTTTGTTTCTCTATGTTTAATATCAATTGTTTTTGTTTAATTGCAAGTATGAGGAACTAAACCCTTACTTAGCTAGGGTGAAGTTCGAAGCCATGAACATGTTTGAGATATGAATTGATTTCTTCCAATTGTGATTTAATAAGTTGTGAATGCAATTCAATTAACTACTTTCTTCAAAACTAATTCTTGTATGTTGATTAAGGATGCATACTTAGTTTTCATGCATGAATTTGATGCTAGGATATAAATGAGTTTCACCTAATCGTTACAAGTTTATATTCATTGGTAGTGAAGGTTGCTAGTCACAATCGCGTTAATTGAATTCTTGGCAAACGTATCATGCATTCATAGTTACGAATGCCTTGTTAACACTTATGATTTTCATAGAACGTAATGATCTTTGATTGTATCTCTATTATGCATTCATGTAGAGGACTTTTGGAGAATAATTTGGATTGTCGTATGCATTCATCCAATTCAATAAATCAAGGAAAATCTGAGGATTAATTAGTGCATCACGGTTAATCTGGGGTGTTGAGTTTCATAATCTATTGAAAAGCAATTGGAAATCAATTCATGTACAAGTGTGTCATGTGTGAAGAATGGATCTCTAGCTAATCCATAAACCATCTATTTAGTTTTACTTTTTGTTGTTATCTCAATCTCATCCAAACCAATACCTCCCATTTACTTTCTTGTATCGAAGTGTGTTTAAGTTTGTTTAGTTTGTGCCTTAAAGTGTTTTGAACTCTTTGAGTCTAGTTTAGTGTTTTAAAGCCTACCTTTGTATTTTTAAGTTTCTTCTTATATTCTTGAGTCTTATATTTGTTGATTAGCATCCCTAGTTAATCCCCGGTCTAGAACGATCCCTACTTGCATCATTACTACAATTGTCATCAATAGGGTTTAATTTGTGTGTCAAATAATTCTCACATCAGGTTCCCCAATATACGTTGGCGTAGCAGCTCTTACGTTTCTTTTGGGCTTCCTACTGTTGCGGTGGCGATGCTTTCTCCCTTGTTCCACCTTTGGCTTTGTGGCTTGTGGTTTTGGCTTCCTTGTCTTTTTGTGGGTCACTAGTGTTCGCCCTTCTTTATCATCAGTAAGTGCATTTTGGTCGCTTACCCCCAGTGATGGTTGTGCAAAAGGTGCCGTGTAGCTTGAGCATGGACGAAAGTGGTCAAGCGTTACTTGGAGAGGCACAGGATCGAAGAATCCAAATGCAATCATAGTAGTATATGTTGCGGCCATGTCTTCAAGGTTAGGCTCGATCTACCCTTGTTGTGCCAACTTCATGATGAGCTCCTTGAGAACGAAGCACTTGCCAACAGAATGACTCACAAAACGATGGTATTTGCAGTACCTAAGATCGTTAACGCGATTTATCTCTTTGGGGCGTTTGCATTCGGGTAGCTCGATCACCTTCTTTTCCAGTAAGCCATCTAACATTGTAGCCACGTGAGATTCAGGAAAAAGGTACGTCTTCTACTCTAGTTCCCTCAAGGTGTTTTTGTACCTATTTTGGGTGCGAGAAGGTTCACCTCTCTTCATCTCATTCGTTTTGTTCTTAGAGTAGATCTTAATGGGTGCGGAGGAGGTCCTGATGGGGTTAATGTTAGCAGTAAAAGCTTCCTTGGCAGGCTTCTTCCCAGTCTTGTCTACCTTTGGGGCTAACACCTTATCCTTTTTGAAGTCTATGAACTGCTTCTTCTTCCCATGATTGGCGATACTAAGCTCCACGTCGTGGAATTGAGGTGCCAGCTTCTCAAATGTTCTCAGTTTTATTCCTTGGAGGATGTAATGTAACCCTCAATGTATGCCTTGAACGCACATCTCAATGGCAGAGGTTTCAGAAAGACGATCTTTGCAATCTAGACCTAATGAACACCATGTATTGATATAGTCGACGATAGGTTCATCCTTCTATTACTTCGTACTTGTCAGCTCCAGCATGCTTACGGTGTGGTAGGTGCGGTAGAAGCAGTTGAGGAATTCCTTTTCAAGCTGGTCCCAGCTATTAAAGGACTAGGGCTCAAGGTCGATACACCAGTCAAAGACATTACCCTTCAATGCGCGCACGAACTACTTAATGAGGTAGTCTCCCTCCGTCTCAGCTTTGTTACAGGTTTCAATGAAATGAGCAATATGTTGTTTAGGATTGCCTTTTCCATCAAATTGCATAAATTTAGGCGACTAATAACCCATTGGCATCCTCAAGGCGTCAATCTTTTAGAGTAGGGTTTTCAGTACAGCACAGAGTCATGTGAGCTTATTTCGTACTACACCTTGATCGTGCTAGTGGTCATCTCTTGCAACTATTGGATAAAGAAAGATCCCATAAACACTGTTGCTTGGTCTGGCTTCTCCTCAACTTTTTCAATCGAAGGTTTCTCATCCTTATCGGTTTCCTTCTTTTATAGTTCATCCTTTGGGTCGCAGTCAACTTTTTCATCATGCTGCACCTCCAGTCGGTTGACAAGTGCGGCAATATGTAAGTCATTTTCCTCTACGGTCTTTGTGAGCCTTGCAATTACTTCATTCATTTGAGCCAGCTGCTCCTTGATGGAAGTCACACCAGTAGTCATGACTTGCATGGCTACAGGATACGAGCTACTGCTTAAGTCAGCATCGGAAGTCAAGGACTCAGAGCACCTCATCGGGCTTTCTTCCTTTGGCACCCTTAACGAGGCTAAGGTGATCATAAGCTCATGCCTCGGGTGCTCTTGCTCCTTCGGCATGTTTGGTGTAGAGGTGTAAGGCACGGTAAAGAGAGCTCTTGCCTTGCTTCAGGTTATAACGCCCAAAAGTGCCACCATTTGCAACAAGGATGTTCTTGTTCTTCACGTAGGTTGTGGGAATAGCTTGATCCTTTCTTGATGCCAATTGTGGTTCTTGTGGATTTGAAGACAGAGATGACAGGCAGAGATGTTCCACCAAGCATGCCAAATTTGTAAACACAAAAATTCTATAACAAATGAAACAAGAACATGTGTAAAAAGTAGATTTGTGTTGATGAATTTGTAGGGTTACAATCTCTATTTACAATTTTCCTCTGATTTAGTCTTTAAATTTGATGTAGATGCATAGGTTGTTGATCTAAAGGTCACGATGACTTGATCTCGGACAAATGGTTGAACGATTGCTTCAAGTTTTAAGCTTGAAACAATGCGTGGATGGTCTTCACTTCTGGTTTAGGGCTACGAAAAAGGTGATGTTGAGGTAGGATTTTGTTGATTCAAGGGTCTTGGTGACTTGATTTTGAAACGAACGTTGTTGCAAGTTTTGAGCTTGCAACAAAGTCGTGAAGGAATCGGCACGAGTGCTTGTTGATTCTTCAAGGGAATGCTTCGGCTTTGGTTGTGCGTTCTTTGAAAAGTGCTTTGGTAGCGTATTAGTCTTCAAAGATTTGTGTAGAAGTTCTTCTTTTGTGAGAATTTCGGCCATTCAATGTTGAAATTGTCGACCCCTATTTGTGTCTGGGGACCTTGTATTTATAGACTTCCAAAGCCATGCCTTTGGGTGGATTTGGCTTTGATTTGTGTCTTGATTCATACAGGGGAGAATTTAGATATGTTTTGTGTCTTAATTTCAGCCACTTTCCCTCACCTTGGCCGAATTATAGGGCTTGTTACCTATTTTGTGAGCAATCTTCAATTCTTGCTTGTTTTGTGAAGATGCTTTAGCTTTCTTTCCACTTTTAGGAGCAATTTGGACCCCTTGCCGATTTTAAGAGGGATTTTCTCCCTTTTGCCAACTTTTGGGAAGGTTTTGTACTTCCTTTGCTTGATTTGTGCCACATGTCTTTGATGACTTGTCCATTTGTGATGAGTCATATGCCACGTGGACCTTTATGATGCATCATTTGTATGCAAAGAAATTTACATGTCTACAATGGGCACGTGAATTTCTGACCTTCACCCTATTGAGAGAGAATACTCTATGATATGATTAAGAATCTTTGGCAAGAGTATGAATTGAATGAAATCTAGGCAGTTGTTGATGCGATGAAAGTTAAACACTCAAATTAAACCCTCTTGTTGTCAAATTGTAGTGTAAATGCAAGTAGGAATCATTCTAAACCGGGGATTAGGAGGGCTTGCTAAAACCTCTAAACTTACTCAAAAACATAAAAACAAAGTTAAAAACGTTTGAATAGACTCAAGGGACTCAAAACAGATTCTAAAGACTCAAAACTACCTAAAAACACTCAAAACTGGGCAGATTTAACTCTAACACAATTTTGGACGAATTTAGTGTTTTGGTTTGAATCAAAACACTCAAAAACACAAACAAAACCGAAATTTAACACTTTGAAATAAGAAAGTAAAATGGGGATTTTGGTTTTGATGAATTTGAAACAAACAAACAAGTTATAAAACTAGGCAGATTGTAAGACAAATTTGAGGAATACGATGATGGATGGATTAGTTAGAGGTCCGTTCTTCACACATGACACACTTGTACATGAATCGATTTCCAATTGCTTTCCAATAAACTATGATGCTCAACACCCCAGATTAACCGTGATGCACAAATTAACCCTCAGATTTTCCTTTACTCATTGAATTGGATGAATGCATGCGACAACCCAAATCATTTTCTAAAAGTCCCCTATATGAATGCACAATAGAGATACAATCAGAGATCATTACGTTCAATGAAAATCATAAGTGTTGACGAGGCAATTATAACTATGAATGCATGATACAATTGCCAAGAATTCAATTAACGCGATTGTGATACCTTCACTACTCATGAATATAAACTTGTAACGATTAGGTGAAACTCATTTATATTCTAGCATCTAATTCATGCATGAAAACTAAGTATGCATCCTTAATAACATACAAGAATCAGTTATGAATAAAATAGATAATTGAATTGCAATCACAACTTATCAAATCACAATTGGAAGAAATCAATTCAAATCTCAAGCATGTTCATGGCTTCAAACTTCTCCCTAACTAAATAGGGGTTTAGCCACTCATAATTGCAACAAAATTAGAAAATAACAAAGCAGACATTGAAAGCAAGAACGAAGTACACCTAAAACGCTCCAATCTTCAAGCTTGAAATGCCAAGGACCTTCTTTTTCACCACCTTGTTGCGGCACGAGAAAGGGGAGTGGCTAAATGGAGGTCACGGCAAGGGATGAAAGTGTAAGTGTATGGAGTTGTGAGATGTGAAAATGTAGTGTCTTTGGATGGAGATGGAATCCTTTAGGAAGGGGAATGGTGGATGTATTTATAGGCTAGGGAGAGGATAGTGTATGTTGTGGTAATGAGTGGATGTAATGGGTGTAGTGGGTGAGTGTTGTGGTAATGAGTGGATGTAATGGGTGTAGTGGGTTGTGGTAATGAGTGGTGTTTGGTAATGAGTGGATGTAATAGGTGTAGTGGGTGGATGTTTGGTAATGAGTGGATGAGTGTTTGGTAATGAGTGGATGTAATGAGTGTAGTGGATGGATGTTTGGAGTTGTAGGTTAACACACTTGCACACACACATGCTGATTTCTAGCCTTCAAATCTTAAAAAACGTCCATCCTCATGTCTCCATGCTTGCACTATCCAATCTTAGCTCAAAAATGTTCTAAAATGCTCCAAAATGCACTTTCTTGCCAACTTTGTTATTATGACCTACAAACACACGAAAATAGCTTAAAATACATAATTAACTAAGAAATAACAACACAACTGCACAAGAACAAGCTAACTAAGTCGCATAAATATGCTCCTATTAGTTGTACTAAATCACATTCAAGGTAATCATATGGATAAGAGAATCACATTGGATAGTAGACATGCATAAACTATCAACCAAACAGTGTGATCAAGAGTATTGATGTAGAGAAGGGTCGTATGGCATTGCAATCCCAAACTAATTAGGTTCTCCAACCTCTTGTGATTAGCTTGGGTAACCATGACATACTACTAGGTGGCACTCATGGTTTGTGAAAGTCCTGAAGATGAATAATCACTAAAGGGAGAATTGAAGTAACTTTCAATTCACAATCGATTATTAAGAGTTCTAATGGCCCACTGCCTCACTAAAAGGAACCTAATGGATTGCACACCGTGTAATGTAATGTAATGATTGAAGGATATAACAAAGATGAGTAAGGATGATAGGGATTTTACTACTCATGTGAACGAGCTAAAAACTCCTATTATACATGCAACAATCACAAGGTTGTTGTAGTATAAACGGATCTCGCAAGGTCGTTCTCCACAAGGATTATTAAATAATTCTAAACTAACCAAATTCCAATTAATTATTGTAAAGTAGAAATTGAGATGATTGATTTTATAACCTACTTAAATTAAAAGCGACATTAACTATTAAAGATAAGACAATCTGCAATATTAAAACTGGGGGAAAAAGAAAGCAGTTTTGGGAGAAATCAAATTAAGAAAGCACTAGAGTTCCACCATCACCTAGCAATCCTATGAAATTTTACCAATTACTTATGATCAACACATGCCACTTTGAAGGTTAGATTTTCCTAATTCATATTCTACTTGGAACCTCCAACATAGAACATATATCTAACATGCAACCCGTTTGAACGTTCGGATCAAATCTGAACATGAAAGACTCATTATCCTTTATGAAAATCCTTTGAAAAACCATGGAACCCTTAAGACGTGGTATTCATCCTAAGTGAAATTACAAATATTAATCACAAGAAGCCAACGTCAATTTCAGGGAACCTTCTGACCAAAATTGCATCAAATTACTTTCTAAAGATCCTAATGATGATCAGGCATTAACACAATTGAAATCATAGAAAATATTATTAAGAAACGGATTGAAAACACCTTCAAGTAGAAAATCTCCAAAACCCTAGCAATTCTCTCTGTCTCCAAAGTTGCAATAAATAAAGCGTAGTGAAATATGGTAGACGGCCAAGCAATATATCTGCTAAGCCCCCACACAAACCTTAAAAACAGGTCCTTTATTCCCCCTAGGAAACTAAAATTAATAATCCAATAAAATAGGAAACATAACCCTAAATTAAATGGTAAAATTTGTCTAAAATCTGAACAGCCACGTTTTGGATCCATAAGCTGCTCCAAAACTGGCCCAATATAGCTGGATTTAATGTTTGGAATATTTTGAACACTTCTCCATAAGGCCACGAACCCATTCGAGGTGATCTTGGGCTAAAAAAACGCAATTTAAGCCCGAAAGCGTCATTTTTCAGCACTGCGCATCGCTCATTTATTTTATCACCAGAAAATAACCACTTGGTGGAAAAATCCCAGATTTTGATACAATCAAGCTAAGTGACTCACGAACGTTCTCCGACTAGAATTACTCCAAAATTCGTCCACTTTATCCAGTTTTGCTCCAAAGGAAATCAAAAGTGCTATATTGAAAATACAATTCAAAGCATCAAAATTCTTCCAAAATATTAACCAAAATGTACTAAGATTAGGGTAAAATATATAATATAAAATCTGCTCATCAAAATACCCCCAAACTTATCTTTTTGCTTGTCCTCAAGAAAAAAAAAACTAGAAAACAAAAATAAAAACTAACAAACTAAACAACTAGCTAAAATTAACTAACAAAAATTTTCTCCTTCAAAGTTTCAATCCATAGCAAATTTTAAAAACTAGAACATCTTTTTAAAAGTTCCAACCAATCCCACCACAGAGTCTAAACCATTTAGAATCAATTAGAAAAGAATTCACAAACTTCCTTTGGTGTAAAGTGAACCAACATAGTTAAGGAGACTCGACTAAAACTCTTACCTCTCGTCCTACTTTATTTCACACATAATAACTTTAAATATAACTATTTTTCTTTTGCTTTTTCAATTTTTTTCTTTTTTTTTTCTCATTTATAACTTTTTTTTTTCAGTAACAATAGTGGTCGTGCAATGTCAGTTCACTTAAGCTTTCGATCCAACCCATGTAGCGAGCTTTAGGTCAATGACTACCAAACCACTAGGGCTTTAGGGCACTAGGTGTAGAACACCCCTAAGGACTTATTAACTCGAGTTAAAAAGGCTACGAAACCAACTAACCACTCTGCCCCATGCCAAAACTCTACCGTTTGACGCGAGAATCACTGCTGATTAGGCAGGACTGGCCCAGTACTAGGCAAAACCTCGGGTGAGACAACTATTACTTTATTCACAATAATAACTGACTTTACTTAAAATAAAAATTAAAAATAAACTTAGACTAAAAGTAAGTGTTTCAATCTCACTCCCCACAAACCATGTTGGTGTGATGTGCAAAGTTCAAAGTATAATTCATGAATTAGTGTCTAAGCAATGATAAATAGAAAAGACTCTACTATGGGATTAATCTTCATCAGGTCCCTTTGTTCTAACGTTTAAAATAATCTATGGATATTAACTTAAAAAGAATGAAAAATTTTAAACTGACACAAAAATCAAAAATTAAAATCCTAAAATTTTACTTTCCCACCCCCAAACTTATGTCACACTTTGTCGTCAAGGTGTGGAAAATAAATGGAAACTAAAAAAAACAAAAAGTAAAACTGGAAAAGACAAAACAAAAGCCTAGACTAAATAAACTAAAAGAAAAAGGAAAACAGAGAAGAAACAAAGAAATTAAAATAAACAAATAATAGAACAAACAGAAAAGAAGGAAAAGAAACACCTGGATTCGAACTTAGGACCTGGGGCTGTGTGAAGACGCGCGGACCACCACGGATAGTGCAACACTTATGTCAACTTGTGCAACAGCTGGTATAGAAAGCGGTGTAGCAGCTGCATGTGTCATTTAAAAAAAAAACCTACCTATTATTGAACACGCATAGGATTCCCTTTTCACTAGCCTCGATCCCTGAGCCACCAAACGACTCTCTGTCTCCCATTTTGAAAATGTCCCTATCCCAACAGACATGACAGGCCACATGTCATGCATCCATATGATGAATTCCTTAGGATTCTAAAAGAAAGGCTCAGATGCACCCATTTCTCTCACTTTTAATTTTGTTTTTCGTTTCAACAAACTCCAGCCCTCTCTCACTAAAAACCCAAACGTACATCCATATCAGAAATAAGTCTCCCATTTTCCTTAACCCACTCTCTTTTTTGCTCTCAGACCCCATATCTTTTTAAAATGAAAATTAGCTTTCATTCTTTCTCATTTTTCTCAATCCTCGCAGCCATCTCATCATTTCAGACCTCCCGTTGTCTCCTCAGTTTGGCACCCCTCTTCATACAAAAAGCCAAACAACATACATACCTCGTGTCTCTCGACCCCATCCATGGTGGAGCGAAACATGCATGTCTAATTCCTCTATGAACTAGAAGCTGAACATGGCAAAGGAAAGGAGAAAACAACGAATATTGTGCAGATCCGGGTATTTCAAAGGTAAAATCTTGTTCACTGTCAGTGATGAACCCCAATATGTGAAACAGTGGCTGCATTACCGTTGCATGTAATTATAATGGTGTGGTCTTTGTGCAGAAACACTCGGATCCATGACAGATCCGAGAGAAAGAATGCTCAAACTGGAGATCCATTGGAGGAAAGGCAGGACGCATCATAAAGGCCATGCTCTATCGATTTGGAAGGTATAAGCACTCATCCCTGTAGAAATTATGATTTTCACAATATCGGGTGTTGTAAGTGATGCACAACGAAGCTAAAACTGAGCCGAGGTTGTATTTAGGTCCTGTTTTGTAAAGATGATGTTTTATGGCTCTACATGGTCTCATGTTGGTGTGCTTTGTGCAGTAAAGGTGGATCACTAATAGATCCGTGGGAAGGAAAGTGGATGGACAAACATCAGCTTCAATGGACAAAAACGGCACAAGCTTCCAAGAGCCCAGATCGGAGCATCTGGGAGGTAAAATTTCATATCCTTGCAATTTCCCACCCCCAAACTTGCATCGCTAAATGAGCTCATATTAATTGCTTTAAATTTTAGCATAGTGTAGATGTGGTTGATGTTAATGCAAACTTGCTGCTGGGTGCATGACTCCAGTATCAGATAAGTTGTCTCTATTTTCCCTTGGTTTCCATGCATGCAACCTGCAATTAACCAATATATGCAAATATTAAAAACGGAGCTAAAATCAACTGCGTAAATAAAGAAAGCAAAATATTTTAGGATTTTTCACGTTTTTATTTTTTTTATTTTATAATTTGTATTTTATTTATTTATTTAAACTTAGGTATGTAAATGCATCTAGAAATTTAACTAATAATAAAAAAATCAAATGAAAAATAAAATAAGGAAAGAGTTTAGAAAAATTGGGTTGCCTTCAAACAAGCGCTTTATTTTAAGTCTGTAGCTAGATGTTGTAGAAGTCCGTTGGCTAGATCACTGGTTCCCTCATAGTCAAAAACTCGCTTGCACCAAATTTCCCTATGCATCGTTTAAGTTGATGTTTGGTAACCTTAAATGGGAAATCTTTACCCTCAGCCGTGATGTCCACATTACCATTCTGAAAAACGTTAGTAACTAGAAAAGGACCTTTCCATCGAGACTCTTGTTTCCCTGGAGATGATTTGAAATAGGAACTTAACAACCACACTTTTTTACCAGGCTGTATTTTTGCACAACTTGGACTGCTTTGCAATTTTTTATTGCCCTTGACATTCAAATGTTTTGGTCAATCTGGTGGCAAATCACATTTTGAGTCTTTATGGGCAGCTTGCCAATAGATGATCTGGTCACAAAATTGGCATGAGGTAAACCATTTAATACATCAACATGCATGCATTCTTGTTTGTCACCTGAATGTATGCTTGCTTCGAACAACTTGAAAACAACCGTTTGATCTTCAACTCGGAATGTTAATGTTCCGACTTCCACATCAATAAGAGTTCAGGCTGTTGCCAAGAATGGGCGGGCCAAAATGATGGGTGTTGTCAAATCCTCATCCATGTCCAACACCATAAAATCAGCCAGTAAATATAAATTGTCAACCTTCACAATAACATCTTCAATGACTCCTCTAGGATAGGTAATTGAATGGTCAGCCAATTGAATAATGTTGGAGGTCGACTTCAGCTCTCCTTCACCTAAACGTTTAAAAACAGAATAAGGCATTAAGTTTACACTAGCACCTAAATCAATTAAAGCATTATTAAAATCACAATTTCCAATGGTGCAAGAGATAGTAAAACTCCTTGGATCTTTTTTCTTTGGAGGCAATTTATGCAATAAGACCGCACTGCACTGTTCTGTCAGAATCACTTTTTCAAAATCAATGAGCTTCTTTTTCTTTGTGCAAACGTCCTTAAAAAACTTGGCATAATATGAAATGTTCTTGATTGCATCAATTAACGGTAGATTAATCTGAACTTTAGACAAAGTCTTCATAAAATTTGTTAACTGTTGATCTTTAACTTTAGGCTTCAACCTTTCGGGATAAGGCATAGGTGGCTCATAAACACGCTTTGCAGTTTTTGTGGTAGCTTTGCAGTATTTTTAGATCTGTCTTGGGGCTACCCAGAATCTGCAAAAGTATCAGATTTAGTTTGGGGCAGTTCTGCTGCCTGTGAATTTCCAGCAGAATTTTCATGTATGTTGTCATAATTTTTGCCAGACTGTAAAGTCCGTATAGCATTGCATTCTTCTCGTCCTCTTGGATTAGGTACTGTTTGACTAGGAAATGTACTCGGTGCTCTTTCTGAAACTTGCAACGCAATCTGCTCAATTTGTTTTTCCATATTTTTCATTGATGCGTGCAGATTTTGGATTTCTTGACTGATAGTATTAGCTAATTTTTCAATTGCTATCTCCCAAGAAGCCTTAGGTGCAGCAGGTTGCTGTACCTGCTGTTGAAATTGAGGCCTAGAGTGCTGATCTTTGTCCCACTTTAAATTAGAATGATCTTTCCAACCTGGGTCGTAAAAATTTGAATACGGGTCATATCTGGGACGCTGGAAATTGTTAAATGAATTAGCCTGCTCTGCTGTAAACTTCGAATAAGCATTTTTAGATGGACAGCTCAAAAAATCATGATTTGTCATGCTGGAAACGCTGCAGGCAGCTTGTAAAGGCTGTTGTACAACAACATGTGAACCTGGGATTCTTTGTAATAACATGTCAAATTTTGCATCAAGCCTTTTCTCCATTTTTTCAATTTGTGCTGTAATATATGGAGAACCGTTAGACATCTCAAAAACGGATCTAGATTGTGGCTGCTCAACTGCCTATTGTTGTGTATCTGTTGCCATTTTTTCAAATAACAAACAAGCCTCTTGTGCAGTTTTATCTTTGTACGAACCTCCGCATGAAGCATTGACAAGAGTTTTTGTAGTCATATTTAACCCTCTGAAAAATATATGCATTTGATCCGTAGTGTTAATACTCGAATGTGGACATTTTCTAATCAACTTCTTGAACCGCTTCCATGCCTCATGAAACTCTTCATTAGGTTTTTCGGCAAAAGATAAAATATGAGTTCTCATATCAAGAGTCTTAGAAGCCGGATAATACTTGTTTAAAATATTTTCACTGAGTTGGGCCCAAGTACTAATGCTTCCAGATGGGAGTGTGAGGAGCCATCTCCTTGCTTGATCTTTTAGAGTGTAAGGAAACAAATGGAGCTTAATAGATTCGGCTGAAAATCCCCTCACCAAAATATTTTTCCAACCCATTAAAAATTCTGCAATATGCATGTTTGGATCGTCAGTTGATAACCCATGAAATGTAGGTAGAATATTCAACACGTGCTGCTTTATTTCAAATGTAGACCCTTCCTTCACTGCTGGATAAGTAATGCAACTTGGTATATTAGTGGTATGAGCTGTTAAAGAATCACCCAAAGGCTGACCTGCCTCTGGAATAATGAATGCCATTTTTCCTTTACTGTGCAGATTCCCAGAAATTGAAGACTGCAAAAAAGTCCCCTGCAGAGAAGGAACCCACTGCAAATTTTTCTCCCTGCGTCTCCTTAAAGTCTGCTCGAGTTATGGATCAAAAGGAAGCAGTTTCTGTACTGTTGAACGGGTGCTGACCATGCACAGATTATCTTTGTAATCTGCACTGTATTGCTGTAATCTGTGAAAAATAAAATAAAAACGAAAATTAAATAATTTTTTTTTCTTTATATATATATATAAACAGCAATAACTAATTGAAAATCTGATTAGTAGGAATTATTTTAAATAATTCCTGGCAATGGCGCCATTTTCATGATAGGGATTTTACTACTCATGTGAACGAGCTAAAAACTCCTATTATACTTGCAAGAATCACAAGGTTGTTGTAGTATAAGCAGATCTCGCAAGGTCGTTCTCCACAGGGATTATTAAATAATTCTAAACTAACCAAATTCCAATTAATTATTGTAAAGTAGAAATTGAGATGATTGATTTTATAACCTACTTAAATTAAAAACGAAATTAACTATTAAAGATAAGACAATTTGCAATATTAAAACTGGGGGAAAAAGAAATAAGTTTTGAGAGAAATCAAATTAAGAAAGCACTAGGGTTCCACCATCACCTTGCAATCCTATGAACTTTTACCAATTACTTATGATCTACACATGCCACTTTGAAGGTTAAATTTTCCTAATTCATATTCTACTTGGAACCTTCAACATAGAACGTATATCTAACATGCAACCCGTCCGGACGTTCGGATCAAATCGGAACATGAAAGACTCATTATCCTTTATGAAAAGACTTTGAAAAACCATGCAACCCTTAAGACGTGGTATTCATCCTAAGGGAAATTACAATTATTAATGACAAGAAGCCATCATCAATTCCAGGAAACCTTCCGACCAAAATTGCATCAAATTACTTTTCTAAAGATCCTAATGGTGATCAAGCATTAAGACAATTAGATAGTTTTTATCCCGGTGATTAACAATTCAAAGTATGCATGCAATCAATCATAAGCAATTAAATAAAAATCACATATTCATGCTAAGGCTCAAGGCTTCGCCCTAGCAAAAGAAATTAGTTATGCATATTCATAATTGAAATCCTAGAAAATATTATTAAGACAAGGATTGAAAACACCTTCAAGTAGAAAATCTCCAAAACCCTAGCAATTCTCTCTGTCTCCAAAGTTGCATAAAATAAAGCGTAGTGAAATATGGTAGACGGCCAAGCAATATATCTGCTAAGCCCCCACACAAACCCTAAAAACAGGTCCTTTATTCCCCCTAGGAAACTAAATTTAATAATCCAATAAAATAGGAAACATAACCCTAAATTAAATGGTAAAATTTGTCTAAAATCTGAACAGCCATGTTTTCGACCCATAAGCTGCTCCAAAACTGGCCCAATATAGCTGGATTTAATGTTTGGAATATTCTGAACACTTCTCTAGAAGGCCACGAACCCATCCGATGTCATCTTGGGCTCCAAAAACGCAATTTAAGCCCAAAAATGTCATTTTCCAGCACTGCGCATCGCTCATTTATTTTATAGCCAGAAAATAACCGCTTGGTGGAAAAATTCCAGATTTTGAAACGATCAAGCTAAGTGACTCACGAACGTTATCCAACTGGAATTACTCCAAAATTCATCAATTTGATCCTGTTTTGCTCCAGAGGAAGTCAAAAGTCCTATATTGAAAATACAATTCAAAACATCAAAATTCTTCCAAAATATTAACCATAATGTACTAAGATTAGGGTAAAATATATAATATAAAATCTACTCATCAAAGGACAATTAAATAGTTTAAATTTATATGACAAGGATTAATTTATATGTTAATTAATCTTATGAAAAGTTTGTATCGGGCTTTAAGTTAGTTTCGGGGCCCAAATAGGTTTTGGTCCACAAGACCCATTGAGTTTAATTAAGTTGTATGACAACTAAAACAAAATGGGAATTAACCAAAATATAACTACCAAAACCGAGCCTTAGAGAGGGAGTGTGATGGTGGACTTATTACAAGTTTGGCACTCACTTAGAAAGAGGTATAAAGGCAAGTTTATAACCTTAACCACATTAGGGTTTCTTTGAGGAAAGATGAGAGAACACAAGCTCTCTCTTTTTCTCGACGAACAAAATAGAAACGCAAAGAACTCTTTGACAGAGGAAAAGTGAGACCACAACAATGAAGGCTCACTTTGACAGAGCAAAACAACGAACAGATGAATATAGTTAGAAGATACGAGAATTTGATAGAGGAAAAGAGGGAAGAGAGGACATAAGGTTTTTTCTTAGTTTTTCACTCTAGCGTTGTCCTGGGATTAGCATTTTTCTTTGTTGTAAAAATAGAGAAAAAATATGTAGGAGAAAGGAGCAATGAAGAAGAGTGAAAGAAGTGAAAGCAAAGAGGAGTGTATAATCATTTTTATTCTCTATCTTCTCTCCTACCACATCCCTTCATCGTTCTCGATTCCTCTTTTTTCAATTCAGGAGTTGTGAAACTTGTGATTGATCAGATATAAGGCCAAATCAGGATTGGTGGGATCGATTCTTGGTTACTAATATTCCTTGCAAAATGTCTTGGAAATGGTCTAAAAAGTCCTCTTCGGAGTAAGATTTCATGATTAAGAACACAAAAGAAGGTCATTTTCAACTGTACCACTTTGTGCAGATTGCTTGACCTCTCTCTGGGCTTGCACTGAGTTTTCTTCATGTATTGAAAGAGTATTATGTTCATTACGATTCACTTCTTGTGTCTGGAAATCATCTTCGTTCAATCCTTATTAGGTATACAAATCAGTCTTATGCTAGTTATCTGATTCTTATTTTTGTCATACACAAACAACTCCTCATTGTACTGTTCCTTAATTCGATATTACACATCTGCTGCTATCTAAGATCTAGAAGAAGCATAAATAAATTACAATTTATGCTCATCTACTGTATACAACTTACAATTTACGCTCATCTACTGTATGACCATATCAATTTATGAAGAAAGTCGATCGAGGATCAATAGACCACATGCAATATTTACAAAAGCAAAATTATTTTATCAAGTTATGTTACAAGAAATGCAACCATGCATTACTAAATTTTGATCGATAACCTTTATCAGTTGGGATTCTAGCAACATCTTACTCGTAGGTATGACCAGAATGGCACTGATTAATATTGTAATAACTAATTAACTAAGAACAAATTAGGATTAACTAATAAATGTTTAAAAAGCAAAAAATGGTGAAGAAAAACACTATTTATATATAGAGAAATTATTGTCTTTGTTATGGAAGGAAAAAACCCAACCTCTACCTCTACAAAAAGAAATTAACAGAAACTTAATCTACTCAACTAATTACTAAACAACTAAGATATTATGCTTACTAGCTAAAATCCTGGTCCGCCTGTGCGTTTGGGTTTTTCCTATTATTTAATTTTAGAAAGTAGCCCTCACCTTCTTCCCATATGATCTTGCATTCACTAGTTTCGTGGTCAAATAAATATCAGCAAGAGACCGGTACGTCCACTTCTTAGGCCGATCGATATCTTCTTTCCCAAAAATCTCTTCAATCTTTTGCCAAGTGATCACTTCGATTTGATTAACCACCTCATCACCATCCTGCTGAAATTTCTTGTTCTTGTTGTGGCCGCTGCTTCTGCTATTGGTGTTATCTTCATCACTAAGCTGCATCAGCTGCTGTACAGCGGCCAAGTCTGACTTCGTCAACGCCTTCTCAGGATGATCAGTATTTCGCGAAGATTGTGATTTCACCATTGAACAAATTGGTGCAAAGAAAAAGAAACACAAAGATCGATGAGAGAGAGAGGGATAATGTGTAGAGCTATATAGCTAAGCTAATCAAAACCCTGTTGGCTGTTGCATTTTCTTTTGGTTTTGATATCCTCCTACTAAGGTTTTCTGGTATTGGGATGTTTTGGGTTTCTTTTGATTGTTGATTATATGGATTTGGCGTTGTGGGTACGTGTTGTATGAGGAAAGGAAAAGGAGAGAGAGATACAAAGAAGCTGCTGGGTTACTACTATGAAGATGGGTGGAAGCTGTCATTCGCCGACGTGGATTTATTAATTTACTTTACTTTACATTTGTAGTGCATAACTAAAAATAAACAAAACAGAGGTGAAAAAAAATTGAGTCCTTGCATGATGGCATGTGTGGATGCAAATTTTTTCCTCCTTGCTTTTTGACAAAATTGCATATACAAAACAAATAACACCTTAGGTTAAAGCCAAGAGCGTCATGCGCCCATGATGAATGAGGGGGGGGTTTGGCCGAAGAACTTATGATGTCAAAGTTAGAATTTTGAGGAAAAAGTGTTAGAGAATTTAGCAAGAGAATTGAAATTGAGTTTTGGAGAGAATGAGTGTTTATATAGGGGTATGGTCGGCCCCTTTGGGTGGAGATGGATCAGCCACTTGGATGGTTTTGTGGGTAAAATTCATGATTTGTGTTTAATTAGCAAATTAATTGAATAATAAATCAATTAATATAATAAAAAGGAATGATTTGAGGGTTCCCTTGTGGAGAAGATTTGATGAGGATGAATGAAATAGGTTATAAATAAATACCTATTTTGGGCACTTTTGACTTGATTGAGGGATAATTGTCCACCGCTCGCACGTAGGAGTTTCGGTGTTCCTTGAGGGTAATTTATCCTTTTCACCCTAGAATTCACGTGTCGCCTTCATATTTTTCTCGATTATTTTTTGCTCCACAAATGCCCCTACAGTTGTTGGGCTGCTCGCAGGAAAGGGCAGCAGGTGTAGAGATCTTCTTGCTTTGGGAAACATAGGATTGTTTCCTATTTTGATGTAGATTCCCTCTTTAATAGGAAATTATGGCATGTTTACGAAATCGGAACGGGATGGAAAAAAACGGAATTGCATTCTTTTCCAGGCATTCAAGTCGTTTACTACATTTCCGGAATAAAAAACAAGATGGGGTCCACTTAAAATAAGGAATTGGATCCGTAAATCTCCTGGAATCAGATCCCCTAGATGGAGGTGGTATTTGGATTTCGGGAAGAAGGCTCTTCTAGGACTCCAACTTTTATACCCAAACTACCCTCGTATCTTCTACCTCCCCTTCATATACGTGACTCTCTATGCTCAGTCAGCCGACTCCCTTGCACGTTCACTAGCTCAATTACGGTTCTGGATGATTTTGTGCCAGGATGGGCTTCGAAGACTGAGTTGGTGGAATGGGTTGCCGTTGGCAAAGAATGGATTTGTAGTCCTTGCGGGTTGTGCTGATCTACTTCGCATTGTAAGAGGGGGAGCAGAACATGGTTGGCGATGAGGAGAATCTTGTGGATGTGAGTTGAGGCAGTGGAGGGTGAGAGAGAAGAGGATGGGGGAGGAGGGGGAGGAGGAGAGACGGTGGTGGTGGTGGGTGTTGGAGATGATGGTGTGGGTGAGATATTTGAGGGTTTTGGTCAACACAGCTGCTAAGAAGGATTGGGGAGAGGGAGAGAGAGGCAAGGACGTAAATTTTATTTAGTTTACTTTATGTTGATATTTTTAATAAAGTTTAGGGTGATTAAGACTCTTCTCTAACATGTAGAAGCAAATAAAAAATATTCTTTCATATTAAATTTGTGCTAAAAGTTTTACTAAAAAATAAAAAAATTATTCTCTCTAAAAATTAAAAAAAATGGAAGAGTAAAAGTTTTACTAAAAATAATTAGCATATAAAATATATTAGTTAAACAAGGGTACTTTAGTAATTACATTAGATTTTATTCTGATTCATATGAATTAGTAAGCAGTTTATATAGATCAATGTCATTTCTACTCCAATTCCAAACAATTTTGGTAAACAACTTCAAGATGAATCTAATTTTGATTCCACCTCATTCCAATTCCTCCTCAATCCAAATCTTTCTCAATTCAATTCCTCTCAATTTGATTACGGATTAGTAAACGTGCCCTTAGATCCTTCTAGGAAAGGGAAATAAATTCCTCTCAAAGCTTATTTAAGTCCACCTTAAGTGGATTATTAAATCAACTTTGGAGAGCGATTTATTCTACCCTACAAGAGAGAGCCAGCTTAGAGGATTTTCGTTCCCCCTCCTCCAGCAATCGTCTTTCATTGCTTGCTTCATCTTCTTGTTGCTTTAAGGTAAGAAAAAATTAATTTTCCTTGTCTTCTAAACTTTTTGGTAGCCTTAGGGCTTGAAATTTGGCTCGACGGGGGTCGAGGAGGCTTGAAAAAAGTTGTTGAAAAGCCACAGCACAATGGCTGCCGTGGGTTGACTTTGGGATGGCGTCTGGGCATTGCGGTCTGGGCTTTTGTGCCTAGGCCGTGAAGAGAAAAGCGGCATAGGGGCGTCGGCCCCCTGTTGATTGGATTAGGCCGCAAGGCCTTTGGGCCGAGAGGAAAACAGGAAGCCAGAGTAAGCTGGCTCCCTGCTTTGCTGAGTAAGCTGATTCCCTTCTTTTGTTTTTGTTTTTTTTTTTTAGGTTGGGCTTGGGCCCGAGCTTGGTATAGGAGGAAAAACTAAGGGCCAAGGGTTTGGCCTGCTTGAAGTTTGGGCCGAGAGCTCGCATTCCTTTTTTTTTTTTTTTTTGGGCCTTGTGGCCTGTTTGTGCCGAGAGCTGCTCTTCCTTTTTTTTTTATTGGTGCAGCCATCTAACGAATCCCTCTTGTATCTTTGTAGAATTTTTCAAGCATGTCTTCCTCAAGCCACAAGAATGATGATGGTGTGCCGCCATTGTATTGTCAAGGTGGGTCTTTGAGCAAGGTTGGTTACTTCAAGGATGCTCACTACAAGATTAGCTCCGATGACTTGTTTAGAGACTTCCTCGAAGCATATTGGCATGTCATTCCGTCGGGAATGCGTGTGAAGCGTGTTAAGGATGGTAGCAGCGGTGAACCATGTGATGGGGCTCGGACAGCTATCAAGTTCCACCCTTACTATTTTGTGTTGGGGTTTACTTTACATATGCCGCGTTTCTTCCAAGAAGTGCTCTGCTCCATTAGATGTACCCCCACCCAATGTTTTCCGAATGCGGTCCGTGTGATGGTGGGATTCCACAATCTAAGCCAATTCATGAACTTAGATCTAACCGTCAACGAATTTTGGTAGTTCTTTGACATAGGTCACATTGAGGGAGTTAGGCAGCTGCGATCTCGCATAGGCTTTTTGATAACTCGAGCAAGGGACATCATGATTGGGCCAAGGAGACTTTGGAGATAAGTGGAGAATGGGAGTCTGATTCTTCCCTCGAGCTACGTGTTCCAATGGTTTTCATATCCAGTAAGTAGGCTTCTTAATCTCTCGGCTGTTTTGTATTTGTGCTAAGCTGCTCTTTAATTTTCTAATTGTCTCCTGTTGCTTTTGTAGATTCTGAATTCGACCCCACTCCTAAGACTTCTACAGACATGAAGAAATTGCATGTTGCTCTAGGTATCCGCTCCAAATACCATAAGTGGTGTTGGTTGCTTAGTCTTTTTCGTAGGGAAAAAGGTGGGCTACCCACGAGAGAAGAGATAAAATGAATCAAGGCTGAGACATTGGCTCGTCCTATCACTATGGTGGAGGCTGCTAAAAATGAAGGTGGGAAAAAGAGGTCATCCCTGCCTGCTCAAGAGACTTCTGCTGAGAAGAAGCCGAAGACTTATTCTGCTGCTCGCGAGCGTTCACCGGCTGTTCCTAAGCTTGTGATTGACTTGACTTCCTCTAAGAGTGAGAAAGAGAAGGTTGCTAGATCTATGTCGATGGAGCTTGCCATTCCGAAGGCTACTAGTTCGATTGCTGATAGGATCACCCATCATAGAAGTTCCTCCGTTCCTCCGGTGCCAAAGTTTATGTCAAAGTGTCCGTCTAGGGCTAAGTCTAGTTTCACCTTTGGATAGGCTTGCTACTATGAAGTGTGACAAGGTGCCCTTGCATGCTAAAGTGGCGCAAAATCTTGTTCCCTCTGCTGCTAAGACCGACTCGTCTGCTGAGAAGAAGGAGATTGCTTGTGCAGGCAGTCGTGAGAAATCCACCATGTCTGTTTCTGTGGAAATTACTGAGATTTGTGCCCTTTTGAAACTAGATCTGCTTAAAGACATAGATGTATATGCCAAGTTTGTTGATGGCGTCAAAGGGGTTGTTGGCCCAAGTTCCTTTACGAAGCATACGACCAAGTATAGGAGGACTGCTCTGCTAGCCATGATGCAGAAAATGGTGATTTTGGCAATCGAGTCTATGCTTCTTGATCAAGATGATACCAAGGCTGCCAAGGAGATGGCAAGAACTGTGGTAGCTGAAGCTTACTCCTCTGTTGAGAAAGTCAAGAAATTGGAATATGAGCTTACTGCTTTGAAGGGGTCTAATATCTCTGGCCCCATTTTTCTGCAACTTGAAGCCGCTCTCCAATAGATCATGGATTTGAAGACTAGGCTTGACGCGATCCAAGTAAAGTATGAAAGTGTAGAGAAAGAGATCGAGTGTTACATACCTCAGATTCAAGATCTTGAGTGTGCCATCTCTAAATTCTGCTCCACTGGTTATGTAAAGGATGAAGAACTGATCACTGCTTGCAACCAAATGATCCACTTTAAGAAGGTTGTTGATAGGCTTAAGCCTCAAGTGTTGGAACTCCAAGGTGCTTTTAAGATCAACGACAATATGAAGAAAGAAGTGGAAGAGCTACAGCGAGTTCGTGCTTGTTTGCTCGAGGAGAATGATCAGTTGAAGGGTGAGAAAGCTGGGTTCGAGGCTTCACTTACTCAAAGTCAAGCTAACTTCTACAAGCTGGGTTATGTAGATCATCTTTTTGGGTGACCGTCTGACTTTGAGCTTTTTGGTAAAGACTTCGAGACCTTTTCTATTTCTTAGGAAAACTTACTCACCTTTACTTTTGAGTCTTCTATTGGTAAAGTAGTCGGAGATGCTGGTGCCCAGGCTGAAGTAACCGGGGGTGAAGCATCAGATGGTACCGCTATTGAGAATGTCGCGACTGCTGAAGGTGTGGTGACCGAGTAGTCATGGAGTTCCCAAGCTATTGAAGAGTAGTCTTCTAGGTAGTCTTTAGGATTTTCTCCCTTGTTGCTTTTTGCTTTGTTTGAACTTCTTCGGTCTTTGCTAGGTGTTTATCAATTTTGCTAGAAAATTTACTAAACTAGCTCCCTTCGATTTTCTCCATCTTCGCTTCATTTTTTCATGCTCTAACCTTTAGACTTTATAGACCAGCGGTAAGTGTGCTTCTTTTCTATAAGCAGATAGGCCTACGTAGCCTACGCAACTATAGGTGTTAGTGTAGACCATTGTAAAGTTGTTAGCCATAGACTTGGCAGCCGGATGCTGTACTTACAGAAGCAAACAAGTCCGCGTAACCACTTGGCTGCTAACCTTGTCTTTCTCCAATTCCGTAAGTTGCGTAGTAAGTACCACAACACTTTAGGATTTGGTGTAGGTTGTTCTGCGTTTGGCAGTGGTGAAGCTTATCGACTACGTAGCATGTCATAAGTGGATAAAGCTTTGTATATGCACACTAATTTGTTTAACCTTTCATAAAATCCTTCAGTGAGCTAAGCCTTGAAAAAGACCATTGTGGCTATTTCTAGGAATCCCGGCGTAAGCCATCATTAGGGGTGGGTTCAAAAAACCGAAAACCAAAAAAAACTGAAAACCAAACCGAACTGAGGTCGAAAAAAACCGAACCGAAACTGCCAAACCGAACCGAACCGAATCTGGTTGGTTCGGTTTCGGTTTTTGAGGTCCGGAAACCGAACCGGACTGAACCGAACCAAAAAAAAAATCATATATAAATACTATAAAAACATGTTGGCCGCGTCAAGGTTTGAACCCCTGACCTGCGGGTTGGGGTAAGGTGCTGCTAGCCAACTTAACTTTAGGCTTTGTGTTGTTGTAATTGTACTAGTAATATATTTATAGGTTTCTTATGTTTAATGCTTTATAAAATTTCTTAACTTTACAAACCCTAGCCGTCTCACTCCCATTTCATTTCAGATCTCAAACACTTCTTTCGTCCGCTGCTTCCTCAGTCTCTCTCTCTCCCTCTCCCTCTCATTCCTCTCTTCCTCCAAATCACTTTCTCTCTAGTCTTCTCATGTCCTCCTCACGGATTCCTTCTTCCAAATCATGATTTTCCCTCGCCCCTTTCGAGACCCGACGAAAAGAGGAACTGTTAGAGCTTGCGATGATCATGGCGATTTCGTTGCAGCAAAGGTTGTGGGTTTTATTTATTTGTCAGTTCATGGGTTTTTTATTTTATGATCATGGCGATTTTATGGTTACCCATTTGAAATTTATGTAATTTAAGGTGAAAAAGTTTGTATTTTTCTTTTAATATGTTTCGGAATTTTCTAGATCTATTGTGGACTTGACTAGGAATTTGAATGTGGGCACTGGGCATGCGATATTGGAGTCCGATTATGACATTTAGACGAACCTATTTGCTTTTTTTTTTTTTTTCGATCTGCATCTTAATTTGTTGAATTATTTCATGATTTTGTAAATTTTAAATTTTTAGAATTTTGAATCCTGGTGATGTACTTGAAGAATATATGTTTCTGTATTTGCTTAAGTTTTGAAAATTTGAACTCGATCTGCTTGATCATAAGTAGTTGAATTACTTGAATATATTCGGGATTTTGAGGTGAGAAAATGTATATGTTTGGTTAGTGAGAAAATGCATGAAGGTGAAAGGTTAGTACCTAAAATTGCTGAGTTCAAGTTTTTCGGTTTGTTGTAAAGTTTTAGCAAAGACCCATTGGGATTTTCATATGGTTCTTCCTCTGTGTAGTCTTAAAAAGGGAATTAAATTCTTTTGCGTCTCTTATTTTGTTTATGATGGAATAGTTGTATGATTTGTACTTTTGGAGAAGAAAAAATTGGGAAGAGGCTAGAAAAGTCTTAACTAAAGGATTAGAGATTTGTGATGTAGAAGAGGTAATGGAAGACGATGTTGGGCGGAGCAGGCTCCATTGATATATGAGAACTGGGAGATTTATTCCTTCCATTTACATCATTAAAAAAAAAAACCGAAAAACACTGAAACCGAACCGGAAAAAACCGAAACTGAAAAAAACCGAACCGAAAAAAAACCAAAAAAAAATGGATCGAACCGAAATTTCGGTTCGGTTTCGGTTTTGGTAAAAAACCGAACCGTTTTGAACCGAACCCAGCCCTAGCCATCATGTATATAGTTATACTAGGGCAGCCCGGCTCATCCATGTTTGGATATTCGGAGTGTAGAGTATATCCTCCCGCTTTGGAGAGCAGACCCATGTGGGTGTCGGGGAATTGGTTTACCCTCTCGCACTGGAGAGCATGGTTGGTCCCTCGGGTGGTGCAATTCTTGCAATGAGTCTCTAAGAAAGGCGCGGTCTTCTTTTGAAATGCAGAAGAGATAAGTTGTTGTAGACATGTAGTTAAGCCAAGTTGTAAATTACTTATGAATTCCTCATTGAAAAACGAGTGAAACGAACAAATAACTTAGCTTGTAAAAGACTGCATAACAACTAGATAGTCCTCTGCTTGTAGGCGTTCCATTGCTTCTCGATCTCTTTGTCGTTCATGGTGGCGATGGTGTATTACCCTTGCCACTTACTCTGCTAATCTTGTACGGACCTTCCCAGACGGGATCCATCTTTTTGGAGCCTTCTCTATGGGGAGTGATGTAGGCCTTTCTTAGGACTAGATGTCTAGGTTGGAACTGCAGGATCTTGGCCCTTTTAATGTACTTGGAGAGTGAAGGAAAAATTTGGTCCTAGCTAAGAACATGTGAGAACATTTGAACACATAAGCAAACTAATAACACTTTAAAGTAGGCATGCATTCAAACACAATTATAAAACCAATGACTTTCAAAGCCTAGTGAATGGTGAACCACAAGACTCTTTAACAACATTAAAGAGAAGAAAGGATATTGTGAAGCTCATCCTTGTTTACACAAGGGATTCACCCAAGTGGAGGGCCTTTAAGTCACCTCCTAGCTCCTTAGATCTTCCTTTTGTTTTTCTTCCTTTTGATACTCCTTTGCTCCTTGAGGATGTGAGGAAAGGATCTCCAAGAACACCAAAGATTTAGGGGGGTGTATTCAATTGGGATTTTGAGGGATTTTAATTCTTTTAATGAATCTAGGGGTATTCAATCAGGATTTTAAGTGATTCTTTGGAATTCAAGGTGTATTCAATTAGAATTTTAAGATAGTTTATTAAAATCCTTAGAAATCCGGGTGTATTCAATTAGGATTTTAAAGAAGTTTATAACATTCCAGGTGTATTCAATTAGAAATTGATTTTAATGAATTTGAAAAAGTTGAGGATTTAGAGGGAATTGGAGACATTTTGTAGTGTATTTTAAGCATCCAAAAATCTCACCTCTTCCTATGAGATTTCGAGGGAATTGAATCAATTAAACTCCATAAAAATTCATGGATTTATAAATCCATTAAAATCTCTCAAATTCTCAATTGAATACACCCCCTTTAGTGTCTCTAAGTCTCCACACCAAAGATGTAGTGTGAAGAGAAGATGGATGACTTAGACAGATTTTTGATGCTTGTAAAAGTCTCCCTAAGTGGCTGGCCTCTATAGAGAAAAAGAGAGAAAAAGTTTCTCTTCTTTGGCTTAAGAAAACCCTTGTGAGTAAAAGCTATAATGATGACTTTATACTACCTCACATGTGAGTGGCAAACTTGCAATTAATCCAAGTTTGCATCCACTCACCCTTATGGCCGGCCTTGACTTTGTTATTGGGCTAATTGCCCATTTTGTTTTAGTTGTCATACAACTTAAACATAATGGGCCTTGTGGACCAAAACACTTTTGGGCCCCCGAGACCCGAAATAAAATGAAAGCCCAATACGAACCTTTCGTATAATTAATTAACTAATTAATTAATCTTGACCATTCTTAATAAACCATTCAATTGTTTATCCATCTCATTTATATTTCTTCACTTTCATCCTTACTCGGTGTATGATCCATTAGGTTCCAATTAGCGAGGCAGTGGGCGATTGTAACTCTTAACGATCGATTATGAATTGAAACCACATTTCAACTCTCCCCTTGATGAAGATTAGTGTTTGCTAATCTTCAGGGCTTCCACAAACCATGAGTGACACCTAGCAGTATGTCATGGCTACCCAAGCTAAGTAGAAGTGGTTGGAGAACCTATCCAATTACAATTACAATGCAATACGGTCATTCTCTAATACAGTACTATTAATCACATTGTTTGAGTGATAGTTTGTTTCATGTCTACTATCCAACGTGATACTTCTCTATATGATTCATTTGAATATGATTTGGAAGAAACTTCCTAAGTTATATGTTTTGGCCAAAGACTCCCGAATCATATCTCAGAGTATTCTCCCTCCACCATGGAAGGTTAGAAATCCCTTGTTGTGCATTCGTATGCCTACATGACTAGATTGCTTGACCCCAACAATGTCGTGGACACTCTCAATGGAATGCCTTTAACATGATCAAGGATCAAGGACCCAACCATTAGACATTTATGATGCCTCAGGTCAAATGACTACTTTGCATATTGCAACTTACGAGTTCTTACATGACATGTATGTTCGAACTCCTTTTTTATCATTATTCAATGTACTCAATTACCTCTTGAGCACCTATATGTTTGTCTTAGTGTGCAACACTAAATGACTTGAGACTAGTCATACTCACGCTTGAGTTAACATAACACATACTAACCTTAGCGGATTGTCAATGTCCAATTGGCAATCCTATGGCTAGGAACGTTTTAGGAATGAACATAAGAGAAAGGTCTTGTTAATATAACTTACTTATATCACTTCTCTCTTAGATTAAATACATTCCTTGGATTCCCTTATTGCTTAAACACATAATACAATAAATAGTGATTAACAATAAGATTTGCCCTTCATTAAACATATAATAGTTTAACACAATAAGTATTCCAAAAGCAATTACATCAAATAAGTGGCTTTGTGGGCATACTTCCAACAGAAAGGAGTTGCTGCTGGTAGGCTACAATGCGAGTGATGGTCTGCTCGCGCTTCTTCTCTACCAGATCTAAGCTTGTTGCCATCTCCTTACTGTTCTACTTAATGCTTGGCAGTAGAGTGCTGATGCTTGGCACGATGATGTTAGGTGGAATGATTGCTTTCGAACCAAATGCCATAGAGAAAAAAGTCTCACCGGTTGCTCATCTTTTGGTGGTGCGATATTCCCATAGACATCCGGGGAATTCGTCTACCCATTTTCCTTTCTTGTCGATGAGGGATTTCTTAAGGCAGTCGAGGATCATCTTGTTGGATGCTTCAGCATGCCCATTGCCTTGAGGATAACTCAACATGGGCATGTGCTGCTTGATGCCATACTTTTGGAAAAACTTCACCAAATCTTTGCCCATGAATTGCGGGCCGTTGTCAGTGATGTTGGACTGAGGGATTCCAAATCGGCAAATGATGTTCCTCCATATAAAGCACTATATGTCTGTCTGAGTCGTGATCATCATGGGCTCTGCTTTTACCCATTTGGTGAAGTAATCGGTTGCCACAATCATTATGCCTTTGCCCTCAGTAACACCATGCATATGTCTTACCAAGTCGATTGCCCACTGCATGAATGACCAAGGACTCGTCTATGGGTGTAGTTCATTGGCAGGCAGTGCTGGTACCAGTTTGTAGTATTGGCAGTGGTCGCACTTTTGTACTAACTCCTTTGCATCTTGATGCATGGTAGACCAGTAATAGCCTGCGTTAAGAGCCTTTTATGCTAAAGATCAGCCTCCGGAGTGGTTTCCACAAATGCCTTCGTGGATTTAGCTTAAGACCTTCAAGTCATCGGGATGCACTAGGTAGCGGAGATGTGGGTCAGTGTAGGATTTTCAGATGAGAATGTCGTTCCACATGTAGTACTATGCTGCTTTTATTTGGAGCTTTCTAGACTCCAACCTTTCCGTGGGGAGTGTGTTGTTGATCAGGTAGTCTATAATAGAACTTTGCCAGTTGAGAGTTATACTAACCTGCGACACCTCGACTGCTGACTTGAAGGAAATTTTGTGAAAAACATGTTCATTTGAGCAACATCTATTGCATGCAATTAACATTTAAAGGCGGAATCATGCTTGTATACACTCAAAACAAAACATTACCCATGAAATTCAAAGCCTAGTAGGAAGGTGAACCAAGACTCAAATCAAGAACAAAGTGAGTTGAGAGATTTTATACCTTTGTTGATTCCTCTTTGCATAAGCAAAGGCTAATCACCCAAGGAGAGGGCCTTCATTCCTTGCTTCTTAGATCCATGGATTTCTTGGATGAGGATGGTTGAAAGGATTCTCTAAGTTCCCAAGGTTGAGAACCTCTAATTTTTCCACACCAAGGATGGACTTGAAGAAGAGATAAGTGACCATGGAGGATGAGAGATTGCCAGCTAATCTCCTCCAAGGGGGCCGGCCTCTTAGAGAGAAAAATGGAGCTTGTGTTCTCATCTTTTCTCTAAAAGAAACCCTAAGGATGAAATGGCTATAAAGTTGCCTTTATACCACCTCAAAATGGAGTGGCAAACTTGCAATTAAAGCAAGTTCACTACCCTCCTCTATTTGGCCGGCCTTAAGGGTTTATTGGGCTTTCAAGCCCTTTGTTTATTCAAGTTGTCATACAACTTGAGTTAATAGGCTTGACATTCACATCCCATTGGGCCTTGCGGCCCAAAACTAACCCGAGGTCTTTAACGAACTTTATTCGTTTGATTAATTAACATATTAATTAATCCTTGCCATAAATAATTAAACCATTTAATTATCCTTACTCATCTCCGTTATTTCTTCAATCTCTACCTTACACGGTGTACGATCCATTAGGTTCCTTTTAGCGAGGCAGTGGGTGATTAGAAATCTTTCAAATCGATTGTGAATTGAAACTTACTTTCAATTCTCCCTTTAGTGATTATACACGTTTAGGGCTTCCACAAACCTTGAGTGACACCTAGCAGTACGTCATGGTTACCCAAGCTAATCAGAAGGGGTGGAGAACCTATTCAGTTTAGGATTACAATGCAATACGGTCTTTCTCTAATACAATACTCTTGACCACATTGTTTGGTTTGATAGTTTTTTCATGTCTTCTATCCAATGTGATTCTCTTACTTATATGATTACCTTGAATGTGATTTGGAACGACTTCCTAAATCTCATTCATACTCTGGCCAGAGATTCTTAATCATATCATAGAGTATTCTCCCTTAAACGGTTTGAAGGTTAGAGATCCCTTGTTGCGCATTCACTTGCCTCCATGGCTAAGTGACTTAACCCCAACTATGCCGTGGACACCCTCTGACAGAGTGACTTTGACATAGTCAAAGATCAAGGACCTAACCACAAGACAACTATGATGCCTCAGGTCAAAGGACTACTTTGCATTATCCCAACCATGAGGTCTCATATGACATGAGTATGAGAACTCCTTCTTGATCGTGTTCAGTGGACTCATTCTCTATTGAGCACCTACATGCTTGTCTTGGTGTCAATCACACCAATGACTCGAGACCAGTCACTCTCTCCGAGAGAAGACACAGCACGTACTGATCTTAATGGACTGTCAATGCCCAATTGGCAATCCTACGATCAGGAACGTTTAAGATATGTATATGAAAGAGAATGGTCTCATGAATCTAACTTCTTTAAATTACATTCTCCTAATTACATATTCTTTGGACTTATCGTTTAAGCATATAACATTTATATGAGACGGCTTAAAACAATAATCTTTGCCCTTGATATTAAACTAGATTAGTTTAACATGTGAAATGTTCGTAAAGTATCATAATATGATTGGTTTTAGGGCACATTTCCAACATGACTTTGCCTCCATGCTTGGCTTATCTAGATACTCCACCGGAATCGAGCATTTGAGTTAGTGGTTGAGGGTGGGGCCTAAGCTAGCTAGAGCATCCGCGTGGGCGTTGTCTGCCAGCGGAACTTGAGTGAGGGTATAAGTCTAAAATGTCTCAAGCTGCTTGCGTACCTTCTCTAGGTATTGCGCCATCCTTGGATGTTTTGTTGTGTACTCCCCAGTAGTCTGGCTGGTGAATAGCTAAGAATCGGAATGAATTTCAAGCTTCTTCACCGCCAAGTCTTTTGCCATTCGAAGGCCTATTAGTAAGGCCTCGTACTCTACTTCATTCTTAGATGCTTTTAAGCCTAAAGTGATCACCTGCCTGAGCATTGAACCATTTGGGGTGACAAGGACCATGCCTGCTCTCGAGCCTTTGTAGTTGGATGTGCCGTCGACATGCAAATGCCAGAAGTCTCCATTGGGAGAAGCAGGCACAACTAAGGTATGCTCAGCTGTTTTTGGGTTGTTGTTGGGCCACTCTGTTGCGTTGCCTAAGCTAGGCACGAATTCTACTATGAAGTCTGCTAAGGCTTGGGCCTTTATCTTCGTGCGAGGTCGAAAAACTAAACTGTATTGGTCAAGTTCCAACGCCCACTTCATCACTCATTGAGAAGCCCTCCACTGCTTCTGGCTTGGATAGTAAGAAAGGTGATGTGAGATACTTCTTCAGGTCTGGGAAAGCTTTTTTGCACTCTTCATCCTATTTGTCACGTTATGGCCTTTTGATAGCCTTGAAAAAGGGCTTGCATTGATCGGTGGACCGTAAGAGAAAGCGGTTAAGGGCATATGTTCGTCTGGTCAAGCTTTGGATTTCCTTCAAGGTAATGGGAGATTTCATCTCTAGAATATGCCTGAAGATACTCTGAATGTGCATTTGGTAGGGTTGAGCTTCATCTTGTACTTTCTAAGGATGTTGAAAGTTTCTGCTAAGTTACGGATGTGGTTTGGCCGCTGCTTACCCTTTACCATGATGTCATCGACATAGACCTCAATGGTTACCCCAATTTGCTTCTTGAACATCATGTTTACTAACATTAGGTAAGTGGCTACCGCATTCTTGAGGCCAAAAGGCATGACCTTGTAGCAGTAAGTGCCTCGCTCGATTACGAACACAATTTTCTCCTTATCGAGCTCGTACATGGCTCTTTGGTTGTAGCCAGAGTAGTCTACGCAAACCCTCTATTTGCCTTTCTCTTTCTTCACGACTAGCACGACGTTGGCAAACTGCTAAGTGTCCTACCTCTTTAATGAATCCGGCCTCTAGTAGCTTGTCAATTTTTGCCTCGACGATCACTATTCGCTCGAGTGCGAAATGTCTTCTCTTTTGGATCACCGATTTGGCAGCGGGGTTGACGTTCAACTTATGGCAATTTATCTCGAGATCAATGCCAGGCATGTCAGAAGGTGACCATGCAAAGATGTCTCAGTTTTCCCTAAGGAAAAGCATGAGTTCTTCCTTTTCGGCTGGGCTTAGACGTGAGCTGATTCTAACCATCTTTTTCGGCTGCTGGGGATCAAGAATGATGTCTTCGATGTCCTATTTGGGTTTTCATCCTATTTCATCTGCTTGGGCGCCATCTTCTTGACCCGCTTACTATAATTGCTATTTGGTAGCTTATTTGTCCCTTTGGACCTTGGTAGCCTCTACAAGGGTAAAGGTTCTCTTCTTTGACTCCTTCAATACTTGCAGAGTGCATCATCAAGATATGGCCTGGTCAGACTTGATTTCTCTAACTCTTCCTCTCGGGATGCAGAATCGAATCTTTTGATACTTGACGTAAGTGACGGCATCCAACTTGATTAACCAAGGTCTCCTGAGAATCCCATTGTAAGGAGATGGGTCGCTTACAATTGTGAACGTTTTCTTTGAGACAACTGATGGTGTTTTCACGTCAAGTGTGAAGTGGCCGATAGCAGTCGAGGTATGCCCGTTGAATGCGGTGAATACGTCTGCTCGGTGTATGATTATGCTTTCCAGACCCATCTTCTTAATGACTGAGAGTTGAAGTAGGTTGACTGCACTTCCATTGTCAACCATCATTTTGTGGACTATAGCATGGGCTAGTTGGACAGATACTACTAGTGCGTCATTGTGTGGAAAATCAACACCTTCTACATCCTGCTTGGTGAAGCCAATGATGGGTCCGGGATGAATGTCGACTGTTTAGACTTGGGAAACTAGCAAGGCTTGTTAGATCTTCCTCTTTTTGGAGTTGTTAGTGGCCCCCAAGTGCTCAGATTCGGCAAAGATGCCATTGATTCGAATCATCTTGGTTGGCGACTCTTCGTCGTCGTCTGCCTTCCTTCTAGGTTGTGCAGCTAGCTTGTCTAAGTACCTGTCGACCTTGCCTTCTTTCATGAGCTTATTTAGGTAATTCATCCAAGTGTAGCAGCCATCAGTTGTGTGACTGGGACCTCAGTGGAATGCGCAGTATTTGGTGTGATCTAACTTAGAAGTATCTCCCTTTGATTGTTTCGATAGTTTAAACCATGGCTCGTTCTTAATGTCGCGAAGGATTTGGTGGATGAGGATTGAGAACATTGAGTAGTTTTTGGTTATTGAGCCTTCTTTGGTCGTGGGTCAATCCCTACGTTTGGCCTCCTACCTGCTTTTGACTGACTGCTTCCCATCCTTCTTCTTTTGAGCCATTACTGACTCTTTTCGAGGCTACTCATCGAGGTTTGTCCTAAAGTGCATGCTTCTCTGCCAGAGCAAAAGAGTCTGATTCTAATAGATTTTCTTTCATGATCAATTCTTCGAACAGTGGGTGGTCTGCTAGGAGTCATTTTTGGAAGGTTGCACTTGTTATCGAGTCATCACATTTGATGATCTTCGCCTTCTCTGCTTTAAACCTCTTCATGTAGTCGCGAAACGACTCCTTTGTATTTTTCTTCACGTTGAACAAGTGGTCGGACTTTTTCTTGATCGAGCAGTAAGATGAGTATTCTTTGATGAAAACTAAGGAAAGATCATCAAAACTCCGGATGGATCGTGGGGGTAAGGTGTGAAACCAATCTTGCACCTTGCCTTGTAAAGTGGAAGCGAATATTTTGCATATAAGGGCATCGTTGTTCCGATAAAGAACTATCATGCTTTGGTAGTGCTTCAAGTGCCTCTTCGGATCTCCATCTCTTTTGAAAGATGTGAAGTGTGGCATGCTAAACTTGCGAGGAGGCTTTGCCTACTCGATCTCGTCCTTGAAGGGTGACCTGCTCATGTTGGTCATATCCTGTCGTAGTGCTTCATCAGCCACTTCGTTGCTTTGGAAATCACGTAATCGCTTATTGAGAAGCCTCTCTACCTCTTCCGGAATTTTCCTTTATTGGGGTAGCGAAGCTCTCAGCTACCCTCGGTCTTGACCTGCTGGTCTAGGCTGCTCTTACCCAAGCTGTGATCCAAGGCAACATTCTAGCCTTGTTGTAGTAAATATAAACTGCTTTCTTTAAGTGTTCATGATGTGATGGAAAATTGTTGAACCATGCCCTAACTAATGAAACTAAGTGAAAAACGCATAATAACTTTCAAATAATCGTATCATTAAATTACCATCAATGCTAACAAAGAGTATCATAAACTATCACAAGGCTTGCAAAGCTTGTCCAACAACTCATAGATTAACATATACAATTTTAAATAAATGCAGTGATCATTCAAAAAATATTTACACATTGTGATGCCATGCAACATGTCTACAAACATTCTCAACTAGAACAAGGGAATGTTCGATGACTGCAATTCATCCAAAGGTAGTTTAGTTGACAACAATTCAATGACATTCAATGTAAAATACATACATTCTCTGCTGCACAAACACGTAACATTTTAGAACCGAAACGCATTATCAATTAAGTATAATAAATGACTACCATGCCAATCAATCAGACAGTCATTCATCCATTATCTTGTTGTAGAGCATCACCTCTAACCACGATTGAAAAGGTCTTTCCTTCCCCTTCCATAATAGGCTTTTTAACAAATCTGGTAACATGTGACCAATAGGAGCTAATTTTCCATCGTTTGTCGTGCATTGGTTGCAATCTGTAATGAGTCATGCACTTCAATTTTTCCCTTGACAAGATACATCATCACAGCCACCCTATGCTTGCTCTTCTTCAGGTTAGGTGGCATGGACACCTTTTCCACCCCTTTGAGCCAAGATTTACCATACTCAAACACCTTTTTCCACCCCTTTTAGGTAGATTTCTTTATGTAATTGTAATCAATTGAACAAGAAATTAAAATGAATGCAAAGTTGGGATATCACAGAAGAACTTTCAAGAAGAGGAGTATGTTGCTCCCTTCAAATACGTGTTGGATTCAATCCAAGAAACTCGGCTTGAAACCAACTATATAGCTATTGCCAATACATCAAAGCACCGTGACTATGATCACTTGCAACACACATGCTTTCACTTAACCTCTAACTAACTAGATACATGGCAAGATATACACCATTGAGATGTTTTAATCTTGTCTGTTCATTACATAATTTGAATACCAACTACTCCTACACTTATACATTTCGAGCTTCTTTTTCTTTTTCATTGCAGCAACCTTGAATGGTTGAACCAGCTACCATGCTTATGCTCCAATGCTCATTTCTAAGTTGGTAGTTGGTTTAACTCCAAGCTTTTCTCTTAGTGCACAAAAATGATCTTTGTGAAGTGCCTTGGTGAAAATATCAGCAAGCTGATTTTCTGATTTGCAATAGATTAGCTTGATGATGTTTGACTGCAGTACTTCTCGAATGTAATGATACCTTATTCCAATGTGCTTTGTTCTCTGATGGAACACATGATTTCTTGTCATGGCAATGGCAAATATATTATCACAGTAAATAGGAGTAGCTTTAGCTTGTTCTTCACCAAAATCTTGAAGCACAAACCTCAACCACACAACTTGAGTGGTTGCTTCAGTTGTACTCATGTACTCAACTTCAACTGTTGACAGAGCTACATTGTGCTGCTTAGCTGAGGCCTAAGAGAAAACCTCACTTCCAAATGAGAAAGCATATCTAGATGTGCTTTTCATATCAGTTTCTTCCCCACTCCAATCATTGTCACTGTAGCCTATGAGAATTGATACTTTGCCCTTCTCATACTCAATTCCATAGTCTAAAGTGCCTTGTATATATCTGAGCACTCTCTTTGCTACTCCCATATGTTTCGTTGTTGGTCCATGCATGAATCTAGCAAGTAAGCTAGCTAGAAACATAATATCTGGTCTGGTTGCATTCAGATACAAAAGACTTCCCACCAATTTCCTATATACATTCTCATCTATTTTTTTCATCCTCATCATCTTTCTTGAGCTTCTCACTCACCACTAATGGAGTACTAACAGGTTTGCAGTCCTTCAACCCAAATTTTTGCAGTAAACTCACTGCATATTTCCTTTAGTTAATGAAAATTCCAAATTCAGATTGAAGAATTCCCATTCCAAGAAAATGATATAGCAATCCCCAAGTCTGTCATTTCATATCTTCTCATCTTGTCACACTTAAATTCTTCCAGCAACTCAATCCTACTACCTGTGTAGATAATGTCATCTATATAGATAGAGACAATGTTGCTTCACTTAGACTTCTAGTGAATCCACAATTATGCAGATTAGCATCAATTTCTTCATACTAAGCTCTTGTAGCTTGCTTTAAACCATACAATGCTTTCTTAAGCTTATAGACCTTATCTTTTGCACCTTACACAATATAACCTTCTGGCTGATCAATAAAGACTTTCTCTTGCAACACTCCATTCAGAAAAGATGATTTCACATCTAATTGATACAACTTCCACTTCTTTTGAGCTGCTAAAGCTATGAGAGTTCTGAAGGTATCCAATCTTGCAACAGGAGCAAAAGTTTCGTTAAAATCAACCCCAGGCTTCTGTGTATACCCTTTGGCAACCAGCCTTGCCTTGTGCTTCTAAATAGTCACATCCATATTTAATTTGGTCTTGTAGATCCATTTCACTCCAACAATGGGTTTGTCTGATGGTTTGTTAACCAATTCCCAGGTCTTGTTTTTCTCTATCATCTCAATCTTAGCATCCATTGCTTTCTTCCAAGCTAGATCAGTGGCAGCATCAGTGAAATTCTCTAGTTCAATCATGCTTACATTGCATCTGGCATAGATTTCACCTAGTGATCTCTTTTTGACTGGTATAGCTTTAGTTGTGCTTGACTCACCACTCTCAATTTGAGAATCAGTGAATTCATGTGTTACACACTTGCTCCCTTCTAGCTGAATACCATGATCAATCTCAGGTAGGTTGTGATTAGCAAGAAATGATAGCTTGTCACAGCTTTCTACATTCCAATTCCAAGTACCCTTTTCATCAAATACAACACTTCTTGATAGAAAGATCATCTTGGTACTCAAATTGTAAATCCTGTATCTTTTCTCCATCTTCCCATATCCAACAAATATGCCTTCCATAGAAGACTTATCCAACTTCCGTCTTAATTGTCCAGGTATGTGACCATAACAGATACATCCAAACACCTTTAAGTGTTGAATACCTGATTCTGCCACTAAAAGCTTCAAAAGGAGTTTTGTGTTCCACAACCTTGATTGGACATTTGTTGAGTAGATACACAACTGTGTTAACAGCTTCTCCCCAAAACTCATAAGGTATGTGCTTGTCATGAAGCATACTCTTAGCCATTTCAACAATGGTTTTGTTCTTCCTTTCAATAACACCATTTTGCTATGGTGAATAAGCCACTGTCAACTATTTCTCAAGCCCCAAATCTTCACAGAACTGATTAAATTCATGAGAGTTTTACTCTCCACCTTTGTCACTTCTTAACTTTAGAATTTTGTAGCCACTTTGCTTCAACCATGGCTTTGAACTTTTTGAACACTTTGAACACTTACGATTTGCGATTCAGAAGGTAAACCAACACATTCTGGTTGCATCATTAATGAAAGTCAAGAAGTATATGTTTCCTCTAAATGTTGTAACCTGCATCGGTCCATAAACATCTGAATAGATTAATTCCAAAGGCTTACTTGCACTCTAAGTCTGTTCTTTACTGAAGGCATCTCTATGCTGTTTTCTTGCAATGCATCATTCACATACTCCAGAAGACTTCTTGAGTTTTGGTAACCCCAACATCATTTCCTTATTTGATAACAACTGCAAACTGTTGAAATTCAAATGCCCCAGCCTTTTATGTCATTCCCAAGCATTACCCTCACAACTGGCTTTTAGTGTAGAACCACTCATATCCTCCATGAGCAGTGGGAAACACCTATTGTCAGTCATTTGTACTATAACAACATGACTCTCCAAACTTCTATCTTCAAAGATTGCAACCTGATCATCTCTAAATAATAGAAAATAACCATGCTGCATCAATTGCCCCACACTTGGGAGATTTTCATCCAGTCTTGGCATAAGCATTACTTCTTTAATGTGTCTGGTGCCTTTCTTGGTTTCAATCACCAAGGTTCCTTTTCCATAAGCTTAAACAACCTGTCTATTTCCCATTTTGATTCTTGTTGAGACACTTCTGTCTAGATTATTCAACATAGACTCATGTGAAGTCATGTGGTTGCTACATCCACTGTCAATATACCAAACATGCTTACTTTTGACAATTGCAGCAGAATTACAAGCAAAGAACATTAAGGTTTCCTCCTCCATTCTTTGTGCAACTTGAACCTGTTGAACTGGTTTACTTCTACAGTTTTTGGCAAAATGATTAAATCTGCCACAGTTGTGGCACTTAGGCTTCCTTTTGAATCTGCATTCACCATAGTGCATATTTCCATAGATTTTACATGCCTCTCTTGTGTTCTCCTTGTTAAACCAAGGTTTGACAGCATTTTGAGACCTATCATTACCCTTAAAATCACCCTTCTTATCTCTAAATTAGAAAGGTTTCTTCCCATGTACCCAATGGTCTGTGATCCACTTTCATTTTGGATACTAGGGCTGCTAAATGCATTCTCAATCACTTCTTCATCTTCAGTGTGTTTTTTCAATCTCTGCTCAAATCCTTTCAACAACATCATTTAGATCAATCTCATCCAATTTCTTAGTTCCCTCAATAACATAAATAATATTATCATATGCAAGAGTTAGACTAATTAGCATTTTCTCAACAAGTCTCTTGTTTGGCAAGGTTTCACCAAACATTTTCATCTTATTCACAAGGCCAAATAATCTAGCTAGATAATCAGAGAGAGATTCATTATTTCTCATCCTAGCATATTCAAAATCATGACAAACACCTTGTAATTTCACAGTCATGACCTTGAGCATCACCCTTGAATTCTTGCTTAAGAACATCCCAAGCATCCTTTGCAGTCACTTGGTTTGTGATTCTGGGAAAGATCTCATCACTCACAACTCCTTGTATCAGTCCCACCACCTTCACATCTCTGGAGATGAGATCTTGATTGGCAAGGACTTGCTTCTCTTCTGTCTCCTTCCCTTCCTGGAGATGAGATCCTGATTTGCTCTTTTCAAGAAAAAATGCATTTGAGAAGTTTGTGAGGTTGGTGAAGGTTCTGGACACATTTCTCCACAGAGAAGTGTCATCCAGTTTTCCAAATAAAGATGATGACAATTAGCTCTAGGTCGTGAATAAGATAGTTCATTTCGAACGGTTCTACATGTTGGGAAATATAAGCGATACTCAGCAATACTGCATCTACACAGCCGAAACATCCAAAGAACACATCACCATGGATTTCCAAAATGATCAATGTCATCAAAAGGCGTAAAACAGAGGTGAGGTGATACAACAGTTCAGTTGTCAAAAACTTTATTCATAGTCAACGTCCCAAACTAAACTAACTTTCCTTGGTTGATAAGTGAGGAAAAACAATATGGCTCAAAGATCGCTAACAAATTATCAATGAAATCGATAAGACTAAGGATATATTGAATTTCACAACACTTTGTGAGAATTTCAATTTTCTTCCCCCAAAACGTTTTTGGGAAAAGAAAAGAATATCGTCCACTGAGAGCACGTCTCCCAAGAAACGTACCCATTTAAACAAAGCTAACATTTGTGGAATTTGGTATGAAGCTGACTGTTCGTGTTTAGAGAATTTAATGTCGCCACTGGGAGAGGTGGGAAAGTCTTCTATAAGACTATTACGAATTCATCAGGCTATGGAAGAAACTAGGGCTCAAGAATTTTATCAAAAAGGCCAACAATTCGAAGTATGGGTTAGCGGTTTTAATCATCACCTGAACATGTTCCTAAAATCTAGGTACGATCCTAAAGTTCGGCCTTTCACCTTCACGAGTAGGTTTATGGTTCTCTTAGATAAAGTGTTTGGTTGGGTAAATTCCTAATTGGCAAGCTTTCGTAACTAATTTCTCTCAATAAAGTATGAGTTGTTCAAAAGATACAAGGAAAATTGGTGTATTACATGAAAGTAGATCGATGGTGCAATCCATTTCACCATTTGGTGAAATCTCAGGTAAACTTTTAAGAATTGACGCCAAAGGTATACGTCCTCGGAACGTAGCATGCTACTTCTTTTCACTACACCATGTGCTAAATGGCTTCACAGCTTTCTCAATATTCAAATTGCTCTTATAGCGGAAACTACTTTGTGCTTCAAACTAATATTTTCTTATGGAAGTGATCGAAAAAATGGCTGGTCGAAGAGGTTTGGGTCACCTAAGTGGAAAATATGGTTAAAACAACTACAAGTTTACTGTTCTCCAACAAAGTTTACTCTTAAGTTTCCAAGATTTAGTTTCTTTGACTCAAGTAGTCACTATTAATCAATCTATCAATCGCGCCACTAATTAACGCATATAAGATATTTTGATATTGCTCGTTACCCTGAAACTGTGAACCGGCTTTTTGGCATAAGGGTATCACTCCCATATACTAGTACATGTGTCTGGTATCAGAAATCATACCTCTTGAATATTGGTTGACAGTTCCTAAATATCGGACAATATCGTCAATTAGTAGCGCCACCATAGGCTGATTACAGGTCAAAGCCCGCTCGGGTGGATGGTTTCAGACGACTGGTAAGGAATTGGTCATGTGAGGTGGTTTCATTGATTATAGGAAAAAAATACTTACTACTTCAGGGATTTCTACTAACTGTAGGCATAAGGGTACAGCACAAAAAAAATACTCATCAAAATGACGAGTACAGCACAAAAAGAATTTCTAGAAACTAATATTGGTTAGCATGTCCTAAAGCTAGAAAAGGAATTGCTAATAATTTACTCTAGAACGGAAGTGGTTGTCCCTAGATGTTCTTCCGTCAAGTGCTACCACTTTAACACCACATTGTCACTTAAGACGTTTCTAGAAATCTCGACGAAAGTAAAACTTCATAAGGATTCAAATGGATTGTATGCGAACGGGTACTATCAAGGAATCAAAACCATTTCTGGTTTCCTAACTCAAAAAGGTTGGTAGAAATGATTAGGTGGTAGTGGGATTGATCAGTAGATCTTTAGTGGCATACAATTATCGATACATTAGCCTTGCTTAAGGGTCATCAACTTGTCTCCATTCGGGATTATTCCTTGGCATGGTGGTTCTTCATTTAAGTCTAGAGGCATACACCAAAACGATGTTCTAGCATGTTGATAAGTCATCTATAACGTCCAAAACATTGGAAAAGTTAACACATTTTTGTAAGACGGGGTGGCAAGATTCAATACTTAGGTTCAAGAACCAAGAATGCTTACATCACGCGTGTGATGAACGCAATACTGCCAAAACTTATGCTTTGATGCCAAATTGACATACCTTGACCTGAAATGTCCACTTAGACTCTGAATCGAGCTATATTGGCCGACACCTGGAAGGTGACGAAGCCATAAAGTGTAGTGATGTGGGAAATGTGAATAAATTTAAACCTAAAAGTGCCTAAACATAAGAGTGTGCTGGTGAGCGGAAATGAACCCATTTCACGCATGATGACAGAGCATAAGTAAAGTATAGTAAGGTAGGATAAAGATTATACCATTATAGGTAGCCACCTATACTGAGATTTGCCAAGAATCCTCGTTGATACAAAAGTTCAGCAGCTAAAACCTGGAGGGGTAAAAAACAAGGGTGAGTGGGCCTGAAAATAAAGTTTTATAAAAACCTTTTGAAAACGTTATAAGCCCTTGCCATAAAACATCTATAGTTTCCAGAAAATCATACTACGTATAGGTATGAAATTAAATGCAAATCAACAGTAAATCCAAAAGTATGCCACATCACAATATCTTAATAGTAATATAAGTAAAATCAGGTGTTCAATCAATCCATACTAGCACACAAGTCGGAATTGCCTAATGTGACCTATACGATGAAACTGATGCTCATCAATAATGCTAGCACACGAGTTGGAGTTGCCTAATGAATCCTGTACGACAGGACTGGGTGTAATCATAATATACATTATAATGCTACAATCACGTGAAGACTAGCGCTATTCACGATCACCTATGAGTTGGAGTTGTCTAATGCAACCTGTACAAGAGGATTGGCACCTACTTGGTTCCAAGGCGAATGTGTGGTGCGGAGGTGAACATACACGTGAAACGCTGGCCCTAGCCCTAGGCGAGCACTAACACCGAGGTGCAGCAATGATGAGCATAAAACACAAATATAGTCATGCCATAGTGATTCACTAGTTCTAATCAACATACTATCATTCATAGCCGTAAACATAATTATGGCATCAATAATCATACCATACATGTGCATCCCGTAGGATGTAGCATATTTCATAAGTTCCATCATTTTGCTAATTCTTATAAACTTTAGTTCGATCTAGGCATACGTAGAGGATTCTTTTTCAAATGTATAAATGGAAACTATCTATCATACACACACACACACACACACTATAATGAACAGTGACCTTCCTTTGTGTTTTCTGAGCTCCTACACCACCAAATCCACCCAAAAATTTACTAATCATGAACCTACACATGATCTATAATGATAGGGACCAGTCCTAGAATCACTGGAGAAAAGTGATGCACAGTGCTTGTACTGTGCAGCATGGGGAGGTAGTTTTCAAGGTGCTTTTCTCTTATTTCTAGGTCCAATGGTTCACTAGGATTACAAGGGATGATGGTGAGGGTGTTGCCTTGTTGTGGTTACTAGTGTAGAGGTGTGTGTGTGTGTGTGTCGGCAAAAGCAGGAGGAGAAGGAGTAAAGGTGAGTGATAGTGAAAGAAGAAGAAGAAAATAGAGAGAGTGAGAGAGAGATCACAGGATAGGAAAGGAATGGGGAAATCTTGCCACGTGTCAGCACAGGAATGGTCCGAAGTGGAAAATATCTATATATGAAAAATTACCAAAATTACCTTTGCATTTCGAATGCAGCAAAATCTTAATCGTAGCTCCAAATTTGATTCCTCTTGCGCCTACGCGTTTGTATCATCAGGTACTTCAAGAATATGCTAAAAGAATATTTTGTACGTCTCACTATACATTGGTCAACGAAAGTCAATACCCTCGCCTCTAGGGGCATTTTCGTCAAATCACTCTTTCAAAATTAATAAAAGCGTAAAATTAGGATCAGGTTATCACAATCTTAGTGTTTGAGCTACTTTTTAGCTAGATTTCTCTATGTCATTGTAATCAATTCAACAAGAAATTCAAATGAATGCAAAGCTGGGATATTAGAGAAGAACTTTCAAGAAGAGGAGTACGTTGCTCCCTTCGAATATGTGTTGGATTCAATCCAAGAAACTTGGCTGAAAACCAACTATATAGTTGTTGCTAATACATCAAAGCACCATGACTATGATCACGTGCAACACACATGCTACCACTTAACTTCTAACTAACTAGACACATGGCAAGATACACATCATTGAGATGTTTAAATCTTGTATGTTCATTACATAATTTGAATACCAACTACTCCTAAACTTATACCAGTGTTCTAAAAATTGACCTAGGAGGCCGCCTAGGCACTGGGCGACGAAGCTCTAACCCAATTTACGCCAAAATGTTCGGTTAAGGCGAGGAAGATTTAGGTGGCTGCCTAGGCGCTCACTAGGCACTCTAGGCGGTCTAAGTAGTACTAGGCAGCACCCTAGGCATTTTGAATCTCACTGCAACTCTTGATCTGACTGTAACTCTAAATTTTTGTTGTATCAGTGGAGCCTTATGCAAAATTTCTGCAGCTTGTCGTATGTGCGTGGACGAGGGAAGAGAAAGCGCTAAGAGAGAGAGAGAGAGAGATAGAGATAGCAACTTTAACATTTAACATTTCAGCCTGGCTTCTAGATTTCATATCTAGTTTGAGTTTTGAAGGAGGAAGAAGAAACGAAATAAATTTAAAATGAAGGGTTTCCACTTTCCAAGGGGTCAAAGGTAGTAATATTCGGACTCCACCTTGGATTATGTGAGAAACGTGGGGTGGAGGGTTACATAGAGTAATTGATTGGTTTTAACTTTTTATGCAGCCAACCACCCACCACTGGGGTGTCTACTTTTTATTTACTTATCTACTTAAAATAATGTTTTATGAGGATATATAAATAATGTTTTGTTGTCTTCTATTTTAGATTACCATATTATCTACTTAAAATATATATGTATGTTCTTCTTTTAAAACACATATTACTCAATAATTATATATTAAATTTAATTAACCTATCATAATATATAATAATTTACGTAAATCCGTCTAGTTCGCCTAGGCGCTAGGCCCCAGCTGGCCGCCCGACTAGCACCTACCATTTTTTAGAACCATGACTTATACATTTCGAGCTTCTTCTTCTTCTTCATTCCAACAACCTTGAATGGTTGAATCAGCAGCCATGCTTATGCTCCAACATCCTTTGCCTGCTGATCTCAGTTAATGCCATTGTTCACAGTACATCTATACTTATTTAACAATTTTGAACTTTAGTGTCTGTTGTAGGTTTGAAAACAATAATTTGACAGCATGCAAATTGTGCTACTTTATTAGAAAATTGTGGGTCGTATTAGCTGTCACCACGGGCCGAACAGTTTCAAGCTCATGTTGATGCTTCCTTAAGAGCCAAAGTTGTAAATCATTGTGCTACTAAAATGCCATGCTTAATTAGATATTCACAAGAAGTTTACAGCAAGCTTCGCCAATCGCTCCAAGCTTAACGATGCGCCTCTAAAATTTAGTATCCCTAGTCATGTTATTGGCTAACAGATTCATTATCCCTATTCATGCTATTGGCTAACGAAGCCACCAGACTAACATTGTTAACAAAAACATTCACATGCTAAATGCATTCATAACAATCACTTAAAATTCACACATAAACAGGAACGGCAATTTTAAAGACTAAATTACTCGTTTTCCTTCTCCTTATCCTTATTGAAGTCATAGAAAAACTCCACGTTTTCAACAATGCATTGTTGATAGATTTATTATTCAATTAGGAGAGTATTAAAGACAGAATTTGGTAATTAATCTTATTTTTAATGTCTTTGACTTTTCACATCGGATTGTTGATGTACTTGTCACATTTGCCTTACTTCACCAACTTTTCTAGGTAGTTCTTCCACTTGTAATAGGTGTCTATCATGTGTCCTGGACCTCGATGGAATGCACAATACTTCTTTTGGTCAAGCTTAGAAGTGTCTCCCTTCGATATTGGTGGTAGTTTGAACCATGGTTCGTTCTTGAGGTTGCAGAGGATTGGTTGATTGGATTGAGAACTTCATGTACGCCTTGGGCGTTGAGCATCACTTCACTGGGGAACAGTCCCTACCCTTATTTCCTAGCTTGCTTTGGTTATTAAACTGCTTCTTATCTGGTCTCTTCTGAGTTGCCTCCTGGCCTTTCTGAGGTTGCTCTGGTGCTTTCTGGGCTCATTCAGCTTTATCCCAAAGTGAATGCTTTTCTACCAAAGCATACGAGTTTTCCAGGGTCAAGTCTTCTCCCATGATCAATTCTCCGAACATAGAGTGGTTTGCCAGGAGTCACTTCCTGAAAGCTCTATTGGCTATAGTGTTGTCACATCTGACAATCTGAAAATTCTCCACCTTAAATCTCTTCACATGAGTGTGATGTATTAAGGCGAATATTCCTTGGTTAAAACCAAAGAAAGCTTGTTGAAGTTTCGAATTGGCCGAGGTGTCAAGGTGTAAAACCAATCTTGTCCCTTGCTTTGTAAAGTTGTGGCGAAAATCTTGCATATAAGGATACTTTTGTAGAAAATCATCACACGGTAATACTTTAGGTGTCTCTCTGAATTATCGTCTCCCTTGAAAATGGTGAAATGTGGAAGGTTGAATTAGCGCGCTAGTTCCATTTGCTCAATCTCGTTTGTGAATGGTGGCCTACTTATGTCGGCAACGTCCCTTTAAAGCACCTTGTCAGTGGTCTCAATGCACTGGAAGTCGCACAATCACTCAGCTAAGAGCCTTTCTACTTCCTCTCGGATCTGGCTCTGTAAGGGCAGTCAGAGGCTCGGTGGTGACCTGGAGGTTTGCGCTGCTCTTCTGCCTTTCTTGCTCATCTGTGTTGCGCACATGATTTGTCTATGGCTGGCTAGTGAGCTGCTCGTGGTTGCACTTGGAGTGGGCTGCTAGTTAAACTTGAGAGGGACTATGCTTATGCTTCTCTTCGGCCCCTGTGTTGCATACTCTGGTGCGTGTAGAAGGATCTCCTTGATTAAGAGAGTATTAATGATAGGATTTAGTTATTAATCCTAACTTTAATGCCTTTGAATTTTGTCCTTCCCATGGGCAGGACAACTTAATGAGGTTGTAGTCAACTGCTCAAAACTTCAGGGATGTTGAACTGCGCGTGAAAATCTTCATGGGCTTTGTCAAATTACTAAGGGCATTCTTGTCTTCTTAGAGTAAAAGTCCACTTGTCCGCTCCAGGAATTTTCAGATTATTTTTTGCTCCACAAAGATTTTTGGTGGGGTCATCTTTATGCACCACCTCTTCCAACGCTTATCGGCTTCCATCTTTCTGGATTTGGTAAGGTCAAATACCATCGTTGTAGAATCTAGGCACATCATGTATTTCTTCTTTTTACTCATTCCCTTTGCTGTTGCTTTTTTTGTTGCCCTCGTTAGACGCACCTTTCTTTTGGTGCGCAAATGGTCCCCCTAAGAAATGAATGCCATTTCGTTATCATCATCATATGAAGCATCAACTTCTCCATACCGCTCCAGTAGTGATTTTCTTCTACAAGCTTTGCACAAATATTTTTTAGGAATGTCCTAATCAACAGTCTCTAGCACCAACTTCAAACCCTTTACTTTTTCTCCACTTCCAGAATCACCAACTAATTCCCTTCCCTTTATCCTTACCATCTTCCCCTTTCACTTTCTCACTTTCGTTCCCATCAGTATGTTTAGCCTCTCTTTTTTCTTTTTCTACATCTGCCTCTTATTCTTCCTCACTTTCTCCCTCGTTGATTCCTTACTTGCAATATGACCCCTTTCTTCCTCACCTTCTTACTCACTTGCTTCCTAACTAGACTCCTCGACCGCTTTTGTCTTACCTTTCTTTCTTACTTCTTCCATAACAGCGGATAACTCCTCAATCTTTCTCCACAACTCCTCGATCCTTCTCATGTGCCATTCGCGCTAAAGAAATCTTTAACTGCTTTATCTTCAATTTCAACTCACCAACATCATTCATGTTGGGGGTTAGGTTGTCATGTGTAAGAATATCCTTGTCATCTCCCCACATCCAGTAGCTTGCTTCTTCTCTACATCAATTGTAAAAATGTGTAGAATGCATACAAGCTTTCAATTAACATAACAGTCATCAAACTATACTCATAATCATACTTAAACATTAACACACAGTAGTCCACAGTCATATAGACATTCATAGGCAGTCATACATATTCATAAACATTCATATCATTCATAAATAGTCATATACAGTCACAGACAGTCATACTTGTCTACCCTCGGTAATCTACATCTTGAGTAGCTCAAAAGTGGGCTGCTTCTTGATTGTTTTCCACCGAAAAATTCGCGGGGTCGCTTTTGGATAAGTCATCTTACAATAATGTAAAGACTTATCTAATTGTGGATTTTTTTCGTATGCCCACACCTGCACATATACTAAATAGGTACTCAACAACAATAATAAATAACCAATTAACTACTAACCCAACAAATATTACCTGAAAAGTATACGTAAATCCTTTGCAGCCCTATCGGGATCTTTGACCCCTCTAGGTCAGCACAAGTCATTGAAATCATCTTGCCCCCCTTCTTTGAGGTCTTCTTCACTTTAGTATTGCCCTTCTCGTTCTTACTGTTTTTGGTCTCTCCTTCATACCAAACTTCTAAGGAAAATACTTCTCCAGTAAACTAATCTCAAAAGGGTCAACCTCTATCTTGTAGGGTTCGTCGCACCCCAGCCTATTGATGAGGCAAAAGTCCTTCTTGGTGAACTGCGTAACTTCATAGCCAATTAAATAGCTAAGTCCCTCCAATTCTTTCACCCATTGATTTTTTACTCTGCGGAGTGACAATTCAAGGAGCAACTTACCACTGTAAGGTATTCTATCAACCTTTTCAAACTACCTGTAGTAAGAAGCTCTAAATGCAGCCTTCTGGGCATCATTTAAACTTTGCCGTAGAAGCCCTAAAACATGAGAAGGTTAAAAAAGGTTGTTCACCCTTTCCCTATACACATAACTATACAAGCATTCATAAATTTTAGCAATTTCTCGTCAACACAAATGAACCAAAGTCAATTATATGACTCCAACTCAACCCAATTGAACAACATATGACCTAAACACAACACTTCAACAAGTTTTCATAACCATACATCAACCGTGAACAAAGCTTCATGAATTTAGAAAAATTAAGTTCATTCATAAAGTTAAACAAACTTTCATCGCACAACTCATCCCCAAGTCAACAATATAGCTTTAACACAACTGATAGGAGGATATTTATGAGACTGAGTTAGCTTGTTCTCATGCATTTATGTTGTTACTTCTTAGTTAATTATGTATTTTAAGCTATTTTCGTGTGTTTGTAGGTCCATACGCCTTCTAAAGCAATAAGATGCATTTTGGTGCATTTTGGAGCAGTTTTGGGCTTGGAATGGATAGTACATGCATGGAGCAAGGCGGATGGACGAAATTGAAGACTAAAGAGGCTAGGAGTGTGTTAAAGAGAAAGAAGAATTAGTGTAAAAAGGACAAAGAGCTCAGCCACAAAGGGGTGTCCCTCCACCATTCACCTTTCCATCATTGCCGTGCACCACCATTGCACTCTCTTTGGATTCCTATGCCGTGCATCATCATCCATGTTCCCTCCATTGACTCATTTGTTGCATCATTCCACTTCCTTTCCTTTGTCTACCATGTGCAAAATATCCTTTCACCTCCTTGCACTCATTGATTCACCACTTACTCACGTTTCCACGCATGTCATGCATAATCACCCTTGTCCCCTTCATGCACCAGATTTCTTGCACTCATTTCATGTACCATTACACTCATTACACTTCATTGCCGTGCACCACCCTTGTCTCCTTCATTATTTCTGATTTCATGCATCAATACATTGAATCATTACACTCAATTGCTACACACTCCTTGTTCCCTTCACCCATCAAATTTCATACAACTTTTACCTCCACTACATGCACTCATTGATGCACCATCCACCACTTTCGGAATCCCATGTCGTACATCATGACATTTGCTGCACCTTTGACTCATTTCATGCACCATTACACTCATTACACTTCATTGTTGTGCACCACCCTTGTCTCCATCATTATTTCTAATTTCATGCATCAATACATTGAATCATTACACTCAATTGCTGCACACTCCTTGTTCCCTTCACCCATCAGATTTCATACAACTTTTACCTCCACTACATGCACTCATTTATGCACCATCCACCACCATTGGAATCCCATGCCGTGCATCATGACATTTGCTGCACCTTTGACTCATTTCTGCACCATTCCACCTCCCTTTCCTTTCTATACCATATGCACAATCATTCATGTTCCCTAGCTGCAACACCACTCCATTTTACCCCCCATGGTTTGCATCATCACTTCACTTTCACCTTTGAATCATTTTAACACCACTCCTTGCACTCATTGCTGCAACACCACTCCATTGTAACCCCCATGCTTTGCACCATTACTTCATTTTCATTCTTGAATCATTGCACACACCACCAATTCACCTTCCTTGCCGTGCACTTCCTCTATAAAAGGAAGTGCGTGTGGTAGCCATAGAGTTAGTTTTTGCTTGATCATTCATCCCCATTTCAATACAACCTTCACCCAAACACATCCATTCATCTTCACATCCCTTCCTCCATACAAATAAACCTTCAAACACTCACCAACACCTTGTGCCGTAACAAAGGAAGGGAAGGAAAGTGCTTGGACATGCTTGCTGTCCAACTTGGATCGTTGGAGCGTTTAGGTGTTTTCTTTCTTTTGTTTCTAATGTTTAAATTCATTTCCTTTCATTTTGTTGTAAATATGATAGGCTAAACCCCTCTTGGCTAGGGGTGATTTCAAAGCCATGATTATGTGTGCAATATAATTTGATAACTTCTAGTTATGAACTCTTGAATCGTAAATGCAATTGGCTTAACTATTTGATTGATAACTTATTTGTATTTGTTAATTAAGGGTTGACACTTAATTGGCATGCATAAATCCATTGCTAGAATATAAGGAAGTTTCACATAATCGTTACAAACTTATATTCACATGTAGTGAAGGTCGCTTATAAACGATCGCGTTAAGTTCAATTCCTAGCATAAGCGACATGATTTCATAGTTGCAAGTGCTTTGTCAATGCTTATGATTTTCATTGAACGTACTGAACTTTGATTGTATCTCTATTATGATGTCATGTAGGGAACTTTTGAGGAATGTTTTGAGTTCTCGAATGATGTCATCCAATCCAATAAAACAAGGAAAATCTGAGAGTTAACTAGTGATGTCACAATTAATTTGGAGCATTGTCCTTCATAATTCAATGAAGTAGTAACTGGAAATCGAGTTATTTGCATACATGTCATGTGTGGAGAAAAAGCCTTTAGCTATCCCATCCATTATCTTATTTCTCAAATTTGTTTTACAATCTGTCTAGTTTTTCATACTTGTTTGTTTGTTTCAACTTCATCTAAATCAAAACCCCCCTTTTAGTTTCTTGTTTCAAAGTGTTTCAAATTTGTTTTAGTTTGTGTTTGTAAGTGTTTTGATTCAAGTAAAAGCCAATTTTCATCCAAAGTCATTCCTAGTGTCTAGTTTAAGTTTATTTGGTTGTTTCAAGTTGTTTTGAGTATTTTAAGTTTGCTTTGAGTCTTGTGAGTCTTGTTAAGTGTTTTTAAGTTTAGTTTTATGTTTTTGAGTCAGTTTAGAGGTTATTAGCAAGCCCTCCTAATCCCCGGTCCAGAACGATCCCTACTTATACTTGTACTACAATTGTCGAAAGAGGGTTAAATTTGTGTGTTAAGATAAATTTCGCATCAACAACCAAATTCAACAATAGTTAACCTTAACACAGCCTGTCAACAAGGTTTCACAATCATACATCAATCGTTAACAAAGCTTTATGAATTTAGGAAAATTAAGTTCATTCATAAAATTAAACATGTATTCATTAACAAAACTCAACCCTGATAGGAGCATATTTATATGACTGAGTTAGCTTGTTCTCATGCATTTATGTTGTTATTTCTTAGTTAATTATGTATTTTAAGCTATTTTCGTGTGTTTGTAGGTCCATTGGCCTTGTAAAGCAATAAGATGCATTTTGGGGCATTTTGGAGCAGTTTTGGGCTTGGAATGGATAGCACATGCTTAGAGCAAGGTGGAAGACTAAAGAGGCTAGGAATGTGTTAAAGAGAAAGAAGAATTAGTGTAAAAAGGACAAAGAGCTCAGCCACAAAGCGGTGTCACTCTACCATTCACCTTTCCATCATTGTCGTTCACCACCATTGCACTCCCTTTGGATTTCTATGCCGTGCATCATCATCCATGTTCCCTCCATTGACTCATTTGTTGCATCATTCCACTTCCTTTCCTTTGTCTACCATGTGCACAATATCCTTTCACCTCCTTGCACTCATTGATTCACCACTTACTCACCTTTCCACCCATGCCATGCATAATCACCCTTGTCCCCTTCATGCACCAGATTTCTTGCACTCATTTCATGCACCATTACACTCATTATCCACCCATGCCATCCACCACCCTTGTCTCATTCATTATTTCTGATTTCATGCATCAAAACATTGAATCATTGCACTCAATTGCTACACATTTCTTGTCCCCTTCACCCATCAGATTTCATACAACTTTTACGTCCACTACATGCACTCATTGATGCACCATCCACCACATTGGGAATCCCATGCCCTGCATCATGAGTCTTGCTACACCTTTGATCATTTATGCACCATTCCACCTCCCTTTCCTTTCTCTACCATGTGCACAATCATTCATGTTCCCTAGCTGCAACACCACTTCATTTTACCCCCCATTCTTTACATCAGAACTTCACTTTCACCTTTAAATCATTTCAAACACCACTCAATGCACTCATTGCTGCAACAGCATTCCATTTTACCCCCATGCTTGTTGGAAGTATGCCCACAAAGCCACTCATTTGATGTAATAGCTTTTGGAATACTTATTGTATTAAACTTTTATATGTTTAATGAAGGGCAAAGCTTATTGTTAATCACTATTTATTGTATCATGTGTTTAAGCAATAAGGGAATCTGATAGGAGCATATTTATGCGACTTAGTTGGCTTGTTCTTGTGCATTTATGTCATGTTTCCTTAGTTATTTTAATGTTTAAAGTCATTTTTGTGTGTTTTCAGATTTTATGGACAAAGTAGGCAAGAAGATGCATTTTGGAGCATTTTGGAGCATTTTGGAGCAAAATGGAGCTTGGAATGCATGTCACATATTTGGGCCAAAGTGGATGGACGAATTTGAGAACTAAAGAGGCCAAGAATGTGAAGAATTATGGTCCAAAAGATGAAGAACTCAGCCCAAAAATTTGTCACCCCAACTTGCCTTCATTGCCATGCAAAACAACATAGAATTCCCTTTGGATTCCCATGCCATGCTTGATCACTCTTGTCCCCTACATAATTTCTGATTTCATGCTTCAATTCATTTAATTATTACACTTAATTGCTTGATACCTCTTGTTCCCTTCACCCACAAAATTTTATACAACTTTCACAACCATAACATGCACCAATTGATGCTCCATCATTCACATTTGGAATCCCATGCCTTGTGTACCACATGTTGCTGCACCTTTGACCCATTTATTGACACATTTTCACCTCCCTTTCCATCTCTATGCAATGTACACAATCATTCATGCTCCCTAGCTTCAAGACCACTCCATTTTACCCTTCACACTTTGCATCATCACTTCATTTTCACCCTTGGACCATTGCATCATCACTCTTTGCCGTGCATTCTCCCTAGCCTAACCTGATTCTCTAAGGTTTTTGGGGCCTATATATACATGTTTACACCCCTTGGCAAAGGATCTTCCCCCCCCCCATATTCATCAATTATCACAGAAATTCGTCCATACACACCTTAGGAAGCAAAACACCCCAAAAACACCATTCTAGTGCCTAGAAAACATAACAGCCACTCCACCTTCTTCAACCCTCTTTGCCTAATTCTCCACCACCCTCCAAACATCAAACACTCCTCCACACTCACCCTAAACCTTCCCATCCATTCTACATCATCAAACTACCCAAAAACTGTCCACAAAGCAATCTGCCGCAAGCAAGGGAAAGGATAATTCTTGGATGCACTTGTTGCCAAGTTGGAGCATTTTAGGTGTTTTCTTTCCTTTGATTTTAATGTCTAATTTTATGTATCTTTGCTTTGTGAGTATGAGGAACTAAACCCCTCTTAGTTAGGGGGTGATTCGAAACTATGTTCATACTTGCAATATGATTTGATTACATCCAGTTGTAATTCATAAGTTGTGAATTCAATTTACTTATCCGATCGTATAAAAAATGATTTGTGTATGTTGGTTGAGAGTGCACGCTTAATTTTCATGCATGAATTTAACGCTAGAATATAAGGGAGTTTCACCTAATCGTTATGAACTTATATTCACAAGTAGTGAAGGTTGCTAGTCACAATCACGTTAAGTAAATTCTTGGCATAAGTTTCATGCAATTCATAGTAACGAGTGCCTCGTCTATGCTTATGTTTTTCATAGAACTTAATGATTCTTGCTTGTATCTCTATTATGCAATTCATGTAGGGAACTTGTAGGGAATGTTTTGGGTTGTCGTATGCAATCATCCAACCCAATAACTTGTGGAAAAACTGAGGGTTAATTAGTGCAATTCACGGTTAATTTGGGGCGTTGAGTATTCATAGCTTATCGAAAAGCAACTGGAAATCGTTTTGTATGCAAGTGTGACATGTGTGGAGAAGAACCTCCTAGCTAGCCTTCCATCCATAAGTTTCATTCAAATTCATTTTACAATCTGTTTTGATTCACTTAAATTTGTCTAAGAATTTGTTTACTTTGTTCTTGTCTTAATTTAATTATTTTCGTCCAAAATCAACCCATCTTATTTCTTTGAGTCATATTAATTAGAACTTGTCTTAGATTATGTTTTTAAGTGTTTTAGTTCATTAGAAAACCAAAATTCGTCCAAGTTTGTGTTAGAGTCCCAAAACTGCCCAGATTGTGTGTTTAAGGTAGTTTTGAGTGTTTAGGGGCTGTTTTGAGTCTTTTGGTTTGTTTTAGTGTTTTAAAGTATAGTTTTGCATTCTTTGAGTCTAGTTAGTGTTTTAAACTTTGTTTTTACGTTTTCAAGTCAGTTTCCAAGTGATTTAGCAATCCTTCCTAATCCCCGGCCTAGAACGATCCCTACTTACATACTTTACTACAATTGATAAAAAGGGGGTTTAATTTTGTGTGTTAACTTATTTTTCACATCAAATTTTGGCGCCGTTGCCGGGGATTAGCAACTTTGCTAATCTCTTGGATTGTTTTCTTTCGAATTATTGTATTTTGTTTAAGTTTATGTTTAAGTTGCTGATTTGTTTTGTTTTCTTTGTTTTTAGGTACTAGTTTATGACCCGTAGCTCACAACGTGTTCGTGAGCATATCTCCGACTTTGACGGTGATTTTGAGAGGACTTTGAGAAGGCAAAAGAAATTGCAAGAGTCTAATCCTCCTAGTCCCGAGCCTGAATTAGAAGAGCAAGAAGTTGAGGTTGAAGAGAAGCCCACGGCACAAGTGGGTGGAGAAGAGCAAGGTATAGCCATGGACAACCGTACGCTCAAGGAGCTTGCCGACTCGGGTTTGGATAATGCCGCACCATTGTGTATCCAATATCCCATGGCTGCTCAAGGTAAAACTGAAGAGTTCGAGTTAAAGTCAAGTTTGCTCCACCACATTCCAAAGTTCCATGGGCTGTCTATGGAGGATCCGAACAAACATTTGAAAGAATTTGAAGTGGTGTGCCCAAGTATGACTCCGATTACCGTTGACCGAAGTATTTTAAAGATGAAGGATTTTCCATTCTCTTTAATGGACAAAGCCAATGATTGGTTATACGAGTTGGCTCCCGGTACAGTTACATCTTAGGAGAGTATGAAGAGGGCGTTTCTGGAGAAGTTTTTCCCAACTTCTCGCATCATTCTTCTTCGTAAAAAAATAAGTGGAATTCAACAAGATGAAGGTGAGTCTTTTCCTACATATTATGAACGATTTAAATCACTTGTTGCTTCTTGTCCACAGCATCAGATGAGGGAGGAATTGCTTTTGCAATACTTCTACGAAGGGCTCCTACCACTAGAACGTCAAATGCTCGATGCCTCGGCGGGTGGAACATTGGTAGACAAAACGCCCATGGCTGCAAAAATCTTGATTGCTAATCGAGCATTGAACGCTCAACAATACGAGGGTGTAGGCCAAAGAGGACCCCCACGGCAACAAGTGCATGAGGTAAGTTCCACTTCCAATATTCAATCTCAGTTAGCTAATCTTACTTCTCTTGTTTCACAGATGGCCGAGGGAATGAAGATTCAAGGACCCATGGTGTGTGGCGTATGTTCTATCCAAGGACATGCATCCGAAAAGTGTCCTCAACTCATTGAGAATGGTGGATGGGAGAGCGCTAATGCCATTGGGTTTCAAAGCCAAAATCAGCCAAGACATGATCCATATTCCAACACGTATAATCCGGGGTGGAGAGACCATCCAAACTTCAAATGGAGAGAGCCACAACAAGCCCAACCACAAGGAGGCTTTAGGCAACAACCCCCGGGCTTCTACAACAAACCATACGCACCCCCTCAATTCCAACCACAATCTGCCCCAAATACTTCAAGTAATGCTTTGGATAATGATACACTTGTTAAGTTACTAACCACTTTGACTAATGGGCAGGAAAATCAAAACAAAAGGGTGGACCAACTAGAGAAACAAATGGGACAGATTGCCGAGGTTGTTGGGCAGATTAGAGACCAAGGAAGGCTCCCTAGTTCTACCATTCCAAATCCAAAGGGAGGGTTTGAATCAGCCAAAGCAATCACCCTAAGAAGTGGTAAGGAGGTTGGGGTAGGTTCTTCATCAAAAACAGGTCCCAAAGAGGATGAAATGTTGCAAATGGAAGAGGAGGAATCAAGCCCACCCACGGCAAAGATGGACACACCTATGCCGCAAGTGTCCATGGCCCCTAAACCTTCAAATCTGTCCAATAAGGGTAAGAATGTGTTAAATTCAATTCCGACTAATGTTTTTCCTTTGAATGTCCCCTTTCCTAGCAGATTTTTGCAATCAAAGAACGAAGAGGAGGAAAAAGATGTTCTAGAGACATTTAGAAAGCTGCATGTCAACATTCCCCTCCTTGATGCCATAAAGCAAATCCCGAAGTATGCCAAGTGTTTAAAGAAGCTTTGTACAACAAAGAAACGTGTCCGGGAGAAAGAGGTGGTACATGTAAGTGAGAATGTCTCCGCCATCTTGCAACATAAACTACCCCCCAAATGCAAAGATCCGGGGAGTTTTACAATTTCGTGTGTCATTGGTAATACCCGTTTCAAATCTGCCATGCTTGATTTAGGTGCTTCTATAAATGTTATGCCATATTCCATTTATGCATCTATGAACTTAGGAGCATTGAAAAATGATGGTGTAATCATACAATTGGCCAATAGATCTAACGCTTATCCAAAGGGAGTTTTGGAAGACGTTTTAGTGCAGGTTGATCATTTAACCTTCCCGGCGGATTTCTATGTCCTCGAAATGGATGAATCGGACCATGCCCCTTCATTGCCCATCCTCCTTGGAAGGCCATTCATGAAAACGGATCAAACGAAGATTGATGTGGCCAAAAGATTAGTCACTATGGCATTTAGTGGTGACATGATTAGTTTTAAAATTTCTGAATCCATTGAGACTCCTAATGTTGTTCATTCTTGTTGTGCCATTGATAAAATTGAAAAGATAGGACTGGACCGTTCAGTACCAAGCACAAAGGATGCGTCAACAACCATGCAAGACGAGGGAATTGGAGTGGAGTACAAGGACCATACGGCCACTGCCCTCACAGTGCTCAAATTGGCCGAAAGCACCATGGGGAAGAATGTTCACATTGCTGCCACTTCATCACATCACATAGGTAAGCCACCTAATCCAAATCCAATTCCCATTAAAGTTGATAGGTGGTTCCCTTCTTTGGTGTAGATACCCAAGAAGATCCCCGACGGTGGGTACAGGAACGTGAACCTTAGGCAACAAAACGCACCCATCAACAAACATCACTATCCATTTCCGTTCAAGGATGCAATGTACGAGAGCTTTGTAGAACAAGATGTGGAGGAGACAACCCACTATGCCGTGGGTTCCCATGAAGGTTGATCAAGGTGTTCATCGTCCGGCTGGAAGACGTTAAAGCAAGCGCTTTAAGGGAGGCAACCCATTTATTCTGCTTGATTGTCAATTTTATTACTTGTTTAATTATTTTTGGTTGTGACTTTCTATTTTGAAACATTAACAAATATGCAAAGGATTTTAACATTAAACTTCATGGAAATGAACAGGAAACTGGGAAATAAAGAAACATAGCATAATACAAGAGGGAGCCTTCACAAAGGCTGCATGGGAGAGGTTGCAGTAGTCGGCGGAGTCTCAGCAGTCGGTGGGGCCACGGAAGGAGGAGGTATCGGAGGTTGATCAGTTGGAGCTTCACTATGCGGTGCCGCCCCAGAAGACGAAGGCAGATGCTGTTGGAACAAACCCACAAACCTCCGGTGATCAAGTAAAATCTGACCATCAGTTTCCTGCAGCTGGTCAATTTTCCTCTTCATGTTTGTGGCATAATTGTGTGCAAGCTTGTGCAATTGTTTATTTTCATGCTTGAGTCCTCTAATCTCCTCTTTGAGACTCTGTATTTCAGCCGCCAACGATTCAAAGTGACGGGTTCGAGCAAATAGGCGTTGGGCCATGTTGGACACAGAACCCGCACACTGCACGCTAAGAGCCAGAGACTCCTTAACCGCCAATTCATCAGACCGTCTAGCGAGCAGTCTGTTATCTCTGGGGGTGACAAGGTTCCGGGCCACCACCGCAGTGGTCATGTCATTTTTCATCACCGAATCCCCAACGGTAAGAGGACCAGTAGGGGATATGAGGGACGGGCGCCATATGTTGTCTGGAGAAGGAGGGGCTGCTCCCTCACCAAGGTTCAAGTCAAAACGACGGTCGGAAGGGCCAGACATTTTTCAGAGGTGTTAAAAAAAGAGGAGATCGGACAAGTCAAGATCATAGAAGTGCAAAACGGGAGTTTTTACAGGCAGAAATTCAAGAGTGCTTTGAACGTCCTGCATACCTCGATAAAAATCAACACGCGATGGGATTTCAGAGATCGAAGAGGTGAGCTCAGAAATCGAAGAAGCCATTCGGAGATCGAAGAGGCGCCAGCTTTCTCAAAAGTGGGCTTGCTCACAAACCACCAATTCCAGATACCGAAGAGTGTCAACTGTCTCAGCCTCGTCAGCACCCATCACACGCAACTCAGCTTTGCGAAAATTACGGGCAGTCTGTCGAAGCACCGATTCCAACCATCTGTCTCTCTCAGCCTCGTCAGCACTTGTCACATGCAATCTCTGCCCTCAACGAAGCTCAGAACTCGAAGCGTAAATTCCAGATATTAAAGAGGCCTCTGCTTTATCGAGACGTGTCAGCATCTGTCAATTTGCACATCTGCGTTGCGTAAATCACGCGCAATCTGTCGAAAATTTTTGGAGAAGCGGAATGCACGTGAAAACTACTGTTAAATTATCCTAGGCTTGCCGACACGAGTAATGGAACAATGCCTTCCCAGCCATTAAGAAAATTCTATAAATGCTGAACTTCAAAGTGAAGCAGTCTCACCCAACTTTCAGCCTCACTTAACCCTTCATCCTCTCTGAAATGGCTTTCCAACAAACCCTCTCGAGTCACTCTGTATTTTTCATCCCCTGGGATACCCCTGCAAACAACCCATCCAAAGCACAAGTATTTCATATCATAAAGGTTGAGAGCACGAGTATCTCATATCATGCTTTCTCCCTGTCCTTTCTCCAGCCAGCACCTGCTCTCGAGTACTCATCATCCTGTGCTTCCGCTTCGTCTCTCACGTATAAGGGAAGTGAAAATGATACCTCGAAGCATGTGGAGACAACGTGTTGATTCATCCTCAACTAGGGACAAGGAGAAAGAAAGCAGGAGGTGGGCATTTGGAAAGATTGAAGAAAGAAACAGACCAACACCTTTACCTCGTGCCCGCCCGTCGTGCAGAAGAAACAAGCAGAGAAGAATGCAGCTTGCACAATCAACCCAGCACAAGGAGTCTGAGATGAAGAACTAAAGAAGCTGCCACATCTGCTTGGAGAACAAATAAGGAACTGCAACATCACCAAAGAGCAAAGCTTCGCTGTACAATTCCAATCCAGTTCAAGATCAAAGTTGCGGAAAGTCAACAAGATCAACTATCTCCAAAACCAGATTTGCGTTCTTAAACTCTACTCTGTCTGGTTTTTACTTTGCCATATTTGTCATGTTTATTTGTCGTTTGTTATTTGCTTGTTTTTGGTGTGAGTATATGCTTGAAACATTGAGGACAATGTTTGATTTAAGTGTGGGGGGGTAACCATTGTTTTGCATGAAATTCGTAGAAATTTATCACCCATTACTTCTAGTGTTGTTCCTTGTTGTTTTAAGTATTTTTAAGCTGTTTTGGAGTGTTTCAGTGTGTTTTGACATAAAAATCCGAAAATTCATAAAAATTTGAAAAATTGTTTTTGAAAATCCAAAAAAAGAGTTGTTTTTGTGCGCTTATTTGTGTCTTAGGGTACCTTCCAACACAATGATGAGGATTTGGTTTGTAATTGCATGACTGTTAAAGAGAGTTATAAACATGGATGAAAGTTTGATTTACTCTTTATTTATGCGTGGTTGTGGTTATAACTTATGAAATCACATGTAATCATAAAAGAAAAAATTAGTTTTTGTAACATGCTTGAAGGAAAGAACTCAAACTAACGCTACAACCTTGTGAGACTTGAGCTTAAACGTTTATTTGGAGAGTTAAAATCTGTGCATTCTTGGTTTCTAAAGTCGTTGCATGATCTCATTATTCTTTGCTTGGTTATTACTTAGAAGGCGTTTCATCATTTAGTTCCAAATGCTAAAACTCATGCCTATTTCATTCAAAGCATGCTATTGATTTGCATAAAACATATTCAAGATGAAGTTGTGTAGTTACCATCACCAAAGCCAAACTGCCATGTATCCCATATCGTTATATGTTTAAGTTAACCCCATTGAGGCTTGATAGCCTACATTCTTTGTTAAACCACATTATCCTTACCTAGCCTAGTTTAGGACCATCCATACCCTTGTTCTTGAAGCATAGTAAAGCATGATTCAAATTGAATTTCTTTTGATTAATGTATGGCAGAAAACAAGTGTGGGGGAAGTGTGAGTTATTATGCTTGTTGAAAAGAAAAGAAGAGTTGAAAAAAAAAAAAAGAGTTGAAAAATATGCGAAAAAGAGTTTTAAAGTGCTGCTTGTTGAAGAAAGGGTCCAAAACATAGAATTCGGCCCTAAATATTGTTTGAATTTTCCCTTCGTGTCTAAAAGCTGATTTCTGCAATCTAAGTGAATTCTAAGTTTCAATTTCATTACTTTACTTGCTATTGCTTTAAGAACGATTGTTATCCTTATCCTTCATTTGTTAGCCATCACCCCAAGCCCCGTTACAACCTTGAGTGTCATGCGTTTCAATATGTGGAGTTTGAAATTGATATGAGCATATGGTGTCACTGGTTCTCGCATCTAAGTAGTAGCATTCCATTCATGAGATCATATCTAAACATGCTTATTAACTCCAGAAATTGCTTTCTTTGTGATACATATATGTGAGCGTTCGTTTTCATATCTACATCAATCTTCTCACATATAACTAGTATAGGGTGTGTAGTTAGAAAATCTGAGTGAAAATTGAGTGCATATCTTGTAAGGAATTGAGTGATTTCTCTAAGGCATGTTACTACATCAAAAACATTATTTTAATCGATTAATTGTGAACAAGTAAGTAGTGACTATGATTAAGTACGTGCTTAAGTGTGAAGATGACTCAAATCTGTGGGGATAATGATTTTTAACATGCCATGTGCATTGGAAATCCCTGAGGCAAATGTTGCAAGGTTTAGGTTGTGTTTTATTTACTTTGTTTCGTTTTATCTCTTTGTTTTGCTCGAGGACTAGCAAAAGCTAAGTGTGGGGGAATTTGATAGGAGCATATTCATGCGACTTAGTTGGCTTGTTCTTGTGCATTTATGTCATGTTTCCTTAGTTATTTTAATGTTTAAAGTCATTTTCGTGTGTTTTCAGATTTTATGGACAAAGTAGGCAAGAAGATGCATTTTGGAGCATTTTGGAGCAAAATGGAGCTTGGAATGCATGTCACATATTTGGGCCAAAGTGGATGGACAAATTTGAGAACTAAAGAGGCCAAGAATGTGAAGAATTATGGTCCAAAAGATGAAGAACTCAGCCCAAAAATTTGTCACCCCAACTTGCCTTCATTGCCATGCAAAACAACATAGAATTCCCTTTGGATTCCCATGCCATGCTTGATCACTCTTGTCCCCTACATAATTTCTGATTTCATGCTTCAATTCATTTAATTATTACACTTAATTGCTTGATACCTCTTGTTCCCTTCACCCACAAAATTTTATACAACTTTCACAACCATAACATGCACCAATTGATGCTCCATCATTCACATTTGGAATCCCATGCCTTGTGTACCACATGTTGCTGCACCTTTGACCCATTTATTGACACATTTTCACCTCCCTTTCCATCTCTATGCAATGTACACAATCATTCATGCTCCCTAGCTTCAAGACCACTCCATTTTACCCTTCACACTTTGCATCATCACTTCATTTTCACCCTTGGACCATTGCACACCACATACACTCTTTGACGTGCATTCTCCCTAGCCTAACCTGATTCTCTAAGGTTTGTGGGGCCTATATATACATGTTTACACCCCTTGGCAAAGGATCTTCCCCCCCATATTCATCAATTATCACAGAAATTCGTCCATACACACCTTAGGAAGCAAAACACCCCAAAAACACCATTCTAGTGCCTAGAAAACATAACAGCCACTCCACCTTCTTCCACCCTCTTTGCCTAATTCTCCACCACCCTCCAAACATCAAACACTCCTCCACACTCACCCTAAACCTTCCCATCCATTCTACATCATAAAACTACCCAAAAACTGTCCACAAAGCAATCTGCCGCAAGCAAGGGAAAGGATAATTCTTGGATGCACTTGTTGCCAAGTTGGAGCATTTTAGGTGTTTTCTTTCCTTTGATTTTAATGTCTAATTTTATGTATCTTTGCTTTGTGAGTATGAGGAACTAAACCCCTCTTAGTTAGGGGGTGATTCGAAACTATGTTCATACTTGCAATATGATTTGATTACATCCAGTTGTAATTCATAAGTTGTGAATTCAATTTACTTATCCGATCGTATAAAAAATGATTTGTGTATGTTGGTTGAGAGTGCACGCTTAATTTTCATGCATGAATTTAACGCTAGAATATAAGGGAGTTTCACCTAATCGTTATGAACTTATATTCACAAGTAGTGAAGGTTGCTAGTCACAATCACGTTAAGTAAATTCTTGGCATAAGTTTCATGCAATTCATAGTAACGAGTGCCTCGTCAATGCTTATGTTTTTCATAGAACTTAATGATTCTTGCTTGTATCTCTATTATGCAATTCATGTAGGGAACTTGTAGGGAATGTTTTGGGTTGTCGTATGCAATCATCCAACCCAATAACTTGTGGAAAAACTGAGGGTTAATTAGTGCAATTCACGGTTAATTTGGGGCGTTGAGTATTCATTGCTTATCGAAAAGCAACTGGAAATCGTTTTGTATGCAAGTGTGACATGTGTGGAGAAGAACCTCCTAGCTAGCCTTCCATCCATAAGTTTCATTCAAATTCATTTTACAATCTGTTTTGATTCACTTAAATTTGTCTAAGAATTTGTTTACTTTGTTCTTGTCTTAATTTAATTATTTTCGTCCAAAATCAACCCCATCTTATTTCTTTGAGTCATATTAATTAGAACTTGTCTTAGATTATGTTTTTAAGTGTTTTAGTTCATTAGAAAACCAAAATTCGTCCAAGTTTGTGTTAGAGTCCCAAAACTGCCCAGATTGTGTGTTTAAGGTAGTTTTGAGTGTTTAGGGGCTGTTTTGAGTCTTTTGGTTTGTTTTAGTGTTTTAAAGTATAGTTTTGCATTCTTTGAGTCTAGTTAGTGTTTTAAACTTTGTTTTTACGTTTTCAAGTCAGTTTCCAAGTGATTTAGCAATCCCTCCTAATCCCCGGCCTAGAAGGATCCCTACTTACATACTTTACTACAATTGATAAAAAGAGGGTTTAATTTTGTGTGTTAACTTATTTTTCACATCAGAATCCAAGGAATGTATTTGATCTAAGAGATAAGTGATTTAAGTAAGTTAGATTAACGAGACCTTTCTCTTATGTTCATTCCTAAAACGTTCCTAGCCATAGGATTGCCAATTGGGCATTGACAATCCGCTAAGGTTAGTATGTGTTATGTTGACTCAAGCGCGAGTATGACAAGTCTCAAGTCATTTAGTGTTGGACACTAAGACAAACACATAGGTGCTCGAAAGAGTAATCGAGTACACTGAACTACGATCAAAAGAGAGTTCAAACATACATGTCATGTAAGAACTCGATAGTTGCAATATGCAAAGTAGTCCTTTGACCTAAGGCATCATAGATGTCTAATGGTTAGGTCCTTGATCTTTGATCATGTTAAATGGCATTCCATTGGAGTGTCCACGATATTGTTGGGATCAAGCTATCTAGTCATGTAGGCATATGAAGGCACAACAAGGGATCTCTAACCTTCTATGGTGGAAGGAGAATACTCTAAGATATGATTCGGGAGTCTTTGGCCAAAGCATTTGAATATGACTTAGGAAATTTGTTCCAAATCATATTTAATCGAATCATATAGAGAAGTATCACATTGGATAGTAGACATGAAACAAACTATCACTCAAACAATGTGATTAAGAGTATTGTATTAGAGAAGGACCGTATTGCATTGTAGTTGTAACTGGATAGGTTCTCCAACCACTTCTACTTAGCTTGGGTAACCATGATATGCTGCTAGGTGTCACTCATGGTTTGTGGAAGCCTTGAAGATTAGCCAACACTAATCAAAGGGAGAATTGAAATGTTGTTTCAATTCACAATCGATCGTTAAGAGTAACAATCGCCCACTGCCTCGCTAATTAGAACCTAATGGATCGTATACCGAGTAAGGGTGAAAGTGAAGAAATATAAATGAGATGGATAAGCAATTAAATGGTTTAATTGAGAATGGTCAAGATTAATTAATTAGTTAATTAATTTTACAAAAGGTTCGTATTGGGCTTTTAAGTTGGTTTTGGGCTTCGGGGCTCAAAAGCATTTTGGTCCACAAGGCCCATTATGTTTAAGTTGTATGACAACTAAAACAAAATGGGCAATTAACCCAATAACAAAGGTAAGGCCGGCCATAAGGGTGAGGGTAGCAAACTTGGATTAATTACAAGTTTACCACTCACTTGAAATGAAGTATAAAATCAACTTTATAGCTTTATTTCTCATTAGGGGTTTTTTCTTGGTGAAATGAGGTGAAACACTTTCTCTCATTTTCTCTAAAGAGGCCGGCCACTTAGAGGGGAATTAGCTAGCAATCTTTTCTTCTCTAAGTCATCCATTTCATCTTCACACTTCATCCTTGGTGTGGAGACTTAGAGACATCAAGCTTTTGATGTTTTTGGAGAACTAATCCTCAAATCCTCAAAGAATCAAAGGAGCACTAAAAGGAGGAAAATCACAAGGAAGATCCAAGGAGCAAGGAGGTGACTTAAAGGCCCTCCACTTGGGTGAATCCCTTGTGTAAACAAGGATGAGCTTCAAGGGTAAAGAAACTCTAAATCTTTCCTTCTCTTTAATGTTGTTAAAGAGTTTATTGGTTCACCATATACTAGGCTTTGAAAGTCATGGGTTTTATGAATTGTTTTTTAATGCATGCCTACTTTAAAGTGTTAATAGTTTGCATATATATTCAAATGTTCTTACATGTTCTTAGCTAGGACAAAATTTTTCCTTCAAGTGGTATCAGAGCCTAGGCCTAGTTTATGGTGAATCCTTTTGGGTTTTGTGATTTTCATGATTTGTGATTTAAATGTTGTAAATGTTACAAGCTTTGTTCTTGCTTTGAATATAAAAATTTTGCTAGAAAATTTAGCATCTCAAATGTTGTAGATGTATTTCATTTAAGCATGAATATTGGAACTAAAATTTGGTGCCATGAATGTTTGGAAATTCGGCCAAATCCATAGGGTGATTTTTTGGGTTCATGTTTGTCTTGTTAAAATGGTTTTAAGGTGACTTTTGGAACCCCTAAGTACCCTAGGATGTTAGCCCTCTTTTGAGTAGTGAAAATTTGAGTTTTAATGAGTGAAAACATTCATGGAGCTCTTATGAGTTTTCATGTGTGTTCTTCAATGTTCTTGAGTTTCTTACCAAGAACAAAAAGGTTTGGAATTTTGATTCAAAGTGTTTGGTGTTTTAAATAAAGTTTTGGTTTTGATAGGAGCATATTTATGCGACTTAGTTAGCTTGTTCTTGTGCATTTACGTTGTATTTCCTTAGTTATTTTATTGTTCAAAGTTATTTTTGTGTGTTTTCAGACTCTAAGTACAAAGTATGCAAGATGATGCATTTTGGAGGCCTTTGGAGCATGTTTCGGGCTTGGAATGGATAGCAAATGCATGGGCCAAGTGGATGAACGAATTTGAGAACTAAAGAGGCCAAGAATATGAAGAATTATGGTCCAAAAGATGAAGAAAACAGCCCAAAAATCTGTCACCCCAACTTGCATTCCTTGCCATGCAAACCACATAGAATTCCCTTTGGATTCCATGCCATGCTTGATCACTCTTGTCCCCTACATAATTTCTAATTTCATGCTTCAATTCATTTAATTATTACACTCAATTGCTTGATACCTCTTGTTCCCTTCACTCATTAGATTTTAGACAACATTTACATCCATTACATGCACCAATTGATGCTCCATCATTCACATTTGGAATCCAATGCCATGTGCAACACATGTTGTTGCACCTTTGACCCATTTGTTGACACATTTCACCTCCCTTTCCATCTCTATGCAATGTACACAATCATTCATGCTCCCTAGCTACAACACCACTCCATTTTACCCTTCACACTTTGCATCATTACTTCATTTTCACCCTTGGACCATTGCACACCACACACACAAATTGCCATGCATTTCATCCTTAACCTAACCTGATTTTCTAAGGTTTTTGGGGCCTATAAATACATGTTTACACCCCTTGGCCAAAGGACAATCCCCCATATTCATCATTTTATCACAAAAATTCGTCCATACACACCCTAGGAAGCAAAACACCCCAAAAACACCATTCTAGTGCCTAGAAAACATAACAGCCACTCCACCTTCTTCCACCCTCTTTGCCTAGTTCTCCACCACCCTCCAACCATCAAACACTCCTCCACACTCACCCTAAACCCTTCCATACCATTCCCCATCCATTCTACATCATAAAACTACCCAAAATCTGTCCATAACCCAATCTGCCGCAAGCAAGGGAAAGGAGGAATCTTGGATGCACTTGCTACCAAGTTGGAGCATTTTAGGTGTTTTCTCTCCTTTGATTTTAATGTCTAATTTTATGTATCTTTGCTTTGTGAGTATGAGGAACTAAACCCCTCTTAGTTAGGGGGTGATTCGAAACTATGTTCATACTTGCAATATGATTTGATTACATCCAGTTGTGATTCATAAGTTGTGAATTCAATTTACTTATCCGTTCATATAAAAACTAATTTGGGTATGTTGGTTAAGAGTGCACGCTTAATTTTCATGCATGAATTTGACGCTAGAATATAAGGGAGTTTCACCTAATCGTTATAAACTTATATTCACAAGTAGTGAAGGTTGGTAGTCACAATCACGTTAAGTAAACTCTTGGCATAAGTTTCATGCAAATTATAGTAACGAGTGCCTCGTCAATGCTTATGTTTTTCATAGAACTTAATGATTCTTGCTTGTATCTCTATTATGCAATTCATGTACGGAACTTGTAAGGAATGTTTTGGGTTGTCGTATGCAATCATCCAACCTAATAACTTGTGGAAAAAAACTGAGGGTTAATTAGTGCAATTCACGGTTAATTTGGGGCGTTGAGTATTCATAGCTTATCGAAAAGCAACTGGAAATCGTTTTGTATGCAAGTGTGACATATGTGGAGAAGAACCTCCTAGCTAATCTTCCATCCATAAGTTTCATTCAAATTCACTTACAATCTGTTTTGTTTTACAAAGTTTGTTTTGTTTTCAAATTCATTAAAACCAAAATCCCCCTTTTACTTTATTGTTTCAAAGTGTTTAATTTCTGTTTTGGTTGTGTGTTAGAGTGTTTTGATTCACCCAAATTTGTCTAAGAATTTGTTTACTTTGTTCTTGTCTTAATTTAATTATTTTCGTCAAAAATCAACCCCATCTTATTTCTTTGAGTCATATTAATTAGAACTTGTCTTAGATTATGTTTTTAAGTGTTTTAGTTCATTAGAAAACTAAAATTTGTCCAAGTTTGTGTGAGAGTCCCAAAATTGCCCAGATTGTGTTTTTAAGGTAGTTTTGAGTGTTTAGGGGCTGTTTTGAGTCTTTTGGTTTGTTTTAGTGTTTTAAAGTATAGTTTTGCATTCTTTGAGTCTAGTTAGTGTTTTAAACTTTGTTTTCACGTTTTCAAGTCAGTTTCCAAGTGATTTAGCAATCCCTCCTAATCCCCGGCCTAGAACGATCCCTACTTACATACTTTACTACAATTGATAAAAATAGGGTTTAATTTGTGTGTTTAGTTATTTTACGCATCAGGTTTATTTATGATGGGTGATGGTTATAGGTGAAGGATGATTAATGCTATTAATGTTTCACAAAAACATTTCTCTTACAACCCATCCCATTCACCTTTAACCTCACCCACCAATTCCACTTGCATATTGCACATGCATGCACCACTTGCATAAAATCCCTTTCACACTCTTTCACACTCCAAAAACCGGGCACCCCCTAGTGTGGGTACTTTTGGGGCCTTTTATGCAATTACATAAAGTTTTGATACTTTTAGTGTATTTGCACTTTGGCCCAAAAGTTTACGTTTTTACGTTAAGGCCCAAAAACTCTAAAGGACGAATTGTTTTGATCCTTTAATGATGTTTTTACATTATTAAAATTTTGGGTTCTAGTTGAAATTACATGAAGTTGTGGACTTTTGTGTTTTTTCAAAGTGACCCCAAAAGTTTGTGTTCTTGCATTGTGGCCCAATTGTTGTGGTCATAGTTTCCTTTTGGCCCAAATAAAATGAGAACAAAATTGTTTTGTCTCTTTAATGAGAATTGGATTTTCATTTCATTTAGTTCCATTTAAATCAATTCTATGGATCCAAAAACCAATTGTTTAAGTTGCTTTCTTAGTTAATGTGATTGATTAAGAAAAAGGGTGATTATGAACCAAAGGCCTCGATAATTGAGCTATGTGATTGGCCGCTTTACATTATGAATGTTTGGGTTTGGTAGTGTAGATTTGAATGTAATTTGATTAATTCAATTTGTTGTAAATGGACATAAGTCCATCATTTGTGTTGTAAAGGGGCATAAGCCCTTCTTATTATTTCATGTATTCCTATTTGTTTAATTGTATGCAAAATGGAATAGTTGGGTCCAACGCCCAATAGGAAATAGCGGTTTAATTGGATTAAACGCGTAACTAAAATCAACAACCACCTACCTTAGACCCAAGGTCCAACACAAGGCTCGTGTTGGATCAAATTAAACGGTTCATAATCATCCTAAAACCTAATATGATTATATAGTCCATATGAGGATGCAATGCATTCGTTAGTAGTTCCATATAGTCTCGCTTGTTTCAACGAAACATGGGAGTATTATATGCTACTAATTCATATTAACTTGGACCAATAGTTGTGATAGGCCCAAGTTCTTTTAATAAGATTAAAATGATTTTGATGTAGCCCAAAAATACTCCCTCAACAAACAAATATTAAGTTGATAAGCGAGAGATGTTTTGAACATCTCTTCGTAGGCCTTCCACCGTGGTGGGCTCCAATCGTTTGTGACTCATGCACCGGCTTCACCCTATCATGGGGGAGTTCAAAGTATGTGCTTACATCCAGGAGGAGTCCATAAACATATGATGAGGTGAGTGTAGGCAATGAGGATAGCCGACATCGTATCATCGTGAGGCTATTCTTGAAACCCTTCACAAACTAAGCATGGTGGGAATAACTTAAACTAAGTGCAATGGAGCCAACATCGTATCATCGTGAGGCAACATTCTCTAGAGGCCAAACGGATGGGTAATTACAAAAGGTTGTAAATGAATAATGCGTTATTCTCTCATCATTATTTTTGCTAACCAACATCGTATCATCGTGAGGTGGGCTTGGTAATGGTGAGTCTCCCATACCCCGCTAAGAGTTCAATATAACTCTCGAATTCTATTGAAGGATGTGGAATTTGCCAAAAATAGTGGGTGGTACTATTTGATTCAAAGACCCAATCAAATAGTTTTAAAACAAACAATCTAATACGATTTCTGTTATGTTATGTAGTTAACGACATGCCTAAAATTATACCCACCATTATACTTGACAAAAAGGGCCTTAAGGGCCAACGTTTCCTTGCTTGGTATCGCCACATTGAGAATGTCTCAAAGGTGAAAGACATATTAGTAATCCCCTCCTCATTTACCTCCTACGAAACTAGCTTCAAAGGAGGAGTGTCAAAAATATGTTAGACACTATGAGGATGACCTACAAGCCAAATGCTTAATCCTCACTTCACTTAGTGAGGAGCTTATGAAGCAACATAAGCACATGGACACTTCTTGTGCCATGGTTGAAAGTTTGCATAAGATGCATGACATTGAGACTAGTAATGTACGATTCTCAAATGTTTGTAGTCTAATGAATGCCAAAATGGCAAAGGGGACATCGGTCCATAAACATGGACAAAAGATGGAAAAGATATTTAAAGATCTTAAAAGTTTAGGAACTTCCATCGATGGGAAAATGGCCCAAGACTTTTTCCTTGCATCTCTCTCGGATGATTTCACTAAGTTTATTGTAAACTATAAAGTGAATAGATTCGATCATGCTTTAACCGAGATGATTGACATGTGCTGTAAATTTGAAAAAGGTTTCAAAAGGGACAGTGGGAGTGAGAATGCAATCACAAGGAAAAGGTTGCATAAGAAGAAGGCAAAGAAATCCAAAGGAACATGCTTTCATTGTGGAAAGGATGAACGTTGGAAGAAGAAATACAGGGTGCGCATTGCGAGCCTTATGACACGAACTTTTGAAGAGACTATTTCTGTCATAGAGAGTGCTTTTACAGTAAGCTCCAATTCCTGGATATTTGATTCAGGCGCTAGTCAACATATCTGTAATACGATGCAGGGACTAGCGGGGAGCAAGTCACTGCGTAATGGGGAGATGGTTGTGCGAGTTGGGAACGGCACTAAAATCTCTACAAAAGCAATAGGCACCTACATGCTTAACCTACCCTCTGGGGAAGTCCTGGAACTTAAAAATTGTTTATATTTTCCTTCATGTATAAAGAATTTGATTTCCATCTCTAAGCTTTTACGAGATGGGCACTCATTATTGTTTGACAAAATGCGTTGCACTTTATACTTGAACGGTCGTATTATCTCTCATGGTAATATGATAGAGGGACTTTTTCACCTAGAGACGAATAGTGGGATGCACTGTATTGCAAGCGGGAATACCTCAAAACCCAAAAGGGCTAGAGAAGAAGTTAACCAAGAAAAGATGTGGCATCTTAAACTTGGACATGTGAACCTTGATAAGATTCACAAGATGTCGAAAGACGGATATATCCGCCCATTAGGTAATGACCAGATGGGTGCTTGTGAATGTTGCTTGAAAGGGAAGATGACCAAATCTCCATTTACTGGAAAATGAGAGCATGCCACTGAAATTCTAGGGTTAATCCACACTGACGTATGTGGACCTATGTCTACTACGTCGAGAGGAGGCTTCTCCTACTATATCACATTCACCGACGATCACTCTCGGTTTGGCTATGTGTATCTTATGAAGTACAAGTCAGAATCCTTTGAAAGGTTCAAGGAATTCAAGAATGAAGTTGAGAAGCAAACTGGGAAACAAATAAAGATCCTAAGATTGGATCGAGGGGGTGAATATCTGAGTAATGAGTTCCTAGATTATCTCAAAGAGTGTGGAATAATATCACAGTGGACTCCACCAAGAACTCCACAACTTAATGGAGTTTCTGAAATGAGAAATCGAACCTTGATGAGCATGGTTTGTTCTATGATGAGTTCCGCTGATCTACCAGTAACATTCTGGGGATACGCTCTATATATACAGCAGCTTACTTGCTTAATAGAGTACCTTCCAAGTCAGTTTCACAAACGCCCTATGAGATATGGCATGGAAGAAAGCCAAGTCTTAATCATATTAAGATTTGGGGTTGTGAAGCATATGTCAAGAAGCTTGAGGCTACTAAGCTTGAAGCGAGATCAGTAAGATGCTATTTTGTGGGATATCCTAGAGAAACTATGGGATATGAGTTCTACCAACCAGACGACCAGAAAGTCTTTGTCGCTAGAACTGCTAAGTTTCTAGAGAACGAATTTGTTCTCAAAGGAACTATAAGCAAAGAGATGGAAATTAATGAGATTAATAATGAACCACAAACAAGCACTCGACAAGTTGACAACCCTATTCCTGAACCCCTAGCTCCACGTAGATCTGAACGGGTTAGTAAGCCACCTAAGAGGTATGGCTTAGACAATGACTTTGCAAAATTGCACCTTCTAGGTGACAATGACACAAAGGAGGACCCTAGGGATTACACTGAAGCAATGTCCGACATTGATTCAAAGAGATGGCAAGAGGCCATGAAATCCGAGATGGATTCCATGTATCAAAATCAGGTCTGGACTCTTGTAGACCCTCTAGAAGGTATTGTACCTGTTGGAAACAAATGGGTCTTCAAGAGGAAGATAGGCGTTGATGGGAACGTGGAGACTTATAAGGCTAGATTAGTAGCCAAGGGTTACAGGCAAAGAGAATGGATTGACTATGAAGAAACTTTCTCTCCTGTAGCCATGATTAAGTCCATTCGGATTTTGCTTGCTATAGCTGCGTACCATGATTATGAGATATGGCAAATAGACGTGAAGACGGCATTTCTGAACGGCTACCTAGAGGAAGAGCTTTACATGGCTCAACCCGAAGGTTTCGTGTCCAAGTCTGAAAAGACTAAAGTATGCAAGCTTCAAAGGTCCATTTATGGACTTAAGCAAGCCTCCAGGAGCTGGAACATTCGTTTCGACACTGAAATCAAAACGTTTGGTTTTACTCAAAACGAAGACGACAATTGTGTTTATGAAAAGGTCGTTGGGGATGCAGTTGTATTCCTAGTGTTATATGTAGATGACATATTACTATTCAGGAATGACACTGCAGTACTTTCTTCTGTAAAAGTGTGGTTGTCCAAAACCTTCCACATGAAAGATTTAGGAGATGCATCTTATGTACTTAGGATAAAGCTCTATCGTGATAGATCCAGAAGACTAATTGGATTATCCCAATCTATGTACATTGATAAGGTGCTAAGTAGGTTCCAGATGGAACAATCTAAGAAAGGTTTTCTTCCTGTTAGACATGGAATTCACCTTTCTAAGTCCATGGGACCTAAGACTCCTGAAGAGATACGGCAAATGAATACTATTCCTTATGCTTCCGCCATAGGAAGTCTCATGTATGTCATGATATGCACAAGGCCTGATATCGCATATGCTGTGAGCATTACTAGTCGATATCAATCTAACCCAGGATAAGAACACTGGGCAACTGTCAAGACGGTCCTTAAGTACTTAAGAAGAACTAAGGACATGCTCCTCGTTTATGGAGGAGCGACAGAGTTGCTAGTGGAAGCCTATACAAACGCAGATTTCCAATCTGACGTCGATGATAGAAGTTCCAACTCAGGATATGTATTTACTCTGAATGGTGGGGCTGTTAGCTGGAAAAGCAAGAAACAAAGTGTGATTGCTGATTCCACGACAGAGGCAGAATATGTTGCTGCAGCTGAAGCCGGCAAAGAAGCGTTCTGGATGAAGAAGTTCATCACTGAACTTGGAGTGGTTCCAACCATTACATCACCAGTAACTTTGTACTGTGATAATAGTGGGGCGATAGCTCAAGCCAAGGAACCCAGGGCTCATCAAAAGAACAAGCATTTTGACAGGCGCTTTAATATCATTAGAAGATATGCTGCCGAGGGGAAAGCATTGACAATCCGCTAAGGTTAGTATGTGTTATGTTGACTTAAGCGCGAGTATGACAAGTCTCAAGTCATTTAGTGTTGGACACTAAGACAAACACATAGGTGCTCGAAAGAGTAATCGAGTACACTGAACTACGATCAAAAGAGAGTTCAAACATACATGTCATGTAAGAACTCGATAGTTGCAATATGCAAAGTAGTCCTTTGACCTGAGGCATCATAGATGTCTAATGGTTAGGTCCTTGATCTTTGATCATGTTAAATGGCATTCCATTGGAGTGTCCACAGCATTGTTGGGATCAAGCTATCTAGTCATGTAGGCATATGAATGCACAACAAGGGATCTCTAACCTTCTATGGTGGAAGGAGAATACTCTAAGATATGATTCGGGAGTCTTTGGCCAAAGCATTTGAATATGACTTAGGAAATTTGTTCCAAATCATATTTAATCGAATCATATAGAGAAGTATCATATTGGATAGTAGCCATGAAACAAACTATCACTCAAACAATGTGATTAAGAGTATTGTATTAGAGAATGACCGTATTGCATTGTAGTTGTAACTGGATAGGTTCTCCAACCACTTCTACTTAGCTTGGGTAACCATGATATGCTGCTAGGTGTCACTCATGGTTTGTGGAAGCCTTGAAGATTAGCCAACACTAATCAAAGGGAGAATTGAAATGTTGTTTCAATTCACAATCGATCGTTAAGAGTAACAATCGCCCACTGCCTCGCTAATTGGAACCTAATGGATCGTACACCGAGTAAGGGTGAAAGTGAAGAAATATAAATGAGATGGATAAGCAATTAAATGGTTTAATTGAGAATGGTCAAGATTAATTAATTAGTTAATTAATTTTACGAAAGGTTCGTATTGGGCTTTTAAGTTGGTTTTGGGCTTCGGGGCTCAAAAGCGTTTTGGTCCACAAGGCCCATTATGTTTAAGTTGTATGACAACTAAAACAAAATGGGCAATTAACCCAATAACAAAGGTAAGGCCGGCCATAAGGGTGAGGGTAGCAAACTTAGATTAATTACAAGTTTGCCACTCACTTGAAATGAAGTATAAAATCAACTTTATAGCTTTATTTCTCATTAGGGGTTTTTTCTTGGTGAAATGAGGTGAAACACTTTCTCTCATTTTCTCTAAAGAGGCCGGCCACTTAGAGGGGAATTAGCTAGCAATCTTTTCTTCTCTAAGTCATCCATTTCATCTTCACACTTCATCCTTGGTGTGGAGACTTAGAGACATCAAGCTTTTGATGTTTTTGGAGAACTAATCCTCAAATCCTCAAAGAAGCAAAGGAGCACTAAAAGGAGGAAAATCACAAGGAAGATCCAAGGAGCAAGGAGGTGACTTAAAGGCCCTCCACTTGGGTGAATCCCTTGTGTAAACAAGGATGCTTCAAGGGTAAAGAAACTCTAAATCTTTCCTTCTCTTTAATGTTGTTAAAGAGTTTATTGGTTCACCATATACTAGGCTTTGAAAGTCATGGGTTTTATGAATTGTTTTTTAATGCATGCCTACTTTAAAGTGTTAATAGTTTGCATATGTATTCAAATGTTCTTACATGTTCTTAGCTAGGACAAAAATTTTCCTTCAATGCTTTGCATCATTACTTCATTTTTACCCTTGAATCATTGCAAACACCACCAAATTCCCTCCATTGCTGTGCACTTCCTCTATAAAAGGAAGTGTGTGTGGCAGCCATATAGTTTAGTTTTTGCTTGATCGTTCATCCCTATTTCAATACAACCTTCATCCAAACACATCCATTCATCTTTACATCCATTCCTCCATACAAAAAAACCTTCAAACACTCACGAACACCTTGTGCCGTAGCAAAGGAAGGGAAGGAAAGTGCTTGGACGTGCTTGCTATCCAACGTGGATTGTTGGAGCATTTAGGTGTTTTCTTTCTTTTGTTTCCTATGTTTAAATTCATTTTCTTTCGTTTTGTTATGAATATGAGTGGCTAAACCCCTCTTAGCTAGGGGTGATTTCAAAGCCATGATTATGTGTTTAATATGATTTGATAAATTCCAGTTATGAACTCTTGAATCGTGAATGCAATTGGCTAAACTATTTGATTGATAACTTCTTTGTATTTGTTAATTAAGGGTCGACACTTAATTGGCATTCATAAATCTGTTGCTAGAATATAAGGAAGTTTCACATAATCGTTACAAACTTATATTCACATATAGTGAGGGTCGCTTATAAACGATCGCGTTAAGTTCAATTCCTAGCATGAGTGACATGATGTCATAGTTGCAAGTGCTTTGTCAATGCTTCTGCTTTTCATTAAACGTAATGATCTTTGATTGTATCTCTATTATGATGTCATGTGGGGAACTTTTGAAGAATGTTGTGGGTTGTCGAATGATGTCATCCAATCCAATAAAACAAGGAAAATCTGAGAGTTAACTAGTGATGTCACGGTTAATTTGGACCAATGTCATTCATAATTCAATGAAGTAGTAACTGGAAATCGAGTTATTTGCATACATGTCATGTGTGGAGAAAAAGCCTCTAGCTATCCCATCCATCATCTTATTTCTCACATTTGTTTTACAATCTGTCTAGTTTTTCATACTTGTTTGTTTGTTTCAACTTCATCCAAATCAAAACCCCCCGTTTTAGTTTCTTGTTTCAAAGTGTTTCAAATCCGTTTTAGTTTTTGTTTTTAAGTGTTTTGATTCAAGTAAAAGTCAATTTTCGTCCAAAGTCATTCCTAGTGTCTAGTTTAAGTTTATTTGGTTGTTTTAAGCTATTTTGAGTATTTTAAGTTTGCTTTGAGTCTTGTGAGTCTTGTTAAGTGCTTTTAAATTTAGTTTTCTGTTTTTGAGTCAGTTTAGAGGTTATTAGCAAACCCACGTAATCCCCAGTCCAGAACGATCCCTACTTATACTTGTACTACAATTGTCAAAAGAGGGTTAAATTTGTGCGTTAAGATAATTTTCGCACCAACTTTTTGGCACCGTTGCCGGGGATTAGAAACTTTGCTAATCCGTTATTATTTCTTTTTGTTTATTTTCATGTGTTTTTGTTCCTAGTTGCTGATTTTACTTGTTTTCTTGTTTTAGGTGGTTTATGACTCGAAGTTCTCAACCTATTCATAAGCACATCTTTGACTTTGACGATGATTTTGAACACACTTTGAGACGAGCAAGGAATCAACAAGATCCCCAACCATCTCAACCTGAACCAGATCTTGAAGAAGACAAAGTAGAAGAGCAAGAGGAGGCCACGGCAAGGACTTCTGAAGAAGTCCAAGATATGACAGTAGACAATCGAACAATCAAGGAGCTTTCCGCTTCGGGATTGGACAATGCTCTGCCTTTATGCATTCAATATCCAAGGGCGGCCCAAAACAAGACCGATGAGTTTGAATTAAAGTCCAGCTTATTGCATCATATTCCTAAGTTCCATGGGTTGTCCATGGAAGATCCTAATAAACATTTGAAGGAGTTCAAGGTTGTTTGTTCGAGCATGACCCCTATGAATGTTGATAGGAGCATTCTGAAAATGAAGGTTTTTCCCTTTTCTCTCTTGGAAGAGTATGAAACGGGCATTTTTGGAAAAGCTTTTCCCAACTTCTCGAGTCATTCTACTACGCAAAAGGATTAGTGGCATTCAGCAAAACCAAGGTGAATCATTTCCCACTTACTATAAGCATTTTAAAACCCTTGTTGCTTCATGTCCACGGCACTAGATGAAGGAAGGGCTTCTTCTTCAATATTTCTACGAAGGGCTTCTACCAATTGAACACCAAATGTTAGACGCCTCAGTGGTAGGAGCTTTGGTGGACAAAACACTCATGGCTGCCAAGACCTTAATTGCTAACCGAGCATTGAATGCCCAATAATATGAAGGCGTTGGTCAAAGAGACAACCCACGGCAGCAACAAGTTAATGAGGTAAGTGCTATTTCCAAACTTCAAAATCAAATGGCTAATCTTACTACTCTTCTTTCACAGGTGGTTGAAAAACCAAAAGAACAAAGTGTGGCTGCTTGTGGTGTGTGCTCAATGAATGGACATCTCACGGATAAGTGCCCTCAATTGATCGAGAACGGAGGGTGGGAATCTGCCAACGCCGTGGGTTTTGGGAGTCAAAACCAACCAAGGAATGATCCGTTCTCGAATACATACAATCCAGGTTGGAAAGATCATCCAAATTTCAAATGGAGGGAGCCCCAACAAACCCAACAACAAAGTGCATTCAGACAGTAACCTTCGGGATTCTATCAAAGGCCGTATGCACCCGCACAACCCCAAAAACAACCTGCCCAAAATAACTCAGGTTTGTCTTTTGATAATGCTTAAGTTATTCAGCTACTAACTACGTTGGTGAAGGGTCAAGAAAATCAAGCCAAAGATATGCATAATTACGCCAAGGAAGTGCAAAATCAAGCTCGAAAGGTGAATGAATTGAAGAGACAAATGGGACAAATGGCTAAGTTCATGGGGCAATTTAGTAGAGAACCAGGTAAGTTACCTAGTTCGACGGATGTGAATCCAAAGGGAGTCTTCGAATCTGCTAAAGCCATCACCTTGCGAAGTGGAAAAGAAGCTGGATCTGATCCCAGCCCATCTAAATCCAATCAAAATGAGGACGAAAAGATGCAATCTGAGGAGAAGGAAGAAGGCCTGCCCTCGGCAAGGATTGAGCAATCTCTGCCACAGCCACCTACACACCCTAATTCGACCACCAAAGGTAAGTTGGGTTTAAATTCCATGACTTCTAATTCCATTCCAACCAATGAACCCTTTCCTCGCAGGTTTATGCAATCAAAGAAGGATGAGAGTGACAAAGACATCCTTGACACATTCAGAAAGGTGCAAGTCAACATTCCACTTCTAGATGCAATTAAACAAGTCCCCAAGTATGCTAAGTTCCTAAATGAGCTGTGCACTATAAGGAAGAAGGATTCGAACAAAGAGGTGGTAAGGGTAAGTGAGAATGTCTCAGCTGTGTTGCAATGAAAATTACCTCCTAAGTGTAAAAATCCAGGCAGTTTTACAATTCCTTGTGTTATAGGAAATACTCGTTTTGAATCTACCATGTTAGATCTAGGTGCATCAATAAATGTCATGCCTTATTCAATATATGCATCTATGAACTTGGGAGAATTAAAAAATGATGCAGTGATCATTCAACTGGCCGATAGATCTAATGCGTATCCAAAAGGTGTTTTGGAGGATGTTTTAGTGCAGGTGAATCACTTACTCTTTCCGGCGGACTTCTATGTGCTTGAAATGGAAGACTCGAACCATTCCCCTCAATTACCAATATTACTTGGCCGACCATTCATGAAGACTGCCCGTACAAAGATAGATGTATTCAAGGGAACATTGACCATGGAATTTGATGGGGAAGTTATTGATTTCAATATTTCTGATGCTATAAGATATCCTCATGATGGTCACTCTTGTTCCTCTATTGATGTGATTGACTCTTGGGTGCAGGAATTCCTTGATGATTTGAGTGAGGATGCACTTGAAAAGACTCTCACGCAAAGCATTGGACTAAAAAATGAAGGGTTAGCACTTAAGCATGCACACGACAACAACAAGGAACATCTTGCCGTGCTTATTCAAGATGAATTGGTGGAGATGGTTGCTGCCCTAGAGTCAAATCCAAGGCATATTGGTAAGTCTCCTAACCTAATTTCAATTCCCAATTCAACTAACAAGTTGCTTCCTTCTGTAATCCAGCCTCCTTCCTTAGAGCTTAAACCATTGCCTAGCCATTTAAAATATGTGTTTTTGGGAGAGCAAGAGACACTGCCCGTCACCATCTCTTCTTCACTCACTGCATAAGAAGAGGACAACTTGGTGAGGGTGCTTCGGGAATACAAAACTGCCATGGGGTGGACATTGGCCGATATCAAGGGAATTAGCCCTACCATTTGCATGCATCGAATACTCTTGAAAAAGGAGCCAAACCATCTAGAGAAGTACAACACCGGCTCAATCCACCCATGATGGACGTTGTGAAGAAGGAAATCATCAAGCTACTAGGTTGTGGAGTGATTTACCCAATTTCTGATAGCCATTAGGTCTCGTTGGTCCAAGTTGTTCCTAAGAAGTCCGGAGTCACTGTGGTAACAAATGAAGATAATGAGCTTGTGCCCACCGAATCCAAACCAAATGGAGAGTTTGTATTGACTATTGGAAGCTCAACGCTACGACAGAAAAGATCACTTCCCGCTGCCTTTTATTGATCAAATGCTGGAAAGGTTAGCTGATCATTCATTTTATTGTTTTCTTGATGGCTATTCGGGTTATAATCAGATTGTGATAGCTCCCGATGACCAAGAAAAGACTACCTTCACATGTCCCTTTGGTACCTTTGCTTATCGACGCATGCAATTTGGGCTATGCAACGCACCAGCCACATTCCAAAGGTGTATGATATGTATTTTCTTAGAATTTGTGGAAAAGATCATTGAAGTGTTTATGGATGACTTTGGTGTTTTTGGTGACTCATTTGATGCATGCTTGAATAATCTTACTCTGATCTTACAACGATGCATCGAAACTAATCTTGTCTTGAATTGGGAAAAGTGCCATTTTATGGTAAAACAAGGTATAGTTTTGGGGCATATCATATCAGAAAAAGGAATTGAGGTTGATAAATTTAAAATAGATCTTGTATGTCACTTACCCTCTCCCACTTCGGTGAGGGAGGTTCGTTCTTTTCTCGGCCATGCAGGATTTTATAGGAGATTCATCACGGATTTCTGAAAAATCGCCCAACCCCTTTGCCGTTTACTCCAAAAGGAAGTAGCCTTCGAGTTCAACAAGGAGTGTGAGACCGCTTTCAAAACCCTCAAGGAAATGTTGACTTCGGCCCCCATCATCATGCCACCAGATTGGAGCCTTGCATTTGAGCTAATGTGTGATGCATCCGATTATGCCATTGGTGCTGTTTTAGGCCAAATGAGGAACAAATAGCCCCACTGTTGGAAATGTGCCCTAAAACCAATCATATGATGACACTTTATGGACATTTCACAAGTTAAACTAATGTAGTTTAAATATAAAGGGCAAAGATTATTGTTTTAAGCCGTCTCATATAAATGTTATATGCTTAAACGATAAGTCCAAGGAATATGTGATTGGGAGAATGCGATCTAAAGAAGTTAGAATCATGAGACCATTCTTTCGTAGACACATCTTAAACGTTCCTGATCATAGGATTGCCAATTGGGCATTGACAGTCCGTTAAGATCAGTACGTGCTGTGTCTTCTCTCAGAGAGAGTGACTAGTCTCGAGTCATTGGTGTGTGTGACATCAAGACAAGTACGTAAGTGCTCAATAGAGAATGAGTTCACTGAACACGATCAACGAAGAAGCAAGGTGGATAGACGAAATTGAAGACCAAAAGAGTTTAGGATTACGCTGAAGTTATGAAGAAATTAATTCAAGAAAATGAAGTAAAGGATGCAAGCATGAAAGAAGGAATGTTAGCCAAGTTACCTTATTTTGTCCTAAACTTTCCTAATCCTAATTCACCTATGTTCCAGTTGCAAAGGGGTGTCCTAAATACTTTAGGACACTTAATTACATGTTTCTAGAAGACCTAATCCCTACCACAAAGGGTGCCGCACCTTTCTTCCCTTTCCTTTTTCCCTTGCCGTGCAAGGGATCCTCCTTTCCTCTTTCCTACCCTTGCCGCATATCCTTTTTCCCTTGTCCCCTTGGATTCTGTTTTGACTTACCCTTTTTCCTTGTGGACTTAGAGTTAAAATCCTTCTAAAATAATTAAAACTTTCTTTTCTCTTTCCCTTTAATTATGCTGCACCCTAGCCTTAATTCCCTAGGGTTTTGACATACTTGGCTATATTTATTTATGTTCCTTGTCGCAACCTTCCTTCAACCATTCACTACCATTCATACTTTCAGCCATTCTCCCATACAATTCATCACTCAAACCTTCAACCATACCTTGTGTTGCAACAAAGAAGAAGCATGAGGACCCTTGGACGTGCTTGTCATTCAAGTTGGTTTGCTGGAACGTTTTTAGGTGTTTTCAATCTTTTGTTTTCAATGTCTACGTTTATGTATCTTTGTTTTGCGAACATGAAGAGCTAAACTTGTTTTAGCTAGGGGGAAATTCAAAGCCATGAACATGTGTGCAATATGAATTGATTACTTCCAGTTGTGATTCTATAAATCATGAATGCAATTTACCTAACTGTTTGATTCAAAACTTATTCTTGTTTGTGGATTAAGGATGCATAATTAGTTTGCATGCATGAATTTGATGCTAGAATATAAGGGAGTTTCACCTAATCGTTATGCACTTATATTCATAAGTAGTGGAGGTTGCTAGTCACAATCGTGTTAAGTGAATTCTTGGCAGGAGTATCATGCTCATCATAGTTACGAATGCTTTGTCAATGCTTATGATTTTTACAAAGCTGAATGATCTTTGACTGTATCTTTATTATGTTGTTCATGTAGGGAACTTTTGAAGAATAATTTGGGTTGCCAATGCGTTATCCATCCAATTCAATGACTTAAGGAAAATCTGAGGGTTAATTAGTGCTGTTCACAGTTAATCTGGGGCATTGAGGTTCATGGTTTATTGGAAAAGCAACTGGAAATCGATTTGTATGCAAGTGTGTCATGTGTGGAGAAGAACCCTTTAGCTAGCTTATCACCCATCCATTTATCCTAATTTCGTGCCAAAATCTGTTTAAGTCTTTAGTTTACTTGTTTTACTTCAAATTCGTCCAAAACCTAATCCCCTTTACTTTGTTAAGTCAAATTAGTTAGAATCTATCCAAACTTGTGTTTTTAAGTATTTTGAGTCAAGTAAAAGCCAAATTTCGTCCAAATAACTCCCTAGAGTCTGTTTTAAGTCTATTTGATTGTTTTGTGCTGTTTTGAGTCTTTTTAGTTTGTTTTGAAGTTCTTTGAGTCTAGTTAAGTGTTTTCAAGCCTAGTTTTATATTTTTGAGTCAGTTTTAAGTAGATTAGCAATCCTGGCCTAGAACAATCCCTACTTACATCTTTACTACAATTGTCAATAAGAGGGTTTAATTTGAGTGCTGTTTTATTTCACATCATTGATGTTACTCATGAGATATCAATAAATTGTTTGGATGGTTATAATCACTTCCTGTATCTATATAAGGATGGGAAATATCACCATAAGCTTCCAATATGAGGTATCTTGTACATGTGGAGTTATGATGATGTTTCAATGACCATCGACCGATGCGACAAGTTAGCCCACTTTCTATTGGTTCAGAGGGACTAAATTTTAAACCATTTGGTAAAATTCCTCATTCTTGAAATTATCAGATTTCTTGGGCCTTTAGACCAACGTCTATTCTAATGGGGATTCCATATTCACCTCTTTATGCTGGAAGGTATTCTAGTCAATCTTGGATCTGTGTCTACCCTACTACACTTTGTATTATTCTTGAAACAGAGAAACTGTCTAAAGGAATTGCTCATATATTGAAATGTGGTTGAGATCAGTAATTCTTCAATCACCTAACAAATACTCTACTAAATGAATCTTTACCATTGGTGATGGAATATTCCTAAAGCTACCGTTGTAGCGAGATATCATACATTAATTTCAGTTACCTTATATTCAAGACTTGTTGGACTTGTTTTGACTCTCAAACTCCTGAGTGTTCTTTTAGCCTCTTGACATATTTTTCCGCTAAATTCGAGAGGAATTTAATATGAAGATGCTCGCTAAGGCGTTATGGACTACATTGTACGACTACATGGTACGTTTGTCACTTTTGTATCTCACGATGCGTGGTTCACTTCCAAAGACTGATGGTTAGTCTCAACAAACTACATGGACTTTCGGGTACGTGTTGCGTTTTATTTGTTCTGCATACTTGGTAAGTTGGTAGCAAACATTTATTTAATTAGGGTTATGTGTAACTATGGTTACACTTTTGATTTTTGAGTATGACACAGTTTAAGACATTGTATGGAGACTTTATGCACAATGCATAATTGGCAAGTGAGTATTGCGAACAGGTATCTGAATGTTTAGATTGCGATATAGAAAATTTTATATTATCGATGATATTGCTCGAGAGGGTAGTTCGCGAGCACGATCAAGACTTTGACCATACGATTTATGTGTATTTCTCAATGGGGGGCATGATGGTAATATTGCACCCTTGCCATTTTGTTACATACTTATCAGGACAACAGTGAATTGTTAGTATTGTTGGCTGCAGACCGTAATATTGAGAACTTAATTGTTGAACTCGTTGAGTAAGTGGACATTTAGGTCCATCTACGTTAGTTATTTATTATTTGGGCTCGATCCAAAGATACTACATACATACCTTCGGAGTACGATATGCTATGAGTGCGTAGGTGAAATTTTTCTATGCTCAGTTTTGATTTCAGTACTACTATTTCTACGGTATTACGTATACATATTTGGACATTATGCTTTTATACGTCTATTTGTGACCCTATGTTTTGTTGGAAATGTGCCCTAAAACCAATCATATAATGATACTCTACGGACATTTCACATGTTAAACTAATATAGTTTAATTTAAAGGGCAAAGATTATTGTTCGAAGCCATCTCATATAAATGTTCTACGCTTAAACGATAAGTCCAAGGAATATGTAATTGGGAGAATGCGATCTAAAGAAGTTAAATTCATGAGACCATTCTCTTTCGTATACATATCCTAAATGTTCCTAATCATAGGATTGCCAATTGGGCATTGACAGTCCTTTAAGATCAGTACGTGCTATGTCTTCTCTTAGGGAGAGTGATTGGTCTCGAGTCATTGGTGTGACTGACACCAAGACAAGTACGTAGGTGCTCAATAGAGAATGAGTTCACTGAACGCGATCAACAAGGCGTTCTCATACTCATGTCACATGAGAACTCTTGGTTGGGATAATGCAAAGTAGTCCTTTGACTTGAGGCATCATAGTTGTCTTGTGGTTCGGTCCTTGATCTTTGACTATGTCAGAGTCACTCCATCCGAGGGTGTCCACGACAAAGTTGGGGTTCAGCCACTTAGCCATGGAGGCAAGTCAATGCGCAACAAGGGATCTCTAACCTTCAAACTGTTTGAGGGAGAATACTCTATGATATGATTAAGAATCTCTGGCCAGAGTATGAATGAGATTTAAGAAGTTGTTCCAGATCACATTCAAGGTAATTATATAAGTAAATGAATCACATTGGATAGTAGACATGAATAAACTATCAAACCAAACAATGTGTTCAAGAGTATTGTATTAGAGAAAGACCGTACTGCATTGTAATCCTAAACTGAATAGGTTCTCCACCCTCTTCTGATTAGCTTGGGTAACCATGACATACTGCTAGGTGTCACTCATGGTTTGTGGAAGCCCTAAACGTGTATAATCACTAAAGGGAGAATTGAAAGTAAGTTTCAATTCACAATCGATTTGAAAGAGTTCTAATCGCCCACTGCCTCGCTAAAAGGAACCTAATGGATCGTACACCGTGTAAGGTAGATATTGAAGAAACAACGGAGATGAGTAAGGACAATTAAATGGTTTAATTATTTATGGCAAGAATTAATTAATATGTTAATTAATCAAACGAATAAGTTCGTTTTAAACCTTGAGTTAGTTTTGGGCCTTAAAGCCCAAATTGGGCTTCGAATCATCAAGCCCATTAGCTTAAGTTGTATGACAACTTAACAAACAAAATTCAAGAAGCCCAAAACAGCCCAAAGGTTTGGGAAAACCGGCCATATAGAGAGGGGTAGTGAACTTGGCTTAATTGCAAGTTTACCAGTCCATTGTGAGGTGGTATAAAGGCAACTTTATAGCCATTTCATCCTTAAGGTTTCTTTTGGGAGAAAAGATGAGAACACAAGCTCCCTTTTCTCTAAGAGGCCGGCCACCCTAGAGGATTTTAGCCAGCAATCTTACTTCCTCTAGGTCACTCATCTCTTCTTCAAGTCTTACCTTGGTGTGGAGACTTAGAGGTTCTCAACTTTGGGAACTTGGAGAATCCTTTCAACCATCCTCATCCAAGAAATCCATGGAGCTAAGAAGCAAGGAATGAAGGCCCTCTGCTTGGTTGATTAGCCTTTGCTTATGCAAAGAGGAATCAACAAAGGTATAAAGTTTCTCAACTCACTTTGTTTTGAGTTGAGTCTTGGTTCACATAACTACTAGGCTTTGAATTTCATGGGTAATGTTTTGTTTTGAGTGCATACAAACATGATTCTGGCTTTAAATGTTAATTGCATGCCATAGATGTTGCTCAAATGAACATGTTTTTCACAAAATTTCCTTCAAGTGGTATCAAGAGCCTAGGTCTAGTAGTTGGTGAATCCTTTTGGGTTTTGTATTTTCATAGTTTATGATTTGAATGTTGTAATTGTTACAAGCTTTATTCTTGCTTCTTTGAATGTAAATTTTGTTAGAAAATTTGCCATCTCAAATGTTGTATATGTAGTTCATATGAGCATGAATTTTGGAGCGAAAATTTGGTGCCATGTTTTTGGGGAAATTCGGCCAAATCCAAAGGGTGGATTTTTGGGTTCATGTTTGTCTTATTAAAAGTGTTTTAAAGTGACATTAGGAACCCCTAAGTACCCTAGTATGGTAATATGTTTTTTTCCCCTTAAGTTTGAGAGTTTTTGAGGTGTGTTTGGGTGAAAAATGTTCATGGAGCTTTTATGGGTTTTCATGGATGTTCTTCATTGTTCTTGTTATGTTCTAACCAAGAACAAAAAGGTTTGGTGTTTTGATTCAAAGTGTTTGATGTTTTTCATAAAGTTTTGTTTATGGTGGTCGGTGTGACTTTATTGTAATAAATGGTATGACATGATTTGTCATTTTTCAATCAACACCATACCAATCATTTACACATTTTCCTTGTTTCAAGGAACTATGTTTTATGGAAATCACTTTTTCAAACCTACCCATCACCTTTCACTTTTGTTGAAAAATTCAAAAGTTTTATGACACCATCTCTCATCCAAAACAGGCCATCCTATTAAATAGGGTACTTTTAGGGCTTTTATGGATTTTGATACTTTTGTGTATTTGTATATTGACCCAAAAGTTTACGTTTTTACGTAAAGGCCCAAAATCACTAAAGGACAAATTGTTTTGCTCCTTTAATGAAGTTTTTGCATTTGTTGAAATTTTTGGGTTCTAGTTGTAATTACATGAAGTAGTGGACTTTTGTGTTTTTACAAAGGGACCTCAAAAGTTTATGTTTTGCAATATAGCCCAATAGTTGAGGTTATTGTTTTTCGGACCAAATTAGTTGAGAACAAAATAGTTTTGTATCTTTAAATGAGAATTGGATTTTCATTTCATTTAGCTCCATTTAAATCAATTCTATGGTTACAAAAACCAAATGAAAATGTTGCATTCAAGTTTAATTAGTTAAAGCGTTAACTAATTAAAGAAAGGGTGATTATGAACCCAAGCCTACGATAATTGAGCTATGTGAAAGGCCGTCTCAAATTTGTTTGAACCATGGGAATGTATAGATTAGATTTTGGTTGTAATTTGATATGATCAAATGTTGTAAAAGAGCATAACCTCTTCTTTAGTTTAAAGTAATTTGTTTTGATCAAATGTTGTAAAAGAGCATAAGCTCTTTTTTACTTTGAAGTACTCCTTTCTTGTTTTATTTGATATGCATGAAATTGGAGTAGTTGGGTCCAACACCCAATAGGAAAAACACGCCTTAATATGATTAAACGCGTAACTAAAATCAATCACCATCCCTAGACCGAGTTCCAACACTAGGCTCGTGGTGGATCTAATCAAAGGTTCATAGTCATCCTAAGGCCTTAAGGCAACTATATAGTCCATCAATGAATGCAAACCTTATGTTAGTAGTACCATATACTCTTGCTTTAAAAACCGTTTTACAAGCATAGTGGGAGTATCATATACAACTAAATCAATCACATGGACTAATAGTTGTAATAGGACCCAATTGTTTTAATAAGAATAAAATGCATGCTTATATGTGATGAGACCTAAAACCCTCAACCAAACCATTATTAAGTTGATAAGCCTGAGAGTGCTTTGAACACTCTTTCGTGGCCTTCCATCGTGGTAGGCTCTTATCGTTTGTGACTCGTACACCGACTTCACCCTATCATGGGGGAGTACAAAGTGCGTGCTTAGACTTAGGAGGAGTTCTATATGCATACATTGTTGGAAATGTGCCTTAAAACCAATCATGTGATGATACTTTACGGACATTTCACATGTTAAACTAATCTAGTTTAATATAAAGCGCAAAGATTATTGTTTGAGCCGTCTCATATAAATGTTATATGCTTAAATGATAAAGTCCAACGAATATGTGATTGGGAGAATGCAATCTAATGAAGTTAGATTCATGAGACCATTCTTTCGTTGACACATCCTAAACGTTCCTGATCATAGGATTGCCAATTGGGCATTGACAGTCCGTTAAGATCAGTACGTACTATGTCTTCTCTCAGGAAGAGTGACTAGTCTCGAGTCATTGGTGTGTGTGACATCAAGACAAGTACGTAGGTGCTCAGTAGAGAATGAGTTCACTGAACGCGGTCAACGAAGAGTTCTCATACTCATGTCACATGAGAACTCATGGTTGGGATAATGCAAAGTAGTCCTTTAACCTGAGTCATCACAGTTGTCTTGTGGTTAAGTCCTTGATCTTTGATTATGTCAAAGTCACCCCCTCGGGGTGCCCACGACATCGTTGGGGTCAAGCCACTTAGTCATGGAGGCAAGTGAATGCGCAACAAGGGATCTCTAACCTTCAAACTGTTTGAGGGAGAATACTCTATGATATGATTTAGAATCTCTGGCCAGAGTATGAATGAGATTTAGAAAAGTCGTTCTAAATCACATTCAAGGTAATCATATAAGCACACGAATCACATTGGATAGTAGACATGAATAAATAAACTATCAAACCAAACAATGTGGTCAAGAGTATTGTATTAGAGAAAGACCGTATTGCATTTGTAATCCCAAACTGAATAGGTTTTCTCTACCTCTTCTGATTAGCTTGGGTAACCGTGATATGCTGCAAGGTGTCACTCATGGTTTGTGGAAGCCCTAAACGTGTATAATCACTAAAGGGAGAATTGAAAGTAAGTTTCAATTCACAATCGATTTGAAATGGTTTTAATCGCCCACTGCCTCGCTAAAAGGAACCTAATGGATCGCACACCATAAGAGGTGGAGATTGGAGATTAAACGGAGATGAGTAAGAATGATTAAATGGTTTAATCATTTATTTTTGGCAAGGATTAATTAATATGTTAATTAATCAAACGAATAAGTTTGTTAAAAGACTTCGGGATAGTTTTGGACGTTTAGGCCCAATGGGCTTCGAACGTCAAGCCCATTGACTTAGGTTGTATGACAACTTAATGAATAAAGATTCACAAGGGCATAATAGCCCAATAATATCCCAATGGCCGGCCATGATGTTTAGGGTAGTGAACTTGGACTTATTTACAAGTTTGCCACTCAAATGAATAAAGGTATAAATATGACTTTATAGCTAAAATTCATTAGGGGTTTGTTTTGGAGAAAATTGGAGAGAACATGTCTCTCCATTTCTCTCTAAAGAGGCCGGCCGCTTTGGGGGGTGCTTCTTGCAATCCCACTACTCCAAGGTCACTCATTTCTTCTCCAATCTAACCTTGGTGAAGAGACTTAGAGGTTCCCTATTTTGGGAACTTGGAGAAACCTATTCATCCATCCAAATCCATAGATTTATTATGCAAGGAATGAAGGCCCTCTCTTTGGGTGATTAGCCTTTGCTTATGCAAAGAGGAATCTACAAAGGTATAAATCTCAACTCACTTTGTTTTGAGTTGAGTTTTGGTTCACCAATCTACTAGGCTTTGAATTTCTTGGTTAATGTTTTGTTTTTAAGTGCATGCTAGCATGATTCCGCCTTTAATTGTTAATTGCATTCTTATTGATGTTGCTTAAATGAACATGTTTTCACAAAAATAATCCCTTCAAGTGGTATCAGAGCCTAGGTCTAGTAGTTGGTGAATCCTTTTGGGTTTTGTAGTTCATAGTTTGTGATTTAAAAGTTGTAATTGTTACAAGCTTTATTCTTGTTTCTTTGAGTGTAAATTTTGTTAGAAAATTTGCCATCTCAAATGTTGTAGATGTAGTTCATATGAGCATGAATATTGGAGCTAAAATTTGGTGCCATGACTTTGGGGATTTTCGGCCAAATCCAAAGGGTGAATTTTTGGGTTCTTGTTTGACTTGTTAAAAGTGTTTTCAAGTGACTTTTGGAACCCCTATGTACCCTAGTTTGGTTAGATGTTATTTCCCTAAAGTTTGAATGGTTTTGGAATGTTTTTGGGTGAAAAAAAGTTCATGGAAAAATTTTGGGTTTTTCATGAATGTTCTTCATTGTTCTTGACATTTTTGCCAAGAACATAAAGGTTTGTGTTTTGATTTATTTCATAAAGTTTATGTTTTATGTTTTTCAAATGTTTAAATGTTTTAGATATTTGTTTATATGGTGTAAGAGATGTAAGAGATATTATGGTGGGTGTGAAAGGATTAATTTCCTTTCACACACCACTTGCATCACTTGCATGCTTTATGTCTAAAACTCACAAATCAACACACACATCACTCTATCCTCTTCCAAAACCGGCCACCCCCTAGTGGGGGTACTTTTGGGGCCTTTTATGCAATTACATAAAGTTTTGATACTTTTGTGTATTTGCACTTTGGCCCAAAAGTTTACGTTTTTACGTTTAGGTCCAAAAACGCTAAAGGACAAATTGTTTTGCTCCTTTAATGAAGTTTTTGCATTGATTAAATTTTGGGTTCTAGTGTAATTACATGAAGTAGTGGACTTTTGTGTCTTTACAAAGTGACCCCAAAAGTTTTGCAATATAGCCCAAAAGTTGAGGTTAATTGCTTTATAGCCCAAATGTTGTGGTTATTGCAAGATGGCCCAAATTAAGTAGAGAACAAAATTGTTTTGTCTCTTTAAATGAGAATTGGATTTTCATTTTGTTTAGCTCCATTTAAATCAATTTTATGGATACAAAAACCAAATGAAAATGTTGCATTCAATTTAATTAGTTAAAGTGTTAATTAATTAAAGGGTGATTATGAACCTAAGCCTAATATAATTGAGCTATGTGAAAGGCCGTTTCAAATTTGTTTGAACCATGGGAATGTGTAGATTAGATTTTGGTTGTAATTTGATTTGATCAAATGTTGTAAAAGGGCTTAAGCTCTTCTTTACTTTAAAGTAATTTGTTTTATGCAAATGTTGTAATGAGCATAAGCTCACCTTTACTTTGAAGTACTTCTTTCTTGCTTTATTTGATATGCATGAAAATGAAGTAGTTGGGTCCAACGCCCCTAAGACAACACGCCTTAATGTGATTAAACGCGTAACTAAAATCAATCACCATCCCTAGACCGAGATTCAACACAAGGCTCGTGTTGAATCTAAACAAAGGTTCATAGTCATCCTAAGGCCCTAAGGCAACTATATAGTCCATCAAATGAATGCAAAGTTTATGTTAGTAGTATCATATACTCTTGCTTTAAAAAACGTTTTATAAGCATAGTGGGAGTATTATATACAACTAAAAACAATGAGATGGACCAATAATTGTAATAGGACCAAAATTGTTTTAATAGAGATTAAAATTGAATATTTGTATGTGATGAGACCTAAAACCCTCAACCAAACCATTATTAAGTTGATAAGCATGAGAGTGCTTAGAACACTCTTTCGTAGGCCTTCCACCGTGGTGGCTCCAATCGTTTATGACTTGTACACCGGCTTCACCCTATCATGGGGGAGTACAAAGTGCATGCTTATACTCAGGAGGAATCCATAAACATATGATGAGGTTAGTGTAGGCAACGAGGATAGCCGACATCGTATCATCGTGAGTCTATTCTTGAACCCCTTCACAAACTAAGCATGGTGGGAATGACTTAACTAAGTGCAATGGAACCAACATCATATCATTGTGAGGTGACATTCTCTAGAGGCCAAATAAGATGGGTACTTGCATTAGTTGCAAATGAGTAAGTGTACTCTCTCATTATTATTAATGCTAGCCAACATCATATCATTGTGATGTGGGCTTGGTAATAGTGAGTCTCCCATAACCTACTAAGAGTTTCATCCAAAACTCTCGAATTCCAATGAGGGATATGGAATTTGCCAAAAATAGTAGGTGGTGCTATTTGATTTAAAGACCCGAATCAAATGGCTTAAAATCAATCAATTTATATTCGTTATGTATTTGTTTACCAATATATTTGCAAACGCTATCCAACACTTGACAAATAAAAACCGAATGTTTTAGTTTCCGGACTTGGTACCACAATCCCAAAGAATGTCTTAAAAAGGATTGCATATGTACCTAAGTAGTCTCATCCTCACAATCTTCCTAATGATAATGTATCATTGGAAGAACATGTTAGAAAAGTCTATCATGAAGAGAACAACACAAACAACCAATGCTTATTACTTCGTTATATGAACAAAGGAACTTACGAAGATTAGCATAAAGAAAAGGACACTTTTAGTGTTATTAGTTCTTCACTTACAAATCGTTGTATGAAGAAATAATGAGTTGTTTTGAACAACCCTTAGTCAATGCAAACACTTAGTGCTTGTTTCTTTGTTAAATGAACAAAGAACTTAAGAAGAAAGCACAAAGGCATGGACACTTAATGTGCCATGATTCTTCACTTACAAATTGTTGTATGAAGAAATGAGAGTTGCTTTGAACAACTCTTGAAAGTTTGTAATTATGTTTAGAACATAATGGTTGGTTGACAAAAATAGTGCATCAACATGGACTTATGATGATTTTGAATCATTGAGTGTTGAAGTGTTAGAACACTTCTAGAGACGGGAACTAGGCAAGGACTTCACCTTTGTGTCCCTATCCTAATCGTTCACTAAGTTTATTGTAAACTATGTAGTGTACAATAAACACATGCTCTCCAAAATGTTTGATGTGTATAACACAATTGAAATAAGTTTCAAGAGAGATAGTGGGAGTTTAGGGACCTTGACTATGGTAGTCAAAGGAGAAGTCAAATGAAGAAAGCGAAATAACTCCAAGGGAACAAACTTTCTTTATGAAAGGATGGACATTGAAAGGGGTATTTGCAAGAAATGTCTTGCAAGTGTCAAGAACACACCTTTCGAAGGTGTTGTAAATTGTTCTTGAATAGTTCAAAACAGTTGGTTCTTCTACTTGAATGTTTGATTCCGTATTAGTAACTATGTTTTACAATCATTGTAAAAGTGTGGCTAATAAGAAGTAGAAGATTAATGAGAGAAGAGAAAGTACTTCACATTCGGAAAGTGAATAAAATATAGATTTCTGCGAAAGCAGATGGTACTTACTTCCTCATATGAACTACCAAAGAAATTGGAAAAACCAAAGATTGTCTTTACATTCCAATTTTAAGGAATTTAATTCCGTCACTATAGTAGAGATGGATGAATGTTTTGTTTGACAAAACATTGTTCTTTATTAATCAATGATTGGATTATAGTAATCTAATTGATTGTCTCTATAGTAGAGATGATATGGTAGTGTTAACTGTTTAGAATACAACGATGCTTAAAACCCAAAAGGTTGCAAGGTAGTGACTAATCCCAACTAAAGTTGTGATACCTCTAAAAACATAAATTACAAGTTAGTCATAGATGGATACTTAGGATCGTTAGATCCGGATCCAATGCCTTCTTGTTAAAATTGTATAGAGGCAAAATGTTTGAATCTTCATTCTTTTGGAAAGAATAAAGAATCACAAAGTTGTTGAGGTTAATTCACTTAGATGTTAGTGGCACTTGTCCACAACATAATACTACTCATGTTGTATGACATTCACCGAAGATCACCCTCGGTTGGACTATAGTTTATTTTAAATAAACACAAGTCCGAATACTTTGCAAAAGGTTTCAAAGAATTCAAGAAATGTAAGTTGATGAGTAAGACGTCTAAAGTATTTACATCCTTAGATTTGATCCAAGGAATGGTAACACTTTAGAATAGTTTTCTTGAAAGATATCAAGGAAAGAAGCATCATAAGATAATAGATTTCTCCATTAGGAGAAGAACAAACTTGAATAAGATTTAGTTCGTTGGATATTATCAATTACCCATATATAGGATATATATGCTTCTAAGACAATATGATTGTCAATTAGAAGATCTTCCAAATTTTTCATGACTCCATAAGATGTAGTTGGAAAGAAAGACAAATCTTAAGCATGTTAAGATTTGGGGTTGTGTGCTTATAAGCAATATTTGTTTGATAACAATCTTGTAGGATATCCTTAACTTAACTTTTGGATATCGCTTCTATAAACCAATTAACAAATGTTGTTTTGTTGGATAGTTCATTGTAATCCTACAATGTGATTTGCCTAAGAGCAAATGAACGAGAGATAGAACTCAAAGAATGGGTTCTTTGAGAGACAAGAAATTAATCAACAAATATAACAACCTAGCTTCTATACCAAAAGCTCCAAGGTAGTCGAGAAGGATTTATAAACCGTCTCAGTTGAATGGTTTGAACTTTATGACTATGTCATAGAGTTGCACCACTTAATTCGAAAGAAATAAGAATGAAAATCCTTATGACTACATTGAGTGTATATATGACATATACTCAAGGAAATGGTAAAAGTACCATTTGACCCGAAATAATGAAACCTTAATAAGCTAATTGGTAGCTTAAGGTGACTACAATCAAAGAGAATGGTTGACTTTGAAGGAACCATTTTTGACGTAGTCTTAGTTTCAATTAATTCGAAGACTGCTAGCTACAATTAAATGGTGATTCAATGTTTGGACGTAATATAGGTTTCCGAAACCATTATTAAGATAGTCTTGATAATATATGTCTAAAACTATGAATCACAAGACATGTAAGTTGTAGAGATCCATCCATCATGGATCTTAGCAAGCTAGTGGGAGCTATAAGCGTCTTATGAGAGAAAGGTCAAATCGTTTGCTTTCTCATAAAGATGTAAATGAATCTTTTGTTTACTAGGTTTACAAAAGATTAGTGGGAGTTAATCATATTCCTAAATTTATATATATATAAATATATATGTGATATATATGAATGTATATATGATATATTAATTTTGGAAATGAAAAGAATATTTCTTCGTTAAAGTTATGACTTTAAACATTATATGAAGATAGAATGTATATGGGAGACATAGTCTATATACATGGGATGGAAATCTATATTGATAGATTTTAGGATATAATTTGATTATATAAATCCCTAATAATAGACAAAAGATGCTAGGAAGTTTCTCATATGATGATAAACTTTAATCAGAAGAACAACTCTAGTGAGACTAGGAGGTAGCTCTTCTCAAAGGAAACGTACCCTTTGACTCCCAAAGAAATAATGCGTAAATAAGAATCCTTTATGCATACGCATAAAGGTGATTTATGTATTTCATATTGTATGAAAAACATTGATATGAGTTGTACCTAGAACGGTACAAGACGATATCAGTGCAAGCCCAGGATCAGAACCATGGCAACTGTCAAGTGAGTCCTTAAGTATTTAAGAAATACAAAAGGATAGATTCCTCAAAGATTGAGGAAGAATTAGAGTAATGTAATGGAAGCGTAAATGTATTAGATTATGAATCTAATCCATCATTGGATGTTTCTTCATTATGAATGAAGAGATAATCAGATATCTCTTTATTATGACTAAAGAGATATTTGGATGGAAACATTAAAGTAATGACTTTAGTGTGTTCCATTATGAATGCAAAATATATTGCCATAAAGAAGTTTACAACAATGTTGTTTGGATGGGAAAGTTCATTTATGAACTCTCTATTCGGTTCCAACCAGAAAGTGGATCTAGTGTACTGACACTATGACACTAATGGGGCGATAGCTCAAGCCAGGGAATCAAGGTCTCATCAAGGTCCGAACTCAAATGAGAGACTGAACCACATGATTAAGAATCATGTATAATGGTGACGTCGTTATTCTCAAGGTTTCTTCTATGGATAACATATAGATATCCATTGTCTAGGCCTACTATTCAGCCATTTATGAAATGACTACAGAAGAGGTATCATCACTGATGACCAAGCTGATTGGCTCTAGTGCAAGTGGGAGATTGTTGGAAATGTGCCCTAAAACCAATCATGTGATGATACTTTACGGACATTTCACATGTTAAACTAATCTAGTTTAATATAAAGGGCAAAGATTATTGTTTGAGCCGTCTCATATAAATGTTATATGCTTAAACGATAAAGTCCAAGGAATATGTGATTGGGAGAATGCAATCTAATGAAGTTAGATTCATGAGACCATTCTTTCGTTGACACATCCTAAACGTTCCTGATCATAGGATTGCCAATTGGGCATTGACAGTCCGTTAAGATCAGTACGTACTATGTCTAATCTCAGGGAGAGTGACTAGTCTCGAGTCATTGGTGTGTGTGACATCAAGACAAGTACGTAGGTGCTCAGTAGAGAATGAGTTCACTGAACGCGATCAACAAAGAGTTCTCATACTCATGTCACATGAGAACTCATGGTTGGGATAATGCAAAGTAGTCATTTGACCTGAGTCATCACAGTTGTCTTGTGGTTAAGTCCTTAATCTTTGATTATGTCAAAGTCACCCCCTCGGGGTGCCCACGACATCGTTGGGGTTAAGCCACTTAGTCATGGATGCAAGTGAATGCGCAACAAGGGATCTCTAACCTTCAAACTATTTGAGGGAGAATACTCTATGATATGATTTAGAATCTCTGGCCAGAGTATGAATGAGATTTAGAAAAGTCGTTCTAAATCACATTCAAGGTAATCATATAAGCACACGAATCACATTGGATAGTAGACATGAATAAATAAACTATCAAACCAAACAATGTGGTCAAGAGTATTGTATTAGAGAAAGACCGTATTACATTTGTAATCCCAAACTGAATAGGTTTTCTCTACCTCTTCTGATTAGCTTGGGTAACCGTGATATGCTGCAAGGTGTCACTCATGGTTTGTGGAAGCCCTAAACGTGTATAATCACTAAAGGGAGAATTGAAAGTAAGTTTCAATTCACAATCAATTTGAAATGGTTTTAATCGCCCATTGCCTCGCTAAAAGGAACCTAATGGATCGCACACCATAAGAGGTGGAGATTGGAGATTAAACGGAGATGAGTAAGAATGATTAAATGGTTTAATCATTTATTTATGGCAAGGATTAATTAATATGTTAATTAATCAAACGAATAAGTTCGTTAAAAGACCTCGGGATAGTTTTGGACGTTTAGGCCCAATGGGCTTCGAACGTCAAGCCCATTGACTTAGGTTGTATGACAACTTAATGAATAAAGATTCACAAGGGCATAATAGCCCAATAATATCCCAATGGCCGGCCATGATGTTTAGGGTAGTGAACTTGGACTTATTTACAAGTTTGCCACTGAAATGAATAAAGGTATAAATATGACTTTATAGCTAAAATTCATTAGGGGTTTGTTTTGGAGAAAATTGGAGAGAACATGTCTCTCCAATTTCTCTCTAAAGAGGCCGGCCACCTTGGGGGGTGCTTCTTGCAATCCCACTACTCCAAGGTCACTCATTTCTTCTCCAATCTAACCTTGGTGAAGAGACTTAGAGGTTCCCTATTTTGGGAACTTGGAGAAACCTATTCATCCATCCAAATCCATAGATTTATTATGCAAGGAATGAAGGCCCTCTCTTTGGGTGATTAGCCTTTGCTTATGCAAAGAGGAATCTACAAAGGTATAAATCTCAACTCACTTTGTTTTGAGTTGAGTTTTGGTTCACCAATCTACTAGGCTTTGAATTTCTTGGTTAATGTTTTGTTTTTAAGTGCATGCTAGCATGATTCCGCCTTTAATTGTTAATTGCATGCTTATTGATGTTGCTTAAATGAACATGTTTTCACAAAAATAATCCCTTCATACATGATGTTGTGAAGGTAGGCAACGAGAATGATCAACATCATATCATTGTGAGGTTATTCTTGAACCCCTACTCGAACTTGCATGGTGGGAATGACTTAACTAAGTGCAATGGAGCCAACATCATATCATTGTGAGGCTTCATTCTCTAGAGGCCAAATAAGATGGGTACTTGCAAGAGATGCAAATGAGTAAGCGTACTCTCTCATTATTATTGATGCTAGCCAACATCATATCATTGTAAGGTGGGCTTGGTAATGGTGAGTCTCCCATACCCTACTAAGAGTTTCCTCCAAAACTCTCGAATTCCGATGAGGGATATGGAATTTGCCAAAAATAGTGGATGGTGCTATTTGGTTTAAAGACCCGGATCAAATGGCTTAAAATCAATCAATTTATATTTGTTATGTATTTGTTTACTGATATATTTGCAAACGCTATCCAAAACTTGACAAAGAAAAGCCGAATGCTTTAGTTTCCAGACTTGGTACCACAATCCCATAGATTGTCTTAAATGGATTGTATATGTACATGAGTAGTCTCATCCTCACAATCTTCCTATTGATAATGTATCATTGGAAGAACATGTTAGATAACTCTATCATAAAGAGGACAACACAAACAACCAATGCTTATTCCTTCGTTATATGAACAAAGAAACTTATGAAGATTAGCATAAAGACAAGGACACTTTTAGTGTCATAGTTCTTTACTTACAAATTGTTGTATGAAGAAGTAAGAGTTGCTTTGAACAACCCATAGTTAACGCAAACATTAGTGCTCATTTCTTTGTTACATGAACAAGGAACTTGAGAAGTAAGCACAATGGCGTGGACACTTTATGTGCCATGATTTTTCACTTACAAATTGTTGTATGAAGAAATGAGAGTTGCCATGAACAACTCTTGAAAGTTTGTAATTGTGTTTAGGACATAATGGTTGCTTGACAAAAATAGTCCATCAACATGGACTTATGATGATTTTGAATCATTGAATGTTGAAATGTTAAACCACTTCTAGAGACGGAAACTAGGGAAGGACTTCTCTTTCGTGTCCCTATCCAAATGGTTCACTAAGTTTATTGTAAACTATATAGTGACCAATAACCACACGCTCTCCAAATTGTTTGATGTATATAACACAATTGAAATAAGTTTCAAGAGAGATAGTGGGAGTTTAGGGACCATGACTATTGTAGTCAAAGGAGAAGTCAAATGAAGAAGGTGAAATAACTCTGAGGGAACAAACTTTCTTTATGAAAGGATGGACATTGGAAGGGTATTTGCAAGAAATGTCTTGCAAGTGTCAAGAACACACCTTTCGAAGGTGTTGTAAATTGTTCTTGAATAGTTCAAAACAGTTGGTTCTTTTACTTGAATGCTTGATTCCGTATTAGTAAGTATGTTTTACAATCGTTGTAAATGTTGGAAGTATGCCCATAAAGCCACTCATTTGATGTAATAGCTTTTTGGAATACTTATTGTGTTAAACTATTATATGTTTAATGGAGGGCAAATCTTATTGTTAATCACTATTTATTGTATCATGTGTTTAAGCAATAAGGGAATCCAAGGAATGTATTTGTTCTAAGAGATAAGTGATCTAATGAGTTAGATTATCGAGACCTTTCTCTTATGTTCATTCCTAAAACGTTCCTAGCCATAGGATTGCTAATTGGGCATTGACAATCCGCAAAGGCTAGTATGTGTTATGTTGACTCAATTGTGAGTATAACTAGTCTCAAGTCATTTGGTGTTGGACACTAAGACAAACACATAGGTGCTCAAAAGAGTACTCGAGTACACTGAACTACGATCAAAAGAGAGTTCGAACATACATGTCATGTATGAACTCTAAGGTTGCAATATGCAAAGTAGTCATTTGACCTGAGGCATCATAGATGTCTAATGGTTAGGTCCTTGATCTTTGATCATGTCAACGGCATTCCTTTGGAGTGTCCACGGCATTGTTGGGGTCAAGCTATCTAGTCATGTAGGCATATGAATGCACAACAAGGGATCTCTAACCTTCCATGGTGGAGGGAGAATACTCTAAGATATGATTCTAAAGTCTTTGGCCAAAGCAAATGAATATGACTTAGGAAGTTTGTTCCAAATCATATTCAAGGGAATCATATAGGAAAGTATCACATTGGATAGTAGACATGAAACAAACTATCACTTAAACAATGTGATTAAGAGTATTGTATTAGAGAAGGACCGTATTGCATTGTAGTTGTAACTGGATAGGTTCTCCAACCAATTCTACTTAGCTTGGGTAACCATGACATACTGCTAGGTGTCACTCATGGTTTGTGGAAGCCCAAATGATTAGGTAATACTAATCATTAAAGGGAGAATTGAAATGTGGTTTCAATTCACAATCGATAGTTAAGAGTAACATCGCCCACTGCCTCGCTAATTGGAACCTAATGGATTGTACACCGAGTAAGGATGTATGTGAAGAAATTATATGAAATGGATAAGCAATTAAATGGTTTAATTGAAGAATGGTCAAGATTAATTAATTAGTTAATTAATTTTACGAAAGGTTTGTATTGGGCTTATATGTTGGTTTTGGGTTTCGGGGCCCAAAAGCGTTTTGGTCCAAAAGGCCCATTATGTTTAAGTTGTATGACAACAAAAACAAAATGGGCAAATTAGCCCAATAACAAGGAGAGGCCGGCCATTTAGGTGAATGGGCAAGTTTGCTTAATTACAAGTTTGCCACTCACCAAAGAAAATGTTATAAAAGCAACTTTATAGCAATTTTCTCATTAGGGTTTTCTTGTTGAAATTGGGTGAAACATTTCTCTCATTTTTCTCTAAGAGGCCGGCCACTAAGGGGAGGGACATCTAGCAATCTCTTCTTCCCTAAGTCATCCATATCATCTTCACAAGATACATCCTTGGTGAAGAGACTTAGAGACATCAAGCTTTTGGTGTTTTGGAGAACAAATCCTTATTTCCTCAAATCTTCAAAGGAGCACTAAAGGGAGGAAAACACAAGGTGGATTCAAGGAGCTTGGATGTTTCTTCATTATGAATGAAGAGATAATCAGATATCTCTTTATTATGACTAAATAGATATTTAGATGGAAACATTAAAAGTTTAGTGTGTTCCATTGTGAATGCAAAATATATTGCCATATAGAAGCTTACAACAATGTTGTTTGGATGAGAAAGTTCATTCATGAACTCTCTATTCGGTTCCAACCAGAAAGTGTCTCTAGTGTACCGACACTACGACACTAATGGGGCAATAGCTCAAGCCAGGGAATCAAGGTCTCATCATGATCCGAACTCAAATGAGAGACTAAACCACATGATTGAGAATCATGTATAATGGTGACGTCGTTATTCTCAAGGTTGCTTCTATGGATAACATATAGATATCCATTGTCTAGGCCTACTACTCAGCCATTTTTGAAATGACTACAGAAGAGGTATCATCACTGATGACCAAGCTGATTGGCTCTAGTGCAAGTGGGAGATTGTTGGAAATGTGCCCTAAAACCAATCATATGATGATACTCTACGGACATTTCACATGTTAAACTAATATAGTTTAATTTAAAGGGCAAAGATTATTGTTCGAAGCCGTCTCATATAAATGTTATACACTTAAACAATAAGTCCAAGGAATATGTAATTGGGAGAATGCGATCTAAAGAAGTTAGATTCATGAGACCATTCTCTTTCGTATACATATCCTAAACGTTCCTGATCATAGGACTGCCAATTGAGCATTGATAGTCCGTTAAGATCACTGCGTGCTATGTCTTTTCTTAGGGAGAGTGACTGGTCTCGAGTCATTGGTGTGACTGACACCAAGACAAGTATGTAGGTGCTCAATAGAGAATGAGTTCATTGAACGCGATCAACAAAGAGTTCTTATACTCATGTCACATGAGAACTCATGGTTGGGATAATGCAAAGTAGTCCTTTGACCTGAGGCATCATAGTTGTCTTGTGGTTAGGTCCTTGATCTTTGACTATGTCAAAGTCACTCAATCCGAGGGTGTCCACAACATAGTTGGGGTTAAGCCACTTAGCCATGAAGGCAAGTGAATGCGCAACAAGGGATCTCTAACCTTCAAACTGTTTGAGGGAGAATACTCTATGATATGATTAAGAATCTCTGGCCAGAGTATGAATGAGATTTAGGAAGATGTTTCAAATCACATTCAAGGTAATCATATAAGTAAATGAATCACATTGGATAGTAGACATGAATAAACTATCAAACCAAACAATGTGTTCAAGAGTATTGTATTAGAGAAAGACCGTATTGCATTGTAATCCTAAACTGAATAGGTTCTCCACCTCTTCTGATTAGCTTGGGTAACCATGACATACTGCTAGGTGTCACTCATGGTTTGTGGAAGCCCTAAACGTGTATAATCACTAAAGGGAGAATTGAAAGTAGGTTTCAATTCACAATCAATTTGAAAGAGTTCTAATCGCCCACTGCCTCGCTAAAAGGAACCTAATGGATCGTACACCGTGTAAGGTAGATATTGAAGAAACAACGGAGATGAGTAAGGATAATTAAATGGTTTAATTGTTTATGGCAAGAATTAATTAATATGTTAATTAATCAAACGTATAAGTTCATTTTAAACCTTGAGTTAGTTTTGGGCCTTAAAGCCCAAATTGGGCTTCGAATCGTCAAGCCCATTAGCTTAAGTTGTATGACAACTTAACAAACAAAATTCAAGAAGCCCAAAACAGCCCAAAGGCTTAGGAAAACCGGCCATATAGAGAGGGGTAGTGAACTTGGCTTAATTGCAAGTTTGCCACTCCATTGTGAGGTGGTATAAAGACAACTTTATAGCCATTTCATTCTTAGGGTTTCTTTTAGGAGAAAATATGAGAACACAAGCTCCCTTTTCTCTAAGACTTCGGCCACCCTAGAGGATTTTAGCAAGCAATCTTACTTCCTCTAGGTCACTCATCTCTTCTTCAAGTCCTATCTTGGTGTGGAGACTTAGAGGTTCTCAACTTTGGGAACTTGGAGAATCCTTTCAACCATCCTCATCCAAGAAATCCATGGAGCTAAGAAGCAAGGAATGAAGGCCCTCTCCTTGGGTGATTAGCCTTTGCTTATGCAAAGAGGAATCAACAAAGGTATAAAGTTTCTCAACTCACTTTGTTTTGAGTTGAGTCTTGGTTCACATAACTACTATGCTTTGAATTTCATGGGTAATGTTTTGTTTTGAGTCTTGGTTCACATAACTACTAGTCTTGCTCAAATGAACTTGTTTTTCACAAAATTTCCTTTATATTTTTATAAAACTATTAGATTTTATTATTGTGCTAATGGAGAAGGAAAGTATGAGCTTGGAGGCATGAAAGAGGAATAATTACAATCCGATCGCAATGAAATGGCAGTCTCTTTTATGCAGCCGCTCTAACTCAATTTCTTCCTTATATATGTATTTATATACATATTTTCTCCTTATTTTTGAGTATTTTACATTTAACAAGTTATTTTAAATTTCAGGGATGAAATTTTTCTTAAGAGGGGTAGATTGTAATGACCCGTTCCCAATTTTACGGTTTTTATAATTTTACTAAGTGAATTTATGAAAATGCCTTTCGAGGCCAATGCGTTGACTTTGTTTGACTGCCTTGTCGTGTCATGTAAGATCTATTTTCTTGGCGTATCCTAGTAGTATTCATCGCTACGAACGCGTGGGCACAAACAGAATGTAATTCAGAATTATAGCGAAGATTTTATGAGGTTTTGAACATCGAGGATATTTTGGTAAATTGATAATTAATTGGACATGTGATATTGTTGTCTAACCATTGGGTGAGTGCCATGTGGGCACCCAAAAATTCTGGAACTCTCTCTCTCCTCCCTTTTCTTTCTCGTTCTCTCTTTCTCTTGAGAGTTCTCTCACACTCTCTCGGCTCTCCCTTTCTTTCTATGAAACAAACCACCACCACCACCAAAATTTTGACTTGTTGAACATCAAAACCACCATTATTTGCATGTCCTCACCACCATAACCTCCGTTGTGTTTTTTGTTTCATTGAAAACGAACCTGAAACACGAGTTCAAAGAACAAGGTTTTGGGCCGAGACTTCTAGGCATGATTTAGACAATTTTTAGCCATTTTTTGAACTCAAAATAGGTATAAATCGAGTTAGCCATCGAGAAAGGTACCAATCTGTTTGTCTCATTTCAAGCTATGATTTTTGTTTTGAATCACTTGATTTCGTTGAGTATTAACAAAGTTATGGATGTTGAAAGGTTCACAGAAATTCTGACAACTTACTAGTTTTCCTGCGGACAGCTGTATTTCAGGCCATAATCCGACCATTTCCGGCCACCATTTAGACTCCAAGCAAGTATAATCTTGTTCTACACTTCTCTAACTTCGTTTTGGTATATTATGGGTCAAATTTGGTTGAGACACGAGTGGGATATGGAGTTCTAAAGATTGCCAGAAAATCTGCAAAATCTGCAAAATATGGCGACCAGAGAGGTTGAAGAAGGGGAATTCTTTGGAAAATTCCTTGCATTGAATGTTGGCTTTCTATATATACGTATATATGTTTTCCATTTTCCCAGAAATGGTTTTAAATGGATTTACGCTTTTAAATGCCATGTCAATTGCATTACATTTTAGTATATGCATTAGTATAGATATGCATATTATTGCTTGACGCTGCGGACGCCCAAGTAAGCTTCAGGTGAGTGCATATTGATGATAGTAATTGTAGTGTGTATGGTTATGTTTAGATGCATTTAGTGCTCATTATCCTGCACCCCGGTGTTAGTGCTCCGCCTGAGGCCAAAGCTTAACCTTCACATGATCGTTCAGCTCCCGCACCACATGCTCACCTTGGATCGAAGGCAGGTGCTAGCCTGTTGTACAGACCACATTAGGTGGTTCCGACTCATAGGTGACTTGTGATACTTTGCACAACCTTTACGTGATCATAGCACTTGAGCGTATCTATTTATACCCAACCTATCGTACAGACCATAATAGGTGGTTTCGACTCATGTGCATGAATTGGTTTATGAGCTATAGATTTAGCCATACAGGTTACGTTAGGTAACTCCGACTGACATATCATTTTATATTGATTCACAGCACCTGGCTTACATATTTATTACTGAGATACTTGACATGGCACATACTTTGGTTTTCATTACTCTCAAGCCTGATTTCTATATACGTATGTATTATTATTTTCTAGGAATTTATACGAGTTTTACAATGAGGGGTTATTATGTTCAGAAAAGAGAAATGCATTTTCAAACGTTTTGTTTTTACCCACTCACCCTTCTATTTTTCGCCCCTTTAGGTTTTAGCTGCTAAAAGTTCGTATCGACGAGGATTCTGGACGAACCTCAGTATAAGTGGCTACCTCTGAGGGTATGATCCTTACCTACACTACTGCACTTTACTTATGCTCTGACGTCACGTGTGAAATGGGTTCATTCCCGCTCACAGTGCACTCTTGTCTTTAGGCACTTTTAGGTTTAAATATAATCACATTTTCCACATCACCATACTTTATGGCTTCGTCACCTTCCAGGTGTCACCCAGCACAGCTTAATTCGGAGTCTTAGTGGACATTTCGGGTCAGGGTGTGTTAGAATGGTATCAGAACCAATCCCTAGCCGGAAGTGTGCCAACGAGGACGTCGGACCCCTAAAGGGGGTGGATTGTAACATCCCACATCGCCCATGGGAGTGGATCCTCTAAGCCTTATATGTACATGCCCACTTCCAATGACACACCCCGACCTAAATCAAGGCGTGCTGGCCGTCACGCCTTAATTTAGATCGGGGTGTGTCAGTTTGGTATCAGAGCTTAGGTTTGGCAGTCCTGCATATCTTATGAATATTCTAATTATTTTGGTGTCTTCTGTCAGAACCATGCCGCCTCGTAGAGAGCCACGTCCTTCAATTGAGTCTAGTTTCCCAGATATTGCTCAGTTGGGGGAAGCTATTACTAATGCTATTTAGTCTTCATTTCGTCCACCCCAGAGGACACCTCTGGAGACTGTGTATAATCTGAAGTTAAATAATTTTATGGCTAATGAAGGGTATGAGGGAGCTGAGCGGTGGCTCAATCATCTTGAGAAGACTTTCTGCTAGATGCAGAGACAGGGAAATCTTCATGAGGATAGGTGGGTTAAGACGACCACTTGGTTTTTAGGTAAGGAGCCTACATCCTTGTGGAGGCAGGAATCTTATCAGTTATCACCAGAGGAAGTTGCTGATTGGGAAATTTTTAAACGGTTATTTCAGAAGAGATTTATTCCTCTAGAGTATATAGATCGTAAGAAGCAAGAATTCACGCACCTAAAATAGGGGAAGATGTCAACTAATGAGTACTACAGGAGGTTTACTAATTTGTCTCGCTATTTTCCAGAGATTGCTACTAATTCGGTAGAGATGCTCTGTCATTTCAGGTTGGGTACTCGAAAGAAGTGGCGTTCTATGGCGACCACGACTCCGTGTGCTACTTATCAGGAGTTTTATGAGATTCTGCTGTGGGTTGAGGATTCTGAAAATATGCCCAATGACAATGAAGAAAAGGAAGAAAAAGATGGTAATCAGAAGAAAAGTAATAATAATAAAGATAAGAGTTAGTCGTCTCAGGGACCTCGCAAGACTCAAAGTTTTAAGAGAAGTGGTGCCAGTTCCAGTTCTTCTAGCGGTGCTTTGAGTTCTACTGCGTAGAGGAGGGGTGGCAAGTGCTCCTTTATGTCGTAAGTGTAATAATCGGCATTTTGGGGAGTGTAGGCGAGGCAATAGTGGATGCTATACTTGTCGCCAAATGGGGCATCGGGCTATTCAGTGCCCGCAGAACTAGCAGAGGCCCTAGCTATCTTCTTTACCACCACCTGTACCGATCCAGTAGGTCCTAGGACCTAGTAGTTATACCTAGACGGGTCACGGAGGTGCTTATTACTATTAGGGTGATATAACTCCATATTATGGAGGACAATATCAGTATCCATAAGATCCATATCAGTAGGGTGGTTATGCTCAGTATTCCAGCGGTTATACGCCATATCAGCCGTACTCAGCAGATGGGTCACAATGGCATCCTCGAGGACAGTCCTAGCACGTGGAGGTTGCTTCTAGTAGTGTAGGATCGTTGAGGCAACCCAATCAACCTGGTCAAGGACGTAGTATGCATGGACGTGGTAGTCATGCTAGTAGAGGCCGTGGGGGACGACAACAGACGCTGGGGCGTATTCATCACATTACGTTGCAAGATGCTCAAAATAATCCTGATTTAATCATGGGTACGTTGAATATTCTTGGTCATTTTGCTAGAGTATTGATTGATTATGGTGCTAAGCATTCTGTTATTTCTCATACGTTTGCTCAGACAACACAACTTCATCCCACACCTCTTGGGTATGAGTTAGAATTTTCAATGCCTATAGGGGAGACATGTTATGTTAACTGGGTGTATCATGGATGTCCCGTCCAGGTGGAGGATGTTGTTATGCCAGCTAACCTTATTCCGTTAAATATTGTTGATTTTGATGTTATTTTGGGCACATATTGGTTACATTACAATCATGCCAAGATAGATTGCTACATAAAGACACTAGTATTTCATCGTCTAGGATTGCCTATGGTTACATTTGTTGGTGAGCGTAGTGGAGTGAGGCAAGGCGTCATTTCTGCTGTAGGGCCTAAAAGATTTTTACAGAAAGGTTGTTAAGGATATTTGGCTCATGTGGTGTTGAATGACAATACTCCTAGCAGTGTGGAGGATGTACGAGTAGTCAGGCATTTTCCTAACGTATTCCCTGATGATTTACCTAGATTACCGCCAGAATGAGATGTGGAGTTCACTATTGATTTACTTCCAGGTACAGATCCTATATCTTTAACTCCTTATCGAATAGCTCTTGCTGAATTGAGAAAATTGAAAATCCAATTACAGGAATTAGTTGATAAAGGTTTTATTCAGCCTAGTACTTCACCTTAGGGAGCTCTAGTTTTATTCGTACGAAAGAAAAACGGGACTTTGAGGCTATATATTGATTATCGGTAGTTGAATCGGGTAACGATTAAAAACCGTTATCCGTTGCCGCGTATAGATGATTTATTGGATCAGCTTTGAGGCGCCTGTGTATTTTCTAAGATTGATTTGAGGTTTGGTTATTATCAACTGATGATTAAAAGTGAGGATGTTCCTAAGACGGCTTTTAGGACTCGTTATGGTCATTATGAGTTTCTTGTGATGCCATTCAGGTTAACTAATGCGCCTGCAGCTTTCATGGGCTTGATGAATCGAGTATTTCAGCCATATTTAGACAAGTTTTTCATTGTCTTTATTGACGATATTCTGGTGTACTCTAAGTCTAAAGCTGAGCATGTTCGACATCTCACTTTGGTGCTGAAGAGACTAAGGGAGCATCAACTATATGCTAAGTTTAGCAAATGCCAATTTTGGCTAGATCAAGTGGCATTTTTAGGGCATGTTATATCGGCTCAAGGTATTCAGGTGGACCCTTAGAAGGTAGCGGCCATTGAGAATTGGGAGCAGCCACGAACCGTCACTGAGGTACGGAGTTTTCTTGGCATAGCAGGTTATTATAGACGGTTTGTTAAAAAAATTTCAGTCATTGCATTACCACTGAAGGTTGACTAGAAAGGATGCTAAATTTGAGTGGGACGATAATTGTGACTAGAGTTTCAGCAGTCAAAGTATTGTCTCACTCATACACCCATTTTGGCGCTGCCAGATGATAATGGTAACTTTGAGATTTACAGTGATGCTTCCTTGAATGGCGTAGGATGTGTGTTGATGCAGCATGGTAGAGTGATTGCTTATGTGAAGGAAATTTTGTGAAAAACATGTTCATTTGAGCAACATCTATAGCATGCAATTAACAAATTAAAGGCGGAATCATGCTTGTATGCACTCAAAACAAAACATTACCCATTAAATTCAAAGCCTAGTAGATTGGTGAACCTTGACTCAACTTAAAACAATATTTGTTAGTTGAGAAATTATACCTTTGTAGATTCCTCTTTGCATAAGCAAAGGCTAATCACCCAAAGAGAGGGCCTTCATTCCTTGCATCTTAGATCTATGGATTTGGATGGATGAAATGGTTCTCCAAGTTCCCAAAATTGAGAACCTCTAAGTCTCTTCACCAAGGTTAGATTGGAGAAGAAATGAGTGACCTTGGAGTAGTAGGATTGCTAGCTAAACCCTCCAAGGAGGCCAGCCACTTTAGAGAGAAATGAGAGCTTATGTTCTCATCCTTTCCCCAAAAGAAAACCCTAAATGAATTTTGGCTATAAAGTCATATTTATACCTTAATTCATTGGAGTGGCAAACTTGTAAATAAGTCCAAAACTCACTCCATCTCTAAATGGCCGGCCTTAGGGTATTTTTGGGCTAATTGGGCCTTTGTGAATCATTATTCATTAAGTTGTCATACAACTTAAGTCAATGGGCTTGACGTTCGAAGCCCATTGGGCCTTAAGGTCCAAAACTATCCCGAGGTCTTTAACGAACTTATTCATTTAACAAAGTGTCCATGCCCTTGTGCTTTCTTCTCAAGTTCTTTGTTCATTTAACAAAGAAACAAGAACTAGTGTTTGCATTAGCTAACGGTTGTTCAAAGCAACTCTTATTTCTTCATACAACGATTTGTAAGTGAAGAACTATGACATTAAAAGTGTTGTCCTCTTTATGATAGACTTATCTAACATGTTCTTCCAATGATACATTATCAATAGGAAGATTGTGAGGATTAGACTACTTAGGTACATATACAATCCATTTAAGACAATCTTTGGGATTGTTATACCAAGTCCGGAAACTAAAGCATTCGGCTTTTCTTAGTCAAGTTTTGGATAGCGTTTGCAAATATATTGGTAAACAAATACATAACGAATATAAATTGATTGATTTTAAGCCATTTGATTTGGGTCTTTAAATGAAATAGCACCACCCACTATTTTTGGCAAATTCCATATCCCTCATTGGAATTCGAGAGTTTTGGATGAAACTCTTAGTAGGGTATGGGAGACTCACCATTACCAAGCCCATCTCAAAAGAATATCATATTGGCTAGCAACAATAATGATGAGAGGATAACGCTTTAGCCATTTACAACTTTTGTAATTACCCATCTAATTTGAACTCTAGAAAATGATGCCTCAGAAGAATATCATATTGGCACCATTGCACTTAGTTAAGTCATTCCCACCATGCTAGTTCAAGTAGGGGTTCAAGAATGGCCTCAGAAGAATATCATATGGACCATACTCGTTGCCTACCTTCACTTCATCATATGTTTATAGGCTTCTCCTGAATGTAAGCACATACTTTACATACCCCAGAACTGGACGAATACGGTGTATGAGTCACAAACGATTGAAGCCCACCATGGTGGAAGGCCTACGAAGAGATGTTCAAAGCATCTCTCGCTTATCAACTTAATAATGGTTTGGTTGAGGGTTTTAGGTCTCATCATATATAAACATACATTTTAATCTTATTAAAACAATTTTGGTCCTATTACAACTATTGGTCCATTTGATTGAATTTAGTTGTATATAATACTCCCACTATGCTTATAAAACGGTTTTTAAAGCAAGAGTATATGATACTACTAACATAAACTTTGCATTCATTTGATGGACTATATAGTTGCCTTAGGGCCTTAGGATGACTATGAACCTTTTAATTAGATCCAACACGAGCCTTGTGTTGAATCTCGGTCTAGGGATGGTGATTGATTTTAGTTACGCGTTTAATCACATTAAGGCGTGTTGTCTTAGGGGCGTTGGACCCTCTACTCCATTTTCATGCATATCAAATAATACAAGAAAGGAGTACTTCAAAGTAAAGATGAGCTTATGCTCTTTACAACATTTGAATAATACAAATTACTTTAAAGTAAAGAAGAGCTTATGCTCTTTTACAACATTTGATCAAATCAAATTACAACCAAAATCTAATCTACACATTCCCATGGTTCAAACAAATTTGAAACGGCCTTTCACATAGCTCAATTATCGTAGGCTTAGGTTCATAATCACCCTTTAATTAATTAACACTTTAACTAATTAAATTGAATGCAACATTGTCATTTGGTTTTTGTATCCATAAAATTGATTTAAATGGAGCTAAATGAAATGAAAATCCAATTCTCATTTAAAGAGACAAAACCATTTTGTTCTCAACCTAATTTGGGCCAAAATGCAATAACCTCAACTTTTTGGGCTATGTTGCAAAAACATAAACTTTTGGGGTCACTTTGTAAAAACACAAAAGTTCACTACTACATGTAATTACAACTAGAACCCAAAAATTTCAACAAATTCAAAAACTTCATTAAAGGAACAAAACAATTTGTCCTTTAATGATTTTGGGCCTTTACGTAAACACGTAAACTTTTGGGTCAAACTACAAATTACACAAAAGTACCAAAACTTTATGTAATTGCATAAAAGCCCAAAAAACACCCCACTTGTAGGGTGGCTGGTTTTGGAGAGAACGGAGTGATGTGTGTGTTGATTTGTAGTTTTAGACATAAAGTCATGCAAGTGGTGCATGACATAAATGTCATGCAAGTGGTGTGTGTGAAAGGGAATTAATCCTTACACGCCAACCAATATTTCTTACACCTTTCTAAATAAATATCTAACACATTTAAACATTTGAAAAATATAAAACATAAACTTTATGAAATAAATCAAAACTTTGAATCAAAACACCAAACTTTTTGTTCTTGGCAAAAATGTCAAGAACAATGAAGAACACTCCTGAAAAACTCAAAAAATTTCCATCAACATTTTTCACCCAAAACCATTCAAACTTAAGGGAAATAACATATAACCAAACTAGGGTACATAGGGGTTCCAAAAGTTACTAGAAAACACATTTAACAAGTCAAACAAGAACCCAAAAATCCACCCTTTGGATTTGGCAGAAAATTCCCAAAAACATGGCACCAAATTTTACCTCCAATATTCATGCTCATATGAACTACATCTACTACATTTGAGATGGCAAATTTTCTAACAAAATTTACATTCAAAGAAGCAAGAATAAAGCTTGTAACAATTACAACATTCAAATCATAAACTATGATAATACAAAACCCAAAAGGATTCACCAACTACTAGACCTAGGCTCTGATACCACTTGAAGGAAATTTTGTGAAAAACATGTTCATTTGAGCAACATCTATAGCATGCAATTAACAAATTAAAGGCGGAATCATGCTTGCATGCACTCAAAACAAAACATTACCCATTAAATTCAAAGCCTACTAGATTGGTGAACCTTGACTCAACTTAAAACAATATTTGTTAGTTGAGAAATTATACCTTTGTAGATTCCTCTTTGCATAAGCAAAGGCTAATCACCCAAAGAGAGGGCCTTCATTCCTTGCATCTTAGATCTATGGATTTGGATGGATGAAATGGTTCTCCAAGTTCCCAAAATTGAGAACCTCTAAGTCTCTTCACCAAGGTTAGATTGGAGAAGAAATGAGTGACCTTGGAGTAGTAGGATTGCTAGCTAAACCCTCCAAGGAGGCCAGCCACTTTAGAGAGAAAGGAGAGCTTATGTTCTCATCCTTTCCCCAAAAGAAAACCCTAAATGAATTTTGGCTATAAATTCATATTTATACCTTAATTCATTGGAGTGGCAAACTTGTAAATAAGTCCAAAACTCACTCCATCTCTAAATGGCCGGCCTTAGGGTATTTTTGGGCTAATTGGGCCTTTGTGAATCATTATTCATTAAGTTGTCATACAACTTAAGTCAATGGGCTTGACGTTCGAAGCCCATTGGGCCTTAAGGTCCAAAACTATCCCGAGGTCTTTAACGAACTTATTCATTTAACAAAGTGTCCATGCCCTTGTGCTTTCTTCTCAAGTTCTTTGTTCATTTAACAAAGAAACAAGAACTAGTGTTTGCATTAGCTAAGGGTTGTTCAAAGCAACTCTTATTTCTTCATACAACGATTTGTAAGTGAAGAACTATGACATTAAAAGTGTTGTCCTCTTTATGATAGACTTATCTAACATGTTCTTCCAATGATACATTATCAATAGGAAGATTGTGAGGATTAGACTACTTAGGTACATATACAATCCATTTAAGACAATCTTTGGGATTGTTGTACCAAGTCCGGAAACTAAAGCATTCGGCTTTTCTTAGTCAAGTTTTGGATAGCGTTTGCAAATATATTGGTAAACAAATACATAACGAATATAAATTGATTGATTTTAAGCCATTTGATTCGGGTCTTTAAATGAAATAGCACCACCCACTATTTTTGGCAAATTCCATATCCCTCATTGGAATTCGAGAGTTTTGGATGAAACTCTTAGTAGGGTATGGGAGACTCACCATTACCAAGCCCACCTCAAAAGAATATCATATTGGTGCTTTCTACGTCACTAGAAATCTTCGACAGATTGCCCGTAATTTTTGCAAGGCTGAGTGTGCATGTGACAGGTGCTGACACGTCTGGAAAAGCAGGTGCCTCTTCGATATCTGAAATCGGCGCTTCGACAAATTGCCCGTGATTTCCGCAAAGCTGAGTGTGCATGTGACAGAAGCTGACACGTTTGGAAAAGCAAATGCCTCTCCGATTTTTTAGCTTGCCTCTTCGATTTCTGAGCGCCTCTTCGATTTCTGAGCTCCGTCGAGTGCAAAGGTTGCATGTGACAACTGCAGATAAATTTGGAAAAGAGGATGGCCCGTGGTTTCTGAGCAAGCCCAGCTTTTGAGAAAGCTAGCGCCTCTTCGATTTTTGAATTGGCCTCTTTGATTTCTAAGCTCGCCTCTTCGATATCTGAAATCCTATCGAGTGCTGATTTTTATAGAGGCGCGCAGTTCGTTTCAAAGTACACTTGAATTTTCGCCTGTAGAAACTCGTTTCTTGCACTTCTAAGATCCTGATTTGTCCGACCTTTTCTTTCTTCAACACCTTTGAAAATGTCTGGCCCCTCCGACTGTTGCTTTGACTTGAACCTTGGTGAAGAGGCATCCATGCCTTCTCTAGACAACATATGGCGCCCATCGTTCATATCCCCTACTGGTCATCTTACTATTGGGGATTCGATGATGAAGAATGATATGACTGCTGCAATGGTGGCCTGGAACCTTGTCACTCCCAAAGATAACAGACTACTTTCCAAACGATCTGATGAGTTTTCTGTTAAGGATTCTCTGGCTCTTAGTGTGCAGTGTGCAGGTTCTGCGTCCAATATAGCCTAACGTCTATTTGCTCGAACCCGTCAAGTTGAATCATTAGTGGCTGAAGTGATGAGTCTCAAACAGGAGATTAGAGGGCTTAGGCATGAGAATAAATAGTTGCACAGGCTTGCACACAACTATGCTACAAACGTGAAAAGGAATATTGACCAGATGCAGGAATCTGATGGTCAGATTTTACTTGATCATCAGAGGTTTCTGGGTTTGTTCCAACAGCATTTGCCTTCGTTTTCTGGGGCTGTACCGTGTAGTGAAGCTCCAAATGATCAACCTCCGATACCTCCTCCTTCTATGGCTCCGCCAACTGCTGAGGCTCTGCCGACTACTGAGACTTCTCCTAAGCAGCCTTTGTGAAGGCTCCCTCTTGTATTTTTCTGCCTCCTGTTCATTTTCAATGAATTTTAATGTAAGAATACCTTACATACCTGTCAATGTTTCAAAAATAAACCCACACCAAAAACAATTAAACAAGCAACAAATAAAAATGACAATCATGGCAAAATAAAACTGCAAAAAATGGAAGGTTTTTAGAAACGCAAAACATGGGTTGCCTCCCAAGAAGCACTTGCTTTAACGTCTTGCAGCCAGACGAAACTTCCTTTTAAGCTTGGATAGGGCCCACGACACTGAGTGGGATTTCTTCCACAATCTGCCCCACATCATTCTCATAGTATAGCTTCAAGTGATGCCCATTCACTTTGAATTCGTCGTCGTTCCTTAAGCTTTTAACTTGGACTGTACCTTGGGGAAAAACATTAGTGACAACAAATGGCCCAATCCACTTAAACCGTAACTTACTAGGGAACAATCGTAGATGGGAATTGAATAGTAGCATTTTCTATCCAATTGAGAATGTTTTTCCCAGAATCATTTTGTCATGAAACACCTTTGTTTTCTCCTTGTAAATTTGTGCATTCTCATAGGCTTCATTCCGTATCTCCTCAAGTTCATTCGGTTGGAGCTTCCTATTCATTCCAGCAGCATCTAAGTCCAAATTGAATGTTTTCACAGCCCAGTGCGCTTTGTACTCCAGTTCCACAGGTAGGTGACACGGCTTGCCGTAGATTAGTCGAAATGGAGACATCCCTAGAGGTGTTTTGTAGGCAGTGCGATATGCCCACAGTGCATCATCTAAATGCAAGCTCCAATCCTTCCAGTTTGGCCCAACAGTCTTCTCCAAGATTTGATTGATTTCTCTATTCGAGACTTCAGCTTTGCCACTTGTTTGAGGGTGGTACGGCGTGGAAACCCGATCCTTCACATTGTACTTTTTAAACAACGCCACAATGGTGCGATTGCAAAAGTGGGAGCCTCAATCGCTTATAAACACCCTCGGCATGCCAAATCTGGAAAAGATGTTAGCCTTGATAAAATCTGCCACCACTCTATAATCGTTAGTATGGGTGGCTTTGGCTTCCACCCATTTCGACACATAATCAATGGCTAGCAAAATATAAGTAAAACCATATGAGGGCGGAAAGGGTCCCATGAAATCCATACCCTATACATCAAAGATCTCCACATTAAAGATGGGGGTTTGCGGCATTTGGTCCTTGGCACCTATTTTACCTGTTCTTTGGCATCTATTATAAGTTATAGAAAATGTTCTAGTATCCTTAAACAATGTAGGCAAATAAAAACCACTCTCTAAAACCTTAAGGGCTGTCCTTTAGGTGCCAAAATGAACCCGACATGCATAACTATGGCAAAATGCAAGAATTGAATTAAACTCGGAATTGTGCACACATCTATGAATAATCTGGTCAGGATAATACTTCCACAAATAAGGGTCATCCCACACATAAAATTGTGCATCATTTCTGAGTTTATCACGCTTGTACTTATCTAGAGTGCTAGGAACTTGTTTTGTGACTAAATAATTGACCAAATCAGCATACCAGGGCTCACTTACCTCTAGGGACAGCAATTGCTCGTCAGGGAAGGTCTCTATAATGGGTAAGGAGTCCTCCTCGTGCACAAAATGGTTGAGGTGGTCAGCCACCATGTTTTCACTCCCGTTTTTGTCTCTTATTTCAATGTTGAAATTTGAAGTAGGAGCATCCAACGAATCAGCCTTGGTTTGGCCTCCTTCTTGGTGATAAGATACTTCAACGCTGCATGGTCATAATATACAATCACTTTAGTGCCAAGTAAGTATGAACGAAATATATCTAAAGCAAATACAACTGCAAGAAGTTATTTCTCAGTGGTAGAATAATTCAATTGAGCATCATTTAGGGTCCGGGAAGCGTAGTGGATGACGTGGGGCTGTTTGTTCCTCATTTGGCCAAAAACAGCACCAATGGCATAATCGGATGCATCACACATCAACTCAAATGGAAGGCTCCAATTTGGTGGCATGATGATGAGGGCCGAAGTCAACATGTCCTTGAAGGTTTTGAAAGCGGTCTCACACTCCTTGTTAAACTTGAAGGCTTCTTCCTTTTGGAGTAAATGGCAAAGGGGTTGAGCGATTTTTGAGAAATCCTTGATGAATCTCCTATAAAATCCTGCATGGCCAAGAAAAGAACGAACCTCTCTCACCGAAGTGGGAGAGGGTAAGTGACGTAGAAGATCTATTTTAGATTTATCAACCTCAATCCCTTTTTTTGATATGATATGCCCCAAAACTATACCTTGTTTTACCATAAAATGGCATTTTTCCCAATTCAAGACAAGATTAGTTTCAATGCATCGTTGTAAGATCAAAGTAAGATTATTCAAGCATGCATCAAATGAGTCACCAAAAACACTAAAGTCATCCATAAACACTTCAATGATCTTTTCCACAAATTCTGAGAAAATACTTACCATACACCTTTGGAATATGGCTGGTGCGTTGCATAGCCCAAATGACATGCGTCGATAAGCAAAAGTACCAAAGGGACATGTGAAGGTAGTCTTTTCTTGGTCATCAAGAGCTATCACAATCTAATTATACCCCAAATAGCCATCAAGAAAACAATAAAATGAATGACCGACTAACCTTTCCAGCATTTGATCAATAAAGGGCAGCGGGAAATGATCTTTTCTTGTCGTAGCGTTGAGCTTCCGATAGTGAATACAAACTCTCCATCCGGTTTGGATTCAGGTGGGCACAAGGTCATTATTTTCATTTTTTACCACAGTGACTCCGGACTTCTTAGGAACAACTTGGACCGGCGAGACCCAATGGCTATCATTGGGTAAATCACTCCACAATCTAGTAGCTTGATGATTTCCTTCTTCACAACGTCCATCATGGGTGGATTGAGCCGGCATTGTGCTTCTCTAGATGGTTTGGCTCCTTCTTCCAAGAGTATTCGATGCATGCAAGTGGTAGGGTTAATTCCCTTAATATCGGCCAATGTCCACCCAATGGCAGTTTTGTATTCTCGAAGCACCCTCACCAACTTGTCCTCCTCTTGTGCAGTGAGTGAAGAAGAGATGATGACGGGCAGCGTCTCTTGTTCTCCCAAAAACACATATTTCAAATGGCTCGGCAATGGTTTAAGCTCTAAGGAAGGGGGCTGGATTACATAAGGAAGCAACTTGTTAGTCGAATTGGGAATTGAAATTAGGTCAGGAGACTTACCAATATACCTTGGATTTGACTCTAAGGCAGCAACCATCTCCACCAATTCTTCTTGAATAGGCGCGGCAAGATGTTCCTTGTTGTTGCCGTGTGCATGCCTAAGTGCTAACCCTTCGTTTTTTAGTCCAATGCTTTGCGTGAGAGTCTTTTCAAGTGCATCCTCACTCAAATCATCAAGGAATTCCTGCGCCCAAGAGTCAATCACATTAACAGAGAAACAAGAGTGACCATCATAAGGATATCTCATAGCATCAGAAATATTGAAATCAATAACTTCCCCATCAAATTCCATCGTCAATGTTCCCTTGAATACATCTATCTTTGTACGGGCAGTCTTTATGAATGGTCGGCCAAGTAAGATTGGTAATTGATGGGAATGGTCCGCCGGAAAGACTAGGTGATTCACCTGCATTAAAACATCCTCCAAAACACCTTTTGGATACGCATTAGATCTATTGGCCAGTTGAATGATCACTCCATCATTTTTTAATTCTCCCAAGGTCATAGATGCATATATTGAATAAGGCATGACATTTATTGATGCACCTAGATCTAACATGGCAGATTCAAAGCGAGTATTTCCTATAACACAAGGAATTGTAAAACTGCCGGGATCTTTGCACTTAGGAGGTAATTTTCGTTGCAATACAGCTGAGACATTCTCACTTACCTTTACCACCTTTTTGTTCGAAGCCCTCTTCCTTGTAGTGCACAGCTCCTTCAGGAACTTAGCATACTTGGGGACTTGTTTAATTGCATCTAGAAGTGGAATGTTGACTTGCACCTTTCTGAATGTGTCAAGGATGTCTTTGTCACTCTTATCCTTCTTTGATTGCATAAACCTACAAGGAAAGGGTGCATTGGTTGGAATGGAATTAGAAGTCATGGAATTTGAACCCAACTTACCTTTGGTGGTCGAATTAGAGTGTGTAGGTGGCTGGGGTAAAGATTGCTCAATCCTTGCCGAGGGTAGGCCTTGTTCCTTCTCCTCAGATTTCATCTTTTCGTCCTCATTTTGATTGGATTTAGATAGGCTACGATCAGATCCAGCTTCTTTTCCACTTCGCAAGGTGATGGCTTTGGCAAATTCGAAGCCTCCCTTTGGATTCACATCCGTCGAACTAGGTAACTTACCTGGTTCTCTACTAAATTACCCCATGAACTCTTCCATTTGTCCCATTTGTCACTTCAATTCAGTCACCTCTCGAGCTTGATTTTGCACTTCCTTGGAGTAATTATGCATATCTTTGGCTTGATTTTCTTGACCCTTCGGCAACGTAATTAGTAACTGAATAACTTGAGCATTATCAAAAGATGAACTTGAGTTATTTTGGGCAGGTTGTGTTTGGGGTTGTGCGGGTGCATACGGCCTTTGATAGAATCCCGGAGGTTGCTGTCTGAATGCACTTTGTTGTTGGGTTTGTTGGGGCTCCCTCCATTTAAAATTTGGATGATCTCTCCAACCTGGATTGTATGTATTCGAGAATGGATCATTCCTTGGTTGATTTTGACTCCCAAAACCTACGGCGTTGGCAGATTCCCACCCTCCGTTCTCGATCAATTGAGGGCACTTATCCGTGAGATGTCCATTCATTGAGCACACGCCACAAGCAGCTACACTTTGTTCTTTTGGTTTTTCAACCACCTGTGAAAGAAGAGTAGTAAGATTAGCCATTTGATTTTGAAGTTCGGAAATAGTACTTACCTCATTAACTTGTTGCTGTCATGGGTTGTCTCTTTGACCAACGCCTTCATATTATTGGGCATTCAATGCTCGGTTAGCAATTAAGGTCTTGGCAGCCATGGGTGTTTTGTCCACCAAAGCTCCTCCCGCTGAGGCATTTAACATTTGGCTTTCAATTGGTAGAAGCCCTTCGTAGAAATATTGAAGAAGAAGCTCCTCCTTCATCTGGTGCTGTGGACATGAAGCAACAAGGCTTTAAAACGCTCATAGTAAGTGGGCAAGGATTCACCTTGGTTTTGCTGAATGCCACTAATCCTTTTGCGTAGTAGAATGACTCGAGAAGTTAGGAAAAACTTCTCCAAAAATGCCCGTTTCATACTCTCCCATGATGTGACAGTTCCGGGGGCTAGCTCATACAACCAATCTTTAGCCTTTTCCAAGAGAGAAATGGGAAAATCCTTCATTTTCATAATGCTCCCATCAACATTCACAGGGGTCATGCTCGAACAAACAACCTCAAACTCCTTCAAATGTTTATTAGGATCTTCCATGGACAACCCATGGAACTTAGGAATATGATGCAATAAAATGGACTTTAATTCGAACTCGTCGGTCTTGTTTTGAGCCGCCCTTGGATATTGAATGCATAAAGGCAGAGCATTGTCTAATCCCGAAGCGGAAAGCTCCTTGATTGTTCGATTGTCTACTGCCATATCTTGGACTACTTCAAAAGTCCTTGCCGTGGCCTCCTCTTGCTCTTCTACTTTGTCTTCTTCAAGATCTAGTGCAGGTTGAGATAGTTGGGGATCTTGTTGATTCCTTGCTCGTCTCAAAGTTCGTTCAAAATCGTCGTCAAAGTTAAAGATGTGCTTATGAACAGGTTGAGAACTTCGAGTCATAAACCACCTAAAACAAGAAAACAAGTAAAATCAGCAACTAGGAACAAAAACACATGAAAATACACAAAAAGAAATAACAAGGGATTAGCAAAGTTGCTAATCCACGGCAACGGCGCCAAAAACTTGATGCAAAAATTGACTTTTACTTGAATCAAAACACTTAAAAACAGAAACTAAAACATATTTGAAACACTTTGAAACAAGAAACTAAAAAGGGGGATTTTGATTTGGATGAAGTTGAAACAAACAAACAAGTATGAAAAACTAGACAGATTGTAAAAAAAATGTGAGAAATAAGATGATGGATGGGATAGTTAGAGGCTTTTTCTCCACACATGACATGTAAGCAAATAACTCGATTTCCAGTTACTACTTTATTGAATTATGAATGACAATGCTCCAAATTAACCGTGACATCACTAGTTAATTCTCAGATTTTCCATGTTTTATTGGAATGGATGACATCATTCGACAACCCAAAACATTCTTCTAAAGTTCCCTACATGACATCATAATAGAGATACAATCAAAGATCATTACGTTTAATGAAAATCATAAGCATTGATAAAGCACTTGCAACTATGACATCATGTCACTCATGCTAGGAATTGAACTTAACGCGATCGTTTATAAGCGACCTTCACTACATGTGAATATAAGTTTCTAACAATTATGTGAAACTTCCTTATATTCTAGCAACGGATTTATGCATGCCAATTAAGTGTCGACCCTTAATTAACAAATACAAATAAGTTATCAATCAAATAGTTAAGCCAATTGCATTCACGATTCAAGAGTTCATAACTGGAATTTATCAAATTATATTGCACACATAATCATGGCTTTGAAATCACCCCTAGCCAAGAGGGGTTTAGCCACTCATATTTACAACAAAACGAAAGGAAATGAATTTCAACATTAGAAACAAAAGAAAGAAAACACCTAAACGCTCCAACGATCCAAGTTGGACAGCAAGCACGTCCAAGCACTTTCCTTCCCTTCCTTTGCTACGGCACAAGGTGTTGGTCAGTGTTTGAAGGTTTGTTTGTATGGAAGAATGGATGTGAAGATGAATGGATGTGTTTGGATGAAGGTTGTATTGAAATGGGAGTGAATGATCTAACCAAGTATGAACTCAATTTATGTTACACACACTTCCTTTTATAGAGGAAGTGCATGGCAATGGAGGGGAACATGGAGTGGTGTAGCAATTGAGTGCAATGATGCATGAAATATGAAATGATGGAGGGAATAAGGAATGGTGTAGCAATTGAGTGCAATGATTCAATGTAATGATGCATGAATCTGAAATGATGGAGGGAACAAGGAATGGTGTAGCAATTGAGTGCAATGATTCAATGTAATGATGCATAAAATCTAAAATAATGAAGGGGACAAGGGTGATTATGCATGGCATGGGTGGAAAGGTGAGTAAGTGGTGAATCAATGAGTGCAAGGAGGTGAAAGGATATTGTGCACATGGTAGACAAAGGAAAGGAAGTGGAATGATGCAACAATTGAGTCAATGGAGGGAACATGGATGATGATGCACGGCATAGGAATCCAAAGGGAGTGCAATGGTGGTGCCCGGCAATGATGGAAAGGTGAATGGTGGAGTGACACCCCTTTGTGGCTGAGCTCTTTGTCTTTTTTACATTAATTCTTCTTTCTCTTTAACACATTCCTAGCCTCTTTAGTCTTCAATCTCGTCCATCCACCTTGCTCCATGCATGTGCTATTCATTCCAAGCCCAAAACTACTCCAAAATGCACCAAAATGCATCTTATTGCTTTATAAGGCCTATGGACCTACAAACACACGAATATAGCTTAAAATACATAATTAACTAAGAAATAACAACATAAATGCATGAGAACAAGCTAACTCAGTCGCATAAATATGCTCCTATCATTGAGGTGTTGGAAATGTGCCCTAAAGCCAATCATGTGATGATACTTTACGGACATTTCACATGTTAAACTAATCTAGTTTTACATATAAAGGGCATACATTATTGTTTGAGCCGTCTCATATAAATGTTATATGCTTAAACAATAAAGTCCAAGGAATATGTGATTGGGAGAATGTAATCTAATGAAGTTAGATTCATGAGACCATTCTTTCGTAGACACATCCTAAATGTTCCTGATCATAGGATTGTCAATTGGGCATTGACAGTCCGTAAAGATCGGTACGTACTATGTCTTCTCTCAGGGAGAGTGATTAGTCTCGAGTCATTGGTGTGTGTGACATCAAGACAAGTACGTAGGTGCTCAATAGAGAATGAGTTCACTGAACGCGATCAACGAAGAGTTCTCATATTCCATGTCCATAAGAACTCATGGTTGGGATAATGCAAAGTAGTCCTTTGACCTGAGGCATCATAGTTGTCTTGTGGTTAAGACCTTGATCTTTGATTATGTCAAAGTCATCCCACCAGGAGGGTGTCCACGGCATCGTTGGGGTCAAGCCGCTTAGCTATGGAGACAAGTGAATGCGCAACAAGGGATCTCTAACCTTCAAACCGTTTGAGGGAGAATACTCTCTGATATGATTTGAATCTCTGGCCAGAGTATGAATGAGATTAGGGAATGCGTTCCGAATCACATTCAAGGTAATCATATAAGCACAAGACACACATTGGATAGTAGACATGAGAAAATAAACTATCAAACCAAACAATGTGGTCAAGAGTATTAGATTAGAGAAGGACCGTATTGCATTTGTAATCTCGAACTGAATAGGTTCTCTAACCTCTTCTGATTAGCTTGGGTAACCATGATATGCTGCTAGGTGTCACTCATGGTTTGTGGAAGCCCTAAACGTGTATAATCACTAAAGGGAGAATTGAAAATAGTTTCAATTCACAATCGATGTAAAATGGTTTTAATCGCCCACTACCTCGCTAAAAGGAACCTAATGGATCGCACACCGTGAAAGGTGGAGATTGGAGATTAAACGGAAATGAGTAAGAATGATTAAATGGTTTAATCATTTATTTATGGCAAGGATTAATTAATATGTTAATTAATCAAACGAATAAGTTCGTTAAAGACTTCGGGATAGTTTTGGACCTTAAGGCCCAATGGGCTTCAAACGTCAAGCCCATTAACTTAAGTTGTATGACAATTTAATGAATGAAGATTCATTAAAGCCCAAAAGCCCAAAATCCCCTAAATGGCCAGCCATGATGAAATGAATTAGGGTTTTGGTTGTTTAGGTCACTTAAAGAAGTGACTATATAAATGATTTTATAGCCAAATATTCATTAAGTGAAAAATGGGTTTATTTTTGGGGAAAATAGGTGAGAATTGTCTCTCCATTTTCTCTCTAAAGAGGCCAACACCTTGGAGGGTACATCTAGCAATCCTACTACTCCAAGGTCACTCATTTCTTCTACAATCGAACCTTGGTGTCGAGAATTAGAGGTTCTCAATTTTGGGAACTTGGAGAACCTATTCTTTCATCCAAATCCATGGATCTAAGAAGCAAGGAATGAAGGCCCTATCTCTTTGGGTGATTAGCCTTTGCTTATGCAAAGAGGAATCTACAAAGGTATTAATTTCAACTCACTTTGTTTTGGGTTGATTATTGGTTCACCAATCTACTAGGCTTTGAATTTCATGGTCATGTTTTGTTTTTGAGTGCATACAAGCATGATTCCGCCTTTAATTGTTAATTGCATGCTATATGATGTTGCTCAAATGAACATGTTTTTCAAAATAAATCCTTCATGAGGAGCCCGTGACAATTTTGGATTGAAAGGATAAAGTTCTGAGAAATAAAACCATGCGCTTAGTGAAAGTTTTGTGGAGAAATCATTCGGTGGAGGAAGCCACTTGGGAAGTGGAAGATCGTATGAGAGTTATGTATCCATGCTTGTTTTAGGAATATTAGTGGTTTGTATAGTATTGTATGAAATTTCGGGGATGAAATTTTCTTAAGGGGGTAGGTTGTGATAACCCGTCCCGAATTTATATTTATCTTATCCCTGATAGCGTGGAAATGTTGATTTTATCCCTTGAGCGGTGGGATTGTGAGTGTATAATTGGGTTAAGAAAAATCAGACCAATTATGTTATGTCCTAATTCTTTGGACCTAATAGGAATTGGGGTTGTTTTAGATGATTTTTAGCCTTTAGTGGTGGCCCAATTAGAGTTTAAGGATTGTATATGTGTATACCCAATTTGGATTAGGGCATACTCACACACGTGCAACCTTCATCTGTCACTCTTTTTCTTGAACGTTATTTACGTCCGTACAGTCCGTACGCTCACACACTCAACTAGCTTCATCTTGCACAGATCGAGATAGTGGAGACCATTTCTAAATTCCTTGCAAGCTCAGGAGCATAACTATACCCTTAGTTGGGAGGATAGACCTCAGGAACTCGAGAACCAGAAAGCTTTGATGAGGTGTCCTGTTACTCTGTCGTGATCGCGAGTGTTTCGTGGAGTTTTAAAGTTCTAGGAGTTCTTAAATCTACTTCACGAAGCTTATAAGGGAATTTTGGAAGGTTTTGGATGTCAGGACACACGAGTTCATCGAGTTGCAGGTGTGGCCGAATTATCGACATTTTTTCGGCCAGTTTTCGTTAGTTTTGAGGACGTAAAAGTGGTAAGAATGTGTTCTCCTAGTTGAGAGCTTCATTTTGGTACAAATTTCATGAATTTTGGTTGAGAAATGGATGAGATATGGAAGTTCTAAGTTTTTCCAAAAATCGACAATAGCAACAGTGGCCGGCGCCAGACTCTGGCGAACTAAGGATGGAGAAGGAGCATATTCCGTCAATTTTGACGGAATATTCTTAATTGCATCAGGCATATCTAACGGTATATTCCATTATTTAACGGAATATTCCCTAACGCCGTTAGGGAATCCGTCAGTGTGCCAGGCACGTGCCTGCGCGTGGGCGGCATGTGTGGCCGTGCCTTGGCCGACACGTGAGGGCGTGTGGGAACTTAGAAAAAATTTCTAAAAATATGGGGAAGTTCGTGGTGTCGAGTAGGCCACGATGGTATATTCAAATACCCCAATTGAGCAACGTATGAGAAGTTATTACCTAGTTTTGATTATGTGCTTAAAATAACGTTAAAATAGTTGTTTCACATATAGGTGAGACGTTTCCTGAGGACGAGCGCAGTTAGGCGAGGCTCAGGGGTTACGACCCTACCACATACCAGTGAGTGGGCTTTTAGTTTTCAGTATATATATATGCGTGGTATTTTTCCCAGAAAACTTATTTAAATGGTTTGATGGTTTGAAATGCCATGTCAAATGTCTATTATTTAAAATATACATTTAGTAGTTGCATATGTTATTGTTGGTGTTGTGGACCCTCAGGTAAGTTCCAGGTGAGTTATAGATTGTGAATGTGAGTTGCATGGTTATAATTACGTTTGATGCATTTAGAGCTCATAAACTTGCACCCCAGTGTTAGTGCTCCCGCCTGTGGCCAGGGCATAGTCCTTCATGTGATGTTCACCTCTTGCACCACACGCTCACCTTGGATCCAAGTTTGGTGCACAGTCCTGTCATACAGACCACTATAGGTGGTTCTGACTCGTACGTGACCCGTGATTATTCGCACAGTCTTCACGTGATCATAGCACTTAAGCGTATTTATTTACACCTAGTCTTGTCATACAGACCACTTTAGGTGGTTCCGACTCGTGTGCAGGCATATTTGATGAGTTATAGATTTAGCCGTATAGGCCACCTCAGGTGGATCCGGCTGACGTATTACTTTTCATTGAATTACTTCACCTGATTGACTTACCTCATTATGTTAAGATAATTGGCATGGTATACATGTGGATTTGGCTATTTCAAGGGTGGTTTCGATATAGATAAGTATTCTATTTTTTTGGGAAATTATACAGGTTTTACAGCGAAAGGTTATTACTTTGTTAAGTGAAATGGTTTTGAAAAGCTTTGTTTTTGCCCATTCACACTTTTTTTTTTGCACCCCTCCAAGTTCTAAGTAGAAGTGTTCTTGTTGGTGGCTTGCGAGGACTCTACGGCGGTTCTGACATACGGTATCTAATGTAGAAGCATCCCTTTGGTATTGTATAACTAGTATTTGTCCTGCTGGGCTGCACTTAGGCTACCTATGCTCTGATTGTGTGAATTTACACTTAAATCTCGTCGCTCGCACCTATTTATTCGTCTGGTGTAAATTAGTTAGCTTGGTTTTTATTTACTCACATTTTTATATCTTTATCATTTCCGCACTGCGCACATAGCTACGTCACCTTCACATGACGGCCAACATGCCTTGATTTAGGTCAGGGTGTGTCATCCAATTAGCACGAGGCCTTTTGGGAGTTCACTGGCTTCGGGTTCCGTAGGAACTCCAAAGTTAAGCGAGTTCACATGAGAGCAATCCCATGATAGGTGACCCACTGGGAAGTTCTCGTGTGAGTTCCCAAAAACAAAATCGTGAGGGCGTGGTCGGGGCCCAAAGCGGACAATATCGTGCTACAGCAGAGTCGAGCCCGGGATATGGTGGGGGCCGGGGTCGGGATGTGACAAATATTGTTCTTCACAAAAATTATAGCAAACAAATAATGTACCCACATAATTATTAACATATTTTAAAAAATAACTATTGATATATTTTAGAACATAAAACAAATATATATAATTAGGAAGGGTACATTTAGCAAAATTTAAAATGGGTACAAATACAAATAAGAGTTTAAAAAATATGAGCACAAAAAGGAATTAATACATGGGTACAAATTGACACTGAAAAGAAAATTGGTACAAATTGACACTGAAAAGAAAATTGGTACAAATTAAAAAAAAAAGTTGCAAATTAAAAATGGGCACAAACTAAAAATAAAAATATATGATAAAAAATTTAGCCATGAATATAAATATAACAAATGTAATGTTTCTAACACTATATGATTATATTTAGAAATAAAAACTATTTTATTATTGAAATAATTAATGACGTTTATTAAAATCTAAGGACATTGATCAAAAATTGAAAAAAAATAAGGTTTTAATCAATGGAGTAGGAAAAATAGGGATGAAAACCTAATTTTTCCTTCTCTATCCCTTCCATGGAAAGAGGTGGAAGGTTGTGGGTATTCTGTACCAGTAGATGAGGAAGATGATTTTCGCAACTGTGGATGAGGAAGATAAAAATCCAAAAAAAATATTGCAGCTATAGAAGTGTAGAGCTTTATATAGAGTAAGAGCAATTGGGTAATGGGGATTAAATAAGGAAATTATTATTAGCACTCCAAAAATCTCATTCTGCACTCCTCATAAGTGTATTTTTCTTTCTAATTATAGAGAGTTTGAAGTCCAAAATGAGATTTTTGGATTGTTAGTAACAATTCCCTTAAATAAATATTAGGGTTGATGATGATGAATTGTGACAGCCCATCCCGAATGTGTATATTATTTTATCCTCGATAACGTGAAATGACCATTTTTCCATTGAGCGTTGGATTGTGTTTTGTATTAGTGGGCTAAGGAAAGTGGCCAATTAATTTCTTTCCTAGCTAATTGGACCCAATTAGAACTTAGGATTTTGATTGTTTTTTGTTGATGACCCAACTAGGACCACACACACCCATACACAAACTCTAGAGCCAATTCCAGTTCCTCTAGCCGGGGTATGAGTTCCACTGGTCAGATGAGAGGTGGTAGATTTTCTGGAGGTCCTCGTTTTCAGAGGCAGAGATTTTGGTGACACGGGTGCACCTTTATGTCATAGATGTAATAATCGGCATTTTGAAGAGTGTAGACGAGGCAGTAGCGGATGTTTTACCTGTGGTCAATTAGGGCATCGAGCTATGCATTGTCCTCAGAATCAGCAGAGGCCCCAGCAGCCTTCCTTACCACCACCAGTGCTGACCCAGCAGGTCCCAAGACCTAGTGGTTTTACCTGGATGGGTCGTGGAGGTGCTTATCATTACTAGGGCGATGTAGCTCCTTATTCTGCAGGGTAGTATCAGTACCCACATGACCCGTATCAGCAGAGTAGTTATCCTCAGTATTCTAGAGGTTATATGCCATATCTGCCATATTCAGCTGGTGGATCTCAATGGTACCTTAGAGGATAATCCCAGCATGTAGAGGTTGATTCTAGTAGTGCAAGATCATCGAGGCAGTCTAATCAGCAAGTCCAGGGGCATAACATGCAAGGTCGTAGTGGTCAGACTAGCAGAAGTCGTGGAGGTCGACAGCAGACTCAGGGACGTACCCACCACATGACACTACAGGATGCTTAGAATAATCCTAATTTGATCATGGGTACGTTGAATATTCTTGGTCATTTTGCTAGATTATTAATTGATTGTGGTGCTACGCATTCTGTTATTTAACATACGTTTGCTCAAATGACACAACCTCATCCTACACCTCTTGGGTATGAGTTAGAGTTTGTGATGCCAAGAGGAGAGAGATGTTACGTTAGTTATGTATATCCAGGATGTCCCGTGTTAGTGGAGGATGTAGTTATGCCAGCTAATCTTATCCCGTTAGACATTGTATGTGATTTTGGGCACATATTGGTTGCATTACAAGCGTGCCAATATAGATTGCTACGGGAAAACAGTTACATTTCATTGTCCTAGATTACCTGAGGTTACTTTTGTGGGCGAGCGTAGTGGGGTGAGACATGGTGTTATTTATGCCATAAGAGCTAAAAACTTGTTAGAGAAAGGTTGTCAGGGATATTTAGCTCATGCGGTATTGAATAATGATACTCCTGCTAGTGTGGAGAATGTTCGAGTGGTCAGGCATTTTCCTGACGTATTCCCTGATGATTTACCTGGATTGCTGCCAGACCGAGACGTGGAGTTCACCATTGATTTGCTTCCAGGTACTGATCCTATATCTTTAACTCCTTATCGAATGGCTCCTACTAATTAAGGGAATTGAAAATTCAGTTGCAAGAATTAGTTGATAAGGGTTTTATTCAGCCTAGTACTTCACCCTAGGGAGCTCCGATGTTATTTGTGAGAAAGAAAGATGGAACTTTGAGGCTATGCATTGATTATAGGCAATTAAATCAAGTAACAATTAAAAATCGTTATCCGTTGCCGCATATAAACAATTTATTTGATCAGATTCGAGGTGTCTCTGTGTTTTCTAAGATTGATTTGAGGTCTGTTTACTACCAATTGAAGATTAAAAATGAGGATGCTCCTAAGACAACTTTTAGGACTTGATATGGTCATTATGAATTTCTTGTGATGCCATTCGGGTTAACTAATGCACCTGCAGCGTTTATGGATTTGATGAATCAAGTATTCCAGCAATATTTGGACAATTTTGTTATTGTCTTTATTGACAATATTTTGGTATACTCTAAGTCTAAGTCAGAGCATGTTCGACATCTTACTTTGGTGTTGAAGAAATTGAAGGAAAACCAGTTGTATGCTAAGTTTAGCAAATGCCAATTTTGGCTAGATCAAATGGCATTTTTGGGACATGTCATATCTGCTCAAGGTATTTAGGTAAATTCTCAGAAAGTGGCAGTTATGGAGAATTGAGGGTAACCACGAACCGTCACTGAGGTACGAAGTTTTCTTGGCCTAGCTGGATATTATAGACGGTTTATTAAAGATTTTTCAGTTATTGCTTTACCACTAACGAGGTTAACCAAGAAGGATGTTAAATTTGAGTGGATGATAATTGTGAGCAGAGTTTTCAGCAGTTGAAGTATTGTCTCACTCATGTACCCGTTTTGGCGCTTCCAGATGATAGTGGTAATTTTGAGATCTACAGTGATACTTCCTTGAATGTTCTAGGTTGTGTGTTAATGTAGCATGGTAGGGTGATTGCTTATGCTTCAAGACAGTTGAAACCTCATGAGATGAATTATCCTACTCATGATCTTGAGTTAGCAGCTATTATTTTTGCCCTGAAGATTTGGAGACATTATCTTTATGGTGAAAAATGTAAGATTTTTACAGATCATAAAAGTCTTCAATGTCTTTTCACTCAGAGGGATCATATGATGATACTTTACGGACATTTCACATGTTAAACTAATCTAGTTTAATATCAAGGGCAAAGATTATTGTTTTAAGCCGTCTCATATAAATGTTATATGCTTCAACGATAAGTCCAAGGAATATGTAATTAGGAGAATGTAATTTAAAGAAGTTAGATTCATGAGACCATTCTCTTTCGTATACATATCCTAAACGTTCTTGATCATAGGATTGCCAATTGGGCATTCACAGTCCGTTAAAAATAGTACGTGATGTGTCTTCTCTCAAGGAGAGTGACTGGTCTCGAGTCATTGGTGTGATTGACACCAAGACAAGCATGTAGGTGCTCAATAGAGAATGAGTCCACTGAACACGATCAACGAGGAGTTCTCATACTCATGCCACATGAGAACTCATGGTTGGGATAATGCAAAGTAGTCCTTTGACTTGAGGCATCATAGTTGTCTTGTGGTTAAGTCCTTGATCTCTGACTATGTCAAAGTCACTCTGTCAGAGGTGTCCACGGTATAGTTGGGGTTAAGCCACTTAGGCATGGAGGCAAGTGAATGCGCAACAAGGGTTCTCTAACCTTCAAACCGTTTGAGGGAGAATACTCTATGATATGATTAAGAATCTCTGGTCAGAGTATGAATGAGATTTAGGAAATCGTTCCAAATCACATTCAAGGTAATCATATAAGTAAAAGAATCACATTCGATAGTAGACATGAATAAACTATCAAACCAAACAATGTGGTCAAGAGTATTGTATTAGAGAAAGACCGTATTACATTATAATCCTAAACTGAATAGGTTTTCCACCTCTTCTGATTAGCTTGGGTAACCATGACATACTGCTAGGTGTTACTCATGGTTTGTGGAAGCCCTAAACGTGTATAATCACTAAAGGGAGAATTGAAAGTAAGTTTCAATTCACAATCGATTTGAAAGAGTTCTAATCGCCCACTACCTCGCTAAAAGGAACCTAATGGATCGTACACCATGTAAGGTAGAGATTGAAGAAACAACAGAGATGAGTAAGGATAATTAAATGGTTTAATTATTTATGGAAAGGATTAAATAATATGTTAATTAATCAAGCGAATTAAGTTCGTTAAAGACCTCGGGTTAGTTTTGGGCCTCAAGGCCCAATGGGCTTCGAACGTCAAGCCCATTGACTTAAGTTGTATGACAACTTAATGACAAAATATTCACAAAGGCCCAAACAGCCCAATAACACCCTATGGCCGGCCATATTGATAAAGGAGTGGGTTTTGGACTTATTACAAGTTTGCCACTCCAATGAAGGTAGGTATAAATATGACTTTATAGCCTTTTCTTCATTAGGGTTTCTTTTGGAGAAAATTGGAGAGAACATGTCTCTCCTTTTCTCTCTAAGAGGCCGGCCCCCTTGGAGGAGATTAGCTAGCAATCTCTCATCCTCCAAGGTCACTCATCTCTTCTTCAAGTCCATCCTTGGTGTGGAAAAATTAGAGGTTCTCAACTTTGGGAACTTGGAGAATCCTTTCTACAATCCTCCTCCAAGAAATCGATGGAACTAAGAAGCAAGGAATGAAGGCCCTCTCCTTGGGTGATTAGCCTTTGCTTATGCAAAGAGGAATCAACAAAGGTATAAAATATCTTAACTCACTTTGTTCTTGAGTTGAGTCTTGATTCACCTTTCTACTAGGCTTTGAATTTCATGGGTAATGTTTTGTTTTGAGTGCATACAAGCATGATTCCGCCTTTAATTGTTAATTGTATGCCATAGATGTTGCTCAAATGAACATGTTTTTCACAAAATTTCCTTCATACGCCTCAAGCGAGAATTAATGCTTTGTATGCTTGTCACGTTCCTCTTCTTACGGATTTGAGGTCCACTGGAGTGAAGTTAGGGGTGGAAGATCGAGAGGAAGCTTTACTTGCTAGTTTCTAGGTCAGACCAATTTTGATTGATCGAGTGCTTGAGGCTCAGATGTATGATGAGGAAATCCAGGAATTAATCCAAGCAACAAATGATGGGAAAAAGAAAGATCGAAGGATTAGAGAATCGAATGGCATGCTTATGCAGGAAGGAAGAATGTATATGCCAAATAATGCAGAGTTAAAGAAAGAAATTTGGGATGAAGTACATTGTTCGGCATATGCAATGCATCCTAGAGGTACTAAAATGTATCATACCATTCGACCATTTTATTATTGGCCGGGTATGAAAAGAGAAATTGCTGAGTATATGAGTAGGTGTGCTATTTGTCAGCAGGTCAAAGTTGAAAGGAAAAAGCCATTTGGATTGATGCAACCACTTCCCGTTCCAAAGTGAAAATGGGAAGATATTACTACGGATTTTGTGTACAAGCTTCCTCGTACACGAAATGGTTATGATGGAATTTGGGTGATAGTTGATCAGCTTACTAAGTCAGCGCATTTTATTCCAGTGAGGGAGAAATACTCTTTAAGCCGATTAGCTGAATTATTCATATCGAAGATTGTTAAGTATCATGGAGTTCCAGTTAGTATTATCTAGGATCAGGATCCTAGATTCACTTCTAAGTTCTGGTTAGCATTTCAGGAGGCTCTTGGTTCGAGATTACTATATAGTACGACATATCATCCTCAGACAGACGGACAATCAGAGAGGACTATTCGAACATTGGAAGATATGCTAAGATCTTCGGTATTACAATTTAGCGACGCATGGCATCAGCGGTTAGATTTGATGGAATTTGCATATAATAATAGCTACCATTCGAGTATTGGTATGTCACCATTTGAAGCACTTTATGGCAAGTCTTATCGTATTCCTTTATGTTGGTCAGAGGTTGGTGAAGAGTTTTGGTGGGCCCTGAGATTGTGGATGAGACTATTCAGAATATTCAGGTAATTAAGTCTAATTTGAAAGCGGCTCAGGATTAACAAAAGAGTCTAGTAGACAAGCATGCCACTAATAGAGTGTATAAAGTTGGTGATTGGGTATTCCTGAAGTTATCACCGTGGAGAGGTGTTGTGCGGTTTGGGAAAAAAGGTAAGCTAAGTCCTAGGTATATTGGACCGTATATGATCACCGAACGAGTCGGTGAGGTTGCTTACAGGCTTGAGTTGCCTCTAGAGTTGTCTAAAGTGCACAGCGTTTTTCATGTTTCCATGCTCCGTCATTATGTTTCAGATGCATCACATGTGATACCTCCTCAACCATTGGAAATTAATCCAGATTTAACTTATGATGAGGAGCCAGTGACGATTTTGGATTGGAAATATAAGGTTTTGAGGAATAAGACCGTGCGCTTAGTGAAAGTTTTGTGGAGGAATCACTCGGTGGAGGAAGCCATCTAGGAGACAGAGAAGCGTATGAAGGAAATGTACCCACGCTTATTTTATAAGTATTAATGGGTTGTACATTATTGTATGGAAATTTCGGGGACGAAATTTTCTTAAGAGGGGTAGGTTGTGACAGCCCGTCCCGAATGTGTATATTATTTTATCCTCGATAGCGTGAAATGACCATTTTTCCCTTGAGCGTTGGATTGTGTTTTGTATTAGTGGGCTAAGGAAAGTGACCAATTAATTTATTTCCTAGCTAATTGTTCCCAATTAGAACTTAGGATTTTGTTTGTTTTTGGTTGGTGACCCAACTAGGACCACACACACCCATACACAAACTTCTGTTGACTCTCTCTCTCTCTCCTCCCTCTCGGACCTCTTTCCATTTCTGTACAATTGTACGGAAAGATTTCAAACCAACCTTTGCAGGCACAGATCGAGATTGTGAAGGTGGTTTTCATGTTCCTTGCAAGCCCAAGAGTTGATTCATACCCTTAGTTGGTCGTGAGAGCTTGTAGAACTTGAATTTCCCGAACTCTGGTGAGAGGTGATTTTCCTCCGACGTTATCACAAAGGTTTTAAGTTGTTTTGAGACCTAAGAAGGTATTATTCTTGCTTTTCTAGCACGTTGGATCAATTTTGGAGTGATTTTAACGTAAGAACACTCGGGTTTATATAGTTGCAGGGTTTGGCCGGTTCCGTCGAGTTTTTCCCACGAGTTTCCGTTGTTTTTAGGTCCCCTAAAGTGGTAAGAATGTGTTCTACTTGTTGTAAGCTTTATTTTGGTGAAAATTTCATTGAATTTGGTTGAGAAATGGAAGAGATATTAAAGTTGAAAGATTTTCTAGTTTCTGGCGATACAAATGGCGACGGCGATGGAATCCGGTGACTCGCCAGAGAAAAAGGCGAATATTCTGTCAACTTTGACGGAATATTCTAATGGCGTCAGGTATCTTTAACGACATATTTTTTTATTTAACAGAATATTCCTTAATGCCATTAGGGAATCCGTCAGTGTGCCAGGCACGTGCCTGTGCATGGGCAGTGCGTCTGGCCGTGCCTTGGCCGGCGCGGGGGTAGTCGGAAATTTTTTCTAAAAATAAGGTGATGTTCGTGGGGTTGAGTAGATCACGTTGGTATATTCAAACACCCCAATTGAGCAATGTATGAGAAGTTATTACCTAGTTTTGGTTATGTGATTTAAATAACGTTTATATAATTGTTTCGCATATAGGTGAAACCTATCCTGAGGACGAGTGCAGTCAAGTAAGGCTCGAGGGTTACGACCCTTCCACATATCAGTGAGTGGGCTTTTGGTTTTCAATATATACTTATATACTCGGCATTTTTCCCAAAAAATGTGTTTAAATGATATTATGTTTTGAAATTCCATTGCCTATTGATTTATACTTAGACTATGAAACTGTATGGTATATACATATGTGATTCGACCCAGTGGATGCTCAGGTGAGTTGTAGATTGTTATTGTGAATTGATGAGATGTGTTGAGAGCTCATAAACCTACACCCCAATGTTAGTGCTCCCGCTCGTGGTTAGGGCACAATCCTTAACGTGATGTTCACTGATAGGATTTTTACTACTTATGTGAACGGGCTTAAATCTCCTATTTTACTTGCAAGAATCACAAGGTTATTGTAGTATAAACGGATCTCGCAAGGTCATTTCCACAGGGATTACTAAATAATTCGAACTAATCAGATTCCATTTAATTATTGTAAAGTAGAAATTGAAGTGATTGATTTTATAACCTAATTAAAATAAAAACGAATTTAATGAATTAAAATAAACAATCTGCAATATTAGAGCTAGAGAGAAAGAAAATAGTTTTGGGAGAATAAAATTAAGAAAGCACTAGGGTTCCACCATCACCTAGCAATCCTATGAATTTTTACCAATTACTTATGATCTATACATGCTACTTTGAAGGTTAGATTTTCCTAATTCATATTCTACTTGGAACCTCCAACATAGAACGTATATCTAACATGCAACCCGTCCGGACGTTCAGATCAAATCTAAACATGAAAGACTCATTATGCTTTATGAAAATCCTTTGAAAAACCATGCAATCCTTAAGACGTGATATTCATCCTAAGAGAAATTACAATTATTAATCACAAGAAGCCAGCGTCAATTTCAGGGAACCTTCCGACCAAAATTGCATCAAATTACTTTTCTAAAGATCCTAATGGTGATCAGGCATTACAACAATTAGATAGTTTTTATCCCGGTGATTAACAATTCAAAGTACGCATGCAATCGATCATAAGCAATTAAATAAAAATCACATATTCATGCTAAGGCTCAAGGCTTTGCCCTAGCAAAAGAAATTAGTTCCGCATATTCATAATTGAAATCATAGAAATATCTATTAAGACAAGGATTGAAAACACCTTCAAGTAGAAAATCTTCAAAACCCTAGCACTTCTCTGTCTCCAAAATTGCATAAAAGAAAGTGTCCACTAAAACTGTAGATGGCCAAGCAATATATTTTCTTAGCCACCACACAAACCCTAGCAAACTAAAATTAATAAAAACCCTAAATAAAAATAGTAAAATTCGTCTAAAATCTGAACAGCCACGTTTTGGCCCATAAGCTGCTCCAAAACTGGCCCAATATAGCTGGATTTAATGTTTGGAATATTCTGAACACTTTTCCAGAAGGCCACGAACCCATCCGAGGTCATCTTGGGCTCCAAAAACGTCATTTAAGCCCAAAAACGTCATTTTCCAGCACTGCGCACTGCTTCTTTATTTCATCGCCAGAAAATAACCGCTTTGTGGAAAAATCCCAAATTTTGATACGATCAAGCTAAGTGACTCACGAACGTCCTCCAACTGGAATTACTCCAAAATTCGTCCATTTGATCCTGTTTTGCTCCAGAGGAAGTCGGAAGTCCTATATTGAAAATACAATTCAAAGTATCAAAATTCTTCCAATATATTAACCAAAATATACTAAGGTTAGGGTAAAATATATAATATAAAATCTACTCATCATTCACCTCCCACACCATACGCTCACCTTGGATCCAAGTTAGGTGCATAATCTTGTCGTACAGACCACTATAGGTGGTTTCGACTTGTAGGTGACCTGCGATTATTCGCACAGTCTTCACGTGATCGTAGCACTAGAGCGTATTTATTTACACCCAGTCCTATCGTACAAACCACATTAGGTGGTTCCAACTCGTGTGCAGGCATACTTGTTGAGCTATAGATTCAGCCGTACAGGCCACTTTAGATGGATCCGGCTGATATGTTATATTTCATGAGATTATTTCACTTGAGTTACTTATTTTGTTACTTTGAGATATATGGCATGGTATACTATGATTTCCACTATTCTGAGCATAGTTTTGAGATATGTCTATATATTCTATTTTCTGGGAATTTATATAGGTTTTACGGTGAGGGGTTAGAACTTTTGATAAATGAAATGGTTTTGAAAAGCTTTGTTTTTGCCCACTCACACTTTCTGTTTTGCGCCTCTCCAGGTTTTAGGTAGGAGTGCTTGTTGGTGGCTCACGAGGAATTCAAGGCAACTCTGACAGATTATCACTAGTGTAGGACCATCTTTATCCTGTTGGACTGCACTTAGGCTACTTATGCTTTGATTATGTGTAGTCACACATATTCTCGTCTTGCACCTTACCGTATCTAGTGCTTTAGTTGGTTCGGTTTTATTTATTCGCATTTCTATATATCATTATTGCTTTCGCACTGTGCACATTGCTATGTTACCCTCACGTGACAGCTAGCATGCCTCGATCTAGGTCGAGGTGTGTCATGATTCCTCTTCTTTTTCTTTGATCAAATCATGGGAATGGATTTAGTTACTTAATCATTGAATTAGAGGAAGAGATTAGGTTGTTACGTTGCTTTTAAAATCAAGGGATCTTTGAAATCTAATGTGGCTAAGGTTTATTAGGTGTGTGATTCTCATCATCAATCATATTTGTTTTTAATGGATATCATTCATAACGCAGCTATATGCATGTCGATATCGTTGAAATCAATAAAACAATGAAAATTTGAAGTCTTACCTCATGTAAAGCTTTTGAAACGTTGATTTCACGTTTCATTTGTCAAGAATAATTTTTTCAATTAACATGTTTGTAGTTTTATTAATTCTACAACAGATGATGAGAGTGTTTTTGAGAATTGAAGAAGATAAATAAACTTGGGATATACATGTGAAAAGTAATTTGGATTTTTAATTTTTTTTAAAACCTTATAAGGTCGAAATTGTCATTACATATTAAATATATAAGTTATTTAATATTAAATTTTAATGAGTGATGTATTCAACATATTGTGAGGTGTTAATTAAAAAAGCACATCCATATTGGAAAATGATCGAAGTAGATACGAATGCAAACTGAACAAAACAGCCTGTTCTTTCAATTTTGATCTTGTGCTAGAAATAAATTTAAATAGTGAAATTTTCACGCAAAACAAGACAAGATGAAAATGAAAGGTTGTGACGTTTTGCTCAGGTTGCTCAGCAGGGGGATCCGGAGGTGATCCCAGTCCCCTTCACCAAACCCGGATTACGACCTATCACTATAATAATATTCGATAAGGAAAAGGGTTTCTATACCTATTCCTTATCCCAAATCAAATTCCCATATCCCAAATTCCCAAATCAAATTCACAAATTCCCAAATCCCTAATATTTCCAAATCGAAGAAATTTTCTTGCTGTTGGGTTTTCGTTTTTGTGGTAATTGAGTTCTCAAAGAAAAAGGAAAAAGATTCTTATGGCATTGAAGGACACGTTCTACCTATCGCACGGATCCCCCACGCTCAGCATCGACGAGTCGATTCCGGCCAGAAAATTCCTCCAGTCTTGGAAGGACACGGTCTATCCTCACAAACCCACCTCCATTCTCATCATCTCAGGACACTGGGAGACCGCTGTCCCCACCGTTAACTCCATTTCCGGCCGCCACGACACCATCTACGACTTCTACGGCTTCCCCAAATCCATGTACCAGATCAAGTACCCTGCCCCCGGCTCGCCCCACCTCTCTAACCGCGTCAAGCAGCTGCTTACGTCGTCCAGCTTCGGCCCCGCGGATGTGGACGGTAAGCGGGGGCTCGACCACGGCGCATGGGTCCCGCTCATGTTGATGTACCCGGAGGGAGACGTACCGGTTTGCCAGTTGTCGGTTCAGACAGAGAGGGACGCCACCTACCACTACAACATGGGGAGGGCGCTGGCTCCCCTTAAGGAGGAGGGCGTCCTTATAGTGGGGTCAGGCAGCGCCACTCACAACTTAAGGGCGTTGAAGAGGGAGACAAAGAGCAATGGATGTGCCGTCCCTTGGGCTCTCGAGTTTGACACATGGATCAAGGAAGCTCTTCTGGAAGGAAGGTACGAGGATGTGAACGAGTATGTGGAGAAGGCGCCGCATGCGAAAATGGCGCACCCTTGGCCGGATCACTTTTACCCGCTGCATGTAGCGGTGGGGGCTGCTGGTCCGGATGCAAAGGCTAAGCAAATCCACGACAGCTGGGGGCTCGGTGCTCTTTCGTATGCCTCCTATCAGTTTACATCGCCTTGAACTTAGAACTTGCAGCGCTGCCAGTTGAAGATTGTAATAGTGCATGTGTCTGCCGACGCTGCTCCCGCAGGTCAAGCATGTCAATAAAACTGTTGTGGATGAATGATTGTGTATTAGTGAATATTATGTAAAGTGTGCAAGTGAGATGTGCTTCTCCTTTAATTGTGGGTGAATCTTAATATCACTCAATGGCCTTTGGGATTTCTGCTTAATTTTATTGAGAAGAAACCAAAACTTTTGCTCCCTTTTAAAGAACATGAACACAGTATTCACCCAACAAATATCGTATCCTCAGCGATTCTGTATTACGACTTGCTATAAAATCACCCAACAGACACCGTATTCACACAATGCTGTGGATGTTGTTTATTTATGCAATGGATTCAACCATCCCCATTACCCTTAAATTTATCTGGTCTGCACAAATTGCCTTTGTTGAACCTGAGGTGTTGAACGATGAATCCTTATCATTGAAGAATTCTGAAAGCATAATTCTGAATATGCAGCTTCCTGATAAGCTCCACTGGTACGTAAAGAATGGAGATACGGTAAGGATGTATATGCCCCAGATTTTGATCGAGTACTCAACTGTTTTGGGGATAAAGATATCTGAATAACTTTGTTTCGGGAAGTAAACTGGCTAATAATATCCTAGGAGATATGCAAGTGCATAAATCTTGTTTGCCTACGATGATGAATGCGTATGGAATTTCTGGGTTGGGTTTTATAAGGTTTGTAGTTACATTGGAATGCATTTTCGACAACATGTACTATTGACTTACGAAAGTATTCATGGATCTTGGTTACCGTTCATCATCATGTTTGCTTCAAAAAGTTTTGTTATTAATTTTATCCCTCGCGATTCCTTCCATATGCCACATTCTAATGTTCGATTTTAGGCTGTTGTGTGCGTGCATTTTATTGGATTTAAGACGAACTTGGAAACTAAATTTTGTTGTGTGATCATTCATTTGGCATAACATTTCAATTTTGGGAGGAGAGATTGGATGACTGTTGCACCAAAAGAGTTACCGACAGTGTCACAATTGGTAAGAAATTGGGGCATTTTTTTACCTGACAGGCGTTTCTGTTCCTGAAGCCTTGTGTCAATTGTTTCTGCCACTCAAACTCTGTTTATTATGCAGATAATGGGGTTAAACCCTCCTTTAGAGGTTAAAACAGGCCTGACAAACAAGTTTATCGATAAGGTGTAGAAAAGGAAAGACCAGCAGAGAGAGCAGCGAAAAGAAAATGAGTGCAGGAAGTAATAAGTCTGTAATTTGGCGAATAGCTTGATTGATTATCTGCTATATCAATTGGCACATATATAAGTATATACATCATTGGCTTTTGTATATGTTTGGGCCCAAAATATTAGTTTGGGCCGAGTATAGAATTATTCTCAGCCCAGAAGGCCTTACGACAGGGTTCGGTTCTCAGGGATCGATTAGTTCTGGACTGGTTAGGTCGTGGCCTTCCAAATCCGGGTCGGTTATGCCATGCCGTAAGACGAGTCGAATCCTGGTGCAATGAGGAGTCTCGGCAAGATCAATAACCCGGAAGTGAATCCGGCTCAATAAAGGAATAGGTTCACAATTATGGTGAAAGTAGGACTAATCGGGTGTGTTTGATCAGGAGGAGTCCTAATCCGGGTAGGGTTTTAACTCAACCTTGAAGGTATCCGGTGCTATAAATAGAGGAGGCTGTGCATCATTCAAGCTCCTCCAATTCAACACATAACTGCCCTGCGCAAACTCTCTCAACAACTTTGAGATTTTTATTTTCTCTTTTCGCTGACACATCTTCCGTTGGCATCAACAGCACTGTGAAAGCAACCGGTGACATCTTAAGTCAAGATAGATAGCTCTGTCGCCGTAGAATCAGTCGGTCTCGCAGCATCTTCCGTTGGCATCAACAACACTGCGGCGAGGACGGTTGGTTACCTATCCAAGTCTTGGTCGAGAAGTATTTCCGAATCCTTATTGACTGAGGTCATCTCATTAGCCTTCTTGGCGAAGTGAGGTGTTACAGTTTACTGAACTCGGCGCATTGCACGCCGAGTGATTTTATGATTGGATACTCTCAAGTGGGATTTAGAGTTCGGCATTTAGACGGCCAAACCACGTTTACTATCAAGACTTATATTCGCTTTGAGTATTTGTGCCCTTACACTTTGGTGTCGATTTGGCGTGAGTTTACTCTGAAGAATAACATCACTGTGACCTAATCCGACGACGGCGATTCATGAACTTCGTAAGAATAGTAGCCTTGTCTTCAGGTTCAAGAACCCAAGAGGCCGAGACGTGTTCCTTCCTCAGTCGCAATCGCAAGACGCAGAAGTCAGTCGCGCGCCCAACGCAACATCAACAAATTTACTTCTCGGCTGAGCTCGGCCGACGAGTTGGCACGCCTTGCATTCACCGAAGGACGTAGTTAGCTTATAGATTACTCGGCCTGCGCGCCACGTAGGTTTGGTAGTTTTTAGGGTTAACATTTTGGCACGCCCAGTGGGACCCAGTGCTAAACTACGAAGTTCATGCCAATTGAAACACGATCGGTAAAAAAGAAAACAGCTATGGGAAAATCAACAGTCGATTTACCAATTCAGAATATTGGACACAGTGTGCCACAGGCGCAGAATCCCATCAGCGCCGTAACACTTGAGTCCACGAGCGCGACTCGCCGAGAAAGGGAAGTTAATCTCGGCGGTCAGTTTCGCAGTCTTGAAATCCCCGACAGGAACACCTGCGTTCCCAATGAAGGGATAATAGAGGATTGTGATGAGGATGGTGGCGAATGATCTGATCCACCAACAAGGTCGTTTCTTCGAAAACGACTTGACGAGCAATTTCGGACGGTTGAATAGACGTTTAGTCGAGGAATCGATAAACTTCATGACGTGATACGCAATACCAGTGAGGCACAAACCAGATTACTCGAAATACTGGTTAGTAAGGTCAGCGACGGTAGGACTTTCGATCTTGCCCAGCATTTGCCACCGAGAAATAATTTATTACCAAGTGCACCGGCCGAGTCAATCCCTGCTCGGCTCAAACTAATTAACTTGGAGAGAGGAGGAGGATCGAATAGTAGGTCAGACGGATCCGACCAGAGAGTGGAAGCAACACCCGTCGATATGACCAAGGTCCAACGGATGATCGATTCGGCCATGAAGAAAAGGCCGAAGTTCCCTAAGTTTATACATCCGTATCCAGCTTATGTGGAACAATTCGAATACCCTAGAGGTTTCAAAATCCTGGATTTTAGCCTTTTTTGTCGGAGAATCATCCTTATCCTCGTTAGAACATGTAGCTCGTTTCACCACGCAATGCAGAGACATCAATAGCGACTTTCACAAGCTGCACCTTTTCAATTTTTCGCTGACCAGTTCAGCGTTTGCTTGGTATATCAACCTCCCACCGAATTCTGTCCAGAGCTGGGAGGAGTTGGTCGAGAAATTTCATGAGCAGTTTTATCGGGTGGGGATGGAAATGTCAGTATCCTCGCTAGCAAGGATGGCTCAGGCATCCGACGAGTCACCAATGGATTATCTTACCAGATTTAAATCAGCCAGGAATTGGTGTCGAGTACCTCTCCCCGAAGTCGAATTCATCAGACTTGCTCTAAACGGTCTTGACGTCGAATACAAAAAGAAATTCTTTGGGGCAAACTTTCGGGATATGTATGAACTAGCCCAACATGTCGAGCAGTATGATTATTTGCTCCGCGAGGAAAAGATTTCGAAAGCTCCATCTCGAGGGACGATTTACAAGAATCCCACTGTCAATTATGCATCGACCGAAGATGAATGCGTTAGCGTGGATGCAGCTGAGATAGTGATAGATAAGCCATACGTTTGCAAGGCGCTGACTCAAGTTGACTCTAAGGAAGTCAAAACCCGCTCGGCCACTGAAGAAACACTGAAAACGTCAAAAGTCTATACTTTTGATATGACAAAGGCTGATGCAATTTTTGATTAATTGTTATCAGCGAGGATCATCAAACTTCGGCCTGGGCATAACATTCCCAAGGCCGAAGAGCTTAAAGGAAAGATATATTGCAAATACCATAATTCAAGCAAACACACGACAAATAATTGCGTCGTGTTTCAAGATAACATCCAAAGCTGGATTGATAATGGCAAACTTAGATTTCCGGAGAAGAAGATGAGTGTTGATACTGACCCATTTCCCACGGCAACAGTAAATATGGTAGATGCACACCTACCTAAGGACAAAGGAAAAGGGAAGGCCGAAGCCATTACAACGCAACACTTTCTGAATCAGAATCCTTGGCCACGTTTCACTGTCGATTTCCGTTCAAACAAACCACCTACAGTTCTAACGGGACCTGCTATTGTTAAGCCTATGACAGAATACAGCACTGACGAAGAAGGTGGGTCGGTGTTGTTATGCAGAAAGTGTAAAGCAAATGTCAATATCGAGCCAAAGGAAAAGTTATCTCCGACTATAGTGGAACAACCTACGGCCTCAACACAGCAAAAGGTGCTCAACGTAGGCCAACACCAAGGAGTTTTTTATAGGCTCGGCCCTAAAGTGCAGGTGGAAGAAACACCTCCGGTCAGACAGCGCATTGATTTTGATGCCTCGTTTTATGACGAAGATTATTACGTCTGTAATTCTAGCAGTTCAGAATCATCGAAGAGCCAAAAAAACTTTCAAACCTCCCGAACCTCGGGACTAGCGTTGGTATACGTATCACTCTTCGAAAGGTGTATACACCGCATTGTCCAAATCTCAGAAACATCGGCACCTAAGAATAGACTGCATGGCGCGCCGACGGGGAGCCCAAAAAGCTTCGGTCCCTAAATGGCGGCCGAATGAAACAGTTGCCAACGATGATGAACGACCATCTCCAACTATTATGACAGAGCTAGTTCAAAGGAAAAGGCTAGTCAATCGAGATGTTGAAACCATATTTGAGGAGGCTGATAAACGGATCAAACTTCTTCTTCGGCCCAGAGAAATGAAGGCACGCTTCAAGTATTTCAAGCAAGAAGCTGAAAGTAAACTGTCCCCGCCAACCACACAAGAACCTTTGATCAAAATTCGACGGAATTTACATCCGCCATTTCTCGGGGAGGCCTTGGAATATATGCGAGAATTTCATAAAAAACATTCGGCCAACGATCTATATGGTTTGCCGAAAGTGTGTCAAGATACAATCGATCTCATCCTCACTTGCCCGGATGCCGAGCGAATTATTCAGAAGACCTCAGACCTAGGATTGAAAGCTAGGTTCCAGCACATACAAAAAGCTCGTGTTCTTGGCTTTGAAGTCGACCCATATACTGATATCGATACAGCCGACCTTCCTTTTTCCATGGAGGACCTTCAATATTTACGATACCACTTCAAAGTTTTTTCGGCCGTTTTTCTCTTCGGCCTCACGGCCGATGAAATAACACGAGTTGCACGGTTTGATGCCTATCTCGACACCAGGGATACCCGTATAATGTACCAATAGCAAGCTCGTATCTTGGCATCAATCCCAGACACAATTCCGATTTCAGACACACCTGCGGCACCTCCACAAAACAACCAGGCTTCCGAAGAGACACTGCGGGGAACAAACTAGTGAAGAAGGAGCAGAAGAGTCTCTTAGTACTACTCCGCCGCAAGTAGACGCCGCAGTCGGTGACCAGGAACGAGAAGAGGCGGAAGAGGATGATGCTAACCCAATGGGCCCTGGTCCTGGATAACATGGAAATAAGCATGGTTCATGTTTTACCCACTGATTTTCAGTCAAGCACATCTCAACCGAATTTCCTCGATGGTGACATAATCACCGAGGAAGCCGGTCACATTGATTTTGTAACTGCTGCTGACGAGAAGTCGACAACAAAAGCTGACAACCTCAAGCAGCTTTAGCCGAATTGTTTCCTCCCTCATCATCAGCCAAACTTCATCATTTGAAGCCATTGTATGTAACGGCTCATATCGAAGGGTATCCAGTCTCCAAAGTCTTTGTCGACTGTGGAGCCACTGTTAATATCATGCCTGTAACCGTCATGAAGGCGTTAAGTCGCTCCAATGACGAACTTATACCCTCCGGGATCACAATGAGCAGCTTTGTCAGAGATAAATCCCAAACAAAAGGGGTGCTTCCTTTAGCGGTAACTATCGCCGGCCGTAATCACATGACCGTCTTTTTTATCGTCAACTCCAAGACCAAGTATAATGCACTGCTCGGTCGAGACTGGATCCATCAAACCAGCTATATTCCTTCATCATTGTATCAAGTCCTCGTTTTTAGGGACGGCAAATTGATCATTGTTCACCCTGTCGATAATCAACCCTTCGACGCTAACATGATCCAAGCACGGTATTATGATGACCATGTCGACTATATCACCCTACAGGGTTTCAATGATGAAGGATGGCCAACTCGGATTTCTGTTCAAAAAGCTATCGAGGTTGGCACCGAAACTGTCCACCAGGATCCGGCAAGACTCGGTTTAGCTAACTTCATCCCCGACCCCGATGTTTGACACCGATCGGGAAAAACGTCGGGTCGCGGTTTCATCTACTATGGAACGACTGCTGGCTCATTGGTATACTATATCTAAACAACCAAATTCGGGTGTTAACCTCGTCGAGTTCCTCGCCAAATGAGATAATGGTCCTGTCTTATCTCTTGACAAAATTCAAGCCACCCCGGCCGAGCTCAAAGACAATCGGCCCCAAGTCAAAGATCCCTTGGAGGAAATTAATGTTGGGATGGCCGATGACCCATGACCTTTATTTGTTAGTGCTTTACTTCCTCAACCTATGAAAGCTGAACTTCGTGCCCTGCTTGAGGAATTCAAAGATTGTTTTGCTTGGAGCTACCATGAAATGCCTGGCTTAGATCGCACTCTCGTCGAGCATGAATTACGTATTAAACCTGGGTGTCAACCTTTCCGTCAACCACCTCGACGCTTCTCGACCAAAGTGCAACTCGGTATCAAGGATGAACTAGTTCAGCTTTTGAGAGCAAGGTTCATTAGGACAACTCGATACGTTGAATGGTTGGCCAATATTGTTCCTGTTTTAAAGAAAAGTGGTGCATTGCGCATTTACATCGACTTCAGAAATCTGAACCTGGCAACTCCCAAAGATGAGTATACAATGCCAATTTCAAATTTGTAAATCGATGCCGCGGCAAATCATGCGATCTTATCCTTTATGGATGGACATGCCGGGTACAACCAAATTTTCATTGCTGAAGCCGATGTGCACAAGACTGCTTTTCGCTGCCCGAGGGCACTCGGCACTTACGAATGGGTTGTCATGCCATTCGGCCTTAAGAACGCCGACGCCACTTACCAACGGGCAATTAACACCATATTTCATGATTTAATTGGAACCATCGTCGAAGTCTACATCGACGATGTTGTAATTAAATCTAAACGCTGGCAAACACATCTGGATGATCTCCGACATGCTTCCATCTGTATGCGTCAACACAACCTCAAAATGAATCCTGCCAAATGTGCCTTCGGTGTGTCGGCTAGTAATTTTCTCGGCTTCCTCGTGCATCATCGTGGGATTGAGGTAGATGAAAATAAAGCACGCGCAATCATCAGTGCTCCACCCCCGACGACAAAGAAACAACTACAGTCTTTACTCGGTAAGATAATTTTCTCCGCCGATTTATAGCTAACTCGGCGGGTAAAATGAAAGCGTTCTCTACGCTTTTGAAACTTAAGGACTCAGATAAATTTGAGTGGACAGACGAGCATCAGGTGGCCTTTACACAAATCAAAGTGTCCCTCACGACACCGCCTGTCCTTGTTCCACCCCGGCGCGGTAAACCTCTCAAACTATATATCTCGGTGGCTGAAGAGTCCATCGGCTGCCTCCTCACTCAAGATAACGATGCCGGGCGGGAGTAGGCTATTTTTTACCTCAATGGAAATCTTAATCAACCGGAAATCAATTATTCTGTCGTTGAGAAGCTCTGTCTCGCCGTGTTCTTCGCCGCCTCCAAGCTTCGGCATTACATGCTTCCGTCGATCACACAAGTCATTGCCCAGATCGACGTCATCTGGTACATGCTCACCCGACCAATCGTAAAAGGCCGAATTGGGAAATGGACAATGGCGTTGCCGAGTTTAGCTTGCAATACGTGCCCCAGAAAGCTGTCAAAGGCCAGGCATTGGCGAACTTCCTCGCTCAACACCCTTCCCCCTACGGTTTTGGGGACACCAACGTCGAAATCGGCATGGTTGAAACGCATGATAACTACTGGACGATGTACTTTGACGGTTCAAGTACTTCATCCTCGGCCGGCGTTGGCATTGTCATTCAATCTCCTAACCATGATCGTTGGTATTTTTCGCTCAAGCTGGATTTTGACTGCACCAATAATCAGGCCGAATACGAAGCCCTTATCATCGGCCTTGGCATCCTTCATGACTTGAGGGCCACCCGTGCCCTCATCCTCAGTGACTCCGAATATGTGATTAACCAACTTAATGGGTATTTCCGCTGCATGAGTTGTACCCTGGCACCCTACCACATGGTTGCCAGCTATTTGGCCGAATCCTTCGATGGTATTACATTCGAGCATATTTCTCGGATCCATAATACCGACGTGGACGAGTTGGCTCAAATCTCCTAGCGGGTTACGGGAGGCTCACTATTACCAAGCCCACCTCACGATGATACGATGTCGGCTAGCAAAAATAATAATGAGAGGGTACACTTACCCATTCACAACAACCTCTTGTGATTACCCATCTATTTGGCCTCTAGAGAACAATGCCTCACGATGATACGATGTTGGCACCATTTCTCTTACTTAAGTTTCGACCCACCATGCCGGTTTAGATAGGGGTTCAAGTATGACCTCACGATGATACGATGTTGGCCACACTCGTTGCCTACCTTCACCTCATCAAATGTTTATATAGACTCCTCCTGAGTATAAGCATGCACTTTGCACTTCCCCATGATAGGGTGAAGGCGGTGTACAAGTCATAAACGATTGGAGCCTACCATGGTGGAAGGCCACGAAGAAGTGTTCAATAGCACCTCTCCGCTTTCAACTTAAAATTGTTTGTTGGTTGAGGGATTTTAAGGTCTCATCATTTTTATTTATTTAATCACATTCAAAGAAATTGTGTCCTATTATAACTACTAGTCCAAAGTTAATGAAATTAGTAGCATATGATATCCCCACTATTTGTTTTCATAAAACAAATCAATATCAAAACATTTTTCAAAATATTGGAGATATATATAACTAATTATATTCATTATAGTTTAGTAGTGTATGATACTCCCACTATTTGTTTTGAGAAAAACAAATCATTATCAAAAACGAATTTTTTTCAAATATTGGAAGTAACTACTACTACTACGGTTTTTGCATTCCTTTGAAATTGGACTTTATAGTTATCTTAGGCTCTTGGATGACCATGGACTTATGGGGTTATTGCAACAACGAGCCAACATTGTTGAATAAGAACTAGGGGAGGTTGTGTCATTTTAATTACGTGCTTTTCAATCCAATTAAAACAATTTTTCATTGAGCCATTAGAAATGAAAGACAATCATTCATTGCTAATTAGGGCGTTGGACCCATTTAATCTTTAATCTCATGCTAAAACCCTCTTTTAATTATGTCTCCTTACCAATAGTTAAAGAAACTCTAGTCTAGTACTAGAGGGAATCAACCAATTAAAAGAGATTAAGAAGTAATAAGAATTACAAACCGATTTGTACAAATTCCTACAAATTACACATACTAAGAGGGAGAGAATGATTAAAGTCCATCATGACAAGGTCCAATTGAAACAGTAATTAAAACACATTCTCAAGGTTCAAACAATTTGAGTTTAGCGCCCTTTCTCATAGCTCAATTATCGTTTAAGGCATAAGTCCATAGTCAACCATTTTTCTAACCACTTAATCACATTAAATAATCAATTGGAATGCAACATAAACAATTAGATTTAGTGCATATAGGCATAATAATAATATTATGATTTTAAACAACCAATAAAATTAAAATCAAATATTTTAACTTTTCAAATAGTAGGGGCTTAAATGAAAATATGAAAAAGTTAGGGATCAAACCGTAAATACTCAAAAGTAAAACAACTTTTTCAAATTACAAAATAGCCCCAACAAGTGGGAAATCCACTAGGGTGGCCGGCCACATTAAGAGGGGATGGGAAGTCCCACCCATCATGCAATAATTCAACATAAAGTAGAAAAATTAAATTTTACTTGTCACTTGGTTTTGCTTTAAGGACTTTAGTAAAAGGTGATGGAAATTCATCTAGACAAGTCTAGGATTGAATTAAATTTTGGGAAAGCTATGGATGGTAAGTTTACCATCCAAAACCACAAAACAATGTATGAAAAACAAATGAAACCATTTTCACCAAAAACCAAACCATGAACACCAAGAACAAAACCATGAAAACAATTTCAAGATTTGTACTTTCTTGGTGATTTTTTTCAAACCCAAAAACAAAAGTGACAAGATCTATTCTTTCTAGCTTCAAAGTGTGTGTGTGTGATTCAAAATAAAAACACAAACACTTAGCCAAAAAACCCCCTTTGCCGTGCCCCCTTTTGGAACAAAACCCCAAAATTTTGTTCTAAACTCAATCTTCATTCATGCATCCAAAACACTTTTGCATACATATCTTTTCAACTATTGATTCATATTTTTCAACATTTGAAAAACAAAAGATAAACATACTTTGAATGAAGCAATAACATGTCATACATAAAATTAAAACCCATATGCATAAAATCCAAAATGACACATCAAACATAAACCTTTGGCTCTGATACCACTTGAAGGGAAATTGTGAGATTTCATGTGGGATTTCTATTGACTAGTATGCATATACAATTCAAAATTTATATACGAAAGCAACGGAAGCATGTTATCAAATAATATCAAAGCTATAGTCATGCAAATCCCCTTTAAGATGCATAGGTTTATGTATGATGCATCAAAAACAATTTATTGAAGAACAAAGTGTAGGAGTAGTTTTATACCTCTTGATCTAGACTTTAGACCAAGGATGGACCACCTCCAAGCCCTTTTTTGTTGGAACTCCTTGAGCCTAGCTTCCCTCCTTGCCTCCTCCACTTTGTTAGAATGAGTGCTCCTTGGTTCTCCTTAAGTCTCCAAAGTTGAAGACCTTTAAAGATCCTCACCCACTAGAGTAGTGAGAAGGATGAAGGAATAACCAAAAGGGTGAGAAGATGATTAGCTAAACCCCCCCTTTGGTGGCCGGCCTTTTGAGTGTTGAGAGAGATATTTTCTTTTTCTCTTTTGTTGTTTTAACACTTCAAAAAACCCTTATGAAACTTTGTGCTATAAAGTTCCTTTTATAACCAAAAAGAAACAAGTCAACATTTGACTCTCTCTCTCCCTCCTTTGGCCGGCCCCTTTAGTGTTGTTTGGGCTTTGGGCTTTTATTATTTCAAGTCATCCTATGCTTGAATAAAAGCCCAATGGGTTTAGGCCCAATGGGCCCAATTAGACCCGAACTTTTCTTTAAGCCCAAAACGATCTTTTATCGCTTTTATGATTTGTTTAGACATTCTAATTAATCACAACACTTAATTAATCCAATTAATTATTTCCATCATCCATTAGTTACTCACTACAAGAGTGTATTGGTGAACAATCATTTTAGGTTCTAATTAGCAAGGCAGTGATGTGATTGACGCCAATCCAATTGACTATTTTTAATCCAATCACTTAGTGAATTAAAACTTACTTTTAATTCACCTTCTTCTTTGACGACTACATTTAATCATCTAGAAGAACTCACAAGTCATGAGTGACATCTAACCATATATCATGGCTACCCAAGTTAATGTAGAATTTGTTCGGAGAACCTATTCAGTTGGAATTACAATATAATTCGATCCTTCTCTAAAACAATACTCTCAATCACATTACTAGGGTATGGATATATTATGTCAAACCCCTAATGTGATTATTCCTTCTTATATGATTCATTTGAGTCGTATAGGAATGCTTTCCTTTATTACGCTCGATACTTCGACCGAAGATTCCCGAATCATATCTTAGAGTATTCATCCTCTCTTAACGAGGATTAGAGATTCCTTATTGCGCATTCACTTGCCTCCATGACTAAGTGGCTTAACCCCAACTATGCCGTGGACACCCGCGGATGGAGTGACTTTGACATAATCAAATATCAAGTACCTAACCACAAGACAACTATGATGCCTCAGGTTAAAGGACTACTTACATTATTCCAACCATTAGAGTTACTTGCTTGACATGTGAGTAGACCTCCATGACTAAGTAGGCCTCAGGTTAAAGGACTACTCATTCTCTTAATGAGCACCTACATACCTGTCTTAGTGTCACTACACGAATGGGACGAGACTTTCCATCCTTCCAATTGAAGCGGACATAGTATGTACCGGTCTATGCATTGTCAGTATCCCTCCGACAATCCTATGACTAGGAACCTTTTGGACATGAGGGTTATGTGAAGAAGGTCTCTGTAGTCTAACATCATTAGATTACTTCTTCCATCAATCCATTGTCCATGGATTCACTATTTAGGACATATATCGTGTGTTGAGATAGTCCTAATTAGTATCTTTGCCATTTGATGTACAAGAATCATCTATACATCCATTCATTGTCCTGAAAGGTTTCTTCCAAAGATTGACTTTCAGGGCATATTTCCAACAATTTTTGGATTTAAATAATCAGATGAAATAAATCATTTCTGCCAGGTGTTGACACGTGTCCTGTTTGATGACTTTTCCGATTTATTTTGATTTTTCGTTTAGTCACACGCTACGTGTAAAATTTATGTGACACGTGAGCTTTGAAATTGTAACTATTGGTCAACATTTATTTCACCGAAATTTCAATGTCTACAACAGCGGCGATCCCTTTGAAGCATTCCCGTGGCTCTCATTCCACTACTCCTCAAAACTTTCAATCTCTTTTTTCTCTATTTATTTTCTAGAAGAAAAAAAAACCATCTTTGCAGAAAATGTTTAAATTTTTTTTGGAATTCTTGCCCTTCCCTAAAGTTTTCTTTTTGGGTTTGGTCCTCAGGTCGCGAATCTAAAAAGGTTTTCGCAGTGGAGATTGGTTCTACAACAACAACAAGTGGCGTCACATTGGAGCAGCTGCTCGACAAGAATCCTTACAACACTGACATCTTTTCCGATCCCGAAAATTACGTCAACGAGCAGGTATGTATCGCTGTGTCTTTATTGATGGAAATCGATACTTGGGTTTGATTAATTTCGATTGAATGATTGGTAACTTGGTTGTTTTACATTTCTTCGTAAATCGATATTTGGGTTTAATGCCAATCTCTACCTTCTTTGCCTCTATCAGGTAAATTTGATTGTTGAGTTTTTGTTTTTCTTTGTTTTTTCTTTTAGATTAGATTTTGATTTAGAGTCAATACATAAGTGATTTGTTTTTTCTATTGTGTTTTGTTTTGATTTGAAAATTACTACAAAAGTGAAATTTTTTTTATTTGAAAATCCATAGTTTTCTGCAAATTCGCTTAATTGGTCTTGAATTTTTTTAGTTGCCCTTTGTATTAGAATCCATAATTTATTGCGAAGCTAGACTTTGTTAGTTGGTTTTCAATTTATATTGTATGATTTACTGAAAATTTGAACTCTGTTAAATTGGTTTGTGTTTTTAGATTCCGTTAATTATTTATTTTATTTAATCAAAAATTGAAATAGGCTTTTTTTGTTTTTTTTTAATTATTAATGGTTAGTGGTGTTGGTTATGAGCAAAACAAATCTGCTTTTTTATTATGGGAGTTTCAATGTCACTTTTATCCAACACTACTGTCATTTTTTTTATTTGTAAACGCTTTCCTTTTTCTTGGCAGATTAAGGGAACTAACCAACAACAAAAGCCTTTTCATGACGCTAGCAATGCTGTCGGTTCTTCTATCCACCACTACATGAGTTTCTGTCGGATTTTTCCTTAATATCCAACAAGAATTGGTTTTTCTTGTCGCTTTCTAAAATGACACTACTAGGTACTTTTGTTGTAGTGTTGTGTAGGTCCACTTGTGTCCTTTCTTGGGATGACGCGACCAAGCGCCTTGCTCGGCCCCCGGAGTTGGTGGGGACTCATAATCGAGCACTTCTCTTGGCAACCATTATGTCCCTTCGTAGGAGAAATTTTTAGTTGTGACAAGAACATAAGTAGTACACTACGTGTTTTAATAAGAGTGGTAGAAAATTTTATTTTTTAAGTTATTAACTTTTTAGCACACATATCCCACCATTTGTATAGTAACACGTAATGTATCATCTTGTGTAACAGTTACACTGACAAATCTCTCCCTTCGTAGGTCTATATTCCCTTGTATGGCTACCACGTGGCATGAAGTTGATGCCTGACTAGGCTACCCTTTATGTTCCTACAGCCTTGTGCCCAAAAGTTGTTAGTGGCAAACTTGCCCTCTAGTGCTCGGAAGGTGTTTGATAAAGAAGTGCTCAGCTCGATTGCTAATTAGACATCGGGAGGCCATGGGCTCCTTAAAGCGCTCGGCTTCATCTTTCCATGCTCATTGGACTTGTGCTTTCTTTGGGGCAGTGTTCATTTGCCCATATTCCTTTGGGCCTATCTGGATCAGAATGAACCCTGCTTTAACAAGTCCCCTAACTCCTTGTCCAAGGGTCCTTCTTGGGTAGGGAGTTGCATGAGTCGGTCGGATTCGGGGGTGGCTGTTAGGCATTGCGTCATACACCCGGAATGGTGGGCCTTTGGCGGTTGGTTCCTTCTTTTGTGAGTGCTTGGCTAAGAATTCCATTAGTCACGAAATTTTGAGTGGGGACCTAGTGTTGTTAGAAGTGGGCGCTTGCTCAATTTGAGTCCGCCGCGAGTTGGTGGCTGAATCGAGGCGTCTTCACATTAAATGCGCCGCAGACATGCGTGGCCTTGTAGGCTGCGAAGTCCTTTCAGGTCCCTTCCATTTCAAAAGCAAAGCTACCGAGTCGCCACGTGTCGTGATCCAATCGTTTTGGCACCTCTTCTATGAATGGCTGGGATCGTCTGGTCATGTCTAAAAAGACTTTCTTAGGAGTAATTTCAAAATTTTATAGTCGCTTCAGCTAGACTGCCATTTTTCGTACTGCGTCCTCCTCTGTTACCTCAAATTGTGTCCAAAAGCCTTGGAATTTTGCAGCCGATTCCTCTCAACTTAGTTTCCCATGTATGTGCTTTCTCCTGCTTTTAATTGGTTTGTTTTTGCAAAGATTTCTGTTTTCATTTAGCAATTCTACAATGTTAGTTTTCGAACGATCCGTCGGGGACCAACTCTAGTGACAAGCATCAGACGAGAGAATTCTCTTCCCTTGTGTGCGAGCAATTATCTCATCTTTGCGGATTCTCACTCTTTCACAGGATTTCGATTATTATTCAAAATGGCGCTTGGCTTGGGCATGATTGGAGATTTACCTGCTCTATGTCCATGCAAAAACATTGTGCAAATTGAGGGAAAGTTCTGAAATATATAACCAATCAATGTATATAACAAATTTCTATCATCAATACAAGGTGCTTGAACGTACTTGTCCTTTGAACACTAGAATAGTCATTGGAAAATCTCCGTGCAGGGCAAGAGGGCAAGAGGGCAAGAGGGCAAGATAGTTGGTATAAAATAGCTACGCCTCGAGGTCCAGTTGCTTAATTGCTTCTTCAAGTCTTCCACACCCTAATGGTGCCATCAACAGACGAACTTATCATGCAGTTGTCCTTTGGGTGATAACTGACACTTGTGACCTATAAAAGAAAATTCAACCAACTTTTGTTTAACATTGTATTCCAAACCATTATTACATGGAAAACAAAACTTGAACATTTTCGCAAACTAAGATGTCTAGTGTTATTGTCCTCAGGGGATGACTCATGATCGCTTCATTCAACAATCAACATGCATATTTCAACAACGGTATGGTTCTTCCCCCGGAACAGATCCTGGGCCACATAACAATACACACGGAGGAACAGGAAACATATATGGTCAAGGTCAAAATCAAATGTACATGTAAAAATTTTTATTCTTTAAACTAGTTTGCTTGAGAAAGAAGCATAGCAATGATAAAATGTTGCAACCAATAAACTACTATTAAACCCCTTACAATCACGATGAATGTTGCAACACAATTCCTCGACGAAGTTTGTCTTGAGATCATAGAATAGTTTTGTGACAGTTAAACTTTGACTATTTCACAATTTGGTCTTTTCAGTTTGTGTTTTCCATACCCACCATCGAAGTTTTAACTCGTTTTGCATTTTCTTTACCATTTCACTTTAAAACTAATACATTATGAAAGTACCCAGCAAGCAGCAAGCCCTTGAGACTCAGTCTCAAGTTATTGTGGAGTTTGCTCTGGGGAGAAAGCAAGTTCTTCAAGGACAGTCTGATTAATTCTATCTGAGGGGAGCATTTCGTAAGAGGGAGGACTAACCTCCATGATGTTTGTCTACTCTGACAATAAATCAGAACAAAAAGGATGACATATTAGTATGTACCAGTTCACAACAATATACAGAAAGAAAAAGCTTTACCAAAAGCTACCACAATTGAAGAGCAAAAAAATATAGAGAAAATTAAAAAAGAAGAACATGTTAGGATTTTGGCTCATAAAAGTTAGTGTCCTCTTTTGTTTAGGATTGTATTAGGGAAATTAAAGGTGCACCGATTCTTCTCCTGGACTAGGAAAGAATCATAGTTTCCTTGTACAATTAGATTAGGAATCCTGGAAGTCTAATTGGAATAGGTAAGAAAGTGTACTTTCTATTTCCATAAATAGAAAACTTAATCAGAAAACAGGCATGCAAACCACACCCTATACTTATAAAAAGGGTGCGGCAATGCTAGAAATTTGGGAGAAAAAGCCAGAAATAGTCGAGGGACAAAGTGGGATTAATTCTAGGATTTTGCAAAAGTACTGTAACTCTATTATTAATCAAAGAAGCCATGGTTTCTCTACCCAAGGAAATCACAACTGGACGTAGGCAAAAGTTCTGCCGGACCAGTATAAATCTTGTGTGTTTCTAGTTATTCTCTAATTTTCTAAGTGTAGTCTATTGTAGGATACATCAAAGAGCAAGATCCAGAGGAGAGTCAAAATTATAACAGAACAATTAACAAGGAATCACAAAGAAATACACCTTAAAAAGAAGAAAAATATCAGAACTGAAACAATATGATGAAAGGCAGCTGATTATTCTTAAATTTGTTGACAATCTTATTCAATTTGGCTGGATTAGTCACACGTACAACTTTATACACAAGAAACAGGAAGAGGCGCTATGAGCATTCAACATCAACATTATTTTAAAAGTAAAAACACAATGATTGGAAAAGAAAAATAAGCTTTACCACTGATGAATGCGCTCTGAAACTTGTTGCCACAGATGCATCTACCAGATCCCAAAAGAAAATGTAACCATCCTCCGACCCACTAGTTACATGGGCATCGGTATTGGTAAGGCAACAATCCAATTTGTAAGACTGGTACAGAAATAACCAATTAAAATGATAAGTCATGAACAAGAGAGTAAAACTTTCGTAGTACCCTATGTCAAATATTGCAAGATCACCACTAAATACGGAGAAAAAGTGACCAAAAGAGCCGAGAACACGCATGAAGGGGATGGTATAGTAATAAAAATCACAAGAGGAGTCACAGTACACAGCTGCATACTAACCTTACAAGTGTGTCCTTTGTATTCTTGAAGCAATTCACCAGAGGTTCTATCATAAGAAACAGTTAGTGAATGGAGCGTGCATGCAAATTAAGCAAGTTACACATCTACAATAAGTAAACTCAAATGTATACCTATCAATAAGGCGTAAAGTTGAATCTAAGCAGCCAGCCAGTACACAGTTACCGTCATTTGACATTGAGATGCAGTTTACAGGTTGCCCCAAGTCATCGGATAGTTCTCTATGTAATACAACATTAAATATCGTCACAATAAGCTCACGAAATTTCTAATTAAACTTCGGTGTGTCTACGTATTAGCATTTTCACAAAGTAACAAAGCGGTACAGCTGAACTAAAAACATGGGGTTTTTCGTCTCTGAATTTTCAGGGCAATGTAACAACATTACCTCCCAATACGCATGTCAAATGTTCGAACAGTTCCATCAACACTTGCACCAATAATCTCGGTCTTTGTCAAACAAACAGACATTACACTATCTGTAAATGTGTCAATTATCTGAATTGGTTCAATGCTGTGAGATCTGCAGTCCCAAGCACGCAACGACTGATCGAAACCAGCGGAGACAACAACCGACGAATACTCATTGAACTTGACAGCATTCACCTCCCCTTCGTGTCCCCGAAACTTTCGAATCACTCGACCCGTGGCCACATCCCAGTAAAATATTTGTCTATCACCTCCGCAGGAACACAATTTGGAATTGTCCCTAAACAACAATTTACATGTTTTCATCGGAATTTGGAAATTTGGGTTCAATCAAAAAGCTCGAAAGACAGAAGGACAACATTAAAGTTCGAGACTTACGAGGTCACATGAACGTCGCGGACTTCACGGCCGTGGGACTTGTAGGTCTTGATGTGGATGCCGCGGTGAGGGTTCCATAGTCGGATGGTTCGGTCTTTGCCGGCGCTGAGGCAGTAGTTTCCATCGCTGTTGAACCTGGCGGCTAATACAGCGCCCTCGTGCCCTCTCAGCACGATTGCCTCTTTCGTTGGCAATTCCGATTCGCTCATCTCCCACTTCGACTCCCTCCTTCTCTGCTACCTCTTCGCTGCTGCTTTTTCTGGGTTTGCGTCTGGACTATTTGAGTTGGGCCTAAAGTCAGCTTTGTTTTTGGGCTCACATTTTCTTTTTTGAGACCAGTGAACTTAAATGATTTCTATTTGCATCCCAAACTGAGTTGAGATAGTCCCCAAATCTCACTGTTAGGAGTTCAAGAACCAAGAAATCTGGACCACTTAAATTGAATTCTCTAGCTCTCATGAATCCATTCCGCTGGCCACCATCTCACACAAAAACAAGTGTCCTTATCTCTCTCTTTGAACAATCTGAATTTTAAGGTCCTCGGGCTTTGGACAATGAGATCTGAAGAGGATCTCAACTCCCCAAACTAATCTTTGTGCCTATTGCAAACATGTGTCTGGTTAAGTTGGCTAAAACAATGTACTTTTATTGTATCCAAGTTTAAATCTAAAATGTAGAAGATTACTATACTTGATTAAGATTTTGGTGGTTTCTTAAACAATAATTTGTTCTAGAAATGCTAGCTATATTTCCCTAGTTGCCTTTCCCGTTCAATTGTTTTTTCTTTTTGTCAAATGATTTTAGATTGTTTTGTCACGCAAATTTCATTATAACTTAAAAATCAATATTTAATGTACTGAAAAAATTATTTATTTGATTTTCACATATGTCCCTCATTAATCTACCAACTTTTAGTTTACACTACATACTTTTATTTGTTGTGGCCTAATTTCTCTGAGAGAGGGTGCGGCAAAGAGAGAGAAGAGAGAGTTGAGGAATTTCTAGGATGTGTATTTTTCATTTCTTGTGCTTTTATTTATAGTAAAATGGAAAGGATTACTTGCCTTACAAACAATAGAATAAAAAAGGAATAACATATTGTAGTATCTAAATACAATTTCCTAATGAATTATACAACCACTCATGTGCTAGAATTTATGTCACAACAGTCCCCCTTAAGTATGTAAATATTCAAATAGATGTTGCATGGAATCTTCAAGGATGATGATGAAGTAGTTGATAAAGTCATCTCGTCTAGTTAGCAGAATGAGCGAATGCAAGTCTCAAAACAAACGGAATGAATGCATAAAAGGTAACACTCACAAACCTCGCTATGGTAAAATCGTAGGTAGGATAAAAACCCATAGACTAAGGAGAAAATGAGAACTTGCATTTAAGGATGGGCAATGGTTATGGCGGGCGGGTAACCGTAGTTATTTACCTATAACCGTTTATGCTCATACCCGCATAACCATTTACCCGTTGGACAATTGCCTAAACGGTTATACCCATACCCATAACCATTTATAAACGGTTAACCATACCCATTTAACTGTAACCCATTAATACCCGTTTACACATTTACCCTTTTTAACCTGTTTGTCTTTTTTTTTAGAGAAAAAATAAAACAAAAGGATCAATCAAATCAGTCATATATTCATAAAGTTTAAACCAGTTATAATAACAAAAAGTTCCCCACATAAGACATTCATCCAAAACAAACTAGGGAGTTACGTGCACCAAAGTTTATATTTATGATACCGATTATAAGAAGGGTATCATGAATATATTACCAATTTAGATGAAATGTTGTAATATATTCATGATACCGATTTAGAATTTTGACTGGCATCTTGAGGCTATCATTGATTTTCTGACCTTAAAAGTAAATTCTTGGAATATGTGGTGGAAGCAGGGCATATATTTGTGCGAATTCGAGTAGCATTTGTCAAATATTTGGATGAATGTCTTATATGGCTTGTTGTAATGTTGAAATGTTTCTGTTCGTACCATACTTGACCAATCCCGAAACTACCGAGCACCGGCCAACGCTATACTGTCAAGGACCCAGAAGAGTTCCCCTCCGACCAGGAGGCCAATCACTACTCGACACGTGTCAAGATTAGAAGCCAATCAGAGCGCAGCACGTGTCAACATCAAGAACCAATCATAACATGACACATGTCAATGTGACAAAGCTACAAGTTTTTCTATAAATAGGGGTCATTCCCCCACAATATTGCCTAATGCCATTTTGTGTTAAATCATTCACAAGAACTCACTAAATTGAGAGCTTGATCCTTTGTACTTGTGTAAGCCCTTCACTACTAATAAGAACTCCTCTACTCCGTGGACGTAGCCAATCTGGGTGAACCACGTACATCCTGTGTTTGCTTCTCTGTCTCTACTCATTTACGTACTTATCCTCACTAGTGATCGAAGCAACCAAGCGAAGGTCATAAAACCTGACACTTTCTGTTGTACCAAAGTCTTCGCTGATTTTGTGCATCAACATTTGGCGCCGTCTGTGGGAAACGACACTTATTCCTACTCTCTTCAGCTGTGTCAAGCTGGTTTCTATCATTCGTACACTTTCTTTTGATCAGGCATCCCTCTCCAACATGGGAAGCGAAGGAAGCCACAGCACACAGAATGACACCCCCCTTGCACATAGTGCGAAACAACGAAAGAAGGAAGGAAAACGAGTTCTTCTTCAAGCGAAAGTCGATGAGTTGGAAGCTCAGAACAACAAGATAGCAATGAGGAATGAGGTCCTCCAGGAGCAATATGAGAAGCTCTTCGAGACACTCCACGAAGCTAGGCAAGCTCAGACACGCGAGCTTGTTGCCCCCGTGGAAGTCAACCATCAACTGGGTGCCCTTCAACATGGAGGGTCACATGCATTCGACATAGATATCCCTGATAGGGAACAGATTACCCCTCGACTTGATAATCAACATGAGGCTTCTCTTAACCCAGTTGCTTCGACCCGAACCATGAGAAGTGGAGGGAGACACCTCTTTGCTGAAGGGGCAGAAGGATCGAAAGCCGTCTTTCGCGATTGTCGGGATTTCCTGAAGCAACGTCGAGAGAATTCCATCCATATAAGCTCAAAGATTAATGACCCAAGGATTTCTGAGAGACTCGGTCCCCTGCCACGGCCCAAGCCGGCCACCAATTTGGGGAAGGGGCAACAAGTCCTAGAGAAACATGAGGGTACAGGGGACTCAGAGGTGTTCCGACAGACATACCCTGGAAGCCAGTACAGCGAGTCCAGGGAAAAATCACATGCCCTTGATCAAACCTTCCTAATTCCAATAGGAGATGGAGATTTACGAAAGAAAGCTCCAGTGACACATAACTCCGCTCAGGACCCCCTTGTCCTACAACTTCTTGAGGAAGTAAACAAGTTGAAGGCTGAACGTCAGGCTGAAATACCTGACTGGAACCAACCCAGGCCTGGCCCTCTTACAAGGAGGATCCTCAACACCCCCCTTCAAGCAAAGACAAAGCAAAAGCTTGGCTTGCAACTTTATACTGGAAAAGAGGACCCGATTGAGCACCTTAACCTCTTCGAGTCCACCATGGCATACCGGATGCACACCGACGAAGAGCGATGTCTTCTCTTCCCCTCCACCCTCTCTAGTGGAGCTCTAAATTGGTATTGTCGTCTTACACCTGAGACGGTAGACTCATTTGAGGAATTGAGGAAACTATTTGTTTCCCAACACATTTTCCAAACCGATCGCTTGCACTCTGCAGATGACTTGTACACTATCCGCCAGAAGCCAGACGAGTCATTACGTATGTATGCTGGCCGCTTCAGCCATGAATACTCCCGGTGTGCCGAGGCAGACGACAAGACTGCCCTCAAAGCCTTCACGGCAGGCCTACGTGATTGTTTCTTTAAATACATGATCAATGCCAATACTTGGAAGACTTACTCTGAGGTGATGGCGCAGGCTTATAACCATGCCTCCGCCGAGGCAAAGACATATCAGGAGAAACCCCCTACAACCATCCTTTATCAACAAGTGGGAGGTGGAAGCCAGACTCACCTAAATGAGAAGACCTCGACTTTCCAAACAGCAGTGGCACCTCCCCATGCCTTGCATAATGCTTCACCGAATCAACAGACATATCAATTTCAAGGCAAGAGGAAGGATTTCCATCCTCACCACTCTCCTTTCAGTAAAAAGAGTAAGGGACACTATCCCGATAACCAAGGGTATCACCACAATAACGCTCGCCCCCAGGCAGTCAATGCAGTGGGTCAAACCCGCGTCAAGATACCCCCTACCCCAAGGTATGAGACATACACGCCCTTGAATGCCACATGCGCGGCCATTTACCCCAGCATAGCTCACCTGATACCAAAGCCAAAGCCGAGGCACCCAGATTACACGCCTCCGAATAACGCGGGCATGTTTTGTTGCTACCATGAGCATAACGGCCATGATAGCGAGAAATGTATCATCCTCCGTGATCGTATTGAAGCTTTGGCACGAGAAGGAAAAATTGATCAATTCCTTCTTCACCCTCAAAGGGATAACCGTAACCAACGCCAGGTGAATGTCATATATTCCATAAGCGGCGGCACACCCATATCTGAATCTTCCAATAGGGCCATGAAAAACAGTGAACGAATTCTGAGGCCTGGTCACCAAGTGTTTCACGTGGAAGACATCAGGGGAGGGAAGTATCAAAAGCCTAACTGGGATCCGATATGTTTCTACCCTGAGGAAGAAAGAGGCATCATCTACCCTCATAACGACCCATTGATCGTGGAGGCTCACATAGCCAACTTTGATGTTCGGCGAATCCTCGTAGACACAGGGGCTTCGGTCAATATCATGTTTGCCGAAGCTTTCAGGGCACTCAGTGTAGCTGAACACTTGCTCGATCGCTCGATTTCTCCTCTGATAAGCTTCTCCGGTGATATCGTGCAACCCTTAGGGAGCATACATTTACCCTTTACTATTGGTACAGGCCCTTACACGGCTACCATTACCACTAACTTCCTAGTGGTTGACTGCCCAACGGCATACAATGTCATCTTTGGGCGCACAGGCATCAATGATCTCAAGGCTATGGTATCCACGCATATGCTGTTGATGAAATTTCCAACCCCCCATGGCAACGGCTACATCAGAGGAGATCAGCTTAGTGCACGATCATGTTACAACACTTCAGTCAAACAACAACACCTGTCTGTCCCCAAAGAGACTCTCTCTATACATAACCAAGTCGTAAAGACCAGCCTAGATGAAGCGAACTTGGATCTTCCTGATAGCAACAGTCAACCCGACGACCCTCGAGATGACTCCTTCACCCAGCAAGCACAACCCGCTGAAGAGTTAGAGAATGTCTCTATCTCCAAAGACCATCCAGACCGCATGGTAAAGATTGGCACTACTTTGTCACCACCCCTTCGGTTTTCGCTGATCTCCTTTTTGCAAGAGAACGCCGAGGTCTTCGCTTGGTCATATAAAGATATGCCGGGCATCTCTCCCGATATCATCTGTCACCACTTGAGTATTGATCCCAAGACCAAACCAGTAAAACAGAGGCGAAGATCTTATGATGTTGAGCGATACGAGGCGATGAAAGCAGAAGTTGAAAAACTCAAGGACATAGGCTTCGTCCGTGAAGTCAATTACCCAACATGGGTAGCAAATGTTGTCCTTGTTAAGAAAAATCCGACCAAGGAAAGTCTCCTGCTTCAAAAGGTCTTGTGGAGAATGTGTGTCGACTACACCGACCTAAACAAAGGATGCCCGAAGGATAGTTTCCCTCTTCCTCTCATTGATAGACTTATAGACTCTACGGCAGGGTGTGAGCTCTTGAGCTTCATGGACGCTTATTCAGGATACAACCAAATCCTCATGAACCCCTCAGACCAAGAACATACGGCTTTCACTACTGACAGGGGACTGTATTGCTATAAGGTCATGCCTTTCGGCCTAAAGAATGCAGGAGCAACTTATCAAAGACTGGTCAATTCAATGTTCGCCGAACAGATTGGGAAGAGCATGGAAGTTTACGTTGATGATATGCTAGTCAAGAGCAAACATGCTGACCAACACATCACCAACCTATCTGAAACTTTCACCATTCTAAAGAGGTATCGAATGAGGTTGAACCCCAACAAATGTGCCTTCGGCGTGGGCTCTGGCAAATTCTTAGGCTTCATGATTAGCCAACGAGGCATTGAAGCTAACCCTGAAAAGATCAAAGCAATCCTCGACATGAAAGAACCAATAACTTCAAAAGACATCCAAAGCCTTACTGGCAAGGTGGCAGCCTTAACCAGATTCATCTCTAAGGCCACAGACAGATGTGCTCCTTTCTTCAAAGCACTCAAGGGAAATAAGAAGTACATTACATGGACGGAGGAATGTGCCAAGGCATTCAGGAACCTCAAAGAGTACATGAGTAAAGCCCCTCTGCTCTCCAAACCAGAAGTTGGTGACACTCTCATCATCTATCTATCGGTTTCGGCTTCAGCAGTCAGTTCTGTTCTTATTCGAATGGACAGTGGTGTCGAACGGCCCGTCTACTACGCTAGCAAGGCCCTATAAGATGCGGAGACACGATACTCCAACATTGAGAAATTAGCTCTAGCATTGGTCATGTCTGCTCGGAAACTTCGCCCTTATTTCCAAGCACACGCCATCATCGTGCTTACCAATCACCCTCTTCGACAGATACTCCAGAGTCCTGACACGTCTGGACGAATGATCAAATGGGCGATAGCATTGGGTGAGTTTGACATCTCCTACCAACCAAAACCAGCCGAAAAAGGTCAAGCAGTAGCAGATTTCATCGCCGACTTCACATATCCTGTTGACATTGCTTCTACACCTGAAGCAGTAGCTTCATTACCATCGGAAGCTCAGAAAGTAGAATCAACGACCTCAGCATGGAGTCTGTATGTTGATGGCTCATCCAACCAACAGGGCTGTGGAGCGGGACTAGTCTTGACTACGCCCGACAAAGTAGCAATGGAGTATGCTCTTCGTTTCAAATTCAAGGCATCAAACAATGAGGCCGAGTATGAAGCCCTTCTAGCAGGATTACGTTTGGCCAAACACCTCGGGGTTAAACAAATTGATATTTTCAGTGACTCCCAATTAGTGGTCAACCAGGTTACCAACAACTTTGATGCTAAGGACAGCTCCATGGCAGCATATCTTGCGCAAACACAACTTTTGCTCAAGCACTTCCACTACCAGATCACCCAAGTTCCTCGAGCGGCAAACAGTCATGCAGACGCCCTGGCTCGCCTCGCCTCGGCTGTGGAAGACAAGATTGGAAGAAAAATTCATGTCGAACTGTTGGCAACACCAAGCACCATGGCCGCAGAAGTATGCAACTTACAACAGGGGGATAGTTGGATCACCCCGATCTATAATTTCCTTGCTCATGGCACCCTTCCAAATGATAAAGTCCAGGCTAAGCAAATTCGATACAAGTCTATCCGCTACCTGATCATCAATGATCAACTCTATAAGCGAGGTTTTAGCCTGCCATACTTAAGGTGTCTTACGCCTGCCGAGGCGGAAATCGTCCTTCGGGAAATACATGAGGGAGTCTGTGGAGATCATGCTGGATCTCGGTCCCTAGCACACAAGACTTTTCGCCAAGGATATTACTGGCCAACACTCCACCAGGATGCCATCAAAGTATCCCGCTCATGTGACAAATGTCAACGATATGCGACTATTCCTCATTCCCCTCCAGAGCCTCTTACTCCTATGATCAGCCCTTGGCCCTTCGCCCAGTGGGGACTTGATTTGATCGGCCCAATGCCGGCAGGGAAGGGCAAAGTCTGTTACGCAGTCGTTGCAGTGGACTACTTCACAAAGTGGGCCGAAGTAGAACCCTTGGCAACCATTACTGAGGCAAAGATAGAAGACTTCGTGTGGAAGAACATCCTTTGTAGATTCGGCATTCCCAATGCGATAGTCACTGACAATGGGCGACAGTTTGACAACAAGAAGTTCAGGTTGTTCTGCTCTAAGTTCAACATCAACTTATGCTTTGCCTCTCCAGCTCATCCCCAGTCTAATGGACAAGTTGAGGCCATCAACAAAATAATCAAGCGCACTTTGAAAACCAGCTTGGACAAAGCTAAAGGCTGTTGGCCAGAATTTATACCCCAAGTTCTTTGGTCATATCGCACTTCATATCGGACTTCAACAGGAGAAACTCCATTCTCACTTGCCTTTGGCACAGAGGCGGTTGTCCCTGTTGAGCTCGAGCAAGCAACATTCCGAGTCCAGAACTACATTCAAAGTGAAAATGACAAACAACTCACCCTCAACTTGGATTTAGTCGAGGAACACAGAAACCAAGCTCACTTGAGGAATGTCGCCTACAAGCAGCGCATCTCCAACTATTATGACTCTAGGGTCAAGCCTCGTTCTTTCAAAATAGGAGACTGGGTCTTAAAGAAAAGATTACTCTGCGACAGAGTCCCGAGTGAAGGCACACTTAGTCCAAACTGGGATGGACCGTATGAAGTCATTGGCATCAGTCGCCCTGGCTCTTACACACTTAGAAGCTCCGATGGCAAGACCCTTGGCCATCCATGGAACGCTGATCACTTGAAGTACTACTACAAATAGACTCACGATGTACAAGTGTTGAGCTATAGCCGTTCGGCATCCTATGTAATGAAGGCCATTTGGCAATGAATTCAATAAAGAGGTAATTTAGCCAACTCAGCCCTCACTCTTTTACATTCATAGCAAGCGATGTCGGAACCCTTCTCAATCAGAAAGCAATCCGTCTTCCACAGTCACTACAAAACAAGCAAATGAAGACCGTGTCAAGCGCCAAAAAAATAAAAAAAAAAATAAAATAAAAAAAAAAAAAAAACAGCTTCATCCAAAAAGCTTCACCCGAAAAGCTTCACCTCCAAAGCTTCACCCACAAAGCTTCACCTAAAAAGCTTCACCCACAAAGCTTCACCCAAAAAAAAAAACTTCACCCGAAAAGCTTCACTTAAAAAAGCTTCACCTACAAAGCTTCACCTAAAAAATCTTCACCTAGAAAGCTCCCTCTACATACTTTCACCATCAAAGCTTCACCATCAAAGCTTCACCTAGAAAGCTTCATCTACAAAGCTTCACCATCAAAGCTTCACCTAGAAAGCTTCATCTACAAAGCTTCATCTACAAAGCTTCACCATCAAAGCTTCACCTAGAAAGCTTCAACACCAAAGCTTCACCTACAAAGCTTCAACACAAAACTTTGCTCCAAATAAACAAATTTTGTTCACAAAACCCAAGATGCCCTTGAACTTGTACAAAAACACTTGGGTAAACATAAACATTTTTTGTTTTACACCCACAAGGGCCCAAAATTTTCCTTCTTATTTATTCACTTATATATGTTCCCAAACATATTATAATAGATCCAACAACAAGCCAAAGTCCCAAGTTTCATAATGGACAAAAGTACAAGCAATTCATCAATACTGAAGGTGCTACAAAAATTGGAATCTGCCCCAAAATAGAAATCCAACCCAAGAGACTTTTTCTCTCTCTCCCTCTTCCGCCTCCTTTCATCTATCAAATTTCTGCAACCTCTGCTCTTCTCCAATGGAGCTGAATTTTAGACACCCTATAGTTCTTGAGCATATGAACAACTTTCAAGAAGGAACCATTTCTGTTTGAGCGACGGAAATTACAGTGTTGAAGCTCCAAACATGATAGTCGGCTTCTTGCAGATTTCGAAGCTGTTGTGATGTTTCGAAGATCTGGAAATATTTAACCGTTAGTTCATCCTGAATTTTTGATATGTTATGAAAGAGTCGATGAGGAACAACTTCAATGAAGAAAGCATACCGATCTGAACAAGAGAAAATGGAGTTTCGAAGCTCACAACAAATCTGACGGGTTGACAGAAAAATAATAACCAGTCATTCATCATACCTGGATTTCTGGAGTTATACTGCTCCGAGGGATCTCAAATTTGGATATGTTGTAGTTCACGAGCTGAGGAACAACTTCAATGAAGAAAGCATACCGATCTGAACAAGAGAAAATGGAGTTTCGAAGCTCACAACAAATCTGACGGGTTGACAGAAAAATAATAACCAGTCATTCATCATACCTGGATTTCTGGAGTTATACTGCTCCGAGGGATCTCAAATTTGGATATGTTGTAGTTCACAAGCTGAGGAACAACTTCAATGAAGAAAGCATGCTGATCTGAGCAAGAGAAAATAGAGTTTCAAAGCTCACAACAAATCTGACGGGTTGACAGACAAATGATAAACAGTCACTCATCATACCTGGATTTCTGGAGTTATACTGCTCCGAGGGACCTCAAATTTGGATATGTTGTAGTTCACAAGTTAAGGAACAACTTCGATGAAGAAAGTATGTTGATCTGAACAAGAGAAAATGGAGTTTCGAAGCTCACAACAAGTCTGACGGATTAACAGAACATTGATGAACAGTTACTCATCATACTTGAATTTCTGAAGTTGTACTACTCCGATGGATCTCAAATTTGGATATGTTGTAGTTCACAAGATAAGGAAAAACTTTCATGAAGACGACTTTGCAATCTAAGCTATAGAGAAAGGTGTTATCTTGCATCCACTCAGGCTGATTAGTGGAAACGAAAAGCAATTCCACCAAAGAAAAGATGAAAAAGAGAGAAAAGCTACTAATTGCACTTGATCTTGTCTAGTCAATAGCATGCAGCATCAAACACACAAAAGTTGGAAATATTTTTAGATAAAGCATATACGAATGTGTGACATCGAAACAAGGATTCGTTACTTTGACAAATTAGTAACACGCGAGACACCTCATTTGGCAACTCTCTTCGCCTGAAGACTTGGGGGACTCCCACCATATGCTACTGCACCTTGATACTCGGCAGTCTCACAACCACTCAGTGACTTGGATTTTTCAAGTCTCCAACCGAGAAGTTTTCCTCACTCGGGAAATTAAGGGAACACTACCTCAAACTACATGCTTCACTCACAAAGCTTCAACAATACAGGTTTCAACAAAAGCAAAAATTCAAAGAACTTTATGAAGAAGGCTTTGGTGTATTTAACACAATATGTTGAAATGAAGCAAAGCTTATTTATTAATATTTTCGATAAGCCACAAATATGTACATATACATGAGTCAAAATAAACAAACAAAAGGGAGCCTTCACAAAGGTTGCTTAGGGGAAGTCTCAGCAGTCGGTAGAGCCCCAGAAAGAGAAAGCACCGGAGGGTGGTTATCCGGAGCCTCAGTACTTGACAAAACCCCAGAAGGAGGAGGCATTGGAGGTTCATCATTTGAAGCTTCATTACCAGGTACAACCCTAGAGGACGAAGGCAATAAATGCCTTTGGAACAAACCCACAAACCGCTGATGATCAAGTAAAACCTTACCATCAGATTCCTTCATCTGGTCAAGCTTCCTCTTCATGTTTGTAGCATAGTCATGGGCGAGCCGGTGCAACTGCTTATTCTCATGCTTGAGCTCTCTAATCTCCTGTTTGAGACTCATCACTTCAGCAGCCAATGATTCAACTTGGCGGGTTCTAGCAAATAGGCGTTGGGCCATATTAGACACAGAACCTGCACACTGAACACTAAGAGCCAGAGAGTCCTTAACAGCCAACTCATCAGACCGTTTGGAAAGTAGTCTGTTATCTTTGGGAGTGAGAAGGTTCCTGGCCACCACTGCAGCGGTCATATCATTCTTCATCACAGAATCCCCAACGGTAAGAGGACCAGTAGGGGATATGAAGGATGGGCGCCATATGTTGTCTGGAGAAGGCGTGGCTGTCTCTTCTCTAAGGTTCAAGTCAAAACGACGGTCGGAGGGTCCAGACATTTTCAAATGTGTTGAAGAAGGAAGAGGTCAGACAAATCAAGATCTTAGAAGTGCAAGAAATGAGCTTCTACTGGTAGAGATTCAAGTGTGCTGTGGAACTTAATGCCAGCCTCTATAAAAATCTGCACTCGACGGAGCTTCAGAAATCGAAGAGGCGTTTGCTTTCTCAAAAGCTGGGCTGCTCAGAGACCACAAGGGCCGATCTCAGAAATCGAAGAGGCGTTTGCTTTCTCAAAAGCTGGGCTGCTCAGAGACCACGAGGGCCGATCTCAGAAATCGAAGAAGCACCTGCTTTTTCAGCCTCGTCAGCACCTGTCACATGCACACTCAGCTTTGCGGAAATTACGGGCAATCTGTCGAAGATTTCTGGTGAAGTAGAAAACACGTGAATCTTACTGTTCAATCACTGCTCTCCATATGCACCATCAACTCCTCGGGTACCACATATAACTTTGTCAAAGATCTCTGACAAAGTTTAGGCACGAGAATTTCGAAGTTCCAGCTACCCTACTATTACCCATAAGGGTAAAGGAACAGCACCACTGCTTGACAACTGGAAAGTCCCTATGTGTGTCGACCTCCGTGTTTTGCGGCAAGACAGGTTGGCAAGAACGTCCAACCTTTACTCACATTCGAGAAAAGACTCCCAACATAATTACTTTCTCAAAAACCGGAGTAGCACCGCTTTCCGAATCTCGAGAGTCAGATCCTCGACGGGATTGCTTGTTCGAAAACCGAAGAGGCACAACTCTCAGAACTTCGAGAGCCAGATTTCCTTAGATAAAGCTTGTCTGTAAGCTTCACACGTAATATCAGCTTTCCAGATACCACATACCACTTTTTCAAAGTGCTCTGACAAAATTAAAACACGTGAAGCTGGCAGCTCCCACTACATTGCTGTGACCAAGAAGGGTAAAGGAATAGCATTACTACTTGTTATTGGGAAATCCCTATATACATTGACCTCCCTCCTCAACGGACAGGCAAACCTGCAAAAATGCTCAACCCTTTCTCGCATTCGAAAAGGCACCCTCAACATAACCTCTCGAAATACTCAGCTTTATTTCCCCCCGATAATACCTCAGCAAATAAGCCACACCAAGAACAAGAGTATCTCATATCATCAGGGTCGAAAGCAAGAGTATCCCATATCATGCTTTCTCCCTGTCTTTGTCTTTGTCCTTGTCCACACCTGCAGGACAAGGAGAAAGAGAGCAGTCAGTCGGAACCTGAAATCAAACCTCCAATTTGGAACTGACTGCCTGGAGCCTTTGCCTGGTTGCTTACTTAGCATTGCTCTCGAGTACTCATCCTCAACTGCTGTCAAGGTCACGAATTCCACCGGCAAATACCTCATGACAGTTGATCAGATATTGGCTCTTTACACTGAAGCTGCCAAGCGTGGATGAGTCACTATGAAGGAATGTTCTGAAGGACCATTTAAATGCAAAGGTTGCACACCACTTCTGCCATGCAAAAGATTGAAGCAGAAGGTTAAACGGTGAGCTGAAACAGATCACTACAGCACGACACCTTTCCATACCACATTCATTATTCCGTCAACAGCAAAAGTATCCCATATCATCAAGGTCGAACGTACTCTAGATTTGATGGACTTGTTTTGACCCTCAAATTTTTGAGTCGGCCTTATACTCTGAAGGGCACCAGAAAACCCTCCAGCACAGTTCAAGAATAAGCCTGTGGAAAGTTACTTCTTCAAAAGCAAAAGTATCTCATATCATCTCTTATCCATTTGCTTCTCCTTATCCTGGCAGTTGAATGAGAGACAAGGAGAATGAGAACAATCAACCGGAAGCCGAAGTCAAACCTCTGATCCTGGGTTGCTTACTTGGAAGTTTGACTGCTTACCTTGTCTGTCACCTCTTTCGGCAGATCTCCTAGCTCGGCGACTTGGGGGACTCCTACTATAGGGTTTGTATCACACTTGACTAAGCCCGAAACTACAACTAAGCTTCAAGTGAAATTGATACATTACCTTGTGCGTCAACATCAGCTAAATACACCATTCCCGGATGGAGGAAAGGTACTTCCAGAGAAGGGCAGATGAAGATCAGACCACACTTCGGTACTTAGAAGTTTCGTGATTACTCAAGGGATTGGATCTTGCAAGTCCCCAACCGAGGAGTTTCCCTCACTCGGGAACTTAGGGGAGCACTGTTCGTACCATACTTGACCAATCCCGAAACTACCGAGCACCGGCCAACGCTATACTGTCAAGGACCCAGAAGAGTTCCCCTCCGACCAGGAGGCCAATCACTACTCGACACGTGTCAAGATTAGAAGCCAATCAGAGCGCAGCACGTGTCAACATCAAGAACCAATCATAACATGACACATGTCAATGTGACAAAGCTACAAGTTTTTCTATAAATAGGGGTCATTCCCCCACAATATTGCCTAATGCCATTTTGTGTTAAATCATTCACAAGAACTCACTAAATTGAGAGCTTGATCCTTTGTACTTGTGTAAGCCCTTCACTACTAATAAGAACTCCTCTACTCCGTGGACGTAGCCAATCTGGGTGAACCACGTACATCCTGTGTTTGCTTCTCTGTCTCTACTCATTTACGTACTTATCCTCACTAGTGATCGAAGCAACCAAGCGAAGGTCATAAAACCTGACACTTTCTGTTGTACCAAAGTCTTCGCTGATTTTGTGCATCAACAGTTTCTATATGCAATTTATCTTCAAAATTCTAAACAACTAAATCGGTGATATATTCATGATACCCTTCTCATTTTCCAAGAAGCTACGTACATCGTTTATGTTATTATAAATCAGTAATTCAAAATTCTAAACAAAACAAACTAGGGAGTTACGTACACCAAAGTACAAACCGGATAAGAAAAATGTTCCCCACACGAAAGCCTTCCCCAGTTCCTTTTCCTCACCAAATTTTACATATATAAAATAAATGGGTAAACAGTTACCCATTTATTCCAGGAAGTTACGTACACCATTTATATTAACTTTATGTTATAAATCGGTAATTCAAAATTCCAAACAAAACAAACTAGGGAGTTATGTACACCAAAGTTTAAACCGAGTAGGAAAAATGTTCCCCACACGAAAGCCTTCCCCAGTTCCCTTCCTCACCAAATTTTACATATATAAAATAAATGGGTAAACGATTACCCGTTTATAACCACCCATTTAAATTTCACGGATAAACGGTTATACCCAGAACCGTTTATTTATCTAAACAGTTACCCATAACCGTAACCGTGAAGTTTAAATGGGTGGGTAACCGCGGGTATTTTGCCATCCTTACTTACATTAAGTCAAAATTAAACACCTTTAGGATGCAAGTAGAACACATAATAATATGACCAACCCATAGATAGGTGTCTTGTTAAAACCTTTTTAGGTAGCAAAAAAAAGCTTCTTATCGTAGGGAAAAGAATATAATAAGATCAAATGAGCATACGTATGGATACTCCCCATTGAGTTTGACAGAACTTCTAAATAAGAACTATAAGCACTGCAAATTAGACAATTTACACATACTGATTCCTTGAACAAACTTTTGGGAGGTAGACTTCGATAGTGACTTTGTGAAGAGGTCAGCTAGATTGTCCTATAATTGGATTTGCTTGACTTCAATCTTCTAATGCTCTTACTGCTAATATAAGAAGAAGAATTTCGGCGCAATATGCTTGGTGTTGTCTCCTTTGATGTATCCTTTCTTGATTTGGTCGCTATAGGCTATGTTATCTTCATAGATCGTTGTAGGTTGAGAACGACAGAAGAAAATCCACATATGCTTCGTATATGCTCAATAGCAGCTCTTAGCCAGAAGCATTCATGTGTAGCATCATGTAAGGCGAGAATTTCAACATGGTTTGAAAAAAGTCGCTACTAAGGTCTACTTGGTTAAACTCAACATATTGCAGTGTCTCCAATGGTAAGGACATAACTCGTTTGAGAACGTGCCTTGTAAGGGTTAGATAAATAGCCTACGTCAGCATAACCAACTAGGCAAGCATTATTCTGGACACCAAGATGGTATGATCTATTCTGAGATACATAAAGATAGAATAAACCCAACTTTGAAGTACCCTTAAGGTAACGAAGGATGTCTTTAACACTAGTCCAATGTTGCGTGTAGGTGCGTTGCTATATCTTGTCAAAAGATTAACAATGAAGAAAACGTTCTGTCAGTGCATTGAGCTAAGTACAATAAAGCACCAATTACACTAAAGTATGGAACTTCAGGATAGAAATGATCTAATTGTGCCTTCTTGATGTAGTTCGATTGATGAACTAGAATACCATTTGAACAATGCTTAATCTCTAGGCCAACCAATATTGCGTTTTCCCAGGATCTTTAATCTCAAATTCCGACTTTAGGTGCCCGATAGTTTTCTCAAGCTCTTTAAGACTCCCAATGAGATTCATGTTATAGACATAAACTGCAACTTTCACAAATCTGAAATGTGACTTTTTAATAAACACACGTGGGCATGTCTTATTATTCACATATCCTTGACTAATCAAATTCTCACTGAGGCAGTTATACCACATCCACCCTGATTGTTTGAATCGGTAGAGTAAACGCCTCAATCTAATCAAGAGGGTGTTCTGTGGTCTAGAACTATATGATCCAGTCAATGTAAGTTCTTAGGGAACTTTCATATAGATTTCCGTAGCAAGATCCCCATAAACATATGCGGTTACCACGCCCATAAGATTCATATTCAGTTTTTCAGAAAATACCGAACTGATAAGTTAACATAACGTTATAACGTCCATTACAGGGAAATACGTTTCCTCATAATCAATCGTAGGGTGTTGAGAGAAACCTTGTGCCACGAGGCATGCCTAGTATCACACTATCTCATTCTTCTTATTATGCTTCCTTATAAAATTGTACTTACAGCCAACGGGCTTCACATGTGGGGGTGTAGAAACTACATGCCTAAACACCTTGCGTTTCACAAGTGAATCAGTTCGACTTGGATTGCTTGTTTTTAGTTTGACCAATCAGTTCTACTTTGACATTCATCAATAGGACGCAGTTCAATGTCATCGATGAACGATCCACGGGAAACAAAAGTTGATAAAAAGGGAGGGGCGAAAAAAAAGATGGTAATATCAATAGTTATTGTGTATGCAAATGCATCATCGACTATCAGCTTAGTTCGATTCCAAACCTTATGCAAGCTAGCATAATGAACCGAAACCTCACAATCCTTGGGAAGTGTATTCATCTCTTGAAGGACACTTCCGTAATCTAGAATAACCTTAAGTGTTGGTTGAGTAGGCTATGGTTGGATTCAAATTAGTTTAACTAGTAGTTGTCGTGGGCTTTCTCTTTCGGGGTTGTGAACCTTTTAGACCAATAGGTCTGCCATGCTTCAGGGTAGGAGAAAATAATTGGCTAGTTGCTAATGTACCGGGATGTATGGCCAACTATCATTCAGGAATTGCTCATTCTTCATGGGCGATGTTTCAAAGTATGTGTAGTACATATATCCTTGTATGTGCGTTTGTAGCTGGTATATATGATCTCTTCACTTTTGCTAGATGGTTAAAAGCATCAGGTATGCTTTAAGCACTGCTATGTAGATCTAAAGTACGTTGCACTTCAATTTCAGACAATGCAATGCTAGAATCTAGATGAGACATAATGGGGTTAATCCACGACAATTCACTATGTTCTTCAGGAACATTAAGGCTCTTATATTTCATTAACGACGGAAAAGATTGTCTCATCGAAGTGACAATACACAAAATGTGCAGTAAATTAAAGGATCTATGGAGCAAATAATTGATGGTGAATCATAACCGACATATATTTTCATTCTTCTCAACAGACCTATTTTGGTACGTAGTGGCAGCACTGTTGCACATAAACTACACCATATAAGTACGAGTCGTCAGGTCTGTACCCAGTGACCAACTTTAACGGTGAAAAAGGTTAGGTGGCGATGAGTCTCAGGTGAACCAACATAACTGTGTACAGAATTACATAGCCTTAAGCAGATTTCAAAAGTTTGGTGCTCATGGCCAAGGTCCAAGCAATCAAGTAAAGGCGCTTTATGAACACTTCTGTAGGCTGTTTTGCATATGAATATGAGGTACATGATGTTCAACATTAATCCCACCTGACATGAAATAATCGTCAAAAGTTTGTGACATTCACTCTCCAGTATTATCTAGTCAAATCTACGTAATTGGTTAATCAGGGTGGTGAACCTTGAGCTTAATCATTTGTGTCAAGACTTTCGCAAATGCAGCAGTGAACAACGTGTTGATGAATCAATAAACACTATAAAGTAACGAAATGGTACGTATATTTGTTGGATAGGTCCACAAGTGTCCCCTTGATTCAGTTGAGGAGAGGTTGAAGGGTCATTTCAAACTTTGTATGAAAATGGGCGACTCATAAATTTACCCAAAGAACAAGCTTTGCAAGAAGCGCAACCAGGTATGATGTGCCTACTTTGGGAGAGCGGATACCTGTGGAAAGGTTGGAAGAACAAATACAGGTGCGCATTGCGAGCCTTATGACAAGAACTTTTGAAGGGACTATTTCTATCTTAGAGAATGCTTTTATAGTGAGCTCAAATTCCTGGATATTTAATTCAAGTGATACTCAACATATCTGCTATTCATTGTAGGGACTAACATTGAGTAAGACATTGTGCAATAGGGATATTCATTACAAACAACTTATTTTCTTAATAGAGTGCCTTTCAAGTTAGTCCCATAAACCCCATATGAGATATGGCATAGCAAAAGAACAAATCTTAATCATATTAAGATTTGGGGTTGTCTAGCTTGCGTGAAGAAGCTTGAAGCTGACAAGCTTAAAACAAGATCAGTTAAGCGCTACTTTGTGGGTATTCCAAATAGACTTTGGGATACAAGTTCTATCACCCTGACAACCAAAAAGTCTTTGTCGCCAGAACTATTATGTTCCTTGAGAACAAATTTGTTCTCAATGGAACTGGCAAAAGAACGATAAATTAAAGGAAATTCCTGATGAACCACAAACAAGCAATCAAAATATGGACAACCATGTTCCTGAACCCCTAACTCCATGTAAATCTGAAAGGTTGTAGGCCACCTCAGAGGTATGGCATAAGGGTGGGCACGGACTGGGCCAGGCCCAAATTTGGAGAAACCTGACCCTACTCGTTATAAACTGTAATGGGACAGGCTAGGCCAGGTTGTTAGATTTTGAGTTTTGGAATCGGACCTAACCTGGCCTATTTCAAACAGGCCAGTCCGGAACGAGTCCATAGGTCCAATTTAATTTTTTTTTTTCAAAAATACATTTTTATAAAACTGCAGTGCAGTGCACTACAACAGCACAAACATTTTCAAAAATTACAAGAGCTGCTTCAAGCTTCTGCACAAACAAATTATAGGAGCTATTCCAAATCCAAAAAAAACATAAACATTAAAACCGAAATAACATCCACATTAACATTTGCAATGACATCAAATGTCCAACATCATTCCTCATTGAATCTGTAAGAAAAAGAATAACATCAAATTGACATCCAACGCCCAATATGTTCACATTATAATTATTCAATTTGGAAGACTATCAAGAGAAAGATAATAACTCGATAATAATTCAATCAAAATGTTGATGTACCTAATTGTCAAGAGAGAGACAATGGATATTTATTAATCAAACAAAGAGAAATAGGTATTCTACAAACTGATCAACACAAAACAGAATCCAGAACTCAGGAATTGAGAAGAATCAGAACTTAAAGGAATTTGCCTGAAGAACTTTGAGCAAGAGTGCAAGACAACTGGGCAAGGGCCACAATTGCATAATTTCTAGATTCGAATTGCATATTCAGTCAAACTGATCAAAGCTATATGCTCGAAATAACATTCTCAATCAAATTTCCACACATATTCTAATATATGTATATGCAAAGGGGCCTGCTTTACAACCATATGCTTACAAGTTCAGTAGTAGACACAATAATATAAACACTCAAGTAAGCATCAAAATCACCATCACAATTCCATGCAACCACACCTATCCTCGTTAACCAACTTCCTCGTCCATTACAAAACCAATTGAACTTATTTTTCAAAGTCAGTGATCTGAGAACAAATTCTAACCTAACTAATGGTGCCAAGATAATTATTATCATTCGATAATTGTTTCGCAAATACGAGTTTCGCAAGTTGTTCTGAGTTTCTAAACACATGTACAATCCAAAAGTTCAGGATTTAATGAGATGCAAATCACTCAACAAAATAGTAGCAAACGCAAATCTATCACTTAGCAGGTGTTTTTGAATTAAAAAACACAACAATGGCGGTGAAGGCAAACACTGCTAATAATTACTAGTATTAGATCCATCAAAGAAACAAATTAGTTCAATCCATTCAAGAACTTAGCTTTTTGCTTCACTAAATTACATATATGCCAGTTTAAAGTGAAGGATACTAAGAAATATCTTAACCAAAAAAACCCAATACTCAAAACCCCTTGAATTCTTATTACCCCATAATAATTCCACATATACATCCACATCTCGCATGAACAAATACAAGTTTAATTCAATTAATTTTAAAACAAAATTTGATAAAAAAAATAAAGGGGAAAAAAGGGATTAAAGAGTTAAACATATCTGATTAAAATTTGTAATGAAAATTGAAAAAATATGATAAATATGATGGTTCCCAAGATATCCGAAAACAAGTAGAGAAGAAAATGGGGGTTTGGTTTTTACCTGTGAGACTGAGTGCACCACAAGACTGCTCTACGGAAGTTGTTAGAGATATGGCAAATCGAGAAGATGGGTGGTGGGGTGCTTGGGTTCTCTAAGTCTGGGATGTCGTCGAGGACTCGAGGAGGACAATCGAGGTTGTTGGGCCGTCGTGGTGGTCGCCAGGGCCGTCGTGATGTCGGGGACGTGAAGAAGTTTGGTGATGTTCGAATTACGGGTGAGAGAGAGAGAGAGAGTGAGAGCGAAGGCGGTGAAAGAGAAATGAGAGACGTGAAGAAGTTTGCTAAACTTGGTGGGTTTCGATTTGAAATCGAAGAAGGGAGAAGACTTGGAAGCCTGGGAAGGTTTCGAAATGAGAGAGAAACATGCCCAATTTTGATTATATTCATGGTTTGGTATTGCTGTTCTTTGAAAAAAAATTACTGTGAGAATAAGCAGCTGTGAGAATAAATCAGTAGAGTGTTTGGTAAACTTTTTTGTAAAAGTGCTTTTGGAAAAAAAAGCAGATAGTAGGTCTTTTCATTAAAGGGGCACTGTAGCTCTGTGTGCTTTGAAAAAAAACCAATTTTCCAAAGCTGCAAATAGCAGCTTCAGCATTTTCCTTTGATTTCAGCTTGTGAGAATAAGCGGCTGTGAGAATAAATCAGTAGAGTGTTTGGTAAACTTTTTTGTAAAAGTGCTTTTGGAAAAAAAAGCAGTCTGATAGTAGGTCTTTTCATTAAAGGGGCACTGTAGCTCTGTGTGCTTTGAAAAAAAACCAATTTTCCAAAGCTGCAAATAGCAGCTTCAGCATTTTCCTTTGATTTCAGCTTATTCTCACAGCAGCTTCCAAAATAAGCCCCTTTTTTTTTTTCAGTTTACCAAACACCTAAAACTCTCACAGTTTTTTTTCATAGGTGCTTTTTTTTTTAAGCACCTCACTTCCAAACCACCCCTTATTATAGGAATGGGCTATCCATTCACTCAAATAGAAACAGGCCGGTCTAGGGCCTTGTGGGTCTGAAGATTTGGACATGCCCCGCCCCGTATATATCACTACCCCGACTAGGGCCGCCCTGTTTATTCTAAAAAAAAAATTGGACCCACCTCATACCCGTCCCGAACCGTGATTACCCGCCTTAACACGCGAGCCCTCTACCCATTTGCCCACCCCTAATATGGCATGTACAATGACTTTGAGGGGTGACAATGACACAAAAGATGACCCTAAAGACTACACTGAAGCAATGTTCGACATTGATTCAAAGAAATGGCAAGAGGCCATGAAATTCGAGATGGATTCCATGTGTCATAATCAAGTTTGGACTCATGTAGACCCTCAAGATGGTATAATACATGTTGGAAACAAATGGGTCTTCTAGAGGAAGATAGGCGTCGAAGAGAACATGGAGACTTATAAGGCTAGATTAGTAACCAAGAGTTACAAACAACGAGAAGGGATTGACAACGAAGAAACCTTCTCTCTTGTAGCCATGATTATTGGGTTTTGCTTGTCATAAATGCATACCATGGTTATGAGATATGGTAGATGGACGTAAAGACAGCCTTTCTGAGATGTATTCCATTGCATGTGTCTTTATTCATAGTAAACAAGAAATGATCACTTGCCTTGCAAGCAATACAATCATAATGCGATAATATCTTCTAGTATCGTAAATTCAATCTACTAATAATTTACACAATCACATACATTAATTATTTTTTGTTTTTGATTATTTTTGGTTTTTGATTTTAAAGCAACAAATCCCTACCACGACACCACCTCCCTCCCACCCCTCAACACCTTTCCCACGAGAAAGGGCTTACATAGAACAGGTTTATTGTAACGTGGTGTCCCCTTTCCAATAATGAATTGTAATGTGTGAATTTTTCTTTACATATCAATATATCATTGAATCGGGACTCTATATGACCGTGAATCCATTCAATTTAAGTTGCTCTCTTTTCCCACATACCATATTTGCTCCACTCCCATATCCAACGCCCCAAGAACCTGTGTTATCCAACACACCCAATATTCCCTTCCACTATTGATAATTTCCTTACACCACCCCACCCTTTGATTTGCCCCTCACAACCAATTTGGAGATTGCGGAGGCATGGAGATGACGGATTCTCGCGGTCGATTGGTCAAGATTAGTTTGATGACAAATCTAATTTTTTTTAATCATATGTCTTGTGGGTTTAGAGCATTGATTTGGGTGGGTTGAATGTGAATTTTGGTTTGAGAAGAAAATAAGAATTTTGATTTTAATTTGTATAGGTGTTTACGAAAAATGTGAATCTTACTACCCCACCTTCGGTGGCAGAGCCATTTGAGGACCAAACGGGTACTGGCCCGTCCTGAAATGTTTTTTAAAATTGGTTCACATATATGTAACTAGATGGAGAGCACCAATATGTAACTAACCTTCCAATGATTCCACAATTTTTATGTGTTTTCTTCTATTCTCCATTCATCTATTATTTTTAGACCCATAGAACCATAATTAAAATAAAAATAAATTGTACCAATGAGCAAAAACAAATCAAAACATTTTCTCTCGCTTTTAACACTACACACACACTCACACACACAGAGAAAAGGACAATAGTTTTCTCTGCATGTCCCTGCGTTTTCTATATACCTTTGACCTTTCATATGATGTTGAATGTGTGTTCATAAATTAAGAATAGAAACCAAAATTTAATATATTTTTTTAACAAGCAATATTATCTAAACTGAAGGGATGGGGAAGTGGACTAAACTTCATAATGGGTGAGCCATAGTAATATGGTTCAAATTCACCTTTTGGCGAGAATCGATACTGACCTCTCACTTAAAAGGAAAGAGAAATACCATTAGACCGTAGTATTATGTGGAAATTTGAATGAATATGCTCTTTTTTGTATTATGAAAATCGTAAGAAGTTACAAGGATTACGAGAATACATATAGGGGATTGAGTGATCAGATGAGCACTCAATTAGCTCCTTAAATTACGCCACACATGCTGACCTAGGGAGCCTAACTAATCACCTTGAATTAAGGAGATGACTTTTACAATTGCTAAACACAAGAAATAAAGAAACAGCTATTAACTAGGTAAAACACATCTCCTAGAGTTGACTTAAACCCTAAGAAACATCTATACCGAGAAGCCCTAATATCTAAAGGGTCTTCCATACTCCCCCTCAAGTTGGATCTAGTAAGTTGATGGGTCTAAGCCTTTCCTGTTCTTCTACTTGTGGCAACTTCTAGCATTTATCTGTACGTTGGTATAAGACACGGATCCATCGTCTTTCTATATGCAAATTCAGTACTTCGTAATTTCCTGCGGAGCCTTCGCTTCTCCACATGGACACCTTCGGTGCCTCACGACTACTTTGACTTCGTAACCTGCAGCTGATCCCAAACCCTTTTCTTTACTTACATAAGGGACTTGCCTGTTTAAGGAATGAATATGATGGAAAGGGGGATCTCATCAGGTTTGTGCTTGCCACTAGATATCATCTGAATGGACGCTTTCTGGTAATAGAAACCCTATTTCGGCCCCTTCTCCCGTTGGGCACTACCTCCGATGGGAAAAGATACCCGTAGGACCATTCCGGCAGTTTTTCAAGCCTCCCCTCACGCCTTTGGCGGCCCAACAGACATTGAAACTGATGAGAAGCTAAGGATTTTGTTAATAAATTTGCCAATTGATCAACGCTCTTGACATAATGAGTGTTAATCACCTGTGATTGAACTTGTTCACGCACATAGTGGCAATCCACTTCGATGTGTTTGGTCATCTTATGAAACACAAGGTTGGAGCTATATGCATGGTTGCTTGATTGTCACAGTAAAGTGACATGGAATGAGATGTAAACACCCCTATGTCAAAAAAAACCTCGCAGCCAAATCAACTCACAAACTGTGGAAGCCATTGATCGATACTCAACTTCAGCACTTGATCGTGCCACCATTGCTTGTTTTTTTGCTTTTCCATGTGACTAAGTTGCCTCCCACAAATGTGCAATACCCCATTGTTAATTTTCGATCAATAGAATTCCCAGCCCAATTAGCATCGCAGTACCCTATTATTTGAGTGTTCCCATTGTTTTTTATGATAATGCCACGACCCACAGAACCTTTCAAGTAGCGTAGGATCCTTTTTCCAAGATTAAAATGCTCTAAGGTAGGGGAATGCATGAACTGACTTGCAATACTCACTGAATAAGATATGTCAGTCATGTTATTGTTAGATAAATCAACTTACCAACAAATCTTTGATAATAGGCAATGTTTCAAAGTGGCTAACCTTCCATGCGGAGTTTGAGTTTGCTATCAAGAGGTGTGGTGGTTGGTTTGACATCACTCATGTTAGCTTCCTTGAAGAGGTCAAGAACATACTTTCCCTGGCTTAAAAATATGCCTTTATGAGATGATGCGATTTCTATACCTAGAAAGTATTTCAAAACTCAAAGATCATTGATGGCAAATCGTTGTTGAAGAGCATGTTTGAGCTTGGTTATTTTCTTAGCACTATCACCAGTAATAATGAAGTCATCAACATAAATTAAGACCACCAATTTTCTAGTAGTTCCTATACATACGAACATTGAAATGTCTGCATTACTTCTTTGAAAACCAACACCTGTGAGAACTAAATGGATTTATGCAATTTGCAAACCACTTCAGGGTCCCTGCTTTATGGAAGACCTGGAGGCAATTTCATATAGACCTCTTCTTCAGGATCTCCATGCAAGAAGGCATTTTTTACATCCATTTGATACATAGACCATCCCATACTGACAGCCATAGAAAGAAGAGCATGCATTAAGTTCATCTTTGCAACTGGAGCAAAGGTTTCCTTGTAGTCCACGTCAAGTGCTTAAGTGAAGCCACGAGCTACTAATCATGCTTTGTGCCTTCTATGGATCCATCAGAGTTGAATTTTATCTTATAAATCCATCTACATCCCACTGCCTTTTATCCTTTTGGTAATTTTACAATGCTCCAAATGTTGTATTGGTTTAGAGAATGTAATTCATCTTGCATTGCTTGCTTCCATACCTCATATTCACTTGCTTCATGGAAGCTTTGAGGTTCTGTAGACTTAGAAATGTTGCTGAGAAATGCATTGTAAGCAGGTGTAAACTTGTGATATGAAACATAGTTGGAAGATGCATGCCTTGGTTTTTAAGTCACAAAATCTTGTAGCCTTAGAGGTAGATGTCTTTCACGTGCAGGGTTGCATTGAAGGACAACTGAAGATGGCTCCTATTCCATAACTTTTGGGATCAAAGTTTGTGAAGTTTCACTCTCTTCGCAATTGACACCATTGGATGAACCATTTGCATTTTGTCTTTCACTGGAAGGAAGATCATCACTAGCTAGAACTTGAAAACTGTTAGGTTGAACTTCATTGGACATTATCTCAATTTTTGGCAAAGGAAACAAATTCAAGAAATTCTCCCCCCTGAGTTGCAGCTTCAAGATTCTTACTGTAATAAAGGTTAGTTTCATGAAATCTAACATCCTTTGATACAATTAGTTTTTCTAAGTTGAGGATTGTAGCATTTGTATCCTTTTTGGGTTGAGGAATTGCCAAGAAAAATACGTTTTGCTACCTTTGCATCCAGCTTATCTTGATAAAGAGATTGTACATGGACAAAGCATATGTAACCAAAAACTTTGAGATGAGTGAGGTCCACTTTCCTTCCCTTTATCATCTCCATTGGAGACATAAAATCTAACACCATGCTAGGTAACCTGTTTATTAAATATCCAGTTGCCATAACGCCTTGCGACCAAAATCTTTTAGGCATTTTCATTTGAAACATGAGTGCCCTTGTTTTTTCAAGTAAGTCATGATTTTTCTCTTAGCAATGCCATTTTGCTGAGGTGTTCCCACAAAACTAGTTTGATGCATAATGCCATTATTGCTCAAGTATTGTGTCATGATTTGAGACATGTATTTGGTGCCATTATCAAACCTTAGTGTTTGAATTTGTGAAGAAAAATTATTCTTAACAAGATTACGAAAATCCTTAAACACATCCATCACTTTAGTTTTGGATTTCAAAAGATACAACCATGTGGTTCTTGAATAGTCATCAACAAGGTTATAAAGTACTTATAACCATCAAAAGACTCACTAGTAGGTCCCCATATATCTGAATGTACAAGCTCAAAAATCTTGCTAGCCCTACACAAAGACACACCTAATGGCAGCCTAGTAGCCTTGGACATATGACAAGTTTCACACTGGATTGTTTCTTTGCTTAAAGTTGGAAACAAAGTTGACAAAACACATTGAGATGGGTGAGCAAGACGTTGATGCCACAAATGGTTGTCTTGAATTAAAACAGCTTGACTTGAAATCCAATGGGACAACTTTTTGAGATGTAATAGAGACCATCTAGATAAAAACCTTCACCAATCGCCTTCTTGGTGATACAATCTTGAAAATGACACTTTGTGGTGAAAAGATGGCTAAACAGTTCAAAGTATTTGTGATTTACCCTACAAAAAGAAGTTGGAAAGGAAAAAAGGTACATATAAAGCCATGGATTCTACTTTGTTTGAGATCAAATGAATTTTTCCCTCTCCTAATACTTTAGCCCCCTCACAATTTGCAACAAAAACTTGTGAAGGTTTGTGAATTTTTCAAATCATTTAATCTAGACACTTTATTAGTCATGTGGTCTAAGGTACCAGAATCAACCACCTAAAAATCATGCAACAAATGGACATTTAGAGTAGTTTTAAAGGCATTCATGATACCTTGGTAGTCTTGTCATGGTATGTGCTCAGCTTCAACCATAAAACCAACAAATTTGCCCAACAAAGCAGTAAAATTTCCATTGTTAGTATCAACAGTGTGATCAATTTCTTCCCTTCCTTTCTTTTTTTGGAGATAGGCTACAAACTCATTTATTAGAGCTGGATGATTTGTTGTGAATTGCTGGCTGTTGATAGATGAAGATGAGGCTATATTGGCTTGATGAAATGCTTGAGACACCTTCTGTGGACCTTGGTTTTTCATGAAATCAGGTTTCATCTCTGGATGCAGAATCCAACACTTATCCTTCACATGCCTTGTGTAGTTGTAGTGCTGACACTTCAAATTAGGGTTTTTCCTTTGTAGCTTCTCTTGTTTGTCATGTAGGCCCGAGCTTCAGTTACATTAGCTTTTGTGCCAGTGTTCATGACATTTCTTCGCACTTCCTCACGCTGGATGGTTGCACAAATGCTTGTGAATGATGGTAGCTCTGGGTTCATGAGAATATGACTTCTTAGATCCTCATAGTTAGAACTCAAACTCAATAACATATGGAATATTTTATCTTTCTCAGCTCTCTTTAGGAGCATTGTGGAGTCAGTAGTATATGGCCTATAGACATCTAACTCGTTCCATATACCCTTTAAAGAACCAAGATGTTGAACAAAGCTTTTACCTTCTTGTTGAATGCAGGAGATGTCCCTTTTGAGTTGAAACACACGAACAAAATTGTTTCGGTTCCCATATATCTCCTTCACTATGGTCTATAACAACAGAGAAGAACTAGAATAACTGAAGATCTTTGCTATGTTTCTATCCATGGAATTGAGTAACCATGACATAACAAGCTGATTTTTGCATAGCCAAGCTTCATAATCAGGTGATGTGCTTTCTAGAGCTAGAACATTGTCATTGATGAGACCAAGTTTATTTCTTCCACCAAGGGCAAGTGTAACTGCCCTTGACCATGAGAGATAGTTAAAACTCATTCAGTAATACTGAATTGAGTCTTTGGTTTGGATTGATATCCACTTCAGAAAGGTTTCCAGGTAGATAAGCAATTGTGCTTTCAGCTTCCTAGTTCACTAGGTTTTCCTCGGCCATATTTTTTTGCTTGAGAATGCTCACAACTAGAGATATGTAGAGACAGGCTCAGAAGAGTGCCCACTCTTATACCATGTGAAAATTTGAATGAATATGTGTGGATGCAAATTTCCGCCTTTTCCTTCTTGGACAAAAAGGCACCTGCAAAACAATTAACATCTAAGATCAAGGTCAAAAACCTCATGCACCCACGATGATTGGGGGGGGGGGGGTTTGGCCGAAGAATCTATGATGCCAAAGTTAGAATTTGAGAGAGAAAGTGTTTAGAGAATTTTAGAAGAGAATTGGACTTAGGTTTTTCGATAAATGAAGGGCAATATATAGGGGTGTGGCCGGGCCCTATTTGGAGAAATGGGGACCGGCCACTTATGGTGGTTTTTTTGCTCTAATTGCAAGATATTATGCCAAATAATATCTTGCATTTAATTAGGAAATTAATCAATTAATTAGGGAATTAATCAATTAATTTTGGTAATTAATCCCAATTTGAAAATAATAATTGGGTGTTACCTTGTGGGTGTGGATTTGATGAGGAGTGATGAGAGGGTTTAAAAGAATACCATTTTGATCACCTTTGACCTCGATTAAGTCGTTATTGTTCGTTCCATGCATGTGGGAGTCCCAATGTGACTCAAGGGTAATTTTGTCTTTTTCACCCAAAAGTCCACGTGTCGCCTTCATATTTTTCTTGATTATCTTTTGCTCTACAAATGCCCCAACACCTGTTGGGTTGCTCCCAGGAAAAGGTAGTAGGTGTAGATATCTTCTTGCTTTAGGAAACAAAAGATTGTTTCATGTTTTGACGTAGATTCCCTTTTTAATTGGAAATTAGATCTTTCTAGGAAAGCGAAATAAATTACTTCTAAATTTTGTTTAAGTCTACCTTAAGTAGATTATTAATTCAACTTCAGAGAGCAATTTATTCTACCCTACAAGAGAGAGAAAGCTAGAGGATATTTGTTCCCCCTCCCCAAGCAATCTTCTACAATTGCCTGTGCAAAGGACCATCTTTCATTGTTTTCTTTGTCTTCTCCGTGCAGCACCGAGGTAAGAAAAAATTAATTTTCCTTGTCTTTCTCTTAGATGGTGCTTTTGCAGGGCAACCGTTGGGGTGGTGCGGCACGTCGGCTGGCAGGGGCCACTACTTGGGCTGCTAAGCTTAGCTAAAGCCAAGGGCACCTATGTGGCTGGGGCCGCTGATTGAGGCGTTGGGGCATAGTGCTAGGCGAGCAACATGGCTCATGTCGTTTGGGCTCTTAGACCTGATGCGGGCCCAAAGGGTGATTAAGAGAAATGAAGAGGTCACGGGCCTCATGGGCTGCTGGCATGTTGGCCATGCAAGCCTCCTAGCTGTTGGTCTAGAGAAAAAATAAGGGAAAAGCTAGCATAAGTTGAGCTATCGTGCTGAGTACTGTGAATGATGTTGGCTGTTTAGTCCTTTTCGTCGAGAGAAATGTGGGTTGCTCCCCAGAAAGGAGATTAAGAAGATCATGGTGGATGCATTGGCTCGTCTGATCGCTGTCGTGAAGCCTACTACGAACGAAGGTGGAAAGAAAAGATTTTCCCCGCCTGCTCAAGAGATGCCAGTTAAGATTCCTCCGCTGCTCGTGAGGGTCCACCTACTACCGAGAGGCTTGTGATTGACTTGACTTCTTCCAATGGGAAGAAAAATAAGGCTGCTAGATCTGAGCCTAAGACGCCTACCATGCCGAAAATGGCTAGTATGATTGCTGATAGGATTGCTCAATGTAGAGGTTCTGTTATGCCCCAAGTGCCGAAGTTTGTACCAAGACGTTTGTTGAAAGATAAGTCCGGTTCACCTTTAGAAAGGCTTGCTACTATGAAGAGCGATAATGTGGATATTGCTACTAAAGTGGCACCAAAGCCTATTCCTTTTGCTGCTGAGACTGGTTCGCTTGCTGAGAAAGATGAGACTACTTGCATAGGCAGTTGTGAGAAATCCACCAAGCCTGTTTCTAGAGAGGCTGCTAAGATCAATGCACTTTTGAAGCCATATCTGCTTGAAGACATGGACGCGTGTGCCAAGCTTGTTGATGGCATTAGATGGGTTATTTGCCCAAGTTCCTTTGCGAAGTATACGACCCAATATAGAAGGACTGCTCTGCTTGCTATGATACAGAAAATGACGATTTTGGCAGTCGAGTCTACACTTCTTGACCAAGACTATACCAAGGCTGCGAAGGAGATGGCAAATACTATGGCAGCTGAAACGTATTTTTTTGCCAAGAAAGTTAAGAGATTAGAGTCTAAGCTTGTCGCTTTGAAGAGGTCTAATATCTCTGCCCTCACTTCTCTGCAGCTTGAGACCGCTCGTCAAGAGATCGTTGATTTGAAGACTAGGCTTGATGCAATCCAAGTTAAGTATGACAGGGCAGAGAAGGAGATTGGATGTTACATACCTCAGATTCATGATCTTGAGCGTGCCATTTTTTAGTTTCGTTCAGCTGCTTACGTAAAGGATGAAAAGTTGATTGCTGCTTACAATCAAGTGATCCATTTCAAGAAGATCATTGATAAGCTTAAACCCCAAGTGTTGGAACTCTAAGGTGCACTAAAGATCAACGAAAGTCTAAAGAAAGAAGTGGATGAGCTGCAGTGCGTCCGTATTGGTCTGCTCAAGGAGAACGAGCAGCTGAATGGGCTGGGCTCGAGGCTTCGCTTGTTCAGAGTCAGGCCGATTTCTACAATCTGGGTTATATAGATCATCTCTTTGGTAGGCCATCTAATTTTGAGTTTGTTGGAAAAGACTTCGAGACCTTCTCTATTTCTCCAAAAGACTTGCTTACCTTTACTTTTGAGGCTTATATTGGTGAAGTAGTTAGAGAAGTTAATGCCCAGGCTAGAGCATCCAGGGGTAAAGCGCTGAGAAGGTCGTGGCTGCTGAAGGTGTGGCGATCGAGTAGTCTTGAGATGTCCAAGCTGTTGAAGAGTAGTCTTCTAGGTAGCCTTTAGGATTTTCTTTGTTTTCCTTGTTGCTTTTTACTTTGCTTGAACTCTTTTGGATTTTGCCTAGTTGTTTATCAATTTTGCTAGAAAATTTAATAAACTTGCTTTCTTCGCTTTTCTTCATCTTCGCCTTTTTTGTTTACACCCAACCTTTGACCTTTAGACCAGTGGTAGATGTTCTACTTTTCTGTCCACGTAGCCTATGCAGTCGTAGGTGTTGGTGTAGAACTTGTGCAAAGTTGTTCGGCAGCCGGTGACCACTTGGTTGTTAACCTTGGCCTTCTTCAATCTTTTGAGCTATGTGGCCTACATCACAACATACTAAGGATTTTTGGGTCATGAAATTCACTAACCTTTCGTATCAAAACTACGTGGTTGTATGGAATTTCGTAAGCAAAGCCCCGAGAGAACTTCTTGCTTTTATGTAACCAATTTCGTGGGTTGCGTAGCAAGTATCACAACACTTTAGGAATTAGTGTAGATCTAAACGATCATTCTAGGCTTGGTAGAGGTGAAGCTTATTGACTACGTAGCATGTCGGCAGTGGATAAAGCTTCATATATGCATGCTAACTTGTTTAACGTTTCCTAAAAAATGTGCGATTGTATAAGTTTAGCACGGCTTACTGCTTGAAGGGCAAGTCATAGGCAGTCTTCTAGAAACTGTAGGCTACCTTAGTGCACTCAGTAGCATTTTTAAGGTTCCAGGGCAGCTGATCATAAGGCGTACTGCGTAATGTGCCTCATTCATCTCTAAGGCCCGGTTCCCTATGGATTAGGCCAGGTGACCCAAAATCCTTCAATTAACTAAGCCTTGAAAAAGACCATTGCGACTATTTCTAGGAATCCTGACGCAAGCCATCGTGCACCTAGTTACACCAGGGCAGCCTGACTAATCCATGTCTGGATATTCGGAGTGTATAGTTTATCCTCCCGCATCGGAAAGCAAACCCATGTAGGTGTCAAGGAATTGGTTAACCCTCTCGCACTGAAGAGCATGGTTGGTCACCAGAAGGGCGCAATTCTTGCTTAAGTCTCTGAGAATGGCGTGGTCTTCATTTGAAGTGCAGGAGTGATCAGTTGTTGTAAACATGTAGCCAAGCCAAGTTATAGATTACTTCTGAGTTTCTCATTGAAAAACAAGTGAAACGAACGAAAACTTAGCTGTAAGGTAAAAACTGCATAACAGCTGGATAGTCTTCGGCTTGCGAGGTGGTGCCTATTGAGCTGCTTGAGTCTTCGGGCTTTGATGTAACGAGATGTCACGCATGGTACTTCCTTAGATTGTAGGCGTTCCACTATTTTTCGATCTCTTTGTTATTCATGGTGGCAAGGTGTAACTACCTTTGCCGCCTACTCTGCTGATCTTGTATGAACCTTCCCAGATGGATTCATCTTTATTGAGCCGTCTCTGTGGGCAGTGATGAAGGCTTTTCTTAGGACTAAATCTCCAAGCTGGAACTGCAGGATCTTGGCCCTTTTGTTATAGATGGAGAGAAGCTGCTGCTGATAGGCTGCGATGCAGGTGATGACCTTCTCGGGTTTCTCCTCTACCAGATCCAAGTTTGTGGCCATTTTTTTTCTGTTCTACTCGATGCTTGGCAGTAGAGTGTTGATACTTGGCATGATGACATTGGGATGAATGATTGCTTATAAACCAAATGCCAAAGAGAAAAGAGTCTCACAGGTTGCTTATCGTTTGGTTGTGCGATAAGCTCATAGAGATCCGGAAGGTTCGTCTGGCCATTTTCCCTACTTGTCGAAGAGGGATTTCTTGAGGCAGTCAAGAATAATCTTGTTGAATGCTTCGACCTGCCCATTACCTTGGGGATACCTTGGCGTGGACATGTGCTACCTTTGCCTATAAATTACAGGCTGTTGTCTGTGACGATGGACTGAGGGATGCCAAATCAGCAAATGATGTTCCTCTATATGAAGCGTTCTATGTCCGTCTGAGTTGTGTTTGTCATGGGCTCTGTTTCCACCCATTTGGTGAGGCAGTTAGTTATCACTATCATCATGCCTTTGCCCCCAGTAACGGGGTGCATTCACCCTACTAAGTCGATTGCCCACTGGTGTAGTTTGATGATAGTACTGGTACTGGCTTGTAGCATTGGCAACGGTCACACTTTTGTACTAACTTCTTAGCGTCTTGATGCATGGCAGACCAATAGCAACCTGCGTTAAGAGCCTTTTGTGCTAATGATAGGCCTCAAGAGTGATTTCCATAAACACCTTCGTAGATTGAACTTAGAACCTTTAGGTTATCGAGAGGCGTTAGGCAGCGGAGATGTGGTCCAATGTAAGATCTTCGGATGAGAATGCCATTTCACATGTAGTAACGTGTTGCTTTTTTTTGAAGTTTTCTAGACTCCAATCTTTTCATGGGGAGTGTGCCATTGGCTAGGTAGTCTATAATAGAATCTTGCCAGTTTGGAGTTGTACTAACTTGTGACACCTCGGCTGCTGGTTCCGCCTTTATACATGGCTTGTCTAGATACTCTACCGGAATAAAGCGTTTGAGTTGGTGGTCGAGGGTAGAGCTTAGGCCGGCTAGCGTGTCCACGTGAGCATTGTCTGCCTACGAAACTTGAGTGAGGGTGTAAGTCTGAAACACCTCAAGTTGTTTTCATACATTCTCTAGGTATTACGCCATATTTGGATGTTTTACCGTGTATTCCTCAGTAGTCTAGCTGGTGATTAGCTGGGAATCAGAATGAATTGCAAACTTTTTTACCGCCAAGTCCTTTTCCATTCAAAGGCCTGCTAATAGGGCTTCGTACTTTGCTTCATTATTGGATGCTTTGAAGCCTAAAGTGATTGCCTACTCGAGCAACGAATCGTCTGGGGTGACAAGGACCACGCTTACTCCCGAGCCCTTATAGTTAGATGCACTGTCGACGTGCAAATGCTAGAAGTCTCCATCGGGTGAAACAAGCCTGGCTAGGGCATTCTCGGTTACCTCCAAGGTGTCGTTGAGTCGCTCTGTTGCGTCATTTTGGCTAGGCGTAAAGGTGTTGTAGGGAGCCATGGAGCTAGGGCCATGTTACACGCAGCAGGAAATGCTCAACTACCGGTATTGGGCCACCCTAGAGCTGAATTATGGAGCAAGGGTCGGCTGAGGTCGAGTGACGCATAATAGGAGGTGGTGCTCAACTGCCAGTACGTGTTGCTCCTATGTAGAATCTTTTGGGGTGAAGAGGACAAAACTTGTTTCCGAGTGTGTCATTCGAGTGTTCGTCTGCCCTTGGCGTGCCTTTTGGGCTGAGTTGTTGCATTTGTCAGAAAACTTTGCATCTGCCAATGTCTATGCCTTTATTGTTGCACGTATGGATTGGGCGGAATAGTGCGTCATGAGGATGACTACGTGCATCTAAAGGTATAACTTGAGTTTTCGGGTTGTAACAACTATCTCCAAAGTTAGCTTTTGAATTTCTGGTAGCTGGTTTCCGCATTGAAGAGAGTTTTTGAACTGTGGAATACAGGTAGTCGAGCCCTCAGCTATTCTCGTATGAGGGTAGAGCTTATTGTTGCTTTAGATACCGTCAAGCATGTAAATAAGTCTTCCACTACGTCCGATTTGGATAATAAGGAGGTGATGTCAGGTATTTCTTCAAGTCCTTGAATGCTTTCTTGCACTCATCGTTCTATTCGTCTTGCTGCTCCTTTTCGGTTGAGTAAAAAAAATGGCTCATGTTGATTGGTGGATCACAAGGGTAAATTGTTGAGTGTGGCTGCTCGTCTAATCAGACCTTGAATCTTCTTCAAAGTAGTAGGGGACTTTATATTCAAGATAGCTCGGATTTGCCTTAAATGTGCATCGACGAGCCTCATCCCAAAGTACATGCTTTTCTGCCAGAGCGAAAGAGTTTGCCAGAGTTAGATATTCTTTCATGATCAATTCTCTAAACAACGGGTGGTCTGTTGGGAGTCCTTTTTGGAAGGTTACACTTGTTATCGGTTATCGAGTCGTTGCATCCGACTGTCTTTGCCTTCTCTATTTTGAACCTTTTCACATAGTCGCGGAATGGTTCCTTTGGGTTTTTGTTAACGTTAAACAAGTGGTCTAACTTCTTCTTGATTGAGCGATAGGATGAATATTCTTTGGTGAAAACCAAAGAAAGTTGGTCGAAACTCCAGATGGATTGTGGCGACAGGGTGAAGAACCAATCTTGCTCCTTGCCTTGTAGAGTGGTGGCGACAATCTTGCACATGAGATCGTCGTTGTTTCGATAAAGGATCATTGCCCTTCGGTAGTGATTTAACTGTTTCTCCGAGTTTTCATCTCCTTTGAAGAACATGAAATGTGGCATGCTAAACTTGCATGGAGGCTCTGTCTGCTCGAACTCGTCCGTGAAGGGTGACTTGTTTATGTTGGTCATGTCCCATCGTAGTGGCTCGTCAATGACCCCGTTGCGTTAGAAATCACCAATTGCTTGGTCATGAGCCTCTCTACTTCTTCCTAAATTTGCCTTTGTTGGGGTAGCGAAACTCTCGGTTTCCCCCAATTGTGACCTACTGGTTTAGGCTGCTCTTCCATGTGTTCTGCTCATCTATGCCATGGCTACGGTTCATGTGGTACGTTCCTAGCAAGCGAGCGAATTCCTTGTAGACTGTCAGTTGAACTTGAGCCGAATTAAGTGATTGTTTCCCTCCGTCCGTTGTGCCGCTTACTTCGATGTGAGGTGGAGGATGCTCTTTGCAGGCCTAGCCGCGAATGAACACTTCGCCTGGAAAATTGTTCATGATTATCGGAGTATGACCCCAACTGTGATTGTATGCTCATCCATGGGCCTAATCGAGAGTGCATGCTCATCCGTGCACTAAGACGAGAGTATACGTAATCTCGAAGGCCCAGTCAGAAGTGTACACTGCCAGAATGCTCGGTTTATGACTTGTTGAGTGGCTATTTGCTGACGCTGCTGGAGAGGTTCATCATCTGCCCTTGTCCTACTTCGGGACACCTCGTCTAGGGCACGCTGCATCTCGGTATGCTGCAAGAGTTGATTCACCAAGGTCGTTTGATGCGCGAGGGTGCTTGTCAACTCCATGACTTGTCGAGAATAGTGTTGTTAGCCATTTGGGTTGGAAGAGCTTGGACAATATGCGTCTCCTTGAGTAGTGGAAGTGTAATGGACTCCGAGTGTGAGATTTGAGTTGGGGAATGTCAAATCTGCTGAGAAATGAGGTAAAAATGCCTTGGTTTTATCGTTGGCCCATAAATCTAAAGTTGGGATGGTTGAACTGGTATTGGACTAGTTTTGGCTGCTTGGGAGGCCACGGGAGTGGGTTGCTCCACGTACAACACTCGGATGTGTTGGGCCTAGGCTCGGCTCGGAAACGCGCTAGGTTCGCTCTGTGTGGTTTGAAACGGCGTGGGGCGTTGTACTGTCTTTGGCGTGGCTTGGGCCTGCGGGCCTTGGGCCGTGTGTTGAGCTTAGGCTTGCGCTGCTGGGGCAATGACTTAGGCTGCCCTTAGCGCCTGGGCTTGTTGCTCACTGTGAGTTATAGGCTTGCCAAAAGTGGCATGGTGTTTGCTGCTATGGTGGCCATCGTGGATTGTCGTGGTCTAAATTCTTGAACGTTGGAAGTTTCGTTCGTCGTGGTTTCCGAATTTCTTGTCATTGTACTTTTCTTTTATGCTTATTCAAAGACTTTTTAGATAAAAAGTTCTAGGAATGAAAACGTACGAAAAATCTATGAATGCACCTGCAAAACAATTAACACTTAAGATCAAGGCCAAGAGCCTCACGCGCCTATGATGAATGGGGAGGGCTTTGGCAGAAGAATCTTCGATGCCAAAGTTAGAATTTGAGAGAGAAAGTGTTTAGAGAATTTTAGAAGAGAATTGGACTTAGGATTTTGGAGAAATGAGGGGATATATGTAGGGGTGTGGCCAGCCCTATTTGGAGAAATAGGGACCGGCCACTTATGGTGGTTTTTTTGCTCTAATTGCAAGATATTATGCCAAATAATATCGTGCAATTAATTAGGAAATTAATCAATTACTTTTGGTAATTAATCCCAATTTGAAAAGAATAATTGGGAGTTACCTTGTGGGTGTGGATTTGATGAGGAGTGATGAGAGGATTTAAAAGAATACCATTTTAATCACCTTTGACCTCGATTGAGCCGTTATTATTCGTTGCATGTGATTGGGAGTCCTGGTGTGACTCAAGGGTAATTTTATCTTTTTTATCCAAAAATCCACGTGTTGCCTTCATATTTTTCTTGATTATTTTTTGCTCCACAATATGCTTTTTTTTTTTGTATTGTGAAAATTGTAAGGATTACAAGAATACATATAGGGGATTGAGTGATTAGATGAGCACTCAATTAGGTCCTTAAATTATACCATACAGGCTGACCTAGGGAGCCTAACTAATCACCTTGAATTAAGGAGATGACAACAAGGAAAAGACCTCTTACAATTGCTAAACTCAAGAAATTAAGAAACATCTATTAACTAGGTAAAACACATCTCCTAGAGTTGACTTAAACCCTAAGAAACAGCTATACCGAGAAACCCTAATATCCAAAGGGTCTTGCAATATACTAAACACTAAGGCCTTGTTTGGTAGCCCGTATAACAGACCAGATAGAATAACTAGTACGGTTCCAGGTGTTTGGTGTTGTTTTGTACTAAATAATACCCGAACTAATTATACTAACCCCACACCTTTTATACGGTGTACACCTGCTAAGTTATCCAACCAAAAAGCTCTGTATTATTAGTCGGGTAGTCTCTCGCCCTCTTTGTTCCTCTCGTCGCTCGCTCTACTCCTCTCACATTGCTTGCTCTCTCCTCTGAATCCAAGGTTCTTCCTCCTCTTCTGAATCTGAGGTTCTTCTTCCTCCTCTCTGTTCCTCCCTCCTCCTATTTTTCTTGCAATTTTTCTTCTTCTCTCTCTGTTCTGTCCTCCTATTTTTCTTCCAACTTTTTTTTTTTCAATCAGATTGAATCAGATTGTTGTTTTTGTCTCTAATTTTGCAATTGATTTTATAAATTTTCAATTACTAAAGAACCCATATGCCTTCTTTGGGTCATATCCTTCATAACCATTCCACTTTTGCTGTATTGATTTGTAGCTAAAAAAAGAGAAGGATTGGGAAAAAAAATGATGCGAATTTGGAAGGTGGGTTTTTCTAGGTTTCTTGTTGTTGCCTTTGTGGTGGGTTTTGGCTCAGGGGAGCAGACGAAGAAGAAGAAGGGGGACAGAGGGAGGGATTTTTGGGGGGGGGGGGTTGCCGCAAAGAGATATGGGGAACAAAAGAGATGATTTCAGTTTTTTTATTTTTTTTATTTTACGTTTGATTCTCCTATCCGGAATAGTACTAAACATATTATAAATAATACGGTCATTAATCCAATACTGCACCAAACGCCTGACTAATTTGGTCAGTACTATTTGGTGGCTATTTATCCTAGCCGACAGAAATAGTCAGTACAGTCCGAGCTGCCAAACGAGGCCTAAGTAGCTCCAAAACTTAATATATATATATATATATATATATATATATATATATATATATATATATATATATATTAAAAAAAAATGGAAACGATGAAATTGCAGTGCTGGAGTGGACGGTGTAACGCCTCCTGAAAATCCACCAGGCATCAGCATTCAGCTCATTACCTTGTTTCCCATGTTACCGTTTGGTGGAATATTAACCAGACACCAAAATTAAATTATCAATCCCCATGATCATGAAACTAATAAACACCTTAATCAATAATTAGCAGCCCCCTTAGGTTTCTCACCGGACTCATCTCCACTATAAATTATTTCCCAAATCCTCACATTTTCTTCACTTAGTCAGCCCTCGGATTTTCATCAAAGACAAATACATACACACGTTCCATCAGTAGTAGTAGCAGTAAAGTACAATGGCTTCCCTAAACGTGGCTTTCCCGGTGGCAGTATGCCTAATATTCTTGGGTGCAGACCACGCACTTGCAGCAAGAAACGTGATTAATCCCATGCAGCCAGGCTACAACATCCCCATCGCGGCAAGGATCAAAACTGGAAACGAAGGGGATGGTAGACTAGCGAATTGCTGGAATGCGCTTGTGGAGCTGAAATCATGCTCCAATGAGGTGGTTCTGTTTTTCCTGAATGGGCAGGCTGATATAGGGCCCGACTGTTGCAAAGCCATTGCCACTATTACACGCCACTGCTGGCCTGCAATGCTCACTTCGATTGGTTTCACGGCTGAGGAGGGTAACATTTTGCGAGGCTACTGTGATGCCGCTGCATCTGCTACTAGTACTAATTCCTCCGCCCCTTCTTCACCACCTCTTGCTGCCGCCGCTACCACGCCTGTTCCTCCCGCCCACTAATGCCACGCCTGTCCCCTCCTGCCAATTAATGCCACCGTGTTGGTTTAATATTTGGCCCTTTAATTAGAGAATAAAAATATGTATCTTCATTCTCGAGTAGTACTACCTACTCCTTAATTTATTGAATGAATGGTAATTTTAATTGGGCATTTCTTATATGTTTCGCATCGGTCGAGTTTAATTCCATGTTCCCTCTATTTGTTATTGAAGTCTAGGAACTTGATAACTAAGAGATGGGCGGGCATGCTTATAGAAAATTCCAGATGTTGTGGAATACTTTCAGTGCGTCGAACGTCTCTTATATATGTCCGTAGCCAAGCTAAGAGTGCGGTGCATCATTTAGCCAATTTTGGCTTCTATGTGGTGGATGGAATGATTTGGTTTTAGGAAGTAGGAACCCCTGAATTTGTCCAGCATCTGATCTATTTCGAATAAATTTTTATCACAAATGGTTTCTCAAATTGGCACACCCTATCAAGATTGTTTTTAGAACTGAAAATTAATCAATATAGTCTTTCAAAATAGTTGTCGAAAATCAACGTGGCCATTTCATCATAATTCTGTCAGTTATGTGCTCATAACTTGTCCCATGAATTCTATTTAAATAACAAAAAAAAGGTAAATTACATTTTACCCCCATGTTTTCATACAACATCTTTAAAATATTTCAATCTCGTACATGACTTTTTATTTGATTACAGTTTCGTTCATGACTTATTATTTCTTTACAGTTTGGTTCATGACTTATTATTTCATTAAAAACTTAAATAAAAAAAAAATCGATGATCCCAATTCCAACACCACTTCCACTTCCCCTTCCAAACGGAAAAACAATTTTGGACTCCTCCACTTCGAGACGGAAAATGAGAGCCCTCATTTCCACTCCATGTTCTGATTCACCACCACCATACCATACACCCCTTCATTCTAAATACAGACTCCAGAGCCTCATCCACCACCAAATTCAACGGCCCCAAGGGCGCCGCGTTTACTGGAGTCTAGGACTATGGAGCTGGTTTAGATAGGGCTATAGGCGCCGCATTGAGGGGTTTGGCAGGTCAATGTGGTCATTCGTTTGAGGATGGAAGATTTATAGTTCTAACAGAGGATTTCCATCGAAGCCGATGAGGATTTCTTGGAAATGACAAAGAAATTGAAAGGGATTGGAACCGATTTCAGTTGAGAGCAATGACTAAAATATCGATAATATCGGCGAAATATCATCGATATTATCGTTTTTCAGAGAGACCGATATTTTCCCACGTATCCCCCTAATTGTCGTCAAAATATTGCGATATTATCGATAGTATTGATAATATCGCGATATATTCGATATTATCGAAACAATCGTCGTGGCTCCATCGTCAGAAAGGTAGCCGAGGCTGCGTTGTCACAGCTGCCCAGATCTCTCTCTGCAATCCAAGCCCAAACCCAAGATATGCACCTTAACGACGCCGATTCCACCGCCGTTATCGAAGTCGCGGTGAAAGAGCTCTAGAAACGGATCGTAGTTGTAGATCTGGAACCCGTGGTCTGTCCCCATGGCGAAGCAGGCGTGGTCTTGGTTGAAGCAGACGTGGAACAAAGACGGAGGCGAGCATGGCGCCGACGGGGCAGGCTCCGGGGGGGAGGAGGAGAATGGGTGGTTGTTGTGGAGGTTGAGGTTGGGGTTTGGGGGCGATTGGGGGTCGTGGTGGTCGTCGCTGAAGTCAACGACAGAGGTGGGGTTGTCGTCGGTGGGATCGGTAAGGAAGGTGGAGGCGGAGTTGGGGTCAAGCCAGGAGGGAGGCGAGAAGGCGGAGAGGGTGGGCATCAGAGGAGGGAGGTGAAAAGATGAAGAAGAAGATGGAGGGGAGAGATAAAAGAGAAACGTTTGAAAAGACGAAGAAGAAGATGTAGAAGAAGAAAAGTCTGAAAAGATGAAAAGATGTGAACGGGAACTTGGGAAAGTGAAAAAGTCTCTGCCTTATCACAAAATAAAGGGATAAACAATAATTACCCATTATCCCTTAATAAATAAATTATATAAAATATTTAGATAATATTTTATTATTTGTTTTTTTAAAACAACACCATATTACACTCTTGTATTATATTATTTTTCTTTTTATGATCAGAATAAGATAATCTTATATTATACTCTTATGTTTAGATATGTATATTTTTTTTAAATAACGTATTTCTCAATATTTAATCATCTACTATAAAATAAATTTAACTAATTTATATAATATATTTATTCCAAGATATACAAATTTTTTTTTTTTTTGTAAATGTTAGTATGCACTTATTTACAAAATATACAAGAAATTTACCTAAATTCGACTAGGCGCTAGCCCACCGCCCGACATTACATAATATTTATATGGTCGTTAAGATGTCTGCAAGGCTTGCAAGCTAATATTTATTATCTAGGATAAATTTCTATATTTAAAAAAACACCAAGGGGATTCGAACCCCTCCCATTTTACTCCTTCAACACCTTGACCACCATATCACTTATGTTTTTGTGAAAATATGCTAAAATATTTATATATATGGTTTTATTTTGAAGTCTTTTTGCAAGAAACAAATTTGCACATGACAATGAATCTTTGACAATTTCTTTTCAAGTATCTACTTTTGAACTACTCACCACGTTCACTCTATGTGGTACTAAGTCACTCATGCATCTTACCATATAATGTATAAAGTGTAAAATATTGTACTAATTCATTATATATAAATGATTATGGTATATTTGAACTTTTTTTCATTAATTACTACATATTTTCTATACTCACAATGTTTGCCAACTCGCTATATAATCAACTTAAATCAGTTAAATCCATCATGCAATACATTTCCTTCCAATTTTTTGTGATAAACTAATAGATAATTGACTAAATAAACATCATGCAAAGTAAATTTCCAAGTTTTTCTTACAATTTCCGTGGTTTTTATTCAATTTTTATCGATATCGATAATATCCCGATATTTCCATCGAAATTTCCGTGTTTTTGGACTACCGATATTTCCGATATCATCGATATTTTATACCTTGGTTGAGAGGGACTTGATTTCTCGTAATAGAAGCGGCGCGCGGGAGTGGTGGTTTCATTTTACGCATCGCTTTTTGGGATCCAAGTCTGATGCTTGCTCTTTTAATTTGGACATTTCTAGGGTTTGTTTTGGGTAGAGGAGAGGTTCTGTGATTTTCGCATTTGTTGTCGAGGCAGTCCAGCTCTGTCTGTAGAGTTCCCAAATCATCTTTTTATTTATTATTATTTTTATTTATAAAAATTGTTTTTTTATTATGTATTTTAGCTACATGATAATATTTAATTATAATTGTGGGACTCAAGTAAGCCTAACAATTCCTGACACGATCCGATAACCCGACACGACACAAAATTAACAGGTATTCGGATCAACACGATAACGAATTCGGTAACACAACACACGATAAGCAAAATATCAATTTTATAACCATAAAAAAATACTATAATAATTATATATATTAATTTAACAATTTTATTGTCACAGCCCATTGCGAAATAAATTATCAATGGCGTGGAAGTTACTAAATTACTTTTGGACGTTGAGATATAATTGAGTTATGTGGTGGTGTGGTTTAAGTTTAAATTTATTTGGACAAATTCTAAATTTTTCCTAAGTTTTGAAACACTTAGGACTCAAAAGTGTTTTCTTTGGTTTTGGTTGGTGACCCACGTGGACCACACACACACACACACAAACTCTCCCTCTCTCCCGTGCCTTCTCTCTCTCCTCCCTCTCGGATTTTTCAGAAAATCCGCACAAAACGTACGGACAAACTTCAAAACCAACCATACACGCACAAATTGAGGGTTCAAAAGGCACCATTGTGTTCCTGAGGTTCATACGAGTTGAATGGTACCATTTTTAGGTAAGAACTTATTCGAAAACTCGTGAAAACCCTAACTCGATTTTTGTCACTATTCATGCAATCGTAAAATCGTGTGTTTTTGAGGATTTCAAGCTCATAGGAAGCTTTAGGAGGTTCTCACGAAGCTCGGAGTGGTTCGTTGGAAGAAATTAGATGTCAAATCATCGAGAACGATGGGTTTTAAGATTTGCCTGAATATCGAGGCTTTTTCCGGTAGGTTTTTGGTGGTTTCAGAGCTCGACTCAGGTATGGTTTTGTGTTAAAATGGTTCAAGTTTCTTGAAGTTTGGTGTTAAAATGAGAGAGAAATTAGGGTTAGAAACTTTTCCAGAAATCGGCGAACAGTCGCCGGCGTCCGTTGACTAGTCGGGGAAGAAGAAGCATATTCCGTCAGTCTTGACGGAATATGCTAATGACGTAAGGTAACGCCGTTAGTTTTTAGACGGAATATCCTAGATTTTAATGGAATATTCCTGATGGCATTAACTACCCCCGTCAGTGTGCCAGGCACGTGCCCACGCGTGGCGGCGCGTGAGGGGTCGGAAATTTTTTCTAAAAATATGGGGATGTTCATGAGGTTGTGTAGATCACGTTGGTATATTCAAACTTCCCATTTGAGCATTGTATGAGAAGTTATTAGCTAGTATTGGTTATGTGCTTTAAATTAATGTTTTTATAGTTGTTTCGCATATAGGGGAGATTTATCCCGAGGACGAGCGCAGTCAAGGGCGACTCGGGGGCTACGACCCTTTGACATACTAGTGAGTGGGCTTTTGGTTTTTAGTATATACTTATATACTTGATATTTTCCCAGAAAATGCGTTAAATGAAAGTGTATGCCTTGAAATGCCATGCATATAAATTTATGTTCAGTATATGAATTAGTATATGATGCATATATATAATTGTGGTACTATGAACGCTCAGGTAAGCCCAAGTGAGTTTATGAATTGTGAATGTGAATAACGGTTGTGATTATTTGAGAAGCATAGAGCTCATAAACCTGCACCCCGGTGTTAGTGATTTAGCCAGAAATATGGCTCAAGCCTGTTTATAATGTCACCTCCTGTACCCTATGCTCACATTGGATCCAATTTAGGTGCACAGTCTTGTAGTACAGACCATTATAGGTGGTTCCGACTTGTAGGTGACTAGCGATTTATCATACAGCTATCATGAGAGAGTAGCACTGAGCATAACTATATTACACCCAGTCCTGTGGTACAGACAATTACAGTGGTTCCGACTCGTGTGTAGTGTAGTCCCATATAGGTCATTTGCAGTGACTCCGGCTAGATTGACTAATGAGCTATGAATTCGGCCGTATAGACTTCTGTAGGGGTTCCAACTAATATATTATTTACCATGAATTTATTTCACCTGAGTTACTTATTCTGTTTTATATTTTGCATGGTATACTTATGTTTATGGAGATGTGAAGCATGACTTGAATATATATATATATATATATATATATATATATATTTATAATCATATCCTATTTCTGGGTAAATTATACATGTTTTACGGCGAGGGGTTAGAGCATTTGATAATGAAATGATTTTTGGAAAGCTTTGTTTTTGCCCACTCACGTTTTCTGTTTTGCCCCCTCCAGGTTTTAGGTAAACTTGCTGTTGGTGGCATTTGAGGATCTCGGTGGTTCTGACAAATTATATATTTAGTAGGACATCTTCTGGTATTGCATAACTAGTACTTGTCCTACTGGACTGCACCTAGACTTTCTATGCTCTGATTATGAGCATTTACTCTTGTATCTCACTGCTAGCACTTTATGCTTATTTGTGTACATTAGCAGTTTTCGGTTTTTATTTATTCGTTATTTCTTATCCTTATCGCTTCCGCACACATGGCTACGTCACCCTCACGTGACGGCTAGAACGCCTTGATCTTTGGTCAGGGTGTGTCAGTTTGGTATCAGAGCCTAGGTTTAGTAGTCCTGTATATCTTGTGAATGATCTAACCATTGTGGTGTCTTCTGTCAAAACTATGCCGCCTCGTAGAGAGCCACGTCACTCAGCTGAGCCTAGTTTCCCTGATATTGCTCAGTTAGAGAAAGCTATAGCTTATGCCATTCAGGCTTTGCTCCGTCCTCCTCAAAGGACACCTCTTGAAACTGTGTATAATTTGAAGCTGAATCATTTCATGGGAAATGAAGGACATGAGGGAGCGGAGAAGTGGCTTAATCATGTCAAGAAGACTTTCCTTGTGATGCAGAGTTAGGGGAATCTTCCTCCTGATAGGTGGGTCGAGACGACTACCTGGTTTCTAGGTCCGGAGCCTGCATCCTGGTGGAGACAGGAGTCCTATCAGATTCCACCAGAAGTAGCAGCCGATTGGGAAATGTTTAAACAGTTGTTTCGGAAAAGGTTTATTCCCCCTGAGTACATTGATTGCAAGAAACAGAGTTTACACATCTGAAATAAGGAAAGATGTCAGCGAATGAGTATTACAAGAGGTTCACTGATTTGTCTCGATATGATCCGGAGGTTGATGCTAATCTGGTTGAGATGCTCCGTCGCATCAGGTTGGGTACTAAGAAGAAATGGCGTTCTATAGTGACATCGACTCCTTGTGCCACTTACCAGGAGTTTTATGAGGGTTTACTGCGGATTCAGGACTCAAAGAACATGCCCAATGAAAGTGAAGATGAAGAAGAAAAGAACGGGAACCAGAGGCGAGATGATAAAGGTAAAGGTCAATCATCTCAAGGACCTCGTAAGACCCATAATTTTAAGAGAAGTGGTGTCAGTTCCAGCTCTTTTAGTGGAGGTTTGAGCTCTAATGTGCAGAGGAGAGGTGGTAGATTCTTTGAAGGCTCGAGATTTCAGAGGCAAAGGGACTTTGATGGTTCAGGTGTTCCTTTATGCCGCAGGTGTAATAATAGGCATTTTGGGGAGTGTAGGAGAGGCAGTAGTGCATGTTATACTTGTGGACAGATGGAGCATAGGGCTACTCATTGCCCTCAGAATCAGTAGAGGCCCCAACAACCTTCCTTACCACCACCTGCGCCGACCCAGCAAACTTCAGGATCTGGTGGTTATGCTGAGACTGGTCGTGGAGGTGCTTATCATTATCAGCGCGACGCTGCTCCTTATGCTACAGGGCAATATCAGTACTCACAGGACTTTCATTATCAGGGTGGTTACCCTCAGTATCAGGGAGGTTCTATGCCATATCAACCACATTCAGCAGGTGGATCCCAGTGGTACCAGGGGGACAACCCCAGTAGGTAGAGATTGTTGCTAGCAGTGCAGGATCTTCGAGGCAGTCTGGTTAGCCAAGACAAGGACGAGGTATTCATGCCAGCAGAGGTCGTGGTGGACGACAGCAGAATTAGAGACGTATCCATAACATGACACCGCAAGATGGTCAGAACAATCTTGATTTAATCATGGGTATGTTAAATATTCTTAGTCATTTTGCTAGAGTATTGATTGATTATGGTGCTACGCATTTTGTTTTTTCTCATGCATTTTCTCAAATGATGCAACCTCATCCTACACCTCTAGGATATGATTTAGAGTTATCTATGCCTAGAGGGGAGAGATGTTATGTGGATTGGGTATATCCAAGATGTCCAGTGATGGTGGAGGATGTTATTATGGTAGCTAATCTTATTCCGTTAGACATTGTTGATTTTGATGTGATTTTGGGCATTGATTGGTTACACTACAATCGTGCCAAGATAGATTGTTATGGAAAGACAGTCACATTTCATCGTCCTGGATTACCTGAAGTTACATTTGTAGAATAACCTAGCGGAGTGAGGCATGATGTTATTTCTGCCATGAAAGCCAAAAGATTGTTGTGGAAAGGTTGTCAGGGATTTTTGGCTCATGTGGTATTGAATGATGATGTTCCTAGTATTATGGAGGATGTGCGTGTGGTCAGGCATTTTTTGGATGTGTTCCCTGATGATTTGCTTGGATTACTGCCAGATAGAGATGTGGAGTTCACTATTAAATTGCTTCCAGGTACGGATCCTATATCTTTGACTCCTTATAGAATGGCTCCTGCTGAATTAAGGGAATTGAGAGTTCAGTTGCAAGAATTAGTGGATAAGGTTTTATTCAGCCTAGTACTTCACTTTGGGGAGCTCCAGTTTTATTTGTGAGGAAGAAAGACGGAACCTTGAGGATGTGCATTAATTACACGCAATTGAATCAGGTAACAATTAAGAATCGTTATCCGTTACCTCATATAGATGATTTGTTTGATCAACTCCGAGGTGCCTGTGTGTTCTCTTAGATTGACTTGAGGTCAGGTTACTAGCAGTTGAAGATTAGAAGTGAAGATGTCCCTAAGACAGCATTCAGGACTCGATATGGTCATTATGAGTTTCTTGTGATGTCATTTGGGTTAACTAATGCACCACTAACTTTCATGGATTTAATGAATCGAGTATTCCAACCATATTTGGACAGGTTTGTTATTGTCTTCATTGACGATATTCTGGTATACTCTGAGACTAGTGCAGAGCATGTTAGACATCTTAAATTAGTGTTGAAAAGTTTGAGGGAACACCAGTTATATGCTAAGTTTAGCAAATGCCAATTCTAGTTAGATTAAGTGACATTTTTGGGACATATTATATCAGCTCAAGGTATCCGAGTGGATTCTCAAAAAGTGGCAGCTGTGGAGAATTGGGAACAACTTCGAACCGTCACTGAGGTGAAGAGTTTTCTTGGCCTTGTAGGCTATTATAGACGATTTGTTAAGGATTTTTCAGTGATTGCTTTACCATTGATGAGGTTGACCAGGAAGGATGTTAAGTTCAAGTGGGATGATAATTGTGAGCAAAGTTTTCAGCAGTTGAAGTATTATCTCACTCATGCACCTGTTTTAGCACTTCCGGATGATAGTGGTAATTTCGAGGTCTACAGTGATGCTTCTTTGAATAGTCTAGGTTGTGTATTGATGCAACATGGTAGGGTGATTGCTTATGCTTTGAGACAGTTGAAACCTCATGAGAAGAATTACCCTACTCATGATTTGGAATTAGCAGCTATTATCTTTGCCTTGAAGATTTGGAGACATTATCTTTATGGTGAGAAATGTAAGATCTTTTTAGATTATAAGAGTCTTCAGTATCTTTTTACTCAGAGAGATCTTAATCTTCGGTAACGAAGATGGATTGAGTTACTTAGTGATTCTGATTGCACGATTGAGTATCACCCTGGTCGTGCAAATGCAGTGGCGGATGCACTTGGTAGGAAGACTCTAGCTAGACTTAATGCCATCTATGATTGTCATGTTCCTCTCCTTGCAGATTTGAGGTCCACTGGAATGGAGTTAGGAGTGGAAGATAAAGAGGAAGCCTTATTTACTAATTTTCAAGTCAGGCCAATCCTAATTGATCGTGTGCTCGAGGCTTAGATGAACGATGAAGAGACCCAGGAAATAATTCAAGCAAGGAATCAAGGGAAGAAGAAAGATTTCAGAATTCGAGAAATTGATGGTATGCTTATGCAGGAGAGTAGAATGTATGTGCCGAATAATACAGAGCTAAAGAAAGAAATCCTTGATGAAGAGCATATTTCAGCATATGCAATGCATCCAGGAGGTACCAAGATGTATCATACCATTCGACCATTTTATTATTGGCCGGGTATGAAAAGGGAAATTGCCTAATATGTGAGTAGGTGTGCCATTTGCCAACAGGTTAAAGCTAAAAAGAAGAAGCCGTTTGGGTTGAGCAGCCACTTCCTATTCCACAGTGGAAATGGGAAAATATTATAATGGATTTTGTGTACAAGCTTCCTCGTACATAGAATGGTTATAACGACATTTGGGTGATAGTTGATCGGCTTACTAAGTCAGCACACTATTCCAGTGAGGGAAAAATATCCATTAAGGCGATTAGCTAAGTTATTCATATCAAAGATTGTGAAGTACCATGGTGTTCCAGTTGATATTATCTCGAACCGGGATCCTCGATTTACTTCTAAGTTCTGGATAGCATTCCAAGAAGCTCTTGGTATGAGATTACTTTATAGTACGGCATATCACCCTCAGACAGACGGACAATCTGAGAGGACTATTTAGACATTAGAAGATATGCTGAGATCTTCAGTGCTGCATTTTGGCGATGGTTGGCATGATTGTTTGGATTTGATGGAGTTCGCCTACAATAACAGTTACCATTCAAGTATTGGTATGTCACCATTTGAGGCATTTTACGGGAAATCTTGTCGTACACCTTTATGCTGGTCAAAGGTTGGTGAAAGAGTTTTAATGGGCCCTGAGATTGTGGACGAGACTACTCAAAATATTCAGGTAATTAAGTCTAACCTGAAAGTAGCCTAGGATCGACAAAAGAACTTAGCAGACAAGGATGCCACTGACCGGGTGTATAAAGTAGGTGATTGGGTATTTTTGAAGTTATCACCATGGAGAGGTGTTGTGCGGTTTGGAAAGAAAGGCAAGTTAAGTCCTAGATACATCGGGCCGTATATGATCACTGAGCGAGTTGGTGAGGTTGCTTATAATTTTGAGTTGCCTCTAGAGTTGTCCAAAATGCACGATGTGTTTCATGTTTCGATGCTTCGACATTATATCTCAGATCCTTCACATGTGATTCCTCCTCAACCTTTAGAAATTAATTCGGATTTGACTTACGATGAAGAGCCAGTGACTATACTAGATTGGAAAGATAAGAAGCTGAGGAATAAGACAGTGCATTTGGTGAAAGTTTTGTGGAGAAATCATTCAGTGGAAGAAGCTACTTGGGAGACTGAGGACCGAATCAGAGAGATGTATCCACGCCTATTTTATGATTATTACTGGATTGTAAAGATGGAATAAATTTCGAGGACGAAATTTTTATTAGGAGGGTAGATTGTCACAGCCCGTCCCAAAATAAATTATCGATGGCGTGGAAGTTACTAAATTACCTTTGGACATTGAGAAATAATTGAGTTATGTGGTGGTGTGGTTTAAGTTTAAATTTATATGGAAAAATTCTAATTTTTTCCTAAGTTTTGGAACACTTAGGACTCAAAGTGTTTTCTTTGGTTTTGGTTGGCGACCCTCGTGGACCACACACACACACACAAACTCTCCCTCTCTCCCGTGCCTTCTCTCTCTCATCCCTCTCGGATTTTTTAGAAAATCTGCACAAAACGTACGGACAAACTTCAAAACCAACCATACACGCACAGATTGAGGGTTCAAAGGGCACCATTGTGTTCCTGAGGTTCATAAGAGTTGAATGGTACCATTTTTAGGTAAGAACTTATTCGAAAACTCGTGAAAACCTTAACCCGATTTTTGTCACTATTCATGCAATTGTAAAATCGTGTGTTTTTTGGGGATTTCCAGCTCATAGGAAGCTTTAGGAGGTTCTTATGAAATTGGAGTGGTTCGTTTTAAGATTTGTCGGAATATCGAGGCTTTTTTTCAGTGGGTTTCTGGTGGTTTCAGGGCTCGAATCAGGTATGGTTTTGTTCATCTTGGTGAGATCTTCAAAATGGTTCAAGTTTCTTGAAGTTTGATGTTAAAATGAGAGAGAAATTAGGGTTAGAAACTTTTCCAGAAACCAGCGAACAGTCACCGGCGTCCAGTGACTAGTCAAGGAAGAAGAAGCATATTTCGTTAGTTTTGACAGAATATGCTAACGGCGTAAGGTAACGCCGTTAGTTTTTACACGGAATATCCTAGATTTTAATGGAATATTCCTGACGGCATTAACTGTCGCCGTCAGTGTGCCAGGCACGTGCCCGAGCGTGGGCGTAGCGTTTGGCCGTGCCTTGGCTGGCATGTGGCGGCGCATGAGGGGTAGGAAATTTTTTCTAAAAATATGGGGATGTTCGTGAGGTTGTGTAGATCACGTTGGTATATTCAAACTTCCCATTTGGGCATTGTATGAGAAGTTATTAGCTAGTATTGGTTATGTGTTTTAAATTAACATTTTTATAGTTGTTTCGCATACAGGGGAGATTTATCTCGAGGACGAGCGCAGTCAAGGGCGACTCGGGGGCTAGGACCCTTCGACATACCAGTGAGTGGGTTTTTGTTTTTTAGTATATACTCATATACTTGATATTTTCCCAGAAAATGCGTTAAATGAAAGTATGCCTTGAAATGCCATGCATATAAATTTATGTTCAGTATATGAATTAGTATATGATGCATATATATAATTGTGGTGTTGTGGATGCTAAGGTAAGCCCAAGTGAGTTTATGAATTGTGAATGTGAATAACGGTTGTGATTATTTGAGAAGCATAGAGCTCATAAACCTGCACCCTGGTGTTAGTGATTTAGCCAGATATATAGCTCAGGCCTGTTTATAATGTCACCTCCCATACCCTATGCTCACATTAGATCCAATTTAGGTGCATTGTCTTGTCGTACAGACCATTATAGGTGGTTCCGACTCATAGGTGACTAGCGATTTAGCGCACAGCTATCATGAGAGAGTAGCACTGAGCATAACTATATTACACCTAGTCCTGTCGTACAGACAATTACAGTGGTTCCGACTCATGTGCAGTGTAGTGCCGTATAGGTCATTTGCAGTGACTCTGGCTAGATTGACTAATGAGCTATGAATTCGGTCGTATAGACTTCTGCAGGGGTTCCGGCTAATATATTATTTACCATGAATTTATTTTAGCTGAGTTACTTATTCTGTTTTATATTTGGTATGGCATACTTATGTTTATGGAGATGTGAAGCATGACTTGAATATATCTACATATATATTTATAATCATATCCTATTTTTGGGAAAATTATACATGTTTTACGGCGAGGGTTTAGAGCATTTATACACCTAAAAACTATAATAATTATATATATATATATATATATGAACAATTTCATTTTATTTTTTATTTTTTTATTAAGGAGTGTGATTAGTTTTTAAAATTTTAAAAAGAGTATGAAAAAATGATGGTGAGATAATTTCTCTTAATAAGTGCATATTTTACAGTTTTTTGTCCTCTTATGTAAATATATCAAAAGTGAGGGTAAAATAGGAAAAATAGGGATATTATTGTCATTTTGTCAAAAGGTACAAAATTACTATTTTGCCCTCCTCATGTCAATATTGTATATTCAAAAGTGGGGGCAAAATTGAAAAAAAGGGGGCAAAAAGTTGACACGCCCATCTCCTCTCACGTTCTCCTCAAGCGCAACTGCTTCAGTTCATTCAAACTATCCAAAAAACATCAAGATTTCACTTACATGTATGAAAAATTGATTGTGGGACAATTTCTCTTAATAAGTGCATATTTTTATCTTATGTAAATATTTTGATACAAAATTATCATTTTGCCTTCCTTATGTAAATATTGTGCATCAAAAGTGAGGGCAAAATAAAAAAAATTGGGATATGATTGTTATTTTGTCAAAAGGTACAAAATTACTATTTTGCCCTCCTCATGTCAACATTGTGTATTCAAAAGTGAGGGCAAAATTGAAAAAAAGAGGACAAAATGTTGACAAGCCCTCTAATAGAATATATATATATATATATATAATATATATATATGTGTGTGTGTGTGTGTGTCTATATTAAATTTAATTTACAAAATTGGTGACCATTGGATCGGCTGAGATTTAATCTCAACCGCCCATTGTGTATTAGGTTGGAGGCTATCCTTCTCTTCTCTCTCATTCACTCTGATCTCTCCAGTCCAGACTTACTCTCGCGCCGTCTCCTTAATCCGCATCTCTCTCGCATCCTCCTCCGTTCACTTCCTTCAACTCGACTCCGGCAGCCATAAGAAAACCACACATAAGCTAGCACACACGCTAAAGGTATGAAATTTGTACTTTTTGTCACAGCCCGTCCCAGAATTACTAAATACCGAGGACGTGAAATTACAGAAACGCCCTTAAACGGGATTAAGGTACGTAATTTTGGTGTTTGTTTTACACTAAGATCTTAAACTAGGGTTTAGATTTACATTTGTTTGGTCTAATAATTTTGTATTGGACTTAGGTGGGATCCCCACCTCCTGAAATCCTTCCCCAAAACCCGTAGGTTGTCTCTCTCCCTCTTTCTTCCTCATCTCTCCCTCAGAAACACTCTCTCTCTCTTACTCTCGAACTCTCTCAAGCTCTCGGACAAACACCAAGAACAACCACAAACGTGCACCAACGTCCAATCTAAGATCATCTTCGTGATCTTGGGAACTTCACGAGCACGGGGGTATAAGTTTCAGGTAAGTTTCATTTCTAAAATCCTAGTTTCAAAACACCCCGTGAATTGACACTGTTCACGAACTTAAAATTGGTTGTGTTTTAGGCTAAAGCAAGATCACCACGAGTCTTAGGAAGTCCTAAGGAGGCTCGGAGTGCCTCGTTTGAACAAAATGGACGTCGGGATCGTCGGGTTCGAGTTTGGCCGAAATTGAGGAATTTTGGAAGGTATGATCTAGTTGTTTTTAGGCCCTAAAACCCTTCCAACGTGATAGTACATGTTAAATGCTTCATTTTGGTATAAAATTCGAAGAAATTGGTTGAAAAACGAAGGAGAATAGTGGATTTGAAATTTTTCCAGAAACCGGCGAACAGTCGCCGGCGACCGGCGACTCGCCGGAGAAGACAGGGAATCTTCCGTCAAGTTTGACGGAATATTCCGACGCCGTTAGTTAACTTTAACGGAAACCGTTAGTTTTTAACGGAATATACTAGGATTTGACGGAATATTCCCTAACGCCGTTCACTGTAGCCGTCAGTGTGCATGCCACGTGGCCGCGCGTGGGCCGCGCGTAGGTCCGTGCCACGTCAGGCGCGTGGGGGCGCGTGAGACCTCCAAAAATTATTTTAAAAATATGGGGATGATCCTGAGGTTGTGTAGGTCACTGTGGTATATTCATATACCCAATTTGAGCATCGTATGAAGAATTAATTACCTAGTTTGGTTTAGGTGCGTTAAATGTGCGTTAAATGATTGTTTTAAGTTATTTCACTTCTAGGTGGAACTTATAACGAGGACGAGCACATCCAGGGGCGTCAAGGGGGTTACGACCCGGCGACATACCAGTGAGTGGGCATTTGTTTTTATATATACCTATATACTCGATTTCCCCAGAAATCAAATTTAAATGAAAAGTATATTGAAATGAAATATGATGTGATTGCCATGCATAGAATATTATGGATATTATGAACTGTCGTATGATGCATATATGTGTGATGGTGCTGTGGAAGCACAGGTAAGTATTTAATTAATATTATGATGATGATGTTGATATATTGAGCTCATATCCTGCACCATGGTTTAGTGCTTATAGTATTCACCGCATCGCACGCTCGCCTTGGATCCAAGTAGATGCTGGTCGTACAGTCCACGCGGAGTGGGTACGACGGGCCAGTCGTAGAGTGTTAGTGAGATTATGACTGGTGGGTGACCTTAGGTTATTGTATACAGATGATTGATGAGAGAAGCACTAGAGCGAATATTACCATGAGTCGTTCAGACTACATTAGGTGGTTCCGACTTATGTGCAGAAGGCCGGACAGGTCACGCGGAGTGACTCCGGCAGAGAGTGAGATTGATAGATGATGAGCTCTAGGTTCAATCGTTCAGGGCTATTAGAGGGCCTCCGATTGATTATTTCTTTTACCTGATTATATTATGTTAATGCATTCATACTACACTGTTGAAATTGGCATGGTACATTCTTTATTGAATCTGTTATAAGATTGATGATTGAGACAGTTGAGATATATATGCTATATACTATTTTTCTGGGAAAGTATACAGGTTTTCCAAAAAGGGGTTATAAATGTGGATTTATGAAATGATTTGGAAAAGCTTGATTTTCGCCCACTCACGTTTTCTGTTTTTCGCCCCTCCAGGTTCTAGTTGATAGTTGAGGCGTTGGTGGCCTACGAGGACTGCTTCGGCGTTCTGACAGACTAAATAAATGTAGGATTCACCCGAGGGTGTTGTAAATTAGTTATGTTCCTACTTGACTGCACCTAGATGCTTATGCTCTGTTTATGTGTGTTTAGTACACTCTTATGCACATAGAATGCTCGGTTGTAAATAACTGCAATTAGTGGTTTTCGTTGACTCGTATTTTATTATTAAATCGTTTCCGCTTGCGTTATGGTTACGTCACACTCACGTGACGGCCAGCACGTCCTAGTCTTCGGGTTAGGGTGTGTCACTTTTGGTATTCCGTGTTTTTTTCAAAAACTAGTGATTTGGGTTTTTTGTTAAAATTAAAACTAATGGCCAGGAAAGGAGGTAATATATTTTTATATGGTATAGTACTATTGTTTTATTTCTTTTCATAATTATTTTGGTAAACTTCTCATAATTTGAATGGTTTTTAATGTTGGGTTTTTCTATACTTAATTTATGCGGAAGAGAGTTCTGATCTAGAAAACCTTACTAAAAACATCATCAACATAACTCTTGAAAGCAATAGATCAAGTCAAAGTTTCAATACAATTTCCTCATGATGATCGATGAAAATTGATGATTTTGTAAAAGAAATAACATGCAAGCTTTGAGTTCCATTGTCAAGGTTTAAACTTTTGAGAAAGGCTTCACAACCTTTAATATTTTGTAATAGACTAGTAGTGTATGAATATTTTTTTATTAGGCTTTTATTTTGGAGTGTAGATGTAGTACTTAAACGACAAATGTGTTTTAATGTTTTGAAGTAATATTTATGTGGCAATGTGTGGTATGTGAAAATTTAAGGAAAAAAATATATTTTTCTTATAGGGTCATAATGGGTCAGGTCACTCTACCCGTTGGGTAAAGTGACCCGACTTGTTAATGACCCATTAAGATAACATGTGTGACACGACATAATCCGTTAAGATAACAGGTGTTGCACGAAAACGACACGAACACGATAGACATGACCCATTTGCTAGGCCTAGACTCAAGTACGTGCCACACCAGCTCATAACAGATTTCTTACAATTTTTTTATGGAAGTACCAAATTGATTTTCGACACCTATTTTCATGAACTATATTGATCGATTTTCATTTTCGAAATCATCTTGATGGAACACATCAATTTCAAATTATTTTGGGTCTGTGGGATCTCTTTTTTCTTCACACATAGATTATTTCAAAGACCCTACGATCTTTGAATATCCCGTCCTAGAGAATGACTAGCCAATTGATCTGTAAAATATGAGGGGTAAGAAAATAACTTGTTCAATGATCTCACAAACTCTAAAACTTCAGTTTTCTTCAAAAATAAGTATTTAAAAGGATAAATTGCCTATATAGGAAAAACAAACCAAGAGATTTTGCCTACAGAGACGTGTTTTATAAAAAATTAAAATAAAAAAAGGCTAATTTGTTGTCGACATTTTGCTTATTTGTGACACACCTCGACCCAGAAAGTCCACTAAGACTCCGAATCGAGTTGTATTGGCCGACACCCGGAAGGTGACGAAGCCATAAAGTGTGATGATGTGTAAAATGTGAATAAATTTAATCCTAAAAGTGCCTAAGTACACGAGTGCGCGGTGAGCGGATATGGACCCATTTCACACGCGATGTCAGAGCATAAGTAAAGTATAGTAAGGTAAGATAAGGATTATACCATCATAGGAAGCCACCAGTACTGGGATATGCCACGAATCCTCGTCGATAAAGAAAATTTGCTACTAGAACATGGAGGGGCGCAAAATAGAAAATGTGAGTAGGCAGAAACAAAGCTTTTCAAAAACCATTTCTCTTTCCAAAAATAATAACCCCTCACCGTAAACCCATACAATTTCCCAGAAAATAATGATACATACGTATATAGAAATCATGCTTGAGAGTAGTGAAAACCAAGTGTATGCCATGTCAAGTATCTTAGAAATGCAATAGGTAAGACAAATGTTATGAATCAATATAAAATGATATGTCAGCCGGAGTCACCTAATGTGACCTGTACGGCTGAACCTATAGCTCATCACTCTAATCCTGCACACGAGTCGGAACCACCTTTGGTGGTTTGTACGACAGGGCTGGGTGCAAATAAATACGCTCAAGTGCTACGATCATGTGAAGGCTGTGCGAATAATCTGAAGGAAATATTTGTAAAACATGTTCATTTAAGCAACATCTATAGCATGCTATTAACAATTAAAAGGCAGAATCATGCTTGCATGCACTTAAAACAAAACATTAACCATGAAATTCAAAGCCTAGTAGATTGGTGAACCAAGACTCAACTCAAATCAAAGTGAGTTGAGAAATTATACCTTTGTAGATTCCTCTTTGCATAAGCAAAGGCTAATCACCCAAAGAGAGGGCCTTCATTCCTTGCATCTTAGATCTATGGATTTGGATGGATGAAATAGGTTTCTCCAAGTTCCCAAAATTGAGAACCTCTAAGTCTCCACACCAAGGATGGATTGATGAAGAAATGAGTGACCTAGAGGAAGCAAGATTGCTAGTTAATTTCCTCTAGGGTGGCCGGCCTCTTTAGAGAGAAAAGAGAGCTTTGTGTTCTCATCCTTTCTCCAAAAGAAACCCTAAATGAATTTTGGCTATAAAGTCATATTTATACCTTAATTCATTGGAGTGGCAAACTTGTAAATAAGTCCAAAACCCACTCCATCTCTAAATGGCCGGCCATAGGGATTCATTGGACTATTTGGGCCTTTGTGAATCATTATTCATTAAGTTGTCATACAACTTAAGTCAATGGACTTGACGTTCGAAGCCCATTGGGCCTTAAGGTCCAAAACTATCCCGAGGTCTTTAACGAACTTATTCATTTAATTAATTAACATATTAATTAATCCTTGCCATAAATAATTAAACCATTTAATTATTCTTACTCATCTCTGTTGTTTCTTCAATCTTTACCTTACACGGTGTACGATCCATTAGGTTCCTTTTAGCGAGGCAGTGGGCGATTAGAACTCTTTCAAACCGATTGTGAATTGAAACTTACTTTCAATTCTCCCTTTAGTGATTATACACGTTTAGGGCTTCCACAAACCATGAGTGACACCTAGCAGCATATCATGGTTACCCAAGCTAATCAGAAGAGGTGGAGAACCTATTCAGTTTAGGATTACAAATGCAATACGGTCTTTCTCTAATAAAATACTCTTGACCACATTGTTTGGTTTGATAGTTTATTCATGTCTACTATCCAATGTGATTCGTGTGCTTATATGATTACCTTGAATGTGATTTGGAACGACTTCCTAAATCTCATTCATACTCTGATCAGAGATTCTTAATCATATCATAGAGTATTCTCCCTTAAACGGTTTGAAGGTTAGAGATCCCTTGTTGCGCATTCACTTGCCTCCATAGCTAAGTGGCTTAACCCCAACTATGCCGTGGACACCCTCCTGATGGAGTGACTTTGACATAATCAAAGATTAAGGACTTAACCACAAGACAACTATGATGCCTCAGGTCAAAGGACTACTTTGCATTATCCTAACCATGAGTTCTCATGTGACATGAATATGAGAACTCTTCGTTGATCGTGTTCAGTGAGCTCATTCTCTATTGAGCACCTACGTACTTGTCTTGATGTCACACACACCAATGACTCGAGACTAGTCACTCTCCCTGAGAGAAGACACAACACGTACTGATCTTAACGGACTGTCAATGCCCAATTGGCAATCCTATGATCAGGAACGTTTAGGATGTGTTTACGAAAGAATGGTCTCATGAATCTAACTTCTTTAGATTGCATTCTCCCAATCACATATTCCTTGGACTTATCGTTTAAGCATATAACATTTATATGAGACGGCTCAAACAATAATCTTTGCCCTTTATATTTAAACTACATTAGTTTAACTTTGTGAAATGTCCGTAAAGTATTATCATATGATTGGTTTTAGGGCACATTTCCAACATAATCGCGGGTCACCTACGAGTTGGAACCATGTAATGTGGTATGTACGACAAGGCTGTGCACCAAACTTGGATCCATGGTGAGCGTGCGGTGTGGGAGGTGAACATCACATGAAGGACTATGCCCTGGTCACGGGTGGGAGCATTAGCACCAGGGTGCAGGATAATGAGCTCTAAATGCATCTCAACATAACCATACACACTACAATCACTACCATCAATATATACTCACCTGAAGCTTACCTGAGCATCCACAGCATCAAACAACAATATGCATAACTAGACTAATGCATGTTCTAAAATGTAATGTGATTGACATGGCATCTAAAATCGTAAATCCATTTAAAACAATTTCTGGAAAAACGTAAAGCATATATACATATACATGGAAAATCAAAAGCCTACTTACCTGGAGTCTGCTCTAGAACTCCCTAGCACAACATCAAGGAGTCACGAACGATCGGCGTCTAGAACAATTATCAAACCATATCTCAGAATTCCTGTCAATAAAACACTTAAATTACATATCCTATTCGGGATGATCCGTACTTTGGATTCTTGATCCGTAAGTTTCTAAAATCCTCAAATATTATGTACTAGAACGTATCAAAGTTTAGTGATGCTCCAATGGTCGGATCGTCGACTGCTATAATAATCGGGTGGCGGTCCTTAATGAAACTAGGTTCAAATGGTGGAAATTCGTTAATCGGACCTCACAAATGGTATCAAGGTATTCAAACTTAACCTAGGAAGGTCAGGGGATACCTCGGCCCACGCGCCGCTGCAGGTGGCGGTCGGCCGCCCCAACTTGCCAGAAAATTCAACTATTTCCAACAATTAAAAAATTTCACAGAAATGAAGATCTTGATGAGTAGAGCAACTTTCATACCTGCGATCAAGGCCAATTTTTCCAGGAAAAGCCCCAATTTCACGAAAATCCGTTGGAACCCTAGGTTTGGGTGGTTCTTGATTCGTCCTCAAATGAACTCTGACGCTCCAACCACTGATTAGGCTTTGTTCCAGACCTCTTGAGGGGTGTTTTGGTGGTGGTAATTGAATGGAAACGCTTTAGATTTGATGGATCTCGGCCACGGGTCTCAAGGCACCCACAGGTGCAAAACCCTCAATTTGAAACCCAATCCTCTCAAATTTGAAGTGGAAATGGTAAAGGAGGAGTAGAATTGATGATTGGGAGTGATTAATCGGCCCAATTCAACGGAAAAATGGTGAAATTCACCGGAGAACCCACCGGTTACAACCCGGGTCGCAGGTCGAAAGGGAACCTGGCCGATTCCTTTGTTTTTCCTTTCTCTCCTTTCTCTCCTTTCTCTCCTCACCCATTGGTCACCCTCTTCTCTCTCCTCTCCTCACTGGCCGGTTCCTCCCTCATTTCCTTCCTTTATACTCCATCTCCATTACCCATCACCATCTTTCTTTAAATTTGGGCCACACACGTGGCATTCCAGATTTTTCTCCAAAAATCTGGTGGTTTCTTGAACTCATTTAATTTACTAAAATGCCCCCAACTTTAACTATTTCATTATAACTCCATATCACGATTCGTTTGAGCCCACGCACCCGTAGCGATGAGTACTACGAGGATACACCAAGAAAATGAACCTTACTTGACACGACACGGTAGTCAACAAAAGTCAACACTGTGCTTCAAAGGGCATTTTCGTAAATTCACTTATTAAAATAATATAAATCATAATTTTTAGGGACGGGCTATTACAATTTGTCTATTGGGATGATTGTCTCAACCCAATTGGAGTACTTTATTTTATTTGCGTTTTCTTAGTTCTGGACCAAATATGGTTCGTTGGATCAAATATGAACGATTGAAAACAAACCAATAAAAACAAGCTTACGGCTAAAAATAAATGACCCGTCATCAACTCAAAAAGGTATCTGACAATAGTTATTTTTTATCAACTTAAATTCTCCCTCTCTTCAACAATAGTTGTCATCTCCTTCGCCCAAACTCTCCCTTTCCTGTGAACGGTTTCGAAAAATTTGCAGCCGACTTTCTTTTCGTTCGAAAACTTCCTTCTCATTCGAAACCCAGTCGAAGTTGTGTAGTTCTTGTCATCTCTGGCCCAACGTTTCAAGCTCACTGCACTTCCACACAATGCTTTAGAAAATTAGGCGAATTTGGTTTAAGACTTTTCCAGTTGGTTCGACAGAAAGGACATGATGCTACTAACTATTCCTAGTTGTAACCATAATTCTACTCCTCATACCAAGCCAACCTTGATTTCCAGCCAATACTTGGAGTTGTTTTAATTCATCCACATCATCAAGTATGAGAAGAACCTTTTTATTGTGCAAGAACTTCTATGTGAGAATGCTTACTTCATCTCAAATTTATGCGATCCTTTCCTTCAAGAGCGAGAAAAGAAGTCTTTTCACAAGATCAATGATGAGTCTATATTATACCACATATTTTACCCTATTCTTAGTTATAGTTTATTGGTTATTTTGGTAGAATTTTGATACTTTGTTATGTATTTTTAATGTAGGAGAGTTCTTCTTGAGCAAAAAGTGATCAAACAGATGAATTTTGGAGTGATTCCAATTGGCGAATGTTCTTGAGTCTTTCGAGATGATTTTATCCAAATTTCAGATTTTTCTACCAAGCCGTTTAACTGTGGTGATGAAATTAAAACCCAACGCGCAGCTTTCCCAGATTGACATTTCTGGACGTTTTGGGCATTTTGGAGGTCAAAATGGCATATTTTGAGGAAGATTCCTTCTCAGGATTTGTTAGAGACGTCTTCAACTTTCAAAAGAGACCTTTTAGGACCAAATCAGAGTTGATTTGATTGGTCAAAAGTCTGATTTTCTGAGAAGTCCGAATTTCAGTTCAAATAGGAAACCTTTTCTAGTAAGGATTTTATTTTGTAGTATTATAAATAAGGTTTTTTAGCCATTAGGGTTAAGGAGGGGAGAATGCATGCACTACTTTGGAAGATTCAAGTTTATTTTCAAGGTGTTTTCTATCTGTGTTCTTAATAATATTTTGTTTTATGATTGTTAGTAACTAGTTCGTTTGCTAGGGCGAGGCCACAAGCCTTAGCAAGAATATGTAGTTTCCTTAATTTGCTTATGATATTGTTGACCCTAAAAACTACCAAGCCTACGTGGCGCGCATGCCAAGTAACTAATAAGCTAACTATGTCCTTCAATTATGTGTGGGGTGTGCCAACTCATTGGCTGAGCTCGACCAGGGAGTAATGTGTTGATGTTGCATTGGGTTCATTGCTAACTTCTGCATCTTGCGATTATGGCCTAGGAAGGAACACATCTCAACCTTTAGGTTCTAGAGCCAGAAGACAAGGCTGCTAGTCCTGCGAAGTTCATAAATCATTGGCACTGGGTTCGGTCACGGTGATTATATTCGTGAGAATATAAGCTCATCGAACTAGCACCATACTGTATACACATAAATACTTAAAAAAGATGTATGTCTTGATGGTAAATGTGGTTCAGCCGTCGGAATGCCGAACTCTGAAACTTACATGCAAGTATCCAATCAAAAAACAACTCGGCGTTCTATGTGTCGAGCCTAGTAATCTGTAACACCTCACTTCACCGAGAAGGCTAATGAGATGACCACTGCCAACAAGGATTTGAAAATCCTTCTCAACCGGGACTTGGATAAATAACCAGTCGGCCTCGAAGCAGTGCTGTCTATCCAAACTGAAGGTGCTCCTTGGTCGATTGATTCTATAACTTCAGTGTTGTTTATCCAAACTGAAGATGTTGCTGGTTGCCTTCATAGTGTTGTTTATCCAAATTGAAGATGTGTTGGTGGGAAGAAAGGGGAGAAGGATAAAATCTCAAAGGTTGTTGAGAAGCTTTCCACATGGCATGTTAAATTGGAGGGGCCTTGAATGATGCACTCCCTTCTCTATTTATAGTACCAAACCCCCTCATAGCCAAGCTAGAGTTATACTCGGATTAGAACTCCTCATCCTAATCTTATTAGGTTTCGGCCAATCCTAACTCTAATAGGACTTTGAACCAAGCTCTTTTAACAAACCAGATTCATCTCATAGGTCTTAGCCTTAAAGACTCCTTGTTACACTAGGTTTCAACAACCCCACTCTTATCTAAACCAATCCCCCTCATGATAGAATCTGATCCTCACTGGACAACCCATGATAATTTTAAAAGATTACTGGGCCGAGAGCGGCTCTAAGCTCAGCCTAAATAATATTTTAGGCCCAAACATTACCCCCTTGCTTCTGAGGTCTTCGACCTGCAAGTCCTGGCCGAGCCTCGACCTTGAAGAAACGAAATAATCCCTTAGCATATTCCTAATATACCAGAGAATACCAAGAGAGCTCGAATGGTCGAACCACCTAGGCGCATTTATTGAACACGATTGCACGATCCCTTAAACATGTCAGATTCCTTTCCATGTGGCAGTTTCTCAGCCCAACTGTCTGTCTATAATAATAACGTTCGAAGCGTGCGAGTATCTGAAACATCTATTCGCCATAAGCCTCGCTATCATACGCATACGTGCATTCTCAATCCACGAGCTTTTCGGTCTCTTCCTCTGGATTCTTTGAATATCTATCATGATTACAAATCTCTCTGATCGATTTTACCCCTCATTCTTTTAAAATCAAACCATTGATCTTCTTACCAAATGCCTATAAATACTTAGCTCATCTTCATTTAGATATTTACTTTTTCAAAACCTCCAAAAAACTTTTGCTATTTACTTTCAACCCAGAAAAGAAACCAAACTTTGAAACCTAGAAACCTCCAAACCTTCATCAATGGCTGCCAACACCTTCATCACCAAGCTTGTTGAGGAATACAACAAGTATAGGGACTTTATCGACCGAAACGCCATTAAGTCCCTTCGATCCAAGGGTGGTTCGAGCGCCTCCCACTAAACTCTAGGACCACTTTTCAAGGATAACATCCCAGAGTCAATTACCAACAAGCTAAAGGTCCATTGCCTTGAACTCATTTTCTAAAGGTATGATTGGTCAAAGTGGGAATCAGCCAGACCATAAGGAGTTTGGTCCTCAACCATCGCAGCCTGGGTCACTCGCATGGAGCCACACTTCGACGGTGAGTAGAAAACCCTTGGAATTTTCGATGCTATCAAGCTTTCGACCCATGGAATTATCATGGATTGAGAACTCTTGATGGCCGCCCTAAGCTTCTGGTGCTTGACCACCAACACAATGGTTCTCCACCTCGGTCCCGTCGGCCCAACTGTGCTAGATGTTACGGCCATACTTGGCACCTTTCATTCCGGTCTCCCAGTCAACGTTGCTCTCTCGCGATACGAATTCGACCTCGACCTGAAGGCAGTCTTCAATGATCATGCCGTAGAAGTCTTGATGAAGAAAAACCAAGGGCTGTCGAAAGAAGATGTGTAAAAACTGCACAAAAATTTCTTCAACTACAGCATCTTGATCAACCACTTCGCTGACTCGGAAGGGGAATACCTCAAGAAGGGAGAGCATGAGGCCTTCTTGTTCTATTGGTATAATAAGTTTATCTTTTGTACCAATTCGAACAAATACTTGGCTAAGAACATGCCAGTAGCTGAAGCCTTGGCCAACGGTCACGTCTTGGCTCTCAGCCCGGCCATCTTTGTCAATCTTACTCGGTGCTTGGCCGAGGCCACTGCTGGGAAGGTCAACCCATACCAGAACGGCCCATTCTGGGTCTTCTAACCCTAACTGCAGGTTTACTTCTGCACGTTGAGGTCGGAGATACCTAACTTCAACTCTAATGAAGCGATGGGTCTTTAACTAGCCTTGCAACCCTTTCTTTCTCACTTGGCCAAAGACATATTCAAATATTTCTTCGGCCTTAAAGATTTATCTGAAAAGGAATTTCTAGATTGTCGCCGCCAGAAATATCCATCTTCCATCAGGCTCCCTACATCGGTATGGGGAGAAATAGAAGACGCAGATCTTCTACAGTCTTGAGGGTTGTTCGTCTTGGCTCATGACCTTCCCTTCGATTGTGATGCTTAATGGGCCAGTTGAGAAGTTTACCATTCTCACTTTATAGCTCGTCAGCTGGGCTACCTCCAAGGTTGTCCTCTACCACTACTTACTTCTCGCTTGCTTCTGAGCCGATATCGCCTCTCCGGTTCCTCGGTTGGTTGATTCTACAACTCTAGTACTGTCTATCCAAACTGAAGATGTTGCCGGTTGCCTTCACACTGCTGTTTATCCAAACTAAAGATGTGTTGATGGGAAGAAAATGGAGAAGGATAAAATCTCAAAGGTTGTTGAGAACTTTGCGAAAGGAAATTTGTATGTTGAATTGGAGGGGCCTTGAATGATGCACTCCCTTCTCTATTTATAGCAGCAAACCCCCTCATAGCCGAGCTAGAATTGTACTCGGATTAGAACTTCTCATCTTAATCTGATTAGGTCTCGGCCAATTCTAACTCCAATAGGACTTTGAACCAAGCTCTTTAACAAACCAAATTCATCTCCTAGGTCTTAGCCTTAAAGACTCCTAGTTACACTAGGTTTTGACTACCCCACTCTTATCTAAACCAATCCACCTCATGATAGGATTCGTTCGATCCTCACTGGACGACCCATGATGACTAAACGGCCCATGATAATTTTAGAAGATTACTGGGCCGAGAGCAGCTCTAAGCTCGGCCTAAAATAATATTTTGGGCCCAAACAAATATTATGCATGCAAGTTTTGAATTATTAATCACCATGTTTGAAACTATCTGATTGTCTTGATGATTGGCCACCATTAGGATATTTAGAAAAACTAGTTTGATGCAATTTTGGCGGAGAGCTGTCCCTGGAATTGACTAAGGCTTCTTGTGGTTAATATGTGTAACTTCTTAGGATAGACGACACGTCTTAAGGGTTATATGGTTTTTCAAAAGGATTTCACAAAACTTAAACAGTCTTGCATGTTCACATTCGGTCTAGACACCACGGACGGGTTTTATGTTAGATATACGTTCTATGTTGGAGGTTCCAAGTAGGGCATACATTAGGACAACCTAACCTACAAAATATGCATATGTAATTCATAAGTAATTGGAAGAACTACGTAGAATTGTTAAGGTGACGGCCGAACCCTAGTGCTCAAATTTATTTTCAAAACTATTTTCTTTTGTTTTCTTTACTTTGTCAATTTATTTAATTGTTTTTAATATTTTAGGTCATAAGATCAACCTCTTTCCAAACTTTGTTTACAAATAATTAATTAAGATTTGGTTTTAACATGAATTATTTATTCAATCCCTGTGGAAAACGACTTTGCTTGAGCTGTTATACTACGATAACCTTGTACTCTTGCAAGTATTTTTAAGTATTTTATTCCTACTTTTGCAGATGATAAAATCCTACCAATCAACCATACCATTTTTTGCAAAAACCTCTCTAACATTTGCAAGAAAACAATGAATTTCAAAATGATGGCAGACTTTATCATAAACTAGCTTAGCAAGGGTTGTCTTGCCTATTCCACCGATCCCTGTTATCCCAATAAAGTGAACATATTATTGGCATCATGAGGTAATAGCAAACTTAGTTGCTCAAGTGCATAATCAGTTCCGACTAACTTCCATGAGGAATGTGATAGCGTGAATGTAGCTTGCACTTTCCTCCACACGCATTTGACGATGTCATTAATCAGCTCTCTTTCAGATCTACAAGGAAGAAAAGTAAAATACCTGATCAATCCAAGATAAACAAGGCATTGCCGTTTGACTCCATTAAGAGATATAGGAAATTAATTGTCCATGCATGCTTACTTAAAATTCTTCAAATGCCACCCAGCAATTTTGGATACTTTTTTCAAATCAGCTCTCCACTGGGTCACCTTCTTTTTGTCTTCGGTAGTGATGAAGTTTTCTTCATGCTCTGCGAAGACTTTAGCAAAACATCTAGTTGATTTTCAACGTCAGATGGATCTGTCTCATAAAAGATCGGCAGAACTGGGTTCCTGCCTTCCATGCATTGTAGAATGGTTGTGAGTTCGTCCAAGCACCATTTGGAGGATGCATAGTTTGGCAAGAGAACAATGATTGCAATATGCGATTCTTTGATCGCACTTGGGAGCTCAAGAGGAATACTTGTTCCTTCTTCAAACACTCGATCATCAAAGAAAGTCGTAATTCCTTGGCACTCCCACAATTCATGGTATAAATGGGATACAAAAACCTTGCGGGTGTCTACACCTCTGAAACTCAAAATCACATCATACTTCCATAGAGGAGCTGATTCATTCGAAAGAAAAGATGCAGAGACTCTGAAACTCAATGCCATCGGAAAGCACAGTTGCTGTAAATCGGGTACTACAATGAGTAACTAAATGAACGAGTAAAAAGATTGAAGATCAATGTTTTAAAATTTAGAAAAGAATTTTTGAAACATTAAATCTTCTTTTGGTAATTACAAGATACAATTTTTATTTGTATCTACTGGGACTCACTATGGTCAGATATTTGACTCAATGCCAACACACATTTGACAATTTGATTTGATCTTACAGTCTTCGATAACTCAGTTTAAGCTATTGAATCATATTGGGTTACCGGAAAATGGGTTCTGCAAACAAAAACAGTAGTCAATGAACAAGTAAAACGAAAATGAGTAGGGAAAAGAAAATAGAAACTTTAAATCTTGTTTTGGTAATTGAAAATGAATATTAAGCAAAAATAGATTATGGACTCAGAGAATATACCAGAAAAATAAAATACAGGATCAACACAAACTTACAAAGGCAGAGAGAAGTGACAAATGGCAAGGAAAGTAGTATAACAATCACACTGAAAATTATCACAGAAAAGTTGTACCAACAAAGGAAATTAAGAAAGGAGGAAAAGAAAATAAATGGAAGAGAGATGGACAGTCGAGTACTACTAGGTAGTGGTGGTCGTGGGGACCACACTATTTAGTGTCGGTGATAGTGTCAAATGAGAATTATTTCTTTGACAAAGAAAAGTTAGTATGACTGTTTTATCTAAGTAGGAGTAAAAGAACCAAAATTTTAGTGTGATCTATGGTGAATTATTTAACGTTAAAACATCTAGAGAATCTCATATTCCCAAGTACCGTAAAAATTCCAAAAAATACAAAGAAGCTATATGACACACCCCAACCTGGAAAGGTCAAAGCATGCTAGCCATCACCGTGAGGTGACGTAATCATAAGGGTAAGTGATGCAAAAAGTAAATAAGATTAAAACTAATTAGAACTAAACAGTGAAAGAATGGGCAATTCGTGGGTTGAACCCACTACAATTATTCAGAGCGTAATAGACAGTGAGACTACAGAAGAGTAGTCAAAGCAACCAAAGTACACTTATTACATAATAGTGATAAGTTCGTACATCTAAAACAGAAGGAAATGTCAGAACTGTCGGGGTTCCTCGAGTGCAGCAAAGAGTACAGCTATCTAGGTCCTGGACGGGCGAAAAACAAAGTTGAGTGGGTCAACAAAACAATGCTTATAAGAAAACCTTTATCTTTGAATATACTAACCCCTCGTTGTAAAACAAGTATAGTTTCCTTAAACATACTACTCACGTATATAAACGATAATTCGATAATATTAAAACAATATAATAATCAATAATATGCCAAGTAATGATGTATTGAATAATAATCATGTGATAATCAAGTATAGCTAAGTGCTCATCCATCTAAGCTGACACACAAGTTTGAACAGATAGATTCTGACATGAACAGGACTGGGTGTAATCAATATGCTCTAGTACTACGATCACATGAAGACTGGTGCGAAAGCACATCACATACAAGTCGGATTGCCTAAGTGCAATCTACCTGACAGGACTGGCACCTAAACTTGGATCCAAGGTGAGCGAACGGTGCAGATGTGAACATACACATGAAGGACTGGCCCTGGCCATAGGGCGAGTACTAACACTGGGTGCAGCAAGATGAGCATGTACAAATATGTATGAATGCCATGACAGTAATATCACAACCATATAGCAACATTTATCACAATTTATATCACAATAATGATACTAGGCTATATAGGCGTAAAAGTGAAGTAAATACGCATTTATGGAAACTATAAATATATATAGGTATAAAACAACTGCCCACTCACAAGTACGTCGCTGGGTCGTAGCCCCCGAGCCTAGCTTGTCCTCGACACTCCTCGGGATAAGTTTCCCCTATATGTGAAATAACTAAAATAGCATTAATTAAAGCACATAACGGAAGCCTAAATAAAACCCCCATAGTTTTCTCAAACCTAGGGTTTAAATATATGAAATCAATCTACTCGACGACATGAACACGTACGGGTCAACCACGAGTCGGCCGGAGGCTGGACGCGCCCTCACGTGCAGCCCAAAGTGGCTGCACAAGCTACCCACACGCGCCCACGCACCCCACAAGTACACTGTACTCGCCTTCTTCACGAAAATTTGCAGTTTTTGCAGATTTTTGGCCCAACTTCCAGAGCTCATAACGAGCTTGATTCTCAACCAAATTCATGTCTACAAAAGCCAAATTAAAGCTAGGAATGTGGTCTACCGATCCCAATTCACAGAAAGTTCGAATATAGTCCAAGTTAATCAGAAATTAGGCCTGAAAGTGGCCAAACGACCACGGTTACAAATTTTCCAGAAACTGAAATTTTCTTCCTAATTTCCAGAGTTGATTTCCAACTCGATACTTAACCAAACTCAGTGATTCAAAAACCATTTTGAAGTTAGGAACGTAGAGAACAAGTTTGTACCTAGAAGAAGTCCAGTTGTGGTCGAGGTTGACCAGAAAAATGGCTTGAAGGTCACCAAATGGCCACAGTTCTAGAATGAAAAACGCAGGTCCTCCGTCTTCTCTAGTTTCTGGGTAAAACCACACGTCCAAAACAAAAAAAAAGGATCAATAACAACCCATAGAGGTGAAATGAAGGTTCTAAAGGTTTCTCAAACCTTACCTAAGCCATAAATGGCTTGAAAATCGATATGTCGAAGTCACCGAGTCGACCTTCCGAGTTGGTGAGTTAAAACTTGTCCACACCAGATTTCAAGGACATGGTTATGATCATGAGACTGAGATGATCACAATGGTGTAATTTATTTTTCACGTTTGAGTGTTTTGGTGTGTTTTTGTGGTTGTTGCAAAGAGGAAGAAGAAGAAGAAGAACTCGGCGTGTGAGAGGGAGAAGAGAGAGAAAGATGGGATGCTTGCTTTTCTGATTGAGTGGACATAAAATAAAGAAGAGATGGGATAGTTGAGAGTGAAATAATGAAGGGGGGATGCACGGGATGGGATGAAAAAGTAATCCAATGTATAGGTTTTTAGATTTCCTACAGTAAAAGGAAATCGAAATCTATCCGAGGTAGATATTTTTTACACTTTAAAATCTATGTCTACCCATACTAGCATGTACAATTTAAATGTGATAGCGAGAAATAAAAAGGAAGCGATAAGAATAAGTCCACATCACTTGCCAATAAGGGCATAATCGTCAATACACATACTCGGGGAGAAATTACATAGGAAAATTAGGGATTGGTCGTCACAATCTACCCCCTTATAAAAATTTCGTCCTCGAAATTTCAATACTGACTACCATCAAAGCCATAAAATAGACGTGGATACATGTCTCGCATACGTTATTCTGTCTCCCAAGTGGCTTCCTCCACTGAGTGGTTCCTCCACAAAACCTTCACCATCCACACGGTCTTGTTCCTAAGAACCTTATCCTTCCAATTAAGGATAGTCACCGGAACCTCATCATAGGTCAAATCTGGATTGATCTCCAGAGGATGAAGAGGGATTACATGTGACGGATCAGAAAAATACCTCCGTAGCATCGATACATGAAACACATTGTGCACTCTCACCAATTCTGGTGGCAAAGCAAGTCGTAAGCAACTTCCCAAACTCGTTCAACGATTTGGTACAACCTAATGTACCTAGGGCTGAGTTTCCCTCTCTTGCCGAATCGCACAACACATTTCCATGGCCATAATTTCAAGAATACCCAATCACCAACCTCATAAACTCTGTCTGTAAAATGTCTGTCGGCGATACTCTTCTACCGATCCTGGGCCGCTTTTAGGTTAGCCTTTATCACCTGAATGTTCTGCGTCATCTCCTCCACGATCTTAGGGCCCACTAAAACTCGTTTGCTAACCTCGGACCAACAAAGTGAAGTATGACATGGTTTTCCATATAACGCCTCAAAGGGTGCCATACCAATACTAGAATGGAAGTTGTTGTTGTACGCGAACTCTATCAACGGTAAGCGCTTGTGCCAAGTGCCTCCAAATTGTAGAACTGATGATCTCAACATATCTTCCAAAGTCTGGATAGTTCTCTCTGACTGCCCATCTGTTTGAGGATGATAGGCGGTGCTGTAGAGTAATCTCGATCCCAAAGCTTCCTGAAAAGCTACCCATAACTTCGAAGTGAATCTGGGATCCCAGTCAGAAATGATACTAATTGGGACTTCATGGTACCCAACCACTTCAGAGATGAACCGTTTGGCCAACTGACTTAACGAGTAATTCTCACGAACGGGTATGAAGTGTGCTGATTTGGTAAGTCGATCAACCACCACCCAGATACCATCGTAACCATTTCGTGTACGAGGTAACTTGTACATGAAATCCATCGTAATATCTTCCCATTTCCACTAAGGTATCGGAAGTGGTTGTAGCAATCCAAACAGCCTTTTCCTTTTTGCCTTAACCTGCTGGCAAATTGCACAACGACTAACATACTCTGCAACTTCTCTTTTCATACCTGGCCAATAGTAGAAGTGTCGGATGGTATGATACATCTTGGTGCTCTCTGGATGCATTGCATAAGCAGAAATAGGTGCTTCATCCAATATGTCTTTCTTTAGTTCATCAACATTCAGTACATACATCTGTTTGCCTTGCATAAGCATGCCATCAGGATCTCAAATCCTGAGGTCCTTCTTTTTCCCGTCTGATATTGCCTGTATCAATTCCTAAGATTCTGTATCGTTCATCTGAGCTTCGAGAACACGATCCAACAGAACCGGTCTGACCTGAAAACTGGTAATTAGGGCCCCCCGACTTGGAAAGGTGGAAGCATGCTAGCCATCACCATGAGGTGACGTAACCATAAGGGTAAGTGATGCAAAAAGTGAATAAGATTAAAACTAATTAGAACTAAACAGTGAAAGAGTGCCCAATTCATAGGTTGAACCAACTACAATTATTCAGAGCGTAATAGACAATGAGAATACAGAAGAGTAGTCAAAGCAACCAAAGTACACTTATTATATAATAGTGATAAGTTTGAACGTCTAAAACAGAAGGAAATGTCAGAACTGCCAGGGTTCCTCGAGTGCCACAAAGAGTACAGCTATCTAGGTCCGGGACGGGTGAAAAACAAAGTTGAGTGGGTCAGCAAAACAATGCTTATAAGAAAACCTTTATCTTTGAATATACTAACCCCTCGCCGTAAAACAAGTATAGTTTCCTTAAACATACTACTCACGTATATAAACAATAATTCGATAATATTAAAGCAGTATAATAATCAGTAATATGCCAAGTAATGATGTATCGAATGCCACAGTAATAATCATGTGATAATCAAGTATAGCTAAGTGCTCATCCATCTAAGCTGACACACAAGTTTGACAGATAGATTTTGACACGAACATGACTGGGTGTAATCAATATGCTCTAGTACTACGATCATGTGAAGACTAGTGCAAAAGCACACCACATACAAGTTGGATTGCCTAAGTACAATCTACCCAACAGGACTGGCACCTAAACTTGGATCCAAGGTGAGCGAACGGTGCGGATGTGAACATACACGTGAAGGATTGGCCTTGGCCCTAGGGCGAGTACTAACACCGGGTGCAACAAGATGAGCATGTACAAATATGTATGAATGCCATGACAGTAATATCACAACCATATAGCAGCATTTATCACAATTTATATCACAATAATGATACTAGGCAATATACGCATAAAAGTGAAGTAAATACGCATTTATGGAAACTATAAATATGTATAGGTATAAAACAACTGCCCACTCATAAGTACGTCGCTCGGTCGTACCCCCCGAGCCTAGCTTGGCCTCGAAAATCCTCGGAATAAGTTTCCCCTATATGTGAAATAACGAAAATAGCATTAATTAAAGCACATAACGGAAACCTAAATAAAACCGCCATAGTTTGCTCAAACCTAGGGTTTAAATATATGAAATCTATCTACTCTACTACACGAACACGCACGTGTTAACCACGCGCCACCCAAAGTGGCTGCACAACTTCCAGAGCTCCTAACAAGCTTGATTCTTCCTAACTTCCATAGTTGATTTCTAACTCGATACTTAACCAAACTCAATGATTCAAAATCCATTTTGAAGTTAGGAACATAGAGAACAAGTTTGTACCTAGAAGGAGTCCCGTTGTGGTCGAGGTTGACCAGAAAAATGGCTTGAAAGTGACCAAATGGGCACAGTTCTAGAATGAAAAACGCAGGTCCTCCTTCTGCTCGAGTTTCTGGGTAAAACCTGTTGGAAATGTGCCCTAAAACCAATCATATGATGATACTTTACAGACATTTCACATGTTAAACTAATCTAGTTTAATATCAAGGGCAAACATTATTGTTTGAGCCGTCTCATATAAATGTTATATGCTTAAACGATAAGTCCAAAGGAATATGTGATTGGGAGAATGCGATCTAAAGAAGTTAGATTCATGAGACCATTCTTTAGTAGACATATCCTAAACGTTCTTGATCATAGGATTGCCAATTGGGCATTGACAGTCCGTTAAGATCAGTACGTGTTGTGTCTTCTCTCAGGGAGAGTGACTAGTCTAGAGTCATTGGTGTGTGTGACATCAAGGCAAGTACGTAGGTGCTCAATAGAGAATGAGTTCACTGAACACGATCAACGAAGAGTTCTCATATTCATGTCACATGAGAACTCATGGTTGGGATAATGCAAAGTAGTCCTTTGACCTGAGGCATCACGTTTGTCTTGTGGTTAAGTACTTGATCTTTGATTATGTCAAAGTCACTCCATCAGGAGGGTGTCCACGGCATCGTTGGGGTTAAGCCACTTAGCTATGGAGGCAAGTGAATGCGCAACAAGGGATCTCTAACCTTCAAACCGTTTGAGGGAGAATACTCTATGATATGATTTAGAACCTTTGGCCAGAGTATGAATGAGATTTAGGAAGTCGTTCCAAATCACATTCAAGGTAATCATATAAGCACACGAATCGCATTGGATAGTAGACATGAATAAATAAACTATCAAACCAAACAATGTGATCAAGAGTATTGTATTAGAGAAAGACCGTATTGCATTTGTAATCCTAAACTAAATAGGTTCTCTACCTCTTCTGATTAGCTTGGGTAACCATGATATGCTGCTAGGTGTCACTCATGGTTTGTGGAAGCCCTAAACGTGTGTAATCACTAAAGGGAGAATTGAAAGTAAGTTTCAATTCACAATCAATGTGAAATGGTTTTAATCGCCCACTGCCTCGCTAAAAGGAACCTAATGGATCGTACACCGTGTAAGGTGGAGATTGAAGAAACAATGGAGATGAGTAAGAATAATTAAATGGTTTAATTATTTATGGCAAGGATTAATTAATATGTTAATTAATCAAACGAATAAAGTTCGTTAAAAGACCACGGGTTAGTTTTGGGCCTCAAGGCCCAATGGGCTTCGAATGTCAAGCCCATTGACTTAAGTTGTATGACAACTTAATTCACCTTTTGGTTCTTTAGGTCACTTATTTGAAATGACTATATAAAGGACTTTATAGCCTAAATTCATTAAGGGTTTTTTTTAGAGAAAATTGGTGAGAACTTGTCTCTCCTTTTCCCTCTAGGAGGCCGGCCCCCTTGGAGGGTGCATCTAGCAATCCCACTACTCCAAGGTCACTCATTTATTCTCCAATCTCTCCTTGGTGTGGAGACCTAGAGGTTCTCAATTTTGGGAACTTGGAGAAAACTTTTCATCCATCCAAATCCATAGAATTTAGATGCAAGGAATGAAGGCCCTATCTTTGGGTGATTAGCCTTTGCTTATGCAAAGAGGAATCTACAAAGGTATAAATTTCAACTCACTTTGTTTTGAGTTGAGTCTTGGTTCACCAATCTACTAGGCTTTGAATTTCTTGGTTAATGTTTTGTTTTTAAGTGCATGCAAGCATGATTCCGCCTTTAATTGTTAATTGCATGCTTATAGATGTTGCTTAAATGAACATGTTTTCACAAAATAATCCTTCAAGTGGTATCAGAGCCTAGGTCTAGTAGTTGGTGAATCCTTTTGGCTTTTGTAGTTCAAAGTTTGTGATTTAAAAGTTGTAATATGTTACAAGCTTTATTCTTGTTTCTTTGAATGTAAATTTTGTTAGAAAATTTGCCATCTCAAATGTTGTAGATGTAGTTCATATGAGCATGAATATTGGAGCTAAAATTTGGTGCCATGTTTTTGGGAATTTTCGGCCAAATCCAAAGGGTGGATTTTTGGGTTCTTGTTTGACTTGTTAAAAGTGTTTTCAAGTAACTTTTAGAACCCCTATGTACCCTAGTTTGGTTATATGTTATTTCCCTAAAGTTTGAATGGTTTTGAGATGTTTTAGATATTTGTTTAAATGGTGATAGAAATAATGGTGGGTGTGAAAGGATTAATTCCCTTTCACACACACCACTTGTGCACTTGCATGCTTTATGTCAAAACTCACAAATCAACACACACATCACTCACATCTCCTCTCCAAAACCGGCCACCCTACATGTAGGGTACTTTTGGGGCTTTTATGCAATTACATAAAGTTTTGATACTTTTATGTATTTGCACTTTGGCCCAAAAGTTTACGTTTTTACGTTTAGGTCCAAAAACGCTAAAGGACAAATTGTTTTGCTCCTTTAATGAAGTTTTTGCATTATTAAAATTTTGGGTTCTAGTTGTAATTACATGAAGTAGTGGACTTTTGTGTTTTTACAAAGTGACCCCAAAAGTTTTGCAATATAGCCCAAAAGTTGAGGTTAATTGCTTTATGGCCCAAATAAGTTGTGGTTATTGCATATTGGCCCAAATTAGGTAGAGAACAAAATTGTTTTGTCTCTTTAAATGAGAATTGGATTTTCATTTCATTTAGCTCCATTTAAATCAATTTTATGGATACAAAAACCAAATGAAAATGTTGCATTCAATTTAATTAGTTAAAGTGTTAATTAATTAAAGGGTGATTATGAACCTAAGCCTACGATAATTGAGCTATGTGAAAGGCCGTTTCAAATTTGTTTGAACCATGGGAATGTGTAGATTAGATTTTGGTTGTAATTTGATTTGATCAAATGTTGTAAAAGAGCATAAGCTCTTCTTTACTTTAAAGTAATTTGATTTATGCAAATGTTGTAATGAGCATAAGCTCACCTTTACTTTGAAGTACTTCTTTCTTGCTTTATTTGATATGCATGAAAATGAAGTAGTTGGGTCCAACGCCCCTAAGACAACACGCCTTAATGTGATTAAACGCGTAACTAAAATCAATCACCATCCCTAGACCGAGATTCAACACAAGGCTCGTGTTGAATCTAAACAAAGGTTCATAGTCATCGTAAGGCCCTAAGGCAACTATATAGTCCATCAATGAATGCAAAGTTTATGTTAGTAGTATCATATACTCTTGCTTTAAAAACCGTTTTATAAGCATAGTGGGAGTATTAAATACAACTAAAACAATCAAATGGACCAATAGTTGTAATAGGACCAAAATTGTTTTAATATAGATTAAAATGAATGTTTATATGTGATGAGACCTAAAACCCTCAACCAAACCATTATTAAGTTGATAAGCGTGAGAGTGCTTTGAACACTCTTTCGTGGCCTTCCACCGTGGTAGGCTTCAATTGTTTGTGACTCATACACTGTATTCGTCCAGTTTTGGGGTTGCAAAGTATGTGCTTACATTCAGGAGAAGCCTATAAACATATGATGAGGTAAAGGTAGGCAACGAGTATGGTCAATATGATTTTCTTCTGAGGCCATTCTTGAACCCCTACTTTAACTAGCATGGTGGGAATGACTTAACTAAGTGCAATGTGCCAATATGATATTCTTCTGAGGCATCATTCTCTAGAGGCCAAACAAGATGGGTACTTGCAAGAGATGCAAATGAGTAAGCGTACTCTCTCATTATTATTAACGCTAGCCAATATGATTTTCTTCTGAGGTGGGCTTGGTAGTAGTGAGTCTCCCATACCCTACTAAGAGTTTCATCCAAAACTCTCGAATTCCAATGAGGGATATGGAATTTGCCAAAAATAGTGGGTGGTGCTATTTGATTTAAAGACCCGAATCAAATGGCTTAAAATCAATCAATTTATATTCGTTATGTATTTACTTACCATTATATTTGCAAACGCTATCCCACACTTGATAAATAAAAGCCGAATGCTTTAGTTTCCGGACTTGGTACAATAATCCCAAAGATTGTCTTAAATGGATTGTAGAAGTACCTAAGTAGTCTCATCCTCACAATCTTCCTATTGATAATGTATCATTGGAAGAACATGTTAGATAAAGTCTATCATAAAGAGGACAACACTTTTAATGTCATAATTCTTCAATTACAATTTGTTGTATGAAGAAATAAGAGTTGCTTTGAACAACCCTTAATCAATGCAAACATTAGTGCTTGTTTCTTTGTTACATGAACAAGGAACTTTAGAAGAAAGCACAAAGGCATGGACACTTAATGTGCCATGATTCTTCACTTATAAATTGTTGTATGAAGAAATGAGAGTTGCCTTGTACAACTCTTGAAAGTTTGTAATTATGTTTAGAACATAATGGTTGGTTGACAAAACTAGTCCATCAACATGGACTTATGATGATTTTGAATCATTGAGTGTTGAAGTGATAAACCACTTAACGAGACGGAAACTAAGCTAGGACTTCACCTTTATGTCCCTATCCTAATGGTTCACTAAGTTTATTGTAAACTATGTAGTGAACAATAAACACATACTCTCCAAAATCGTTTCATGTGTATAACACAATTAAAATAAGTTTCAAGAGAGATAGTGGGAGTTTAGGGATCATGACTATTGTAGTCAAAGGAGAAGTCAAATGAAGAAGATTAAATTAACTCCAAGGGAACAAACTTTCTTTATGAAAGGATGGACATTAGAAGGGGTATTTGCAAGAAATGTCTTGCAAGTGTCAAGAACACACCTTTCGAAGGTGTTGTAAATTGTTCTTGAATAGTTCAAAACAGTTGGTTCTTCTACTTGAATGCTTGATTCCGTATTAGTAAACTATGTTTTACAATCGTTGTAAAAGTGTGACTAATAAGAAGTAGAAGATATATGAGCGAAGAAAAAGGTGCTTCACATTCGGAACGTGAATAAAATATAGATCTCTGCGAAAGAAGATAGTACTTACTTCCTCATAAGAACTACCAAAGAAATTGGAAAAACCAAAGATTGTCTTTACATTCCAATTTTAAGGAATTTAATTCCGTCACTATAGTAGAGATGGATGAATGTTTTGTTTGACAAAACATTGTTCTTTATTAATCAATGATTGGATTATAGTAATCTAATTGATTGTCTCTATAGTAGAGATGATATGGTAGTGTTAACTGTTTAGAATATAATGATGCTTAAAACCCAAAAGGTTGCAAGGTAGTGACTAATCCCAACTAAAGTTGTGATACCTCTCAAACATAAATTACGAGTTGGTCATAGATGGATGCTTTGGATCGTTAGATCCGGATCCAATACCTTCTTGTTAAAATTGTATAGAGGTGAAATGTTCGAATCTTTATTCTTTTGGAAAGAAGAAAGAATCACAAAGTTGTTGAGGTTAATTCACTTAGATGTTAGTGGCACTTGTCCACAACATAATACTACTCATGTTATATGACATTCACCGAAGATCACTCTCGGTTGGACTATAGTTTATTTTGAATAAACACAAATCCGAATACTTTGCAAAAGGTTTCAAAGAATTCAAGAAATGTAAATTGATGAGTAAGATGTCTAAAGTATTTACCTCCTTAGATTTGATCCAAGGAAAAGAAACACTTTAGATGAGTCTCCTTGAAAGATATCAAGGAAAGAAGCATCATAAGATAATAAATTTCTCCATTAAGGAGAAGAACGAACTCGAATAAGATTTAGTTCGTTAGATGTTATCTATTACCCATATATAGGATATATACTTCTAAAAACAATATGATTGTCAATTAGAAGATCTTCCAAATTTTTCATGACTCCATAAGATGTAGTTGGAAAGAAAGACAAATCTTAAGCATGTTAAGATTTGGGGTTGTGAGCTAATAAGCAATATTTGTTTGATAACAATCTTGTGGGATACCCTTAAATTAACTTTTGGATATCGCTTCTATAAACCAACTAACAAATGTTGTTTTGTTGGGTAGTTCATTGTAATCCTACAATGTGATTTGTCTAAAACCAAATGAACGAGAGATAGAACACAAAGAATGGGTTCTTTGAGAGACAAGAAAGTAATCAACAAATATAAACAACCTAGTTCCTATACCAAAAACTCCAAGGTAGTCGATAAGGATTTATAAACCGTCTCAGTTGAATGGTTTGAACTTTATGACTATGTCATAGAGTTGCACCTCTTAATTCGAAAGAAATAAGAATGAAAATCCTTATGACTACATTGAGTGTATATACGATATATACTCAAGGAAATGGTAAAGTACCATTTGACCCGAAATAATGAAACCTTCATAGGCTAATTGGTAGCTTAAGGTAACTACAATCAAAAGGATGGTTGACTTTGAAGAAACCATTTTTGACGTAGTCTTGGTTTCAATTAATTCGGAGATAGCTAGCTACAACTAAATGGTGATTCAATGTTTGGACATTATATGGGTTTCCGAAACCATTATTAAGATAGTCTTGATAATATATATGTCTAAAACTATGAATCACAAGACATATAAGTTGTAGAGATCCAACCATCATGAATCTTAGCAAGCTAGTGGGAGCTATAAGCATCTTATGAGAAAAAGGATCAAATCATTTGATTTCTCATAAAGATGTAAATGAATCTTTTGTTTACTAGGTTTACAAAAGGTTAGTGGGAGTTAATCATGTTCCTAAAATTTAAATATATATGATATATTAATTTTGGAAATGAAAAGAATACTTCTTTGTTAAAGTTATGACTTTAAAACATTATATGAAGATAGAATGTATATGGGAGATATAGTCTATATACATGGGATGGAAATCTATAATGATATATTTCATGATATAATTGGATTATATCAATCCCTAATAATAGACAATGGATGCTAGGAAGTTTCTCATATGATGATAAACTTCAATTAGAAGGACAACTCTAGTGAGACTAAGAAGTTGCTCTTCTCAAAGAGAACGTACTCTTTGACTCCCAAAGAAATAATGCGTAAATAGAATCCTTTATGCATACGCATAAAGGTGATTTATGTATTTCATATTGTATGAAAAACATTGATATGAGTTGTACCTAGAACGGTACAAGACGATATCAGTGCAAGCCCAGGATCAGAACCATGGCAACTGTCAAGTGAGTCCTTAAGTATTTAAGAAATACTAAAGGATAGATTCCTCAAAGAATGAGGAAGAATTAGAGTAACGTAATGGAAGCGTAAATGTATTAGATTATGAATCTAATCCATCATTGGATGTTTCTTCATTATGAATGAAGAGATAATCCGATATCTCTTTATTATGACTAAAGAGATATTTGGATGGAAACATTAAAAGTAATGACTTTAGTGTGTTCCATTATGAATGTAAAATATATTGCCATATAGAAGCTTACAACAATGTTGTTTGGATGGGAAAGTTCATTTATGAACTCTCTATTCGGTTCCAACCAGAAAGTGTACCTAGTGTACTGACACTATGACACTAATGGGGCGATAGCTCAAGCCAGGGAATCAAGGTCTCATCAAGGTCCGAACTCAAATGACAGACTGAACCACATGATTGAGAATCATGTATAATGGTGACGTCGTTATTCTCAAGGTTGCTTCTATGGATAACATATAGATATCCATTGTCTAGGCCTACTACTCAGCCATTTATGAAATGACTACAAAAGAGGTATCATCACTGATGATCAAGCTGATTGGCTCTAGTGCAAGTGGGAGATTGTTGGAAATGTGCCCTAAAACCATTCATATGATGATACTTTACGGACATTTCACGTGTTAAACTAATCTAGTTTAATATCAAGGGCAAACATTATTGTTTGAGCCGTCTCATATAAATGTTATATGCTTAAACGATAAGTCCAAAGGAATATGTGATTGGGAGAATGCGATCTAAAGAAGTTAGATTCATGAGACCATTCTTTCGTAGACACATCCTAAACGTTCCTGATCATAGGATTGCCAATTGGGCATTGACAGTCCGTTAAGATCAGTACGTGCTGTGTCTTCTCTCAGGGAGAGTGACTAGTCTCGAGTCATTGGTGTGTGTGACATCAAGGCAAGTACGTAGGTGCTCAATAAAGAATGAGTTCACTGAACACGATTAACGAAGAGTTCTCATATTCATGTCACATGAGAACTCATGGTTGGGATAATGCAAAGTAGTCCTTTGACCTGAGGCATCACGTTTGTCTTGTGGTTAAGTACTTGATCTTTGATTATGTCAAAGTCACTCCATCAGGAGGGTGTCCACGACATAGTTGGGGTTAAGCCACTTAGCTATGGAGGCAAGTGAATGCGCAACAAGGGATCTCTAACCTTCAAACCGTTTGAGGGAGAATACTCTATGATATGATTTAGAACCTCTGGCCAGAGTATGAATGGGATTTAGGAAGTCGTTCCAAATCACTTTCAAGGTAATCATATAAGCACACGAATCGCATTGGATAATATACATGAATAAATAAACTATCAAACCAAACAATGTGATCAAGAGTATTGTATTAGAGAAAGACCGTATTGCATTTGTAATCCTAAACTGAATAGGTTCTCTACCTCTTCTGATTAGCTTGGGTAACCATGATATGCTACTAGGTGTCACTCATGGTTTGTGGAAGCCCTAAACGTGTGTAATCACTAAAGGGAGAATTGAAAGTAAGTTTCAATTCACAATCGATGTGAAATGGTTTTAATCGCCCACTGCCTCGCTAAAAGGAACCTAATGGATCGTACACCGTGTAAGGTGGAGATTGAAGAAACAATGGAGATGAGTAAGAATAATTAAATGGTTTAATTATTTATGGCAAGGATTAATTAATATGTTAATTAATCAAACGAATAAAGTTCGTTAAAAGACCACGGGTTAGTTTTGGGCCTCAAGGCCCAATGGGCTTCGAACGTCAAGCCCATTGACTTAAGTTGTATGACAACTTAATTCACAAAGGCCCAAAAGCCCAATAAAACCCTTATGGCCAGCCATGTTAGAGAGAATGGCCTTTTGGTTCTTTAGGTCACTTATTTGAAATGACTATATAAAGGACTTTATAGCCTAAATTCATTAAGGGTTTTTTTTAGAGAAAATTGGTGAGAACTTGTCTCTCCTTTTCTCTCTAGGAGGCCGGCCCCCTTGGAGGGTGCATCTAGCAATCCCACTACTCCAAGGTCACTCATTTCTTCTCCAATCTCTCCTTGGTGTGGAGACTTAGAGGTTCTCAATTTTGGGAACTTGGAGAAACCTTTTCATCCATCCAAATCCATAGATTTTAGATGTAAGGAATGAAGGCCCTATCTTTGGGTGATTAGCCTTTGCTTATGCAAAGAGGAATCTACAAAGGTATAAATTTCAACTCACTTTGTTTTGAGTTGAGTCTTGGTTCACCAATCTACTAGGCTTTGAATTTCTTGGTTAATGTTTTGTTTTTAAGTGCATGCAAGCATGATTCCGCCTTTAATTGTTAATTGCATGCTTATAGATGTTGCTTAAATGAACATGTTTTCACAAAATAATCCTTCAAAACCACACGTCCAAAACACAAACAAAGGATCAATAACAACCCATAGAAGTGAAATGAAGGTTCTAAAGGTTTCTCAAAGCTTACCTAAGCCATAAATGGCTAGAAAATCGATATGTCGAACTCGCCGAGTCGACCTTCCAAGTTGGTGAGTTAAAACTCGTCCACACCAGATTTCAAGGACATGGTTGTGATCGTGGGACTGAGATGATCAAAATGGTGTAATTTGTTTTTCACGTTTGAGCGTTTTGGTGTGTTTTTGTGGTTGTTGCAGAGAGGAAGAAGAAGAAGAACTCGGCGTGGGAGAGGGAGAAGAGAGAGAGAGATGGGATGTTTGCTTTTCTAATAGAGTGGACAGAAAATAAAGAAGAGATGGGATAGGTGAGAGTGAAATAATGAAGGGGGGATACACGGGATGGGATGAAAAGGGAATCCAATGGATAGGTTTTTAGATTTCCTACAGTAAAAGGAAATCGAAATCTATCCGAGGTAGATATTTTTTACACTTTAAAAACTACGCCTACCCATACTAGCGTGTACAATTTTAATGCGATAGCGAGAAATAAAAAGGAAGCGATAAGAATAAGTCCACGTCACTTGCCAATAAGGGCATAATCGTCAATACACATACTCGGGGAGAAATTACATAGGAAAATTAGGAACGGGTCGTCACACTATAGATGAGAAATTGTTAAACAATTAGTAATACTCACTCTCTCTCTTTTTGCATACAAGAGGTATTAAGAGAAGAACTGGCTTTGATTAATTTCACTTTCAAGCTTTGGTCACACGAATCAACGATTAAACGATCTTTGTTGGATTGCTTTGGATGCTTACTACTAAAAAAATGAGCTCAACCATTTAATTAAATTAAACTACAAGTTCATTGCATCATATTAGTTTCATTTGACTGATTTGAATGTTCATCACATCAGTATAAAGATAAACTTCAATTAAAATGAAAAATAAATACTAATTTAGTGAGAACATCACCAATCAAACATTGGAATCCAGTATTGAGCCAAAGATATGTTGGAAGAACTTAGCAAGTAGCTCCATCAGCCAACATTTCTAACCAACACCATGACACAAGCCATCAAGTAACAAAACCAAAAATATGTCAACGGAAAACGTTATATGTGGAAAATAATAATGAATTACATGAAACGGGAGCGCCAAAATAACTGTGCAATCCACCTATTACCTGTTGTCCTGCCACAAAGTTAAAATATGATGCGATGTGGAAATAAATTAATGAAAGTTGTCTTTTCTTGATCCTCCGGAGCAATTGCAATCTGATTATATCCAGAATAGCCATCAAGAAAGCAATAATGAGGATAACCAGCTAACCTTTCTAACATTTGATCAATGAATGAGATTGGAAAGTGATCCTTACGTGTGGTGCTATTTATCTTCCGATAGTCTGTACAGACTCTTCAACTGTTTTGCACACGTGTAGGCACTAGCTCATTAGCTTCATTCTTAACAACTGTGACTCTGGATCGCTTAGGAACTACTTGAACATGGCTCACCCACTTGTTGTCCGAGATAGGATATATGATGCCAACATCAAGAAGTTTGATAACCTCTTGCTTGATGACCTCTATCATGAATGGGTTCAAATGGCTTTGAGCTTCCCTTGTTGGTTTTGCACCCTCCTCGAACCAAAACCTATGCATACATGTAGTTGGATTTATACCTTTGATATCTGCAATGCTCCAAGCTATGGCAGTTTTGTGATCCTTCAGTACTCGGATCAGTTTATCCCTCTCTTCTGCTATGAGTTGTGATGATATGATGATCGGTAATGTTTTATCCTCTCCCAAAAATGCATATTTCAAATGTTCAGTAATCGGTTTAAGCTCCAATTTTAGGTGCCTAAATCATAGAAGGAAGAGCTTTTTTCGTTAGAAGGAGGAAGAGAAATAAAATAGGAAGAAGACTTACCACGAATTGGTGAAAGAAACTCAAGGGCTGCCATTGTTTGGATTAATTCTTCTTCAATGTGCTAAGAATAATTAAGCTTTCCATGTGTAATGCTATGCTCTAACACCTTCTCTAAATTATCTTGTCCCACACCTTCATTAAAACAATCTTGCACAAAATAGTCAAATGCATCAATAGACAAACAAGATTCAAAATCACTAGGGTACCTCAAAGCATTGAAGATTCTGAACTTGACACTTTCTCCATCAATTTCCATGGTTAAGGTACCATCATAGACATCAATCTTCGTACGCGCCATTCTAAGGAATGGTTTGCCCAATATAAGAGGAAGTGCAGTAGGCATAGATTCATGTTCCATCTCAAGAACAAAATAGTCAGCGGGAAAAATGAGCTCATTCACTTGCACAAGTACATCCTCCAATAGGCCTTTGGAATATCTATTTGAATGATCTGCTAACTAGATTACTACCTTTGTTTCCTTCAAGTCTCCAAGGTTCAATGATTCATACATTGATTATGACATCAGATTGATGGATGCCCCCAAATCACTCAATGCCCTCCTAAACTCTTTCCCTCCGATTACACATGGAATGGTAAAGCTACCGATATCCTTCAACTTCGGTGGCAGCTTTCTCTGCAAAACAACTGATACTTCCTCGCTTAATGCCACAATTTCTGAATCATTGAATCTTCTTTTGTTCGTACAAAGCCCTTTAAGGAACTTTGCATACTTAGGCACTTGTTTTATGGCATCTAAAAGAGGTAAGTTCACTTGGACTTTCTGAAAAGTATCCAAGATTTTATTATCAGTTTGCTCTTTTTTAGACTTCATAAGTCTACAAGGGAAAGGAATAGGGACACATAAGTTAAATGAATTTTGAACTTCTTTACTTACCTTATCAGAATCTTTTTGGTTCAATTCTGTAGCTTTAAGAGACTTTTTAGTTTCTGTTGAAGCCTCATCTTGCTCAAGATTTTTGGTTTGTAGCTCCCCTTGCTCATTTATATCCTTTCTTGTCCTCTTTTGCATCCTTGGCTGCTCAAAAACTTCTTTTCCACTACTTAAAGTCACAACATTCATCTGCTTAGCATTTGGATTCACCACAGTTTAGCTAGGCAACCTTCCTGGTTGGTGTTGTTGCCTCATCAAACTTGCTAACTGACTCATTTGGCGCTCAAGGTTTTCTATTGCTTTGTCTATTTTCTGTTGATGAGATTGAGTAGAGTTAGCTAAAGAAGCAATTAAATCCTCAAGAGACTTACTTGGAGCTTGTTGTTGTTGAGGCTGAAATGGTGCATGCGGTCTTGCTTGAAAGAAGACAGGTGGACGATTATAGTTGTTGGGAACAAATTGTTCTCCATTGTCTTGATTGTTCCACTTTAAGTGTGGATGATCGCGCCACCCTGCATTATAGTTGTTGGAGTATGGATCATATTTTTGCCTCTGTTGCCCCTGAAACCCTCCTAACACATTAGCTTGCTCAAAACCACCTAGATCCATCAATGAAGGGCATATGTTTGTGACATGTCCCATCATTGAACATACACCACACACTTGTTTTGGAGCCACCATAACCTGTTACACAAGATTAGTCAAGTTAGCTAATTGTAATTCAATACTAGAATTAGCACTTACCTCATTAACTTTCTTAAGGGGTAGCTCATATCTCCCTCCAAATTGTCGTGTGTTGTCAACAATATTCTTTAGCAATGCCTTATCATTAGTTGCAATATTCTTTAGCAATGCCTTAGCATTAGTTGGTGTCTTGTCCATGAATGCTCATCCACTTGCTGCATCAAGCATTACATGATCAGTACCACACAATCCTTCATAAAAGTACTGTATTAAAAGATGCTTTGAAATATGATGATTAGGACAATATGCAACCAAATGTGTGAATCGCTCATAGTAATCTCCAAAAGGCTCTCCATGCTGTTGTCAAATTGTACATATGTCTTTCCTTAAGCTTGCAGCTTTTGTGGAGGGAAAATATTGCTACAAGAATGCTTGCTTCACCTAATTCCATGTGTTAATTGATCCCGGAGGTAAATTGTAAAGCCACTCATTTGCCTTAGTTTCTAATGTAAATGGGAATGCCCTCAACTTGACTTGCTCCTCATCCACATTTGTTGGTCTCATTCCTGAGCATACCACGTGAAACTCCATGAGATTCTTGTTGGCATTCCTCTATTGAGAAGCCATGGAACTTAGGCAAGTAGTGAATCATGCCGGACTTGAGCTTAAATCCTCATTCTGCATTTGGATATGTTATGCACAATGGTTGTTGATCCGTATTTGGCGTTGCCAACTCCCTCAAAGTACAGTTATCAGCCATACCTTCTTATGGTTCTTCCTCCTCTTCCGAACTCAAATGTGGTGGAGAAGATCACGGTAAAGACACCGATGCAAACTTCTGCTTGATTTTTCTCTAAAGCTTTCGAAGTGTTCGTTCAAGCTCAGGATTAAGGGAAGCTAGGTCAATGCTCTTGGACCTTCGAGTATGCATATACTACAAAGAGTACCTGAAATAAAAAAAAAACAAAAACACTAAATAGACAAGTAATGAAAACAATAGAGAAATAAGTAACGAGAAATAACAATCCCCGACGACGCGGCGCCAAAAATTTAATAGGATTAAAAGCATACCACAAAGTAGCACACAAATGTCCTATTGACTTTCCTTATTAACACTAAGATTTGTCAATTGTAGCATAAGAAAATAAGGGGGCATTTGTTTGCCCTCACTAAAGAGTATTGGACTGGACTGGACTAAGGGTTAGTCCAGTCCCATGTTTTTTCCCGACAGGGACTAGGTTTAATGAGACTAAGTCTCACTCACTTCTACAAAAACGCTTGCTAGGGGGTCTTAGCAAGACCCCCCGAAAAGGAGCGGACTGCTAGTCCCTGCTTCGCCCCATCTCTGCTTTGCTTCACCCCTCCCCGCTTCACCCCATCTATGCTTCGCTTCACCCCTCCCTGCTTCGCCGTCCTTCCCTTCCCAAAAATTCCAATTGAGCTTCGCCGTATTTCCTCTCCTAGAAAAGTTAGAAACATCTATTAGAGAGATAAAAAGAGAGAACAATGCAGTCGCCATGGCATTGCTGACGAGATGAGCATAAAAAATCAGGTACAAGATTTTGGTTCCGTCTGTGTCCCATGAATCCAACCTCAATTAAAGGCTATTCTTATCCAGAAATGTGTAGGACAAACAAAATCAAAATCTGTGATAAACCCAGAAATATGTGATATGCGATTTCGAATTATAGAAAATATCAAAATCCCAATTACAGAAAATATCAAAATCTGTGATAAACCCAGAAATATATTACCTTGGGTTGCAATGCTCTTCTCCATAAATTTGTAGGAAAAAAACAAAATCAAATTTGGAGTTGTAAACATAAATTATAGTAGAAATTCGATATGTGATCTCGAATTTGCAATTCTCTCTCTGCTTTGAGGAACAAGAAGAAAAACCTGTAGGTCTTTCGGTCCAAATCAGAAGCAAAATGCATAGATCCTCCTTTGAGGAAGAAAACTGGGAGAAATGGGGGAGAAAAAGAGAGAGAGAGAAGGGATATGGTCGGCCGGAGAAAAAAAGGAAGAAAATGAAGGAGAGGGGAGTGAAAGAGTGGGAAGAAAGAAGAAAACAATGGGCCGAAGAAAAAAAGGGAAGAAAATGAGGGAGAGGGGAGTGAGAGAGCGGGAAGGAAGAAGAAAAAAATGGTACAAGTTTCGAGATAGGAATAGATTTCCAAAAAGAAAAAGATAAATTAATAATATAATATAATTTTTATGAATTAAACAAATATAATATTAAAATTTATTAATTATTTTGCTTCTTAATCCAACACTGCACCAAACGCTTCACTAAATCAGTCCAGCATAGTCTAGTCTAAGCCAGTCAGCTTAGTCCTTGAAGCTAGTCCAGTCCGAGATAGTTCAGTGCAACAAACGCACCCTAAGGGTCTTTCCCACAGAAGATTGTTTTATCTAACTACTTAAAATGTCACTAAAACTGGGCTACTGTCCCTACTAACCAGCCGCCGAAAAATAATTATTAGACCAACTTACACTTATCTAAAGTCTACGAAATTTATATGCAGACACTAGACACACAGAGCTACACTCACACAAAGTTTTGGGATTTTTGGAGTTGATTTGATATTTAAATTAAATCGAACAAAAACAGGACAGAAACAGATTTTAAGTAGTTCACAAATTAAGAAAAATGAGTTAGGCGAATTGCTATCCACCACCAAATAATCATGCAAACATGTTATGTTTTGTTCAAATTTCTTTTATTTCCGGATGAAGATGCTCAAGTTGGCTCAATGTTAGAACTCAACCTGTTGCTCTTTCTTATGTAGTATGTTAAGAGAATTGCATTTTCAACTTAACTTAGTCCCTAGCATACAATCTAGAATTGCGTGTTCATAGATTTAACAAGTAGAAATCATTAAGAACGAAAAGAGTTTGAGTCATCACAAGGCATCGTAAGTACTAATGTTGTCTTACTTATCCTAGAAATTGGTTCACATTTTGATCGCAATTAACAAGAACTACTCTAGAACATATGTAGGTCCTCATTCGACAAGGGCAGGCACACACATATTCATAGCGTTAGAATCCTAAATATGCTTACTGAGTATGCATCCATAGAAAACACATAAAGAATTCATCATTGACATTAGTAGTGAACCAATTTTCATCCATTCATAAAAGTAATTCAACGAAATGTCATAACAAACTTGCAATCATATTCGGGGCTTCAAAACAGGCCCTAACTACTAAAAATTTAGTTACACATAATTCTCAAATTAAACCAAAAGTACAACATGGGTTTGAGAAGATAAAACTGAAAGAAATCAAGTGAGGCCTCCTCTTCTTTCCTTCATTCCCAAACGCTGCTTTCTTGCCTTTTTTCTTCCTTTCCGCTATCACCTGCAGCCTTCTTTTTTTTTTCTTTTTCCTAAAATTATTTCTATAAAAAACTGCCCTTTATTTCCTCCCCCAACGCTCTTTTAAACCAATTCTTGCTACACCATTTCCATAACTCCCCCTACTAATAGCAAGTTAGTGATGACAATAAGTGAGAGAAAATGGTAAAACAATTGTAACTCTTTGGGCAGCCTTTATGCCAATTACTCCCTCTTAATCCTCATCTTTAATTCCATTTTCATTGCAGTTTCAAACTGCTCAGTCTCTTGTGAACCTTTCAGTGTTAAAATGACCATAACTTCTTCTATAAAAATGATATTAACAATCCGTGAAATGGTCCAGAAAATAGACATCCGTAGCTTTCTAAGTATATAAGGTTCATTCTATAATTCATTATGAGCTGTTCGAAACTGGCTTCCAAAGTCAGCTGATCTGCACAAGCAGTTTTGATGAATTTGTTACTTAAAATCCCACTTGTGCTATTTTTCTTTTCTTTGCTTGACAAATCCTACAAAACACAAAAACAAAGTAAATAGCTCAAAACTATAAGGAACTAACTAAGAAAAGACATGTGAATTTGATGTAATATATATATATATATATGAGCTTATCAATAAGTCTATCAACTATCACCCAAATACCATTGTGTTCTTTCTTTGATCTTGGTAAGCTGGTAATAAAATCCATCATGATATTGTCCCATTTCCATTCTGGGATTGGTAGTGATTGTAGCATTCCAAATAGCTTGTGGCCTTTGCCTCAAAATCAAATCATGTTGAGTAAATATATACTTAAGACTTTTGTGATCTGAATAAACATTGAACTTATTTCCGTACAAATAACATCTCCAAATCTTCAATGCATGCACTACAATAGTTAGCTCCAAGTCATCTGTTGGATAATTCCTCACGTAATTCTTTAACTGTCTTGAAGCATAGGCTACAACTCTTCCATTTTGCATTAGCACACATCGGAGTCCTTGTTCCGATGCATCCGTGTATATCTCAAATAGATCTTGGTTATTAGGCAATACTAACACCGGCGTTGTGGTAAGTCTTGTTTTCAATTCCTCAAATGATGAGTCACACTTATCATCCCATTCAAATCTTACTCCTTTCTTGTGAGTCTGGTTAGCGGAGCTGCAATCTTTGAGAAATCCCTAATCAATCTTCTATAATAGCCAGCCAATCCAAGAAAACTTTGTATCTCCGAGACATTCTTAGGCTGCTCCCAGTTCAATACCGCTTCTATCTTACTGGGGTCCACACAAATTTCATCTCCAGATATTACATGTCCAAGGAATTGTACTTGTGTTAGCCAGAAATCACACTTCAACTTCTTAACATACAATTGGTTGTCCATTAAAATCTGTAAGACTATATGGAGATGCATTTCATGATCCTCCCTAGTCTTAGAATCAATAAGGATGTCATCAATGAAAACAATAACAAACTTATCCAAGTACGGTTGGAATACTCGATTTATAAGATCCATAAATATAGCTGGTGCATTAGTTAAGCCAAATGGCATGACTACATATTCAAAGTGTCCATAACGAGTGCAAAACGCAATCTTTGGTAGGTATATCCTCTTCCCGTACTCGTAATTGAGGATAGCTAATCGTAAATCAATTTTTGAGAAGTACTTCGCTCCAAATAAGTGATCAAACAACTCATCAATTCTTGGCAAAGGGTACTTAGTCTTGATAGTCACAAGGCTTAACTTCCGATAATCAACACATAACGTAATGTGAAATCATGCTTTTTAGCGAACAACACTGGTGCTCCCCAAGGTAAAGTGCTCTCTCGTATGAAACATTTTCTAAGTAAATCATCCAACTGCTTCCTAAGTTCCACCAGTTCAGCTGGTACCATACGATAAGCTGCCACCGAAATTGGTTGTATTCCTGGTATCAATTTAATCTTAAAATCAACTTCTCTATACAGTGGTAATCCTGGTAAATCTTCAGGAAATACTGTAGGATACTCATCCACCATAGATATTCTCTTTTCCTCTTCTTCTTTCTCTTTTTTTTCTACTATGAGTGCATAACACAACAATGCTATCTTGTTTTGTAACTAGCTTTCAACAGCGGACTTGGGGACACAATCTTTTCATCCAATTTTATAATAACCTCCTCTGCTTCAAGGGTACACACCTTAAACTTTCTTTCCTCACAGTCTATAATAGCATGATGCTTTCTCAACCAATCCATTCCTAAAATTAGATCGTACTTTTTCAATCCTAAAGAATACAAGTCAGCAGTTAACCTTGGATTATTAACCAGAAGGTGACATGAGCGATAAGTTCGATCAACAACACCCCATATCCTAATGGAACACTTAAATACAAAGGTCTCGCTAGTGCCTCAAATTAAAATCCCAAAATGTATACAAACCAGAGAGATATCAAGGAATGAGATGAACCAGTATCAAACAAAACATGAGCTTTAATACTGGATATTAAAACCATACCATCAAGTGCTCTGTCAGTATTTTCTCCAACATTACCACCAGATATAGCAAACACCCTATCACCGCTTCCAGATGCAAGAGCCTCAGCTCCACGACCTCGATTTCCTTGATTTTGTCTTTGTGGGTCACGTTGTTGTGGTTGTTGTCAGGGTTAAGGGCGATTAGGTTGTTGCACAGTTTACATCCTGTTTGGTTGTTGAAAGCGATTTAGTGGAGTTGCAACAGATACTGAAGCTTCTCTCTTTGGGCATTTATCTCTAGTATGTCCAAATTCATGGCAATGATAACATTCAATAGGCCATTGCTTTCTAAATCTATATCCACCACTGCCACTACTACTCCCTTGTTCGCTCTCATAGACTTCTTAGTCATTTTTCTCGATCCCGATCCTTTATACTAATTTTGATTCTTCTAAGTAAACATATAATCTTGCTCTAACTCATAGGCTGCTTCCATAATTTCATGATAAGTTTTACGTCCTTGACCTACAATGTGCCTTCGAACAGAGTCTCTAAGCCCTTGTCTGAACTTTATTGCCTTTGTTTTCTTATCATTAGCAATATCATCCGAGTACTTACTCAACTCAGCAAATTTGGCGACATACTCAGCCACAGTCATATTCTCTTGCTTAAGATCAAGAAATTCTTGAATCTTAGTATGCTTCATTGCATAAGGAAAGTAACTGAGCACGTATAGTACCCCACCATAAATCTGCTTCACCTTCAAAGACATGTGAAGCTACATTAACTTGAAGTTCTGGTGGTACATGAAGAGTTCTCATATTCTTCTTAATATGTTCTAACCAACTCTCAGCTTTTTCAGCTTCAGGCGCTCCCCAAAACTTGAGCGGCTTATTTTTCATAAAATGATCGAGATAAGACATCTCTTGATCATGTATACATTCTTCATTAGTGTGAAAATAAGCATTCGTCGATGCTTGAAAAGCCCTAAACATCTCAGCTATTTCTTGTGCATCAAACGATGCCCTATTTTTGTTTAGACTTGTTAGAAGACGAGGCATCTTGTCAATAGAGTAGTATCTGAAATGAAAGAGATTGAATCAACAACGCATTCAAGAATTAACTTGACAACGGATGAATTAGAAGTTTGAATACAAAGGACAGGGCAAAGAAAGACAACAAAACTCTATTGAAGTAGATCAACCATTGCTTTGATACCATTTTTCTGTCATGCCCCAAAAACGAGCACATAACAATGCCACGCTCTATTAGCAACACAATATTATAGTGTTAAATTCCAACACTATAACATTGCATTCCCAATAGAACATATTTGACGGGAAGTAAAATAATTTATTTTTAAGCAGTACAAAAGCATAAATCATTTTGGTAAAACAAAGAATAAAAGGGCAACAGAATTTGGATAAATTTTTTACATCAAAGACGAAGTTTACAACTTACAACAAAACCAACTCTTAGGTATGATTTGGAGAGTACAAAGTGCTAAGTTTAGCTACAAAAGATTCCTTCAAGACAGAGGGAATCAAGCATATGTACAAACAAAAACCCATGGAAAGTCAATGAGCGATTAAGAAGTTGACAAGTAACAAAGAACGCTTGTCGCAACTTTAGTCCAGATCGTCTATTTGTTGGTACATCGGTCCTGTAATAAAGCAGGGGTGAGCATCACAAACGTTCATAACTCCCCCTCAGGGAATCCACCCCAGCTAGGCTTGAAAATAGTATACAACATTATATATACTATAGGAAAATGATAGATGCATAACAAAAGCTTTGTTTAGTTTTGAATATAGATTGTATGATCACACAATTTCCTTTTAAAAAAAACAGGGATCCCAATAAATCACTACATGTCTGATGACCGGTCTAATGACCAACTACCTCCTTACCTGGACCAACTCTGAATGAACATACTTATCGTAAGGTGTCGCGAGAGTGTCCTTTAATGCTCTACTCTTAGATATCTTAGTACCTCTCTGTTTGGGCCCAAAATACTGGTTTGGGCCGAGTTTAGAATTGTTCTCTGCCAGAAGCCTTGCTTAGGAATTGCTAGGGGTCATCCGGCTTGTGGGCCGTATAGTCAAGGCCGGCCGTGTCCCATTGGGAATCCATAGGATGTGGGTGAGTCATATTGCGGGATGGATGGATAGGGTAGTTGAATCCTTATACAAGAAGGAGTTTCAGCAGGATAAGGATGCTGAAGCTTGGGATTGAATGCGACCTCATAAGGGGTTGAGTTTAAAGTCCTAAAAGAAGTAGGACTGGTCGAGATAAGGTTGGATCGGGGGAAGCAGTCCTAATCTGAGTATGGTTTTGATTTGATAAGAAGCAGGCTGGCTACTATAAATAAAGGGAGGAGTGCATCATTCAAACCTCTTCCAACTCAACACACAAACTGCCCTGTGCAAACTCGCTCTGCGAGAAACCTCTCAACAACCTTGAGATTTTTATTTTCCATTTTCACTAACACATCTTCAGTTTGGATAAACAGTACTGTGAAGGCAACTGGTGATACCTTCAGTTTGGATAAACAACACTATCGTCGTAGAACCAGCCGACTGCGGAACACCTTCAGTTTGGATAAACAGCACTGCGTCGAGGCCGATTGGTTATTTATCCAAGCCTTGGTCGAGAAAGACTTTCGAGTCTTTATTGGCAAAGGTCATCTCATTAGCTTTCTCGGTGAAGTGAGGTGTTACTGTTTACTAGGGCTCAGCACATTGAACGCCGAGTTGTTTTATGATTGGGTACTCACAAGTAGGCTTTAAAGTTTGGCATTCTGACGGTTGAACCACGTTTACCATCAAGACATATATCTGTTTTGAGTATTTGTGCCCCTATACTCTGGTGCGATTCGACGTGCTTATACTCTTACGAATATAATCACTGTGATCGAATCTGGTGCCACGATTTGTGAACTTCATAGAACTAGTAGCCTTGTCTTCAGGCTCTAGAACCTGAAGGGCGAGAGTGTTCCTTCCTCGGCCGTAGTCGCAAGATCGAGAAGTCAGCCGCGCGTTCAACGCAACATCAACGTATTTCACTCCTCGGCCGAGCTTGGCTGACGAGTTGGCACGCCCCGCATCAACCGAAGGACATAGTTAGCTCATTAGTTAATCGGCCTGTGCACCATATAGGCTTGGTAGTTTTTAGGGTCAACATTTTGGCACGCCCAGTGGGACACAGTGCTAAAACTACGAAGTTCATGACCATCGAGACATGATCAGTAAAAAAGAACACAACCATGGGAAAATCAATGATCGTTCTGCCAGTTCAGAGTCCTGGACAAGAAGTGTCACATATGCGAAATCCTCTTGTTGCTGTGACCCCTGAGGCTGCAAGTTTGACACACTGAGAAAAGGAAGTTTGTCTCAGTACCTAGCCTCGAAACACAGAAGTACCTAACCAAACCTCATGCATTTGTATTGAAGGAATAGTGGAGGATTATGACGAAGACGGTGGTGAAAGCTCTGACCATCCAACTAGGTCGTTTCTTCGAAAACAGTTATCTAAAAACTGAACAGACAGTTATCCCAAAAATGAACAATTTGCTACAGGTAATACAAAGTAATGGTGAGATCCACACCAAATTGCTTGAATTATTAGTTAACAAAGTCTTCGAATGGGGACATGCTGATCAGGCTCGACAACTTCCACTTAAAAGTAATTTGCTACAGGCCGAAGTAAAGTTTAGTCGGCTCATAACGATTGACTTGGAAAAAAAGGGAGGATCAAGTAGTAGGTCAGATGGATCTGACCAGAGAATGGTGATGCGAAAATTAACTTAGCACACAAATTAAACCCTCTTGTTGACAATTGTAGTATGAATAAGTAGGGATCGTTCTTAAACCGGGGATTAGGAGGGATTGCTAAAACACTCTAAACTGACTCAAATATATAAAAAGAGGCTAAAAACACTTAACTAGACTCAAAGAACTCAAATCAAACTCAAAAGACTCAAAACAAGCTAAAAACGTTCAAAACTGCCTAAAAACAATAATTAGGTAGTTTTTTACTCTAACACACTTTTTGGACGAATTTTGGTTTTATATTGATTCAAAACACTTAAAAACACAAACTAAATAGATTCTAACTAATTAGACACTCTAAAGTAAAGGGGGGTTTGGTTTTGGTGAATTTGAAAACAAAACAAACAGATTGTAAACTAAGCAAAATTTGGACGAATTTGGGGTAAAACTATGGATGATAGGCTAGCTAGGAGGTTCTTCTCCACCCTTGACACACTTGCAAACAAAATGATTTCCAGTTGCTCTTCAATACCCATGAATCCTCAACGCCTCAGATTAACTGTGAATTGCAATAATTAACCCTCAGATTTTCCTAATTTCATTGAATTGGATGATTGCATACAACAACCCAAAGCATTCTTCACAAGTTCCCTACATGAATTGCATAATAAAGATACGAGCAAAGATCATTAAGTTCGATGAAAATCATAAGCATTGACCAGGCATTTGTAACTATGAATTGCATGAAACTTATGCCAAGAATTTACTTAACGCGATTGTGACAAGCAACCTTCACTAGTTATGAATTTAAGTTCATAACGATTGGGTGAAACTCCTTTATATCCTAGCATCAGATTTATGCATGAAAATTAAGCATGCACTCTCAACCAACACACACAAATCAGTTTTACTTCAAACGAATAAGTAAATAGAATTCACAACTTATGAATCACAACTGGATGTAATCAAATCATATTGCAAGTATGAACATGGTTTCAAATTCCCCCCTAGCTAAGAGGGGTTTAGTTCCTCATACTCATAAAAAAAAGATTATTGAATTGAAACATTGAAAACAAAAGAAAGATTACACCTAAAATGATCCAGCAATCCTAGCTCGAATGGCAAGCCCGTGCAATGACTCTCCTCCTTCCTTCTTGCTGCGGCACAAGGTCTGATGGTGAGTTTTGGGGGTTATGGATGGTGTAGAAGGATGGGTTTATGACATCTGGTGAAGGTTGGATTTATGAAATCTGGTGAAGGATGGATTATTTATAGGAGAAGGAAAGGCAAAGGGGACAAGGAAGGGTTACGACACAAAGTGAAAGGGAAAGAGAAAGTTATGACACAAAGTGAAAGGTAAAGAGAAAGTTATGACAGAAAGTGAAAGGGGAAGGGAAAGTTATGACACAAAGTGAAAGGTAAAGGGAAAGTTATGACACAAAGTGAAAGGTAAAGTGAAAGTTATGACACAAAGTGAAAGGTAAAGTTTGATGCAACAAGAGGACATGGAAGGGAACACATGGCTCCAAATTCTTCCCTCCTTCATGACTTAATGCCTTCATATTCTTAGCACATTCTTAGTCTCTTTTGGTCTTCAAATTCGTCCATCCACCTTCCTCCATGCTTGTGCTATCCATTCCAAGCCCAAAACTGCTCCAAAATGCCCCAAAATACACTTTCTTGCCACTTTAGCCCTTTGGACCTATAAACACACGAAAATAGCTTAAAATAATAAAATAACTAGGAACTAACAACATAAATGCCAAGAAACAAGCTAACTAAGTTGCATAAATATGCTCCTATCAAATTCCCCCACACTTAGCTTTTGCTAGTCCTCGAGCAAAACAAAATAAACAAAACATAACCTATACCTTCCAAAATTTGCCTCAGGGATTTGCAATGCACATGACATGTTAAAAATCATCATTCCCACATATTTTGGTTATCTTTACGCTTGAGCACATACTCAATCACAATCACCACTTACTACTTCACAATTAACCAATTAAAACGATGTTTTGAATGTAGTAACATGCCTTAGAGAAATTACTCAATTCCTTACAAGATACTCTCTATTTTCACACAGATTTTTTGACTACGCACCCTACACTAGTTATATGTGAGAAGATTGATGTAAACATTAAAGACTAGTACTCACATATGTTATAACAAAGAAAGCAATTTCTGGAGTTAATAAGCATGTTTAGATATGATCTCATGAATGGGATGCTACTACTTAGATGCGAGAACCAGTGACACCATATGCTCATACCAATTTCAAACTCCACAAATTGAAACACACAACACTCAAGATTGAAGTCAAGGGTTGTAACGGGGCTTGGGAGTAATGGCTAACAAAGAAAAGGATAGGGATAACAAACATTCTTAAAGTGATAGCAAGCAAAGCAATGAAATCGACACTTGGAATTCACTTTAGAATGCATAATCAACTTTTAAATACAAAGGGAAGATTCATGCAACATTTAGGGCCGAATTCAATGTTTTGGACCCTTTCTTTAACAAACAACACTTTAGAGCTCTTTTTCATAACTCTTTTTTTTTCTTTCTATTTTCCACGAATTTTTCTTTTTCTTTTTCTTTTCTACCCGTGCCTTATTAAGGACTTTGGCACACACACACACACAAAAATCACCTCCCCCACACTTGTTTTTCTACAGAAGTTCATCAAAAGGAATTCCTTCTAAATTATGCTTTACTATGCTTCAAGAACAAGGGTATGGATGGTCCTAATCTAGGCTAGGTGAGGATAGTGTGGGTTAACAAAGAACATAGGCTACTCAAGGCTCAACGGGGTTAAACTTAAACACAAATGCACGGGATAGGCTTTTTGGCTCTTGGCTCACTAAACAACTTCATCTTGAATATGTGTTATGCAAATCAATAACATGCTTTGAATGAAACGGGCATGAGTTCTAGCATTTGGAACTAAATGATGAAACGCCTTCTAAGTAGCAACCAAGCAAAGAATAATGAGATCATGCAATGACTTAGAAAACAAGAATGCACAGATTAATAACTCTCCAAATAAAGGTTTAGGCTCAAGTCTCTCAAGGATGTAGCGTTTGTTTGAGTTTCTTCCTTCAAGCATGTTACAAAAACTGAGCATAAACCAAAGAGCATATCAAACTTCCATCCATGTTTATAACTTTCTTTAACAGTCATGCACTTAAAAACCAAATCCTCATTATTATGTTGGAAGGTACCCTAAGACACAAACAAACACACAAAAACAACTGTTTTTGGGTTTTTCAAAATTTTATGAGATTTTCGGATTTTTATGTCAAAACACACTAAAACACTCCAAAACAGCTTAAAAACACTTAAAAACAGCAAGGAACAACACTAGAAGTAATGGGTGATAAACTCCCACGCATTTCATGCAAAACAACTTGTTTACCCCCCCCCCCCCACTTAAATCAAACATTGTCCTCAATGTTTCAAGCAAAAACTCACACAAAAACAAGCAAACAAACAAACAACGAATAAACACACTTAACATGCAGAATAGAAACAACAGCAAAGAGAAGGGTGTAGGAACGCAAATCTAGAAGTGGAGTGATTCCTATGACTTCCCGCTGCACCTAGATCCATGTTGAACTTCTTGACTGCCCAATGAGCTTTATGCTCCAATTCGACGGGGAAGATGGCATGGCTTGCCATAGATGAGCCGAAATAAGGACATCCCAATGGGTGTTTTGTACACTACGATATGCCCACAGTGCATCATCTAAGCGTAAGCTCCAATCCTTCCTTGTTGGCCCAACGGTCTTCTCTAGAATCTGTTTGATCTCTCTATTCGAAACCTCGGCTTGGCCATTTGTTTAAGGATGGTAAGGTGTAGAAACCTTATGGTTGACATTGTACTTCCTAAACAATGCCTCAATGGTCCGATTGCAAAAGTGAGACTCTCCATCACTTATGATTACTCGTGGCATGCCAAACCTTGCAAATATGTTAGTTCTAATGAAATCTGCAACCACTTTAGAATCAGTCGTCTGGGTGGCTTTTGCTTCCACCCACTTTGACACATAATCAACCGTAAGCAAAATATACATGAAACCATACGAGGAAGGAAAGGGACCCATAAAATCAATACCCCAAACGTAAAAAATTTCAACATTTAGGATGGAAACCTGCGGCATTTGATCCCTTGCACTTATATTTCCTGTTCTTTGGCATTTATCACATGTTAAGAAAAAAGTTCTAGCATCCTTAAAGATACTAGGCCAATAAAACCCACATTGTAACACCTTAAGTGCTGTTCTTTGTGTGCCAAAGTGACCACCACATGCATATGTATGACAAAAGCTTAAAACGGAATGAAACTCAGAATCATGCACACATCGATGGATAATCTGATCAGGGCAATATTTCCACAAATATGGATCATCCTATACATAAAACCGTGCATCATTTTTGAACTTATCATGTTGGTGCCTAGTGAGAGTGCTTGGAATTCGTTTAGACACCAAAAAGTTGACCAAATCAGCATACCAAGGTTCACTTACCTTAATGGACAACAATTGTTCATCAGGAAACGTTTCAGCAATGGGTAGGGACTCCTCATTATGCATCATACGACTTAGGTGGTCAGCCACCACATTTTCACTTCCCTTTTTTGTCTCGAATCTCAATGTTGAACTCTTGAGGAAGCAATATCCATCGAATTAGCCTTGGCTTGGCTTCCTTCTTGGTGAGCAAATATTTTAAAGTTGCATGATCAGTGAAAACAATTACATTAGTACCAATTAAATATGATCAAAATTTATCTAAAGCAAAGACAACGGCAAGAAGTTCTTTTTTCATTGTGGAATAGTTTAATTGGGCATCATTCAACGTCCGTGAAGCATAGTAGATGACATGCGGCCTCTTATCCTTCCTTTGTCCTAAAATAGCCCCTAAAGCATAATCGGATGCGTCACACATGAGCTCAAAAGGAATGCTCCAATTAGGTGGAACAATAATGGGAGCCGTGGTCAGCAACTCTTTGAGTTGTTTGAAGGATGTCGTGCACTCCTTATTGAAATCAAACGCCACATCTTTTTGAAGGAGACGACAAAGAGGTTGGGAATCCTTTGAGAAATCTTTGATGAATCTTCGATAGAAACCTGCATGTCCAAGAAAAGAACGAACCTCTCTAACCAAAGTAGGAGAGGGTAAGTGATGTACAAGATCTATCTTTGACTTATCAACCTCAATATCGTTTTCAGAGATGATATGACCTAAAACTATACCTTGTTTAACCATGAAATGACATTTTTCCCAATTGAGAACAAGGTTAGTTTCAACACATCTTTTTAAGATCAAACTGAGATTATGCAAACAACCATCAAATGAATCACCAAAAACGCTGAAATCATCCATAAAAACTTCAATAATTTTCTCAACATAATCAGAAAATATGCTCATCATGCATCTTTGAAATGTGGCAGGTGCATTACATAAACCAAATGGCATGTGACGATAAGCAAATGTACCAAAAGGGCATGTGAAAGTTGTTTTTTCTTGGTCCTCGGGTGCTATGACAATTTGATTATAACCAGAATATCCATCAAGAAAACAATAGAAAGCATAACCCGCTAACCTCTCAAGCATTTGATCAATGAATGGCAAAGGGAAGTGATCCTTCCTAGTGGTGGCGTTGAGCTTCCTATAATCGATACACACCCTTCAACCTATTTGGATTCAAGTAGAGCTCATTTTCGGCATTTGTCACAACAGTTACTCCGGATTTCTTTGGAACACATTGAACGGGCGAAACCCAACGACTATCGGAAATAGGATAGATCACTCCACAATCTAAAAGCTTGATTATTTCCTTCTTCACAACTTCCATCATCGGAGGGTTGAGTCGGTGTTGAGCCTCTCGAGATGTTTTAGACCCCTCATCCAAAAGTATGCGATGCAGGCAAGTGGTGGGACTGATTCCTTTTATGTCGGCCAATGTCCACCCAATTGCCATTTTGTACTCCCTTAGCACCCTTACCAACTTGTTCTCCTCTTATGCCGTGAGTGTGCTTGAGATGATGACGGGCAACGTCTCATCATCGCCCAAGAAAATGTACTTTAAATGGCTTGGCAATGGCTTAAGTTCAAGTGTAGGTGGCTGCACAACTAAAGGAAGTAACTTATTAGCCGAAACTGAAATGGAAATTGGGTCCAAAAACTTACCAGATTGTAGTGGCAATGATTCGAAGGCAGCCACCATCTCAATTACATCTTCATTAGGGGGTACGGCAAGGGAAACGTTATGCATGTCGTGGGGGTGCATGGTTGCTGCTCCATTGTTTCGAATGTCCATTCCTCGTGCAATAACCAATTCAAGTGCATCATCATTCAATTTTTCAAAATGGTCATGCACCAAAGAGTCAAATACATCAATAGAAAAACATGAGTGATCCTCACTAGGATACTTGATAGAATTAGAAAGATTGAAATTAATAACTTCCCCATCAAATTCCATTGTCAAAGTTCCATTAAACACATTAATCTTAGTACGGGCAGTTTTCATGAATGGTCGTCCAAGGAGGATGGGCAATGTAGGGGAATGGTCCGACTCGTCCATTTCAAGCACGTAGAAATCCGCCGGAAAGATTAAGTTATTGACCTGCACTAAAACATTTTCCAAAACTCCCTTTGGATAGGCATTAGATTGATCGGCCAATTGTATAATCACACCATCATTTTTCAATTCGCCTAAGTGCATAGATGCATAAATTGAATAAGGCATGACATTTATAGATGCACCTAAGTCTAACATGGCAGATTCAAAAGTGGTATATTGACTTGAACTTTTCTAAACGTTTCCAAAATGTCCTTTTCAGCCTCCTCATTCTTTAATTGCATAAACCTACGAGGAAAGGGTACATTTGGAGGAACAACGTTAGAATTAATCAAAATTGGAACTTCCTTACCTTTGTTGGCCGAATTGGATTGGTTGGGTGGCTGCGGCGAGGGTGGTTCTACCCTTGCCGTGGGTGTGCTTTGCTCCTCCTCTTCAATTATCAACTCTTCAACCTCGTTGGAACGTGATTTGGAAGGTTGGGGATCAGATCCAACTTGTTTTCCATTTCGTAAACTCATGGCTTTGGCATATTCGAATCCTCCCTTCGGGTTGACAACGATTGAGCTAGGCAACTTACCCTGCTCTCTGAATTGTCCTACAAACTCCACAATCTGCCCAATTTGCATCTCCATTTGGTCCACCCTTTGTCTTGGTTTTGCATTGCTTTGGCTTGATTTTCTTGCCCCTGAGACAAATTGGTGAGTAACTTACGAAGTGTGTCATTATCTAAAGATGTACCCAAAGCGTTTTGGGCAGGTTGTTCTGGGGCTTGTGTTGGTGCGTATTGCTTAGTATAGAAGCCCGGGGGTTGCTGCCTAAAGCCTCCTTATTGTTGGGGCTGTTGGGGCTCCCTCCACTTGAAATTTGGATGGTCTCTCCAACCTGGATTATACGTATTAGAGTATGGATCGTTCCTTGGCTGGTTTTGGCCTTGAAATCCAATTGCATTGGCACTTTCTCATCCACCATTCTCAATCAATTGAGGGCACTTTTCTGAGGAGTGTCCTTGGATAAAACTTACACTACACACAGTTGGTCCTTGTATCCTCATTCCTTCAGCCATCTGAGACACAATGGAAGTAAGATTAGCTAATTGAGATTGAATATCGGATGTGGAACTTACCTCATTTACTTGTTGCTGTGGGGTGTCCCTTTGCCCAATGCCTTCGTATTGTTGTGCATTCAATGCATGATTTTCAATTAGTGTCTTGGCAGCCATGGGTATTTTGTCCACCAAAGCTCCTCCCGCTGAGGTATTTAGCATTTGGCATTCAATTGGTAGAAGCCCTTCGTAGAAATATTGAAGAAGAAGTTCCTCCTTCATTTGGTGCTGTGGACATGAAGCAACAAGAGTTTTAAAATTTTCATAATAAGTTGGAAATGATTCACCTTGGTTTTGCTGAATGCCACTAATCCTTTTGCGTAGAAGAATGACTCGAGAAGTTGGGAAAAACTTCTCCAAAAATGCCTGTTTCATACTCTCCCATGATGTGACAGTTCCGGGAGCTAGTTCATACAACCAATCTTTAGCCTCGTCCAAGAGAGAAAAGGGAAAAGCCTTCATCTTCAAAATACTCCCATCAACATTCATGGGAGTCATACTCGAACAAACAACCTCAAACTCCTTTAAGTGTTTATTAGGATCTTCCATGGACAACCCATGGAACATAGGAATATGGTGCAATAGGCTAGACTTTAATTCGAACTCGTCAGTCTTGTCTTGGGCAGCCCTTGGATATTGAATGCATAAGGGCATGGCATTGTCCAATCCCGAAGCAGAAAGCACCTTGATTGTTCGATTGTGTGCTGCCATATCTTGGACTTCTTCAAAAATCCCTGTCATGGCCTCCTCTTGCTCTTCTATCTCTTCTTCTTCACGCACGGGGTCAGGGCTAGATGGATTGGATTCTTGCTGAGTTCTCTTCCTTCTCAAAGTCTGCTCAAAATCGTCGTCAAAGTCTAAGATATGCTCACGAACCGGATGAGAACTCCGAGTCATAAACCAGTACCTAAAACAAGAAAACAAACAACGTCAGTAACTAACATAAAAACACATAAAAATAAACAAAAAGAAATAACAAGGGATTAGCAACTTGCTAATCCCCGGCAATGGCGCCAAAATTTGATGCGAAAATTAACTTAGCACACAAGTTAAACCCTCTTGTTGACAATTGTAGTATGAATAAGTAGGGATCTCTTAAACCGGGGATTATGAGGGATTGCTAAAACACTCTAAACTGACTCAAATATATAAAAAGAGGCTAAAAACACTTAACAAGACTCAAAGAACTCAAATCAAACTCAAAAGACTCAAAACAAGCTAAAAATGCTCAAAACTGCCTAAAAACAATACTTAGGCAGTTTCTGACTCTAACACACTTTTTGGACGAAATTTTGTTTTATATTGATTCAAAACACTTAAAAACACAAACTAAACAGATTCTAACTAATTAGACACTCTAAAGTAAATAGGGGTTTGGTTTTGGTGAATTTGAAAACAAAACAAACAGACTGTAAACTAAGCAAAATTTGGACGAATTTGGGGTAAAACTATAGATGATAAGCTAGCTAGGAGGTTCTTCACCACCCTTGACACACTTGCAAACAAAATGATTTCTTGTTGCTTTTCAATACCCATGAATCCTCAACGCCCCAGATTAACTGTGAATTGCACTAATTAACCCTCAGATTTTCCTAATTTCATTGAATTGGATGATTGCATACAACAACCCAAAGCATTCTTCACAAGTTCCCTACATGAATTGCATAATAAAGATATGAGCAAAGATCATTAAGTTCTATGAAAATCATAAGCATTGACAAGGCATTTGTAACTATGAATTGCATGAAACTTATGCCAAGAATTTATTTAACGCGATTGTGACAAGCAACCTTCACTACTTATGAATATAAGTTCATAACGATTAGGTGAAACTCCTTTATATCCTAGCATCAGATTTATGCATGAAAATTAAGCATGCACTCTCAACCAACACACACAAATCAGTTTTACTTCAAATGGATAAGTAAATAGAATTCACAACTTATGAATCACAACTGGATGTAATCAAATCATATTGCAAGTATGAACATGGTTTCGAATTCCCCCCTTGCTAAGAGGGGTTTAGTTCTTCATACTCACAAAACAAGGATTATTGAATTGAAACGTTGAAAACAAAAGAAAGATTGCACCTAAAACGTTCCAGCAATCCTAGCTCAAATGGCAAGCCCGTCCAAGGGCTCTCCTCCTTTCTTCTTGCTGCGGCACAAGGTTTGATGGTGAGTTTTGGGGGTTATGGATGGTGTAGAAGGATGGATTTATGAAATCTGGTGAAGGATGGATTATTTATAGGAGAAGGAAAGGCAAAGGGGACAAGGAAGGGTTATGACACAAAGTGAAAGGGAAAGAGAAAGTTATGACACAAAGTGAAAGGTAAAGAGAAAGTTATGACACAAAGTGAAAGGGAAAGGGGTAGTTATGACACAAAGTGAAAGGTAAAGGGAAAGTTATGACACAAAGTGAAAGGTAAAGTTTGATGCAACAAGAGGACATGGAAGGGAACACATGGCTCCAAATTCTTCCCTCCTTCATGACTTTATTCCTTCATATTCTTAGCACATTCCTAGTCTCTTTTGGTCTTCAAATTCGTCCATCCACCTTCCTCCATGCATGTGCTATCCATTCCAAGCCCAAAACTACTCCAAAATGCCCCAAAATACACTTTCTTGCCACTTTAGCCATTTGGACCTATAAACACACGAAAATAGCTTAAAATAATAAAATAACTAGGAACTAACAACATAAATGCCAAGAAACAAGCTAACTAAGTCACATAAATATGCTCCTATCAAGTGGAAGCAGCATCCGTCGATATGACCGAGGTTCAACGGATGATCAATTCGGCCATGAAAAAGGGGCCGAAGTTCCTGAAATTCATCCATCCATATCCAGCTTATGTGGAAATGTTTGAATATCCTAAAGGCTTCAAGATTGTAGATTTTACCCTTTTTGCTGGAGAGTCGTCTTTATCCTTATTAAAACATATGACTCGTTTCACTGCGCAATGCGAAGATGTCAATACTGATTTCCATACACTACGATTATTCAACTTTTTGTTGACAGGCTCAGCATTCGCATGGTATATCAACCTCCCACCTAATTCCATCCAAAGTTGGTAAGAGCTGGTCGAGAAGTTTCACAAATAGTTTTATCGGCTGGCGATGGAAATGTCAGTTTCTTCATTGGCTAAAATGGCTTAAGCATCTAATGAGTCACCATTGGACTACCTTACAAGGTTTAAATCGGCCATGAATTGGTGCCGAGTACCTCTCCATGAAGTTAAATTTGTTAGGCTCACTCTGAATGGGCTAGACGTGGAGTACAAAAAGAAATTCTTGGGGGAAAACTTTCGAGATATGTACGAATTAGCCCAACATGTCGAACAATATGATTATTTGCTCCAAGAGGAAAGATCTCGAAGTCCCCATCCCGGGGAACGATTTACAAAAATCCCACGGTCAGCTACGCATTGGCCAAAGGTGAAGATTCCCAATATGTCAGTGTGGACGCAGCCGAAATAGTAATAGATAAACCATATGTCTGCAAAGCTTTGACTCAAATTACGTCCAAGGATGCCAAAACACACTCTGCCACCAAACAGACGGTGAAAACAAAAGTTTACACTTTTGACATCACCAAGGTCGATGCAATTTTTGACCAATTGTTAATAGCAAAGATTATCAAACTTCGGCCAGGACATAACATTCCCAAGGCCGAAAAGCTTAAAGGCAAGATGTAATGCAAGTACCATAACTCGAATAAGCATACCACGAACAATTGCGTCGTGTTCCGTGATGATATTCAAAGCTGGATTGATAAAGGCAAGCTAAAGTTTCTTGAAAAACAAATGACAGTTGACATTGATCCATTCCCTCGGTAACAGTCGGTATGGTAGACACCTAGTTGCCCAAGAACAAAGGGAAAAGGAAGGTCGAGTTTGTCCCAATACAACACACCCTAAAGCAAAACTCTCGGCCACGGATCAAAATTGATCTACTTTCCAACAAACCACCCATAGAGCTTTCGAGACCGGCCATAGTCGAATTTATGTCAAACTCCAGTGCAGAAGAGACCAACAGGCCGATGGTTTTGTGCAGCAATTGCAAGGCACCAGTCATATTAACCGAACCAATAGAGAAACCTGTTGGAAATGTGCCCTAAAGCCAATCATATGATGATACTTTACGGACATTTCACATGTTAAACTAATCTAGTTTAAATATAAAGGGCAAACATTATTGTTTGAGCCGTCTCATATAAATGTTATATACTTAAACGATAAAGTCCAAGGAATATGTGATTGGGAGAATACGATCTAAAGAAGTTAGATTCATGAGACCATTCTTTCGTAGACACATCCTAAATGTTCCTGATCATAGGATTGCCAATTGGGCATTGACAGTCCGTTAAGATCAGTACGTACTGTGTCTTCTCTCAGGGAGAGTGACTAGTCTCGAGTCATTGGTGTGTGTGACATCAAGTCAAGTACGTAGGTGCTCAATAGAGAATGAGTTCACTGAACACGATCAACGAAGAGTTCTCATATTCATGTCACATGAGAACTCATGGTTGGGATAATGCAAAGCAGTCCTTTGACCTGAGGCATCATAGTTGTCTTGTGGTTAAGTCCTTGATCTTTGATTATGTCAAAGTCACCCCATCGGGGTATCCACGGCATCATTGGGGTTAAGCCACTTAGTCATGGAGACAAGTGAATGCGCAACAAGGGATCTCTAACCTTCAAACCGTTTGAGGGAGAATACTCTATGATATGATTTAGAACCTCTGGCCAGAGTATGAATAAGATTTAGGAAAGCGTTCCAAATCACATTCAAGGTAATCATATAAGCACACGAATCACATTGGATAGTAGACATGAATAAATAAACTATCAACCCAAACAATGTGGTCAAGAGTATTAGATTAGAGAAAAATCGTATTGCATTTGTAATCCTAAACTGAATAGGTTCTCCACCTTTTCTGATTAGCTTGGGTAACCATGATATGCTGCTAGGTGTCACTCATGGTTTGTGGAAGCCCTAAACGTGTGTAATCACTAAAGGGAGAATTGAAAGTAAGTTTCAATTCACAATCGATGTAAAATGGTTTTAATCGCCCACTGCCTCGCTAAAAGGAACCTAATGGATCGTACACCGTGTAAGGTGGAGATTGAAGAAACAATGGAGATGAGTAAGAATAATTAAATGGTTTAGTTATTTATGGCAAGGATTAATTAATATGTTAATTAATCAAACGAATAAGTTCGTTAAAGACCTCGGGATAGTTTTGGGCCTCAAGGCCCAATGGGCTTCGAACTTCAAGTCCATTGACTTAAGTTGTATGACAACTTAATTCACAAAGGCCCAAAAGCCCAAACAAAACCCCATGGCCGGCCATTTAGAGGAAGGGTAGTGAACTTGCTTTAATTACAAGTTTACCACTCTAATGAATAAAGGTATAAATATGACTTTATAGCCAAAATTCATTAGGGTTTGTTTTGGAGAAAATTGGAGAGAACATGTCTCTCCATTTCTCTCTAAAGAGGCCGGCCCCTTGGAGGGTGTATCTAGCCATACTACTACTCCAAGGTCACTCATTTTCTTCTCCAATCTCTCCTTGGTGTGGAGACTTAGAGGTTCTCAATTTTGGGAACTTGGAGAAACCTTTTCATCCATCCAAATCCATAGATTTTAGATGCAAGGAATGAAGACCCTCTCTTTAGGTGATTAGCCTTTGCTTATGTAAAGAGGAATCTACAAAGGTATATAAATTTCTCAACTCACTTTGATTTGAGTTGAGTCTAGGTTCACCAATCTACTAGGCTTTGAATTTCATGGTTAATGTTTTGTTTTTGAATGCATGCAAGCATGATTCCGCCTTTTAATTGTTAATTGCATGCTATAGATGTTATTCAAATGAACATGTTTTCACAAAATTATCCTTCAAAACCACCTCAGACTCTAACACCATGGCAACCATCTAAGGCCGTGATGACACCTCTAAAGGAACTTGGTGAAGGCTAGCGGCAAAAAGTGTTCGATATGCTCGGCCCCTAGAAGCGGACGGAAGGCCCTACCTATGTCAGACGGCGTCTTGATTTTGACATGCCGTTTTATAACTAGGATTAAGACTCGCATAATTCCAGCAGCTCAAGTTCATTGGCGAATCAAAAAAATTTCAGGCTGCCTGAACCACGCGACCAACGTTGGTACAGTTACAATTCACCCACTGGCATGTATACTGCACTATCCAAATCTTAGAAACGTCGACGTCAGTGTATAGAATGCATGGCTCGACGATAGGCAGCCCAGACTGTTTTGGCCACTAAATGGCAGCTAAAAGAAGCAATAGGAAGTGGAGATGACTGGCCAACCCTAACAATCATGGCTAAATTTCAAGGGCAGAAGGGAACCAATCATGACTTCGAAACTACCATTGAAGAGTCTGAGAAGCGTATCAAAGTCCTTATTCGGCCCTGGGAGATGAAAGCTCCTTCTCGAGGCTTTAACAGGCACCACTTCGACCAATCAAATCCTTGCAGCAAATGTGCCAGGCAGTGTTCTTTGAAGAGGTTGGTGATGAATGATGGCATTACGTCTTTAAATAGTGGTCCCAGGATTTGATGAGTAGTGTTTAAATCACTCTCGAAGAAGAGAGTCTTGACGGCACTTTGATCGATGAAGTCCTTGCACTCGTTGCACTTGTTGGAGAGATGGGAGATGAATGAGGCCATTAATGAAAGCTTGAGGATTTTTGGGTTAAGAGCTTGGGGGTTTTTTGGGATTTTGGATTTTAGGTTTTTCTGGGATTTTAAAAGCAAAATGGCAAGGAGGTCTCAAGGATTTTAGAAAGCATAAAGTATGAATGGAAAGGGTTCAGGTATTTATAAGCATTTTGGAAGGAAGGTTAAAAGTTTGATTTTCAAAGTTGGAGGAAGGATCGAGCGGGAAAGTTGTTAATCATTGTGGATATTCAAAGAATCTAATTGAAAAGACCGAGGTTTTCACGGTTTAAGGATGCACGATTGCGTGTTGCAACGGATTTAATGTAGAATAGATGTTTTGGCTGTCGTACGTTTTCAAGGGTTACGATTAAAAGCTGCTAGGTTAACCAAAGGATCAACACGTGGCAAGACGGTTGGGAGAATTGAGGTCATGAAATCATGTTTCATAAGTACGCATGGTGGTATTTCTCGAGGGGGTTTAATGTTTGTTTTAGGTCAATTTTGCTTCTTCAAGGCCGAGGCTCGACCAGGGAATGTAGATCGACCTCAGAAGCGAGGGGGCTATGTTTGGGCCCAAAATACTAGTTTGGGCCGAGTTTAAGATTGTTCTTAGCCCAGAGGCCTTCCTTAGGAATCGTTGGGGGTCATCCGGCTTATGGGCCGCATAATCAAGGCCAGTTGTGTCCCATTGGGAATCCATGGGATGTGGGTGAGTCCTATTGCAAATAGAGCCAAAAATTTGATGTGATATAAACTAGCACTCAAATTAAACCCTTTTATTGACAATTGTAGTAAAGATGTAAGTAGGGATCGTTCTAGGCTGAGGATTATGAAGGATTACTAATCTACTTAAAACTGACCTAAAAACACAAAGCTAGGCTGAAAACACTTAACTAGACTCTAAAGACTCAAAACAAACTAGAATGAATCAAAACAGCACAAAACAATGAAACTGACTCAAACTAGACACTAGGGATTACTTTGAACGAATTTTAACTTTAACTTGACTCAAAATACTAAAAAAACACAAAATTGGACAGATTCTAACTAAAAGACACGACCAAGTAAAGAGGGATTGGGTTTTGGATGAAATTAAAGTAAAAACAAGCAGATTGTAAACTCAAACAAAGTTTGGATGAAATTGGGTGAATTAATAGATGATGGGTTAGCTAGAAGGTCCTTCTCCACACATGACACATATGCACATGAATTGATTTCCATTTACTCTTTCAATAAACCATGAATGACAATGCCCCAAATTAACCGTGTCATCACTAATTAACCCTCAGATTTTCCTTCAATCATTGAATTGGACGGACAACGCATCGGCAACCAAATTATTCTTCCGAAGTTCTCTACATGAACTGCATAATAAAGACACAAGCAAAGATCATTAAGCTTTGCGAAAATCATAAGCATTGACAAGGCATTTGTAACTATGACATCATGATACTCATGCCAGGAATTTAACTTAAGATGATCGTGACTAGCGACCTTCACTACTTGTGAATATAAGTTTGTAACGATTATGTGAAACTCCCTTATATTCTAGCGTCAAATTCATGCATGCAAACTAAGTAGGCCTCCTTAATCAACATACACAAATAAGTTTTGAATGAAATAGTTAAGTAAATTGCATTCACGATTCACAAAATTATAATTGGAAGTAATAAACTTATATTTCATATATAATCATGGTTTCAAAGTCTCCTCTATCTAAAACGAGTTTAGCCTCTCATGTTCACAGCAAAACAAAGAGAATATAAATTAAACATTGAGAACTAAGATAGATTTTGAAGGGAAATAATGAGATTTATTTGGGATTTCTAGTGACTAGCATGCATATACAATTCAAAATCTATATACAATAGCAACGGAAGCATTTCAGCACATAATATCAAAGCTATAGTCATGCAAATCCCCTTCAAGAAGCATAGGTTTATGTGAGATGCATCAAAACATTTTATTGAAGAACAAAGTGAAGGTGTAGTTTTATACCTCTTGATCTTGACTTGAGACCAAGGATTGACCACCTCCAAGCTCCTTGTTCTTGGAACTCCTTAAGCCTAGCCTCCCTCCTTGCTTCCTCCACCTTGCTAGAATGAGTGCTCCTTGGTTCTCCTTTAGTCTCCAAGGTTGAAGACCTCTAAAGATCCACACCCACTAGTGTAGTGAGATGGATGGAGGAATGACCAAAAGGAGAAAAGATGATTAACTAAAATCTCCTCTTGGTGGCCGGCCTTGTGAGTTGAGAGAGAGATTGTGTTTTCTCTATTTTTGGTGAAAGTAAATGTTGGAAATGTGCCCTAAAACCAATCATATGATGATACTTTACGGACATTTCACAAGTTAAACTAATGTAGTTTAAATATAAAGGGCAAAGATTATTGTTTTAAGCCATCTCATATAAATATTATATGCTTAAACGATAAGTCCAAGGAATATGTGATTGGGAGAATGCAATCTAAAGAAGTTAGATTCATGAGACCATTCTTTCGTAGACACATCCTAAACGTTCCTGATCATAGGATTGCCAATTGGGCATTGACAGTCCATTAGGATCAGTACGTGTTGTGTCTTCTCTCAGGGAGAGTGACTAGTCTCGAGTCATTGGTGTGTGTGACATCAAGACAAGTACGTAGGTGCTCAATAGAGAATGAGTTCACTGAACACGATCAACGAAGAGTTCTCATATTCATGTCACATGAGAACTCATGGTTGGGATAATGCAAAGTAGTCCTTTGACCTGAGGCATCATAGTTGTCTTGTGGTTAAGTCCTTGATCTTTGATTATGTCAAAAGTCACTCCAAAAGGAAGGTGTCCACAGCATAGTTGGGGTTAAGCCACTTAGCCATGGAGGCAAGTGAATGCGCAACAAGGGATCTCTAACCTTCAAACTGTTTGAGGGAGAATACTCTATGATATGATTAAGAATCTCTGGCCAGAGTATGAATGAGATTTAGGAAGTCGTTCCAAATCACATTCAAGGTAATCATATAAGCACACGAATCACATTGGATAGTAGACATGAATAAACTATCAAACCAAACAATGTGGTCAAGAGTATTGTATTAGAGAAAGACCATATTGCATTTGTAATCCTAAACTGAATAGGTTCTCCACCTCTTCTGATTAGCTTGGGTAACCATGATATGCTGCTAGGTGTCACTCATGGTTTGTGGAAGCCCTAAACGTGTATAATCACTAAAGGGAGAATTGAAAGTAAGTTTCAATTCACAATCGATTTGAAATGGTTTTAATCGCCCACTGCCTCGCTACAAGGAACCTAATGGATCGTACACCGTGTAAGGTAGAGATTGAAGAAACAACGGAGATGAGTAAGAATAATTAAATGGTTTAATTATTTATGGAAAGGATTAATTAATATGTTAATTAATCAAACGAATAAGTTCGTTAAAAGACCACGGGTTAGTTTTGGGCCTCAAGGCCCAATGGGCTTCGAACGTCAAGCCCATTGACTTAAGTTGTATGACAACTTAATGACAAATAATTCACAAAGGCCTTAAAATCCCAATGAAACCCTATGGCCAACCATTTAGTTAAAGGAGTGGGTTTTGGACTTATTTACAAGTTTGCCACTCCAATGAATTAAGGTATAAATATGACTTTATAGCCAAAATTCATTAAGGGTTTCTTTTAGGAAATTGGAGAGAACACAAAGCTCTCCTTTCTTCATCAATCTTACCTTGGTGTGGAGACTTAGAGGTTCTCAATTTTGGGAACTTGGAGAACCATTTCATCCATCCAAATCCATAGATCTAAGATGCAAGGAATGAAGGCCCTCTCTTTGGGTGATTAGCCTTTGCTTATGCAAAGAGGAATCTACAAAGGTATAATTTCTCAACTCACTTTGATTTGAGTTGAGTCTTGGTTCACCAATCTACTAGGCTTTGAATTTCATGGTTAATGTTTTGTTTTTAAGTGCATGCAAGCATGATTCCGCCTTTAATTGTTAATTGCATGCTTATAGATGTTGCTTAAATGAACATGTTTTTCACAAATCTTCCTTCAAGTGGTATCAGAGCCTAGGTCTAGTAGTTGGTGAATCCTTTTGGGTTTTGTAGTTCATAGTTTTGATTTAAATGTTGTAATATGTTACAAGCTTTATTCTTGTTTCTTTGAATGTAAATTTTGTTGGAAAATTTGCCATCTCAAATGTTGTAGATGTAGTTCATATGAGCATGAATATTGGAGCTAAAATTTGGTGCCATGTTTTTGGGAATTTGCGGCCAAATCCAAAGGGTGGATTTTTGGGTTCTTGTTTGACTTGTTAAAAGTGTTTTCAAGTAACTTTTGGAACCCCTATGTACCCTAGTTTGGTTATATGTTATTTCCCTAAACTTTGAATGGTTTTGGGATGTTTTTGGGTGAAAAATGTTCATGGAAATTTTTGAGTTTTTCATGAGTGTTCTTCATTGTTCTTGACATTTTTGCCAAGAACAAAAAGTTTGGTGTTTTGATTCAAAGTTTTGATTTATTTCATAAAGTTTATGTTTTATATTTTTTCAAATGTTTAAATGTGTTAGATATTTATTTAGAAAGGTGTAAGAAATATTGGTGGGTGTGTAAGGATTAATTCCCTTTCACACACACCACTTGCATGACATTTATGTCATGCACCACTTGCATGCTTTAGGTCTAAAACTACAAATCAACACACACATCACTCCCTTCTATCTAAAACCGGCCACCCTATTAAAATAGGGTACTTTTGGGGCTTTTATGCAATTACATAAAGTTTTGATACTTTTGTGTATTTGCACTTTGGCCCAAAAGTTTACGTTTTTACGTTTAGGTCCAAAAACGCTAGAGGACAAATTGTTTTGCTCCTTTAATGAAGTTTTTGCATTGTTTAAATTTTGGGTTCTAGTTGTAATTACATGAAGTAGTGGACTTTTGTGTTTTTACAAAGTGACCCTAAAAGTTTATGTTTTTGCAATATAGCCCAAAGGTTGTGGTAATTGCATATTGGCCCAAATTAGGATGAGAACAAAATGGTTTTGTCTCTTTAAATGAGAATTGGATTTTCATTTCATTTAGCTCCATTTAAATCAATTTTATGGATACAAAAACCAAATGAAAATGTTGCATTCAATTTAATTAATAAAAGTGTTGATTAATTAAAGGGTGATTATGAACCTAAGCCTACGATAATTGAGCTATGTGAAAGGCCGTTTCAAATTTGTTTGAACCATGGGAATGTGTAGATTAGATTTTGGTTGTAATTTGATTTGATCAAATGTTGTAAAAGAGCATAAGCTCTTCTTTACTTTAAAGTAATTTGTTTTATTCAAATGTTGTAAAGAGCATAAGCTCATCTTTACTTTGAAGTACTTCTTTCTTGCTTTATTTGATATGCATGAAATTGAAGTAGTTGGGTCCAACGCCCCTAAGACAACACGCCTTAATGTGATTAAACGCGTAACTAAAATCAATCACCATCCCTAGACCGAGATTCAACACTAGGCTCGTGTTGAATCTAAACAAAGGTTCATAGTCATCCTAAGGCCCTAAGGCAACTATATAGTCCATCAATGAATGCAAACCTTATGTTAGTAGTATCATATACTCTTGCTTTAAAAACCGTTTTATAAGCATAGTGGGAGTATTATATACAACTAAAACAATCAAATGGACCAATAGTTGTAATAGGACCAAAATTGTTTTAATAAGATTAAAATATATGTTTATATATGATGAGACCTAAAACCCTCAACCAAACCATTATTAAGTTGATAAGCGTGAGAGTGCTTTGAACACTCTTTCGTGGCCTTCCACCGTGGTAGGCTCCAATCGTTTATGACTTGTACACCACCTTCACCCTATCATGGGGGAGTGCAAAGTGCATGCTTATACTCAGGAGGAGTTTATTTAAAACATTTGATGAGGTTAAGGTAGGCAACGAGTGTGGCCAACATCGTATCATCGTGAGGTCATACTTGAACCCCTATCTAAACCGGCATGGTGGGAAAGAACTTAACTAAGAGAAATGGTGCCAACATCGTATCATCGTGAGGCATTGTTTTCTAGAGGCCAAAAAGATGGGTAATCACAAGAGGTTGTTGGGAATGAGTAAGCGTACTCTCTCATTATTATTAATGCTAGCCAACATCATATCATTGTGAGGTGGGCTTGGTAGTAGTGAGTCTCCCATACCCTACTAAGAGTTTCCTCCAAAACTCTCGAATTCCAATGAGGGATATCGAATTTGCCAAAAATAGTGGGTGGTGCTATTTGATTTAAAGACCCGGATCAAATGGCTTAAAATCAATCAATTTATATTCGTTATGTATTTATTTACCAATATATTTGCAAACGCTATCCAAAACTTGACAAAGAAAAGCCGAATGCTTTAGTTTCCGGACTTGGTACCACAATCCCAAAGATTGTCTTAAAAGGATTGCATATGTACCTAAGTAGTCTAATCCTCACAATCTTCCTATTGATAATGTACCATTGGAAGAAAATGTTAGATAAGTCTATCATAAGGAGGACAACACTTTTAATGTCATAATTCTTCAATTACAAATTGTTGTATGAAGAAATAAGAGTTGCTTTGAACAACCCTTAACTAACGCAAACATTAGTGCTTGTTTCTTTGTTACATGAACAAGGCACTTAAGAAGAAAGCACAAAGGCATGGACACTTTATGTGCCATGATTCTTCACTTACAAATTGTTGTATGAAGAAATGAGAGTTGCCTTGAACAACTCTTGAAAGTTTGTAATTATGTTTAGAACATAATGGTTGGTTGACAAAAATAGTCCATCAACATGGACTTATGATGATTTTGATTCATTGAGTGTTGAAGTGTTAAACCACTTCTAGAAACGGAAACTAGGCAAGGACTTCACCTTTGTGTCCCTATCCAAATGGTTTACTAAGTTTATTGTAAACTATGTAGTGAACAATAAACACATACTCTCCAAAATGTTTGATGTGTATAACACAATTGAAATAAGTTTCAAGAGAGATAGCGGGAGTTTAGGGACCATGACTATTGTAGTCAAAGGAGAAGTCAAATAAAGAAGATAAAATTAACTCCAAGGGAACAAACTTTCTTTATGAAAGGATGGACATTGGAAGGGGTATTTGTAAGAAATGTCTTGCAAGTGTTAAGAACACACCTTTCGAAGGTGTTGTAAATTGTTCTTGAATAGTTCAAAACAGTTGATTCTTCTACTTGAATGCTTGATTCCGTATTAGTAACTATGTTTTACAATCGTTGTAAAAGTGTGACTAATAAGAAGTAGAAGATATATGAGAGAAGAAAAAGGTGCTTCACATTCGGAACGTGAATAAAATATAGATCTCTGCGAAAGTAGATAGTACTTACTTCCTCATATGAACTACCAAAGAAATTGGAAAAACCAAAGATTGTCTTTACATTCCAATTTTAAGGAACTTAATTCCGTCACTATAGTAGAGATGGATGAATGTTTTGTTTGACAAAACATTGTTCTTTATTAAATCAATGATTGGATTATAGCAATCTAATTGATTGTCTCTATAGTAGAGATGATATGGTAGTGTTAACTGTTTAGAATATAATGATGCTTAAAACCCAAAAGGTTGCAAGGTAGTGACTAAAACCAACTGAGTTGTGATACCTCTAAAACATAAATTACGAGTTGGTCATAGATGGATGCTTTGGATCGTTAGATCCGGATCCAATACCTTCTTGTTAAAATTGTATAGAGGCGAAATGTTCGAATCTTTATTCTTTTGGAAAGAAGAAAGAATCACAAAGTTGTTGAGGTTAATTCACTTAGATGTTAGTGGCACTTGTCCACAAACATAATACTACTCATGTTGTATGACATTCACCGAAGATCACTCTCGGTTGGACTATAGTTTATTTTGAATAAACACAAGTCCGAATACTTTGCAAAAGGTTTCAAAGAATTCAAGAAATGTAAGTTGATGAGTAAGACGTCTAAAGTATTTACATCCTTAGATTTGATCCAAGGAATGGTAACACTTTAGAATAGTTTTCTTGAAAGATATCAAGGAAAGAAGCATCATATGATAATGGATTTCTCCATAAGGAGAAGAACGAACTTGAATAAGATTTAGTTCATTGGATATTATCAATTATCCATATATAGGATATATACTTCTAAGACAATATGATTGTCAATTAGAAGATCTTCCAAAAATTTTCATGACTCCATAGGATGTAGTTGGAAAGAAAGACAAATCTTAATCATGTTAAGATTTGGGGTTGTGTGCTAATAAGCAATATTTGTTTGATAACAATCTTGTAGGATATCCTTAAATTAACTTTTGGATATCGCTTCTATAAACCAACTAACAAATGTTGTTTTGTTGGGTAGTTCATTGTAATCCTACAATGTGATTTGCCTAAGAGAAAAATGAACGAGAGATAGAACTCAAAGAATGGGTTCTTTGGGAGACAAGATGATAATCAACAAATACAACAACCTAGTTCCTATACCACAAGCTCCAAGGTAGTCAAGAAGGATTTATAAACCGTCTCAGTTGAATGGTTTGAACTTTATGAGTATGTCATAGAGTTGCACCTCTTAATTCGAAGAAATAAGAATGAAAATCCTTATGACTACATTGAGTGTATAAATGATATATACTCAAGGAAATGTTACCATTTGACCCGAAATAATGAAACCTTCATAAGCTAATTGGTAGATTAAGGTAACTACAATAAAAAAGAATGGTTGACTTTGAAGAAACCATCTTTGACGTAGTCTTGGTTTCAATTAATTCGAGGATAGCTAGCTACAACTAAATGGTGATTCAATGTTTGGACATAATATGGGTTTCCAAAACCATTATTAAGATGGTCTTAATAATATATGTCTAAAACTATGAATCACAAGACATGTAAGTTGTAGAGATCCATCCATCATGAATCTAAGCAAGCTAGTGGGAGCTATGAGCATCTTATGAGAAAAGGATCAAATCGTTTGATTTCTCATAAAGATGTAAATGAATCTTTTGTTTACTAGGTTTACAAAAGATTAGTGGGAGTTAATCATGTTCCTAAAATTTAAATATATATATTTGATATATTAATTTTGGAAATGAAAAGAAATCTTCTTCGTTAAAGTTATGACTTTAAAACATTATATGAAGATAGAATGTATATGGGAGATATAGTCTATATACATGGGATGGAAATCTATAATGATATATTTCATGATATAATTGAATTATATCAATCCCTAATAATAGACAATAGATGCTAGGAAGTTTCAAATTTGATGATAAACTTCAATTAGAAGGACAACTCTAGTGAGACTAAGAAGTTGCTCTTCTCAAAGAGAACGTACTCTTTGACTCCCAAAGAAATAATGCGTAAATAGAATCCTTTATGCATACGCATAAAGGTGATTTATGTATTTCATATTGTATGAAAAACATTGATATGAGTTGTACCTAGAACGGTACAAGACGATATCAATGCAAGCCCAGGATCAGAACCATGGCAACTGTCAAGAGAGTCCTTAAGTATTTAAGAAATACTAAAGGATAGATTCCTCAAAGAATGAGGAAGAATTAGAGTAACGTAAAGGAAGCGTAAATGTATTAGATTATGAATCTAATCCATCATAGGATGTTTCTTCATTATGAATGAAGAGATAATCAGATATCTCTTTATTATGACTAAAGAGATATTTGGATGGAAACATTAAAAGTAATGACTTTAGTATGTTCCATTATGAATGCAAAATATATATTGCCATATAGAAGCTTACAACATTGTTGTTTGGATGGGAAAGTTCATTTATGAACTCTCTATTCGGTTCCAAACAGAAAGTGTCTCTAGTGTACTGACACTACGACACTAATGGGGCGATAGCTCAAGCCAGGGAATCAAGGTCTCATCAAGATCCGAACTCAAATGAGAGACTGAACCACATGATTAAGAATCATGTATAATGGTGACGTCGTTATTCTCAAGGTTGCTTCTATGGATAACATATAGATATCCATTGTCTAGGCCTACTATTCAACCATTTATGAAATGACTACAGAAGAGGTATCATCACTGATGACCAAGCTGATTGGCTTTAGTGCAAGTGGGAGATTGTTGGAAATGTGCCCTAAAACCAATCATATGATGATACTTTACGGACATTTCACAAGTTAAACTAATGTAGTTTAAATATAAAGGGCAAAGATTATTGTTTTAAGCCGTCTCATATAAATGTTATATGCTTAAACGATAAAGTCCAAGGAATATGTGATTGGGAGAATACGATCTAAAGAAGTTAGATTCATGAGACCATTCTTTCGTAGACACATTCTAAACGTTCCTGATCAGAGGATTGCCAATTGGGCATTGACAGTCCGTTAAGATCAGTACGTGCTGTGTCTTCTCTTAGGGAGAGTGACTAGTCTCGAGTCATTGGTGTGTGTGACATCAAGACAAGTATGTAGGTGCTCAATAGAGAATGAGTTCACTGAACACGATCAACGAAGAGTTCTCATATTCATGTCACATGAGAACTCATGGTTGGGATAATGCAAAGTAGTGCTTTAACCTGAGGCATCATAGTTGTCTTGTGGTTAAGTCCTTGATCTTTGATTATGTCAAAAGTCACTCCAAAAGGAGGGTGTACACGGCATAGTTGGGGTTAAGCCACTTAGCCATGGAGGCAAGTGAATGCGCAACAAGGGATCTTTAACCTTCAAACTGTTTGAGGGAGAATACTCTATGATATGATTAAGAATCTTTGGCCAGAGTATGAATGAGATTTAGGAAGTCGTTCCAAATCACATTCAAGGTAATCATATAAGCACACGAATCACATTGGATAGTAGACATGAATAAACTATCAAACCAAACAATGTGGTCAAGAGTATTGTATTAGAGAAAGACCATATTGCATTTGTAATCCTAAACTGAATAGGTTCTCCACCTCTTCTGATTAGCTTGGGTAACCATGATATGCTGCTAGGTGTCACTCATGGTTTGTGGAAGCCCTAAACGTGTATAATCACTAAAGGGAGAATTGAAAGTAAGTTTCAATTCACAATCGATTTGAAATGGTTTTAATCGCCCACTGCCTCGCTAAAAGGAACCTAATGGATTGTACACCGTGTAAGGTAGAGATTGAAGAAACAACGGAGATGAGTAAGAATAATTAAATGGTTTAATTATTTATGGCAATGATTAATTAATATGTTAATTAATCAAACGAATAAGTTCGTTAAAAGACCACGGGTTAGTTTTGGGCCTCAAAGCCCAATGGGCTTCGAACGTCAAGCCCATTGACTTAAGTTGTATGACAACTTAATGACAAATAATTCACAAAGGCCTTAAAAGCCCAATGAAACCCTATGGCCAACCATTTAGTTAAAGGAGTGGGTTTTGGACTTATTTACAAGTTTGCCACTCCAATGAATTAAGGTATAAATATGACTTTATAGCCAAAATTCATTTAGGGTTTCTTTTAGAGAATTGGAGAGAACATATCTCTCTCTTTTCTCTCTAAGAGGCCGGCCTCCTTGGAGGGTTTAGCTAGCAATCCTACTACTCCAAGGTCACTCATTTCTTCTCCAATCTAACCTTGGTGAAGAGACTTAGAGGTTCTCAATTTTGGGAACTTGGAGAACCATTTCATCCATCCAAATCGATAGATCTAAGATGCAAGGAAGGAAGGCCCTCTCTTTGGGTGATTAGCCTTTGCTTATGCAAAGAGGAATCTACAAAGGTATAATTTCTCAACTCACTTTGATTTGAGTTGAGTCTTGGTTCACCAATCTACTAGGCTTTGAATTTCATGGTTAATGTTTTGTTTTTAAGTGCATGCAAGCATGATTCCGCCTTTAATTGTTAATTGCATGCTTATAGATGTTGCTTAAATGAACATGTTTTTCACAAATCTTCCTTCAGTAAACTCACAAAAACCCGAATGAAACTTTTTCACTAAAAGTTCCTTTTATATCTCAAAGAAAGTTAGCCAACAACTTGACTCCCTCTCTCTCCCTTTCCCTTTATTTGGCGGGCCCCTTTGTGTTGTTTGGGCTTTTGGGCTTTTATCATTTCAAGTCATCCTATGCTTGAATAAAAGGACCCAATGGGTTTGGGCCCAATAGGCCCAAATGAACCCGAACTTTTCTTTAAGCCCAAAACGATCTTTTATCGCTTTTATGATTTCTTTAGACTTTCTAATTAATCACAACACTTAATTAATTCAATTAATTATTTCCATCATCCATTAGTTGTCTCACTACAAGAGTGTATCAGTGTACAATCATTTTAGGTTCTAATTAGCAAGGCAGTGAGGTGATTGGCACCAATCCAATTGATTATATTTAATCCAATCACTTAGTGAATTAAAACTTACTTTTAATTCTCCTTCTTCTTTGACGACTACTTATTTAATCATCTAGAAGAACTCACAAGCCATGAGTGACATCTAACCATATATCATGGCTACCCAAGCTAATGTAGAATTTGTTCGGAGAACCTATTCAGTTGGAATTACAATGTAATTCGATCCTTCCTTAAAACAATACTCTCAATCACATTATTAGGGTATGGATATATTATGTCAAACCCCTAATGTGATTATTCCATGTTATATGATTCAATTGAGTCGTATAGGAACGCTTTCCTTTATTACGCTCGATACTTTGGCCGAAGATTCCCGAATCATATCCTAGAGTATTCATCCTCTCATAACGAGGATTAAAGATCCCTTGTTGATAATTCACATGCCTCTGAGAATAAATCACTGACCCCAACAATGCATAGAACACACCCAAGATGAGGTGTGGTCACGTCTCATTATTAAAATGATCAGCAACGTATCCCTAAGACAACTATGATGTCTCAGGTCAAATGATTACTTACATTATTCCAACCATTAGAGTTACTTGCTTGACATGTGAGTAGACCTCCATGCAAGTACTCTCGTTCGATTGTATTCAATGAACTCATTCCCTTAATGAGCACCTACATACCTGTCTGAGTGTCACTACACGAATGGGATGAGACTTTCCATCTTTCCAATTGAAGGGGACATAGTATGTACTGGTCTATGCATTGTCAGTATCCCTCTGACAATCATATGACCAAGAACCTTTTTGGACATGATGGTTATGTGAAGAAGGTCTCTGTAACATCATTAGATTACTTCTTCCATCGATCCATTGTCCATGGATTCACTATTTAGGACATATATCGTTTATTGAGATAATCCTAATTAGTATCTTTGCCTTTTGATGTATAAGAGTCATCTATACACACACATTCATTGTCCTGAAAGGTTTCTTCCAAAGATTGAATTTCAGGGCATATCTCCAATAGATTACACCTAAAAACGTCCAACAATCCAAATTGAATAGCCAATACGTCCAAGGCTGCTCTTTTTTCTTCTTTGTTGCGGCACAAGGTGGCAGTGGTGGTTGAAGTGATGAATTATGGTGAAGGATGGCTGAAAGTATAAATGGTAGTGAATGGATATGTTGATGGATGGAGGATGGGTAGGTGAGTAGATGGATCCTTTGAATGGTGCGGCAAACGGTTTTATTTATAGGAGAATGAAAGGCATGGCTAGGAATTAAATTAGGAAGGGTTTAATACTACAAATCCTCCAAGAAAAGGGTAACAAATCAGAATCCCAAGAGAAAAGGGTAAGAAGGGCGCGGCAAGGATAGGAAATAGGAAAGGTATTTGCCTTGCATGGCAAGGGAAAAGGAAAGGGAAAGGTGGTGCGGCAAGGCTCTTTGACTGGGATTGTCATTCTAGAAACACATAATTAAGTGTCCTAATATATTTAGAGATCCTCCTTGCAGCTGGAAATTAGGTGGTTCAGGATTAGGAAAGGATTAAGACAAAATAAGGTAACTTTGGCTAACATTCCTTCTTTCTCGCTAAGCTTCCTTATCTTCCTTGTTTTGAATTTATTTCCTTCATCTCTTCATCACATTCCTAGCCTTTTTTGATCTTCAAATTCGTCCATCCACCTTGCTCCAACCATGTGTTATCCATTCCAAGCCCAAAACTGCTCCAAAAGGCACCAAAATGCACTTTCTTTCTACTTTAGCCCTTTGAACCTACAAACACACGAAAATAGCTTAAAATGCTAAAATAACTAGGAACTAACAACATAAATGCAAGAAAACAAGCTAACTAAGTCGCATAAATATGCTCCTATCAATAGGGTAGTTGAATCCTGACACAAGAAGGAGTTTCGGCAAGATAAGGATGCTGAAGCTTGGGATTAAATGTGACCTGATAAGGGGTTGAGTTCAAAGTCCTAATAGGAGTAGGACTGGCTAAGATATGGTTGGATCGGGGGAAGGAGTCCTAATCTGAGTATGGTTTTGATTCGATCAGAAGCAGGCTAACTACTATAAATAGAGGGAAAAGTGCATCATTCAAACCTCTTCCAACTCAACACACAAACTGCCCTGCGCAAACTCGCTCTACGCGAAACCTCTCAACAACCTTGAGATTTTTATTTTCCTTTTTCGCCAACACATCTTCAGTTTGGATAAACAGCACTGTGAAGGTAACCAGTGATACCTTTAGTTTGGATAAACAACACTATCACCGTAGAACCAGCAGATCGCGGAACACCTTCAGTTTGGATAAACAGCACTGCGTCGAGGCTGACTGGTTATTTATCCAAGTCTTGGTCGAGAAAGATTTTCGTGTCTTTATTGGCAGAGGTCATCTCATTAGCCTTCTCGGCGAAGTGAAGTGTTACGGTTTACTAGGGCTCGGCACATTGAACGCTGAATTGTTTTATGATTGGGTACTCACAAGTAGGCTTTAAAGTTCGGCATTCTGAAGGTCGAACCATGTTTACCATCAAGACATATATTTATTTTGAGTATCTATGCCCCTATACTTTGGTGTCGATTCAGCATGCTTATACTCTTACGAATATAATCACTGTGACCGAATCTGGCGCCGACAATTTGTGAACTTTGCACAACTAGTAGCCTTATCTTCAGGCTCTAGAACCCAATGGTCGAGAATGTTCCTTCCTCGGCCATAGTTGCAAGATCAAGAAGTTACCCGCGCACTCAATGCAACATCAACGCATTTTATTCCTCGACCGACAAGTTGGCACGCCTCGCATCAACCGAATGATGTAATTAGCTCATTAGTTACTCAGTCTGCGTGCCACATAGGCTTGGTAGTTTTTAGGGTCAACACTCTCCTAGAAAGGTAGTGGTACTAATCCCTTCGTTGTAGCTCCTTCGGAGGTTTAACGGATCGAAACCCTAGGCGGTCGCTATGCCCCCTTCACTCTCAAGTCATCACTTTTATTTGTAGCATAAAACAACTTACATATCATAATAGAAAACAAAACCATTTTCCTTCTGGTTCTATCACAACAAAATCTATGCAACTTTGACAAGCATTCGTATATTTACATACATACATGCACAAAATTTCATAACTAGGGTAAGTGAGGATCCCTCTACCTGGTCTCCAAGCCAAGCAAGCAATATTCCTCACCAATACCTCGATTCCAAAGCTAAAATGAAAATCCACGTCACTACTGCAATACCTAAGCTCCACGTACTTGAGCAAGCTCATTGATCACTCTTAAATCAATGTATTTCTTTCACCCTTATTTATTTTCTAATCTCTCTCCACATATGTATATAACCATCTGTACGTAAACTAGTGCATGCCAATTGTAGTTCAAAAACAAATGGAGTAGAGCTCCTATTTATACTACAAATGAGGCAACTAACACTAGCCTCTAATTGGAACAAATGGACGGTAAAAAGTGATAAGTTTGCTCATGGATAACTTAAGCCATTAATTTGGCAGCTCCTTCTATATAATCATGAGTCATACACACACATGTTGACTACATGTTAACTCACGGCCACCTTCAGCTTAATGCATGCAAATAATAAGTCACCTCCTGCTTTAGTGAAGCCAACTCATGCATTAGTACCAGCCATTCTTTGATGCCATGTGTCAAAGTCATCCATTCTTTGGTTTCCACATGGTGTTCTCCAATCCGGCATATTTAAAGTTTCATTGTAAGTTCGTTCGAGCTCGGAAAATTTATCAAAACGATGCCAAGAGCTCGTAATCTCGCGCATTTTCATCTTTTTACCTTAAAACAATATTTGAACTTAAGTAAAATTATCACCCAATTAAAAGGAACTAGAAATTGTAAAATCCATAGGCATTCCAAAATTCATAAAAACACTTCTAAAATTTTAGGGTCTTACAAGCCCCACACTTTTTCACGCTATTGAAGTCTACTTTTGGATTTCCCACTTCAATACCATGAATGTAAGTTTCGAATAAAAATTGTTCTTGATGACACCATTCGCTAGGGAAATAAAATACCAAAAGGTTACACACAATCGTGCAAACTTACATTCATGGTCTCATCAATGAGAAGCTGCCACATGTCAAGTTTAGCAGCGTTTAAGAAAATTGACAAGGGAGAGAGATCGTGCTTAATAAATACGTTTGGGTGGTTGGAGTATTCGAGGCTTGCAATGTTCTCTGGCTTTCTAGAATGAATATGCTAAGGGTTTATTCTTTGGCAATAAATCACTTCTTCAAGGTCGAGCCTCGGCCAGGAATTATAGGCCAAATACCTCAGAAGCGAGGGGCCAATGTTTGGGCCTTAGAGTCATTCTCAATCCAATAACATTCATCTAGAATTTTGTCATGGGTTGTCCAATCAAGGTTGGCCGAATCCTATTACAAAGAGGATTGGTTTAGATAAGGGTAAAGTAGTTGAACCCTAGTCAAACAAGGAGTCTTAAAGCTAAGGATGCTTATAATTAGGGGATGAATCTGGTTCGTTAAGGAGCTTGGTTCGAAGTCCTATAGGAGTTAGGATTGGTCGAAACCAATCAGATTGGGCTGAGGAGTTCTAATCCAAGTAAGTTTCTAGTTCGGCCATAAAAAGGGTGCATTGCTATAAATAGAGAAAGGAGCGCATCATTCAAGGCCTCTTCAAATCAACACACAAATTGCCCTGCACAAAGCTTCTCAACAGCCTTGAGATTTTTGCCTTTTCCCCTTTCTTCTCACCAACGCGTCTTCAGTTTGGATAGACAATATTATGAAGGAACCAACGACATCTTTAGTTTGGATAGACAACACTGGAGCCGTAAAATCTGCCAACCGAGGAGCACCTTCAGTTTAAATAGACAACACTGCTTCGAGACCGACTGATTATTTATCCAAGTCTCGGTCAACAAGTATTTTCGAGTCCTTGTTGGTAAAGGTTATCTCATCAGCCTTTTTGGCGAAGTGAGATGTTACCAGGTTACTAGGCTCGGCATATTGAAAGCTGAGTTTTATTTTATGATTGGATATTCGCCAGTACATTTTAGAGTTCAGCATTCCAGCGGCCAAACCACACAATGAAGACATTTATCTTGTTTGAGTATTTGTGTTCATACAGTATGGTACCAGTTCGGCGTACTTATACTCTCACGAATATAATTATCGAGATCGAACCCGGAGCCAATGATTTGTGAACTTCGAAGAAACTAGCAGCCTTGTCTTCAAGCTCTAGAACCGAAGGTCGAGACGTGTTCCTTCCTCGACCGCAGTCGCAAGATCCAGAAGTCAACAGCGCGCCCAACGCCACATCAACATATTTTACTCCTCGGATAAACTCGGCCGACGAGTTGGCACACCCCTCACACAGCCAAAAGACATAGTTAGCTTATTAATTACCCATCTTACGCGCCATGTAGGCTTGGTAGTTTTTAGGGTCAACACCCAGTGGCGAAGCTACGTGAGGACAATGAGTGGCCTTTGCCCCTCCCCTCGCCGGAAAACACGTCTAGGAGCACTGGTTCAGCCCCTCCGCTCTCATCGGAATTCATGGTACCTATAAAAATTTGTTTTGGCTGGTGCACTGTCTTGGTCGAATTTGCAAAGGAATGACAAAGATGGAGGAGAGAGGTTGGAGGGATGAGGTTGGGATCGATGGAGCAGCTGGCACACCGAAAGCTGCACAAAAAAATGAGTTGCAGAGAGCAGCAACTCACTGAAGAAGACGAAGCCTTCTTCTTCTTGAAGTTTCCCTTACCTGAATGATGCCATTTGCAAAAGATGTCGATTAATTTTGCTAACTTTTCGTTTGTATACGTTGGTTTTCTAAGCTGACTGTACAGACTCCAGACCCCACCATTTTATTCCTTTTCTAATCTTTCTAAACCCACCTTTCTCTTGTCATTTGATTACCCATTTTCCCTTTTTTTTTTCTTCATGACCTCAACTTTTTTTGTTTTTGTCGTTTATTTATCCATTTATCCTGTTTAAAGATTGTTTATTTATCCTTGTAACTTTTATTTTCCTTTTTTCTTCTGTTTTCTATTTTAAGACTCCACCCTATTCACTTTAAATTAAACTCTCACACTATATAAATATTGTGTTATTTCCTTAAAAAAAGGAATATAAATATTATTTGATGTTTATTTACATAATATATAGTAAAATTTAATTAAATCCGCCTAGGCTCCCGTCTAGGTGCTAGGGTTTAGGCTTGTTTTTAATAGCCTTGTTTTTTTTTCTCTCTTAAAATACTATGCTGACCCACCACTTCTCTTCCGGTCTTTATCTTGTTTACCCATTCCCCCCCCCTTTTTTTTCTCTTCTGACCTCACCTTTTTTTTGTGGTTTATTAACCCATTTCTCTCCTTTTTTTTTTCTTTTTTTTATTCTTGTATGTATTTTTATTTTCTCTTTTAAGACTTCCACTGTATTTATCTTAAACTCTCACATTATTTATAATATTGTATTACTTTTTAAAAACAATGTAAATATTGTTTAATACTTATTTTACGATAATTTAAATCCATCTAGGCTCCTGCCTAGATCTCACCTAGCTACTAAGTCCTTGTTCGCTATTTGACTAGCGCCTAACATTTTTTAGGATCTAATAATAGCCAATTTAAGCTTCTTACATTGGTTTTGATATTATTGCTTAAAACCGCTTTGGTGAAGAGACTATTTTCTGCTATGAATATTGACTCAAAACTTTGCACTCTCCAATATAAAAGCTAATGCTTCTATTGAACCTTGCACTCGTTTGAATTTTGCCCCTCCCCTCTGCAAATCCTAGCTTCGCCACTGTCAACACCTAATAAGACTTATTTTTTTAGGTCGTATAGGAACATGTCTCTTGTACAAAAAGCTGAAGCTGATATGGTTGATAGTTCATGAATTGCTCCAAGGGAAAGTATCGAATTCATAAGTAGACAAGATGTTGGTCGTAAAAATCTTGGATTCATTCATGATGACTATAAGTATTATTTGTGTTCCAAGCGAACAAAAGAGTTGAAGTTAGGTGATACAATCAGAATGTTGGAATATTTACAAAAAAAATATAGTTGAATGATCGTAATTTCTTTTATGCTATACAAGTGGATGAAGATGATTTGATTACTAATATCTTCTGCTGTAATTCAAGGATGATGCCGGATTATGATTATTTTGGTGATGTTGTATTTTTTGATACCACATATAGAAAAAATAAAGAAGGAAGGCATTTTGTGATGTTTGTTCGTGTCAACAATCATAAACAAAATGTTGTATTTGGTGGTGCATGATTTCATGCGGAGACTGCTGCAACATTCAGTTGGTTATTTGATACTTTTTCAAGGCTATGTCTGGAAAAAAAAAAAGCTAAAACTATTCTAACTAATCAAGATGCTGCAATGGCCAAAGCGTTGTTTGAGAAGTGGCTACAAACATGTCATCGTTTATGCATCTAACACATGTACCAAAATGCAGCCAAGCAACTTAAAAGTGTTTTTGAGAATTTTAGTGCTTTCGTTAAGGAGTTTAGTAGTTGCATATACGACCATAAGGACGAAGATGATTTTCTAGATGCTTGGAATACTGCTGTAGAAATATAATATTACAGATGATGATTGGTTGAACCAGTTGTTTGCTATAAAAGATAAATGGGCATTAGTTTGTGGGCGACAAACTTTCTGTGCTGATATTACTACGACTCAACACAATGAAATTATGAACAGTGCTATCAAGAAGTATGTCAATTACAAATATGATATGCTACGATTTGTTGAACATATTGAAAGGTTGGTCGACAATCGACAGTACCAAGAGTTGAGCGTTGAATTTAAAGCAAGTCAAAGTTCTTCTGCATTGTCATTTCCAGTAGAAATATTTAAGTATGCAGCAAGTATTTATACATCAGCAGTGCTTAAATGGTTTCAAAACGAGTTATGCAAAGCTCATGATTGTATCTTGATCTTCAATGATGAGATTGGATTATCCCTCATAGGAAGAATTGGCACAATACAGTCACATTTGACTCAACAGACAATACTGTTTGAATTATGTAGTTGTAAGAAGTATGATTTTGCAGGAATCTTGTGTGCACATGCTTTAAAGGTTCTTTCTACAAGAAATATTACAAGTATTCCAACTCGGTACATCTTGGAGAGATGGACAAAAAATATCAAGTCTAAGAGTGCAAAGTTACTCACAAGATCTCAAGTAAAGATGACCCAAAGGCCAACATTGTAAGGCGTTATAGAGAGCTATGTTGATTGCATATTCAATTAGCAACATGAGCAGCAGAGACGCCAAAAGCACATGAAATTGCTATATCAAGTTTGAACAAAACGTTGGGAGAGATTGATGCATGTTTGCAGGAGAAAGCAACTCAACAACCAACCCAAGTGAGTGCATTTGAGCTCAGTGAGACTATATGCATAGATGATAATGTCATCCAAGTTAGAGGAATCAAAACTAAGGAAAAAGTTGTTGGAAGTTCTAAGAGGCCAAGAAATACTCTAGAAAAGGCCACAAAAAAAGAAAAAGAAAAAGCCCCAAGATAAGGAACTAAAATTTTCAACAGTGGACTTTGTTGCCGATTCTACACAAACAACTTTACCTCATGCTACCATATTGCAATCAGTATGTAGCCTTTCAATCTATGGATTCATTGAAACTTATGGTTTTGAACATTTATTTAAATTTCATTTAGTGAAGACTTCCATCTAATTTTGGACGGTTATATAAACTTAGGGTTGTCAGCCCAATATAATGCCTGGACATATGCATTTTGGACAGCCACATGATTTTTCACATGTATATAGGTTCACTTATACTTCAACAAGCTTGCACATATTTTCTTAAATATTGTGTACTTATAAGCATATTTTTTTTTCCACTTGTATTTTTATGTATATTAGCAATACTATTTAGGGATCCAAAATCCTACAAGCAGTTATCCGCAAGGTCCAAGTAGCATGGTTAATTTATTGCAAGTAACCCCTTGTAATTGGTTAATACTTGCTTCTTTTCCCATTTATAATTTCTTACTTGAAGGAGTAATTTTATGTCATTATATATGCATATAGGCCCAGATACAATTACCAACAACGAAGGATCAGGCTTTGATGAGGACTCATGATAATGATATGAAAATGCAAGATGCTATTGTATATGAGAAGAGTGCTCAAGGAATTTACTCTATTTTGGGACAAAAGTTTTAGTTAATACTTTTTATTAAAGATCCATTTTATTTAGTTTGATGCTTGGAAAGTAGTGACTATCAGTTCTTCTGATTTGCTAATGACTCATAAAACAGTTTGATTGAATATAATGAATTTTACTTTGTTTTCAGAGTGAAACTCGTTTGACACCAAGCACCTGCAAGAGCTTTCTTCTAGTCACTATAGTTGTGGTTTTGTATAACTCAGTCACCTCAACTATGAATGATGATTTTATATTTCTTATAATCTCAGTCACCTCAAACTGAAATATAGAGCACTACAATTTTGGTTTTGTATACAGTGAAAAATGGAGCTTTGTATTTTCTAGCAAAAGCAACATACACACAATCGATAATTATTAAAGCCCTCAGTTCGGCTACTCAACTCTTTACCCAGTAAGCAGTAGTCCCACTGCTTTGAATCGTTTTTGTCTTCATTAATCCTCGACTCTTAGAGTCATTTTTATATTCATTAATACTCAACTCTTTACCTAGAAGCTTGAACAGGGAAGTTTGTTCCCCTTGGCAACTCAACGCCCACAGAAAGAAGGTGAAAAATTCTATTTAAGAAGTGGCATTTCATATGCTTCATTGAGATTATCTTCTACGTCTATGTCCTTAAGTAAAAATGAAAAGTACAACATATAAGAGTCAAATTTATATATGAATATTTCTGCAAGAAAATTATAAATGATTCAATAAGTACATATATACTCACTCTCTACCCAGAAGCTTGTCTTCATTAATACTCACTCTCTACCCAATAACTTGAACGGAGAAGTTTGTTCACCTAGGCAACTCAACAGCCACAGAAAAGAAAGTGAAAAATCCTATTTAGGTTTGCTCATCTTATTAACCCAACCATTTATGATTATTTAATAGAATTAAGTTTTAAGTTAAGTTAAAGAACATGTATCAACATATTAACAAAGAGATACAAATGAGATACACTATACAGAATAGCAGACCTGATCCCGTCAAATTATTAGCTAGGCCACAGAGAGCCACGTCTTTTTGGGTACAAAATATTTGCACTCACTAGTAGGGGTGGGTTCGGTTCCCACCGGTTCGGTTTTTTCCTAAAACCGAAACTGAACCGAAATTTCGGTTCAGTTCGGTTCGGTTTACATTTTTTCGGTTTTTTTTCGGTTCGGTTTTTTTTTCGGTTCGGTTATTTCGGTTCGGTTTCGGTTTTTTTCGGTTTTTTTTTTTTTTTTTTTTTTTTTTTCTGTCTCCAAAAAATAAAAAATTTGAAAATATAAAAGCTCACATTCTCCATCCACGGTCCAACTTCGGGAAATAACATATTTACAACAACAAAATCATGATGAGAATGAGAATTCAAGTCTTCCAAATTCCAATTTCCAAAGTCCAAACTTAAATAAACATGAAAGTTTAAGTCTTTAAAAAGTCCAAATTTAATATAAACATCACACAAGTCAAATAAACCTTCAAAGTTTCATCACTTCATGTCTTGCACAAATAAAATCTTCCAAGTCCTCAAGTTCAACGCTTAGGCGGCCTAGGAGGCAACATAGCACCTTTATTTGAGCTTCCACTTGTCATTTCTACATACAAATAAAAAAAAAACAACATGATGTAAAGCAAGCATGCAACTTAGCATCTAATTAAAATAGTCTAACAAAACCAAATGCAATAAGTAAATTTACCTTTCTCAACTTCTTCACAAAACTCAATCTCCTCAATGGTTGGCTCATGATGTAATGCTACATGAATTGACCTAAGCCAATTTTGTGTACATATCAAAGCTTCCACCATTTTTGGACTCAAAGAGCTACGGTATGGATCAATTATTCTTCCACTTGTGCTAAAGGAGGATTCCGAAGCAATAGTTGATACCGGAATAGCTAAAATCTCTTTTGCAACTCGTGCCAAAATAGGATATTTAGAAAGCCCATTCACCCTCCACCAATTCAAGATATCAAAGTTTGCCTCTTCTTCCCCTTCCATAGGATCCAAAAGATACCTATCCAAGTCATTGTGCACAATACGAGCTCTCTTTGCTTTTCTCATTTCACTTTTCTCTTTCAACTTCCTTTCAATCTCTGTCATGCTTTTCTCATTCCCACTTGTAGTTGCCGATTGAGAACTACCACCACTACTTGCACTTTGTTGTGTATCAAAAGATGACTCTTCTTGAATCTTGTAAAGATCAAACAACAAATTTTTCACCGCATTGGTTGCAATTTCAACTTTTTCCTCGTCCTCCTCGTCCTCGCCATATAGTATCTCATAATAATCAACCACCTTCTCCAATTTATGGCGAGGATCAAGCACAAGTGCAACAAAAACATATTGATTCATATCCTCAATTGAACCCCAATATTTGTCATATTTTTCTTGCATCAACATAGATATCATAGACAAGAATTCATTATCTTTGTTTTCAAGGATGAGACTTTTGATCTTAAACAAATCACCAAAAGTAGTATGAATTGTTGGAGTATTAGAACAACACACTTTTAAAGTGACTTCATAGAAAGGTCTCAAAAAGGATGCAAATATTCCCGCCTCACTCCAATCATGAGTCGAAGGTGGCCCCTCCCTTATATTATCATGATTTTCTTTAGTAAAGTAAGGAAGGTAATGACCATCATCTACTTTCAACCTATCAAAAGCCATCTTGAACTTCAAAACCGATTCCAACATTAAAAATGTGGAATTCCACCTAGTAGGGACATCTAAAATCACAAGCCCTTTGCCTTCTATTCTCACTTTCTCAACACACCTTTTAAAGCTCTCCAACCTTTGAGGGGAAGATCTTACATACCTAACCGCATTATGAATGCTTTGTATGGCGGTATTCAACATTTTAATCCCATCATTCACCACCAAATTAAGGATATGAGCAACACACCTCATGTGCAAATATTTTCCATCATGCAAAAGTGCATTAGGAATCCCCCACCCACTTATTCGGTGCACCAAATCCCTTAAGCCGGAATCATTTGCCGAAGCATTATCAACCGTAATAGTTAACACCTTCTCTATGCCCCACTCCACCAAACACTCCTCCAATAGTTGAGCAATGGATTCTCCCTTATGATTTGGAATGACACAAAAGTTCAAAATCTTTTTATGTAACATCCAATCATCATCAATAAAATGAGCGGTGAGAACCATGTAATTTATTTGTTGTATAGAAGTCCATGTATCCGTTGTTAGACACACCCTAAATGTCTTCAATTGACTTTTCAATTTCTCCTTTTCGGAGTAAAACAAGCCAAGTACATCTTTAGCTATTGTCTTACGACTAGGTACTCTCCACAAAGGACATGCATGCATGCAAAAATGACGAAACCCATCTCCCTCGACGAAAGAAAAAGGTAACTCGTCTATAATTATCATCTCAACACAAGCCTTAGTAACTTCCACTTGAGAAAAACCAATAGCTTCCAACTTATCTTTTGTGCCGGCAAAGGTTAAGATCTTTTGCCTATTTGCCGCAAATATTTCCTTATTAGGACCATAGCTCCTACATCTAGCTAAGTGATTTCTTAAACTAGTTGTGCCATTTTTATCCGTGTCGGCCATATATGATTTCTTGCAATACATGCACACCCCTTTAACTCTACCATCCTCGATTACCCTATCAAAATGCTCCCAAATTGTAGATCTTGAATGACTTTTTAGTGAATCCAATTTATCCAAAGGAGTGTCTTCTTTACTTACTTGATCACTCGAGCATGAGCCACCTTGTTTTGGAGTTACATTGGATAAATTTGTGGATCCACCATGAGTAAGAGGAGTATGTTGAGTTGCCACCATGGGGAGTTGAGGTGGAGTTGATTCACCAACAATGTCCTTCAAAAATAAGAGAAACAATCTTTACAATTAATTATTAAATAAATTGAGACATAAAAACCATAGAAAGTATAAAGATGACAACTTACTTGTGATGGAGTAGAAGTAGATGAGTTTATTTTTTCACGGGAGCTATTTGATGATCTCATTGAGTTTGAGCTTGAGCTCGAGGGCGAGGCCTTTGATGCACTTGACTTCATCTAATTAAGATACAAAACAAAAAGATAAGACTTTTACATCCCAATACCTACTAAATTAAAAGCAAAGTTGTTCAATTGTCAAACACCAAAACCTAGAGATTTCGAATTAAAAGCAAAGTTTAACAATTTATAAAACTCGTGTTTATTTAAGTCCCCAATTGATGCTTTCATGACCTTTACCACCTGACCTTTAATTGTTAAAGAATGATACTGCATGTGTCTCTTCCCTAATCCTATAATTTCATATTTGAGCAATCAAAAAAATCTACTTATCGAAGCTTAAGTTTTAAATGTGCCAATAACAGACTAAATTGACTTATGAGGGCCCAAAATTTGTATTGGCCAGATCTATATGCGACAAGATAATAACAACAAAAGATAAGATCAAAACTAAACCCAAATTCCAACTACATTCAACTGGAACTCCTATTGCACCAACAGAAACCAACATGCCAGCCAAAATAAAATCCATTATATATAAAAGAAAACAAAAAACTTAAGTCCACAAGTTTCCCACAAGTCTAATGCTTAAAGCACTCTGTGTACATCTTGCTTCCCTATACCGCATATTGGCAGGGGCCTTCACTTAGTTGTGATTGTGAGCAATCTCATGTTGGAGTTAAAATAGAATTATTTTCATAAGCCAGTAATGCCGCTCTGCTTCCTTAAAGGCTTAAGGCTATACCAGGGAACATGCTATGATCATTTCAGTTTTCATTAAACATAGGATAATTGGAAGATCTGTAGACAGTGCACAGCAGATGAAAATTGGAAGTTTGAGCAAGTCTAGGAACCCTAAAACTACAGGCTAATCACACAGTAATTTACAAGATCATCAACCCCAAACCCCCAATCCATCTACGCCTACCTCTACCTGGCCTAGTGCTGCTGTAAACCCAAATTGGTAAATGTAGCAATCAAAATGCAAAGTTAACAAATTCAATTGCTATGAAAACTCAAAGCCGAAAGCAACAAATTTCGAAATGAAGGTAGAGAGAACATACCAAGCTGGACTTGAATTTCTCCACAAACTCACTGTTCTTAAATCCACCGAGAAATTCCCGGTTTTCGAACTCTTTCAATCTCGTCTTCAACAACCCTAATTTTAAACAAATTGAATGAAGACATGAATTGGGGGAAACAGATGGGTCATGGGTTTCAATCGAAGTTTTCAAACAAGAAATAAGAGAGAATTTTTTAAGCACCTGAGTCACTTCCAGTGCTAACTCGCCCAGTGCCGATTGCTGATGGGAGAAATAATAGAGAATCCTCAGTCACTTCCAGTGCTCTGACCTGTTTAAGACTCGGGTTTAGAGGTTTGGTTTGAATCTACAGCAGAAAATTAAACGTGAGAGTGTAGTCGAGAGTACTAACCTTTTAAGAGACAGAATTTGAGAGACAGAGTTTTGAGAGTCAGACTCGGGCTTTAGAGGTTTGGCTTTGGGTGAATTCTCAGTCACCGCCGCTGGGAATGAGAGCAGAGAGATAGAGTTTGAGATAGAGTTTGAGAGGAGGGAGGGAGGGAGCGGCTGCGCGAATTGGGAGTGCGAAAACAGGCGAGACCGAGAGAGAGGAGGACTGGACCTAGGTTTAGGTTACACTCGGTAAAACGGTGGCGTATTAGAAGACTTCGGTTCGGTTTTCGGTTCGGTTCGGTTTCCGAACCTCAGAAACCGAAACCGAACCAGACAGCTTCGGTTCGGTTCGGTTCAACAGCTTCGGTTCGGTTTTTTTCGGTCTCAGTTCGGTTTTCGGTCCGGTTTTTTTCGGTTTTCGGTTTTTTTCGGTTTTCGGTTTTTCCAACCCACCCCTACTCACTAGTCATCGCTGATCATTAATGACAAGTGTTGGTAAAATAAAAAGCAAACTTAGCTGCACTTGTAGTGAATGACGTCAGGTTCACGGGTTTCATATATATCTTGTCTGATCCTACCCGGAATAATACAAATATTACAAAATGAAACAAATATTACAAATTACACGATTTGTTATGTTGTCTTAATTATGTGATTTCAGCAACTAATAGGTTAAGCGTTATGTTATGTACAAGGAAAACCAGACAACAAGACCTGGACAACCTAACCTCATTTTAACCTACCTTGGACAAAGATGGTCCGTGCTAGAATTTATATTTCTTTTCTCAAGTGACGACTGTAATAGTTCACGTGTCACATCTCAGTCTCAACTTCGTCGTAGCACGATATTGTCCGTTTGGGGTCCCAACCACGCTCTCACGGTTTTGTTTCTGGGAATTCAGACGAGAACTTACCAATGGGTCACCCATTCTAGGATTGCTCTCGCTCGAACTCTCTTAACTTCAAAGTTCCGATAGAACCCCTCTCACCCGAACTCTCTTAACTTCAGAGTTCCCAAAAAGCCTCGTGCTATATGGAGGTGGGCATGTACATATAAGGCACATCACCCCCTCTCATTTGGTCAATGTGGGATGTTACAATCCACCCCTTTTAAGGGCCCGACGTCCTCGTCGGCACACTCGCACCGAATGGCAGAGTGGCTCTGATACCATTCTATCACATCCCAGTCTCGGCTCCGACGTAGCTTGATATTGTCCGCTTTGGGCCCCGGCCACGCCCTCACAGTTTTATTTTTGGGAACTCAAACGAGAACTTCCTAGTGTGTCACCCATCCTAGGATTGCTCTCGCCCAAACTCGCTTAACTTCGGAGTTCCGATGGAACTCGAAGCCAGTGAGTTCCCAAAATGCCTCGTGCTATAAGAGGTGGGTATGTACATATAAGACACATCACCCTCTCTCTGTTGGTCGATGTGGGATGTTACTTCACGTAGTTGGGAGTTTTAAATTTTAATTTGGACAAAGATGGTCCGTTCTAGAATTTATATTTCTTTTCTACCAAGTGACGTATGTAATAGTTAACGTAGGTGGGAGTTTTAAATTTTAATTTGGTTATTAAAATTAGGGTCATTTTGGTTCTGGTCTCTAATTAACCTAGCAATTAGAATAAAATCTTATTTATATTCTATTTATGGGAAAGTTATACATGTTTTACGGCGAGGGGTTAGAGCATTTGATAAATGAAATGATTTTGAAAAGCTTTGTTTTTGCCCACTCACACTTTCTGTTTTGCAACCCTCCAGGTTTTAGATAAGCTTGTTCGTTGGTGGCTTACGAGGATCGATTGGAGGTTCTAACAGACTATCACAAATGTAGGACATCTTTGGGTGTCGTTTAATTAGTACTTGTTTCTGGACTGAACTTAGGCTACTTATGCTCTGATTGTGTATTCACACATATTCTAGCACTTGTCTTAACTAGTACTCTTATGAGTTAGTTTTTATTTATTCGTATTCTCTATTATCATTATTGCTTCTGCACTTTGCACATGGTTACGTCACCCTCACATGACGGCCAGCATCCCTGATTCGGATCGGGCTGTGTCAATTACGAACCGTCTATGTATTTACTACAATAGATTGACTAAACAACCTTAGTTTTAAATTATTTTTTGCACATATGATCTTTACAATGTGATTCATAATATGAACGGTTCTGATCATAAGCATAAAACTCTGTGGTTAAAAGACGAAGAGTTTTGAGTAGGAGTTTTTTATCATTTTTGAGTAACCAAGTATTGTTCGGTTAAGAATGGATGGGCTGATGATTCGCTTGTGCTAATGGTTTGGTAATAAGCACGTGTGCAATCTCCAAGAAGACTGCATGGAGATGGTGAGGAGGACATTTAAGTGTGTTTGAGATTCTTCTTATGTGGATATGCATGCAACATATGAGGCAAAGAAAGAATGAGCAAATGGACTTTATCAAGCCTAAAGTCTCATCCGAAAAGGGAAGTAAATCTCATCAGGCATGTAGCCCCAAATGTGATTTGTTTTGAAATATTATCTGAACTTGGGCATCAGATAACCAGACAGTAAAATGGGATAAAGCTCTGGGAGCGTGCTACAATTCGAATTAGCTTTGGAATTTAGGAAATTGTTATTGGCACTCCAAAATTTTAAAAATCCCTTAAATTCAACAAACAAACAAACGTTTTACACATGATCTCGTTGTACACGAACTTTTCTCACACCCTAAGAGATTACTAAATATCATGACCTTCCTATCAACACATTTTCAGTTTGGATTAACAACATTGTATCGACAACTGGTGACATCATTAGTTTGGATTAACAGCACTGCTTATGGTTATTTGGTTATCTATCTAAGTCTCAACACGCGAAGAATTTCGAACTCTTTCTTATAAAGAGGTCATCTCATTAGCTTCCCGACAAAGTGATGTGTCATGAGGTTACCCTGTGTTCAGCACAGTGAAATTTGAACCAGTTATTTAACTTCGCAGTGATCTAGTAACCTCGGCTTTAGGTTCTAGAACCCAAGGCTGAGATATCTTCCTTCCTCTGCCGTGATTGCTCGAGAAGAGAAGTCAGCAGCACATTCAACACCGCCACCACATCTATTTTACTTGCTCGACTGAGTTTGGTCGTCAGTTGGCATGCCCTCATTCACAAAAAAGATGCAGTTAACTTGTTTATTGCTCAATCTACGCAACATGTAGTCTTGGTAGTTTTTTAGGGCAACATTTTGGCACGCCCGGTGGGATCTACTGCTAATACTACGAAGTTTATATGATATTCCTATATTATGAATTTGGACGACGTCCGAATTCAGCATGAGGTGAAATGTGACGCACATGAAGGAAGGAAAAAATCTTTCTCCCAAATGATAAAAGTGAAAGCTTATAGCGCCATGTAAGAACAATGGTTAAAAGAAGATGAAGCCCGTTTTAATGCGTGCCTAGATGAGGAATTTTTTTTCCTTTTGTTTTTGCATACAAGTCAATTTCATTCGAAGTTTGGTTGGATCGAAAAGTCGGGGTTCAATTTTTTGATCCGACCACAATCAAGCTTCAACCTATGAAGATTGTCAATTTGGCCAAGGAAAGAGTTAGGCGACCTGTTTTGACATTTGAAAAGGAAATATGGTTGGCCTGGAAGAAAATATTCAAGTTTCTATGCCAAATATAAAAATTGATTCAGAAGGTGATTCGTCGAATAAATGCTTAGATGATGACCAAAGCCAAAACACAACTTCAAATGAAGAAGCCATGTCAATTTGATATGGTTATCGGTGATACCCTCGATATGGAGCAATCCTGTTCGGCTAAGTTATTCGAGATAAAATTTGAAATTAGCAAATTAATTATGCTCGGGGCATAATAACTCAACGCAGTTGGTGGCCGAAAATCGAAAACATTTTGCCAAGTCAAGAATATTTAGAGATAATCCTTTATTCAACTTGACCGAGGTTGAATTGAAAAATTTTTATACAAAAAGATTTTAGCTCAGAGTAAAACATCATTAGCCTCCTCTTCATTATGGTTCGGCCACTTTTATTATCATTTTCTAATGAAAAATAATACTTGTCCTTAACCATTTGGCTACATAAGCCGATGCTCAAGGGTTGCGCACCACTCCTGCTATACACGAGTCTAAAGCTGAAGGATCAACGATGAATGCATCGAAGTTCAAAGGGAGAAAATGAAAGGGTGGCCTAGTGAATGGAAGACCAAAGCTCAATGGTGGGAATCATACTCACAGGCACATCAAACTCTACCTGAGTCTACAACAGCCAAATGACGAGAACGGATTCAACAAATTATTTTATCTCATCAATTTATATCATTCAAATGATGTACAAAAAAGTTATCCAATTGTTGAAAATTACTTATTAATTACCAAATGTATTAATAAGTTACAAAGATGTCGTATGGATTAATCTCAATAAGAATGTCCATGGACTTAACACTACAAAATTGTTGTATGCCCAAGCCTTATGTCTAAAGCATGATAAAATTATAGGTTCTAATGATTCAACTCTCCAGAAGTGGAGATTAAAAATTCAAGCTTTATAATGCTCTAGAGGAGGTTATGATCCAAATTCTCCAAACAATTCATCTAATAAGAGATGATTGTCCTATAAGAGACAATGTAAAGCCCCTGAAGAGGCAAGGATATCTAAAGTAATGAAATGCTTATAAAATATGCATGCGCATGCACATGAGAATTGTGGATCGCGAATTGTTGATAACCAATATTAATTTTGGTTTTACAGTAACTACTAAATTCATCAATGAGTTGTGTTGATGTTGAGCCATGTTCTTTTGTTTGTCGACAAAAAGAACAATTATTGGCAAAATGGAGAGAGGCAACTCCATTACTATTAAGAACAGGGGAAAATAGATCTATAGTACAAATCACCAAATAATATTGAACCCAGAAGGTTACATATGCCCACTTATAATACTATGAAATATACTCACATGATACGACACAATGTTCCTAGTTGAAACCTGAAATTGTAGTAAACTCTTGTATACATGATTTCTCATCGTGAGACTTGTACCAATGCTTACGAAATGCTCGAAGCATATCTCCATAAGTAAATCCCTCACGTATACATAGAAGAAAATTGCTCTGTATAGATTTCAAAGGAGTATGTGTCATGAAGTGTAGACAATCCCTGAAGGATTCAAATTGCTTAAATTAAGCCTTGGAAGGGTAAAGCACAAATTATGTACTCATACCAATGGATAATATAAATGGCCTTAGTGTGTACTTTCATTATGATGTTGTTGCAACATACTAAATCTGTTGCAAGAGTTTATATTAGGTTCGGACTTTTGAAGAGTCTATAAATATTATAAAGTGTTGAAAGAAATATTGTCTCGAGCTGCAGATCGAACAATATGCCAACATGAATCTTATTCATCAAAACATTTTGATTAACTAATATTTAGATACTAAGAAAGATCATTCACCCTCGTAAGGGAAAAGATGATTGATACTTGGTCTAGATGTATCATGTCTTAGTGAAGTATGTGCCTTATTGTATTTAGCACAATACATTGAATGAGATGTTACATTTCCTGTGAAGCACAATACCAACATATGGATATTGAAATGAAACAAAGCTTAACTAATAGCCATGGCCTTATTGGGCAAGCAAAATTTGAATATCTCTCTCATTGTATAAAGATCGCTCACAAGGAATTAAGTAATGGAAACTGGAGAAACGTGTTCAAAGCCAATATGATATACAACCTCACCAACTATCTGCCAAAGTTTTCGCTTTAGAAGTTCAAGAATTACACCAACATGCATTGGCCTGATGACAAGTCAATCAATCCAAGCATATTCTAATCAAGTGGAGATATCATCAAGGGGATGTCTAAGAGTATGCTATATTGGCCATATGAGCAAACTATTTTTGTTTCCTTTAGATCATCCATTCATCTCATGTTGGTTATCATTGGAGAAATTTTAAAGACAATCAATCAAAAGACTTGTGATCATCCAAGGGGAAGGGGGAGTGTTATAAAGATGGATGACCCACATGAGGAAATAAGCACCGTCCACTGTTTTCTATTAGCAAACTAATGTTGAAGGTCTTGTCAGCCTACAAATGTTGAAGGTGTGCTGCCTACTTTCACATTTTTTTACCTTAGCAGGAAATCATTTGTTTTCATATATTAAGGCCAATTAGCTTACAAATGTTACCGAAAAGAAAAAATACGATCTCTTGTTTCCATTGCTTTGTAATTACAATTTATAATGAGAAAGACTACTACTACTGTTCCAAGAACAGATAAACACTTACCAAACCTCATAAATATTATGTCTTATTTACTTTATGTTCGAGTGCGCACACATATATGTTCACTGTCACCATATTAGACATTTTTTACAGAAAAAAATCAAATATAAATAAGAAAAAATATATTGGAGCCTTGCTCCGTCTTCTACTTCGTCTGCTCCATCACCATTGCATTGCAGCTTGTAGGTTGGGGAAATTTGGAAAAATAACCAAATTTCGGATCCCAAATAGAATTCTAACCACCATTTTAAATTTTCAATAATTATAACCAAAAGTTGATATGAAAATACTAATACACCCTTAAAATAAATTTTTCTAAAAAAAAAACCAAAAAACAAAAGGCTCGGCTGTCTTTTACTGCCATCTCTGTCCTTTCCAGACGATAATCCAAAACCACATAAACCCAACCCAAGCATAGCCAGCCATGGCGTGCAGCACGATCCCTCTCTCTTCCTCCTCCTCTTCCTCTTTTATACTCTCACACACAACCTTCGTTTAGTTCCAAACCCCCAAAAAATTTTCGACCTCCTCCACATGAAGACGACTCTCACTCTCAATCTCAATCAGCTTCCTCCTCTGCTCTCCAATTTCTAATTTTCAATTACGACGATGTAATCCTTGAGTTCGAGCACTTGCACCACCAAGCTTACAACGAGGCCTTCTCTCACTTCAGTGTTCGCTGTCCTTCCTCAACATCTCAGCCCTTCAATTGGGACCTCCACTTCCAAGATCAGCTCCAGAACCAAATTGTTGGTGAAAAGCCCAAAATGCAATGGTCCCTTCTCTTTTTCTCTCATTTTCTCCAAAGGTTGAACTCTGGATTTTGTTTTCTTCTATGATTGAATTGGGGTTTTGGGTTGTTTAAGGAACTTCAAGGAGCACGGGTGGCTTTGAACTTATTCAATTTTACTTCAAATCTCCTGATCTTAATTGAATCTTGCTTTGTTTAATTTCCATGGATGATATTTTTTTTTTTTGTTTTTTTGACAAAACTTTATATGAATGGTGTATTAGTACTTTCATATCAACTTTTAGTTATAATTATCATAAATTTAAATGAGTGTTGCTACTCCCACCCATATGTCTTATTTCTCCACCCACTCCAAATTAAATATTTTGTTTACAAATTTATCCTTTTGCAAGATGACTTTGAAAGACCTAAACAAAAAAGGATTTTGACAAAGTAAGTCCTAAAAAAATTCAATTTGAATATATATATATATATAAGTTCAGAAAAAAAAAGGAAGAATAATATCAGAACCATGCCCAAATAGTCCCCTACATCCCCTTCCATTCTTTTTCCTCTTCTTCTTCCATATCCATTGAGACGACCACCGTTTTAGTATTGGTGCTCCCTGCGGTCATCCACTTCTTTCATCTGAAGATAAAACTCATGGTTAAAACACTCACTACGAACCCACGAACCTTTATTTGCAGGTCAGCCTTCTGCAGATCCGTAAAGAGGCGACCCGTGCCACTCCTCCATATGCGCAACCCGACTGGAACATGTCGCCTATTCCATGCGCTGTGCACGCGACATCTTCTCTCGTCCAAATCCAACCAACGACAACCTTCTCCAACTGGGATACAAAATGAGATCTTAAGGCCCTGTTTGGCACACCGTATAAAGTACTGGATAGTACTAATAATACGATGTACAGTGCTTGGTAGCTGTTTGGATTAAATAGGCACCGGATTAAATAATTTGGGCCCACCTTTTTTACACAGTGTTTACTCGCTTGCTTATACCATCCAATTTCATGGTATAACTTAGTCGGGCTCTCTTCCTCTCTAGACGCAATCTTCCGCTCCCTCTCCAGACGCATTCTTCTGCTCCCTCTCCAGACGCATTCTTCCGCTCCATGTGCTCTCTCTTCCTCTCCAGATGCCCTTTTGCTTTCATCCCAGGTTCGTCTTCTCACAGTTTTCTTCTTCGTTTAAATCACAATTCGTCTTTTCAGTTTTCTTCTTCTGGGATTCCGCCCCTCCCTCTATTCTTCCCCCTCCTCCTATTTTTCATCCCAGGTTCGTCTTCTCACAGTCTTCTTCTTTGTTTGAATTACAAATCGTCTTTTCAGTTTTCTTCTTCTGGGATTCCGCCCCTCCCTCTATTCTTCCCCCTCCTCCTATTTTTCATCCCAGGTTCGTCTTCTCACAGTCTTCTTCTTCGTTTGAATTACAAATCGTCTTTTCAGTTTTCTTCTTCTGGGATTCCGCCCCTCCCTCTATTCTTCCCCCTCCTCCTATTTTTCTTGCAATTGATTGAATCTAGTTATTATTTTCTCTCTAATTATGCAATTGATTATGAAATTTTGTGTTTTAATTAGAATTTTTGAATTTTAGGGTTTGCTATTGGGGTCGAATTTAGGGTTTGTTGTTGGTGTTGAACTTTAATTAGAATTAATGATTGGGTAGAATGGGAGTGTGTAGGTTCACTTACCTAAACAAAACTTTGTCTCTGGCGTAGCTCCCATTTCACTCACTGTCTCGCAGTCGCAACGCAACCATACGGACAACTGGGTAAGCCAATTTCTCTTCGCTCTTGTTCTCTGTCTCCCACTCCCCATCACTGTCTATGGCCCGAAAATTAGATCCCAATTGTTGTTCTTCTCAGTTTTTGCATCACTCCCTCTCAGCTTTTATCCATTTTTTAATTTTTATGTGAATTTTGCTTTTTATCTGGATATATATATGTGTGAATAATTTCGGCCTAGGGTTGCTGAATTGTTGATAGGCATTTATTCCACTTTGTAAAGTAATTGGCTTTTAGAAAAAAGAGTGAGCGAGAAATAGAGAAGAAAGGGAGAGTTGCTGCTCTTCTGATGTTTCGGCTTAATTTTGATGCAACATGACACACAATTTTTTTGCAACATGAGGTCATGAATATATAATGCTTTGAGGTCGTACAAAGTGCCATCATAGACTAGACTTCTTTGCTGCCCAAACCATTTCATTACTCTCCATTGTATATTTGTTCAGTAAGCTCCATGCAGTATGATCAAATAATATAGAATTTAATTGATTATCAGACAATCATTGGACCCTAAAAGGCTTAAGCAGTTAGGGAATGGACCAACAAAGACAGATCAATCCCATGTGGTTTGCAATTTAACAAATAATACGGGTGTAGAGAAGATAGATTTCACATGTCATAAGAGCTCTGATACCATATGTGACAACCACATATGCCAAAAAGGAATGGGAAAAAAATAATATCAAATTAACAAAACACAAGGTAGGAAACTTAACTCAAACTAGTACCAAATTTGCTTGTATCTTTATACGAATCAATAAAGCATTATATTAGAGTCTAAAAGCTAAGAGATCACCTCACAAATAAATTTGTCACTCAAGGCTTCTAGCTTGTGAGGAACAAGGTGATCCTCAAAATCCCCATGTCCTAGTTGACCATATTTGCTCCAACCATATTTTTTGGTAGGACTTATTAACATGCTTCCTTTCGTTTTCAGTGTTATTATGCATTCATGCTCCAGTTACTTAATTTTTTGCCACCATCTAATAATGTTATTTTATATTTTCACTAGACATGGATGAAAGAAAGATTGTGGTATGCTTCATTGTTAAGTTGTGGTACTTGAATATTGTGACTTGGTTGATGATGTGGTTCATGATGAATCATAATTCAGCTAGAAGGCGGAATCGGCAACTTGCACTTAGAAATCGCACATTTGTTAGGAGAATGGTAGGGTCAGCCTATTTAGATAGCATAATAGGATATGATGTTGTTCAGTGTGTGAACCAATTTAGAATGGATGGAAGAACATTCCATTATTTATGTCAAATGCTTCGTGACCACGGTAGAGTAAAATTGGATGGTGTAGTGACAATGGAAGAACAACTTTGCATGTTTTTGTATATACTTGCTCATCATGTCAAGAATCGTACAATTGGGAGTAGGTTTGGTCGATCGGGGGAGACCATAAGTAGTATTTCAATTCCATTCTACATGGAGTGTTAAGGCTACAAGGTAGACTTTTGAAAGTGCCGGAACCCATTCCTAATGCCTACCCAGATCCTAAATGGAGTTGGTTTGAGGTATTCTTCATATTTTATAAAATTTACTTCTAAAATTAATGTAATTAATATATTGAGCTTACTAATGTTAATGATTTTTTTAGAATTTCTTGGGGGCATTGGATGGGACTTACATTAACGTTCATGTTCCTGAGCGAGATAAACGAAGATACTGATCAAGGAAGGGAGACATTGCGACCAATATGTTGGGAGTTTGTAATCTGGACATGAATTTTATATTTGTGTACCCAGGTTGGGAAGGGTTGACCTCTGATTCTAGAGTACTCCGAGATGCGATAAGTAGACCATCGGGATTAAAAGTTCCCGTGGGTAACAATAGATTTTTTGTTTATATTATTAATTTGAATCCTCATTTTTCTTATATATAGTAATATACATTTTTTGATGTGTTAGGGTGTTACTACCTTGTGGATGGTGGGTACACAAATGGTCCAGGATACCTTGCACCGTATAGGGGAGTGCGTTACCATCTCGCGAAGTGGAGAAATAGAAGACTCCCAATTAATCATGAGGAGTATTTCAATATGAAACATGCTCAAGCTAGAAATGTCATTGAGAGATGTTCTGGACTACTTAAGATGCGTTGGAGCATCTTAAGAGGTCCATCATTTTTCCCAATTAAAACACAACTTAGAATTATGACAGCCTGCTGCCTATTACATAATCTTATTAGAAGGCATAAGTCAGCTGATACAATAGAAAATGAAATCCTAAACTTGGACGAATCTGAAAGTAGTGATTATGATGAAGATATGATTGAGACTGTTCAACCTACACAAGAATGGACTGCATGGAGAAACACTTTGGCCATGAATATGTACAATGAGTGGCATGCACAAGTGTGATTTGATTAAATTTTCTTACATATGCATGTTGTCATTTGGTTATGGTTTGTTATTTGAACAAATAGTGATTTCTTATGTATTCAGTTATGATACTTTATTTGAACAAAGTGTGACCTGGTTATGTATTTATTTAAAAAGTGTGATGATTTGCTTATGGTTTTTATCACTTACTATTAATTATATGCACTGTTGATTATATGCTATCTTATTGTGTATGTAATTATAGGAATGGAAAGTGAACAAAGTAGTCAACCAAAAGGAAGTAGAAGGGTTTGGAAACAACATGAAGAAGATGCATTGTTGTCCATACTTGAGGATGCAGTTGTTAAGAATTTGCGATGTGATAACAGTTGTTTCAAAACCGGAACAATGGCTCAATTTGAAACAGCTATTAATTTGAAATGTCCTAATGCCAATATAAGGGCAGTTCCACATATTGAGTCCAAAATGAGGAGGTGGAAAAACGATTATGCAATAGTTTATGACATGGTTAATAAAACTGGCTTTGCATGGAATGATGTACAAAAGTGTATTGAGGTTGATAGCACTGAAGTATGGCAGTCCTATGTGAAGGTAATTCTCTAACATGATACTAGAATTTAACTTTACATATTTGATTACTTAACATGTTCCTTTACATACAATTTAATAGTATGATTGTGTCTACCAAACCATATCCTCTAGCCCCATTCATTATGACAGCTTAATTAAATTAATGGATGCTTGATTATATCAAGACAGGTTGAAGAGAACAAAATAAGATTATTTGTATTTTATGGATAATGTGATTTGTTTTTGCATTGCAAGTTAACAAAGAAGCAGAGGGCTGGCTAGGAAAATCGTTTCCATTGTATGACAGATTGAATGTTATTTTTGGGAAAGACCAAGCAACTGGAGTAGGAGCTGCAACTCCTACTGAGATGATGAATGAGCTTGAGCACATTAATGAAGATGAAGATGAAGATGAGGTGGAGACTAGTTCTCCTTCTGTTGCTCGACGGTCTAGCAGTTCAAGTACCCGGAAAAGGAAGAGAGCTACTAATGATAATGATCTTGTTGTGGCATTTAAAGAAATGCTTTATGAATAAGTGGATAAGTTGGGTGAAGTTTTACAAGCTGCTTTTGGGAAAGGAGTGGATCCAAAACCTGAGATTGCTTCAGAATTGTCAAAGATGGATTTGTCTATTGAGGATCAAATCAAGGCACTAAATATTCTTTTCGAAAAGCCACAGAATGAGAGGACATTCTTGTCTTTGGATGGTGCAATAAAAAAAACTTTCATACTCATGTTACTTGGACAAAGTAACCGCAATTGACATTTCAAACCAACAACAATATATTTTGTTAAAAGTAGCATGCATATCTTTTGTTAAAGGCTGCAGCATGCATATATTTTGTTAAAAGCAGCATGCATATATTTTGGCTATCTGGACAAACTGTTTCTTACTGAAACCAACTTGCATTTGTATATTTTATGAACTTGAATATGTGGTTGGATTATATAACGTAACGATTGTAGTTGTTTCTTGTGAACCTTCTTTTATGTTATTGGAAAATATTTTGAATTCGATGTATGGAATTTACTATTTTTCTTTGTTATTTGAAAATTTATGTGGTTTTCAATAGGTATAAATATGAGAAAAGTTCAACAAACAAAGAAAGATTTGTTAATTTTTTTTTCTCTTGTCCTATCCGGTTCAATAGCAAACACAATATAAATAATACGGTCATTAATCTGATACTACACCAAACGCCCGACTAATTTAGTCAGTACTATCCGGTGGCTATTTATCCTATCCGACAGAAATAGTCAGTACAGTCCAAACTGACAAACGAGGCCTATGTTTTCCTTTGGTATCACCAAAAAATTTCCATTGATAAGGAGTACTAGGCCTTATTCATGATATTTTTTTTCCACAAATCATGTGACAATCCGTTCCGGAAAATAATTTTCGTTGACGTGAAATTACTAGTTTACCCTTGGAAGTTAAGTTGTGTGGTGTATGACTTGTATTTAAGTTGGATTTAATTATGATTTCCTAAGTTTTTGGAACCACTTAGGAACTAAGAAAGACTAAATTTTGATTGGTTGGAGAGATTTGGTCCACACACTACACCTCACTTTCTCTCTCTCTCCTGTGCCCTCTCTCTCTCAGACTCACTCTCCTTCTCTTCCTCTCTTGTACGGACACAACCAGAAACCCTTGTAAACGTGACAGATCAAAGAAAAAAAATGGTACCATTGTGTTGTTGGAGATATGCCCTGAAAGTCAATCTTTGGAAGAAACCTTTCAGGACAATGTCTATATGTATGGAAAACTCTAATACATCAAAAGGCAAAGTCACTCATTAAGACTATCTCAATAAACGATATACGTCATAAAGAGTGAATCCATGGACAATGGATCGATGGAAGAAGTAATCTAATGATGTTAGACTGCAGAGACCTTCTTCACATAACCATGATGTCCAAAAAGGTTCCTAGTCATAGGATTGTCAGAGGGACACTGACAATACAAAGACCAGTACATACTATGTCCCCTTCCAATGGGAAGGATGGAAAGTCTCATGCCATTCGTGCAGTGACACTAAGACAAGTATGTAGGTGCTCATTATGGGAATGAGTTCACTGAACACAATCAAACGAGAGTACTTGCATGGAGGTCTACTCACATGTCAAGCAAGTAACTCTACTGGTTGGAATAATGTAAGTAATCCTTTGACTTGAGACATCATAGTTGTCTTGGGGATACGTTACTGATCATTTGATAATGAGACGTGACCACATCTCATCTTGGATGTGTTCTATGCATTGTTGGGGTCAATGATTTATTCTCAGAGGCATGTGAATGATCAACAAGGGATCTCTAATCCTCATTATGAGAGGATGAATACTCTAAGATATGATTCAGGAATCTTCGGCCGAAGTATCGAGCGTAATGATGGAAAGTGTTCCTATACGACTTAATAGAATCATATAACTTGATATAATCACAGTAGGGGTTTGACATTAAATATCCATACCCTAGTAATGTGATTGTGAGTATTGTATTAGAGAAGAATCGAATTACATTGTAATTCCAACTGAATAGGTTCTCCGAACAAATTCTACATTAGCTTGGGTAGCCATGATATATGGTTAAATGTCACTCATGGCTTGTGAGTTCTTCTAGATGATCAAATAAGTATTCATCAAAGAAGAAGGAGAATTAAAAGTAAGTTTTAATTCACTAAGTGATTGGATAAATAATAATCAATTGGATTGATACCAATCACCTCACTGTCTTGCTAATTAGAACCTAAAATGATTGTACACCGAAACACTCTTGTGGTGAGACCACTAAAGGATGATGGAATTAATTAATTGGATTAATTAAGTGTTATGATTAATTAGAAAGTCTAAAGAAATCATATAAACGATAAAAGATCGTTTAGGACTTAAAGAAAAGTTCGGGTTCATTCGGGCCCATAATGCCCAAATGAATTGGGTCCTTTTATTCAAGCATAGAATGACTTGAGATGATAAAAGCCCAAAGTCCAAACCCACACTAAGGGGGCCGGCCAATACTAGTGATAGGAGAGAGAGGGAGTCAAGTGGTTGACTCACTTCTTTGACATTTATAAAGGAAGTTTAGTGAAAAAGTTTCATTAGGGTTTTTGTGTGTTCTTTTTCACAAAAGAGAAAAACAAGTCTCTCTCTCTCTACACACAAATAGCCGGCCACCAAAGGGGATTTTAGCTAATCATCTTCTCTCCCTTTGGTTATTCCATTATCCATCTCACTACACTAGTGGGTGTGGATCTTTAGAGGTCTTCTACTTTGGAGACTAAAGGAGAAAGGAGCTCTAAATCTTTCAAGGTGGAGGAAGCTAGGAGGGAGGCTAGACTCAAGGAGTTCCAAGAACAAAGAGCTTGGAGGTGGTCCATCCTTGGTCTCAAGTCTAGATCAAGAGGTATAAAACTATACCTTCACTTTGTTCTTCAATATTTTCTTAGATGCATCATATATGAACCTATGCTTCTTGAAGGGGATTTGCATGACTATAACTTTGATATTATGTTATAACATGCTTCCGTTGCAAATGTATATAAATCTTGAATTGTATATGCATGCTAGTCACTAGAAATCCCACATAAATCTCATTATTACCCTTCATGTGTTCCTAAGGTCCTTACGAGTTCAAAGGTACCACGTCGAACCACAAACCTCGATTTGAGGTACTATTCATGTTCACATAAAATGTTGATTTTTAGGGAATTTAAAAGACATAGGGAGCTTAAGGAGGTCCTTACAAAGCTCGGAGTACTTCGTTTGAAGAAATTGGACGTCGGAATCGTGAGAACGACGAGTTTTAAGGTTTTCCGGATTATCGAAGCTTTTTCCGACGGGATTCCGCTAGTTTCAGAGCTCGAATCAGGTATGGTTTTGTTCATCGTTGTGAGATCTTTAAAATGGTTCAAGTTTCATAAATTTTGGGTTAAAAATGAAGAACATATAAGGAAATGAAAGTTTCCCAATTTCCGGCGACGACGACGGTCGCCGGAGTTGAAGGTAGAAGACGAGAGGATATTCCATTAAGTTTAATGGAATATTCTAACGGTGTTAGGTCGCGCCGTTAAATTTTGTTAAGGAATAAACGGAATATTCCGGAATATACCTGACAGCGTCAATTAAGACCTATTCTCAGGACGTGCGTAATCAATCGGGGCTCGGGGGCTACGACCCATCAACATATATGCGAGTAGGCAGTTATTTTCAGTATATATATATGTATATATATATATATATATATATATATATACAGAGAGCTTAAGGGGAGGGATCCCCATTTTTTGAAAAAAATGGGGATTAGGTGTGGGGCCCACTTCACATTTAATTTCAACGATCCGAACCGTCTATTTTGTTAGTCTCGATTCATAGATCATCCTTGCAAAAATTCAATTCAATCCGAAACCATTTGCCTATTTAATTATCAATATCAAATTTCATATTTTCTTATATAACAAAGTATTCGTTCATTTCCTTGAACCCAATTAGAAGTTTTAAACATTTCCAATTTTGCTAATATTTTGCAAGGATGATCTATGAATCGAGACTAACAAAATAGACGGTTCGGATCGTTGAAATTAGATGTGAAGTGGGCCCCCACACCTAATCCTCATTTTTTTCAAAAAATGGGGATCCCTCCCTTTAAGCTCTATGTATGTATATATATATATATATATACACTTGACGTTTTTCCCAGAAAACGTATTTAAAGGAAATGTGATTTAAATGCCATGCTATGCCAATGCCTATATTTTATTTTAGTATATGCATTATCATAATTATGCACATTGTCGCATGGTGCTGTGGAGGCCAGGTAAGCTCAGGTGAGTTATGTTTTAATTATGTGAATTGTCAATGATGTGATATGTGATTGGATAATGTTGAGCTCATAAAACTGCACCTAAGGTGATTGTGATTTAGCCAGAGATATGATACAGGCCTATTTATTATGTCACATCCGCACCATATGCTTACATTGGATCCAATTTAGGTGCATAGTCTTATCGTACAGACCTTATTTATGGTTCCGACTCGTAGGTGACTAGCGATTTATCGCCCAACTATTATGTGAGAGTAGTATTGAGCATAATTATATTACACCCATTATCGTCGTACAAACCTTTGCATTTGGTTCCGACTCTTGTGCAGTATATTGCCGTATAGGTCATTGTAGTGACTCCGGTTAGATTAACTCTTGAGCTATGAATTCAGCTGTATAGACTAACACAGGGGTTTCGGCTAATATGTTATATTTCTATGAAACTATTCTTACCTGAATTGCTTATTCTATCATATATAGGCATGGCATACCTTCAAATATCAATCTTGATTGTTGAGCATGATTTGAGATATATACATATTTAAGTATTCTATTTTTTGGGAAAATATCTATATACTTGTTTTACGGCTAGGAGTTAGTATATTCAAAGGAAAATAAAGTTTTTGTGTAAATGTGTTTTACTGACCCACTCAACTTTGTTTTTCGCTTCTCCATGTTTTAGGTTGCTGAGTTTTGGTGGCCATGAGGAATTCAACGGTGTTATGACAGAATCCGAAAAGTAGGATTCATCTGAGGGTGTTGTATCTTAGTAATTGTCCTACTTGACTGCAACTAGATCTTCTTATTGCTCTGAAAGTGTAATCATACACTTAGACCCTCACTAGCATCCTTTCTTAACTGGAATTGCTAGTTACTTGGTTTAAATTTGTTCGTATCTTCCTTACTCTTTATCGCTTCCGCTTGCGCTCAAGGCTACGTCACGCTCACGTGACGGCCAACACGTCTCGACTTCGATCGGGGTGTGTCAAATCATGAGCTGATTAAACAAACAAAAAAAATTGTTATTTTATCTTTTATTTATTGTTAGGAATTTAAAATATTCAGGTTATTTTAGGAATAAAGGTGGGTGTAGAGATAGTATCTCATTGTTTTTACTTTTAATAGTGGGTGACAAAATAAGGTCTGGTTTGGTATTGAGATGATTCTGAAAAAAAATTGATATAAAAAAAAGCTGGGAGCTGTTTTTGTGTTTGGTAAACATTCAGCTTCAGCTTTTTTTCACAGTTTTGGATGAAAAAAAGCCAAAAGCAAGAAGCTGCAAAACTCAACTTTGAAAAACTGGTTTTTTTTCACATATGTTTTACATAAAAGTTTACCAAACACTATAATACTGTTTTCTTTTTTCAAAAGCACTTTTACAAAAAAGTTTACCAAATACTTTACTGCTTTATTTCACTGCTTATTCTCACAGTATAACAGAAGCAGTTTTTTTTTTTCAAAACACAGCAATACCAAACCGCCCTAAGTGGGGTGGGAAGATGGGGAAAGGGGTGGGCTTAATAGCACTCATTTAAAAAAAGTGGCTAATATTCTACTTATCCAAAATTTGGTTAGTTTTTCAAATTTCCCCAGAAGAATAGAGAAGTCGATCAAGGGTCTTATCACGCCTCCTCCTCCTGCGTGCGGCGTCTTCCCCGCTTGTTCTCCCATCATGTAGGTCTCTTCTTTGTTTCCTGTAATCGCGTTCGCTTGGTTTTCTTCTTAATTTCTCTGATTTTTTCATCACAATTATGTTCGGTCGCATCAGTTTTATTAGGGTTTTGTATTTCTCAGAATCTACGGATTAGGGTTTTAATTTTATATTTTTTTCCCTAGTTTAAGTCGCTTATCTCAACCGTAATTATCACAGTGTAAGCATTGCTTTCTGTTTGAATTCAGGTTTTTATATTTTAATTCCCCTTTTTTATTCTTGGAACTCGTATGTTGTGCATCTATGTATTTGGGTAGTGTTGTTTTACTGTAGTCCCATCTGAATTTTGCTTAGATGTTGATAATTTCTGAATTATTCGTAGGTTTTCACCCTTTTGGGCTAAAATTTTGTCATGTCCTTTCTCAGCAGTTTGTAAACGAGATTAAGAAAGTTGGATTGTACATTGCTTGGTAGGAGTGGAAAGAGGGATGACTATAGAGTCTTTTATGCCGGTACTTTGAGTCTTTTATGCCGGGTTGTGTGTAAAGTGCAAAAATGTCAGTAACAGCAGGTGTAAGTGATACTGTGATTGCAGTGAGGGATAAGCTCAGAGGTAAAATTGGGCAAACTAAGGTTAAAAGGTATTGGCCTGGAAAAGCTCCTGAGTGGGCAGATGATGCCGACGAGGATGGGGAGTTTAGGATGTCCAAGGTGCCCGGTTTTCCCACTCACGATTCTGACATTGTTAGGAAAGATGATCCTAGACTGCGTCGTTTGGCTGAGAGCAGGATAGATAATCGTGAGGATGTTAGAGCTGATCATAGGCGTATCCGGCAAGCTGAGATTGTTTCAACAATTGAAGAGGAAGCCAAGAGGCAGGAAGGGTTGGAAGCAGAGGAAGAGGACGCAGATGCCCAGGAAGAAAGAAGAAGGAAGATTAGGGAGAGGTTGCTTCAGAGGGAGCAAGAAGAACTCCTTCCCTCAGAAGATGAGGAAGATGTACAGGAAGAGGAGGAAGAGGAATCTGAGTATGATACTGACTCGGACGAAGAGCTTACTGGTATGGTGATGCTAAAGCCTGTCTTTGTTCCCAAGTCGGAGAGAGATACTATTGCTGAGCGTGAGCGACTTGAGGCTGAAGAATGGGCCCTTGAGGAATCTAGGAAGAAGAAATTGGCGGAACGGAAGAGAGAGACAAAGCAGATTGTGGTTGAGGAGATTCGGAAGGATGAAGAGATTCAGAAGGGTATGGAACTGGAAGCAAATATTGAAGATATTGATACTGATGATGAAGTAAACGAGGCAGAAGAGTATGATGCTTGGAAGGCCCGAGAGATTGCCAGGATCAAAAGGGATAGGGAAGATCGGGAAGCAATGTTGAAGGAAAAAGAAGAGATTGAAAGGGTCAGAAACATGACAGAAGAAGAGAGGAGGGAGTGGGAGAGAAAGAATCCAAGACCTGCACCACGACCAAAGCAGAAGTGGAGGTTCATGCAGAAATATTACCACAAAGGTGCTTTCTTCCAGTCAGATGCTGATGACTATGCAGCAACGGCTGGAACTGATGGAATTTACACACGTGATGTCTCTGCCCCAACTGGAGAAGATAAGATGGACAAAACAATATTACCCAAGGTCATGCAGGTCAAACATTTTGGTCGTAGTGGAAGGACGAAGTGGACCCATCTTGTCAATGAGGATACCACTGATTGGAACAATCCGTAAGTTTAACTTCCTTCCTGGATTATCCACGTTTTATAACCATTTTCTTATATGTGCTAAATTCAGTTGACATGACACAAGCACCATTGTATTACTTGCTTTCTAATGGGAACTCCACAAACACTATTGTGTTGTTTGTTTTCTTAAGGAACGTTTTAAATTTGCATCATCTCTCCTACTCTTATTTTAAGGGGTAAATTACATAGTAGTCTCTCAAGTTTAAAGTCTATTACAATGCCATACAACATCTTTAAAACATTTCACTTTCATACCTCACGTTCTATTTTATTTCAAAATAATACCTCCGTTACATTTCCATCCATTGATCCGTTAAACACTGACGTGGCTGCAACGTTTGTGTCACGTGGTTGCCAAATGTGTGCCATGTGGCAAAAAAAATTTATTTTTTTCTTAAAAACCTGAAACCCATTCCCTTTCCCCTTCTCCGCAACCCCCCAACCCAAACCCTAAATCCATGTCTTCTCCGATCCACTCTTCCCTGTTCACCTCCCCGACCCACTTCATCTTCCCCACTCTAGCACCCCCCTTCTCCCATCCCCCATCATCACCAACCCTGTCAATCAGCCCCCGGAGCTTCTCTGCCTTCACCTTTGACAACAAACTGCAGCCACCACGAAGCCCCGAAATCAATGACTTTGCTGCGGTTCTTCCTCCCTGCTACCTCGACAACATTGAATTTCTTCCCTACCATGACCACCATGTGGGTGTCGAAGACAGAGAGGTAACTCCGCCCCACCCCACATTCCTCTATTTTTTTTCTCCAACCACCAACACTGTAATAACCAATAATTCATTCTTCAGCCAATAGTTGTGCATCATTGCAAACCAACAACCCAAGCCTCTTAATTTCCCACAAATTAATCTCTTACTTTTATTCATTTCTAATTCTAAAGAGAAAGCTGAAGCTTTGAACTAAGAAAAATGGGGATTTGAGATTTCGTCTCCAGGACAACCATTTCGTTGAATTGGGATTTTTTTGGGGTTTTCTCCCTGCAACCCAAGTTTTATTTGCTTCAAAAAGCCACGGAATTTTTCAATCAACGGCGGTTGTGATTTCACTAATTTGTGAGAGCACTGATTGTGGTAGCTAGCAGGGCGAAGGTGAGGGTTTAGGTTAGTTGGGAGAAAAGTGATTTTAGCTGTTTCATTTCTAACGAGGATGGGTGAGGTTACAGATAGACGAGGATGGGTGAGGTTACATAACACGAACCCAGAAACCCAGAAAAAGCAATTACGAACCCAGAAACCCAGAAAAAGCATTTACGAACCCAAAAGCAATTGTCGGGCTCGGCGGGGATGGCGTCGAGGTGGGAGTTGAGGAGGGAGGGGAGAGAGGGTTGGACATGGTGGCGGTGAAGAGCATTGGAGGTGGAGGGTCTGGGCTCGGTGAAGGTAAGGGGGTCGGGAGGGGAGGGAGAAGATGGGTTCTGCGTTTTCTGGGTTTGTTTGGGTTTTTTTAAAATTTTTTTTAATAATTTAAATAGTACTTAATTTAGGTTTTTAAGAAAAAAATTTAATTTTTTTTTTGCCACGTGGCACATATTTGGCAGTCACGTGGCATATATGTGGTCAGCATTTAACGGTTCTATGGATGAAAAATGTAACGGATGTATTATTTTGAAATAAAATAGTACTTAAGGTATGAAAGTGAAATGTTTTGAAGATGTTGTAAGAAATTGAAATAGACCTCAAATCTGAGGTATGAAAATGTAATTTACCCTATTTTAAGTGAATTAAGGATTGAAAGACTGATCTCGCTGAATTGTCAGTAAACTTAAAGATATCATGCCATGTAGAATAGAATAGTAAAATATGAATGTATTCATCGGGCACTTCATGTTTGTCTTGTATATTGGCTTAGATAGTTTGATATAGTCATCAACTAATAGGTAATATTCCTTGGATATGTATGCGATGCATCAGGGAATCAGAAAGAATATTAGCTCCGGTAGTATTTGGAGCATATTAATTTGGGTCTTCCATTTGTTCATGTTGTGAAATTTAAACTAATCGAAATTAGTCCAACTTAGTTCCAAATTTTATGCTCACAAGTGTACGAGTAGTTTGATAGTATAGAAAGCAAGCACTTAATATCGTCCCACATAAATTAATCTAATTCTAAACAACTAACTTAAATCCATTTGCAACGTAGTAAAATTTAACAAAGATTGATGAATAATGATGGTTTTGAGAGTTGATACTAATAGTGAAAACAAATATCAAAAGTAAGAAAGTTTGAATATAACGCAAAAAGTGGTAGCCAAGAAAACAAATTATAATTCAGTTGAGTAAAACACTAGAGCGTCCGACTCACCATAACTAATCCAACTTATTTTCTGCAGTGAATTATTAACAAGTACTCAACCTCATTGATAGTCAAATTTCCCTAAATCATGTAATATCTATGGCATCTAGACTATTACATATATTCCATTATGTAACTATCCATGGCATCTGGACTAGTTTAATGAAACTCATTACGATCCATGGAAATTTATATAAAGACTACACAAATCTTAAGAGTATGGCATCTGCTACTAGGTAATTTATGGTATCTATTTGCAAGAAGATATCACTCAAGTTGAAAACATGGCATTTGCACAACTTGCATCAAATTTACTAAGTAAAAGTCAAGATGGTAGCTAATCACCAAGACTAAAACCAAGCATATAAGCACAACAAAAGATACTCAATGATAATTGAAAACTTGAAAATAATTCACTTCAGAATTTAAGCATTCATAGTCATGTCTACATAGTAGCCCTAGCTAAGGAAAATTAGTTCCGAAACATGGATGAAATTGTCACTATATTCATAATAAAATTGAGAAGAAAATTGAGTTTAGAAAAAACACTGAAAAATCCTTGTTCTCTGCTGCTGCTGCTGTCTTCCGTATGTCTCTGCTGCGTGCTCCGTCATTCCTTTCCTTCTTTTCCCCTTTTACTTGTTAGGTTTTTGGCTCGTCAAATATGTCCTAGTTGGTTTAGGATTGTTTTAGGAAACCTAGAGGTATACCGATTCTTGTCCTAGAGGGATTAGGAAAGAATTTCAGTTTCCTTATTCAATTTAGGTTTGGATTTCTAGAAGTCTATTTGGATTTGGATAGTGTAATTTCCTAGTCCACTTAGAAATAGGAATTTAATCAGCCTTGGGACATGTAAGCCAACCCTATGTCTATAAATAGGGTGCGGCAAGGCTGATTTTTACAGAGAGAAAGAAAACAGCCAGACAGCCAAGAGTTTTGAGATTAGTTCTAGGGTTTGCAAAAGTTTTGTAATCTCTATTATTAATCAAAGGAGCGGTGATTTCTCTACCTAGAGAAATCACAACTCGACGTAGGCAAAAGTTCTGCTGAACCAGTATAATTCTTGTGTGTTTCTAAGTTTTCTAATATTTGCTAGTTTAGTCTATTGCCGTTGGTTACATTAAAGAACAAGGTCTAGTGTGCGGGGTTTATTTTTCAACATTACGTTTCCGTATCCAATGAAAGCTTAACCCCAATTGATTGCTGACAGTAAAAGAGAGGAAACAGTAGAAGTCTTCAATTATGTGCTGGCCACTCTTGGGTACATTAAAGCACCCCTTGATTAGTTTCTCCATTTGATGCCTTCCCTTGTGCCTTTCATCTCCTTGCTGCTGATTACCCCTTTGGTTCAGATAACCGTTTCTTTGCCATCAATAAACCCATTTATGCGGCAACCAAGTCTCTCTCTTTGGTGCCTTCACTCCAAAACCCATAATAGAAGAGAACACATACCACAAGAAAATCAAACAAATTAGGAGCAAGAAAATATGGAAATAAGATTCCTCTGCTTTCCTTTTCTGTTCTGCAACTCGAATTTCACCTTCCAGGTCGTCTTTGCCACTTTTCGAAGATTGCCCAATCTTCGAAAGTTAAGATAATCAACCCAATGCTCCCGACCTCATCTTCTCGCAAAGATTCACCGACTGAAAATTTGGTGGAGGTAGTACTATCTCAATCTGGTGGTTTATGGAATTGAACACTACCATTTTCTTTTCTTTTTCTTGAAATGGATTTGTTGGCTACCCTTGTAGAATGCCAAGAGGTGAATGCAACCTTCCCTTTCTTTTGGAACAGATAACAATAAAAACTCTTTCCCACGGAATTGGTGAGAAGCCACGTGCAAGTGAATGGTCTAGTTGACTAGTCAATGCTACTTTTAGACTTGTAAAACAATATGATCCCTACAAAAAAATTCAACCATATAAGTTGCTGCTGTCTAATTTCTAAAGGGAAGACTTGCATAAGATTTGGATAAGCCAAAAATGTAATTAAAAACTACCCAACTTGTGAATATCACATAAGACCAATTTCAACTTAAACAAAAAAATGACAAACACACTTCAACTCAATCCATTTACTGAACAAAACCAAACTCTAGCTACTTTACTTGAATTGAACTTAAAAAGGATTGAATGCATATTTTTCTTCAAACCATGTAATTTCATTCATTTAGAACCAACATAACACAAGAAAATGTAGCTTTCAGAGTATAATAAGTAGCAAAACATGCAACAACAACAACAACAACAATAACAACAAAGCCTTTTCCTACTAGGTGGGGTCGGCTATATGAATCCTAGAATGCCGTTGCGCTCGGTTTTGTGCCATGTCTTCGTTAGATCCAAGTACTCCTCTTTTCCACTTAGGATTCATTATTGTAAGGATTCGACATAAGATAGGAGTGCCTAAAAAATGACTACTTTGTATTTTTGAATATTGGTGAAGATTGAAATAAATATAAGTTTTATGTGATTTCCTGCTGACATGTGAAGCTTGAATGAACTTCAGGCGAGTCCAAGACACCTTAATTGACATGTTGAGGGGTACTATAGTACTGCAAATTTTTCTAGTCTCTCTCTTGGAATGATCCTACAAACTTTTAGTAGTGATTCCATTGTCCAGATCTCTATTTACTTCCTCTCCCTTCCTCTTGTATCCTACATCATTATATTTGTATCTCGTGACAATTTCGAGACTCCATAGTTGCGTTGAGTGAGCAAGAATCCTTAATGTGTAAATGGAATGACTACAAACTACAATAGAATAGAATATGTTAAAGTCAATATTTAGGATATTTAAGTTAAGTTTTATACACGGTGAGTTATAAACTATGTTGGTACTATTTTGGTCATATGGACACTTTTGTCCCAAACCATTTGTGGCTTAGCTTTGAAGAAGTTCCTGTTTTCTATTTGTTATGACCATGTTTCCATTTTCATGTTACTTTAGATGGGTTCTATATGTTAGTAGTAGCATTCTTTTATTTTTGGTTATTATGTCACGTGGGTATCTTTGCATTTAAAGTTCACCCACGAGGGGGGTGGGGGAACTGTCTCATGGTATGCATCAATTGATTTTGATTTTTTTTGTTTGATGGAGAACAAAAGTTTGCAAACATAGTCTGATGCATTTTTTTTTTCTTTGCTTTATAATCACTAATGAGATCCACTTTGGCTTTCCTTGTGGTCTTGAATTCCACATTATCTACATCCTAATGTTGGTCATGATTGTTTTATTTTATTGTATAAAAAAGTCTCTAAATTGTTTTTTTACAAGCACCTTTATTTACTGTTTTCTGTAATTCAGGTGGACATATAATGATCCTCTTCGGGCAAAGTATAATGCTAAAATGGCAGGAATGAATGTGCCTATTGCAAAACCCAAAGGAAGCAAGAAATTGAAGGATTGGGAGTCTCGGTGATTTTTAGCTGCTCTCAGTCATGTGCATGGAACTAGGTACTGTTTTTTGGGGTGGGGAGGAAATTCAACACGTTACGGGTGAGTTTTTTAGAAGGCCATTTTAAAAGGAGTAAATGTGGAATTTTCAAGCAAGTTTGTGGGAGAATAATACGCTCTTAAATGTATTCTTGTCGGATTTGCTGCTCAGGGCACATACGTGTAAGATTTCTGGTCCTTTACGATACTTTAGTATAACTTGAGTTGAGATTGTAATTAAATTGTAGAATGTTTCAGAAATTTAACTTGGATCTCTTATGTGCCTGCACTATATTTATACATACTAGTGGCTAGTGCTTGAACTCCTTTTGATATTATTTTTGTCTCGTGGTTTGTGAGTGATGCAGCATTGGTTTTATTAGGATTGAAATGCTCAAGTGTTTGCGGTATTGGAGCTTTGTTTAGTTTTATTCTCCATTGATCCTCGTTTTAGAATTCTCTTTCTAGTAGCTGGCATTTCTTTAACCCAGCAAGAGTTATTTGTCCTTCTTTCTTTTCTTTTCTTTTTTCAAGTGTTATTTGTCCTTCTTTTTTTTTTTTTTTTAAGTGTTATATTTAAAAAACAGATTTTATTTATTTATTTATTTATTTTTTTTTTCGGCCAGAGATATTCTGTTTTAATATTGTAATGGCTTGTTTTATGGACATTTAACTAGATAATTCCCTTTCTGTTATATCATCTTTTGCCACATTCCTGATAAAACTAATAGATATATATATATATATTGTTTTGTTAGTGTAGCCATAATAGATTGGATGCACAATCTAGTAGAACTTCAAATGTTTATTCTGATTAATGATGATCCAATAAAATTGATGATGGTCAAAAAATTATTTCCTTACAAGTCCAATTTGGTATGATTTAGTAGACTGTTTTGTGAAGACTGAAAGACGAAATCTTTTGGAGCTCAGTTAAGTAATCTACCTGGGTACAAGTTGATGTGGACGAAGGCATTAAATGACTATTGGGGTTTTAGATGTATCTGAAGTCAAAAGAATTTTGGTTGAGCTGTGTTTGGATGTTTTCCTTTATTTTTATGTCAAATCCCTGCTAGGACTCTAGTTTTTATAGGTACTCCGTACTCGGAGGTGGAATCTGGGGTCGTGGGAGGTACTCATGAATCCCATATTGTGCAGTTATCCTGTTGTGCAGCCTTTAATGGGACTTCGAACATGACACAATACTTTAAAGTGGGACATTGCTAAGCCACCAATCCCATGACCCTATTAACGTCGATTTTGAAGTCTTTTAAATCTATTACTAGTATCTATGTGAATATCCATGAAGGATTATGGGAGAAGGAGATGCTTCCATGGTAGTTTTGCTTATCGAAAATCCAAATATATGACTTCTAATGCTGAAGGACAGGTTCTGTAGACTTTCAGTGTTAGGATGCCAGGTGGCATTCCTCCATTGGTTTGTAAATATTAGTTACTTTTACTTGTATTTTCTTTACTGTGGGTTAATTGTTTGTTGATATGTCTAACCTTGGTTAGTTGTTAGTTGGGTTATTGTAAACCATGGTTAGTTGTTGTTGTAAGTCGGTTAGATGAGCTCAGAAATAGGCTATATAGCTATCAATTGTAATGGAGGTCGGTTTGAAGAATTTGTATGAGTTTCCTTGCAATTAGAGTCAAGGTCGATTGAGGTCTTATCATTGGTATCAGAGCCAAGCTTTCTCCCTCACATCCCTTCTCTGTTGCGTATGACTTAAGCTTTGACGAAACAAGCAATGGAGTCTCACGACCAATTATCAGAAATTCATAAAACCCTTCAATTGTCTCTCCAGAAATTCAACACCATGGATGAGCGCCAAGCAAAATTGGAGTCAAAATTCGTCGCCATGGGAGTTTGTCAAGAATCTTTCGATATGGCGCTACAACAATTGCATCGAGATCTCTTTAATAGGGGCATCGATAAGGAAATTCCAAATGAATCGTCTGATGCGGCCTAGTCTGATCCAACCCATCGTCCAATTCATCGTTTCAATCATCAAGATCAAGTCTTTCAACATCGTCCACCCTTGATCAAACTAGATTTTCCAACATTCAACGACGGTGATGATCCTCTTGGATGGGTTTATAGCGCAGAGCATTACTTTGAGTATTTTGACATACCAGAAGAAAAGGTGTGAATGACCTCTTTTCACATGGAGAAAGAAGCTTTGCAAAGGTTTCAATGGGTGAATTGCGTCAAGAATTACCCTCTTTGGGAGGATTTCACTATGGTGTTTTGCCGTGAATTTTGGCCGTCGGAGTTTGATGATTTTGCAAAAAATTTTGTTAAACTTCGTCAAACGAGTTTGTTGTGGGATTACGTCTCTAAATTCTGTTGTTTGGCCAATCGAACGAAGGATATCAATCCGAGCCTACTCAAAAGTTGTTTCATCCGGGGATTGAAACCAGAAATTCATCATGATGTCAAGCTTCTGAGGCCTTCTGATGTCCATGAAACCATTGCTTATTCTCAGCAAGTTGACAAAATTGAAGGTAAGATCATTTTCTCGATCTCCTTGTTCTGCGTCAAATTCTATGTCCACACCTATTTACTATAAAAATTGCTAATGGTGGTTCACTTACAAGTACTGGTTGCTTGGCTAAGGTCCCTATTAGAATTCAAAATTATGCAACCATACTTGATTTTTATGCTATACCTCTTGGTGGTTGTGATATTGTTATGGGAGTCAATGGCTGAGAACATTGGGACCAGTTTTATGGGATTTTGAAAGGATGTTGATGCAGTTTGTGATTGGTAGCACTACATTTTCCATCTCTAGCCCTCAAACTCATGATCCACAGTCTATCTCATTTATACAAATGGACAAACTTCTCAATCAGGATCATTATTTCCGAGCTTCTCTATTTGTAATGCAAGTTGATTCAATTGGTTCAACTACAGATAGTACTTCTCAGTTAACCTCTCCACAGGATGCAGCTTTACAAGCTGTTTCGAAGGACTTTCAGCCTATTTTTCAGATTCCTTCTGGGTTCATTAGACCAAGTTCTCCAATTACTTTAGTTAGGAAGGATGGAACTCGGAAGCTATACATTGAGTATAGGTCGGTGTGAAGAATTTGTATCAGTTTCCTTGTTCAATGAAAGTTGTTTTTCCTTGCAATTAGAGTGAAGGTCGATTGAGGTCTTATCATTCAGAGCAGTTTTGTGTTAATTGGGGGTTAATGATAAATGAGAAATGCTTTCTGTTGTGTGTGAACTTTTATGTTTTACTGTTACTATAATCATCGTTAATGATGTATGTGCTGCTTTGGAGCATTTTACTGTTTTTGTTGATAGATTTTGAGGTTAGGTGAGTAGATTAGATATGGTTTCCATTTTCCTCCTTTTTCGGACTTGAATTATGCGTAATATTTCTTTTCTGATATTAGTGTGCTGATTGTTAACCAGTTGTTTTAGAATTGAAGTTCTTGATAAACTATCAACCAATCTTTATTTTTTATTTGAATTCTGCCTGAAAATAATCGTAGCTAGGCATTTCCGTCAATGGATGAATGATTCATTTGCATATCCAGAGAAAGTTGGTCGGCACTCTTTATATTGTTGCTTCATGGTGAAAGGAGTGTTCATGATTTGAGTATTCCATGTTTTGTTGAATTGTCTTCGTTTCGCACCATCATATTTTTACGCCTGTTGTTTGGCTATCTGGTTCTTTTCATGGCAAGCCTTGGCTTTGATGTGGAATTGGGTTCGTCCTGGATCTGCTATGGTTAGAAAGAAGTGTACATATGCTACTTCACCTATTGATCCATCTATTTAAGCTCTCACTTGTATTTCTTCGGTGGAGGCGGAAACTTGGTGGTCAATCTTCCTTCCACTTGTAAATACTGTAGACATTGAAATTTAGATGAAATAAATGTTAATCAATAATTAAAATTTCAATGTTCACGTGTCACATAAATTTTACACGTAACATGTGACTCAACGAAAAATCGAAAATCATCGGAAAAATCATCAAACAAGACATGTGTCAACACCTAACATAAATGATTCATTTCATCTGATTATTTAAATCCAAAAAATAAAGTTTTGGAATTCTATAAATAGGAAACCAAGACATTCATTTTCATTGATTAATTCACATCACACCAAAACCTTGAAGCTTTGGAACTCTAAAACTCCCAAGCAAATCCCAAAGGATCAAAAAAGCTCTTTTCGTTCTTCGTCAAATCCTCCTTCAAGATCAAGCCCCAATGGCCCTTGAAGAACTTTCCCCAATTCAAAATCAAGCCCCAACGACCTTTGAAGAAAGTGTTCATCGTTCATCATCCGTTCATCCTAAGATTAAACCCCAACAACCCCTTGGATCAACAACATCAACAAATCCACACATCCATTCTTCAAGATCAAACCCAAAAGCCTTTGAAGATCTGTTAATCCCCGTTCTTCAAGATCAAGCCCAAAAGCCCTTGAAGATCTATTCATCCTTCAACTTTCAAAATCAAGCCCCGAGGACCCTTAAAAAAACTTCCCTCAACCTTCAAGATTAAGCCCCCTAAGGCCCTTGAAGAAACTTCCAACCGTTCATCCAAGATCAAGCCTCGACGGCCCTTGGATCAACAAAATATCTACAAGTCTACATCTTACGAAGATCGAATTAGATGATCAAACTATAAAGAGATTGTAACCCCAAAATAATTAATACAAAATATTATTTTGTACACATGTTCTTGTCTCGTTTCATCGCTGGAAAATTCGTGTTTACAAATACAAGGGAGCGTTCAAGAATCAAAATGTGTGATGTTACCATAGATGCCACGGTCAAGAGATGGATTGAACACCATGTTCCCCAACAACTTCATCAGCCACCCGGAACCCTTGAAGTAACCGGTGATAAATACGAGGCCAGCAGCTCACCACCTCCTTCGCCATGAATGATTAATTTTCCGAGTTGCTGGCCCAGAACGACAGTATCTTTGAGGGCTAGATATTTGTTTTTGTTCAAGGTCAGGTGTCATAGGGTGCACCGTTGAGCTGAAACTCGTCCTTCACAGCCACGGGCACAACATCAAATCCCGGTAACCGAAATTGTTGGTGGTTTGCCCGAATAACCTAAACTAAAGCTCATGTGCGTGAAACGGAAATTTTTTTTTTCTGTACGGAATTGCCAACCTCGTCGACCAATAGGAGTAATTCTGCTAGATTCCAGATCTTACATAGTTTAGTTAGTTATTGTGGTTCTTGTCTCGATTCATTATGCTGCCTGCATATATAATATGCATGCCAATTAAGTTTTGAGAAATCTTATTTGAACCATATAAACTATTCTCGCTTTCAACTAAAATTTATTATCTAAACTATCATTATAAACTCAATTCAATATGTAAATTTATCTTTACACTCAATAAAAAATAAAAATAATTTTATTTTATTTTTTACCACAAATGATCTCTGAACTTTGACTCTCACCATCAAGATGATCCCTGAAATTGAAAATCAATTAATCTAGTCCCTAAAAATAAGTGTTGCAAATTAAAGTGGTCATTCCAACGCAGTTCTGTTAAAATTTTTGTTAAATGCTAATGTGGCACATAAACGGGCCCCATAAGTCATTTTTTCTCACATATGGTAATTGAAATTGACCCACGACAACAAAATGGTCCCTGAAATTGATCCCCAACATCAAAATGGTCCCTGAATTTGAAAATCGATCAATATAGTCCCTCAAGTAAGTGTCCCAAGTCAATGTAGTCATTCCGTCACAATTCTTTTAAAATTTTGTTATGTGCTGATGTAATACATGAATGGGTCACACAAGTCTAATTAAATTAAAAAAATTACGAATAGGTTTAATTATTTAATAGTTAATAAAAAAGTTGTCAACCCAAAAATCCAGTCCTACAATCACCTCTGATCTCAATCCACATTCCTCTACCTCCTTTGTTCTCTATTCTCTTAAAAAAAAATTAATAATCTCAATACACCCATCTTTACACACTTCGACACCCTTCACCGAATTGAACCTGGATCAAGATCATCTTTGATGACAGCTTGGCCGATTGGCAACGACTTTTGGGACATCAGCATTAACATTTAGGTGATTAACATCCTCACAACCTTAATCTTGGAGAGCTTGTTCGACACTTCCTTGATGGTCTGGTGACAAGGTCTGCCTTGAGACAATGAGGTTATAACCGAGGTACATCTATTGTTGGTTGAAAACTATTTCCAAACCCCTCTTAGGCCTTGGTTAAGTCTTGTGCCTTTGAAAATTTATAGAAGGGATCTCTCTTTAAAGTAGGTCCTACTATAAGAAAAAAAAAACTCATTGTGCAAAAAGGTATTTAGACAACCTTTTTAATTAATTATTAAACCCACATCAACACATAATAAATTTTTTTACAGAATTGTGGCGGGTGTTGGAAATGTGCCCTAAAGACAATCATATGATGATACTTTACGGACATTTTACATGTTAAACTAATCTAGTTTAACTATAAAGGGCAAAGATTATTGTTTGAGCCGTCTCATATAAATGTTATATGCTTAAACGATAAAGTCCAAGGAATATGTGATTGGAAGAATGTAATCTAATGAAGTTAGATTCATGAGACCATTCTTTCGTAGACACATCCTAAATGTTCCTGATCATAGGATTGCCAATTGGGCATTGACAGTCCGTCAAGATCGGTACGTGCTATGTCTTCTCTCAGGGAGAGTGACTAGTCTCGAGTCATTGGTGTGTGTGACATCAAGACAAGTACGTAGGTGCTCAGTAGAGAATGAGTTCACTGAACGTGATCAACGAAGAGTTCTCATACTCATGTCACATGAGAACTCATGTTTGGGATAATGCAAATTAGTCATTTGACCTGAGGCATCACAGTTGTCTTGTGGTTAAGTCCTTGATCTTTGATTATGTCAAAGTCACCCCATCGGGGTGTCCACGGCATCGTTGGGGTTAAGCCACTTAGCCATGGAGGCAAGTGAATGCGCAACAAGGGATCTCTAACCTTCAAACTGTTTGAGGGAGAATACTCTATGATATGATTTAGAATCTCTGGCCAGAGTATGAATGAGATTTAGAAAAGTCGTTCTAAATCACATTCAAGGAAATCATATAAGCACACGAATCACATTGGATAGTAGACATGAATAAATAAACTATCAAACCAAACAATGTGGTCAGGAGTATTAGATTAGAGAAAGACCGTATTGCATTTGTAATCCCAAACTGAATAGGTTTTCTCTACCTCTTCTGATTAGCTTGGGTAACCATGATATGCTGCAAGGTGTCACTCATGGTTTGTGGAAGCCCTAAACGTGTGTAATCACTAAAGGGAGAATTGAAAGTAAGTTTCAATTCACAATCGATTTAAAATGGTTTTAATCGCCCACTGCCTCGCTAAAAGGAACCTAATGGATCGCACACCGTGTAAGGTGGAGATTGAAGAAACAATGGAGATGAGTAAGAATGATTAAATGGTTTAATCATTAATTTATGGCAAGGATTAATTAATACGTTAATTAATCAAACGAATAAGTTCGTTGAAGACCTCGGGATAGGTTTTGGACCTTAAGGCCCAATGGGCTTCGAACGTCAAGCCCATTGACTTAAGTTGTATGACAACTTAATGAATAATGATTCACTAAGACCCAAAAGCCCAAACAACACCCCATGGCCGGCCATTTAGAGGAAGGGTAGTGAACTTTCTTTAATTACAAGTTTGCCACTCAAATGAATAAAGGTATAAATATGACTTTATAGCCTTTTATTCATTAGGGTTTCTTTTAGAGAAAATTGGTGAGAACTTGTCTCTCCATTTTCTCTCTAGGAGGCCGGCCCCTTGGGGGGTGCATCTTGCAATCCCACTACTCCAAGGTCACTCATTTCTTCTCCAATCTCTCCTTAGTGAAGAGACTTAGAGGTTCCCTACTTTGGGAACTTGGAGAAACCTATTCTTCCATCCAAAAATATAGATTTAAGATGCAAGGAATGAAGGCCCTCTCTTTGGGTGATTAGCCTTTGCTTATGCAAAGAGGAATCTACAAAGGTATAAATCTCAACTCACTTTGTTTTGAGTTGATTAATGGTTCACCAATCTACTAGGCTTTGAATTTCTTGGTTAATGTTTTGTTTTTAAGTGCATGCTAGCATGATTCCGCCTTTAATTGTTAATTGCATGCTATATGATGTTGCTTAAATGAACATGTTTTCACAAAATATTCCTTCAGCGGGAATATCATATTAATTTGTGACACCTATTTTCAAGGACTACATGGATCGATTTTCAATTTTGATGACCATTTGGATGGTGTGGGTCAATTTTAGGGATCATTTGTGTTAATACTCATAAATCTTGTGAGGCTCATTTATGTGCCACATCAGCACTTTACGAAATTTAAAAAAAAAAAAATTTGACGGAAGGACTACATTGATTTGTGACGCCTATTTTCAAGGACAACATTGATTGATTTCAGGGATCATCTTGATGGTGAGAGTCAATTTTATGGACCATTTATGATAAATATATATATATATATATATAAATAAATAAATAGAAAAAAAATCATCAAATTCTTGTTCTTAAAGAAAAGACAGAATTATATTTGGTCACAAACAACTAAAATAAACGTCAGTATTCAGTGAAAGCTCACTGAAAATTGGAATATTTTTGGTGGGATCTTGCTGAATAAGGACAAATTTTTAAATGGAGTGACGTTGAACTGTTAAGCAGAAAAAAGCGTGAACATCTATTATATATAAAGAGAATGAAAAAGGTGAATAGTGATTTGGTGTCACCATGCTTCAACAAAATTATTAGGATAAAAATGCCCCCAAAACAAAAAACTTCAAAGGCATTCCAAAATAATGCAACAAATAAGGTAGGGGCATTTTCGTCATTTTAACAGTATTTCTTTAATAATTTACTTTTTGGTGCTTTTTTTTTTAATTAGTACCTCACAATAAGCTATCAATAATGTGATTCAATTTCTTTATTTTTAAACACATTCAAAACATCTTAAGAAGCGTGTAATGCCGGTTATAAAAAAAGGTTTTTCGCAAGCGAATAATAATGTGATTAAATAAGTTATCAAATGATTGTTTTTTATTTTATTTTTAACAAACGATATTATCTATACTAAGGGGGAGGGGGTGGGCTTAGCCTCACAATGGGCTAGCAACAATGTGATTCAATCAATTATCTATTAAATATTATTTTCTCTATTTGTAAACAATTTAAAATATCGTGCAATGTCGGTTATAAAAAAGGTATTTCACACACGGATAATAATGTGATTAAATTAATTGTCAAACAATTTTTTTTTAAAAATAAACGATATTATCTACACTAATGGGGGTGGGCTTAGCCTCACAATAGGCTAGCAATAATATGATTCAATCAACTGTTTATTAAATATTTTTTTCTCTATTCTTAATGTAAATTGACACACCCCGATCCTAGAATCAAGGCGTGCTGGCCATCACGTGGGCGTGACGTAACCAAAAGTGCGATGCGGAAGCAAAAGATAAAAGAAATACGAAGGAATAAAAACCAACTACTAGCAATAATATCCAACTAACATGCTAGAGTGAGTTTAAGTGTGAAACACACACATTCAGAGCATAAGTACTAAGTGCAGTCAAGTAGGACCATAACTAAATTACAACACCCGAAGGTGAGTCCTACATTTAAGTAGTCTGTCAGAATGTCGTGGGAATCCTCGTGAGCCTCCAACAGTGCTAACTAGAACCTGGAGGGGCGCAAAACAAGATTGAGTGGGTCAGTAAAACAAAGCTTTTCGAAAATATTTCATTAAACAACACTTTTAACCCCTCACTGTAAAACCTGTATACTTTCCCAGAAAAATAGTATATACATAATCATATATCACAGCAAAACTCAAATCACAAGTCTTTAACACTTTTCAAGAATACGCCATACTATGATTCAAAACATGATAAGGATGCATCAATATAACAGGTGAAATAATGAATCAACCGGAGACCCTGCAGTTGTCCTGTACGGTTAATTTTATAGCTCAATATCCAACCCAACCGGAGTCACTACTGTGACCTGTACGGCACTACTCTGCACATAAATCGGAACTACCTGAAGTAGTCTGTACGACAAGAATGGTGTAAGAATACGCTCTAGTGTTTCTCTCATCAACAACTGTATAATAATCTAAAGTCACCTACAAGTCGGAACCACCTCTAATGGTCTGTACGACATGTCGGAATCACCTCTAGTGATCTGTACGACATGCACCTACTTGGATCCAAGGTGAGCGTGTGGTGTGGGGTGAATAATATAAGCACTAACACCAGGGGTGCAGGTTATGAGCTCTTAACACAATTCGCATCATCAATAAACCATATGAACAACATAAAACTCACATGATACTCACCTGTGCGTCCACAACACCATTGCACATATATGCATCAAATATTAATTCATATAATTCATATAATATGCATGCACAACATTTTAAAACATACTTTCATTTATATTCAATTTCTGGGAAACATCAGTAGTATATAGGTATAAACAGAAAATAACTGCCCACTCATTGGTAAGTCGAAGGGTTGTAACCCCCGTGACGCCCTTGAATGCGCTCGTCCTCGTGATTGGTCTCACCTATATGCGAAACAACTATAAAAACGTTATTTAAAGCACATAACCAACAATACGTAATAACTTCTCATACGATGCTCAATTTGGGTATATGAATATACCACAGTGACCTACTCGACGTCACGGATGTCAAGGTATTTTTAGAAAAATTTTCAATGCCGCACGCGCCCCCATGCGCGTCATCTCATTCCTCCAGTTGCTGGACTGGTTTCGCCGGCGACGGAAAAGTCGCCGGTTTCTAGGGAATTTTCAAACTCCTTGTTCTCCGTCAATTCTTGACCTTTTTTTACGAAATTTATACCAAAATGAAGCCCTAAGAATGTAGAATCATGATGTACTACTTTAAGGCTAAAAAACATACGAAATCTCACTGGAGAAAATCCAAGAAAACCAGCCAACTTCGAACCTTACGATCCCGACGTCCAAAACCTTCAAACTAAGTACTCCGAGCTTCCTTGGGACCTCACTAAGCTTCCTGTAGGCTTATAATTCCCTGAAAACCAACATTTCACGTGTGCATGAACAGTGACATTAAACTGGGTTACGGTTTCAACGTGATTTCGAGGATTTCCAGTTCTAAAACTAGTACCAATCGATTCAGGAGGTTGCATGGATGAAGGAACTCACCTTTTTGACGTCGATCCGGGAAGAGTTGAGGGTTTTTGGTTCTTGTTCGTACGGGTTCGAGAGAGAGAGAGGAAGAGTGAACTCAGAGGGAGGAGAGAGAGAGCACGGTGTAGGAGAGAGAGTACATGTTCCGTGTGTGGTCCAACCAAATCAAACCAAAATCCAAAATCCTTTAAGTCGCTAACCACACAAAAATGCATACAATTTTAATCTACTTAATTTATTTTCCAAGAATTTAGGAGAGTATGCATTAATCAATTGACATGTCACACGTACCTTAATAGCCTTTAAGGGCAATTTCATCATTTCACATTCGTGATAACTGAAATTTCGGGACGGGCTGTGACATAAATTCTATAGAGACGGATTTTATTATGTGAATTCAACTGCTTTAATTGGTTTATGGGGAATTTCTTCTAGCATGATCTAAAATTATTCATTTACTTCAAATATTTGACTTTCCTTTTGTCAATTTACGCATATAAATACATTTAACAAATATAAGTCACAAGTAGCACGCTATGATTCAAAAATATTTGACTTCCTTTTGTCAGTTTACGCATATAAATACATTTAAAAAATATAAGTCACGAGTAGCACGCTGTGATTCAAAAAATGCCTTCTGCACGCACGTGAGCATGTGCATGAAGGCTAGTGAACATATAAACTGTATTGCTAATCAAATTTTTAATAATATGATTCTTACTTATGCTACTAACCCCAAATTAAAAAAAAGGTCAATAAAGTGAAAGCTTTTAACACTCAATAATGGGACATTGACTGAATCAACTGCAATAGAGCCTCTTATGTGACAACCCGTCCCTAAAATTTCATTTTTATTTATTTTAATTGAGTGAATTGACGAAAATGCCTAGAAGCAAGGATTTTGATTTCTGTTGACCATCGTCTGGAGGAATGTATGACTTATTCTTTTGGTGTAATTGTGTAGTATTTGTTGGTATGAACGCATAAGCGAAAGTTGTTTGCGAGTTCGGATTTTATCGGTATAGTTACGGACGTTTGAAATTGGTTATCCGAAGTTTAATTATAAATTAAATTGAACTTCCATCTTGTGGGAGTGGTAACCAATTGGTTTTTTTTTTAAGGGTAGGAAAGGGACCAATCAATCAAAAGAAGGGTTGACCAATCAGAATTGGGAAAAAAAAAGGGGGAAAAGCCCAGCTTTCTCGTCCATACACCCGTGTACCCACCCAAGCTAAATTCTAGCAATTTTCGCTATTTCTTCCATCAAACCATCACCATACAACACTTGCAACCTCTTGCACAACCTCCTTTCTTCCATCTTCACCCAAATTCATGGGTTTTTAAGCCCAAAATCACCAAGAACAATGTCGGAGCACCGAAGGTGTTCGGAGTTGATTTCACCATTCCAGTGAGTTTCATTACTCACTACCACCCTCAATCAATTCTCCTTGGACCAAGGAACAAGACCCAACCAGTTGTAGGGGTATAGGAACATCGAGGAAGGAGAATCGAAGCTCACCCATTATAGGGTTTCAGACGGATCTAGGGGAATTTGAGGTGTTTCTCGGCCAAATTGGCCTTGGCCACAGGTATGAAAGTCGGGGTGGCCGACCGCCACTTGTGGCGGCGCGTGGGCCGGGGTACCTTTTGACATTCCTAACTTAAATTTGATACTCCAATTTCATATGTAAAGTCCGATTGATGAAATTTCAGTCATTTGAACCTAGTTCCATTAAGGCCCACCACTTGAATATAATAGCAACCAACGATCCGAACATTGGATCGTCACCAAACTTTATTTCATTATAGTACATAATATTTGAGAGCAATAGAAACTTACAGATAGGGAATCCGACATACAGATTTTCCCAAATTGGATTTGTAAGTTTATAAAATAAAATGTTGACCACCATTTGGTTTTGGCAATTGGCGGAGATTTGACCGTTGGATTGTAATGAAACCTTAGGACGTTGTTCTAGAAACATAATGTGGATCCCTGGATGTAAGGGATCGGAAATCCGTGATGTAGATCTTCTGAATTGAATTATGTAGGGATGTGTTTTTGTAAATTATGTATTCTATCGGTAAGAACTCTGAGATGTGATTTGATAATTGTTCTAGGCGATGATGGTTCGTGATGTGTCGATATTCATGCTAGGGAGTTGTAGCGCTGGCCTAAGGTGAGTGGGTCTTTTCCTTTCTATCATATATTATATATATATATCATTGACAATTCCACAAACGTTTATAAATTGATTATTGCGTATAATTACTGTGAATACTTTGAAGTACTAATGTGAACTACGAATGGCTTGATCCCTGTTTAGGGTACGTAGGCAGTCTAACAAGACGGTAGATGCAACCATACAAGAAGTGAGATTAAATAATTGAGACAATAGCCTTGTTTAGGTAATTGAGTAATGTGGGGGACATTGGTGGAAAATGTGAGATTTAACCTTATGATTTGGTGGTTAAATGTTGGTCATAAATCAATATGTGAAGGATCAAGAATTTGAAGTAAGGAAATGTAAGGAATGATAGTTAATTAAACTAGTGTCTAGTTGGGCTTATCATCGATAATTATTCTCGAAAATAAATAGTTCAGGAGTAGGGCGTTACAACTTATGCATTTTTATGCCATAATATATATATGCATGTATATAATTGAAAATGCTATAACATGGTTGAGTATTAGATTGCATCATTGTTTATCTATATGTATATTACCTGCACATAATTATTGTGAACGCTTTGAAGTGCAAAGGTGAATGCAGGACACCCAGGTAAGTTCAGGTGAGTTTATGGTATTAGTTGAAATGATGGAGTTATGGCATGACTACATGTATGTTTTAGGCAACTCCGACCTTGTCGTATAGGTTGCAATGATAGGCAACTCTGACACTGTCGTACAAGTTGCCCATGAATCGTATATGTTACAATAGATGAAGTTAGAGTTCATAAACCTGCACCCCAGTGTTAGTGCTCCACCCGAGGACAAGGCCTAGCCTTCACGTGATCGTTCACCTCCCGTACCACACGTTCACCGGATCCAACGTAGGTGCCAGCCTGTCGTATAGACCACTTTAGGTGGTTCCAACTCGTAGGTGACTTGTGATACTTCGCACAACCTTCACGCGATCATAGCACTTGAGCGTATTTATTTACACCCAGCCTGTCGTACTGACCACTTTAGATGGTTTCAATTCGTGTGCAGGAATTGGTAGATGAGCTATACAGGTGACTCCGACTTATGTGCTAGCATTGATTGATGAGATATGGATAAGTCGTAGAGGTCATTATAGGTGACTCCGACTTATATGCTAGCATTGATTGATGAGATATGGATAAGTTGTACAGGTCACTATAGGTGACTCCGGCTTATGTGCTAACATTGATTGAAACGATATGGATAAGTCGTACAGGTCACTATAGGTGACACCAACTTATGTGCTAGGATTGGTTGATGAGATATGGGTGTAGTCGTACAGGTCACCATAGGTGATTCGGACTTGCGTGCTAGTATGGGTTATTAAGCACATGATTATTTATATTGCTAATGAGATGCTGAGTAGTGGTATACTTCTGGATTTACTGTTAGTATACATTTGATTTCATACTTCTACGTGGTCTGATTTTCTGGAAACTATACAGGTTTTATGGCGAGGGGTTACTACCTTAGATAATTGAAATGATTTTGAAAATCTTTGTTTTGCTCATTCACACTTTCTATTTTGCACTCCCAGTTCAGGTGACTCCTTATGATGGTATAATTATTATCTTACCTCACTGTACTTTTCTTATGCTCTGTATCACGTGTGAAATGGGTTCATACCCGCTCACCGTGCACTTGTGTATATAGGCACTTTTAGGTTTAAATTTACTCACATTTTACACATTATCATATTCTATGGCTTTGTCACCTTCCATGTGTTGGCTAGCACAACTCGATTCAGAGTTCTTATGGACATTCCGGGTCGGGGTGTGTCAGTTTGGTATCAGAGCATAAGTTGGGCAGTATTGCATTCATCACACGTGTGATGTGAGCATTCTTGGTTCTCGAGTCTAATGTTTGAATCTTGCCACCTCGTCGAATACGGAAAATATATTAGTTATTCCTAAGTTTTGGGCATATTTGATGACTTGTCGATCTTTAGAAGATCATTTTGGCGAGTATCTCTAGATTATAAGCAAAGAACTTTTCTGCCAAGGAAAGGTGTGGAATTGAGACTAGTTGATGGCCCTAACGTGGGGTTAATGTATCGTTATTGGTGTATCGCCATGGATTTATGGGTTAATCTCATTACTATTGTTAACCGTCATTATTAAACCTTTTGAGAGTAGAATTCAAAAATAGTTTTGATTCCTTGGCGATATTCAGGAGAATACCACCATTCCACTTCGTCGTACTACATTAGTTTTCTTGCATCTTTTCGCACAAATCTTATTTCAAATTGGTGGTCTATGTAACAAACTTTTGAAACTCAAAGTTTTCTAGTGAAGCTTGTTGAATTCATAGTAGTCTTACCAATGTATAGAACCATTTGGAATGAACTATTTTTTCCATGATTTAAAGTTAACAATTATCATCTTTGCTTGGAAATCAAATGACATTTCTCTGTGGAGAACGTGTCCAAAATCTTTATCAACCTTAGAACTTCTTAAATACACTTACTTTTTGGAACGGGCTAAGTTTCTGACAGTGGCAATAGAAGAATTTCATCAGCAGCTATGAGGGCACTATAGTGTATCTTCCAGTTGTACAAAAAGGACATATTTACTCTTGAACACTTTCATCTTGTCCTATTCTATTTCAGTTGGAAAATACGAGTATTGATATGGAGATTACCTTTAACCTATCAAGAAATGATTTGAATGATTATAATCATTGTGTTATATGAATGGAGTTAGGAAGTATCATTATACAATCTCAGTTCGAGGTATTTTGTATGTGTAGAGAATGTGAAAATCAATAATCGTGATGCTAAACCAATGTTACGCTCATGTGGTGTTCCAATTGGTGGTAGTTTTACTTAAGTAGAAAGCAGTATTCTTCCAGCCTTAAAGCTTAAAGTATTGACGATGGTTTATTTTCTTAAAATGGGTGTTGAAATTTCGACAACAAGACACTTGTGAAGACAACTAAGATAGAAGTGGGATGTTGTTAACTTATCCGTGGGACATGATCTAAAAGTCATCATTCATGATATGATCAAATGTGGAGATAAAACAGAAATTAAAATTGAGGCTCCACTTAAGGCGATTGAAGAGAATTCTCAGTCTAGGCATCTCGCCTTCGGTTAGAGTAGAAGGATCTTGAAGAAATAAAGTCCAAACAAATTGGATAGCCACAATTTCTTCTCTGTTTACTTCCGGAGGATGATGGCATTATGAGAAAGCTGCTTCTACATTTTTATCCAAGTTCAGGCAATCAAAAGCCCAACAAGATTATCATCTTGGTGTATTTATATTTCATCGTGTTACGTGTTTCACTTCCAAGCCTTTGGAAGTCTTTTTAAAGGTTGTAAGTAATAGATGTTGCTTAGTATCACATTTCCACCCCTAAACTAACGATTAGATTGAAGCAGGTTACTTAGACTTTAGTGGATGTGTTGCATTTTGTTCGTCCCACGAGTTGTATGGGTGTAACATACCATTATCTCTATTTTAGTTGCTTGTAACTATGGTTAGCTATGATACCATTAGAGTCGATACACAAAGACTTTATGCACAATACATGATTGTTAGACACTTAGCCTTGTTAGGGTTATGTGTAATTGAGGTTACATTCCTGGTTATGAGTACGGCACCAATTGAGATATGGTAGCAATATGTGAGTTCTAGCAGAGAGTTGTGGGTAGGTATTAGAATAATGGAGATTGTGACACAGAAAATTTTATGGTATTGACGATGTTGCCTGAGAAAGTAGTGCGTGAGCACGTTTGAGGATTGTTCAAACGATGTATGTGTATTTCTCCAGTGAAGGACAATATCGTAATATTGCGCCCTCGTCCAGTTACATTTAGACGTTTACTTATTGTTGGGCTTAACCCAATGTTATTATACACTTACCTTCATAGTAGGTAAAGCTATGAGTGTGTGGGTGAAAACATTCAATGTTCAATTTTGATTTAAATATATCTATTTTGACTTGATGCTTTCGTAAAGGATTTTATACTATAGTATTGTTTTGAAAGATAATGAAAGTTTGAGTTTGGAGGCATGAAAGAGGAATCACTGCACTCTGATCGCGGCAGAATGACATTCTCTTTTATGCAACATCTCTAGTTGATTTCCTCCTTATATATACATATATATGTATATAGACTTTTTCCTATCTTCTGGAGTGTATTATGTTAGAAAATGATTTTAAATTTCGAGGACGAAATTTTTTAAGGTGGGTAGATTCTGACAACCCGTCCCTAAAATTTCATTTTTATTTATTTTAATTGAGGGAATTGACGAAAATACCTAGAAGCAAGGATTTTGATTTCTGTTGACCATCGTCTAGAGGAATGTATGACTTATTCTTTTGGTGTAATTGTGTAGTATTTGTTGGTATGAACGCATAGGCAAAAGCCGTTTGGAAGTTCGGATTTTATCGGTATAGTGACAGACGTTTGAAATTGGTTATTCGAAGTTTAATTATAAATTTGAACTTCCATCTTGTGGGAGTGGTAACCAATCAGATTTTTTTTAAGGGAAGGAAAGGGACCAATTAATAAAAAGAAGGGTTGACCAATCAGAATTGGCAAAAAAAAAAAGGGGGAAAAGCCCAGCTTTCCCGTCCATACACCTGTACACCCACCCAAGCTAAATTCCAGCGATTTTTGCCATTTCTTCCATCGATCCATCACCATACAGCACCTGCAACCTCTTCCACAACCTTCCTTCTTCCATCTTCACCCAAATTCGTGGGTTTTTAAGCCCAAAATCACCAAGAACAGTGCCAGAGCACCGAAGGTGTTCGAAGTCGATTTCACCGTTCCGATGAGTTTCATTACTCACCACCACCCTCAATCTATTCTCCTTGGACCCAAAAATAAGACCCAACCAATTGTAGGGGTGTAGGAACACCTTGGAAGGAGAATCGAAGCTCACCCATTATAGGGTTTTGGATGGATCTAGGGGAATTTGAGGTGTTTCTCGGCCAAATTGGCCTTGGCCACAAGTATGAAAGTTATTCCTCTCTTTGAGATCTTCATTCCTATAAATTTTGGTAATTTTTAGAAATAGTTGAATTTTCTGACAAGTAGGGGCGGCCGACCGCCACTTGCGATGGCGCGTGGGCCAGGGTACCCCTTGACATTCCTAACTTAAATTTGATACTCCAATTTCATATGTGAAGTCCGATTGACGAAATTTCAGTCATTTGAACCTAGTTCCATTAAGGCCCACCACTTGAATATTATAGCAACTGACGATCCGACCGTTGGATCGTCACCAAACTTTATTTCATTATAGTACATAATATTTGAGTACCATAGAAACTTATGGATAGGGAATCTGACGTACGAATTTTCCTGAGTTGGATTTGTAAGTTTATAAAATAAAATGTTGACCGCCATTTGGTTTTGGCAATTGGCGGAGATCCGACCGTTGGATTGTAATGAAACCTTAGGATGTTGTTCTAGAAACATAATGTGGATCCTTGGAAGTAACGGATCTGAACTCTGTGATGTAGATCTTCCAAATTGAATTACTTAGGGATGTGTTTTTGTAAATTATGTATTCTATCGGTAAGAACTCTGAGATGTGATTTGATAATTGTTCTAGGCGACGATGGTTCGTGATGTCTCGATATTCATGCTAGGGAGTCGTAGCGCGGACCTAAGGTGAGTGGGTCTTTTCCTTTCTATCGTATATATATTATATATATGTATGATTGACAATTCCACAAACGTTTATAAATTGATTAATGCGTATAATTATAGTGAATGCTTTGAAGTACTAATGTGAACTATGAATGGCTTGATCCCTGTTTAGGGTACGTAGGTAGTCTAATGAGACATTAGATGCAGCCATACAAGAAGTGAGATTCAATAATTGAGACAATAGCCTTGTTTAGGGAATTGAGTAATGTGGGGGACAATGGTGGAAAATGTGAGATTTAACCTTATGATTTGGTGGTTAAATGTTGGTCATAAATATTCTCGAAAATAAATAGTTTGTGAGTAATGATGGTTAATTAAACTAGCGTCTAGTTGGGCTTATCACCGATAATTATTCTCGAAAATAAATAGTTCGTGAGTAGGGCGTTACAGCTTATGCATTTTTATGCCATAATATATATATATATATATATATATATGTATATATATATATATGTATATAATTGAAAATGCTATAACATGGTTGAGTATTATGATTGCATCATGGTGTATCTATATGTATATTACCCACACATAATTATTGTTAACGCTTTGAAGTGCAAAGGTGAACGCATGACACCCAAGTAAGTTTAGGTGAGTTTATGGTATTAGTTAAATTGATGGAGTTATGGCATGACTACATGTATATTTTTGTTGGAAATGTGCCCCTAAAAGCCAATCATATGATGATGCTTTACGGACATTTCACATGTTAAACTAATTTAGTGTAATAAATATATAAAAAGGGCAAAGATTATTGTTTAAGCTGTTTCATATAAATGTTATATGCTTAAACGATAAGTCCAAGGAATATGTAATTGGGAGAATGTTATCTAAAGAAGTTAGATTCATGAGACCATTCTCGTTCGTATACATATCCTAAACATTCCTGATCATAGGATTGCCTATTGGGCATTGACAGTTCGTTAAGATCAATACATGCTATGTATTCTCTTAGGGAGACTGACTAGTCTCGAGTCATTAGTGTGACTGACACCAATACAAGCATGTAGGTGCTCAATAGAGAATGAGTCCACTGAACACAATCAACGAAGAGTTCTCATACTCATGTCACATGAGAACTCATGGTTGGGATAATGCAAAGTAGTCCTTTGACCTGAGGCATCATAATTGTCTTGTGGTTAGGTCCTTGATCTTTGACTATGTCAAAGTCACTCCATCAGAGGGTGTCCACGGCATAGTTGGGGTTGAGCCACTTAGCCATGGAGGCAAATGAATGCGCAACAAGGGATCTCTAACCTTTAAACTATTTGAGGGAGACTCTATTATATGATTAAGAATCTTTAGCCAGAGTATGAATGAGATTTAGGAAGTCATTCCAAATCACATTCAAGGTAATCATATAAGTAAAAGAATCACATTGGATAGTAGACACGAATAAACTATCAAACCAAACAATGTGGTCAAGAGTATTGTATTAGAGAAAGACTGTATTGCATTGTAATCCTAAACTGAATAGGTTCTCCACCTCTTTTGATTAGCTTGGGTAACCATGACATACTGCTAGGTGTCACTCATGGTTTGTGGAAACCCTAAACGTGTATAATCACTAAAGGGAGAATTGAAAGTAAGCTTCAATTCACAATCGATTTGAAGAGTTCTAATCGCCCACTGCCTTGCTAAAAGGAACCTAATGGATCATACACCGAGTAAGGTAGAGACTGAAGAAACAACGAAGATGAGTAAGGATAATTAAATGGTTTAATTATTTATGGCTAGGATTAATTAATATGTTAATTAATCAAACAGATACGTTCGTTAAAGACCTTGGGTTAGTTTCAGGCCGCAAGGCCCAATGAGATTTGAATGTTAAGCCCATTAACTCAAATTGTATGACAACTTGAAAACACAAAGGGCTTGAAAGCCCAATAAACCCTTAATGGCTAGCCATGATAATAATGGAGTGGGTTTTGGACTTATTACAAGTTTGCCGTTCCAATGAAGGTAGGTATAAATGTGACTTTATAGCATTTTCTTCATTAGGGTTTTCTTTTGGAGAAAAGATGAGAACACAATGCTCTCCTTTTCTCTCTAAGAGGCCGGCCACCCTAGGGAGAGATTACTAGCATCTAAATCTTCCTATGTCACTCATCTCTTCATCAATGCTATCCTTGGTGTGGAAAAATTAGAGGTTCTCTATTTTGGGAACTTGGAGAATCCTTTCAACCATCCTCCTCCAAGAAATCCATGGAGCTAAGAAGCAAGTAATGAAGGCCCTCTCCTTGGGTGATTAGCCTTTGCTTATGCAAAGAGGAATCAACAAAGGTATAAGATTTCTCAACTCACTTTGTTCTTGAGTTGAGTCTTGGTTCACCCAACTACTAGGCTTTGAATTTCATGGGTAAAGTTTTGTTTTTGAGTGCATACAAGCATGATTCCACCTTTTAATTGTTAATTGCATGCATAGATGTTGCTCAAATGAACTAGTTTTCACAAATATTTCTTTCATTTTTAGGCAACTTCGACCTTGTCGTACATGTTACAATGATAGGCAACTCCGACACTATCGTACAGGTTGCCCATGAGTTGTATATGTTACGATATATGCAGTTAGAGCTCATAAACCTGCACTCCGGTGTTAGTGCTCCGCCCGAAGACAGGGCCTAGCCTTCACGTGATCGTTCACCTCCCGCACCACACGTTCACCTTGGATCCAAGGTAAGTGCCAGCCTGTCGTACATACCACTTTAGGTGGTTCCGACTCGTAGGTGACTTGCGATACTTTGCACAACCTTCACGTGATCGTAACACTTGAGCGTATTTATTTACACCCAGCCTGTCGTATAGACCACTTTAGGTGGTTCCAACTCGTGTGCAGGAATTGGTAGATGAGCTATATAGGTGACTCCGACTTATGTGCTAGCATTGATTGATGAGATATGAATAAGTCATACAGGTCACTATAGCTGACTCCAACTTATGTGCTAGTATTGATTGATGAGATATGGATAAGTCGTACAGGTCACTATAGGTGACTCCGACTTATGTGCTAGCATTGATTGCAGGTCACTATAGGTGACTCCGACTGATGTGCTAGCATTGGTTGATGAGATATGGATAAGTCGTACAGGTCACTATAGGTGACTTCGACTTATGTGCTAGCATTGGTTGTTGAGATATGGGTGCAGTCGTACAAGTCACCATAGGTGATTCCGACTTGCATGCTAGTATGGGTTATTAAGCACATGATTATTTATATTGCTAATGAGATGCTGAGTAGTGGTATACTTATGGATTTACTATTAGTATACATTTGATTTCATACTTCTACGTGGTATGTTTTTTTGGAAACTATACAGGTTTTACGGCGAGGGGTTACTACCTTTGATAATTGAAAATATTTTGAAAATCTTTGTTTTGCTCACTCACACTTTCTATTTTGCACCCCTCCAGGTTCTAGTAGCAAAGTTCCGTATTGACGAGGACTTGTGGCACTCCCAATTCAGGTGACTCCTTATGATGGTATAATTATTATCTTACCTCACTGTACTTTTCTTATGCTCTGTATCACGTGTGAAATGAGTTCATATCCGCTCACCGTGCACTTGTGTACAAAGGCACTTTTAGGTTTAAATTTATTCACATTTTACACATTATCACATTCTATGGCTTCGTCACCTTCTAGGTGTTGGCCAGCATAGCTTGATTCGGAGTTCTAGTGGACATTCCGGGTCGGGGTGTGTCATCTTAGACATCGGTTAGATTTTTGCTTTGAGTGCATAAAATAATTGAAATCAAACAAAAAAAAAAATACTTGCATAAATTAATTCATACTTTAGTTGAAGGATTTAAATCACAATCCTTTCATCAGAAAGAGCTTGTTTTCTCTACAACAACATGTTAATTTTTTTTGCTAAAATAGAACGTAGGATAAAGATTACTTGATGGTTAGAGTTTGATTGCGTGTGGATTTATTGATAAATTTTAATGTTATTGTTAATTTCATCTTGTATTTGATGATAGTTATGCAATACGGTAATAAAAACAATTCACATTTCAAATTTAAGTTAGGTGTTGAGATAGGTTACATGGGTTCAAATAAAATTTTCCTTCATTATCGTAAATGCATTTATCGTTAATTCAATTCATTTTCTATTCAAATTTTATTTAGTTACATTGAAATTTAATTCAAAATTTTCGTTAGTTTCTTACGTCATTACATTATTGCATTCATACATAAAAAAACAATATAGAAAATATACAAATCGGTCCTTGAACGTGAGGAAGTAAAAGGACTTAGACCAAGAAAAAGTTTAGTCTATGGTCGCACAATCGCTCGATGCTAGGTTAGATTAATTTTTTTTTTTGGGTCAAATGCTAGGTCAGATTCGTGCACACATCAATGCACACATTTCAATCTCCAAATGTTTATCCGTACAACTAGTACTTGTGTGATTAGCTTGTGAGCGTAACATTGTTTATTTATCAGATCTTCCTGCAAATGAACCAAAGCTAATTTTAACAGATGTGGTTTTAATGCTACGTAACACTCAGTTCTACAAGTGTTTTGTTTGTTAGTTTTGATTTCTATAAGCATTAAGTCTATTATTTTCAATCGCAATCATTCATTTCTCGTATCACTCAGTATTACTTAATGTTAAAAGAAAAATTGAACTTAAGTGGGTGGCTCCTAGAGTTTCTTGTTTCTATCTTGAAAGTCCCCACCCAACCATTTCCTAGATTGCAAATATCTTCCCTTTTTTTTTTTTTAGCAAACAATATTATCTACACTAAGAAGGAAGATGAGGGGACTTAGCATCACAATGGGCTAGCAATAATGTAGTTCAACTTTACTTTTGGCGAAAATCGAACCTAAGACCTCCCACTTACAAGTGAAGAGGAATACCATTAGACCGTAGTACTGAGTTGCAAGAATTTGAGTACGTGGAATTTCAACGTTTATATGATACGAAGACAAAACATGAAAGATGAAGAGGACTTGTTCAGGCGTTTTAAGCTCAAAATTCCGATGTTGGAGTTGAGTTGTGGAGTTCTAGGCTCAAATTTCCAACACTCAGGAATCATTCAAGAATCTTGAAGCTGAAAGTAGATGTCAGTGCCTATTTTCTACAGATTTTGTTGATACGACATTGATACTTGGTAGATTGTATTGATATGACATTGATATATGGTACTGTACACAAAACTATTAATAAATTATATTATGTTATTAATAGGACAAAGTTAGAGAGATAACCTTTACTAGTGATAGGAGCGAAGCAGGTGTAAAATATCACACTGTAACTATAACACAAGGGGATGACAAATAAAAGAGGGAGTAATAGATACTGATGTTATTGATCTTTCCTTTCTTCTTTGTATGTTTTGATAGCAGTCGAAGCGCTTTATTTATAGAGCAACTCCATACAAACACGCTCTTAAATTTTGAAATTTACAGCACATGACTTTGAAAATACGATCTCCTTTATTTCCAAAGTCTACATCACTTTGTGTGGGTATTGAAAATCGATGTGGGCATTCATTAAATTGCCGACGGTTTCAACATTGCCAATGTTTTCAACACTCCCCCTTGGATGCCCACATATCAACATTAGTTGCCTCGTTAAAACCTTGCTTGGAAAAACCTAGTGGGAAAAAACCATAGCAAAGGAAAAAGAGTACAACTTTACGTGAATTGTTGATATAGTGTTAAGTATGCTTATGTTGCCTCGTTAAAACCTTGATAGGAAAAACCCAGTGGGAAAAATCCTAATCGAAGGAAAAGGAGTACAATATGCATGTATTATGGATGCTCCCCCTGATATGTATCTCCTATTGATTCCGCATTTTCCAAATTTAGCTGATTGGTAAGTCGACGTAATCCTATACTTTGCACTAACTTTTGAAACGTGCACTTTGGTAGAGACTTGGTGAACAAGTCTGCCAGATTTTCATTAGAACGGATTTGTCTGACTTCAATAACTTTAGCCTTCTAAAGCTCATGTACATTGAAAAACTTAGGAGATATGTGTTTAGTCTTATCGCCCTTGATGAATCCTTCTTTCATTTGGGCAACACAGGCTGCATTATCTTCATGGATGACAGTTGGAGTGTCAGTCTTTGAAGTTAGACCACATGAACTCTGGATATGATGGATCATTGATCTTAAGCAAGAACATTCACGACTTGCTTCATGTAAAGCAAGTATTTCTGAATGATTTGAAGATGTAACAACTAATTTTTGCTTTGTTGAGCAACAAGAGATTGTCGTATCTCCATTCTTGAACACATATCCAGTTTGTGAGCGGGCTTTATGGAGATTAGAGAGAAAACCAGCATCTGCATATCCAACAAGGACCTGGTCATTTGTGGATTTCTTTGAGTAGGAGAGACCCATGTCTGTTGTCCCACGAAGGTATTGCAGTATATCTTTGACTCCCTTCCAATGACAAATTGTTGGAGTAGAGTTATACCTTGCTAACAAGTTGATTGAAAAAGCTATATCTGGTCTAGTACATTGTGCTAAATACAATAAAGCACCTATTGCACTCAAATATGGTACTTCTGGACCAAGGACCAGTTCATTATCTTCTTTTGGACAAAATGAATCTTTCTTAATGTCCAGAGAACGAACGTCCATTGGAATGCTAAGTCTATAAGCCTTGTTCGTGCCAAATCGCTTTAGGATTTTTTCAATGTAAGCTGATTAGTGGACCAAAATTTCACTAGCACAATGCTCGATCTACAGGCCGAGACAAAATTTTGTTTTTCCAAGGTCTTTCATTTCAAATTCGCTTTTAGATATTGAGCAGTTTTATTGAGCTCTTCAGGGTTCCAACTAGATTCATATCATCGACATATACTGCCATTATAGCAAATCCAAAGTTGGATTTCTTAATGAACACACAAGGGCAAATGACATTGATGGTATACCCTTTTTTGATCATATACTCACTGAGACGATTATACCATATTCGTCCAGATTGTTTCAGCCCATACAATGATCACCTTAATTTGATTGAGAGCATTCCTCGTGATTTGTTAGTTGTTTCAAGCGACTTAAGTGCTTCTGGGACTTTCATATATATGTCAGTATCTAATTTTCCATATAGATATGTGGTGATGACATCCATAAGTCTCATGTCAAGTTTTTCTGAAACCACTAAACTTATTAAGTAACGGAACATAATTGCGTCCATTATAGGAGAGTATGTCTCCTTATAATCAATTCCAGGTCTTTGAGAAAAACCTTGTGCAACGAGTTGTGCTTTATATCTTGCAGTCTCATTTTTCTCATTGTGTTTCCTTGTGAATAGCCATTTGTAACCCACGAGGTTTATACCAGGTGGGGTTTGGACTACTGGTCCAAAACATTTCGCCTTTCCAAGGACTTTAATTCTGCCTGGATTGCATCTTTCCACTGTCTCTGTTTGCATTCATCAACTGAGCGGGGCTAAAGATCATCACTTAATATGATTTCAGTGGCTACTGTGAATGCGAACATGTCGTCGATGATTATTTCATTCTGATCCCACAATTCATTAGTACAAGCATAATTTATGAAGATTTCTTTGCTTTCATGTACCTTTATTTCTTCAGGGACATATGTCTCATCAAGGACATTTTCTTTTTCTGAAAGTGCAGAATCATGAATTGTGGATGTGTCATTCATTTTTCCTTCTTGAATGATTTCATTTGGATTCAGTTGTGCCCTCGTCTTTCTCTTTTGAGGGGCTAAATCTTTTGAACATGGGGGTCTATCACACTTCAGGCGTGCACCAAATGAATCATTCACTGCCACTTTATTTTGTCCAACAAGGACATCAATTCTTGCAGGTGCATTTGCATCTGGTGTATGTGATTTTGTCACTTTCATAGCATCATTAAATGTATCTGGCATTTGATTGGCAATACTTTGATGATGAACAATCCTTTTTACTTCATTTTCACATTGAATGCTTCGTGGATCAAAATGAGATAAGGTGGGAACAACCTATGGCAGCTCTTGCCGTTCTTCTGGAATGGTCTTTTCTCCCCCTAACGATGGGAAGACTATCTCATCAAAGTGACAATCAGCAAAACGAGTTGTAAACATATCACCCGTCAAGGGTTCCAAATATCTAATGATAGATGGAGAATCAAAACCCACATAAATTCCCAGTCTACGCTGAGGTCCCATTTTAGTGCATTGTGGTGGTGCAATAGGTACATAAACAGCACAACCAAAAACTCGTAAATGTGAAATGTTTGGCTGATATCCAAACACGAGTTGTACTGAGGAGTATTGGTGGTTGGCTATAGGTCTCAGTCGAACTAATGATGCATCATGTAAGATGGTATGTCCTCATGTAGAAATTGGCAATTTTGTTTTCATGAGCAAAGTGCGAGCTATTAACTGAAGCCACTTGATCAATGCTTCTGCTAGGCCATTTTGAGTATGGACATGAGGAACAAGGTGTTCAACATCAATTCCCAATGTCATGCAGTAATCATCAAAAGTTTGAGACGTAAATTCACTAGCGTTATCAGGTAGGATTAACTTAATGGGGTAATCTGGGAACTGTGCTCACAACTTAATTATATGAACAAGAAGTCTCGCAAAAGCTACATTCCGAGTAGACAAGAGACAAACATGTGACCATCGGGTATATGCATCAACCAAAACCATAAAATATTGGAATGGTCCACATGATGGTTGAATAGGCCCACAAATGTCCCCTTGAATTCTTTGCAGAAATGATGGGGGCATCAACCTTTAGTTGTGATGGTCTAATTACCAACTTCCCTTGAGAACAAGCCTTTCAAGGTTATCGTTTGAGATAGCAATGTGTTTGCTCAATAATGGATGTCCATTAGAGTTGGTAATGATCATACGCATCATGGTAGATCCTGGGTGACCCAGACGGTCATGCCAAAGCATGTAAACTTTTGACATGACAGTATGTGATTAAACTGTCTTTATGTATGTATAATATAATCCACTCGTCAAACCACGCAACTTCTCCAATATATGCTTTTGCGTATCATTGGAGGTAATGCATAGATACTCCACATTTTATGCACTTTTCATTTCAATGTGGTATCCATTAAAACGTATGTCTTTGGAACTCAACAAATTTTGAGTAGATCGAGTAGCGTACAACGCATTCTGTATGGACAATATTGTTTCATTTGGTAACATAAGCTGGGCTTTCCCTGAGCCTTCAATTACATTTGATTGACCTGATATTGTTGGTACCCTTACTTTTGTAAGCATCAAGCTTGAGAAATACTTTCGATCTTGAAAGTATTGTGTGCATAGTTGCGCTCTTTGCGAGACAGATATCTTCGCCATTTCTCATGTTTTGAGAATGACCAAAGCTTTTATCCATGCTTTCTGGGTAAAAGGGATCACGGTTAAAAGCAAGTTATAATAGGAAATTTAAATGCCACTTTTATTGAAATGCTAGTTTTAAACTACAAGTTCAGCATAATAAAAGTACATTAAACATAAACAATTCAGTCGGACCGGTACACTTAATTCCCCCTTTCCATAATGAAGTCCGAGACATCTAGGTGGGTTGTGTTCAACTGCCTTGATAAGTCGCACACTAGATCCAGTATATCCATTGGTTTTGCTTGGTCAAGAAAATTGGTCTTGACATCCTTCTCCTTGATGGAGGCTTGATATAGATCCACCAGATGTTTTGGGGTACGACAAGTACGCGCCCAATGCCCATTGCCACCACACCTATGGCAGGCTCATTCAGAGCTTCTAGGAGCATTGTTCGTATGAGCTTTGCCTTTGTGGCGATTCACATTTTTGAAGCTCGGGCCTGAATTATGCCTTGGAACCTGGTTGTGAAACTAGACACCATGATTCTTGCCTTTCCCATTCCACTGTCCTCGCCTGTGGCCACATCCTCATTTATGATTATTACCACCAGAGGATGTGGCATTCACTTCGAGGGAAGCATCATTCACTTCTGGGAATGGTGCAGATCTAGTAGGTCGAGGCTGATGATTTTTCAACAAGAGCTCATTGTTTTTTTAGCAGCTAGGAGCACAGATATCAGTTGGTTGTATTCAGTGAAACCTCACTCTTTATATTGCTACTGCAGGAGCACATTTGAGGCATCAAAAGTGTTGAAGGTCTTTTCTAGCATATCTTCCTCAGTGATGGTTTCCCCTTAGAGTTTCATCAGGGTGCTAATTCTGAACATCGCAGAATTGTACTCAGCCACTGACTTGAAATCCTGGATCCTTAGGTGAGTCCACTCATAATGAGCTCTTGGAAGAATCACCGTTTTCTGGTAATTGCATCTATTTCTCAATGCCTTCCAGAGAGCTAACGGATCTTCAACCGTTAGGTACTTGCTTTTTAGTCCTTCATCAAGGTGGCGACGGATAAAGATCATGGCCTTCCCTCGATCTTAAGAAGATGCACTGCTCTCCTCTTTGATTGTTTCTCCAAGGTTCCCTGCCTCCAAATGGATCTTGGCATCCACTACTCAGGTAAGGTAGTTTTTCCCAGTAATGTCCAAGGCAACAAAATCAAGCTTTGCCAAGTTCGCCATTTTTCTGAAAGAAAAATGAGATGTGTAAGAAATTGCAATAATATGTATTCTGGAGGTATGTAGTGTTAGAACTTTTGGTTCTTACAAATTTTTCATTTTGGTCATCAGGCCAAAATGATAAGCACTCGAAACTTCAGGCTCGAGATTTTCAAGATGAATAAGGAAGGCGATTGTACCGCACCATTCTCATTGAAATAATATAACATATGATGGGTGATTATTCCGCACCACTCAAGTAGCAGGAAAATTTAAATATGTAGAGCATGGTGGGTGATTATACCGCGCCACTTAAAATTGCAATAAAATTAAACAGCAGTCAAATTTAAATATGTAGGGTAAGGTGGGCGATTATACCGCTCCACTTAAAATTTACAGTAAAATTAGATCTGCAGTCCAGGATAGGCGATGATACCGCACCATCTTGGATCGCAGTAAGGTTAAATTTGCAGTTCAAGATAGGCGATTGTATCGCACCATCTTGGATTGCAGTAAAATCAACATAAATAAATACTGGGTTAGTAATCAAGATCTACATCAAACAAGAAATCAAAGATATAAGTAACTGTTAGGTTGAGAACTAAAATCAGGCATGGAGCAAACAGTTCGTCGCGAGGGTATATCCAGTAGTTGAGGCAAAAGAAGAAGATGAACAATAAAATCCTTAGAGGAAACTTTTTTTTTCTTTTCGTTCGGCGAAGAGAAATGAGAAATGGTTAGATTTTAGAGACTTGTATTGATAACGTGTTATAAATAGGTAAAAGTTAGAGAGATAACCTTTACTAGTGATAGGAGCAAAGCAGGTGTAAAATATCACACTGTAACTATAACACAAGGGGATGACAAATAAAAGAGGGAGTAATAGAGACTGATGTTATTGATCTTTCATTTCTTCTCTGTATGTTTTTTATAACAGTCGGAGCGCTCTATTTATAGAGCAACTCCATACAAACATATTCTTACATTTTGAAATTTACAGCACATGACTTTGAAAATAGGATCTTTATTTCCAAAGTCTACATCACTTTGTGTGGGTATTGAAAATCTATGTGGGCATTCATTAAACTGCCAACGGTTTCAACATTGCCAATGTTTTCAACATATTATATATATATGTCCTCGCCCATTTTTCTTTGTATTTGGATCCTCTCCGAGGCAACTGGTCAGGATCATCCTGACCAGTGTTCGTGTAACTTTTAGAGAGGCTCAATTATTATAACTTTTACAGGGATCTCTCTGTTTGTAGCCGTTGCATAAAAATTCAATAGTCCACGAACACTAGTCAGGAGGATCCTGACCAGTTGCCTCAGAGAGGATCCAAATCCTTTTTCTTTTACTTCAACTTTGCCCCTGTTGCTTTGCTGTCAAATGAATAACAATTTTGTGATGCGTGGGATCCTTGATCACTTCCTTCTTCCTTCCTTCAGTTTTTATTGTGCCCAATTTTGTATTTAAACCTTGAAATTTTTTTAAACTGATTTGGGGTTACTGAAATAGGCATGCTCGATGAGTGCTGCAGCGTTGCCATCCCTGAATCAGAAGATACTCAGAAGGAAGAAGAAGAGAAAGTCGAGGAATAGAAAAGCTTTTTGCTTTGTGAAGGTATGCTTTTCCCATCTCACCTCTTGCTTTTGTTGCATTGAATTGGTAGATTGGGTTCAAAAAAAAAACAAAAAAAAAATATATATATATATATATATATATATCTATATCTATATATATGTGAATTTTCGCGTAACTGTTTCTTTATATAATTACCAATTGAAGGTGATTTGAGATCATGTAACATTTCCTCGCGGGAACCTAAGATCGCCATCGCTTAGAGCTGCGTTGCATTTCATGAAACAAGCTTATCTCCTGCCAATTTTGTGTACCCACTTTTTATTCATGATGGTTGGTCTTGCTTGCAACCCAATTTGATGCTATAAAGTCTTGCGTTTTACAATCTGTTCATGCTTAAACCTTTTTCAAATTTTCAATTTTGTGTAAATCTTGCAGGTGAGGACGGCACACCTATCTGGGCAATGTCAGGATGTCTAGGCTTGGGTGGAGACGTGGACTTATGGAAGAGGTGAAGTAGCTTAGCTCTATCTCATTAGCTCTTATATGTTCTATTAATGCTAAGATCAATAGTAAAAAGTTCTATTGGTTTTATAATCAAAGATACATATATTATATAAACAGAGGATATATTATTATTTTCTTGATGTAAAAAATGATAATTTGAAGAACCATTTAAAGTATTTTGGTAATCAGCATACTTTAACTTAAATGTGATATATCCGTAGTATATAATTTACATCATATATCTTTTGAAGTACATGAAACTATGAAGAAAAAAAATCCTAATTAATCTGATTATGGGGGTTTTGTTTTATATCAAAATATTGCAGCAGAAGTCACACTTTGAAGAGTTCACGTTGCACAAAAAGATGATGAAATGCTACCCGTTGAGTCCATCATTGCTCCACTGGAGACAGAGCTGAAGCTTGCTACAGGAGGTATACTTTTGTTCTGCAATATGACCACATTTTATTTTAAGACAGATAGGGCTGGAAAAAATTTATGTAGTATTTTTGTATCAGTTTGGAGTGTTTATTTTGGATTCCATATTTGGTCTGGACATGTGAGGTATAGAGTGTTTAGTATGTATTTGGTTACTATATTGTTAATGGATCTATTTTTTTTAGGTAACAAAGTTGCAAGATGACAACAGAACACTTGATCTGCAGGTAAACCTTTAATTTCCATATAAAGTTTGCATTTTCGTTATTTATGCAATTCTATCACATATGGGATTATTAATTGCAATTATATGATAGAAGAATTGGGATTGGAAGAAGAAATTGAGTTGTTGATTTGTGGGGATTGGAAAATGATTATCATACGAGTGATACTTTTTTGCTGTGTGGATATTACTGACATATCTAAAAGTACAAGCTTTTTAGTTTGGGAGATAAAACCCACAAATTCAAATCAGACAAAAAATAAATAAAAAATTTAACAGACTTAAAGATCAAACTCCAAAATGGTATTAAAAACAAGGCATATTTGATCCACTGAGTGTGAAAGTTTTGAGCTTTGAAGAAGCAGAGGAGGAGAGTTGTTAACCAAGCAGCATTATCCATATATTAAGATGTTGACGGTACGCAGGAAAAATCCTTTTTTTGACGCCATATCCAGAGGAGCATAACGACAGGCCTGCATTTTTGCTGCAAGGACCAAAACAAGTAGAAGTGAAGGCTTAACTGTTTGGGTATATATCCTAAACCTAATTATTCTTATTTAAATGGAGTCTACTTTAATAGATATGAATTTGTAATCTGTTATTCAACTGTCTGTGGAAGTCTTTTAATGCAAGCAATTAGATTTTTTTTTTCAATCAATAAGTTCTTTTATTGTCATGTAAACATATTGCTGTAACATGTCCTTCAAATCGTTCCCCATTTCTTCATCATAAACCCTAATTTCCAAATTATTCTCTTATTTCAAATTTTTAATGTTTAATTTTGTACAGGCGACTTATATTTCTATAAGGTCTTCAACGTGTACGTGCAGCTATGGAAATTTCAACAAGGTACTGATATCTTAGCACTTTCTTACTCTTGAGATACCTGCAGTTGGATTCCGTTAGCTGTCTGAAATTTTTTATTTTTTATTTGAGTTGGTTGGGATTTATTCGATTCAATTGGGTCAGGTTTTTTAGTTGTTTGGATTTTCACTTTGTCTTTTCTTTTTATTAATTTGTGGACCAATTTTTTTGTAAAGGTTAATTAGCCAGTTTGCTTTGCTGTCAAACGGAGAACAAAATGAGATGCGTGGGTTTTCGCCGCTTCTTCCCTCTCTCTCCTCGACTCATCTGTAGAAGTTCATCCCACTTTTTCTTTTGTCTCACGCTCACCGCTTTATCTCGCTTATCCCTTATGTCCCTCACAATCACCGCTTCATTGTTTTACTCACGACATCATACTCCTCGTCTTCCTTCTCGAGTCTCGACTCATCTCTGCCAAAATCTCTTCAATTTCAACAGCAACGGTCACCACTCTTCCCCAAAGGTAAATTTCTCTTCTCTTTCTTGCATTCGGAATCTTCAAAATCCTCATCTACATCGTTTGATTTCTGCAATTTCAATTCCATAGAAACATGGACTTGCTTTGTTCTCTTTGCAGTACTCCCCATTTCCCACCAAAATCACATCTCAAACTCTTCCAATTTCGAACATGACATGCCCGGCGAAGGTCAGTACCCTCACTCATACCCAATTTACCGAAAGATAATTTTAATATCAGTTCTGGGTTTTTAACAGGGGCTTTAATTGAATTAGGGTTTTGTTCAATTAAATCTCATTAGTTTGTTTCTAATTCAATAAATTTGAGTTTGGGTTTTGTTCAACTCAATTTCATTAGTTTGATTCTAAATCGGCGAATAAATTTTCTTTCATGGTTCAATCAATTTGTTTTATTTTCTTATTTGGATTTTGAAAGTGAGTAAATTTTGTATTTGTTTGCTTACTGCAATTATTCAACTTATGCCACTACAATATTTGTTTCCTTCTGTTGTGTCTTTAGCATTATGTCTATATGTAGGACTACCATTTGGATCATGTGAATGCCAACTTTCATGTATATTTTTGTAGCATCTACACATGATCAGGACGTCTTCAGCTTCTATGAGGACGAGCAACATAGTAATGGTTTTGAGGAAGTATTGACTTGCAATTATTGCTGCCTCTAATCCTTGTAAGGGTTAATCTGTATCTTTTTTGTTCCTTACTGCGGGACCTATTGGATATAAGTCAACAATCTGTGATAATTTATATATGCTTATAAATAATAAATGCAATAGAAACTAACAGAATATAAACTAGAATATGAATTATAAAACAGACAACTTGAAGATTGAGGCTTGCGTACCGCAATGTCCTTGAAACAGAAATTTCGTCCCTACTTTGTGCTTGTAGTTCTACGGACGTCTGCTTTACCAGGATTAAACGATCAAGTTAAAATTCCAGCACCGGAAAATTTAACTTCTGGCGAATTTAGTGTGGTTCTCTCAGTAAGAAGGTTTAGGAATGTAGAAGATGAAGTTGATTATTTTCTGTGTTTTAAATGCTATGCAGATGGATGTATATATAGCAGATGGATGCCTGTTTGCAACAGGTATGAGAATGGGGTGTGACTGTTGGGAGACATCTCTTCAGAGGGGTGCTTTGCTCTGTGTTCAGAAAGAACTCTCAAACTTCATCTGAAAGGATGAGTCTTTTCATAAAAAATAAATAATTAATTTAATTCGAATTTAATTAAAAAATAATTAAGTAAATCCGAAAAATAATTAATTAAATAATTTAATTATTAGAGCCCAAGGCCCAAGGCCCATCTTTTGACAATTAAATATATATTAATTATATATTAATTATAATTAATTATATATTAATTACCAAATAATTAATACACCCCAAAGCCCAACCCCAAGGGTGAGCCCAATTTTAGTCTCCAGGCCTATTACTCCAATCACTTTCTTTAAAGGACAAAGCCTTATAAAGTGATAAAATCTTTTGGGAATGGCCAATGTGGGACAAGGAAATTTCTACTCAAACTACTCAAATTTCCAACAATACCCCACATCTTTGCACCAACTATTGAGATGATCATGACAATAGGCGAGCTAAAAAAAGGAACGAGATGATCAAAAGCAAAAATTTGCAGCACGTTTGTTAAAAATATTGAACTGATCCTAGGTGAGAAGAAGCGTTGTTACGTGATAATTTAGTTCATGAGAAAGTAGTGTTGACTTTCCTCTTAATATATTTTCAATTCATAATCTAATCTTAATTTGTCTTCAATTTCTTCTAGAAATAAGAATTTCATTTTCAATTTTATTTTGAGAATTCATATACTTACCTTTCTTTTACAGATTCCTGAAGCTCATGATAAGCCTTCCTCTTTAGATATAGATATATCTTCATTTAATGCACTTAGATGCTTTAATTTTTTTATGAACAATTTGTATGTGCATAGTAATGAACTCGATCATTGGCATCAATGGCATTGAAACACATTTATCTAATGAGTGACTGAAAGCATGGATATAATATGCATTTTCTTTGTCATTTCAATGAAGTGATAAGCTAGGTTTAAGCGTTGAAATGGGTTCCTTTAATTATGTCATCTACTGATCTCATAGTGTTGAAAAAACCCGCACACTAGACCTTATTCTTTAATGTAACCAACGACAATAGACTAAACTATCAAATATTAGAAAATTTAGATACACACAAGAATTATATTGGTTCGGCAGAACTTTTGCCTACGTCTAGTTGTGATTTCTCTAGGCAGAGAGATCACCGCTCCTTTGATTAATAATAGAGATTACAGAACTTTTGCAAACCCTAGAACTAATTGTAAACACGGGAATTTCCTGCGATGAATGAGACAAGAACACGTGTACAAAATAATATTTGTATTAATGATTTAAGGGTTACAATCTCTTCTACAAATTTAGCCTCTGATTCTATCTTTGTAATGGGTAGATTTGATGTTGTTGATCCAAAGGGCCGTCGGGGCTTGATCTTTAGGATGAACGGATGATGAATGATGAACACTTTCTTCAAGGGCCGTCGGGGCTTGATCTTGAATTAGTGGAAGTTTCTTCAAGGGCCGTTGGGGCTTGATCTTGAAGGAGGATTTTGACGAAGAATGAAGAGAGCTTTCTTGATTCTTCAGGATTTGCTTAAGAGCTTTAGAGCTTCGAGGCTTCAAGGCTTTGGTGTGATGTGAATTCTCTTCCAATTTGGGAGTAGAGAGAATGTATGTAAAATCCTCCCTTGATCCTTTGATGGGGAGGCCTATTTATAGGCTTTGAGAATGAATTACCACCATCCTTTTGTTTTGGTGGATGTTGTAGGTGGATTGGGTAGATTGTTGTAGGTGAATAGAGTGGATATTGTAGGTGAGGTGAGTGTATGATGTATGTGAAATGAATGTATATGTAGGTGAAATGAATGGAGGTTGTAATTTTAATACAATTGTCAATATTTATTTCACCAAAATTTCAATGTCTACAAATGCCCCCACTTCAAGGCGTGTTGTATACATGTGCTTGTCACGTGTAGAAGATGCGTTTTGAAGTCCCTTAATGTAGATGTCGATCCAAGGGCCGTTGAGGCTTAATCTTAAATTGGACTAGGAGTTCTTCAAGTGTCGTTGAGGCTTGTTCTTGAATTTTGTTTGAAATTTCTTCAAGGGTCGTCGAGGCTTGATCTTGAAGGTTGAATTTGGACCATAAGGAGCTTCACATGGTAGGTGATCTTTGGCTTTGGCAGTGGATGAATTGGCACGTATTTTGTTGTGACTTTCCACAGCTTTGATCTTGAACTAGGTTGGAGGATTTTCTGGATTCCTCCAATTGTTGACTTTCCACAGGCTTATTCTTGAACTAGGTTGGAGGATTTTCTGGTTTCCTCCGAAGGTCTATGCTTAGTCTTTTTTAATGTGGAGCTGGATTTGATTCAAGGGTGATGGACACTTGATTTTGAATTGTACTTGTGATTTCTTCAAGGGCTGTTGAGGCTTGATCTTGAACTTAAACATGACCACAAGCGGTTTCAGGATTTGGACACATGGTAGGTAGGCACGAGATAGAGGTGATGGTCTATTTATTTGTTCAATTTTTCCAATTCATATTGAAGAAGGTCAGGGGATAAGGTCAGATGCTGCAAAAAATTTGCTTTGAAAGATCAAGGAAGTTCACATCATTTTCATATGAACCCTAAGTAGTTTGGTGAACAGTATGATCTTCAAAGGTTGTCGAGACTTTGCTCTTCGGCGATAGTGCCAGCGGAAGGTTGTTGAAGCTTCTCGAGCTTTTTTATTATAACAATGATGGCGGGCTTGGATTTGACTTAGACTTATCCGTCTGGATTATGCAGTTTTGCCAAGAAGGGTGTCCTGCTATAATGATTTGTTCTAGCTCATTATGCTGCATTCTTCTCTACTTGTTTCTTTCACCTGGTAGAAGTGGTGTGCAACCTTTTGCCTTTCAATGGTCAGTCAGAGCATCACTTCTCAGCGACTCATCCATGCTTAGCAGCTTTAGTGTAAAGAGCCAACATCATATCAACTGTCCTGAAGTATTCGTTGATCAAATTTGAGACCCGTCGATAGTTGAAGATGAGCACTCGAGGCCAATGCTAGGTAAGCAACCAGGCAAAGGTTCCGGGCAATCAATTCACAATTGGACGTTTAATTTCAGGTTCCGACTTATTGCTTCCTTTCTCCTTGTTTTGCAGGCAAGAGCAAGGGCAAAGAAAATGATTGGGGAAAAACATGATATGAGATACCTTTGCTTTCGACCCTAATGATATGAGATACTTTTGCTTTTGAAGAAGTAGCAGACGATCAACACATGTATTTGTTGCGCTTGTCTCCACATGCTTCGATGCATCATTTTCACTTGCCTCTTATGTTCTCCAGGCATCTGGTATCTTCTTTGGAAGCACAAGATGTTGAAACAATGAGTACTTTGAGAGCAGTGCTAGGTAAGCAATCAAGGAAGGGGTTCCAGGCAGTCGGTTCCAAATCGGAAGGTTGATTCCAAGTGCCGGCTGATTGCTCTCTTTCTCCTTGCCCTGCAGAGAAGAACGAGGACAAAGAAAAGGATAGGGAGAAAGCATGCTATGAGATACTCTTGCTTTCCACCCTAGTGATACGAGATACCTTCGCTGTGGTATGATTTGGTTGAAGAGGTGTTTCCAGGGAGGAAGAAAACTGAGTATGTTGAGAGATTTAGTTGTAGATGTATTCTTGGCAAGGAAGAAGAGTCAGGCGTTTGTATTTTCAGGGAGGAAGAAAACTGAGTATATTGAGAGGTTTGGTTGCAGATGTATTCTTGGCAAGGGAGAGGAGTCAGGCGTTTGTCTTTTTAGGGAGGAAGAAAAAAAAACTGAGCATGTTGAAGGGTTTGGTTGCAGGTGCATTCGGCAAGGAAGAAGAGTCAGGCGTTTTGGATGTGTGCCTTGCTATAGAGGATGGAGGTCAAATTATATAGCAAGTGGCAGTGCGGATGCGACCTTGTCACCCACGTTTGTCGGCCAAAAGTGTGGTAGTTGGAATAATGAACGTGATAGCCGAAAGTCGCACGTTTTCAACTATGTCAGTCATATTTGACAAAGTTGCACGTGATAGCCGAAAAGCTGAGATTGTGTCTGAAAAGTGTTGACGGACTTTATGCAGGAAAATCCAGCTTTGAAATTCGAAGAGTGGTGTCTCTTCGATATTTGAACAAGTGGTTGTGTTACCTTTCCTTTTAAAGAGGTGTCAATCGTATTCAACATGCACACTTTGAAGATTGTCCGCCCTTGAAAATTGTCTTTGCTGTATTTCTGAGATTTTACTCTCTCCAACCTTTTTCTTTTACCATTTTTTGGAAATGGCATACCCGTCTAGCATTTGTTTAGATTTGAGTCTCGGGAGTGATACAGGTGCACAGCGTCAGGGTAATATATGGCGCCCGTCCTTCTTTTCTTCTAATGGCCCTTGTTGATGCATAAAATCAGTGAGGACGTTGGTACAACATAAAGTGTTAAGTTTGTGACCTTCGCTAAATTGTTACGGTCACTAGTGTGGATAAGTATGTAAATGGATAGGGACAGGGAAGCAAACACAAGATGTACGTGGTTCACCCAGATTGGCTACGTTCACGGAGTAGATGAGTTTTCATTAATTGTGAAGGGTTTACACAAGTACATAGGTTCAAGCTCTCCTTTAGTGAGTACTATTGAATGATTTAGTACAAAGACATTCCGAAATATTGTGAGAGAATGATCTCTATTTATAGAAGAGAGTTTCTAGTTTCATTTTGACATTGACACGTTTCGTGTTGTGATTGGCTTCTGATGTTAACACGTGTCACGCTATGATTGGCTTCTAATGTCGATACGTGTCGCGCTGTGATTGGCCTCCTGGTTGGCGGGAAACTCTTATGGGTCCTTGACGGTATAACGTTGACCGATGCTCAGTAGTTTCGGGATTGGTGAAGTATGGTACAAACAGTGCTCCCCTAAGTTCCCGAGTGAAAGAAGCTCCTCGGTTGGGGACTTGCAAGATCCAAGCCATTAAGTAATCACAAAACTTCTAAGTACCGAAGTGTGGTATCATTTTCACTTGCCTTATCTGTCTTATATGTAGATGTGGCACCTTATCTGGAAGTACTTTTCCTCCATCCAGGGGTGGTATCTTTAACCGATGAAGATGCACAAGGTAATGTATCAATTTCACTTGAAGCTTACTTGTAGTTTCGGGCTTGGTCAAGTGCGATACAAACCCTATAGTAGAAGCCCCCCAAGTCGCCGAGCTAGGAGATTTACCGAAGGAGGTAACAGACAAGGTAAGCAATCAGACTTCCAAGCAAGCAACCTGGATTGGAGGTTCGACTTCGGCTTCCGGTTGATTGTTCTCCTTCTCCTTGTGTTGTAAATAGAACCAAGGATAAGGAGAAGTAAATGGAGAAGGGATGATATGAGATACTTTTGCTTTTGAAGAAGTAATTTTCCACAAGCTTATTCTTGAACTGGGCTGGAGGGTTTTCTGGTTTCCTCTAGAGTATAAGGCCGACTCAAGAATTTGAGGGTCAAAACAAGACCATCAAATCTAGAGTACGTTCGACCCTGATGATATGGGATACTTTTGCTGTTGACAAAGCAGTGGATGTATCGGCACGTGTTCTGTTACGCTTGTCTCCACATGCTTCATTGTATCCTTCTCACTTGCCCTATCTGTTCCTCAGGCAGATGTGGTATCTTCTCTGGAAGCATAAGATGTTAAAGATGAGTACTCGAGAGCAATGCCAGGTAAGTAATCAGGCAAGGGGTTCCAGGCAGTCAGTTCTTGACTGGAAGCTTAATTCCAAGTGTTGACTGATTGCTCTCTTTCTCCTTGTCTTGCAGGTAAGAACAAGGCCAAAGGAAAAGACAAGGAAAAAGAATGATATGGGATACTCTTGCTTTTAACCCTGATGATATGAGATACTCTTGCTCTGGTGTGGCTTGTTTGTAGAGGTATTATCGGGAAGAAAAGAAGCTGAATGTTTCGAGAGACTCTGCTGAGAGTGCCCTCTCGAATGTGAAGAAAAGTTGAGCATTTTTTTTATTTGCAGGTTTGCCTGGTAGTGGAGGATAGTGGTCGACATATATAGGAGTCTCCCTAACAACAAGTAGTAGTGCTATTCTTTTACCCTTCTTGGTCATAGCAATGTAGTGGAAGCTGCAAGCTTCACGTGTTTTAACTTTGTCAGAGCACTTTGAAAAAGTGGTATGTGGTATCTGGAAAGCTGATATTGCGTGTGAAGATTGCAGACAAGCTTTATCCAAGGAAATCTGGCTCTCGAAGTTAGGAGAGCAGTGCCTCTTCGGTTTTCGAACAAGCAATCCTGTCGGGGATCTGGCTCTCGAGATTTAGAGAATGGTGCCTCTTCGATTTTTGAGAAAGCAATCATGTTGGGAGTCTGACTCTTGAGATTCGAAGAGTACTGTCTCTTCGATTTTTGAGAAAGTAATCCTGTTTGGAGTCTGGCTCTCGAGATTTGGAGAGTGGTTCCTCTTCGATTTTTGAGCAAGCAATCTTGTTGGGAGTGTTTTCTCGAATGTGAGTAAAGGTTGGGCATTTTTGCAAGTCTGCCTTGCCACAGAGCACGGAGGTCGACACACATTGGGACTTTCTAGTTATCAAGCAATGGAGCTATTCTTTTACCCTTGTGGGTAATAAAAGGGTAGCTGGACCTTCAAAATTTATGTGTCTAAACTTTGTCAAAGATCTTTGGCAAAGTTATCTATGGTACCCGAGGAGCTAATGTTGAGTGTGGAAAGTGGTGCTTCTTCAAAATCCGGAAAGTGTTGCCTCTTCAGAATCCGGAGAGTGGTGCCTCTTTGATTTTTGAACCAACGGCCCTGTTGCCCTTTCTTTTATAAGGGCACCAATTGTGTGCAAGGAGTACATTTAGAGAGTTATTGCTTGTAGGAGTTTTCCCCTTACTTCAGAGATTTATTGCACCTCATTTCTCCTTCATCATTTCTGAGAATGTCTAGCCCATCCGACCGTCGTTTTGACTTAAACTTTGCTGAAGAGGCAACCATGCCTTTTCAAGACAACATATGGCACCCATCCTTCTTATCCCCTACTGGTCCTCTTACCGTTGGGGACTCTGTGATGAAGAATGATATGACCACTGCGGTGGTGGCTAGGAACTTTTCACTCCCAAAGATAACATACTACTTTCCAAAGGGTCTGATGAGTTGGCTGTTAAGGATTCTCTGGCTCTCAATGTTCAGTGTGCAGGTTCTGTGTCTAATATGGCCCAACACCTATTTCCTCGAACCCGCCAAGTTGAATCATTGGCGGCTGAAGTGATAAGTCTCAAACAGGAGATCAGAGGGCTTAAGCATGAGAATAAACAGTTGCACAGGCTCGCACATGACTATGCTACAAACATGAACAAGAAGCTCGACCAGCTGCAGGAATCTGATGGTCAGATTTTACTTGATCATCAGAGGTTTGTGGGTTTGTTCCAAAGGCATTTATTGCCTTCATCTTCTAGGGCTGTACCACGTAATAAAGCTCCAAATGATCAACCTTCGGTGCCTCCTCCTTCTAGGGTTCTGCCTAGTACTGAGGCTTCGAATAATCACCCTCTGGTGCCTCCTCTTTCTGGGGCTTTGCCGACTGCTGAGACTTCTCCTGAGCAACTTTTGTGAAGGCTCATTCTTGTTTGTTTATTTTGATTCATGTATATGTACATATTTGTAACTTATCGTAGATATCAATAAACAAACTGTGCTTCATTTCAACGTGTTGTGTTAAATACACCAAGGCCTTCTTCACTAAGTTCTTTGAATTTTTCCTTTTGTTGAAGCTTGTATGTTGAAGCTTTATGAGTGAAGCATGTAGGTTGAGGTAGTGCTCCCTTAATTTCCCGAGGAAAACTTCTCGTTTGGAGACTTGAAAAATCCAAGTCATTGAGTGGTCGTGAAACTTCCGAGTATCAAGGTGCAGTAGCATATGGTAGGAGTCCCCCAAGTCTCCGGTCAAGGGAGTTGATGAATGAGGCATTTCCTTTCTAAGTGGTAGCCGAAAACTCCTTCTTCATATATATTTGTTATGAAAGTTGTTAGGCCCAAAGAAGAAGAGGCCTAGGCAATTTTTTTTTTTCGAATTTTTTTTTTATTTATTTTTTTCGAATTTTCGAATTTTTTAATTTTCGAATTTCCGAAAAAAAAAATATATATATATATATTTTAAAGCTTTGTAGGTGAAACTTTGGTGTTGAAGCTTTGTAGGTGAAGCTTTGAGGTTAAAGCTTTGTTGGGCACCATGAATTGATTTTGCTTCACACTATCTTGATCAAGATAGTGTGAAGCTTTTGTAGGTGAAGCTTTTGTGTTGAAGCTTTGTAGGTGAAGCTTTTGTGGGTGAAGCTTTTGTAGGTGAAGCTTTTCTGTTGAAACTTTGTAGGTGAAGCTTTTGTGGGGAAGCTTTTGTGGGTGAAGCTTTTATGGGTGAAGCTTTTGTGGGTGAAGCTTTTGTAAGTGACGCTTTTGTGTTGAAGCTTTTGTGGGTGAAGCTTTTGTGTTGAAGCTTTTGTAGGTGAAGCTTTGGAGTTGAAGCTTTGTAGGTGAAGCTTTGGAGTTGAAGCTTTTGTTGGGTACCATGAATTGATTTTGCTTCACACTATCTTGATCAAGATAGTGTGAAGCTTTTGAGAATTTGTAGTTGTCCTACATTGATGAAGCTTTTGTTGGTGAAGCTTTAGAGTTGAAGTTTTGTAGGTGAAGCTTTGGAGTTGAAGCTTTGTAGGTGAAGCTTTGGAGTTGAAGCTTTTGTTGGGTACCATGAATTGATTTTGCTTCACACTATCTTGATCAAGATAGTATGAAGCTTTTGAGAATTTGTAGTTGTCCTCCATTGATGAAGTTTTGTTGAATTTCCCTTTTTTTTTTTTGGAAAACCAAAAATTTGAAAATGTGGGAGAGACACAAATTTTGCTTCCACACTGTTAAGCAAGAGATTGTGATGCAAGCCATACCTTGTAGCAGTCGAAGGTTTGGATGAACCATATAAATTGAATTTGCTTCGAAGGTCTGAGAATTGTAGTTGCCCTCTATTGGTGAAGCTTTTGTTGGCACCATAAATTGGTTTTACTTCACATTGTCTTGATCAAGAGTGTGTGAAGCTTTTGAGAATTGTGGTTGAACACCTTTGATGAGCTCTTGTTGGCACCATAAATTGGTTTTGCTTCACACTGTCTTGATCAAGAATGTGTAAAGCTTTTGAGAATTGTGGTTGCCCTCCATTGATGAAGCTCTTGTTGTTGGCACCATAAATTGGTTTTGCTTCACACTGTCTTGATCAAGAGTGTGTGAAGCTTTTGAGAATTGTGGTTGAACACCTTTGATGAAGCTCTTGTTGGCACCATAAATTGGTTTTGCTTCACACTGTCTTGATCAAGAGTGTGTGAAGCTTTTGAGAATTGTGGTTGCCCTCCATTGATGAAGCTCTTGTTGTTGGCACCATAAATTGGTTTTGCTTCACATTGTCTTGATCAAGAGTGTGTGAAGTTTTTGAGAATTGTGGTTGAACACCTTTGATGAAGCTCTTGTTGGCACCATAAATTGGTTTTGCTTCACACTGTCTTGATCAAGAGTGTGTGAAGCTTTTGAGAACTGTGGTTGCCCTCCATTGATGAAGCTCTTGTTGTTGGCACCATAAATTGGTTTTACTTCACACTGTCTTGATCAAGAGTGTGTGAAGCTTTTGAGAATTGTGGTTGCCCTCTATTGATGAAGCTCTTGTTGGCACCATAAATTGGTTTTGCTTCACACTGTCTTGATTAAGAGTGTGTGAAGCTTTTGAGAATTATGGTTGAACTCCTTTGATGAAGCTCTTGTTGGCACCATAAATTGGTTTTGCTTCACACTGTCTTGATCAAGAGTGTGTGCAGGTTTTAAAAATTGTGGTTGCCCTCCATTGATGAAGCTCTTGGTGGCACCATAAATTGGTTTTGCTTCACACTATCTTGATCAAGAGTGTGTGAAGCTTTTGAGAATTATGGTTGAACTCCTTTGATGAAGCTCTTGTTGGCACCATAAATTGGTTTTGCTTCACACTTTCTTGATCAAGAAGGTGTGAAGCTTTTGAGAATTATGGTTGCCCTCCATTGATGAAGCTCTTGTTGGCACCATAATTAGTTTTGCTTCACACTGTCTTGATCAAGAGTGTGAAGCTTTTGAGAATTGTGGTTGCCCTCCATTAATGAAGCTCTTGTTGGCACCATAAATTGGTTTTGCTTCACACTGTCTTGATCAAGAGTGTGTGAAGCTTTCTACGAGTTGTAGTGTTTGCATTGTTACAGAGGGGCAATTTTTAAAGCAGATGCAAGAGGGCTGAATAGCTTGATCTTTGTATGCTATGCACTGAAGTTGTTGTTGGCTTGCAATAAGACTTTGTTGGTGACTATAACTCTTGTTGGGCATAAGTGCTGCCCTAGTTGAGTTGTCAAGTTTGAGGGTTTTTAATTATTTGTGAATGCCAGGAGTTCACATGTACAAGTTGTACCACTCATCTTCTGGTAGGTGGAATGAATGGTGAGTTACTTTCATCACTTGGTTGGTGGTATGTAGGTGAGTTCCTTCTTCCCCTAGTTGGTGGCATGAATAGCAAGTTGCCAAATGATATTAGAGTACGGGTTGTACATTTCATCACCTGGTTGGTGGCATGAAGGAGAGTACAGGTTGTACATTTCATCACCTGGTTGGTGGCATGAAGATGAGTTCCTTCTTCACCTGGTTGGTGGCATGAATGGCAAGTTGCCAAATAATATTAGAGTACGGGTTGTACATTTCATCACCTGGTTGGTGGCATGAATGAGAGTACGGGTTGTAAATTTCATTACCTGGTTGGTGGCATGAATGGCAAGTTGCCAAATGATATTAGAGTATGAGTTGTATATTTCATCACCTGGTTGGTGGCATGATGGAGAGTACGGGTTGTACATTTCATCACCTGGTTGGTGGCATGAGTGGCAAGTTGCCAAATGATATTAGAGTATGGGTTGTACATTTCATCACCTGGTTGGTGGCATAAAGGAGAGTACGGGTTGTACATTTCATCACCTGGTTGGTGGCATAAATGGCACGTTACCAAATGTAATTAGAGTACGGGTTGTACATTTCATCACCTGGTTGGTGGCATGAAGGAGAGTACGGGTTGTACATTTCATCACCTGGTTGGTGGCTTGAAGATGAGTTCCTTTTTCACATTTCATCACTTGGTTGGTGAGAATAAGGGCAAGGTGTCTAGGTACATTGTAGCAAGTGTCGAATGACACAAAATATGTTGAACCCTTTCAAAGCACAGTTGGCTTATGTATGAATGTGTTGGAATGTATAATTGAACGAATATACTGTGAAGCTGTTCATTTATTTGTATAGTCTTGTTTACATATACTTAAACTTTGTTTCATGTTGGAAGCATTCATGTTGAAGCTTTGAACCCGAGTGTTTCATTGCTAGGAATGTAAGAGGATTAGGATCGAGTTGTCTAAATCACCTCTTTATTGAATTCATGCCAAATAGACTTCGTTACATAGGATGCCGAACGGCTGAAGCTTAACACTTGTACAATGTGAGTTTACTTGTAATAGTACTTCAACTGATCAGCGTTCCATAGATGGCCAAGGGTCTTGCCATTGGAGCTTCTAAGCTTGTAGGAGCCAAGGCGACTGATGCCAACAACTTCAAACGGTCCATCCCAGTTTGGACTAAGTGTTTCTTCACTCGGGACTCTGTCGCAAAGTAATATTTTCTTCAATACCCAGTCCCCTACTTTGAAAGAACGAGGTTTGACCCTTGAGTCATAGTAGTTGGAGATGCGCTGCTTGTAGGCGACATTCCTCAAGTAAGCCTGGTTTTAGTGTTCCTCGACTAGATCTAAGTTGAGGGTAAGTTGTTTGTCATTTTCGCTTTGCACATAGTTCTAGACTCGGAATGTGGCTTGCTCAAGCTCAACTGGGACAACTGCCTCTGTATCAAAGGCAAGTGAGAATGGGGTTTCTCCTGTTGATGTCCGATACGAAGTGCGGTATGACCAAAGAGCTTGGGGTACAAATTCTAGCCAACAACCTTTAGCCTTGTCCAAGCTGGTTTTCAAAGTTCGCTTGATTATTTTGTTGATGGCTTCAACTTGTCCATTAGACTGGGGATGAGCTAGGGAGGCAAAACATAAGTTAATGTTAAACTTAGAGCAGAATCTTGAACTTATTGTTGTCGAACTGTCGCCAGTTGTAAGTGACTATCGCATTGGGAATGCTTAATCTGCAAAGGATGTTCTTCCATACGAAGTCTTTTATTTTTGCCTTAGTAATGGTTGCCAAGGGTTCTACTTCGGCCCACTTTGTGAAGTAGTCAACTGCAACGATTGCATAGCGAACCTTGCCCTTCCCTGCAGGCATTGGGCCGATCAAATCAAGTCCCTATTGGGCCAAGGGCCAAGGGCTGATCATAGGAGTGAGCGGCTCGGGAAGGGAATGAGGAATAGTTGCGTAGTGTTAACACTTATCACATGAGCGGGATATTCTGATGGCATCTTGGTGGAGTGTTGGCTAGTAATATCCTTGGCGAAAAGCCTTGTGTGCTAGGGATCGAGATCCAGCATGATCTCCGCAGACTCCTTCATGTATTTCCCGAAGGACAGTTTTCGTCTCTGCGGGAGTAAGGCATCTTAGGTATGGTAGGTTAAAACCTCGCTTGTAGAGTTGGTCATTAGTGATCAAGTAACGGGTAGCCTTGTATCGAATCTGCTTAGCTTGGACTTTATCATTTGGAAGGGTGCAAGGAATCTATAAATCGGGGTAATCCAACTATCTCCTTGTTATAAGTTGCACATTTCCACAGCCATGGTGCTTGGTGCTGCCAACAATTCGACCTGAATTTTTCTTCCAATCTTGTCTTCCACCGCTGAGGTGAGGCGAGCCAAAGCATCTGCATGATTGTTTGCCGCTCGAGGAATTTGGGTGATCTGGTAGTGGAAGTGCTTGAGCAATAATTGTGTTTGTGCCAGATATGCTACCATGGAGCTATCCTTAGCGTCAAAGTTGTTGGTGACCTGGTTAACCACAAATTGGGAGTCACTGAAGATATCAATTCGTTTAACCCCAAGGTGTTTGGCCAAACGTAAGCCTGTTAGGAGGGCTTCATATTCAGCCTCATTGTTCGATGCCTTGAATTTGAAACGAAGAGCATACTACATCGCCATTTTGTCAGGGGTCGTAAGGACTAGTCCATCTCCATAACCCTCTTGGTTGGACGAGCCATCAACATATAGACTCCATGTTGGGCCTGTTGGTTCTCTTTTCTGAGCTTTTGAGGGTAATGAAACCACTTCTTTAGGCGTAGAAACAATGTCAACAGGATATGTGAAGTCGGCGATGAAGTCTGCCACTGCTTAGCCCTTCTCAGCTGGCTTTGGTTGGTAGGAGATGTCAAACTCACCCAATGTTATCGCCCATTTGATCATTCACCCGGAAGTGTCAGGACTTTGGAGTATTTGTCGAAGATGATGATTGGTAAGCACGATGATGGAGTGTGCTTGGAAGTAAGGGCGAAATTTTCGAGCAGACATGACCAATGCTAGAGCCAATTTCTCAATGTTGGAGTATCGTGTCTCCGCATCTTGTAAGGCCTTGCTAGCGTAGTAGACAGGTTGTTCGACATTACAATCCTTTCGAATGAGAACGGAACTTACTGCTGAAGCCGATACCGACAGATAGATGATGAGAGTGTCACCAACCTCAGGTTTGGAGAGCAAATGGGCTTTACTCATGTAGTCTTTGAGGTTCTTGAATGCCTTAGCACATTCATCAGTCCATGTAATGTACTTCTTACTTCCCTTAAGTGCTTTGAAGAAAGGAGCACATCTGTCTGTGGCCTTAGAGATGAACCTAGTTAAGGCTGCCACCTTGCCAGTAAAGCTTTGGATGTCTTTTGAAGTTACCGGTTGCTTCATGTCGAGGATTGCTTTGATCTTCTTGGGATTAGCCTCAATGCCTCATTGGCTTATCATGAAGCCTAAGAATTTGCCAGAGCCTACGCCGAAGGCACATTTGTTGGGATTCAACCTCATTTGATACCTCTTCAGAATGGTGAAAGTTTCAGATATGTTGGTGATGTGTTGGTCAGCATGTTTGCTCTTGACTAACATATCATCAACGTAAACTTCCATGCTCTTCCTAATTTATTCGACAACCATTGAATTGATCAGTCTCTGATAAATCGCTCTTGCATTTTTTAGGCCGAAGGGCATGACTTTATAGCAATATAGTCCCCTGTCAGTAGTGAAGGCTGTGTGTTCTTGGTCCGAAGGGTTCATGAGGGTTTGGTTGTATCCTGAGTAAGCATCCATGAAGCTCAGGAGTTCACACCCTGCCGTAGAGTCTATAAGTCTATCTATAAGAGGAAGAGGAAAGCTATCCTTTGGGCATCCTTTGTTTAGGTTGGTGTAATCGACACACATTCTCCACAAGACCTTTTAGAGCAGGAGATTTTCCTTGGTCGGATTCTTCTTAACTAGGACAACATTTGCTACCCACGTTGGATAATTGACTTCACAGACAAAGCCTATGCCTTTGAGTTTTTCAACTTCTGCCTTCATTCCCTCGAACCGTTCAACGTCATAAGATCTTCGCTTCTGTCTCACTGGCTTGGTCTTGGGGTCAATACTTAAGCGATGACAGATTATATCGGGAGAGATGCCTGGCATGTCCTCATATGACCAGGCAAAGACCTCAGTGTTCTCTTGCAAAAAAGAGATAAATGCCAACCGAATGGGTGGTGACAAGGTGGTACCAATCTTCACCATACGATCCGGATAATCTTTTGAGATAGAGACCTTCTCCAACTTTTTAGCGGGTTGTGCTTGTTGGGTGAAAGAGTCATCTCAAAGATCTTCGGGTTGACTGTTGCCACCGTGAAAATCCAAGTTGGCTTCGTCTGGGCTGGTCTTTATGACTTGGTCATGTATAGAAAGGGTTTCCTGGGGTACAAGCTGGTACTGTTGCTTGACCGAAGTGTTGTAATAGGATCGTGCACTAAGTTGATCTCCTATGATGTAACCATTACCGTAGGGGGTTGGAAATTTCATCAACAACATATGTGTGGATACCATGGCCTTGAGATCATTGATGCATGTGCGTCCGAAAATGACATTGTATGTGGTTGGGCAATCAACCACCAGGAAGTTAGTGGTAATAGTAGCTGTGTAAGAGCCTGTACCAATGGTGAAAGGTAAGTGTATGCTCCCCAAAGGTTGCACCATATCACTGGAGAAGCTTATTAGAGGGGAAATCGAGCGGTTGAGCAAGTGTTCAACTACATTAAGTGCCCTGAAAGCTTCAGCAAACATGATATTGACTTAAGCCCCCGTGTATACATTTCTCGCCGTTATAGCCGTTATGCTCGTGGTGAGAGGGATGCCTGGTCAAAAGAGAGTGTACGAATGGTGGAAACCAGCTTGACAAAGCTGAAGAGAGTGGGAATAAGTGTCGTTCCCACAGACGGCGCCAAATATTGATGCACAAAGTCAGTGAGGACTTTGGTACAACAGAAAGTGTTAAGTTTGTGACCTTCGCTAGATTGCTCCGGTCACTAGTGTGGATAAGTATGTAAATGAATAGAGACAGGGAAGCAAACACAAGATGTACGTGGTTCACCTGGATTGGCTACGTCCACGACGTAGAGGAGTTCTCATTAATTGTGAAGGGTTTACACAAGTACATAGGTTCAAGCTCTCCTTTAGTGAGTACTAGTGAATGATTTAGTACAAATGACATTCCGAAATATTGTGAGAGAATGATCTCTATTTATAGAAGAGAGTTTCTAGTTTCATTCTGACATTGACACGTGTCATGTTGTGATTGGCTTCTGATGTTAACATGTGTCGCGCTATGATTGGCTTCTGATGTCGATACGTGTCGCACTGTGATTGGCCTCCTGGTTGGAGGGAAACTCTTCTGGGTCCTTAATGGTATAACGTTGACCGATGCTCAGTAGTTTCGGGATTGATCAAGTATAGTACAAACAACCCTTTTACAGTTGAAGACTCTGTGACGAGGGATGCAACAACGGCTACCATTGTAGCTAGGAACCTTTTCACTCCTAGAGATAATAAGCTACTTTCAAGGCGGTCTGATGAGTTGGCTGTTCAAGACTGCCGGGTTCTCATTGTTCAATGTGCGGGCTCTGTGTCCAACATGGGCCAGCGCCTACTTGCTCGAACTCGCCAAGTTGAATCATTGACAGCCGAGGTGGAAAGCCTTGGACGAGAGATCAAACGTCTCAAGCGCAAGAACTGAGAGTTGTGCATGCTTGCAAATGATCATTCGACGAGCATGAAGAGAAAGCTTGATCATCTGCAGGCATCTTAAGGTCGGATTGAAAGCGACCATCAGAAGTTTGTGGCTTTCTTCCAGAGGCACATTTTGCCTTTGCTTTCTAGCGTTCGACCAAGCATTGAGGCGCCACATGATCAATCTTTAGTGTCTTCTTCTTATAGGGTTCTACCGAGTGCTGAGGCTTCACATGAGCAACCTTTATGAAGTCTCCGTCTTTTCTCTTTTGCTTTTTTCCCTTTTTTTTTACGCACTTGTAATTTCTTAGAGATATCAATGGACATGCTTTATTTTATTCAGTATGTTGTGCTAAATACAAATAAAACGTATATCTGACTAAGATGTGTTACTTCCCTTTTCTTTTTTTTTTAGATGGTGCCTGATGCACCCATTTCCTTTTAGATGGTGACTAGTGCACCATTCCTGAAGCCCTTTTTTTTCTTATTTCTTTTTTTATTGTTTTTGTCGGCCAATACCTTCCTTTACCGTTCTATATATCCCCACATGGTGCAGGGAGAACTGTAGAGGAGCTTGGAGTAGTGGGAAGCTAGGCATGAAGTAAGGAGGCAAGTAGGTGTGAGTTGACAAACTTTGGTTTTGTTAATCACATTCACATGCAATAATAGAGGTAAGAAGATGTGAGTTGACAAATTTTGGTCCTGCTAATCATATTCACAGGCAGCAACAAAGGCAAGCAGATGTGAGTTGACAAACTTTGGTTTTGTTAATCACATTCACAAGCAGCAGCAGCCATGGCGAAGGTGCAAAAGTAGCTGGAGCTTGAGGCAAAATGTAAGGCATCAAGCTTTATGACCGGCTAGTCATTTGACAGCGGTTATTGAAGTTTCTTTGTCGATTTTGATCATAGTGGCCAGAGTGACAAGCTTGAGGTAGTGCAAAGTGTCGAGCTTCACGACTGGCCAGTCGTTTGACGGCGGTCACTGCAGTTCCCAACACCGCCATTGCTCGCACAAATCCTGGAAGCTTCACGATGAGCGGTTGTACAAAGGTTGAAGTTAGTGTTTCTACCTTCCCTTTTGGTTTACATTTGATCTATCAGAACTATGTAAACTTCCACTCTTAGTGCACTGAGGCTCAGAAAACAGTTGTTTCTTAAGCACAAGGACCTCTGCATAACAGAATTGCTCGCCCAAATCGACCATTTTTGCAGAAATTATCTAGACCAACAACAATTAAGGCCAAGTCACTTGTTCCTTGAGTTTTTTTTTTTTTTTTTTTTTTTTATGAGCTTAGTTGCTGCTAAGAGTACTCCTCCGCAGCCTTTACAATTGCCTCTGGAGCTCCGCAGCCTTTACAGTGCTTGTTCACTGAGACACTCCAAGCCTACATTTCTAATTCCCAAAATAGAGAACTTGCTATGACTGCATCGCAACGCAAAAAAGGATCCCGCCGTGAGTTATCTTTCTCGAAGGTCAAAACCAACGTCGTCGTCCTCTTCTGTTTACTCAACTCAGTGGGGCAAAATTACCCTTCAAGACCTTTGGGGTTGGTGATGAGGATGTGTCACAGAAGGCTACAAGAAGAAGATCCCAGCAACCCACAGTTTGCTTGAACTCGCTATTTGGATTTTAAGCTGCTACCCAATTTGAACTCGCGACGGCACATCTTCACATCAACTAGAAGTAGCACGACAAGCAGGTCCACCTTCATTCTCCTTCAGCACCTCGTAGCAGTGACCCACACGGATTTCAACCCCTCAAAGTTACTCAACCTTCACCAAAATCCAAATCCAAAAGAAAACAAGGTCTCTGTCTCTGCATGTGCGCCAATCCACCGTGCGTAGCAAAGATTTCGAGGCTTGGAGACGACACGAATGATGGGTTTGAAATCTGGCTTCTGGTTGTTATCAAGCACATTTTCACATATTCAAAACACCAAGTGCATCGGTTCAAGACGAAGAGCATGAAGCTTGACATGAGGTAGTTGTGGGTTGGGTTTAGTGGTGAGGTCTTGTCCTCGGTATGAGTGGCGGAATCGGTTAGGCACAATGAGAAGCATGTGATCGGGAAACAAGATTTGATCTTAGACTCGAAATGACGGCGACGACACTTTGCTGTGCTTGTTGTGGGCAGCGAATGACTCGAGTATCAAGTTGCTGGCGGTGGAGGAGAAAATGAGCTTGATGTATCTGGTCCAAACTCGATCGCCGGAGTTGCAGCAGATGGACCAAGGCGATTTCTCCCGATCGGCCTAGTCAACAGAATTTCCATTAAAGACAGGATAAAACTTGCATAGAGCGAACTTCAGATGCAGGCTGATTAGCAGGGTCTTCTACAAATTGCAACAATCTCTTATGTGTTAGAACACCTTCCGTCACGCGGTTGCTTTGCCCCAACATCGAACCCGGAGGGTGGCTTTGGAAATTCCGCCAGAGAAACCCGACCCAGATGAAATCGATGAGAATTGATCCGACCCAGATGGCAATTCGGATATGTTGTCTACCCGCCAGCATTTTATGGTGCCTGTGATGACAATTCTGGCGCAGAGGTTGACCAGCTCGTAGAGCATCGCAGAAGGCAAGGTCGTGGGCAACCATCTGGTCCATCCTCTCCAAGAGATTCTTGATGCCATCCTCAGTCTTTAGGGGGAAAAACTCAAAGGAGAAGACCACCTTCTTCTCATTCACCAATGACTCCTAGATCTTTTTTATCACCTTCATCCTTGCTTTGCTTGCTGCTTATGAGTCCGTGAGTCTGTGAGTAATGTGGGTGGTGGTAAATAGTGGTGGATGAGTTTGACTCGGCTGGGTCCGGACTTGGGTGGGTCTGTACTCATATGAGGCTTGTGTTAGAGCTTTTGGGGCCTTGAGGTCTAGTGGGCTTCTGAAACATGGCTGCTTGGGTTGGATTTGTAGCTAGGCTTACTGGTTTTGGAAAGGAAGTAGACCGTCACCATGTGAGCCAGAGAGTTGCAGCGAGGGGACATAGACGCGGCCATGGGCTTGGCGGGTTGGTCTCTCGGAATTCTTAAGGCCTTGAGCTTGTGGTGTATTCCATTTGGATCTGGTGGGTGTTTTGTCACCGCCTTTGAGGTCTTCCTACTGGGCCTGGGCCTAGATTAGAAGAAAATGAAAAAGGGCGAAGAAGAGCTTCCATCTTTTGATTTATTCATTTTTTTATTTTTTTTATTTTTTTTAATTTTTTTTTTGGTACAAAATTTGTTGCCTTCTGTAATAAAATTGACTCTTCAATAGTCAAACATTTAATAAAATCTTTTTTTTTTGTTTTGATGTGACTAAACTCGAAGTTGAATGTTCGAGCTGCCTACGTACCTCTCCAAAGAAGAGATCAAGTCAAAACGTAGTTCAAAATGCCCTTTTTTTGGTCCCGTACGCAGCTTATGCTCTTGCGGGCCAAGAGTCTTGTTACCGTGTGCAGTTTATGCTCTTGCGAGCCAGGAGCGTTGTTGGTTTGTCAAGCGATCCGGGAGAGTCGTTCCTCGCAATCTTCATAGCAAGGAGCCTTGACTGAGTAGTTGAAGAAGTCTTCTGGGAAGAGGTCACGCATCAGGATGGGGATGCATGATCGTCGTGTCAAAGTTTCATTATCTCCAACACTTTCACATTGTTCTGAAGGTTGACAGGAGCTGCTTTGCCCCCTTTCCCATTGGTGAACTTGTGGAAGAGATGGTTGCTGCCTAGAAAGGCGGTCCTCACAATCTTTATAGCAAGGAGCCTTGATCGAGTAGTTGAATAATTTTTTGAGAAAGAAGAGATCGCGCATGGTCGATCTTTGTGTCGAAATTTCCTCATCTTCAACATTTTCACGTTGCTTTGGAGGTTGGCGAAAGCTGCTTTGCCCCCTTTTCGATTGGTGCACTTGTGGAGAAGACGTATGCTTCTCGTGCAGTTTCTTCGAAGTGACATGAGTCTATCCTTCAACTTCACTTAACTTGGAGTATGCCCCCAACGGTCGAGGTGAAGACTTTGAGTCGAAAGAGCCAAAAGTGACGTCTTCCTTAGAGATTTCATATTCTTTGTCTTTTTGGATTTGTTGGCGTGAAGATTGGCCGATGTGGATGATGGTGCGCCTTCTTACTTTCAGTGGTCCATTTGTGTTCAACCTTCAAAGTTGCTTGGCGCTTCATCCTTGAAGGAATCAAGCTTCGAATATCGCCTTTTTCTATTAGCCTGTCGAGCTTTTCTTCCTTTAACGTTGTCTCCCTATTTCTAAAAAACTTCCTGTTGTCTTCAAGTCTTTCCAAAGCTGACTGACGAGGAGGAGAGCTAGCCGTGTTGCCGTGTTGCATTGCTTCTTAGGTTTTGACAACCTTTCAAAATTAGAGCTTTGGGATGTTGGCATGTTAAGCCTCTTAAAAACGGAGGTTTGGTTTTGACCACCAATGCGATTAAGTGCTTACATTCTAGGTCTTGAACGGTTCATCCTATCGAAGACTAACGTCCGAGGGACGGCTTTAGGCTCCTCTTGATCTTGTTCAATGCTCACACTAATGTGTTAAGTGTTAGCATTTTTTGCTTTGCTTGAAATCTTCACGAGTGGATTTGGTATGAAGCCAAGTCCAGCTTTGTTGTTGTCAACTCCGTAACCATGCTTCTTTAACTTTTTTTTAGTCTCAGTGAGGTCACATTCTTTATCGTTGATGGTGTTTGAAACCTTCTTTCTAGGATTCGAAGAAGAAGCAAAGTCGTACCCAACTTTCTGAAGGAATTATTTTGAAAAACATGTTCATTTGAATAACATCTATAGCATGCAATTAACAAATTAAAGGCGGAATCATGCTTGTATGCATTCAAAAACAAAACATTACCCATGAAATTCAAAGCCTAGTAGATTGGTGAACCAATAATCAACTCAAAACAAAGTGAGTTGAAATTATTACCTTTGTAGATTCCTCTTTGCATAAGCAAAGGCTAATCACCCAAAGAGATAGGGCCTTCATTCCTTGCTTCTTAGATCCATGGATTTGGATGGAAAAATAGGTTTCTCCAAGTTCCCAAAATAGGGAACCTCTAAGTCTCTTCACCAAGGTTTGATTGTAGAAGAAATGAGTGACCTTGGAGTAGTAGGATTGCTAGATGTACCCTCCAAGGTATTGGCCTCTTTAGAGAGAAAATGGAGAGACAATTCTCACCAATTTTTTCCCCAAAATAAACCCTTAATTTTTCCTTAATGAATTTTGGCTATAAAGTCATTTATATAGTCACTTCATTAAGTAACCTAAACAACCAAAACCCTAATTCATCTAATATGGCCGGCCATTTAGGGAGTTTTGGGCTTTTGGGCCTTAATGAATCTTTATTCATTAAATTGTCATACAACTTAAGTTAATGGGCTTGACGTTCGAAGCCCATTGGGCCTTAAGGTCCAAAACTATCCCGAAGTCTTTAACGAACTTATTCGTTTGATTAATTAACATATTAATTAATCCTTGCCATAAATAAATGATTAAACCATTTAATCATTCTTACTCATTTCCGTTTAATCTCCAATCTCCACCTTTTATGGTGTGCGATCCATTAGGTTCCTTTTAGCGAGGCAGTGGGCGATTAAAACCATTTTACATCGATTGTGAATTGAAACAATTTTCAATTCTCCCTTTAGTGGTTATACACGTATAGGGCTTCCACAAACCATGGTTGACGCCTAGCAGCATGTCATGGTTACCCAAGCTAATCAGAAGAGGATAGAGAACCTATTCAGTTCGGGATTACAAATGCAATACGGTCTTTCTCTAATCTAATACTCTTGACCACATTGTTTGGTATGATAGTTTATTTGTTCATGTCTACTATCCAATGTGAATCGTTTGCTTATATGATTTCCTTGAATGTGATTTGGAACACATTCCACAATCTCATTCATACTCTGGCCAGAGATTCCAAATCATATCATAGAGTATTCTCCCTCAACTGTTTGAAGGTTAGAGATTCCTTGTTGCGCATTCACTTGTCTCCATAGCTAAGTGGCTTAACCCCAACGATGCTGTGACACCCCGAGGGGGTGAATTAGACATAATCAAAGATTAAGGACTTAACCACAAGACAACTGTGATGCCTCAGGTCAAAGGATTACTTTGCATTATCCCAACCATGAGTTCTCATGTGACATGGAATATAAGAACTCTTCGTTGATCACGTTCAGTGAACTCATTCTCTTATTGAGCACCTACGTACTTGTCTTGATGTCACACACACCAATGACTCGAGACTAGTCACTCTCCCTGAGAGAAGACACAGTACGTACTGATCTTAACGGACTGTCAATGCCCAATTGGTAATCCTATGATCAGGAACATTTAGGATGTGTCTACGAAAGAATGGTCTCATTAATCTAACTTCATTAGATTGCATTCTCCCAATCACATATTCCTTGGACTTTATCGTTTAAGCATATAACATTTATATGAGACGGCTCAAACAATAATCTTTGCCCTTTATATGTTAAACTAGATTAGTTTAACATTTGAAATGTCCGTAAAGTATCATCATATGATTGGTTTTAGGGCACATTTCCAACAATCTCCCACTTGCACTAGAGCCAATCAGCATTGGTCATCAGTGATGATACCTCTTCTGTAGTCATTTCATAAATGGCTGAAAAGTAGGCCTAGACAATGGATATCTATATGTTATCCATAGAAGCAACGTTGAGAATATCGACGTCACCATTATACATGATTCTCAATCATGTGGTTCAGTCTCTCATTTGTGTTCGGATCTTGATGAGCCCTTGATTCCCAGGCTTAAGCTATCGCCCCATTAGTGTCATACACTTTCTGGTTGGAACCGAATAGAGAGTTCATAAATGAACTTTCCCATCCAAACAACATTGTTGTAAACTTCTATATGGCAATATATCTTGCATTCATAATGGAACACACTAAAGTCATTACTTTAATGTTTCCATCCAAATATCTCTTTAGTCATAATAAAGAGATATCTGTTTATTTCTTCATTCGTAATGAAGAAACATCCAATGATGGATTAGATTCATAATCTAATACATTTACGCTTCCATTACGTTACTCTAATTCTTCCTCGATCTTTGAGGAATTTATCCTTTAGTATTTCTTAAATACTTAAGGACTCACTTGACAGTTGCCATGGTTCTGATCCTGGGCTTGTATTGATATCGTCTTGTACCGTTCTAGGTACAACTCATATCAATGTTTTTCATACAATATGAAATACATAAATCACCTTTCTGCTTACGCATAAAGGATTCTATTTACGCATTATTTCTTTGGGAGTCAACAACTTCTTAGTCTTACTAGAATTGTCCATTTGATTGAAGTTTATCATCATATGAGAAACTTCCCAGCATCTCTTGTCTATTATTAGGGATTGATACAATCCAATTATATACTAAAATCTATCAATATAGATTTCATTCCCATGTATATAGACTATATCTCCCATATACATTCTATCTTCATATAATGTATTAAAGTCATAACTTTAACGAAGAAGTATTATTTTCATTTCCAAAATAAATATATCATATATATTTAAATTTTTAGGAACATGATTAACTCCCACTAATCTTTTGTAAAACTAGTAAACAAAAGATTCATTTACATCTTTATGAGAAATCAAACGATTTGATCCTTTTTCTCATAAAATGCAAATAGCTCCCACTAACTTGCTAAGATCCATGATGGATGGATCTCTACAACTTACATGTCTTGTGATTCATAGTTTTAGACATATATTATCAAGACTATCTTAATAATGTCCAAACATTGAATCACCATTTAGTTGTAGCTAGCAATCTTCGAATTAATTGAAACTAAGACTATCTCAAAGATGGTTTCTTCAAAGTCAATCATTTTCTTTGATTGTAGTCACCTTAAGCTACCAATTAGCTATGAAGGTTTCATTATTTCGAGTCAAATGGTACTTTACCATTTCCTTGAGTATATATCGTATATGCACTCAGTGTAGTCATAAGGATTTTCATTCTTACTTCTTTCGAATTAAGAGGTGCAACTCTATGACATAGTCATAAAGTTCAAAACCATTCAACTGAGACGGTTTATAAATCCTTATCGACTACCTTGGAGCTTGAGGTATAGGAACTAGGTTGTTATATTTGTTGATTACTTTCTTGTCTCTCAAAGAACACATTCTTTGAGTTCTATCTCTCGTTCATTTGCTTTTAGGCAAATCACATTGTAGGATTACAATGAACTACCCAACAAAACAACATTTGTTAGTTGGTTATAGAAGCGATATCCAAAAGTTAATTTAAGGATATCCCACAAGATTGTTATCAAACAAATATTGCTTATTAGCACACAACCCCAAATCTTAACATGCTTAAGATTTGTCTTTCTTTTCAACTACATCTTATGGAGTTATGAAAATTTTGGAAGATCTTCTAATTGTCAATCATATTGTTTTAGAAGTATATATCCTATATATGGGTAATAGATAACATCTAACGAACTAAATCTTATTTTAGTTCGTTCTTCTCCTAATGGAGAAATACATTATCTTATGATGCTATTTTCCTTGATATCATTCAAGGAAACTCATCTAAAGTGTTACCTTTCCTTGGATCAAATCTAAAGAGGTAAATACTTTAGATATCTTACTCATCTATTTACATTTCTTGAATTCTTTGAAACTTTTTGCAAAGTATTCGGACTTGTGTTTATTCAAAATAAACTATAGTCCAACCGAGAGTGATCTTTGGTGAATGTCATATAACATGAGTAGTATTATGTTGTGGACAAGTGCCACTAACATCTAAGTGAATTAACCTCAACAACTTTTGTGATTCTTTCTTCTTTCCAAAAGAATAAAGATTCGAACATTTCGCCCCTATACAATTTTAACAAGAAGGTATTGGATCCGGATCTAACGATCCAAAGCATCCTTGTTTCACCAACTCGTAACTTATGTTTTAGAGGTATCACAATTTAGTTGGGATTAGTCACTACCTTGCAACCTTTTGGGTTTTAAGCATCATTATATTCTAAACAGTTAACACTACCATATCATCTCTACTATAGAGACAATCAATTAGATTACTATAATCCAATTTCTTTGGTAGTTCATATGAGGAAGTAAGTACTATCTGCTTTCGCAGAGATCTATATCTTATTCACGTTCCGTATGTGAAGCACCTTTTCTTCTCTCATATATCTTCTACTTCTTATTAGTCACACTTTTACAACGATTTGTAAAACATAGTTACTAATACGGAATCATACATTCAAGTAGAAGAACCAACTGTTTTGAACTATTCAAGAACAATTTACAACACCTTCGAAAGGTGTGTTCTTTGACACATGCAAGACATTTCTTGCAAATACCCCTTCCAATGTCCATCCTTTCATAAAGAAAGTTTGTTCCCTTGGAGTTATTTATCTTCTTTATTTGACTTTCACCTTTGACTACATTAGTCATGGTCCCTAAACTCCCACTATCTCTCTTGAAACCTTTTTCAATTGTGTTATACACATCAAACAATTTGGAGAGTATGTGGTTATTGTTCACTACATAGTTTACCATAAACTTAGTGAACCATTAGGATAGGGAAACAAAGGTGAAGTCCTTGCCTAGTTTCCGTCTCGTTAAGTGATTTAATCACTTCAACACTCAATAATTCAAAATCATCATAAGTCCATGTTAATGGACTATTTTTGTCAATCAACCATTATGTTCTAAACATAATTACAAACTTTCAAGAGTTGTTCATGGCAACTCTCATTTCTTCATACAACATTTGGAAGTGAAGAATCATGGCACATTAAGTGTCCAAGCCTTTGTGCTTTCTTCTCAAGTTCCTTGTTCATGTAACAAAGAAACAAGCACTAAGTGTTTGCATTGATTAAGGGTTGTTCAAAGCAACTCTTATTTCTTCATACAACAATTTGTAATTGAAGAATTATGACATTAAAAGTGTTGTCCTCTTTATGATAGACCTATTCTAACATATTCTTCTAATGATACATTATCAATAGGAAGATTGTGAGGATGAGACTACTTAGGTACATTTACAAGCCATTAAAGACAATCTATGGTTTTGTAGTACCAAGTCCGTAAACTAAACGTTCGGCTTTTATTTGTCAAGTGTTGGATAACGTTTGCAAATATATTGGTAAACAAATACATAACGAATATAAATTGATTGATTTTAAGCCATTTGATTCGGGTCTTTAAATCAAATAGCATCACCCACTATTTTTGGCAAATTCCATATCCCTCATTGGAATTCGAGAGTTTTGGATGAAACTCTTAGTAGGTTATGGGAGGCTCACTATTACCAAGCCCACCTCAGAATTATATCATGTTGGCTAGCGTTAATGATAATGAGAGAGTACGCTTACTCATTTGCAACTAATGCAAGTACCCATCTTATTTGGCCTCTAGAGAATGATTGCCTCAGAATTATATCATGTTGGCTCCATTGCACTTAGTTAAGTCATTCCCACCATGCTTAGTTCATGTAGGGGTTCAAGCATAGCCTCAGAATTATATCATGTTGGCTAAACTCGTTGCCTACACTCACCTCATCATATGCGTATAGACTCCTCCTGAGTATAAGCATGCACTTTGTACTTCCCCATTATAGGGTGAAGGCGGTGTACAAGTCATAAACGATTGGAGCCTACCACGGTGGAAGGCCACGAAAGAGTGTTCAAAGCACTCTCACGCTTTCAACTTAATATTGGGTTGGTTGAGGGTTTTAGGTCTCATCATATATCAATATACATTTTAATCTCTATTAAAACAATTTTGGTCCTATTACAACTATTGGTCCATATGATTGTTTTAGTTGTACATAATACTCCCACTATGCTTTTAAAACGGTTTTTAAAGCAAGAGTATATGTTACTACTAACATAAGGTTTGCATTCATTTAATGGACTATATAGTTGCCTTAGGGCCTTAGGATGACTATGAACTTTTGTTTAGATTCAACACGAGCCTTGTGTTGAATCTCGGTCTAGGGATGGAGATTGATTTTAGTTACGCGTTTAATCACATTAAGGCGTGTTGTCTTAGGGGCGTTGGACCCAATTACTTCATTTTCATGCATATCATATAAAGCAAGAAAGAAATACTTTAAAGTAAAGGATGAGCTTATGCTCATTACAACATTTGCATAAAACAAATTACCTTAAAGTAAAGAAGGACTTATGCCCTTTTACAACATTTGATCAAATCAAATTACAACCAAAATCTAATCTACACATTCCCATGGTTCAAACAAATTTGAAACGCCTTTCACATAGCTCAATTATATTAGGCTTAGGTTCATAATCATCCTTTAATTAATTAACGCTTTAACTAATTAATTGAATGCAACATTTTCATTTGGTTTTTGTATCCATAAAATTGATTTAAGTGGAGCTAAACAAAATGAAAATCCAATTCTCATTTAAAGAGACAAAACAATTTTGTTCTCATCCTATTTGGGCCATCATGCAATAACCACAACTGTTTGGGCCATATTGCGAAAACATAAACTTTTGGGGTCACTTTGTAAAAACACAAAAGTCACTACTTCATGTAAATACAACTAGAACCCAAAATTTAAATAAATTCAAAAACTTCATTAAAGGAGCAAAACAATTTGTCCTTTAGCGTTTTTAGGCCTTAACGTCAAAACGTAAACTTTCGGGTCAAAGTACAAATACACAAAAGTATCAAAACTTTATGTAATTGCATAAAAGCCCCAAAATTACCCTATTTTATTAGGGTGGCCGGTTTTTAGGGATAAAATGGAGTGGTGGGTGTTTTGATTTATTAGTTTTGTCAAAAACAATCAAGTAGTGCTTTCACCTTTCATAAAAATAATATATGTTTTGATGATTGATGTTTCCATCATCATTTATACAAATATTTAACACTTTAAATACTTTCATAAAATTAATATATGTTTTGATGATTGATGTTTCCATCATCATTTATACAAATATTTAACACTTTAAATACATGATAAATCATTTGAAAAACATATATCATAAACTTTATGAAATAAATCAAAACTTTGAATCAAAACACAAACCTTTGTGTTCTTGGCAAGAACATCAAGAACATATGAAGAACATCCATGAAAACCCATAAGAGCTCCATGAATGTTTTCATACAATAAAACTCAAATTTTTATCATTCAAAATGAGGCTAACATCCTAGGGTACTTAGGGGTTCCAAAAGTCACCTTAAAACCATTTTAACAAGACAAACATGAACCCAAAAAATCACCCTTTGGATTTGGCCGAAAATCCCTAAAATCATGGCACCAAATTTTAGCTCCAATATTCATCCTCATATGAACTACATCTACAACATTTGAGATGGCAAATTTTCAAACAAAATTTACATTCAAAGAAGCAAGAATAAAGCTTGTAACAATTACAACTTTTAAATCATAAACTTATGAACTACAAAACCCAAAAGGATTCACCAACTACTAGACCTAGGCTCTGATACCACTTGAAGGAATTATTTTGAAAAACATGTTCATTTGAATAACATCTATAGCATGCAATTAACAAATTAAAGGCGGAATCATGCTTGTATGCATTCAAAAACAAAACATTACCCATGAAATTCAAAGCCTAGTAGATTGGTGAACCAATAATCAACTCAAAACAAAGTGAGTTGAAATTATTACCTTTGTAGATTCCTCTTTGCATAAGCAAAGGCTAATCACCCAAAGAGATAGGGCCTTCATTCCTTGCTTCTTAGATCCATGGATTTGGATGGAAAAATAGGTTTCTCCAAGTTCCCAAAATAGGGAACCTCTAAGTCTCTTCACCAAGGTTTGATTGTAGAAGAAATGAGTGACCTTGGAGTAGTAGGATTGCTAGATGTACCCTCCAAGGTGTTGGCCTCTTTAGAGAGAAAATGGAGAGACAATTCTCACCAATTTTTTCCCCAAAATAAACCCTTAATTTTTCCTTAATGAATTTTGGCTATAAAGTCATTTATATAGTCACTTCATTAAGTAACCTAAACAACCAAAACCCTAATTCATCTAATATGGCCGGCCATTTAGGGAGTTTTGGGCTTTTGGGCCTTAATGAATCTTTATTCATTAAATTGTCATACAACTTAAGTTAATGGGCTTGACGTTCGAAGCCCATTGGGCCTTAAGGTCCAAAACTATCCCGAAGTCTTTAACGAACTTATTCGTTTGATTAATTAACATATTAATTAATCCTTGCCATAAATAAATGATTAAACCATTTAATCATTCTTACTCATTTCCGTTTAATCTCCAATCTCCACCTTTTATGGTGTGCGATCCATTAGGTTCCTTTTAGCGAGGCAGTGGGCGATTAAAACCATTTTACATCGATTGTGAATTGAAACAATTTTCAATTCTCCCTTTAGTGGTTATATACGTATAGGGCTTCCACAAACCATGGTTGACGCCTAGCAGCATGTCATGGTTACCCAAGCTAATCAGAAGAGGATAGAGAACCTATTCAGTTCGGGATTACAAATGCAATACGGTCTTTCTCTAATCTAATACTCTTGACCACATTGTTTGGTATGATAGTTTATTTGTTCATGTCTACTATCCAATGTGAATCGTTTGCTTATATGATTTCCTTGAATGTGATTTGGAACACATTCCACAATCTCATTCATACTCTGGCCAGAGATTCCAAATCATATCATAGAGTATTCTCCCTCAACTGTTTGAAGGTTAGAGATCCCTTGTTGCGCATTCACTTGTCTCCATAGCTAAGTGGCTTAACCCCAACGATGCTGTGACACCCCGAGGGGGTGAATTAGACATAATCAAAGATTAAGGACTTAACCACAAGACAACTGTGATGCCTCAGGTCAAAGGACTACTTTGCATTATCCCAACCATGAGTTCTCATGTGACATGGAATATAAGAACTCTTCGTTGATCACGTTCAGTGAACTCATTCTCTTATTGAGCACCTACGTACTTGTCTTGATGTCACACACACCAATGACTCGAGACTAGTCACTCTCCCTGAGAGAAGACACAGTACGTACTGATCTTAACAGACTGTCAATGCCCAATTGGTAATCCTATGATCAGGAACATTTAGGATGTGTCTACGAAAGAATGGTCTCATTAATCTAACTTCATTAGATTGCATTCTCCCAATCACATATTCCTTGGACTTTATCGTTTAAGCATATAACATTTATATGAGACGGCTCAAACAATAATCTTTGCCCTTTATATGTTAAACTAGATTAGTTTAACATTTGAAATGTCCGTAAAGTATCATCATATGATTGGTTTTAGGGCACATTTCCAACACTTTCAACATGAGTTTGTAAGCGTTTGGATCAAAACCTTCTTCGGTCCTCTTGGTTGGGAGAAAGCTTGGTTCCACCCCCTTTGGTAGAGCTTTAATGAAGCCTTGTGGTAGTCTTGTAACCTTAGCGTCGCCTATCTGTGTCAGAGGTAAAACTGCATTCGTCTTGAGCAACTTTACATTATCCCTATGCTGTTATGCATCAGCTTTGCTTGCTCTAGTTTTGAACGGAGATTGACCATTCTTCCTTCTCGACATCGGGATGTATCAGAAGACGAGTGTGTTTGGTCCATTTGAGGGCGTCCTACTCCATTTGGTTGTTGCAGGTTTAGCAAGTTCATCATTATTCTTGTTTGAAGACAGCATAGCTTCTCCTTCTTGCTTATTGGGCATGGCTTGCCACTCCTGCTTTTTAGGTGTTGCTTTGCCCATGGATTTGATCTCTTTTGGAAGAGCTTCGGGCACCATGTCTTCATCCATGTAGAACTTGACGTCTGCGAAATGTCATTCGGCTTCGGTGAATAGTTTGGTGTCGCCATAGATCACCTTCACTCATTCTCGGTAGAATTTTAAGCATTGGTGAAGGGTGGATGGCACTACTTCATTCTCGTGGATCCAATGCCTTCCTAGGAGAAAGCTAGGAGGTTCTTGCATCAATCACGTGGGATATTGTGCTTGATTTGAGTTCACCAATGGTCATTTCCACTTGGATCATGCCTATCGCCCTTTGTCCTCCTTGGTTAAAACCCTGGATTAACAGACGGCTTAGGGATAGTTCATCCACCTTGATGCCAATTGTGGTCATTGTTGACTTTAGCATGATGTTTATGGCCGATCCACCATTCACAAGCATGCGGTTGACTTTGTGCTCCCTTATGTACCCAGAGATGAAGAGAAGACGGTTGTAAGGCTTTGATCCCAGCAGTAAGTCTTCATCAGTGAAGTTGATTGCGTCCTGGGCAGCACAACAAGTGGCATACTCATGTGGTTGAAGTTTCAAGCCTTCGTCCTTGCTTTCTTGAGCTTCGTGGTCATTGGGACTCGCCAAGACCGCTGCTAGTGCTCTTCGCATCTTCTTTGGCAATCATGGTGCTTCCTCAATGCTAAAGTGTATTGGAAGGCCTTCTTTGGGTGTGAGGGCAATTTCTCCCTCGATGGCGATGGCTTTGCCTTTTGAAGGTTCTTCCATTTCTACTTCGACCATGTGACATGCAGCGATATTGCATTGTTAGAAGAAGTTCTTCGGGAGTATTCGTGCAAAGAGACAGGAATGCGTGGCTCTTGCTCCATAGGTTCCCCATCATACGTTGTCTTAGCAGCTTTTACGTTTCTTTTGGGCTTCCTACTGTTGCGGCGACGGTGCTTTCTTACTTGTTCAACCTTTGGTCTTGTGGCTTGTGGTTTTGGTTTCCTTGTTTTTTTGTAGGTCACCAATGTCCATCCTTCTTTATCATTGGTATGTGCATCTTGGTCTCTTGCCCCCGATGATGGTTGTGCTGAAGGTGCCGTGCAGCTTGAGCATTGGCGGGAATGGTCAAGTGTCGCTTGGAGAGGTACGGGATCGAAGGATCCAAAAGTGATTGTAGTAGTATGTGTTGTTGCCGTGTCTTCAAGGTCGAGCTCAATTTTCCCTTGTTGCGCTAGCTTCATGATAAGTTCTTTGAGGACGAAGCACTTACCAACATGATGGCTCACGATTCAATGGTACTTGCAGTATTTAGGATCGTTTACGCGATTCATCTCTTCAAGCGGCTTGCATTCGGGTAGCTTGATTACCTTCTTTTCCAGCAAGTCGTCTAACATTGCATCCATGTCTGAGTCAGGAAAAGGGTACACCTTCTGCTCCAATTCCCTCAAGGTGCTTTTGTACCTATCTTGGCTGCGAATAGGCTCACCTCTCTTTATCTCCTTTGCTTTGATTTTGGAGGAGATCTTGATAGGCGCAGAGGAGGTCTTGATGGGCGCAGTGTTGACGGTGAACGCTTCCTTGGGGGGCTTCTTCCCAGTTTTGTCTACATTTGGGGAGAACACCTTATCCTTCTTGAAGTCGATGATCGGCTCTTTCTTCCTATGATTGGCAATGCTTAGCTCCATGTCGTGGGAATGAGTTGCCAGCTCTTCGAACGCTCTTGGTTTTATGCCTTGAAGGATGTAATGTAACCCTAAGTGCATGCCTTGAACGCACATCTCAATGGCGGAGGTTTCAGAAAGCCGATCTTTGCAATCCAGACTTAACGAACGCCATATGTTGATGTAGTCGACGACAGGTTCATCCTTCCACTATTTTGTACTGGTCAGCTCCAGCATGCTTATAGTGCGGTGAGTGTTGTAGAAGCGGTTGAGGAACTCTCTCTCTTGCTGATCCTAACTGTTGACAAATTCGGGCTCAAGGTCGGTATACCAGTCAAAGGCGTTGCCTTTCAACGAGCACATGAATTGCTTGACGAGGTAGTCTCCCTCTGTTCCAGCATTGTTGCAGGTTTCAATGAAATGGGCGACATGTTGCTTCGGGTTTCTCTTTCCATCGAACTGCATGAACTTTGGTGGCTGATAACCCCTCGACATCTTTAAAGCGTCAATCCTCTCGAAGTAGGGCTTCGAGTACAGCACAGTGTCATGTGAGCTTCATTCATACTGTGTCTTGATGGTGCTGGCGATCATCTCCTGCAGCTGCTGGATAGAGAGAGATCTCATGAATCACCCTGATTGGCCTAGCTTTAGCTTCTCTTTAACTTTCTCCGCAGGAGGTTCCTCATCCTCGTCGTTTTCCTTCTTTACTGGATTATCCCCTTGCTCGACTTTCACGTCGGGCTTCACATCCAATTAGTTGACAAGTGCGGCGATTTGCAGGTCTTTCTCCTCCACAGTCATTGTGAGTTTTACGATCGCTTCATTCATATGAGCCAGTTGCTCATCAATTGATGTCGCTCCAGTAGTCATGACTTGCATGGCTGAGCTGTCGCTTGAGTCAGCATCGAAAAGCATGGAACCAGAGCACTTCCTAGGGCTTTTCTCCCTTGCCGCCCTTAGCGAGGCCAGGGTGATCACAAGTTCGTGCCTCAGGTGCTCTTGTTCTTTCAACGGAGTTGATGCAGCGGTAGAAGAGGCGGCATAAAGAGCTCTTACCTTGCTTCGATTTGTGACGCCCGAAGTGACACCGCCTGCGGTGATGACGCTCTTTGTTCCTTGCATTGGCTGCAAGAACAACTTGAGCCTTCTTTGATGCCATTTGTGCTTTTTACGGATTCAAATATAGAGATGAGAGGTAGAGAATGTCCCACTGGGCGTGCCAAATTTGTAAACACGGGAATTTCCTGCGATGAATAAGACAAGAACACGTGTACAAAATAATATTTGTATTAATGATTTAAGGGTTACAATCTCTTCTACAAATTTAGCCTCTGATTCTATCTTTGTAATGGGTAGATTTGATGTTGTTGATCCAAAGGGCCATCAAGGCTTGATCTTTAGGATGAACAGATGATGAATGATGAACACTTTCTTCAAGGGCCGTCGGGGCTTGATCTTGAATTAGTGGAAGTTTCTTCAAGGGCCGTTGGGGCTTGATCTTGAAGGAGGATTTTGACGAAGAATGAAGAGAGCTTTCTTGATTCTTCAGGATTTGCTTGAGAGCTTTAGAGCTTCGAGGCTTCAAGGCTTTGGGGTGATGTGAATTCTCTTCCAATTTGGGAGTAGAGAGAATGTATGTAAAATCCTCCATTGATCCTTTGATGGGGAGGCCTATTTATAGGCTTTGAGAATGGATTACCACCATCCTTTTGTTTTGGTGGATGTTGTAGGTGGATTGGGTAGATTGTTGTATGTGAATTGAGTGGATATTGTAGGTGAGATGAGTGTATGATGTATGTGAAATGAATGTATGATGTAGGTGAAATGAATGGATGATGAAATTTTAATATAATTGTCAATATTTATTTCATCGAAATTTCAATGTCTACACTAATCTCAAAACTCTTGGCTGTTTGGCTGTTTTCTTTCTCTCTTTAAAAAATCAGCCTTGCCGCACCTATTTATAAACATAGGGTTGGCTTACATGTCCCAAGGCTGATTGAATTCCTATTTCTAAGTGGATTAGGAAATTACACTTATCCAATTCCAAATAGACTTCTAGAAATCCAAACCTAAATTGAATAAGGAAACTGAAATTTTTTCCTAATCAATCGGTATACCTCTAGGTTTCCTAAAACAATCCTAAACCAACTAAGACATATTTGACGAGCCAAAATTCTAACAATCTCCACCTTGGTGAGTCAAACCAAGTCTTGATCGTTGCACCCCAGAGTATCTTTGAACCTTCTTGAAGCAGCTCTGGAAATCGTCAAGAGTCTTCACCTTAGCAATCTTCTTCTTGTGTCATTGCACCTCAAATGAGGATCCATTTTAACCAAACAACGAGATTGATCGAGTTCAAGCAATGCTTGAACTTCTTGGCCGACACTATCTTTGTAAGGAAATCTGCAGCATTGTCATCTGTATGAATCTTTTCAATACAAATTTCCTTAGACTCTAGCCAATCTCTGATTATGTGATACCTCGCTTCAATGTGCTTTGATCTTCCAGAAAAAAACCTGATTCTTTGCCAAGTGAATGGCACTTTGACTATCACACTTCAGCTTCACACAATCTTGAGTGATTCCCATTTGACTTACCAAGCCACTACGCCAAATCGCTTCCTTTCTAGCTTCAGCCAATGCTGCATAATCTGCATCCACATATCCTAACACTCCTGCATTTGGTTTTTTCTTCTCAAACATAATCCTTTGTCACCAAGAACCCTTCAAATAATGCAAAATCCACTTGACTGCATCCCATTATTGCTTTCCTAGATTTGCCATGTATCTAGAAATGACACTGATTGCTTGAGCTATGTCGAGACGTGTGCATACCATTGCATACATGAGGCAGCCCACTGCATTAGCATAAGGCACATTCTTCATTACTTGTTGTTTTTCCTCGAACGTAGGACACTGTTGCCCATTTAGCCTGAAGTGAGCCGCCAAAGGAGTCGAAACAACCTTTGCTTCTTGCATTTTGAACTTCTTAAGAACCTTCTGAATATACTTGGCTTGTGATATCCAGATCCTTCCAGTGGTCATATCTCTCTAAATTTCCATGCCAAGGATCTTTTGTGCAGCACCTAGATCCTTCATATCAAACTCCTCGCTTAACATGTTTTTCAAGTCTTGAATTCTAGACTTATCTTGACAAGAAATTAGCATGTCATCCACATATAGCAATAGCAATATGATCATCCCATCTTAGAACACATGATAATACACGTAACAATCAAATAAACATCTTCTATATTTGATTTTCAGCATGGAGTGCCTTCAATCTATCATGTTTCTTGCTCCACCTGATTCCTAACTGGTGAACGATGCTGATGCTCTTCTTCTTCCTCAAAACCATCAGATTCTGCCTCTTGCTCAATTTGCTCCACCTGAGCTTCTTCTTCATTTGAACTGATTAATGGAATCTTTGCTGCTTCAATTTCAACATCGTCCGTCTTCTCTCTACTGCTTTCGACTTTATTAAGAGGCATGGTTGTCTCATCAAAGACAACATCTCGACTGACAACCTTTTTCCTGTTGTTGAAATCCCAAATCTTGAAACCCTCCACTTCTTTCTCAAAACCTAAGAATATGCAATGTGTAGACTTTGGTTTGAGGTTGGACCTTTCATCACTTGGAATATGTGCATAAGCACTACAGCCGAACACCCTGAGCTTGGAATAGTCCACTGACTTCTCAGACCATACCTCTTCTACACTCTTAAAACCGAGAACTATAAATGGTGACCTGTTAATCAAATAACTCACATGATTAACAACCTTTGCCGAAAAACTATCAGGCAATCCTGCATGAAATCGCATGCTCCTCTCTCTCTCTCTCTCTCCATGAGAGTTCGATTCATCCTCTCAGCAGCTCCATTTTGTTGGGGATTCTTCTTTACTGTGAAGTGCCTTATGATGCCTTTCTGCTTGCAATAATCGGTAAACTCATTACTTGTATATTCACCTCCATTATCACTTTTCAGGTACTTGATCTTTCTTCCAGTTTGATTCTCGGTTTCTAATTTCCATTCCTTGAACTTTACAAAAACCTCAGATTTCTACTTCATGAAATTAACCCAAACCTTCCTAGAAAAATCATCCATGAAAGTAACAAAATACCTGGCTCCACCATTTGATTTAGTTGGTGCAAGGCCCTAAACATCTGAGTGAATATAGCTGAGTTGCTCCTTGCTTTGATTATCTGCACTGCTAGTTACAAATGATACTTTTCTTTGCTTTTCGAGAACACAGTATTCACAAAAGTCCAGATTGCAATATGACACGCCTTCTAATAGGCCTTGCTCGTGTAATTCTTGCAACCCTTTCTGGCTTATGTGCCCGAGCCTATGATGCCAGAGTTCAGTCTTGTCTTCTATAGTCTGATTTACAGAAACAGCTGCTCCCCCCCAACTATAGTGGTCCCAATTGACTTATACAACTTATTGGGTTGTAGGTCACCCCGCATTACCACTAGCAATCATTTGGTTACCTTATGTCTTCATTTTTTAGACTTGTACTCATAACCGGCCTCATCTAAAGTACCCAAGGAAATCAAATTCTTTCTTAGTCTATGGACATACCTGACGTTCCCCAAAGCTTGTATCATCCCATCGAACATTCTGATTCAAATAGTGTCGATTCCTCTTACAGGACATGAAGAATCATCTCCTATTAAGACTTCCCCGCTGCTGACTTCTTTGTAAGTATCAAACCATTCTCTTACTGCATATATATGAAAAGTGCATCCGGTATCCAAATCCAATTGGTAAAAGCCTTGGAACACGATGTTACTTAAAGAAGCTCCTCGTCACTCTCATGCTCGGTGACTGCACTAGCTGAACCTGAGCTTCCTTCCATCTTGGCTTTCTTCTCTTTCCAAATCTTGCAATTCCTCTTCCAATGATCGGCTGAACCACATTCAAAGCAACCTTCCTTGTTTTCCTTTTTCTTCTTGGATTTTGACCTACCTCTGTTGCCGGTTTTCTCTTCATTTGTCTTTTCCCACCCCCTCTCCTTGCCTTTGACATAAAGGCCTTGAGAGCTTTCAGTTATATCATCCAGTTTAGCATATGACTGAAGAGCTTGAATTACATCTTCAAGCTTCAGGGACTCTTTTCCAAACATTAGACTTGTTCGAAAGTGCTTCAAAGACAAAGGTAGAGACCTCAGCAAGATGATAGCCATGTCATCATCTTTGTAGGTTTCTTCGACCTTCTGAAGATTAGCTATGCAATTCTGGAACCTGCATACGTGATCTTCAATATCACCTCCTTCTTCTAGTTGAAGCTCGAATAGTTCATCCTTTAGAAAAAAAAAAAGTTTATTGGACACGGTTTTGCCCATATAAACATTCTCTAACTTTTCCCATGCTTCTTGGCAGTCATCTTTTCAGTGATGTGTGACCGAACTGATCTTGTGAGATGGATCTCAATGGAACTCTTGGTCTTCTTAAGAACCTTAGTCCATGCTGCCTCTCTCATGTTTTTCAGCTTCTCACCATCGAATGCATCATCCAAATCCTGCCGTATCAGTACGTTCTTCATCATTCTTTGCCAGTTCGTGAAGTTATCCTTGCCGTCAAAGGGCTTTAACGTAGGTCCTTGATCCGCATTCATCTTCCTTTTTGACTTCGTAGAACACCTTGATCCTAGCTCTTATACCTATTGTTGAAAAAATCCGTACACTAGACCTTGTTCTTTAATGTAACCAACGGCAATAGACTAAACTAGCAAATATTAGAAAACTAAACACACAGGAATTATACTGGTTTTGCGAAACTTTTGCCTACGTCCAGTTGTGATTTCTCTAGGTGAGATCACCGCTCCTTTGATTAATAATAGAACTTTTGCAAACCCTAGAACTAATTGTTGGAAATGTGCCCTAAAACCAATCATATAATGATACTTTACGGACATTTCACATGTTAAACTAATATAGTTTAATTTAAAGGGCAAAGATTATTGTTTGAAGCCATCTCCTATAAATGTTGTACGCTTAAACGATAAGTCCAAGGAATATATAATTGGGAGAATGCGATTTAAAGAAGTTAGATTCATGAGACCATTCTCTTCCGTATACATATCCTAAACGTTCCTGATCATAGGATTGCCAATTGGGCATTGACAGTCCATTAAGATCAGTACGTATTATGTCTTCTCTTAGGGAAAGTGACTGGTCTCGAGTCATTGGTGTGACTAATACCAAGACAAGCATGTAGGTGCTCAATAGAGAATGAGTCTACTGAACACGATCAACAAGGAGTTCTTATACTCATGTCACATGAGAACTCATGGTTGGGATAATGCAAAGTAGTCCTTTGACCTGAGGCATCATAGTTGTCTTGTGGTTAGGTCCTTGATCTTTGACTATGTGATGCGAAATATATAAGCACACAAATTAAACCCTTTTTTATCAATTGTAGCAAAGTATGTAAATAGGGATCGTTCTAGGCCGGGGATTAGGAGGGATTGCCAAATCACTTGAAATTGACTCAAAACGTAAAAACAAAGTTTAAAAACACTAAACTAGACTCAAAGAATGCAAAACTAAACTATAAAACATCAAATAAACACTCAAAACTGCCTTAAAAACACTTTCTGGGCAGTTTTGAACACCTAACACTAAATTGGCCGAAATTGGGTTATGACTTGACTCAAGACACTTAAAAACACAAACTAAATTGATTTCTAACTAATCTAACACTTCAAAATAAATGGGGATTGAGTTTTGACGAAAATTGAAAACAAAAACAAACTTTGTAAATTGAACAGATTCTAAAACGAATTTGATAAAAGTGAATGGATGGAAAGCTAGCTAAGGGGTCTTCTCCACACATGTCACACTTGCATAGAAAACGATTTCCAATTGCTTCTCAATAAACCATGAATTCCCAACGCCCCAAATTAACCGTGAATTGCACTAATTAACCCTCAGATTTTCCTAAAGTTATCGAATTGGATGAATTGCATACGACAACCCAAAGCATTCCTCACAAGTTCCCTGCATGAATTGCATAACAAAGATACAAGCAAAGATCATTAAGTTCTATGAAAATCATAAGCATTGGCGAGGCACTCGTTACTATGAATTGCATGAAACTTCTGCCTAGAATTTACTTAACACGATTGTGATCAACAACCTTTACTACTTTTGAATATAAGTTCATAACGATTAGGTGAAATTCCCTTATATCCTAGCATCAAACTTATGCATGAAAATTAAGCATGCACTCTCAACCAACACACACAAATCAGTTTTAATTCATGTAGATAAGTAAATTGAATTCACAACTTATGAAACGCAATTGAAAGTAATCAAATCATATAGCAAGCATAAACATGGTTTCGAATCCCCCCCTAGCCAAGGGGGGGTTTAGTTCCTCATACGTACAAAACAAAGAGTATAGAATTTAAACATTGAAATCAAAAGAAAGAAAACACCTAAACGCTCCAACGATCCTAACTTGAATGGCATGCACGTCCAAGGCTTCTCCTCCTTCCTCTTTGCTGCAGCACAAGGTTTTGGGGACAGGTTTGGATGGTATTTGTATGGAGGAATGGATGGGAGATGGTATGGTGGTGTTTAGGATGGATGGGGGGTGTGGCAAAAGAGAGAAAAATGGCTGAAAATGTGTTTGTGACGTAGTGTATGAATGTGTAGATGGGTTTGGCTAAAAGAATGGATGGAGAATGGGTGGTGTGGCTGATTGTGTTTTTGATGTAGTGTAACGTGTAGTGTTCTTCCCTTCACTCCCTATTTATAGAAGCTCCAAAGCAAAGAATCACTCAAGTGGCTTCAATAAACAATACAAACAAAGACCAAAATGATGCAAAAACAGCTAGTTTACATGCTCTTTTATCATTGTGTCTTGCCTTTAACAAAAGGCAATCATTCCTCTTTTGCTAATTCAACTCCTTTGTAACTGTCCATGTGCCTTCATTCTTCAATTTCTGATGCATTTGCCTTGTATTCCATCCCTTTTCCACATGTACTAGCTGTTAGACAACTTTCACACACATGTTTTGCATCATTTCATCTTGCAAACATCAACTTTCGGCCACTTTACACCTCTACACACATGCTATGCATCATTTTAGCTTGCAATTATGTTTGTAGTTGCTGAAAATGTGAATACATCTTGTAAAGCAATCCAACAAATGGCATCTTTCACTTCTTTTCCTTTCAAATTGTTCCTTAAGTGTATGTATCTGCACACTTCCACACTTCAACTTCATTATTCAGATTTTTGCATGTGTTGAAACCCTTTTTAAAACACCAAAAACGTCCATCCCACTTGCTCCATATGCATGCAATCCATTTTGTCCCAAAATTGCTCCAAATTGCACCAAAATGCACTTTCTTTCCAACTTTGTTATTAGGACCTACAAACACACGAAAATAGCTTAAAACACTCTTATAAGCAATAACTAACTAAGTAAATGCAAGAAAACATGTTAACTAAGTCGCATAAATATGCTCCTATCAAATTCCCCCACACTTAGCGTTTGCTAGTCCTCAAACAAAACGAAACAAACAAACAAAACAAAGTAAACAAAACACATTCTAATCCTTCCAACATTTGCCTCAGGGATTTCCAATGCACATGACATGTTAAAAATCATTATTCCCACAGATTTTAGTTATCTTCACACTTGAGCACATAGATAATCACAGTCACCACTTACTAGTTCACATTTAACCAATTAAAATGATGTTTTGAATGTAGTAACATGTCTTAGAGAATTTGCTCAATTCCTTACAAGATACTCTCTATTTTCACACATTTTCTGACTACACACCCTACACTAGTTATATGTGAGAAGATTGATGTAAACATGAAAACGAACACTCACATGAATGGAATGCTACTACTTAGATGCGAGAACCAGTGACACCATATGCTCATACCAAATCCAAACTCCACAAATTGAAACACATAACACTCAAGATAGAAGTCAAGGGTTGTAACGGGGCTTGGGGTAATGGTTAACAAAGGAAAGATAGGGATAACAAACGTTCTTAAAGCAATAGCAAGCAAAGTAATGAAATCGAAACTTAGAATTCACTTTAGAATGCAGAAATCAACTTTTAACACAAATGGAAGATTTAAGCAACACTTAGGGCCGAATTCAATGTTTTGGACCCTTTCTTCAACAAACAACACTTTCGAACTCTTTTTCATACATTTTCACAACTTTTCTTTTTTTTTTTTTCGACCCGTGCCTTATTAAGGACTTTGGCACACACACACACAAGAATTACTTCCCCCACACTTGTTTTCTGCAATACATTAATCAAAAGGAATTCATTTTGAGTCATACTTTACTATGCTTCAAGAACAAGGGTATGGATGGTCCTAATCTAGGCTAGGTGAGGATAGTGTGGGTTAACAAAGAACGTAGGCTAAACAAGGCTCAACGGGGTTAAACTTAAACATATAATGAATGGGATAGGCTTTTTGGCTCTTGGATCACTAAACAACTTCATCTTGAATATGTGTTATGCAAATCAATAACATGCTTTGAATGAAATAGGCATGAGTTCTAGCATTTGGAACTAAATGATGAAACGCCTTCTAAGTAGCAACCAAGCAAAGAATAATGAGATCATGCAACGACTTTAGAAAACAATGATGCACAGTTTATTAACTCTCCAAATAAACGTTTAGGCTCAAGTTTCACAAGGTTGTAGCGAACATTTGAGTTCCTTCTTTCAAGCATGTTACAAAACTGATTTTTCCTTTATGATTGCATGTGAATTCATAAATTATAACCACAACCAAGCATACACCAAAGAGTAAATCAAATTTTCATCCATGTTTATAACTCTCTTTAACAGTCATGTAATTAAAAACCAAATCCTCATCATTGTGTTGGAAGGTACCCTAAGACACAAATAAACACACAAAAACAAATCTTTTTGGGGTTTTTTTCTTTTTTCTTTTTTTTTTTTCAAAACAATTTTTCAAATTTTTATGAGATTTTCGGATTTTTATGTCAAAACACACTAAAACACTCCAAAACAGCTTAAAAACACTTAAAAACAGTAAGGAACAACACTAGAAGTAATGGGTGATAAACTCCTACGAATTTTATGCAAAACAACTTGGTTACCCCCCCATACTTAAATCAAACATTGTCCTCAATGTTTTAAGCATAAACTCACACAAAAACAAGCAAACAAACAATAAACGAATAAACATGACAAATATGGCAAAGTAAAAATCAGACAGAGTAGAGTTTAAGAACGCAAATCTGGTTTTGGAGATAGATGATCTTGTTGACTTTCCACAGCTTTGATCTCGAACTGGTTTGGAATTCTGAGCGAGAGTTGCATAGTCTGCATTCTTCTCTGCTTGTTTCTTCTGCATGGCAGGTAGTCACGAGGTAGAGGTGGTGGTCTGTTTCTTTCTTCAATCTTTCCAAGTGCCCACCTCTAGCTTTCTTTCTCCTTGTCCCTAGTTGAGGATGAATCAGCACGTTGTCTCCACATGCTTCGAGGTATCATTTTCACTTCCCTTATCTGTTCCCCAAGCAGATGTGGTAGACGAAGAGGAAGCATAAGATGATGAAGATGAGTACTCGAGAGCAAGGCTAGGTAAGCAATCAGGAAGGGGTTGCAGGTAGTTGGTTCCAGATCGGAAGATTGATACTAAGTGCTAGCTGATTGCTTTCTTTCTCCTTGTCCCAAAACAACGACAAGGAGAATGACAAGGAGAAGGACAGGGAGAAAGCATGATATGAGATACTCTTGCTTTCAACCTTCATGATATGAAATACTTTTGCTTTGGATGAGTTGTTTACAAAGGTACCCCAAGGAATAAGGAACATTAAGTGACTTGAGAGGGTTTGTTGGAAAGGCATTCTCGGAGAAGAATGAGGGCTATGTATGTCTGCCTTGCAATGGAGGGTGAAGGGTGACATTTATAGGAATTAATAACCGGTACTATTCTTTCACTCTTGTCAGCAACCGTTGGATGATTTAATAGTAAACTTCACGTGCTTTCTACTTCACAAGAGATCTTCGACAGATTGCCCGTAATTTCTGCAAGGCTGAGTGTGCATGTGGTTAGCGCTGACATGTCTGGAAAAGCGAGTGCCTCTTCGATATCTGGAATCGGCACCTCGACAAACTGCCCGTGATTTCCATAAAGCTGACTCTGCATGTGACAGATGTTGACACGTCTCGAAAAGTAGATGGTTGGAATCGGCGCTTCGACAAATTGCTCGTGATTTTCGCAAAGCTTACTCTGCATGTGACAGATGCTGACACGTCTAGAAAAGCAGATGCCTCTCCGATATCTAGAATTGCCTCTTCGATCTCTGAAATCCCGTCGAGTGCAGAGGTTGCATGTGACAAGTGCGGACAAATCTGGAAAAAAAGATTGGCCGTGGTTTCTAAGCAAGCCCAACTTTTGAGAAAGCTTGCGCCTCTTTGATTTTTGAGTTAGCCTTTTCGATTTCTGAGCTCACCTCTTCGATCTCTGAAATCCCATCGAGTGCTGATTTTTATAGAGGTACGTAGGATGTTCAAAGCACACTCGAATTTCTGCTTGTAAAAACTCCCTTCTTGTACTTCTACGATCTTGACTTGTCCTACCTCTTCTTTCTTTAACACCTCTGAAAATGCCTGGCCCCTCCGACCGTCGTTTTGACTTGAACCTTGGTGAAGAGGCAGTCCCGCCTTCTCCAGACAACATATGACGCCCATCCTTCATATCCCTACTGGTCCTCTTACCGTTGAGGATTCGGTGATGAAGAATGACATGATCGCTGCAGTGGTGGCCCGGAACCTTGTCACTCCTAAAGATAACAGACTGCTTTCCAAACTGTATGATGAGTTGGCTATTAAGGAGTCTCTGGCTCTTAGTGTGCAGTGTGCGGGTTCTGTGTCCAACATGGCCCAACGCCTATTTGCTCGAACCCGTCAAGTTGAATCGTTGGCGGTTGAAGTGATGAGTCTTAAACAGGAGATTAGAGGGCTCAAGCATGAGAATAAACAGTTGCACAAGCTCGCACACAACTATGCCACAAACATGAAGAGGAAAATTGACCAGATGCAGGAATCTGATGGTCAGATTTTACTTGATCATCGGAGGTTTGTGGGTTTGTTCCAATAGCATTTGCCTTCGTCTTCTGGGGCTGTACCGCATAGTGAAGCTCCAAATGATCAACCTCCGATACCTCCTCCTTCTGTGGCCCCGCCGACTGCTGAGGCTCCGCCGACTACTGAGACTTCTCCCAAACAGCCTTTGTGAAGGCTTCCTCTTGTATTTTTCTGCTTAATGTTCCTTTTTTTTTTTTTTATGAATGTAAAAATACCTTGCATATCTGTCAATGTTTCAAAAAAAAGAAAAGAAATCCAAACCCAAAAATAATTAAATAAGCAACAACCAAATATATTAAAAAAAATTGACAATCAGGCAAAATGAAAATGCAGAAAATGGAAGGTTTTTAGAAACGCAAAACTGCTTGTGGAGCGATTCAAAAATCTTCCTCATTTGAATACATGGGTTGCCTCCCAAGAAGCGCTTGCTTTAACGTCTTCCAGCCGGACGATACCTCCATTTAAGCTTGAACAAGGCCCATGGCATGGAGGGGTACATTCTCCACGACTTGCTCCTCAAAGGCCTCATAATAGGGCTTCAAATGATGCCCATTTACCTTGAATTCTTGTTGCGTCTTCAAACTTTGTATTTGGACTGCACCATGAGAAAAAACATTAGTAACCACAAAAGGACCAATCCATTTGGAACGCAACTTACCAGGAAACAAGCGAAGGCGGGAATTAAAGAGTAACACTTTCTACCCAATGGAGAATGATTTGCCTTGAATCATCTTGTCATGGAGAACCTTCGTCTTCTCCTTGTAAATTCGGGCGTTTTCATAAGCCTCATGCCGAATCTCTTCAAGTTCATTTAATTGGAGCTTTCTATGAATTCCCGCGGCATCAAGGTCCATGTTAAATGTTTTGACAGCCCAATGCGCCTTGTGCTCCAATTCTACGGGAAGATGGCATGGTTTGCCATAGATGAGCCGAAATGGGGACATGCCAAGGGGTGTTTTGTATGCCGTGCGATATGCCCACAATGCATCCTCCAAACGCGAGCTCCAATCCTTCCTTGTTGGCCCAATGGTCTTCTTTAGAATCTGTTTGATCTCCCTATTAGACACCTCGGCTTGCCCATTGGTTTGAGGATGATAAGGTGTTGAAACCTTATGGTTGACATTGTACTTCCTTAACAACGCCTCAATGGTCCGATTGCAAAAGTGAGACCCTCCATCACTGATGATTACTCGTGGCATGCCAAACCTTGCAAATATGTTGGTTCTAATGAAATTTGCAACCACTTTAGAATCATTAGTCCGGGTGGCTTTTGCTTTCACCCACTTTGACACATAATCAACTGCAAGCAAAATATACATGAAACCATTCGAGGAAGGAAAGGGACCCATAAAATCAATACCCCAAACGTCAAAAATTTCAACATTGAGGATGGAAACCTGCGGCATTTGATCCCTTGCACTTATATTTCCTGTTCTTTGGCATTTATCACATGTTAAGCAAAAAGTTCTAGCATCCTTAAATATACTAGGCCAATAGAACCCACATTGTAACACCTTAAGTGCTGTTCTTTGTGTGCCAAAGTGACCACCACATGCATATGTGTGACAAAAACTTAAAATTGAACGAAATTCAGAATCATGCACACATCAACGTACAATCTGATCCGGGCAAAATTTCCACAAATATGGATCATCCCACACATAAAACCGTGCATCATGCCTAAGTTTATCACGTTGGTGCCTAGTGAAAGTGCTTGGAATTCGTTTTGACACCAAAAAGTTCACCAAATCGGCATACCAAGGCTCACTAACCTTTATAGACAGCAATTGTTCATCGGGGAATGTCTCGACAATGGGTAGGGACTCCTCATTATGCACCATTCGGCTTTGGTGGTCAGCCACCACGTTTTCACTTCCCTTCTTGTCACGAATCTCTATGTCGAACTCTTGTAGTAGCAACATCCAACGAATTAACCGGGGCTTGGCCTTCTTTTTGGTGAGCAAATACTTCAACGCTGCATGGTCAGTGAAAACAATTACTTTAGTACCAATTAGATATGATCTAAACTTATCTAAAGCAAAAACAACGGCAAGAAGTTCTTTTTCCGTAGTGGAATAGTTCAATTGTGCATCATTCAACGTCCGGGAGGCATAGTAGATGACATGCGGCCTCTTGTCCTTCCTTTGTCCCAAAACAGCCCCTAAAGCGTAGTCGAACGCATCACACATAAGCTCGAAAGGTAGGCTCCAATCCGGTGGAGCAATGATGGGTGCCGTGGTCAACAACTTCTTGAGTTGGTTGAATGATGCCGTGCACTCCTTGGTGAATTCAAACGCCACTTTGAATTTCATGGGTAATGTTTTGTTTTTGAGTGCATACAAGCATGATTCCGCCTTTAATTGTTAATTGCATGCCATAGATGTTGCTCAAATGAATATGTTTTTCACAAAATTTCCTTCAAATGGTATCAAGAGCCTAGGTCTAGTAGTTGGTGAATCCTTTTGGGTTTTGTAGTTCATAGTCTTTGATTTGAATGTTGTAATTGTTACAAGCTTTACTCTTGCTTCTTTGAATGTAAATTTTGTTAGAAAATTTGTCATCTCAAATGTTGTAGATGTAGTTCATATGAGCATGAATTTTGGAGCTAAAATTTGGTGCCATGTTTTTGGGGAAACTCGGCCAAATCCAAAGGGTGGATTTTTGGGTTCATGTTCGTCTTGTTAAAAGTGTTTTAAAGTGACATTAGGAACCCCTAAGTACCCTAGTATGCTAATATCTTATTTCCCTTAAGTTTGAGAGTTTTTTGGGTGTCTTTGGGTGAAAAATGTTCATGGAGCTCTTATGGGTTTTCATGGATGTTCTTCATTGTTCTTGTTATGTTTTTGGCAAGAACAAAAAGGTTGGGTATTTTGATTCAAAAGTTTTGGTTGTTGAATAAAGTTTTTTGTTTGTGATGGATGGTTTGAATTTTCAATAAATACCCATACCAATCACTTACACCTTTTCCTTGTTTCAAGGAACCATGTTTTATGGAAACCTACTTTTTCAAACCAACCCATTACCTTTTCAACCCATCACCTTTCACTTTGTTGAAAAATTCAAAAGTTTTTATGACACCATCACTCTCACCAACCGGCCACCCTATTAAAATAGGGTACTTTTGGGGCTTTTATGCAATTACATAAAGTTTTGATATTTTTGTGTATTTGTACTTTGACCCGAAAGTTTATGTTTTTACGTAAAGGCCCAAAATCACTAAAGGACAAATTGTTTTGCTCCTTTAATGAAGTTTTTGTATTTGATGAAATTTTTGGGTTCTAGTTGTAATTACATGAAGTAGTGGACTTTTGTGTTCTTACAAAGTGACCTCAAAAGTTTGTGTTTTGCAATATAGCCCAAAAAGTTGAGGTTATTGCATTTGGCCCAAATTAGTTGAGAACAAAATAGTTTTGTATCTTTAAATGAGAATTGGATTTTCATTTCATTTAGCTCCATTTAAATCAATTCTATGGAAACAAAAACCAAATGAAAATGTTGCATTCAAATTTAATTAGTTAAAGCGTTAATTAATTAAAGAAAGGGTGATTATGAACCTAAGCCTACGATAATTGAGCTACGTGAAAGGACGTCTCAAATTTGTTTGAACCATGGGAATGTGTAGATTAGATTTTGGTTGTCATTTGATATGATCAAATATTGTAAAAGAGCATAAGCTCTTCTTTACTTTAAAGTAATTTGTTTTGATCAAATGTTGTAAAAGAGCATAAGCTCTTCTATACTTTGAAGTACTCCTTTCTTGTTTTATTTGATATGCTTGAAATTGGAGTAGTTGGGTCCAACGCCCAATAGGAAAAAGACGCCATAATATGATTAAACGCGTAACTAAAATCAATCACCATCCCTAGACCGAGATTCAACACTAGGCTCGTGTTGGATCGAATCAAAGGTTCATAGTCATCCTAAGGCCCTAAGGCAACTATATAGTCCATCAATGGATGCAAACCTTATGTTAGTAGTACCATATACTCTTGCTTTAAAACCCGTTTTACAAGCATAGTGGGAGTATTATATACAACTAAATCAATCACATGGACCAATAGTTGTAATAGGACCAAATTGTTTTAATAAGATTAAAATGCATGCTTATATGTGATGAGACCTAAAACCCTCAACCAAACCATTATTAAGTTGATAAGCGTGAGAGTTCTTTGAACACTCTTTCGTGGCCTTCCACCGTGGTAGGCTCTGATCGTTTGTGACTCGTACACCGACTTCACCCTATCATGGGGGAGTACAAAGTGCATGCTTACACTCAGGAGGAGTTCTATATGCATACATGATGTTGTGAAGGTAGGCAACGAGAATGATCAACATCATATCATTGTGAGGTTGTTCTTGAACCCCTACTCGAACTTGCATGGTGGGAATGACTTAACTAAGTGCAATGGAGCCAACATCATATCATTGTGAGGCTTCATTCTCTAGAGGCCAAATAAGATGGGTACTTGAAAGAGATGCAAATGAGTAAGCGTACTCTCTCATTATTATTGATGCTAGCCAACATCATATCATTGTGAAGTGGGCTTGGTAATGATGAGTCTCCCATACCCTACTAAGAGTTTCCTCCAAAACTCTCAAATTCCGATGAGGGATATGGAATTTGCCAAAAATAGTGGGTGGTGCTATTTGATTTAAAGACTCGGATCAAATGGCTTAAAATCAATCAATTTATATTCGTTATGTATTTATTTACCAATATATTTGCAAACGCTATCCAAAACTTGACAAAGAAAAAGCCGAAAGCTTTAGTTTCCGGACTTGGTACTACAATCCCATAGATTGTCTATAATGGCTTGTATATGTACCTAAGTAGTCTCATCCTCACAATCTTCCTATTAATAATGTATCATTGGAAGAACATGTTAGATAAATCTATCATAAAGAGGACAACACTTTTAATGTCATAATTCTTCAATTACAAATTGTTGTATGAAGAAATAAGAGTTGCTTTGAACAACCCTTAGCTAACGCAAACATTAGTGCTTGTTTCTTTGTTACATGAACAAGGAACTTGAGAAGTAAGCACAAGGGCATGGACACTTTATGTGCCATGATTCTTCACTTACAAATTGTTGTATGAAGAAATGAGAGTTGCCTTGAACAACTCTTGAAAGTTTGTAATTATGTTTAGAACATAATGGTTGGTTGACAAAAATAGTCCATCAACATGGACTTATGATGATTTTGAATCATTGAGTGTTGAAGTGTTAAACCACTTCTAGAGACGGAAACTAGGCAAGGACTTCACATTTGTGTCCCTATCCAAATGGTTCACTAAGTTTATTGTAAACTATATAGTGAACAATAACCACACACTCTCCAAATCGTTTGATGTGTATAACACAATTGAAATAAGTTTCAAGAGAGATAGTGGGAGTTTAGGGACCATGACTATTGTAGTCAAAGGAGAAGTCAAATGAAGAAGGCGAAATAACTCCAAGGGAACAAACTTTCTTTATGAAAGGATGGACATTGGAAGGGGTATTTGCAAGAAATGTCTTGCAAGTGTCAAGAACACACCTTTCAAAGGTGTTGTAAATTGTTCTTGAGTAGTTCAAAACAGTTGGTTCTTCTACTTGAATGCTTGATTCCGAATTAGTAACTATGTTTTACAATCGTTGTAAAAGTGTGGCTAATAAGAAGTAGAAGATTAATGAGAGAAGAAAAAGTACTTCACATTCGGAACATGAATCAAATGTAGATCTCTGTGAAAGCAGGTAGTACTTGCTTCCTCATATGAACTACCAAAGAAAATGAAAAACAAAGATTGTCTTTACATTCCAATTGAATAAAGGAACTTAATTCCGTATGAGAAATGGATAAATGTTTTGTTTGACAAAACATTGTTCTTTATTAATGAATGATTAGATTATTGTAATCTAATTGATTATCTCTATAGTAGAGATGATATGGTAGTGTTAACTGTTTAGAATATAACGATGCTTATAACCCAAAAGGTTGCAAGGTAGTGACTAATCCCAACTGAGTTGTGATACATCTAAAACATAAATTACGAGTTGGTCATAGATGGATGCTTTGGATCGTTAGATCCGGATCCAATGCCTTCTTGTTAAAATTGTATAGAGGCAAAATGTTTGAATCTTTATTCTTTTGGAAAGAAAGAAAGAATCACAAAGTTGTTGAGGTTAATTCACTTAGATGTTAGTGGCACTTGTCCACAACATAATACTACTCATGTTGTATGACATTCACCGAAGATCGCTCTCAGTTGGACTATCATTTATTTTGAATAAACACAAGTCCGAATACTTTGCAAAAGGTTTCAAAAAATTCAAGAATGTAAGTTGATGAGTAAGACGTCTAAAGTATTTACCTCCTTAGATTTGATCCAAGGAAAGGTAACACTTTGGAACAGTTTCCTTGAAAGATATCAAGGAAAGAAGCATCATAAGATAATGGATTTCTCCATTAGGAGAAGAATGAACTTGAATAAGATTTAGTTTGTTGGATGTTATCAATTATCCATATATAGGATATATACTTCTAAGACAATATGATTGTCAATTATAAGATCTTCCAAAATTTTCATGACTCCATAGGATGTAGTTGGAAAGAAAGATAAGTCTTAATCGTGTTAAGATTTGGGGTTGTGTGCTAATAAGCAATATTTGTTTGAGAATTATCTTGTGGATATCCTTAAATTAACCTTTGGATATCTCTTCTATAAACCAACTAACAAATGTTGTTTTGTTGGGTAGTTCATTGTAATCCTACAATATGATTTGCCTAAGTGCAAATGAACGAGAGATAGAACTAAAAGAATGGGTTCTTTGAGAGACAAGATGATAATCAACAAATATAACAACCTAGTTCCTACACCACAAGCTCCAAGGTAGTCGAGATGGATTTATAAATTGTCTCAGTTGAATGAATTGAACTTTATGACTATGTCATAGAGTTACACCTCTTAATTCGAAAGAAATAAGAATGAAAATCCTTATGACTACATTAAGTGTATATACGACATATACTCAAGGAAATGGTAAAGTACCATTTGACCCAAAATAATGAAACCTTCATAGCTAATTGGTAGCTTAAGGTGACTACAATCAAAGAGAATGGTTGACTTGGAAGAAACCATCTTTGACATAGTCTTGGTTTCAATTAATTCAAAGATTGCTAGCTACAACTAAATGGTGATTCAATGTTTGGACATAATATGGGTTTCCGAAACCATTATTAAGATAGTCTTGATAATATATGTCTAAAACTATGAATCACAAGACATGTAAGTTGTGGAGATCCATCCATCATGAATCTTAGCAAGCTAGTGGGAGCTATAAGCGTCTTATGAGAGAAAGATCAAATCATTTGATTTCTCATAAAGATGTAAATAAATCGTTTGTTTACTAGGTTTACAAAATATTAGTGGGAGTTAATCATGTTCCTAAATTTGAATATATATATATATATATATATATATATATATGTACATATATGATATATTAATTTTGGAAATGAAAAGAATACTTCTTCGTTAAAGTTATGACTTTAAACATTCTTTAACGATAGAATGTATATGGGAGACATAGTCTATAAACATGGGATGGAAATCTATAATGATAGATTTCAGGATATAATTGAATTATATCAAGCCCTAATGATAGACAAAATATGCTAGGAAGTTTCTCATATGATGATAAACTTCAATCAGAAGGACAACTTTAGTGAGACTAGGAAGTTTCTCTTCTCAAAGGGAACGTACCCTTTTGACTCCTAAAGAAACATAATGCATAAATAGAATCCTTTATGCATACGCAGAAAGGTGACTTACGTATTTCATATTGTATGAAAAACGTTCATATGAGTTGTACCAAGATCCGTACAAGATGATATCAATGCAAGCCCAGGATCAGAACCATGGCAACTGCCAAGTGAATCCTTAAGTATTTGAGAAATAATAAAGGATGGATTCCTTAAGAATGAGGAAGAATTAGAGTAACATAATGGAAGCGTAAATGTATTAGATTATGAATCTAATCCATCATTGGATGTTTCTTCATTATGAATGAAGTGATAATCAGATATCTCTTTATTGTGACTTAAGAGATATTTGGATGGAAACATTAAAAGTAATGACTTTAGTGTGTTCCATTGTGAATGCAAAAATATTGCCATATAGAAGCTTACAACAATGTTGTTTGGATGAGAAAGTTCATTCATGAACTCTCTATTCGGTTCCAACCAGAAAGTGTCTCTAGTGTACTGACACTATGACACTAATGGGGCGATAGCTTAAGCCAGAGAATCAAGGTCTCATCATGATCTGAACTCAAATGAGAGACTAAAATACATGATTAAGAATCATGTATAATGGTGACGTCGTTATTCTCAAGGTTGCTTCTATGGATAACATATAGATATCCATTGTCTAGGCCTACTACTCAGCCACTTTTGAAATGACTACAGAAGAGGTATCATCATTGATGACCAAGCTGATTGGCTCTAGTGCAAGTGGGAGATTGTTGGAAATGTGCCCTAAAACCAATCATATGATGATACTTTACGGACATTTCACATGTTAAACTAATATAGTTTAATTTAAAGGGCAAAGATTATTGTTTGAAGCCATCTTATATAAATGTTATACGCTTAAACGATAAGTCCAAGGAATATATAATTGGGAGAATGTGATCTAAAGAAGTTAGATTCATGAGACCATTCTCTTCCATATACATATCCTAAACGTTCCTGATCATAGGATTTCCAATTGGGCATTGACAGTCCATTAAGATCAGTACGTGTTATGTCTTCTCTTAGGGAGAGTGACTGGTCTCGAGTCATTGGTGTGACTGACACCAAGACAAGCATGTAGGTGCTCAATAGAGAATGAGTCCATTGAACACGATCAACAAGGAGTTCTCATACTCATGTCACATGAGAACTCATGGTTGGGATAATGCAAAGTAGTCCTTTGACCTGAGGCATCATAGTTGTCTTGTGGTTAGGTCCTTGATCTTTGACTATGTCAAAGTCACTCCGTCAGAGGGTGTCCACGGCATAGTTGGGGTTAAGCCACTTAGCCATGGAGGCAAGTGAATGCGCAACAAGGGATCTCTAACCTTCAAACTATTTGAGGGAGAATACTCTATGATATGATTAAGAATCTCTGGCCAGAGTATGAATAAGATTTAGGAAGTCATTCCAAATCACATTCAAGGTAATCATATAAGTAAGAGAATCACATTGGATAGTAGACATGAATAAACTATCAAACCAAACAATGTGGTCAAAAGTATTGTATTAGAGAAAGACCGTATTGCATTGTAATCCTAAACTGAATAGGTTCTTCACCTCTTCTGATTAGCTTGGGTAACCATGACATACTGCTAGGTGTCACTCATGGTTTGTGGATCCCTAAACGTGTATAGTCACTAAAGGGAGAATTGAAAGTAAGTTTCAATTCATAATCGATTTGAAAGAGTTCTAATCGCCCACTGCTTCGCTAAAAGGAACCTAATGCATTGTACACCGTGTAAGGTATAAATTGAAGAAACAACGGAGATGAGTAAGGACAATTAAATGGTTTAATTGTTTATGGCAAGAATTAATTAATATGTTAATTAATCAAATGAATAAGTTCGTTTTAAACCTTGAGTTAGTTTTGGGCCTTAAAGCCCAAATTGGGCTTCAAATCGTCAAGCCCATTAGCTTAAGTTGTATGACAACTTAACAAACAAAATTCAAGAAGCCCAAAACAGCCCAAAGGCTTGGGAAAACCGGCCATAAAGAGAGGGGTAGTGAACTTGGCTTAATTGTAAGTTTGCCACTCCATTGTGAGGTGGTATAAAGGCAACTTTATAGCAATTTCATCCTTAGGGTTTCTTTTAGAGAAAAGATGAGAACACAAGCTCCATTTTTCTCTCTAAGAGGCCGGCCACCCTAGAGGATTTTAGCTAGCAATCTTATTTCCTCTAGGTCACTCATCTCTTCTTCAAGTCCTACCTTGGTGTGGAGACTTAGAGGTTCTCAACTTTGGGAACTTGGAGAATCCTTTCAACCATCCTCATCCAAGAAATCCATGGAGCTAAGAAGCAAGAATAAAGGCCCTCTCCTTGGGTGATTAGCATTTGCTTATGCAAAGAGGAATCAACAAAGGTATAAAGTTTCTCAACTCACTTTGTTTTGAGTTGAGTCTTGGTTCACCCTTCTACTAGGCTTTGAATTTCATGGGTAATGTTTTGTTTTTGAGTGCATACAAGCATGATTCCGCCTTTAATTGTTAATTGCATGCCATAGATGTTGCTCAAATGAACATGTTTTTCACAAAATTTCCTTCACTAATCTCAAAACTCTTGGCTATCTGATTGTTTTCTTTCTCTCTTTAAAAAATCAGCTTTGCCGCACCCTATTTATAGACATAGGGTTGGCTTACATGTCCTAAGGCTGATTGAATTCCTATTTCTAAGTGGATTAGGAAATTACACTTATCCAATTCCAAATAGACTTCTAGAAATAGGAATCCAAACCTAAATTGAATAAGGAAACTGAAATTCTTTCCTAATCCCTCTAGGACAAGAATCGGTATACCTCTAGGTTTCCTAAATCAATCCTAAACCAACTAGGACATATTTGATGAGCCAAAATCCTAACACATAGGACATCGTACGACCCTAATGGATGCATCTTTGAATCAATGCTTCATACTTTTCTACTGGATAGCCAAGTGGGTTTCTTTATCCTAAGAATTTTTTTTTGCAATTTCTTTTGGATTCTCTTTTTTTGTTTGTTTTGTTCGATAATTTTCCTCTTAGTTGGGCTAACTATTTTCTTTTGGTTGTTTATTTGTGGATTATTGTCGCCTCTTTAGCTATCGAGGCCATCATTTTTGAGGTATTTTTCTAATCTCTCATTTGTTTACCCAATTCTACTTTTGGATTTGATTCTTGACTGACGGGATGTTGTGATGATGTGTAATATTGTTTAGTATTCTTTAATTTTCTTTTGAATTTGGGAAATCAAATTATCCAATGGAAATAAACTGTTACTTTACAGTATGCCATCAAGTTTAGAACGATAGCTATGAATGCCCAAGTCATGATTAATGCCTCTATTAGTTCATTCGAATTTGATGTTCTCTCATATGGTCAAGAAGTATATACAACTGTCTTTATACTTAAGAGAAATTAACTACATTGGACAACATCATTTGTCCTCTTTGTTTTTTTTAATTACTTTTTTAAATCTATTTTCCCCCTCAATTTTTCTGACATGCCCTTTCATTTGGTTTTTTATTTTCCTATAGGTTTTCATTTGAAAGGAAAATATTACATTGTATGAATTCTATGTCGCTACTCAGTCTTATGATTTTTTTTTTTTTCCCTTGCTCAGGCACTATTTTCTTTTCACTGCATATTGATATTGACTTTCTGTTTGAAAATGCCTTTGATTTTCTTTCACTTGCTGAAAATGTCTTTGCCAAAATTTTCAGGCATTTTCTTTGTTTCTTCTTGTCTTCCTCTTTCTTTGTCCAATTATAAAGCAGTTCATCATTTTTTGTTGCTATGAAGACCTTTTCTTTGTCCAATTATGCATAACCCAACTCTTTCTAATTTAAATGCACTCCTTTTGTCGCACATTGTATCTGATAGAGCAAATGAAAAATGGACTATATATGCTCCTTCATTATTATAAAAATAAAAAATAAAAAATAAATAAAAAAATAAAAACTCCCATCTTATCTTTGGTTGTGTGTTCCCCATTTGTTTACTTATATGTTCTATTGTTTCTTCGTCAAATTAATCACAGCAGATTATTACATCATCGTCGTAACCTTCTTTACTATTTTAATTTCTACATACACATTTGTTTTTTACTTTTTTTGTTGCCTTAAGTGATTTATTTGAACTTCCCGACTTTGTCTAATTAGTATCACTGAGATATATTTGATATATGATTGAAGTTTGAAAAATGTGTTGGTTTGAATGCACTCATTTTAGTCTTATTGCATGATAGAACAGATGAAAATAGAGGGAAACAAAAATTTCATTGGCACCTTTAGGATCACAAATGAACTCTATCTCAGTTTTACTTATATGTCCACACTAACGACTAAAATTTGTAGGAACTAGCTGAAACCGTAAACCTCAACATAATGAAGGTGAAGATGAGCCGAAAACAGTGAAGTAGGAAAATCTAGATTTTGTAACATGTTCATAGTCTATCTAAATATTTCGAATAATGAGCATTTTATCTTTTGATCACTGTAATGTGTAGCTCAGTTACCTTCTCATACACCAGACATGTGAATATTGATTTATAAAACTTATTTATATATTAATATTGTTGTCTTAAACGGTATTCTTAAAACCCACCGCAAAGCAAAGCGTGGACATTCATGCTTGTAACTTTCTAAAGCCATTTCTTACTTGATAAAAGCAAGAGTAGTTCAAACTAATTGGGTTAGGAATATAAATCAAACTCTTCTGACCGCCAGCGCGGAGCAGCCTGAAATTGGCTCGGCCGCTTCAAAAATCAAATCCGTTGAACTCCAATCTCCAAAATTCGAGTACTCAAATGTTCCAATGACACTGCCCTAGTAGATCTCTTATATATGTTTTATTGACTTGCTCTCGCTCTCAATCATTTAAACCATCTAGCTCTCCATCCTTGGCTCACTTGGTTTCTTCAAGCTACCTAGTATGCCATCAATTAACTTGTCCTTGTTATCGCCACACGAGTCTGTAACAAAAGAGTAGCTCTTCTGAGGTCTTTGCTTCCATGCATGGTCTGCCAAAGAAGTCCCACTCGTGATGCCGAATCCAGATAGCTTAGAGACATTCGTGGAATCAGCCGTCCTATCAACATTCTCTGACTTGTGCTTGCTACTTTCGCCATCCTTATTGCTGTACCATGAGTCAAGGATCTGCAATAAGGAGCTATCTTCTTTGTTCACTCTGGCAGCACGTTGTCCTTCTGATTCAGTTATAGGCGATGTCTCTTCTTCTGAATCTGAAAAATCATCAGAAAGGGATGGTTCATAATCAAAACCCGTTGATACTATTGCCTTCCTCCTTGACTCTAATTGCACTTCATTTTTGTTGGATCCGTTGGCAACAGGGCCCAGCTCTTCCCATGGTGAGTCGCTACCATCATCCTTGCATGACGCATCAGTTAAATTACCATCTGAATCAACCGCTGTACGACTGGCAGTATGTTTTTGGATACTCAGACCAGAAGTTTTCATATCAAACATTTTCTGAGGCTTTTGTTCCGAGTATGTGAAAGAAGGAAGGATGTGAGACGACTCTACTTTCACCCCAGGCAAGGCTTGTAATAGGGTTGCTAACTTTTGATACCCAAGCATATGCAAATCAAGGTGGTAGCCATACCTATCAAAGAACACTTTTCTGAATAAGCCCATGTTATATCCCGCTGGGTGCTCTTTCAATAGCTCATTTACAAGCTTTCGACAGTCGGCTAGTATCTCACTTTTAGACCTGTCAGGAGGTGTCTTCCTAATGGTAGGTAGTGAAACTCCACTAAGCGGAATATTTCGACATTTTTCCTCTCCGTCATGCTCTCGTGATCTCTGCATGTCATGTTGTGATGGTTGATCCAGAAAGATGGATCTCAACCTATTTGAACCATTAGACTGATCCAAAGAACTCTTTCCACCATGATCAGTAAGTTTGAAAGGTGACATCTGGGAAGGGCATTCTTCAACCCACTTCTTTTCTGACATTAACAAGTCGACCAAGCGAAGAAGATCATCTTTGCAGAGAGATCTAAGAGACAAAGGTCCTTCCTTTTGAAGGTTGAGTGCCATTTGTTCCCTGAGACAAGTGAATACACAAGGACACCATTAGGGAAGTGTAAGCACAGAACATCAAGAACTGTATATATTAATTCAGTGCAAAAAAAAAAAAAATGCATTGAAAACAATCTCGGGGTAGAAAGACCCTATCTTCAGTTTCACATAGTTCTTGCAAACTTGAAATGGACTAATCAAATCGTATGTCCGCATGGAAGATTTGTACACCCATAGAATTTCCATTCCACCTGATGCAGTCATTCAACTCTAACTTCAAATTTGCTACCTCAAGGAAATGTTCATAAATTTCAAATGAAGAATATGGATCCTTTGTGTTCTTCTTTAATTATTTTAATATAAACAAAGTGTTTAGTTACTGTCATGCCAAAAGAAAAGTATAAATCCAAAACTTCGTAGGCTTGGATTTTGATACATACACAAATATATACATATATATAGATACATACATACATATACATATACATATATATATATATAAAAGTATAAATCCAAAACTTCGTAAGCTTGGATTTTGATACATACACAAATATATACATATATATAGATACATAAATATACATATATATATATATATACATACATATATATATACATACCTATATGTATATACATACCTATATGTATATACATACCTATATGTGTATATATATATATATATATATACAGATTGCTTAAGGGAAAGGGATCCCCATTTTTTCAAAAAAATGGGGACACGCTCCCCACCGTTAGATTGGTTTTAATGAAATTGTGTGGTTGAGATTAAAACACAGGCCATACAATCTCAACCACACAATTTCATTAAAGTTAAATCCAACGGTGGGGAGCGTGTCCCCATTTGTTTAGAAAAATGGGGATCCCTCCCCTTAAGCAATCTGTGTATATATATATATATATAAACTCGCTCTTGCCAGACTCTAAATCTGGACCATTGATTAGGTGCACTCTTGTCAAAGTGTGGTCTAGGTTTACTGGGTGACAGCACAGCATGCCACAAAGTTTAGCAAAAAACACTATATGTATACATACATAAACATAAATGTATTTGTGTACAAAACCTAAGGACCTAAAACGTTAGTAAAAATATTCAAGCAACAATCTAGCAAATAAAGGAATTGTTGCTGCGAAGGGAAGAAAAACAAAAGGAAGTTTGAGATAGTTGTAATCTAATCATAAGCATTTTTATGATACAGAGAAACGCAAACATGAAGAGAAACTGCAGGTATATCTGTATGAGTATCTTTGTCTATATGCAGAGAACAATACAAACAAATAAAATAAAATAAACATGGGAGTAAATGCAACCTGGTCCTTGATTTGAAGACAGCAACTGATCCTTTAGGTGTGTCCATAAAAGATTCCATTTCAGCCCAAAAAGAATCTGTTGAAAAGAGCTTGTTCACTTGAGAGCGATTGTCCATCAGGTTCAGTCTGTCACGGGATTGATCACTCAGTTTATCAGAGCATGGGCTACTTCTCCCGAATTTACACCAATTTACTATCAGACCAAATATCCCTGGATTTGTTTTAGACTTGCTACCAGACACTGGATAGGTTGTTGCAGTTTTGTTGTCCTTAGCTGATTCATTGTGGGATAAAGAAAATGAAGCTGGAAGTGCTTGATCAACAACCTCACTTGAAGCATCATGCTTTTTCTCATCATTTCCCTTCACAGCATTATCAACAGAAGTATGCTGTTTCACCAGAGAGTCTTGGTCTTCCTTCTTAGTGTCATCACCAGAAGTGCAAAATTCTTCTGGACCATTGTGACTTGTAGTCCCTGAAACAATAACTCTACCGCCAAACCAATTTCTCCAAATCCTCTTAAAATAACCCACCTCATATGAGGAATCTTGTGCAACTTCCAGAGAAAAATGAAGCTCAGTATCTTGATCTGTAGCCACTTCAACCACCTCTTCGTCAATGGGTGCCGAAGTCTTCACATTCTTTGAGGAAGGAGGGGAGAGCGACTTCTCATCAAGGGGAGAAATTTGTTGTGGTTTGGTAGAAGGCTTTATATTCTCTGAGGAAGGAGGGGATATTGACTTCTCAGCATGGGGAGAAAACTGTTGTGGCTTGGTCAAAGACTTCACATTCTCAGGGGAAAGCGCCAACTGTGACTTCACACCTGAATCTCTCAAAGAATTATTAGAAGGATGTTCTGATTCTTCACAAGGCTTTTCTGCATTTGGTTCATGGGATGTAAATCCAGACAGCTTCCTGTTGGCACTTACATTAATAGATCTGTCCTCACAATCTAACTGTGAAGCTGAATTGAGATCCCGGTCTCCAATATCACTAACAGGTTCTGTAGATGTACCTATATTGTACTCACATGGTTCAGATGATTTTGGGCTACCATGTACCAGAAATTTTCCATCACCTAATGACTTGAGCTTTAAAATATGTGGAATTGCTAAAAGAAAGCGGGAAAACTTTTTATATCCATAGAAGTCTCTATCTATATGCAAATTACATTGTGCAAGCTCCATGCGAAGTTCTGTAATGGAAATTCCATTAGGGTGTGACTTCAGTATCTTATGAATTTGCTTCCTGACTGCAAAAGGAATTGGACGAGGCTTAGAATCTGAACCAGGCTCAGACAACTTTTCAGTCTGTGACAATAACGGCTGCTCAATAACCGAGTATGGGTCTTCAAGAGGAACCTTGTAATGGCCATACCAAGAACCATAGGGACCATCAGGTGGTTGGTTAAAATACTTCCCAGTAAGGGTTTCACCTGTAAGCAAAGCATGCCACGGCCACATAATACTTGCAGCACTGCATAGGACACCAGGAGAATTTTCTGGACTTGCTAGCAATATATTGTAGTTATTCATTCTTAACCGGTGTAAAATGCTAGCAAAATCCCTGTCACCAGAAATTAAAAAAAGGTGTGCTGGTGGGGGGTTTTGCGAAACCCAATACATAAGATCTACAAGAAGAGACCTATCAGCACTGTTCTTTCCACCTGCACATACAAAACCATTTGCAATATAATCTTATTAGGATACAATAAAGTTGTATATTTGAATGTGTGTGTGACACATGCATGGGAGACCACATGTTGAACCCAATTGAGATTGAAAATTTATCACAGAAAAATCAGTAATTATGAACTGTAGTAGTACTACAGAAGCTAGATTAAGATACACATTACAATAAGCCATTGCAACCAATACGGCATAATCAAAATGGATCAGTTGCCACTGCATTTGAGTATCAGCCAATACAGCACTAACAAACAATAGGAAATAACTCATGCCAACTTGTATACTCTTAGTTCCAACCCAACAAATAAAAGTAGAATGATGAAAATACATAACACAGAAAACTATGAGTGAAAAACTTATGTGTTTTGCATAAGATTTTTTGTCATCGGATATGAATGGAAAAGTACTGGTAACCTGTACCAAAGCATCTGGAATTTGTTTGAATATGAATAAATAAATAAATAAATAAATAACATCCCTTCTTTACTAATAAGAATAGCAGCATGAATTGTATCTATTTCAGATTTTGATTTCAATAAGATTTCCTTCTTTAGTCCTTAAACTTTTGTCGAAGTCATAAATCCAAAATGTTCTCCAATAATCCAATATATTTACAAATCATATTTACATTCCAAATCCCAAGTATAAATCGCTTACAGGCAGCATATTCACAGAGTATTATGTCATTATCAAAATTGGCTGCTTCTGATTCAGAAGTTCATGTTCTTAGTTATTCTAATTCCAAAACTCCACAAACCCATTCAACCATTCAACAATGATCAATCATCAAATGGATCTAAAAGACAGCAAGATTACATAATCTGATCTGTATAAGGAACCTAGATGTACATTCGTCGTAATAACGTCAGCCAACTGTCCAAAAGAGTTGCATACGAATGAAAGGCAAAAGTTTAGAATTCAAACAGAAACGCTTGAAAGACATCATATAGAGCAACCTCAGACCCTGAACAAAGTTTTTAAGCAACTACAGATGCAGAATCTTACTTCATTAAACAGGATTCCTTTACGAAAGGCTAATATTACTGCATTAGATGCAATGCAGAATCTTTATCACAGGACTTAATACTTCCTCAATTTATTTTACCTAACTATATGATAGCCATACAAAAGACTCCATGCCACCTAGTCAATTACATATGAGATTTTTATTTTAGTTAATAACATATTGAAAATGTGGTATAGCTGAAAGAAATTTTCACATTTTGGTAGTTTTTTTTCCAGGTCACACATCCACTAGGAAAAAAATGGCTCTTCAAATTTAATTTAGGGTCCAAATCACCATATACTTCTTCCATCCAATAATGAAATTGGGGATATTTTTAATCATTGAACTTGGATGTTGCAACCATCAATAACTGAAAATCTTAAGTGTAAGTCATAAATCCAAATTCCATTGTTTATAATTTCACAATTACTTTACTCTTTGTGCATGTGCTCCTGTCCTTCATTTAATGACCACTGAACAGTTTCCACTTTCCAGAACCGTCATAATACGTGGAGAGAGGACTTTGTGAAAAATCATCTCATATAAAGACACTTAATCAGACAGAAAGATACTGAGTGCAAACCAGATGACTTCAGGGAAACTAATTTCATACGAGTACATGGATAGGTTGGTGGCTTTTAAGAACCGTCAGCATGGGTGCATCAGTGGGTGCGACTAATAGCTTGAGTTGGCGGGGGCTCATCACAGCTTAACTTATGGACCAAATGGCTAGTATAAACATTCCCGACAAGACTGATGGAATTGATTCAAAGTGAAAACCAAATTTCGAAAAATTACACATTCAAAACCCGATTTCATAGATGACTAGGAAAATTTTGCAATCAGTTGAAGACTGAATCATATTTAGAAGACATGAAATTTCACTAGCAATTTACAACTCAGAGAAGAATACTAAATCATAGGAAACATTTTCAATACATACATAAGACAAAAAACACAAAACAAATGTCAAAAAAATCAAAATGAGGAACATATCTCTTTCAGGAAATAATTTATTCAATAAAACAATTTTAGATGGTAGGTGCCAGGACTAGGATAGCATATAATGGAAATTTATGAAGTGCAAGAAGTATATAAGACCAAGGATGCTGTTGTATTTAGCTTCAAGGAAGAAGTCTATAGATATGGAATGAAGTGCAAGATAGTGCAATTGAAGAATTAAAAGAATGCTCCAACAACAAAGGCCTCTACAACAACAACAACAGCAACAACGCCTTTTCTCACTAAGTGGGGTCGGCTATATGAATCCTAGAACGCCATTGCGCTCGGTTTTGTGTCATGTCCTCCGTTAGATCCAAGTACTCTAAGTCTTTTCTTAGGGTCTCTTCCAAAGTTTTCCTAGGTCTTCCTCTACCTCTTCGGCCTTGAACCTCTGTCCCGTAGTCACATCTTCGAACAGGAGCATCAGTAGGCCTTCTTTGCACATGTCCAAACCATCGTAACCGATTTTCTCTCATCTTTCCTTCAATTTCGACTACTCCTACTTTACCTCGGATATCCTCATTCCTAATCTTATCCTTTCTCGTGTGCCCACACATCCAACGAAACATCTTCATCTCCGCTACACCCATTTTGTGTACGTGTTGATGCTTCACCGCCCAACATTCTGTGCCATATGGCATCCCCGGCCTTATTGCCGTCCTATAAAATTTTCCCTTGAGCTTCAGTGGCTTACGACGGTCACACAACACGCCGGATGCACTCTTCCACTTCATCCATCCAGCTTGTATTCTATGGTTGAGATCTCCATCTAATTCTTCGTTCTTTTGCAAGATAGATCCTAGGTAGCAAAAACGGTCGCTCTTTGGTATTTCTTGATCTCCAATCCTCACCCCTAACCCATTTTGGCCTCCATTTGCACTGAACTTGCACTTCATATATTCTGTCTTTGATCGGCTTAGGCGAAGACCTTTAGATTCTAACACTTCTCTCCAGAGGTTAAGCTTCCCATTTACCCCTTCCTGAGTTTCATCTATCAACACTATATCGTTTGCGAAAAGCATACACCAAGGAATATCATCTTGAATATGTCCTGTTAACTCATCCATTACCAACGTAAAAAGGTAAGGACTTAAGGATTGTTGATGCACAAAATCAGTGAGGACTTTGGTACAACAGAAAAAATTAAGTTTGTGATCTTCGCTAGATTGCTCCGGTCATTAGTGTGGATAAGTATGTAAATGGATAGAGACAGGAAAGCAAACACAAGATGTACGTGGTTCACCCAGATTGGCTACGTCAACGGAGTAGAGGAGTTCTCATTAAATGTGAAGGGTTTACACAAGTACATAGGTTCAAGCTCTCCTTTAGTGAGTACAAGTGAATGATTTAGTACAAATGACATTAGAAAATATTGTGGGAGAATGATCTCGTAATCACGAAACTTCTAAGTACCAAAGTGTGGTATCCTCTTCACTTGCCTTATCTATCTCATAGGTAAATGTGGCATCTTCTCTGGAAGTACTCTTCCTCCATCCAGGAGTGGTATCTTTAACTGGTGGAGATGCACAAGGTAATGTATCAATTTCACTTGAAGCTTACTTGTAGTTTCAGGCTTGGTCAAGCCCGATACAAACCATGTAGTAGGAGTCCCCCAAGTCGTCGAGCTAGGGGATCTGCTGAAAGAGGTGACAGACAAGGTAAGCAATCAGAGCTCCAAGCAATCAGTCCCAAATCAGCAGTTTGATTTCGAGTTCCGGCTGATTGTTCTCATTCTCCCTATCTTGCAGGCAGCATGAAGGATAAAGAGAAGAAAAAGGAGAAGAGATGATATGAGATACTTTTGCTTTAGAAGAAGTAACTTTCCACAGGCTTATTCTTGAACTGGGCTGGATGGTTTTCTGATTTCCTCCAGAGTATAAGGTCAACTGAAGAATGTGAGGGTCAAAACAAGTCCATCAAATCTAAAGTACGTTCGACCCTGCTGATATGGGATACTTTTGTTGTTGACAAAGTAGTGGATGTATCGGCACGTGTTCTGTTACGCTTGTCTCCACATGCTTCCTTGTATCCTTCTCATTTGCCCTATCTGTTCCTCAGGTAGATGTGGTATCTTTTCTGGAAGCATAAGATGTTGAAGATGAGTGCTCGAGAGCAATGCTAGGTAAGTAATCAGGTAAGGGGTTCCAGGCAGTCAGTTCCTGACTGGAAGCTTGATTCCAAGTGCTGACTGATTGCTCTCTTTCTCTTTGTCTTGCAGGTAAGAACAAGGCCAAAGGAAAAGATAGGGAAAAAGCATGATATGGGATACTCTTGCTTTTAACCCTGATGATATGAGATATTCTTGTTCTGGTGTAGCTTGTTTGCAGAGGTATTATTGGGGGGAAAGAAAGCTGAGTATTTCGAGAGGCTTCGTTGGGAGTGCCCTCTCAGATATGAGGAAGGGTTGAGCATTTTTGCAAGTCTGCCTGTCCGTTGAGGATGGAGGTCGACATATATAGGAGTCTCCCTAACAACAAGTAGTAATGCTATTCCTTTACCCTGCTTGGTCATAGCACAGTAGTGGGAGCTGCCAGCTTCACGTGTTTTAACTCTGTCAGAGCACTTTGAAAAAATGGTCTGTGGTATCTGGAAAGCTGATGTTGTGTGTGAAGATTACAGACAAGCTTTATCCAAGGAGATCTGGCTCTCGAAGTTGAGAAAGCGGTGCCTCTTCGGTTTTTTAACAAGCAATCCTGTCGAGGATCTGGCTCTCGAGATTCGAAGAACGGTGCTTCTTCGATTTTTGAGAAAGCAATCCAGCTGGGAGTCTGGCTCTCGAGATTCGAAGAGCGGTGTCTCTTCGATTTTTAAGAAAGTAATCATGTTGGGAGTCTGGCTCTCGAGATTCGGAGGACGATGCCTCTTCGATTTTGGAGCAAGCAATCTTGTTGGGAGTGTTTTCTCGAATGTGAGTAAAGGTTGGGCATGTTTGCTAGTCTACTTTGCCACGAAACACAAAGATTGACACACAGGGACTTTCTAATTATCCAGCAGTGGTGCTGTTCCTTTACCCTTGTGGGTAATAATATGGTAGCTAGACCTTCAAAATTTATGTGTCTAAACTTTGTTAGTGCTGTTTCTTTGCTATTCTTTTACCCTTCTTGGTCATAGCGATGTAGTGGAAGCTGCAAGCTTCACGTGTCTAAACTTTGTCAGAGATCTTTGGCAAAGTTATCTGTGGTACCCATGAGCTGATGTTGCGTGTGGAAAGTGGATGATTGAACAGTAAGATTCACGTGCTTTCTACTTCACCAGAAATCTTCGACAGAATGCCCTTAATTTCCGCAAAGCTAAGTGTGCATGTGACAGGTGCTGACAAGGTTGAAAAAGCGGGTGCCTCTTTGATTTTTGAGATCGGCCCTCGTGGTTTCTGAGCAGCCCAGCTTTTGAGAAAGCAAGCGCCTCTTCGATTTCTGAGATCGGCCTTCATGGTCTTTGAGCAGCCCAGCTTTTGAGAAAGCAAATGCGTCTTCGATTTCTGAGATCAGCCCTCGTGGTCTCTGAGCAGCCCAACTTTTGAGAAAGCAAACGCCTCTTCGATTTCCGAAGCTCCGTCGAGTGCAGATTTTTATAGAGGCTGGCATTAAGTTCCAAAGCACACTTGAATCTCCACCAGTAGAATCTCCCTTCTTGCACTTCTAAGATCTTGATTTGTCCGACCTCTTCTCTCTTCAACACCTTTGAAAATGTCTGGCCCTTCCGACCATCGTTTTGACTTGAACCTTGTTGAAGAGGCAGCCACGCCTTCTCCAGACAACATATGGCGCCCATCCTTCTTATCCCCTACTGGTCCTCTTACCGTTAGGGATTCCGTGATGAAGAATGATATGATTGCTGCGGTGGTGACCAGGAACCTTCTCACTCCCAAAGATAACAGACTATTTTCCAAACGGTTTGATGAGTTGGCTGTTAAGGATTCTCTGGCTCTCAGTGTTCAGTGTGCAGGTTCTGTGTCTAATATGGCCCAACGTCTATTTGCTCGAACCCGCCAAGTTGAATCATTGGCGGCAGAAGTGATGAGTCTCAAACAGGAGATTAGAGGGCTCAAACATGAGAATAAACAGTTGCACCAGCTCGCACATGACCATGCTACAAACATGAAGATGAAGCTTCACCAGATGAAGGAATTTGATGGTTAAATTTTACTTGATCATCAGAGGTTTGTGGGTTTGTTCCAAAGGTATTTATTGCCTTCGTCTTCTGGGGCTGTACCACGTAATGAAGCTCCAAATGATCAATCTCCGATGCCTCCTCCTTCTAGGGTTCTATCCAGTACTGAGGCTCCGAACGATCCCCCTCCGGTGCCTTCTCTTTCTGGAGCTCTACCGACTGCTGAGACTTCTCCTAAGCAACCTTTGTGAAGACTCCCTCTTGTTTGTTTATTTTGACTCATGTATATGTACATATTTGTAACTTATCGGAGATATCAATAAATAAGCTTTGCTTCATTTCAACGTATTGTGTTAAATACACCAAAACCTTCTTCACTAAGTTCTTTGAATTTTTCTTTTGTTGAAGCTTGTATGTTGAAACTTTGTGAGTGGAGCATGTAGGTTGAGGTAGTATTCCCTTAATTTCCCGAGTGAGGAAAACTTCTCAGTTGGAGACTTGAAAAATCCAAGTCACTGAGTGGGGTCGGCTATATGAATCTTAGAACGCCATTGTGCTGGATCCTGTGTCATGTCCTCCGTTAGATCCAAGTGCTCTAAGTCTTTTCTTAGAGTCTCTTCCAAAATTTTCCTAGGTCTTCCTATACCCCTTCGGCCCTGAACCTCTGTCCCGTAATCACATCTTCTAACCGGAGCGTCAGCAGGCCTTCTTTGCATATGTCCAAACCACCGTAACCGATTTTCTCTTGAACTCTACCCTTCTGTCCTAGCTTCTTGAACTCTACCACATATTGAAAGAAGTTCCCATCATAAGCCACTTCAGGCAACTGTTACATATATCTTGTTTTACTGAATCCATATATAACTGTTTACTTATTTCAAGGGATTGAATTAACGTATGATATCAGATGAAAATCCACAACATTAAAATGATTGAATTTTGTTTCATGACTATAGCTTCCTCTACTTTACCCCTTGTTAATTTTCACTTAATCCAGGGTAATGGTAACCATAACCAACAAACTTGATTATCTCAGTTTTGCTAGCCAGCCACCAGACTCAAAAATCTTCACGCACATATTCCCACTTAATCAACTTAACCAAGTCAATCACCATTCCATAACGAACCTATTCCACTCACGTGATACAGTTACAGATTTAGAGCAGTTCACAATTTATCTTCCTCAATATATGAAAATTTATCTTTCAGAGAAATACCTGACCATACATACAATTATATCTATGCAACTGAACATATAAAATAATAAGCAGTTAAATGTAAGAACGAAGCGAACCGTGAGGAACGTGGGTGAGATTGACCCCGGTGGACGACAATGCCTCCTGGTTGAACCTTGACAGCTGCAACATATCCCCGAAAGCCGTAATCTGGATAGGACCTTTGATCCCATTGGCCCTGATCGCCGCAGTGATTGCATTCGCTACCTTGAACACATTTACACCGGCCGGCAAATTGCAGTTCTCAAAATCCCACCAAACCGAAACCCTGACATTCCGAACCTCCTCATCGTGGCGTCTGAAGGAAGAGTGAGCGTGTGAATGGTGGGATGGCGAAGAGGTTGAGAGGTGGGAAATCTGAAGGAGGAAAGGAGGATCGGATGGCAAAGAGGCAGAGAGGCGGTAGAGGGTTTTTGGAGAAATGGGTCTCATGGTTGGTAGGATGAGAATTAGGATTTAGGGTTTAGGGTTTTGGGGAGAAAATGGGAAATGGGTTAGATAATTTCATGGTTGGATTTTGGAGGTGGAAGAAGAAATTTCAAGGTCGGTGGTTTTCTGAGTCTCTGAGTGGGAGAGTGAGCAGTGAGGGTTTTAGGGCAAGAGGGGAAGGTTGATGCAAAACCTCAAGACACGTGCGGTGCACATGGCTTTAGGGGCTCCGAAATTGTCAGGGTTATTGGATTGGGGCCCAAGGTAATAGCAAGTGAAAGAAAAATCCATGAAAGATGATCCCGGCCAGGCAAATGGGCTCGTTTAAAAGTATTTTTAAAATAATTAAAAATTCATTTGGCGAAATTGATTTTTTGTTCCAAAAGTTATTTTCAGTATTTTTTTAGAAAAAATACCAGATATTTGATTATTATCGGAAGCACTTAAAATGTTTTTCCAAGATTCGCTTGAATTTTTACTAAAGATTGGTTTCAAAAATATTTTTATCACAAGTGCTTTCAGTTATTTTAAATGTACTTCCAAATGAGTCATTACCTTCCAGCTTTACTTTTTTGTTCATTACATTATACTTCTTGTTAAGAAAATTTTATTTGAAATCATGTTTTGTATCTCTATACTCAACTTAAAATTTTGGGTTAAACTCTGTTTACTACCCTCATGTTTCGTGGTTTTCAACATTTAGTACATAAAGTTTTTTTCGTCTCAGAGTCATACCTAAAGTGTTAATTTTGGAACAGTCTCATACATTCGTTAGTCAAACTGTTAAGTCTGCAGTTAACTGCTGACGTGGCGCCTATGTGGACAATGATTGGGCATCACGTGTCATTAAGGGTCCACGTGGAAATTAAAAATAAAAAAAATTAAAAAATTAAAAAAATTAATAAAAAAATTAAAAAAAACAAAACCCAGAACCCTTTCGTCTTCCCCACCCCTACCCGACATCCCTCCACCCCTTGCCCACCTGAGTCACCCCTTCTCCCGTCACCAACCCCATCCCCCAATCCCCAATTTTGCCCCCATACCATCACCTCATCCTCTCTTCCTGATGCAACATCTCTTCCGTCGGCAGAACCCCAAACCCCAAAAAATCCAATCCCAGGCTCATATCGCCTTGCTGATGGTGGCTCCCAGATGCATGGGGTTGTTTAACTTTGAAATCGAAAAGAGGTGGTGAGGGGGCCCAAAACCCGATGAGATTCACGGGGGAATCTTAAAGAATCGTCGAGATTTGTTCGGGAAATCTTCAAAAAGATTTTCTTGTAACTGCCCTCCGGAAAACATGGTGGATGTAGGCATTGCAGATGCATGGTGTGACACACGAGGGGGGGAGGGGTAGCAGCACAAAGGTGAGATGGATGCTACAAACGGCGTCGTCTTGAACCTGCGAGCTCTCTGGATATTGGGGCAGGAACAGCTTGGCTCCTTAGGAGCTTGGCTAGCTCAGCTCAGCGTGGCTTAGTTCAAGCGGGAAGGGAATGTGAGATCTTAGCTGCAAACATCAACATGCCAATCACAAAATTAGAGCAAAAATTTCAGCAAAAAAAAAAACAGAGATAAATTAGAGCCGTGAAGAACATGTGGAACGCCACGAAAGTAGCTGAGCAAGCTTCTGATTGCTCCACCCCTTAGATCCATTCTTCTTCCCTCTCCATCGACCCCTCCCTCCTTTCTCTATCATCTCGCCTCTCATCATGTCAGTCTTTCTCTCTTCGTTTTCTGCAACCTACTTTTAGCTCAGATGAATTATTCGATTTTTGGATTTGAAATTTCTAACCTTTTTAAAAAATTCAGTTTGGTGGATGATAAATTACAGGAAACGAGACAAATGTGAAAAAAAAAGATTCGATTTTGTTATTTTTGTGTATGTCGACGATTGAGATGTTATTGGAAGTGAAATTTTGAATTTTGATGTTTATATGCCGACGAATGAGATGTTGCAGCGAGAAGATGAGGTGATGGTCTGGGGGAAAAATTGGGGATTAGGGGATGGGGTTGGTGATGGGAGAAGGGGTGGCTTGGGTGGGCAAGGGGTGGAAGGGATGGAGGGATGGATGGACGTTGGGTGGGGGTGGGGAAGACGAAGCGGTTCTGGGTTTTGTTTTGTTTTTTGATTTTTTTGATTTTTTTTTTTTTTGAATTTTTAATTTCCACGTTGACCCCATAATGACATGTGGTGCCCAGTCATTGTTCACATAGGCGCCACATCATCAGTTAACTGCAGACTTAACAGTTTGACTAACGGATGTATAAGATTGTCCCAAAATTAACACTTTAGGTATGACTCTGGGACGAAAAAAACTTGATGTACTAAATGTTGAAAACCACGAAACATAAGGGTAGTAAACAGAGTTTAACCCTAAAATTTTAATGTGAAATGTCAGTTAGTACTACAGTCTAGTGATATTCATCTTCACTTGTGAGTGAGAGGTGCGAATTTAAACCACATTATTATGGTTGGCCCATTGTAAGGTTTGGCCCACTCTGCCACCCGTTAATGTAGGTAAATAATATTTGTTCAATTTTATTTTTTTTTAATGTGAAATGTCTTTTTACCTCCTTGTACAGTTACCGAGAGATATATGTTTTTCTTGTTCAATTATTTGATGGAAGTACAAAGAATCATGTTCTTTAATTTCTTTTGATTATTTATTGTGCTAATTTGAGCATTAATTATATATAGCTCATGGATGTGAGAGATTTTTTACTATGTCTGAAACACGGAATAGTTCAACACATGCCATTATACAAGTGAAATAACACTTTAAAATAAAACTTTTGTCCATTAATATAATAACACGTGATATACCATGAAACGAATCATGGTCCTTAAAAAATTATTTTCAATAAAATCAAATTTTAATCCTCGAACTATCCTGCTTCGTCTAGGACTTGGCCACATCAAAAGCTAATCCTTAAGCAGTCCTACTTCGTCCAGGACTAGGCCAACAATGTTAATTTAGGCCCAAACATTGTTTCCCAGTTTCCTTGAGTCTTGGTATGTACACTGAATAGTTAAGAAAATTAATCATTTGACTGTTGGCTTTCTTAAGTCTTTTGCTCCAGATGTACAAGACCGAAAGCTCGGTGAGACAATGATATGTACCTTTTCGGCCGAACTAGATATGAACATTTTTAGCTGAAATAACCAACCAGTCTATGAAGGTGTGTCTGTTGTGTAAGATCCAACATCGCCTGGGGGAGAGGGGGTGATGTGCCTTATATGTACATGCCCACCTCCCTATAGTGAGATGCGTTTTAGGTGGAAGCCCAAGAACAAAACCGTGAGCGCGTGGCCTAAAATGGACAATATCTTACTATAGGGATTGGGATGTGTCAATTTGTTATCAGAGCCACTCCTCGACCGGAAATGTATTGTAAGATCCCACATTGCCCGGGGAAGAGGGGGTGATGTGCCTTATATGTACATGTCCACCTCCCTATAGTGAGATGCGTTTTGGGTGGAAGCCCAAGAACAAAATTGTGAGGGCATGGCCCAAAGCAGACAATATCTTACTATGCGTCGTCCCTCGGTAAGTAGCTCCGCTTGGCATATGATTGTGTTTTCCAGGCCCATCTTCTAATTTACTGAGAGCTGAAGTTAGTTGACCGCACTTCCTTTGTCAACCATCATTATGTCGACTATAGCCTAGGCTAGTTGGACAAATATCATTAATGCGTCGTCGTGTGGGAAGTCGACGCCTGCGACATCTTGCTTGGTGAAGCCAATGATGGATCCATGTTGGGTGTCGACTGCCTGGACGTGTGAGACTAATAGAGCCTACTGGATCTTCCTATTTTTAGAGTTGTTAGCGGCCCCCAAGTGCACAGATTCGGCGAAAAATGCCATTAATCCGAATTGTCTTGGTTAGCAGCCCTTCGTTGGTGTCTATGTTCCTTCTAGGCTACGCCACTGGCTTGTCCAAATATCTGTTGACCTTGCCTTCTTTCACCAACTTCTTTAGGTAATTTCTCTAAGTGTAGTTGTCGTCTGTTGTATGGCAGGGACTGATAGGATTTTTACTACTCATGTGAACGGGCTTAAATCTCCTATTTTACTTGCAAGAATCACAAGGTTGTTGTAGTATAAACGGATTTCGCAAGGTCATCTCCACAGGGATTATTAAATAATTCGAACTAATCAGATTCCATTTAATTATTGTAAAGTAGAAATTGAAGTGATTGATTTTAAAACCTAATTAAAATAAAAACGAAATTAATGAATTAAAATAAACAATCTGCAATATTAGAGCTAGAGAGAAAGAAAACAGTTTTGGAAGAATAAAATTAAGAAAGCACTAGGGTTCCACCATCACCTAGCAATCCTATGAATTTTTACCAATTACTTATGATCTACACATGCCACTTTGAAGGTTAGATTTTCCTAATTCATATTCTACTTGGAACCTCCAACATAGAACGTATATCTAACATGCAACCCGTCCGGACGTTCGAATCAAATCTAAACATGAAAGACTCATTATGCTTTATGAAAATCCTTTGAAAAACCATGCAATCCTTAAGACGTGATATTCATCCTAAGAGAAATTACAATTATTAATCACAAGAAGCCAGCGTCAATTTCAGGGAACCTTCCGACCAAAATTGCATCAAATTACTTTTCTAAAAATCCTAATGGTGATCAGGCATTAAAACAATTAGATAGTTTTTATCCCGGTGATTAACAATTCAAAATACGCATGCAATCAATCATAAGCAATTAAATAAAAATCACATATTCATGCTAAGGCTTAAGGCTTCGCCCTAGCAAAAGAAATTAGTTCCGCATATTCATAATTGAAATCATAGAAATATCTATTAAGAAAAGGATTGAAAACACCTTCAAGTAAAAAATCTTCAAAACCCTAGCACTTCTCTCTGTCTCCAGTATTGCATAAAATAAAGCATAGTCTAAAACTGTAGACGGCTAAGCAATATATTTGCTAAGCCACCACACAAACCCTAGCAAAACTAAAATTAATAAAAACCCTAAATAAAAATAGTAAAATTCGTCTAAAATCTGAACAGCCACGTTTTGGCCCATAAGCTGCTCCAAAACTGGCCCAATATAGCTGGATTTAATGTTTGGAATATTTTGAACACTTTTCCAGAAGGCCACGAACCCATCCGAGGTCATCTTGGGCTCCAAAAACGCAATTTAAGCCCAAAAACGTCATTTTCCAGCACTGCACACTGCTTCTTTATTTCATCGCCAGAAAATAACCGCTTGGTGAAAAAATCCCAAATTTTGATACGATCAAGCTAAGTGACTCACGAACGTCCTCCAACTGGAATTACTCCAAAATTCGTCCATTTGGTCCTGTTTTGCTCCAGAGGAAGTCGAAAGTCCTATATTGAAAATACAATTCAAAGTATCAAAATTCTTCCAATATATCAACCAAAATATACTAAGATTAGGGTAAAATATATAATATAAAATCTACTCATCAGGGACCTCAATGGAATGTGTAGTACTAGCTTGAACCATATTTCACTCTTGATGTCATAGAGGATTGGTGGATTGGAATTGAGAACTTAGTATAGTTCTTGGGCGTTGGGCCTCCTTTAGTCGGGGATCGGTCCATGTGCTTGGCCTCATATCTGCTTTTGTTTTTGTACTATTTTTCATCCTCCTTCTTTTAAACTACTGCCGATTCTTTTTTAGGCTACTAGGATGCCTTGTCTGCTCGCCGAGCCTCTTCCCAAAAGGAATGCTTCTCTGCTAGAGAGAATGAGTCTGCTAGAGCGAATAGCAGGTGGTTTGCTGGAAGTTCGTTTTGGAAAGCTGCACTAGATCTTCTCCTATGCTCAATTCTCCAAAAATCTGAAGCTAGGACTATTGAACCGAACAAGATCACCAAGTGGGTTATGGAAGAGGGTTGGGTTGCGGAAGTGGGTTAAGCCACGTGTGGGGCGCGGTGCAGCATTAGGAGCGCGTTAGACCTATGCTACTACAACAGTGGCTTAGGCCAGCTCGTGTTGGGCCTGGCTTGGCTACCTTGTGGTGTTGGTTGCAGATTGGGTTGCGTCTTGGGCTACTTGCACAACTGCTGCCAGTGCCTAAGCCTGGCTTGGTTATGGGTTTAGGTTGCTGTAGTGGTAGCACATAGGGCCATGGTCTGCTGCCATGGCAGTCTTCATGGTTGCCATGGTGGTGGTGCTTGGCAAACTTGCTCCTTTTGCCATCACATTGAGCCTCGTGGATCGTTGTGGTAAGGCTACATTGCAATCTCCATCACTTGGTCCAAATCCTTGAATGTAGGAAGTTTCGTTCATTGTGGTTTCCCAATTTCCCACCATTGTATTTTTCTCTTACGTCTATTCAAAGAATTAAAAAGAAATCTAGGAATAAGAATGTACAAAAAATTTACGAACGAACAAGAAATGAGAAACTTTGAACACGAGAGTCTTTTTCGAGCATGTGAATCAAACTCTCAATGAAAGGACTAGTTTATGGATGCAAATTTTTGCCATTTCTTCCTTTGACGAAAATGCACCTGCAAAATATTAACACCTAAGATTAAGGTCAAAAGCCTCACGCGCCCACGATGAATAGGTGTTTTGGCTAAAGAATCTCTTATGCCAAAGTTAGAATTTTGAAACGAATGTAATTAGGAGTTTATGGGTAGCAAGTAGCTTAGCATTTTAATGGGATAATAGGGATATTTTTAGGAAGGTGGCCGACCCTTTGGGTGGAGAGTGGCCGACCATATATGGTGTAATTGGGTGAATAATTGCAAGATATTATGTGAAATAATATCTTGCAATTAACATGACAATTATTCCTAAATTAAATAGGAAGTTTTGGGAGTTACCTTTTGAATAAAATCAATAAGGGATTGATGAGAGATATTTGAATAAATACCATATTGTTCACCTTTGGCTCCTCCTTGAATGAGCCTTATTGTCCTTTGCATGCGCATGGCAATCTCGATGTGCCTCGAGGATAATCTTGTCTTTTCACCCAAAAGTCCACGTGTCAGCTCCATGATTTTTAGATTATTTTTGGCTCTATATATATATATATATATATATATATGTATATTTCTAATAAGTTGACAGACACAATAGACCATCGAATAGAGAACATGTAGCAACTGAGGCAACATGGAAGAACAATTATTCAATATGTTTAGGAACAACAGACCATCGAAGAGATTTGAGTCTTCGATTGTCCATGAAGTGTGAGAACCATTTTGCTAGTTATTCCTTATCTGGAACCAAGATAACAACAGCACTATCTCTTTGCACATTCTTTCTAAGAGTGAGATAGTGATTCCCAGAACATTTGAAGGATGTAAGCTTCATAAAGTTCATCCAAGATTTAATGATACGTTCATGACCACCATGCAAACGACTAATTACATGATCAACATCAGGACCCACAATATAGTTACCACACAGATACAAGATCCATAACATAAGAATATATGCTATTATGACATAAGAAGAATGTGCATCAATATTTGAAAAGGAAACATACCTTTGCTTTTCAAATCATTATGCAACCACTGTAGTACCCAGCTCACCACAATCATTAATGGAGATAGATCACACAAAAGCCTATTCATAGGACAAGATGATTTGGAGTATTTTGAGCAGTGATCCCATGCATGTGATATAATTGTATGCTTTTCCAGGTTGGACATTTCACACAAATGGCATTCAGAGAAGAAAAAGTGTGATAGTTTCCATTTAGGCCTTGGTTTAGAGACATCTTTGTTCCAAACAAAGCACTCACCACTTCTGAGGCCAACTAATGCATAATAGTTTTCCTCTGATCTTAAAACAATCAACATGATCTTCCCATTTTTATCAACAACTTTACAACATGTCTTGGAGAAGCATATTTCATCAGTAACATCACAAAGCTAACTAATGCTGAGTAGACTTGTTGATAGCCCAAGTACATAGCAAACATCTTTAAGAAGAGGATTCTTCATTTACCAATAATTTCAGCTTTGTTCCCTTTACCAAATTCAACCTTATTACCTTTGAATGGCACAAGAGACAAGCAGTCCTACATTTTTCAAAACCATATTACTTGTTGATAGCCCAAGTACATAGCAAGTAGTTATACATTTTTCAAAACCATACTGAATGCCTTTTGAACTTGACTCGATACACTCTGAACTTGAGGAATTGACAATTTTTGCCATTATGTTGACTTCTATAGTCAGTCGATCAACTTGTTCCTTCAAGTCACTCTCCTTATCCAAGGTAAGCTTTCTGTGGCTTGATCTAAAATGATCAGGTTCACCACCATGGTGACCTTTAATAAAATATCTATCCCTTGTGGAAGAAGAACTCAAGCACAACAAGAACAGTGGTTCATCCAAAGCAGAAGGAGTTTTACCCGTAGATCTTGAAACATATTCCATATCACAATGTAAGATTTTATCAACAATTTGACTCTTATCTGTCAAAATTCTATTTGAACAGCCAGCACCAACAAACAGATACGATACTTTCTTGTAGCCACACTTAATTCAGACGAGAGTTGACTTCACGATACATTTCATTATTGTTCCTCAATAACAAGATTTTTTGAAGAAGACTTTCTTGAGATAGCATTTGTTTGTACCATACTTGACCAATCCCGAAACTACTTAGCACCGGTCAACGTTATACCGTCAAGGACCCAGAAGAGTTTCCCTCAAACCAAGAGGCCAATCACAGCGTGACACGTGTCGACATCAGAAGCCAATCATAGTGCAACACATGTCAACATCAGAAGCCAATCACAACACGACACGTGTCAATGTCATAATGAAACTAGAAACTCTCTTCTATAAATTGAGATCATTCTCTCACAATATTTCCTAATGTCATTTGTACTAAATCATTCACTTGTACTCACTAAAGGAGAGCTTGAACCTATGTACTTGTGTAAACCCTTCACAATTAATGAAAACTCTTCTACTCCGTGGACGTAGTCAATCTGGGTGAACCACGTACATCTTGTGTTTGCTTCCCTGTCTCTATCCATTTACATACTTATCCACACTAATGACTGGAGCAATCTAGCGAAGGTCACAAACTTAACACTTTCTATTGTACCAAAGTCCTCATTGATTTTATGCATCAACATTTGGCACTGTCTGTGGGAATGACACTTATTCTCACTATCTTCAACTTTGTTAAGCTGGTTTCCACCATTCGTACACTCTCTTTTGACCAGGCATCCCTCTCCAACATGGGGAGCGAAGGAAGCCACAACACATAGAATGACACCCCTCTTGCACCTAGTGCGAAGGAACGAAAGAATGAAGGAAAAAGGATTGTTCTTCAAGCTAAAGTCGATGAGTTAGAATCTCAAAACAACAAGATAGCAATGAAGAATGAGGTCCTCTAGGAACAGTATGAGAAGCTCTTTGAGATGCTCCATGAAACTAGGCGTACTCAAACACGCGAACTCGTTACCCCTGTGGACATCAACCATCATCTGGATGCCTCCCAACAAGGAAGGTCACCTTTATTCGACATGGGTATCCCTTATGAGGAGCGAGCTAATCATCAAAACATTGATCAACATGAGACTTCTCTCAACCCAGCTGCTTCGACCTGAAGCAGGAGAAGTGGAGGAAGACACATTCTTGCAGAAAGGTTGGAAGGATCGAAAACCGTTTATCGTGACTGCCGAGACTTCCTAAAGTAACGTCGAGAAAATCCCCTCCACATAAGCTCGAAGATCAATGACCCAAGGGTTTCTGAAAGACTCGGTCCCCTCCCACATCCCAAGCCGGCTACCAATTTGGGGAAGGGGCAACAAGTCCTAGAGAAACACGAAGGTATAGGGGACTTAGAGATATTTCGACCGACATACCTTGAAAGTCAGTATGGTGATACTCCAAAGTCCTGACACTTCCGGGCGAATGATCAAATGGGCGATAGTATTGGGTGAGTTTGACATCTCCTACCAACCAAAGCCAGCTGAGAAGGGCCAAGCAGTGGCAGACTTCATCGCCAACTTCATATATCCTATTGACATTGTTTTTATACCTAAAGAAGTGGTTTCATTACCCTCGAAAGCTCAGAAAACAGAACCAACATCCCCAGCATGGAGCCTATATGTTGATGGCTCGTCCAACCAACAGGGTTGTGGAGCAGGACTAGTCCTTACGACCCTTGACGAAGTGGCAATGAAGTATGCTTTTCGTTTCAAATTCAAGGCGTCAAACAATGAAGCCGAATATGAAGCCCTCCTAGTAGGCTTACGTTTAGCCAAACACCTTGGGGTTAAACGAATTGATATCTTTAGTGACTTTCAATTGGTGGTTAACCAGGTCACCAACAACTTTAAAGCTAAGGATAGCTCCATGGTAGCATATCTGGCACAAACACAATTGTTGCTTAAGCACTTCCACTACCAGATCACCCAAATTCCTCAAGTTTCAAACAGTCATGCAAATGCTTTGGCTCGCCTCGCCTCAGCGGTGGAAGACAAGATTGAGAGAAAAATTCAGGTCGAATTGTTGGCAACACCAAGCACCATGGCTGCAAAAGTGTGCAACTTACAACAGGGGGATAGTTGGATTACCCCGATTTATAGATTCCTTACTCATGGCACCCTTCCAATTGACAAAGTCCAAGTTAAGCAAATTCGATACAAGGCTACCCGGTACTTGATCATTAATGACCAACTCTACAAGCGGGGTTTTAACCTACCATACCTAAGATGCCTTACGCCCACAGTGGCGAAAGCTGTCATTTGGGAAATACATGAAGGAGTTTGCGGAGATTATGCTGGATCTCGATCCCTAGCACACAAGGCTTTTCGCCAAGGATATTACTGGCCAACACTTCACCAAGATGCCATCAAAATATCCCGCTTATGTGATAAGTGTCAACGCTACGCAACTATTCCTTATTCTCCTCCCTAGCCGCTCACTCATATGATCAGCCCTTGGCCCTTCGCCCAATGGGGACTTGATTTGATCGGCCCAATGTTTGCAGGGAAGGGCAAAGTTCGCTATGCAATCGTTGCAGTTGACTACTTCACAAAGTGGGCTGAAGTAGAACCCTTGGCAACCATTACTGACGCAAAATAGAAGACTTCGTATAGAAGAACATCCTTTGCAGATTCGATTTTTCCAATGTGATAGTCATTGACAACGGGCGACTGTTCGACAACAATAAGTTCAGGATGTTCATCTCTAGGTTCAACATCAACTTATGTTTTGCCTCCCCAACTCATCCCCAGTCTAATGGACAAGTTGAAGCTATCAACAAAATAATCAAGCGAACTTTGAAAACCAGCTTGGACAAGGCTAAAGGTTGTTGGCCATAATTTGTACCCCAAGTTCTTTGGTCATACCGCACTTCGTATCGGACATCAACAGGAGAAACCCCATTCTTACTTGCCTTTGGTACAGAAGCAGTTGTCCCAGTTGAGCTTGAGCAAGCAACGTTCCGAGTCCAGAACTACGTGCAAAGCGAAAATGACAAACAACTTACCCTCAACTTAGATCTAGTCGAGGAACACAGAAACCAGGCTCATTTGAGGAATGTCGCCTACAAGCAGCGCATCTCTAACTACTATGACTCAAGGGTCAAACCTCGTTCTTTCAAAGTGGGGGACTGGGTATTGAAGAAAAGATTACTCTGCGACAGGGTCCCGAGTGAAGGAACACTTAGTCCAAACTGGGATAGACCGTTTGAAGTTGTTGGCATCAGTCACCTTGGCTCCTACAAGCTTAGAAGCTCCGATGGCAAGACCCTTGTGTTGGAAGTATGCCCACAAAGCCACTTATTTAATGTAATAGCTTTTGGAACACGATCGGATTTACGTTGTTCCAAGACCTCCGATTTTGTGTATCAACATTCTTCTTACTGAATTTCATTTTTTAAATTTTTTTTTGAAAACATGATCATCTGGCGGATGTAAGAAGATGAAAGGTTCAGATCTTTGATATTTACATTTAACTGAAATATGAGTCGATGTCATATAGTTTGTAGAAACTTTATAAACATCAAGCAATATTTTCACTAACTGTAAAATTCTGAATATAATATCAACGATCCAAACCATTCATCTTCCTGCATCCTCTAATAGATCAAGTTTTCAAAAAAACAAAATTTGATGAGAACAATGAAGCGTAAATGTAAACAACAATCAACGGTTAAATTTTGATCTATGATTTATATGATTATAGTGGCGAATTTTGAAGTTAAGCAAGTTGTAAAGTTTGTCATTACGAGCGTTTATATATTTTTTCTAATTTTTTTTCACACTTCTACATTAATTCAAAAACTATTAAAGACTTTAGGTAAGTGAAATATACTTAAAAGAAAAATGCGTTTTTATGTTTTGGATGTGACAATATGATATGTATATACTTATTTAGTATTATGTTTTTCATTTGATTATTTATTGGTTTAAAATATATTTTCCTTAATGGGTAACGGGTCGGGTCATATTACCTATTAATATTATCGGGTCAATTTCGGGTCGGGTAATTTTACCGTTTATTTTAATGGGTATTACACGACACGACCTGTTAAAATATCGGGTATGACACGAAAATGACACGAACATGGAAAACACGACACGAATGCCAGGTCTAGTGAATGTAAACAACAATCAATAGTTAAATTTTGATGTATAGTTTATGTGTTTATAGTGGTGAATTTCGAAGTTGAGTCATTCACAAAAGTTGTAAAGCTTGTCATTACGACTGTTTATATATTTGTTTTTATATTTTCCACACTTCTAATTAATTAATATTTATGAGATACTTGAAAGACAAATGTGGTTTTATGTTTTGCAGTAATATTTATGCGACAATGTGGTATGTATATACTAGTTTACTATTATGTTTTTCATTTGATTATTTATTGGTTCATGTCGCATCCTTGACTCGACTTCACCGTAGCACGATATTGTCTGCTCTGAGCTTACCATTCCCTCACGGTTTTATTTTTGGGTTTCGGCACGAGAACCTCCCAGGGGGGTCACCCATCATAGGACCGCTCTTGTCCAAACTCGCTTAACTTCTGAGTTCTTATGGGGATCCGGAGCCAGTGAGTTCCCAAAAGGCCTCGTGCTATAGGAAAGAGAGCATGTACATATAACGCACATCACCCCCTCTCCATTGGTCGATGTGAGATCTTACAATCCACCATACTTAAGGGGAACCCGGCGTCCTTGCCGGCACATCCGCATCGAACAGCAGAGTGGCTCTGATACCAAATTGTCACATCTCAGACTCGACTCCGCCGTAGCACGATATTGTCCCCTTTGGGCTTACCATTCCCTCACGGTTTTGTTTTTGGGTTTCGACATGAGAACCTTCGGGAGGGTCACCCATCCTAGGACCGCTCTCGTCTAAACTCGTTTAACTTTGGAGTTCTTATGGGATCCAGAGACAGTGAGTTCCCAAAAGGTCTCGCGCAATCTTACATGTTGAGTTCGGGTAGGGCCATATTAGCCGTTCGTTTTAACGGGTGTTATATGACACAACCCATTAAGATATGGGGTATGACACGAAAACGACTCGAACATGGAAAACATGACACAAATTCTTGGTCTAATTCGATGAGAACTAAAGAAAGATCTCTTCTCTCTCTTCACCCACGACCACTTTTCTCCACTTTACTCCACCTTCTCTCCCACCACCTCTCTCCTCACTCTCTCCAACTCCAACCTTGAAACTGGTAAATTTGGAAAAATAACCAAATTTTAGACTCCATATAGAATTATAGCCATCATTTTAATTTTATGATAATTATAGCCAAAAATTGATGTAAAAGTACTATTACCCTTGATATTAGGGTTTCTCACAATAAACAAAATACAAACCTTTAAACTACCTTAAAATAATGATTAATCTCTATCACTTTTTTTTTTGTTTTTCATTATTCTCTATAATTTTTAAACTACTTTTTTCAACTTTCTGAATTTTTGCAAAAGGATACAACAACTTTATTTTTACCTTTGGCTGCACTTTCATTATTCAATCACCTATCAATTTTAAAATCTTATTTGAAGTACCAAGATGCCTAACAATTTAATTTCTAAGGCTTTGTTTTTTTTTTTTAAATCACGTTTTTATTCTGGTTAAAAGGTTGCAGACATCCAAAGTTATTGTTAAAGGTTGCAGATTTAAAGGTAGTTTAAAGGTTACATAGAATAATGAAAACAAAAAATGATGGAGATTAATTTCTCAAATTGATGCCAATTTTCCAAAAATAATGTGGAAATTCGGAAAATTCTCTCCATCTATATTCAGATTTGCAGTATTATTGGTTGTTGTGAGAAATCTTGATATTAAGTGTACAGTAGTACTTTAACATCAAGTTTTGATTACAATTATCATAAAATTAAAGCAATAGCTATAATTCTATATGAGATCCAAAATTGGGTTATTTTTCTAAAATCCCCCCCCCCAAACTTGAAACAGAGCTCCCACCACCTAGCTATCTTTAGCCGCCCATCTCTCTATTTTACCCGACGTCATTTTAGGCACACTCCTACTTCTCACCAAAATCACCGTCCCAACTTCCATTCCCTCTTCCAAAACCATACCGTTTCTCACTCTGTCACATATTTTCCTCAAAACTCCAATCTCTTTCTCCCTCCTCTGCATCTCCGCAACCACCATGACAGTGTTCGAAACCTCAAACGTCGCCAAACACCCACCTCTCAGAAAATTTGGGATTGCCATATACAATGTCATCTTTACTTGATAAGGGTGGATTTCTCATCCCCACATCGTCATTTTGGAGCCTGATCACATCCGCGCATCGGCCTTCTAGGAAAAGATACTGATCTTCTTCCTCCACGACACCCCTATCACATGTTCGAAGAAATGCCTGACTCAACTTGTTCTTTAGTCTTCTGTAGCAAATTACACAAACACCCTCAACCATATTATTACTAGCCCATTGTAATTGATAGCCTATTGTAGACCCGGCAGTTTCTGACACGACATGATGACAAGACACGAAAATGACATGAAAATAACGGGTTTCAAGTCAACACAATAAATAATCGGATCATTATCGGGTGATCCGTTATGAACCCGTTAATAACAGGCTCTTAACAGGTATACACACGAGTAACCCGTTTCGACCCATTAAGAAAAAAATTATTTTGATAATTTTAAAGTTTAATTACTAAAAGATTTATTATAAAATACAATAGCCATATTAATATATACAATATATTCTATATTAAATATATAGTTTTGTATTATTATTCTATATAAGTTTAAAAAAAAGTTTTAGTCATTATTTATTTTTATTATGAGAATTCCTTATTATCATTACTAGGATAAATTTTACTTAACATGTTGTTGTCCAAAATTAAAATAAACTAGTATAGTATTTTTATAGGCAAGAACTAAAAAGATATACATACAAGTATGAAAAATATGAAAGAATATATAAACACTCGTGATTCGTCGTTATTCCTCCACGAGTAGATAATTGTTACACTAACATTATAATAATATTTTTTATTTGAGGGCAAAATTAATAATAATTATTGTAGAAGTGTAAAAAATGTAAAAAAAATATACAATCACTCATAGTAACAAGCTTTACAACTTTCATGAAGGGGTCAACTTCGAAATCCAACACTATAATCCATAAACCTTATAAACATCAAGAAATATTTTCACCAATCGTAAAACTTTGAATATAATATCAACGATTCAAACCGTTCATCTTCCTGCATCCTCTAATAGATCATGTTTTCAAAAAAGAAAATCTGAAAAAACAAAATTTGATGAGAACAATGAAGCGTAAATGTAAACAACAATCAATGTTTAAATTTTGATCTATGATTTATATGATTATAGTGGCGAATTTTGAAGTTAAGCTCTTCATGAAAGTTGTAAAGCTTGTCATTACGAGCATTTTTATATATATTTTTTACACTTCTACATTAATTAAAAAACTATTAAAGACTTTACTTAAATACTTTTTTATTTTTTGGATGTCATAATATGGTATGTATATACTTATTTAGTATTATGTTTTTCATTTGATTATTTATTGGTTTAAAATATATTTTCCTTAACGGGTAACGAGTCAGGTCATATTACCTGTTAATATTATCGGGTCGATTTCGGATCGGAGCATTTTACCTGTTTATTTTAATTGCTGTTACACGACATGACCCGTTAAGATATCGGGTCTAAAATACCAAACCTGCCCAATTTTTCTTCTGGATTCTCTCTCACAGCCCGAGCCCACGCAGTTTCGTGGTCAATCTCTCGGTCATATGAAACCCAAACTCCGAGCCACAGACCAAGGCACCTCCCCTCTGCGCGAAGAATCAGATAGTTCATTTTTCTTGGCAGAAAATTTACAGATTTCGATTCCCTCCATAAATGCAAATACCCAGATGGAGAAACGTCTTGCTCCTCAAGAATTCATTGGTTTCATCAACTTCTGCAGCTACCCGTTTCGCTTCATTCCATTCTACTCCTGCTTCGTGTGAGAAGTGGAAGAACAAATGGACCTTTGTGAGTTTACTTTTCTCCTTTTTCTTTCATGCGTGAAAAATAAAAAGATGGTTAATTGGTCTTGTTTGTTATGTTCCTTTGCTCAATACCCAATTGAGGAAATTTTGTAAATCATGTATTCATTCTGTTTGTTTGGAGGGGTTAATTATAATTTATATGATCAAGTTAGGATTTTGGGTTGGTAAATAATTAAATGGAGAAGGAAAAGATTAATTTTCGTGTATAAATAGCGTGGTGTTCATCTTTCGTAGATGCTTTATAAAATTTTCTTTATAATAATCAAATGTTGCTGTCCATAAAGCAATACCAATACGTTTTTAATGAAATGAGATCGGTTCTTTTGTAATTGTTCATAAGCAGAGCTTTCTTTATGCAAACGCGTTATCTAGTTGCTCTGTGCTCGTCAGTATTTGTATTTTTTTCGATACTGTGAAGCTGACAATGTCCTTGATTGAGGATTGTTTAGTTTCCACTATTATTCTTTTAGTTGTTGGGGGAATTCTAAAATTTTGTTTCTCATTGCGAATCTGTACGATTCCATCGTATGACTTGTTTTATCTTTTTGTAATCAGAATTTTATGGTGCATATAAAATGCATGTGAACCATGAATTTGATTTCCATAAAGTTTGTCTTTTTTTTTTTCAATTTTTTTTGTTTATTTATCAGAGTTATATGTGTTCGGGAATCACTTTGTAGGTTTTCTTTGATCACTTTCCTCTTAAAACCAATGATGGAATAGCTGACAATCGTGTGCTTAATCTTTTGGCATTCTTGTCATTTGGTGTTAAGTTTGTTCACAACCTTTTTGGCTATTTTGAAGGTTTAATTTGGGCCATTTTCTCTGTTCAATTAACCTTAGGTTGGTTACCCTAGTATGTGAAGATATTTATCCTCTCTTTGCAGTAAAGGCTTGCAATACTGTTGGTCTTGGCACTGAGTTTTGGTCATTATTTTTAAGTTTTTAATATTATTGTTCTCTCACCTTTGACTTCAAGGTATGGAGAATCTGTAAGATAAGTGGTCAGATGTCGGTCGTCTTGTTTGCGTTCTGTTGGTCTGATAAGGGGTGGGGTTCCTTGAGATCCTAACAGTGTTAGGTGTAGTTCAAAATTTGAAGGTTTTATCAATCATATTTGCTATGCATCCCGGGGTAATTTTTTTGTGTCATCTGTATCTTCAAGTTTGTGATGAAAGCTTACCTGTTTTAAAATCCTTATAATTTTATTAAGTAACACTGTTTTACTTTGTATGAGAATAAATGATGATTCAAATGTTTTTGCAGGATGTAAAAAGCAGTCAACAACCAACAAAGGTATTAAGTTTGTTAATTTCGCAATTTTCCTATAGCATGTGAAAATACATGCCAATAGTGCAAGGTTGGAAGCAAAAAGTGGCACCGCACACATGGCCGTTATCTGTTCTCCTCGTTTATTGATGCTATTTCCACATAATTTTTCAGAGTTAGTGAAGTTTGGTTGTTTGGTTGTTTGTTTGGAAACAAAAATTCTAAGAATTAATTTCAATTCCCAGTTTTAAGTTTTAACACAATTAGTTCCTATATAAAAAATGTCAATTCCCAAATTCAATTATTTTTTTTTTCCGTGATCCTTATAAAAGAAAGCACTTACGGTAAGATTTGTTGGATTTAAACGTCCATATTCCTCAAAATATTTTTCTGAAGTATGAGTTTATTTCATCATATTAAATAAAACAGCGGTTTCCTATTTATTACTATGGAATCAATTTGAGGTTTAAGGGTATTGAACAGACATATCACTAGTCGGAGAAGGAGGACACACCCTTCCCCACATCTTCTCTTTTTTCATCGCCAACAAGACCAAGAAAACACAAAAGAACGAGAAGTTCTCAAGATACAGAGTTTTCAACTGAAGAACAGACTTGTATCATCAGGCTTTTTATTATTATTTTTTTTCTTTCTGTAGTCTGATTCTCCTCTAAAATCAATCGCTAAGCATCAAAATACTATCTTGATGCCCGAGATACTGTCATTAATCTTCAAGATAGTATCTTGATGCTTAATGATTGATTTTGAAGGAGGATTTTGTCTTCAATCTACCTTATGAGGTCTGATTCTTGAGACAATAGGAAAATGAATGTTCTCGACCTGTGATTTAGATATGGATGCTCTCAATCTGTGATATAGATATGAATGTTCTCAACCTGTGATTTAGTATAAAGAAAGGTTGTGCTACATAGGCAAATTAGTGTTCACCGATCCACAGATTCTAGGAGCATCTCCAGTAGGTCATTGCGTTGCAGAGACAGAACAGGCATGCGTGTGTGTAAAAGTATTAAACATTTAGAAAGATGGATTTTGATAAGTGACCAATTTGAAAATAACTGTGCTCCACTAACCACTATGCGACTTTAGAATTGTTGTCATTAATGTTTTGCTTGGCACATGTGGTACTTAGGAATTTAAGAAAGATCCTGATCTATATGTGTGTCTGCCTCATATGAAAATTGTAGCTCTAAGCAATTGAAAGGTCTTGAAACAGGCATTCTAGGTTCTTTAGTCATGGATGGTTCAGTGCTCTCTTTCTGGGTCATTTCCAGTCGCAATCTAAGTGAAAATCATATGCTAGGCATTGTGAATAATCTATCATATAATATTAGTGTGTTTTTAATGCTGGCGTAATAATTGATTGCCTACTATGCTGTCTTTTGGTGATTTTAATCTGTGCATTCACTCCAGCTGCCGTTAATTGCCAACTTCATTGTAGCTTGGTGTTAGGATTTTTGGCTCGTCAAATATGTCCTAGTCGGTTTGGGTTTGTTTTAGGAAAATTAGAGGTATACCGATTCTTGTCCTAGAGGGATTAGCAAAGAATTTCAGTTTTCCTTATTCAATTTAGGTTTGGATTTCTAGAAGTCTATTTGGATTTGGATAAGTGTAATTTCCTAATTCACTAAGAAATAGGAATTCAATCAGCCTTGGGACATGTAAGCCTACCCTATGCCTATAAATAGGGTGCGGCAATGCTTAATTTTTAGAGAGAAAAACAGCCAGAGACAGCCGAGAGTTTTGAGATTAGTTCTAGGGTTTGCAAAAGTTCAACTGGACGTAGGCAAAAGTTTTGCCGAACCAGTATAATTCTTGTGTGTTTCTAAGTTTTTCTATATTTGCTAGTTTAGTCTATTGCCATTCGTTACATTAAAGAATAAGGTCTAGTGGGTGTGTTTTCCAACAATTGGTATCAGAGCTAAGATCTAGGTGTTCTGCAATGTCAAAAGGGAAGATGAATGCGGATCCAGGACCTACGTTAAAGCCCTTTGATGACAAGGATGACTTCACGGACTGGCAAAGAATGGTGAAGAACGTACTGATACAGCAGGATTTGGATGATGCACTCGATGGTGAGAAGCCGGAAAACATGACAGAAGTAGCATGGACTAAGGTTCTCAAGAAGGCCAAGAGTTCCATTGAGATCCATCTCACAAGATCAGTTTGGTCACACATCACCGAAAAAAATAACTGCCCAGGAAGCATGGGAAAAGTTGGACAATGTTTATATGGGCAAAACCGTGTCCAATAAACTTTTTCTAAAGGATGAACTATTCGGGTTTCGACTAGAAGGAGGTGATATTGATGATCACGTATGCAGGTTCCAGAATTGCATAGCTAATCTTCAGAAGGTCGAAGAAACTCTAATGTATGGAGCATTTTCGAACAACTCTAATGTTTGGAAAAGAGTCCCTGAAGCTTGAAGACATAATTCAAGCTCTTCAGTCAGATGCTAAACTGGATGATATAACTGAAAGCTCTCAAGGCCTTTATGCCAAAGGCAAGGAGAGGGGGCGGGAAAAGACAAAGGAAGAGAAAACTAGCAACAGAGGTAGGTCAAAATCCAAGAAGAAAAAGGAAAAGAAGGAAGGTTGCTTCGAATGCGGTTCAGCCGATCATTGGAAGAGGAACTACAAGATTTGGAAAGAGAAGAAAGCCAAGATGGAAGGAAGCTTAGGTTTAGCTAGTGCAATCACCAAGCATGAGAATGACGGGGAGCTTTTTTCAGTAACATCGGGCTCCAAGGCTTGCACAAATTGGATTTTGGATACCGGATGCACATTTCATATGTGTGCAGTAAGAGAATGGTTCAATATATACAAGGAAGTCAACAGTGGGGAAGTCTTAATGGGGGCCGATTCTTCATGTCCTGTAAGAGGAATCGGCACTGTTCGAATCAGAATGTTCGATGGGATGATACGAGCTTTAGGGAACGTCTGGTATGACCCTAGACTAAGAAAGAATTTGATTTCCTTGGGTGCTTTAGATTAGGCCGATTATGGGTACAAATCTAAAAAAGGAAGACTCAGGGTAACCAAAGGATCACTAGTGGTAATGCGGCGTGACCTACAACCCAATAAGTTGTATAAGTTAATTGGGATCACTATAGTCTGGGGAGCAGCTGTTTCTGTAAATCAGAGTGTAGAAGATAAGACTGAACTCTGGCATCATAGGCTCAGTCGGGCACATAAGCCAAAAAGGGTTGCAAGAATTGCACAAGCAAGGCGTGTTGGAAGGCGTGTCATCTTGCAAACTGGGCTTTTGTGAATATTGTGTTCTTGGAAAGCAAAGAAAGGTATCATTTGCAAGTAGCAGTGCAGATAACCGAAGCAAGGAACAACTCAGCTATATTCACTCAGATGTTTGGGGCCCTACACCAACTAAAGCAAATGGTGGAGCCATTTTGTTACTTTCATGGATGATTTTTCTAGGAAGGTTTGGGTTTATTTCATGAAGCAGAAATCCGAGGTTTTTGCAAAATTCAAGGAATGGAAAACAGAAACCGAGAATCAAACTGGAAGAAATATCAAGAACCTGAGAAGTGACAATGGAGGTGAATATACAAGTAATGAGTTCATCGATTACTACAAGCAGGAAGGCATCATAAAGCACTTCACAGTAAAGAAGAATCCCCAACAAAATGGACCTGCTGAGAGCATGAACCGAACTCTCATGGAGAGAGAGAGAGGAGTATGCGATTTCATGTAGGATTGCTTGATAGTTTTTGGGCAAAGGCTATTAATCATGCAAGTTATTTGATTAACAGGTCACCATCTATAGTTCTCGGTTTTAAAAGTGCATAAGAGGTATGGTCTGAGAAGCCGGTGGACTATTCCAAGCTCAGGGTGTTCGGCTGTAGTGCTTATGCACATATTCCAAGTGATGAAAGGTCCAAGCTCAAACCGAAGTCTACACATTGCATATTCTTAGGTTTTGAGAAAGGAGTTAAGGGTTTCAAGCTTTGGGATTTCAACAACAGGAAAAAGGTTGTCAGTCGAGATGTTGTCTTTGATGACACAACCATGCCTCTAAATAAAGTCGAGAGCAGTAGGGGAAGACAGATGATGCTGAAATTGAAGCAACAAAGATTCCATTAATCAGTTCAGATGAAGAAGCTTAGGTGGAGCAAATCGAGCAAGAGGCCGAATCTGATGGTTTTGAGGAAGAAGAAGAGCATCAGCATCATTCACCAGTTAGGAATCAGGTGGAGCAAGAAACTGGACATATTGAAGGCACTCCAATCCGCCAAACATCCCAAGGGGTTCAAACTCCAACCAACAATCCACCTACATCACAGAGATGCATAGCATTGGACAAACCTAATTGGAACAAGAAGAAACCTGACAGATTTGGGTTTGACCAAGACGAAGTTAATTATGCTCTTAACATTAGTCAAGGAGATCCGACTACTTATCGAGAAGCTATAGCAAGTGATGAGCGAGATAGGTGGATAAGTGTTATGACAGAAGAAATGGAGTCGCTTTACAAGAACTTTGTGTAGGAGTTCGTTTCTAAGCCCAAAGATAGAAAGCTAGTTGGATGCAAGTGGGTATTTAGGAAAAAGGAAGGACTACATGAACAAGATGCCGTGACATTCAAAGCAAGGCCATGGCTAAGGGGTACTCACAAAAGGAAGGGGTGGATTATGATGAGATCTTTTCACCTGTAGTCAAGCATACTTTTATCAGATTACTTTTAGCAATGGCAGCTTAGCATGACATGGAGATTGAGCAGATGGATGTGAAGACATCGTTTCTTCATGGGGATCTAGAGGAGACGATTTTCATGGCTTAACCAGAAGGGTTTGTTGAATATGGGAAAGAGAACCTAGTATGTCAGCTAAGGAAGTCCCTGTATGGCCTGAAACAGTCTCCAAGGTAGTGGTACCAGAGGTGTGATTCCTTCATGCTGAAAATCAATTTTAGAAGATGTTTATATGACTGTTGCATGTACTATCATGTGTTCCAAGATGGGATGATCATATTACTATTGCTATATGTGAATGACATGCTAATTGCTTGTCAAGACAAGTCTAGAATTCAAGACTTGAAGAAGATGTTGAGCGAGGAGTTTGACATGAAGGATCTAGGTGCTGCACAGATGATCCTTGGCATGGAAATTCAGAGAGATAAGACCGTTGGAAAGATCTGGATCTCACAAGCCAAGTATATTCAGAAGGTTCTTGAGAAGTTCAACATGCAAAAGCAAAGGTAGTCTCGACTCCCTTGGCAGCTCACTTCAGGTTAAGTGGGCAACAATGTCCTACATTCGAGGAAGAGCAACAAGTAATGGAGAAGGCGCCTTATGCTAATACCATGAGCTATCTCATGTATGCAATCGTATGCACACATCCCGACATAGCTCAAGCAATCAGTGTCGTTTCCAGATACGTGGCAAATCTAGGAAAGCAACATTGGGATGCAGTCAAGTGGATTTTGCGTTATTTGAAGGGTTCTTAGCGACAAAGTATTATGTTTGAGAAGCAAAAAGAAAATGCAGGGGTGTTAGGATATGTGGATGCCGATTATGTAGGGGACTTGGACAAGAGAAGATCAACTTCTGGTTATGTGTTTACATGTGCAGGAGGACCAATTAGTTGGAGGGCACTACTACAACCAATTACAACTTTGTCGACCACAGAGGCAAAGTATATTGCATTGGCCGAATTTGGAAAGGAAGCAATTTGGCTTAGTGGCTTGGTAAGTCAAATGGGAATCACTCAAGGTTGTGTGAAGCTGAAGTGTGATAGTCAAAGTGCCATTCACTTGGCAAAGAATCAAGTTTTTTCTGGAAGATCAAAACACATTGAAGCAAGGTATCACAGAATCAGAGATTGGGTGGAGTCTAAGGAGATTTGGATTGAAAAGATTCATACGGATGACAACGCCACAGATTTCCTTACAAAGATAGTGCCGGCCAAGAAGTTCAAGCATTGCTTGAACTTGATCAATCTCGTTGGTTGATCAAAGGAAGCACCTCCTCACTTGAGGTGCAATGAGGCAAGGAGAAGATTGCCAAGGTGAAGACTCTTGAAGATTTCCAGAGCTGCTTCAAGAAGGTTCAAAGATACTATGGGGTGCAACGATCAAGACTTGGTTTGACTCACCAAGGTGGAGATTGTTAGGATTTTTGGCTCGTCAAATATGTCCTAGTCGGTTTGGGTTTGTTTTAGGAAAATTAGAGGTATTCCGATTCTTGTCCTAGAGGGATTAGGAAAGAATTTCAGTTTTCCTTATTCAATTTAGGTTTGGATTCTAGAAGTCTATTTGGATTTGGATAAGTGTAATTTCCTAATCCACTTAGAAATAGGAATTCAATCAGCCTTGGGACATGTAAGCCTACCCTATGCCTATAAATAGGGTGCGGCAGGGCTTAATTTTTAGAGAGAAAAACAGCCAGAGACAGCTGAGAGTTTTGAGATTAGTTCTAGGGTTTGCAAAAGTTCTGTAGTCTCTATTATTAATCAAAGGAGCGGTGATTTGCCGAACCAGTATAATTCTTGTGTGTTCTAAGTTTTTCTATATTTGCTAGTTTAGTCTATTGCCGTTGGTTACATTAAAGAACAGGGTCTAGTGGGCGTGTTTTTCAACACTTGAAAAGCTTAATGTTTCCCCTGCATCAAATTGCTTTTAGTTATGTTTGATCAAAATCTTGCTAATAAGCAAATGCATCCTTATATTGCATTGTTTTTCTTTTGTCTAACCCCATGCTGGAGATGTAGTGCTTCCCTTATCATTATCCAAATTGTGTTGCCTTTTGTTTTTGAAATACTCTGTTAAATAAATGTTAACAAAAGCCATGGTTGGTCTTTAACCTGCTAGACATTTATTAGCTTTCCAGCGTTCTAATTCAGATGATTTTATATCGTAATCTGAGTCCCAAGTTAAATTGGTTGCCCATAGAGATGCGAGATGTGTAAGCATAATTTGTATTCCATGTTAAATCTGTTTTCCTCCTCTCTGACGTGTGAAATGTGTATTTTAGAGTTACATCAGATACGAAACACGTCAGAAGCGTGCGGATGCAAAGAAGGCCTTGAAAAACCTCCTCTTCAACAGTGGGTCCTCTAAAGGTTTATTTCATGACATTCAGGTAGACTCATCCTCGTGTTTTTAGTTTATAGTGGTCTTACTGGAGTACATGTATATAAAACACTTTGGAAATTGTGTTGGTTTACACATGATGTTAAATTGAGGGTGGGCATGGGCATCACCATGCACTGAAATGTCCTATTTTTTTGTTGCACTAAAATGTTAAATGGACTTTGAGGATACTTTTGGACATTAAGTTTTGATCGAATGTCCTTGAATTCAACTTTGTTTTGGATATAGCTACACATAATTTAAATCAACTCCTTAGAAAAAGAAATTTTCAAAAAGAGTGATGAAAAGATCATAATTGATGTTGTTGGAGCCTAAAATTTATCCTTTGCTGCCAATCATGAGATAGTTCTAAGTATTTTAATGGTCTTGTGGATCCTTAATTGTTAATCCAGATGATTTGTAAACCAGCAAAGGACAGATTCCCCCATGAACTTTCAGAGTTTCAGTAAATCTAGTACTTGATATTATATTTGCTCCACATTCCAAGACCTCTTGTGTTTAGAAGTGCTTTTAAAATGACTGAAAATGCTTTTGGAACCAATCCTTAGTAAAAATGCAACTGAATCCAGGAAATGCACTTGGAACTGCTTCCTGCAAGAAGCCAAGAAGCGCATAACTGGTGCTTCTTCCAAAATGCATTTCAAGTGCTTTTGGAACCCAAAAGCAGTTATACCGAAGCACTTTCAGTCATTTTAGAATTATTCCAAACGAGCCTACTCAGTTTGTCTTCCAGTTTACCTATAGTGCTTCCCTGATTTATTATGAATGTATCTACTTATGGTAAAAAAAAAAAAACTGTATCAATTTTTCCATGTATTGATATTGTGGTTTGTTTTCAATGTTAATTAGAATGAAGATTTTTCGGGTAGCTCTCCTAAGAAACATAGATCAAGATCTTCTCGACATGCTGAGAAATCGCAACAAAAGAAAATGAAAAGTGAGCTTTTCTTATTGTTTCGTATCTAAACCTTTCTCTCCCATGTTTTCTATATCTGATAATTTGTTTATGTATTCAATTTTTGTCGGGTAAGGCTAGCCGACATTCACCTCTCCCAGACCCTGCGTAAAGCGGGAGCCTTGTGCACTGGGTACGACCTTTTTTATCTGTAATTTATTGTGTGTGATTTTTCACCTGCATCTGAGCTATATCATATGCCGATCTACTCATCCTCATTTCAACAAGTAGGTTTTTTTGGTGATAGAGACATTTTGTGTACTCTTATCTGGATGGTGGGTATCTTTTCCACAACTGGACACGATGTCTGAACTCTACGCAATTTTATTTGATGGAGTCTTAATTCCGACATCTGGACATGAGGTCTTAACTCTAATGAATTTTATTTGATGAAGTCTTTCTTCCCACAACCGGACACGAAGTCTTAACTCAAAGTGCATGTATGGCTGTAGGAAGCCCTGATGTGGTTTCCTATTGAACATGTGTATAGGTTTTGCACTTAATTAGAGTCATTGCTTCTTGGTAAACATGTGAATAGGATACATGCTTTTGATAATTACTCCTGTTTCGCATGAACTTCTCAATTGTACAGAAAAATATGCTGGTTTTTTTTTTTTTTGGGTTAAACAAACATATTATAAGCACATTATGCAGCTCTGTATTAAAACAATGAAATTTTGAATATAATAATTTGAATACTACATGGATGTATGTTATATGTAATTTTTTAGGTCCCTTATATTACTATACTATGGACTCTTTCCCACAAAATTGTGGGCAAATATTCAACCTCAACAGAAAGAAAACTTAGCTATAAGAGCTAAATTGTTTCACCTACAAATTTAAACCTGAAGCTAATTACATACTAACTCCAGCTACCTTCCATTCCATCCTGGTGGATTGGAAGATAAGAAAGAGTAGGTTATTGCACAAATAATCTCAGGTTGAAATACTGATATTCTTGTTATTCTCATCCCATTTGCTTGATGGGTGGTTGATAGATGTGCTGAAATGCAGCATGATCATTGTATGATGCACTAAATTCATGTATTGTCATTTTAAGAATGCAGTACAATGATCTAGTCTTTTTTCTTAGTGTTTCTCTTGAACATGGTGTCAAAGCAGTAGATTTATTCACGTGTTAGACCTAGCTCGGTCACACATGCTCCACATTGCTCAATATAATTGACTTGTGTGTTTGGCTCAGTCTGGTCACATTTGAGGGGGCCTATTGAGAATATAAGATCTTACATCGGGTACTCTAAACTTGTGTGGGGTTGGATGTCTAACTTTTAACAGGGGAGAAAGACAAACTGTGGGTCATATGTTTTAATCAAATCAGAGGTATTCACCCAACCATGTGTACGATTCAAGCGGGAATTTGTACCTTAAGAGGTACTTAGGTGTCCAAATCAGATAAGAGGGATACAAAAGTCGGAAGAAATGGACTGCCACATGGCTCATTAAGTATTTTTACTACTAATCTTATGGTGAAAGCAGTAGATTTTTTAAACCCCGGCCGTTCTTTTTCTGGTAGGTGGTTAAAAAAGGTTATGATTTGTTTGCATTACTTTATCCTACAAACTTTATGGTTCTCTCTGTTACTTGTTCAGGGAAGTTTAAAAGAGAGAGTTTCTCTGAAGACTATGACAATGATCCTGAGAAAATCTTTCGGGCGACATTTGGAAAGAAATGGTACACCTGGTCTTTTAACTCACGACGTGACTCTTCTTACCAAGATTCAGAATCTGGATTTGAGTGGAGAGAGCAATCGAGCTGGAAAAGTAGAAGTAAAAGATGGGAGAATAGTAGTGACACAGAATCTGATGACAAATCACGTACTATAGGATCATTTTCTGATAGAACAATTCTCGGTCTGCCTCGGACAGGTCCTTTAAAGACCGAAGATGTTAAAAAAGCGTAAGTTGATATTTTATTTTTTTCATATTCTTGAACTCTTTTTCTTTTCGATTCTACCATTTTTTTTGGATATTACTTAATCCTTTTATTCCTTCTGGCAGTTTCCATTTATCAGCTTTAAAATGGCATCCTGACAAGCATCAAGGCACTTCACAGGTTAGTTGTTCATCTTTTGATCTTTGACAAATTTTACTTGTTTAATGCTTTTGAATGTAAACAATGTTCAAGATAATATTCAGTTGTTAGCCGTTAGCTATGTATGCAAAATTTACGGGTTAAACAGCCTTTTAATTTTTGTTTTAGTCCACTGTATAAGTATGGATCTTCATTCTTCAGTGCATAATATGAATTTGACAGTATCTTATGAGCAATCACAATGCCACAAAGAAAATGAAATTGACCAACTCTCATTTATTTGAGCGGGTTTTAATGCTGCCGCTGTGATTGTTTTGCTGCACCCTCTGCTTAACTTGCGGTTGTTTCTCTGCTGTGTGCTCTAGTTTCTTGCTCGTCATATTAGCATTACATAAGAGCTCTACAATTTCTGTTTCATTGTTATATACTTGTAAGATAGTCGTGTATCTTTGCAGGAAATCGCCGAAGAGAAATTTAAACTTTGTCTTAATGCCTACAAATCTCTGTGCAATGCATTATCCCCGGCCTAAGCCACGGCCTCAGCTCAGAAGGTTCCGGTTGTGTGCATTCACGATTCGAAATGTGCATCAAGTGGAATTGTGTTGAATCTATTGACAAATTTAGAAAGAAAGCAAAAAAGGACAATCTCAAGAAGTTTCACTAGAAATCTCAGCACCCAGTCATTATTATGTCTGTCGAATGTTCACTTGGGTGGGTTTATCATCCTTTTCAAATACAAATTCCAATTCAAACAACGGATTTTCTATGATGCTAGAAAGTATATTCTGAATTTTTTAACCGTTAGATTTTTAGTTGGAAACACAAATAAGAATTTGACCATGTAAGAGAATGTTCATTATGCTGTCAAAGAAAAGAGAAAAATCAACTGAAATAATTATTTTTATAAATTTTAATTGCTAAACTAATCAAAATCAAGCACTGGCGATATATCAATCAAATACTCAAAAGGAAAGAGATAATAATTTCATTAATAGAGATTAATAAATTGATCGCTCCTGTCAAAATCTCAAAAGGAAAGAGAGAGATATTTCAATTTTCCAGGACAGAAACTTGGTACATCCAAAATATAAGAAAAGGAGAGGAATAAAATTTGGATTCTAAACTTTATATCCCTCGAAATTTTTAAATTACAAGCGATATTTGTTCCAAGCTGCGAGTTCAACCAGTATGCAGTGGCTGAAGCAGATCTCAACTAACTTAAACAAAAAGGCAAAAAGAATGTAACTAAAAACAGAGGAGAACAACAGAGGAAGAGACCATGAAGCAGTAGATGAGGATCAAGAAGGCAAAATGGCAAGCCCAGTTCCTCTTGAACTTCGCAAAGTAGGCCTCCGGAGGCTCCTGGTAGTGAATCTCAAATTCCTCGTCGGAAATCGGGGCATCGAATTCATCGCTCAGCCTCACCTTCATCTCCCTCAGCTTCTCGGTGGCGAGTCCCAGCGTCAGCTTGTGGCAGCGCCGCTGGTACTTGAACCCGTTGATGCACCGGAGCGTCTGCGCCACCGAGACGTAGAAGATGAGGTGGGCCAGGGAGAGAAGGATGATTGGGACCCAGCAGTGGCGGCACTGGAGGCGTGAGGAGGCAGAGGACTGGGCGGAGAAGACGAGGGCGAGGAAGATGAAGAAGAGGATGAAGAGCTTGTGGAGCTCCTTCTTCTGGAGGTCGATGGACCTCTTCTTCTCGAGGGTTTTCTCGAAGTGGAGCTGTATGATTGTGTTTATGGCTTGCACAGCTCTCTCTTTGGGGATTCCGCCGCCACCGCCTGACTGTTGCTGCAGCTGATGCCTCTCGTACTCCGCCATTGATGGTGTAAAGGCGGCCGAGCTTGAGAGAATAAACTCTCCCTACTCTCACACTGATGGTGAAAAGATGAACTTTTGGCACGGATCTCGAAAAGTTTATCTTTTCTTTTCCTTTTTGCCCCTTGATTTGCTGAATTTTTTTTCTGTAGGAGCCAAACTTACCTTCTTTTACAAATTACTCCCTCTGGTTCTTTGCAAGCAAGACACAACTAGGTAAGGCATCAGACAAAAGAATCTCTCGTCCTTTGCCTTCGCACGACTGCTTACAAAGCTCTGTATGGGGTTTGTTGCGCGGCTAAGTCACCGTTTGGTGCTTATTTTCTCTAGAAAATACCTTAAAATGGGATAATTTTTTAATCTTGAAATATAAATAGGATTTTTTTTTTGTTATGCACAAAGAATGCATACGCTATTTTCTACACCTTGAAATGACCTAATTGTTCTCCCATATAAATGGGTAGGGATGGTTCGGTATGGAATACCGAACCGAAACTAGTAACTCGAATCCTAAACCGAAATTTTTTGGGACTGGAATTTGAAGACCAACCCAAACCAAATTTTCGGGAATCCCAAAATATTTTCGAGAATTTGGGACAAATCGGGTGCCACAGCCCGTCCCAAATATATATTTATCGACGGCGTGAATTGACAAAAATACCCTTGGACGTTAGTTGTGTAATGTGGTTTAAGTGTGATTTTGGGTCAATATTCTTAAATCCTAATTGTTTGGAACCAATTAGGACTAAGTTATTGTATTTTTGGTGGTTGACCAATCCTAGGCCACACACACACACATTCTCTCTTCTCTCTCCCGTACCCTCTCATCTCTCTCGGACTCTCACTCTCTCTCTCCTTCGAACTCGTACGAACAAACACCCAAAGCCCTTGAAACTTCACGGATCGTGGTCACGAGTTGATTGGTACCCATTTCAGGTAAAGATACCTTCGAAAACCCTAGTTTTTCATATCCTCGATTTGTGCACTGTTCATTCACACGTAATTATGGATGTTTTTGGAAATTTGAAGCTTGTAGGAAGCTTAGTGAGATCCCAAGGAAGCTCGGAGTGCTTCGTTTGAAGGTTTTGGATGTCGGGATCGTGTGGACGAAGTTTGGCAGGTTTTTCTTGGAATTCTCCGGTGAGATTCCGTGACTTTTAGAGCTTTAAATTAGTATGATTGTGTTCTACAAGTTAAGAGCTTCATTTTGGTATAAATTACGTGAAAAATGGATGAAAAATGAATGAGTTATAGAGTTTTGAAAATTTCCCAGTTTTCCGACGACGGTGACGGTCGTCAAAGCTGAAGGTAGAAGACGAGAGGATATTCCGTTAAGTTTAACGGAATATTCTAACGGCACTAGGTCACGCCGTTAAGTTTTGTTAAGGAATAACAGAATATTCCCGGAATATACCTGACAACGTCAATTGACACCGTCAGTGTGCCTGGCACATGGGGGGCGCGTCTAGCCGTGCCATTGCCGGCGCGTGGGGGCGCGTGAGGCTTCCAAAAAAATTTCTAAAAATTTGGGGATGATCCTGAGGTTGTGTAGGTCACTGTGGTATATTCATATACCCATTTTGAGCTTTGTATGAGAAGTTATTAGCTAGTTTTGCCATGTGCTTTAAAATAACGTTTTTATAGTTAATTCACATATAGGTGAGACTTATCCTGAGGACGAGCGTATCCACGGGTGACTCGGGGGTTATGACCCGTCGACATACCAGTGAGTGGGCTTTTGTTTTCAGTATATATTTATATACTTGATATATTTCCCAGAAATGCATTTTTAAAGAAAGTATGCTTTGAAATAATATGCCAAATGCTTTTCTATTCTGAATATGCATTTCATAGTTGCATAGATATAAATGTGGTGTTGTGGAGGCACATGTAAGTCCAGGTAAGTTATGTTTGGTTCTGTGACTCATTGATGATTTGATATGTGAAATGATGTTGAGCTCATAAAACTGCACCTAGGGTGATTGTGATTTAGCCAGAAATATGAAGTACATGCCTATTTATTTATGTCACCTCCCGCACTGTATGCTCATATTGGATCCAACTTAAGTGCACAGTCTTGTCGTACAAACCTTATTTATGGTTCTGACTCGTAGGTGACTAGCGATTTATCGCCTGGCTATTATGAGAGAATAGAATTAAGCATAATTATATTACACCCAATCTTGTCGTACAGACCCATTTTTAGTGGTTCTGACTTATGTGCAGTATATTGCCATATAGGTCATTGTAGTGACTCCGGCTAGATTGACTTTTGAGCTATGAATTCAGTCATACAGACTACCACAGGGGTTCCGGCTAACGTATCATATTTCTATGAAATCATTCTTACCTGGATTGTTTACTTTGTTATATTTTGGCATGGCATACATATGAATATGATTATGTGAAGCATGAATTAATTGTTATGATTTCAGATATATATATATATATATTATGTATATGCTTATATCTTGATTCTGGGAAAAATTATACATGTTTTACAGCGAGGGATTAGATATGTTGATAAAGAAAATGATTTTGTAAAACATTTGTTTTTGCCCACTCACGTTTTCTATTTTGCACCCCTCCAGGTTTTAAGTAAGCTTGTTGTTGGTGGCTTGAGGACGTCGGCGGTTCTGACCTATCTAAATAATAGTAGGACATTCCTGGTACTGTATAATTAGTACTTGTTCTACTGGACTGCACCTAGACTTAATATGCTCTGCTTAGGAGTGTTTACTGTTGTAACTAACTCCTATCACTTCCTATTTAGTAGTGCACTCTAGTAATTCGGTTTTTAATTATTCGTATAATTCTTATCTTTATTGCTTCCGCACTATGCACATGGCTATGTCACTCTCACGTGACGGCCATCATACCTTGATCTCGGTCGAGGTGTGTCATTGGGAATCCCAAATTAAAATATGAAATTATGCATTATTCTTCAAATATATAATTCAAGAACACATTCATGAACTAGGAATGTCATTTAATTCACACTACCATTTAATCGAACACTAGCATGCCTGACTGTTTTTATTAGAGGCAAAATTTAAATTAATTAAACCCCTTTTGGCAATCTGTTGAGCGACAAAGGAATCACGCCTTCTAAAATCATCAATCATGACAGCAGCAATAATAAAATCCAAATGAATATAAAACAGAACATGAAAAATATGCAAGGTGTAGGGCATTCTAGGTTGCAGAGCATGAATTAGAAACTACTAGCATCAATTATAAAAGAATAATATATATAATATATATGTATAAATATATATATAATAATTAATACTATATATTTTCGGTTCAGTATAGGATTCCTGAAATATCGAGAAGCCAATCCTGAATCCCATGCCGAAATTTTGGGATCGGTTTAGGATAGCATCCGAGAATTTCAAGAATTTCGGTTTGGGAAATTTTTGGTTTGGGATCAGGATTTTTTCGGTTCGGTTTGGGATTTTCGGCAATTTTTTCCACCCCTATAAATGGGTTACTTAGAAAATTGCAACCCTCATTTCTGATTTTATAGAGAGAGAAACAGAAAGGAGAGAGAGAGAGAGAAAGGAAACCTTTCTCCTCCCCCACCTTCTCGTACCCCACCAGTGACCTGAACCATGAACAATGGCACATGTAAAGCCCATCTTTAATTTTTTCCTAGTTTTTGCTTCTCAGAATCTTTATGACTCTTTTTTTTTTTCTTCATGAGGAAACCTCTCTCGCCTCCCCCATCTTCTCGTACTCCGCCAGCGACCTGGAACATGAACATCCGCACAAGTAAAACCCATCTTCCATTTTCTGTGGTTTTTGCTTCTCAGGATCTTTATGACTCTTTTTTTTCTTCATCTTCTTTTTATGTTTGGCTTAAATTCTGCAAATTGTTGTATTTTTTTAATGAAATTTGATGCTTTGATTTGTAGAAATGAGCTTGAGTTTATTGTGATTTCTTGTTTGGTCGCACTTTTGAAGAAGTGATTTTGTTAGAGGAAAGTTGATTTTAGTTGATAAGTGGAATTGAATTTTGGGTTAGGGAATAATTTTGGTAACTTTGGTGGAGTTGTGTGAATTGAAACTTGTTTATACGGTTTGTTATGATTTCTAGTTTCCAAAATTACATCTTGGTATTGGTGGATAGTTGAGATGATTCTTTGCAGCACATATATAGCTTCTTTAATCTTGAGATTCACATTGGATTATAAAAATGTTCAAAGCTCTTGATCTGAGAATGGTTTTGAAGGATATACAAATAGTTGTTAAAGTTTTGCTTAACTTTGTCTCACCTTTTTTTCCCGTAGTATTGTTAAATTAGATGGTGAAATCTGCAAGGATTGAACAAACGACGAGATTTAACCGACGCAGAGCTGACTCTAAGATCCGATTCGGCTTCGTCGACGAGAGAGAGGAAGAGTGATAAATACAAAGAAAGAATGCTTGGACTACAATTAGATCCTACATCCCCAACAAAGGAAACCTTGCCAATGGTTAGAAAATGCAGCTGACAAGCATGATGGGGAGGAGATTGGGGGTTGGTGGCTGCGAGACACTATTGGTTGGGAAGGGTTGCTGTTGGGTTTTCGGTTTTTTTTGTTTAACTTCAATTTTTATTTTTTAATTAAACTTAATTGAAAGTTTAACAGTGTTAGATATGAGGTTAAATAGAGGGACAGGTGTTAAAAAATTATAATGGAGACACAAAAGAGACACCAAGTAGGAGACAACAAACCTGTGACCTTATTCAAGAGGCAATTAAAGAAAAATTGTGCAATTTCCACAAGCAAGCATATATGAATAATAACTGAATGTTTGAGGAAAAAAAAAACAAACGAATACTTATGTAGCTAAACAAATGAGAAGTTGGTGTACGAAGGTAGCGAAGTAGCTAAATAAATAAGTGAATTCAGATAATGTTTTGAGAAAAAGATAGAGTTGAAGAAGATGTTGGCTGATACTTTCTATACGAGTCTAGTTTTAAAGGCGTTGATTACATATATAAAAAAAAAAAAAAAGATTGGGTGTTAGAATTTCAATTTTTTTTTTTGTTAAAATGCTCACAAAAATATTTTACAACAACGTTGTCACATCCCGGCCCTGGTCCACCACATGCCAGGCCCGTTCCACCACCGTAGCACGATATTGTCCGCTTTGGGCTTACCATTCCCTCACAGTTTTGTTTTTGAGAACTCATGAGCAACTTCCCAGTGGGTCACCGATCCTGGGAGTGCTCTGACCTCCTTCTCGCTTAACTTTAGAGTTCCTATGGAACCCGAAACCAGTGAGCTCCCAAAAGGCCTCGTGCTAGGTAGGGATGGGAATATACATTTAAGGATGACTCCCCTAAGCGATGTGGGATGTTACAAACGTTATGTTAAATTAATTAAAAAAAGATTAACATAAACAAAAATGTGCACCTAATCAAATTATCATATAAAATTATAAAAACTTCAAATTTAGGGATCTACTATAAGGACTCTCCTATTGGAGGCAATATTCCTTTAGGGACACAAAGATTCTCTTTAGGTCCTTAAATGCGTACTCAAAGGTGATGGTGGAGTCCCTAAATAGGTATTCCCATTGGAGATAAGAGGATGCAATATCTACTTCCTATGTCCTCTCCTTATATTAAAAAGGAAAAGCATACTAGTATAGCTAATAATTAATTGAATTTATAGATAAGCATATACCATGTTGATGCACAAAACCGGATGGTCTTGGTACAACGTAAATCCGGCCGTGAATCTGCACAAACGCTCAAGAACACGAAGAACACAAAGAACACAAGGATTTTATCGTGGTTCACCCCAAGGTTTGGGCTACGTCCACACTGATTGTATTATATTTCTCTGTTGAAGAGGGAGAGAGAGAGCTTAGAGCTTAGGGGGTGTGAGGAAGCTTTGAGAGGGGGTGAAATGGCCTCTGAGGGTGAGAATGAGCCTCTCCTAGAATGAGGGGAGGAGTCCCCTTTTATAGAATAAGGGGCTCCTCCTCTTTTACAAAGTATGGGCTTTAGTGTGAGGCCCAAATACAAGGCCCAAGGCCCAAATATACGAGGCCCTAAATATGGTATAAACAGTAGTCCCCCAAGTCTTCAGTCAAGAGAGTCTTTTGGCTGGAGACTTGAAATTCAGTCCATGTGTGGGCCGAAGTAACTGATGCTCGATATGAGGCGGTGCCCAATCTGAAATGATGCTCAACTAGAAGTAGCACATGTTGTGAGGCCGCTTTGCTTGTAGCTTATGTTGCCTTAGTTGGCTTGGCTTTGTGGCGTTTGAAGGTGAGGGAGTCCCTTTTATAGAATAAGGGATCGCTCCTCAATACATAAATCATGGGTGATCTTCAATGAAAGTGAGGGAGTCCCTTTTATAGAATAAGGGTTCACTCCTTAATACATAAATAATGGGCTAGAGTCCCCCAAGTATTTTTCATGAGGCCCAGTTGAGGCCCAATATATGATACATAATGTAGTCCCCCAAGTCTTTAGTCAATAGAGTCTGTTGGCTGGAGACTTCAAATTGAATCCATGTATGGGCCGAAGTGGCGGTTGTTCGGAGGCGGTATTTGTATACCCTGCACTGAAGCTTTGTAGGTGAAGCTTTGCAAGTGAAGCTTTGAAGCTAGAGCTCTGTAAATGAAGCTTTTAAAGCTAGAGCTTTTGTAAATGAAGCTTTTGAAGCTAGAGCTCTGTAAATGAAGTCTTTGAAGCTAGAGCTCTTGTAAATGAAGCTTTTGAAGCTAGAGCTCTTGTAAATGAAGCTTTTGAAGCTAGAGCTCTGTAAATGAAGCTTTTGAAGCTAGAGCTCTGTAAATGAAGTCTTTGAAGCTAGAGCTCTTGTAAATGAAGCTTTTGAAGCTAGAGCTCTGTAAATGAAGCTTTTGAAGCTAGAGCTCTGTAAATGAAGTCTTTGAAGCTAGAGCTCTTGTAAATGAAGCTTTTGAAGCTAGAGCTCTGTAAATGAAGCTTTTGAAGCTAGTTGATATGAGTGATGCTCATGAATGTTTATGTTGATTGACATGAGTGATGCTCATGGATGTTAACATGAGTGATGCTCATGAATGTTAACATGAGTGATGCTCATGAATGTTTATGTATGATTGATATGAGGGATGCTCATGAATGTTTATGTATGATTGACATGAGTAATGTTCATGTATGATTTGAAGTATTGGACGTACTTTTAATCACCTGGTTGGAGCTATTTTGGGCTTATGGGTTTTCGCCCTCTACACAACATTCCAGCCCATTTACTTTGGGCTTTGCCTTTTTTTTTTTTTTTTTTTTTTTTTTTTTTTTTTTTTTACCCTCTGATGGGGTTTATACATATTACCCTCTGATGGGGTTTATACAAATGTTTTCAAAATAAAAGGAAAATAAATTACATCATTCTGATGGGGTATTTATTCCTTGTTTTTTTTTTTTGCAGTGTCTCCATGTGCATCCCTTTTACTTTCCTCTTTTCTGCTTTCCGAAATATTCTCCCAACAACATGATCTTTTTCTTTTCTGTTCCTTTCTTTGATCTCTCCACCTCCAGACACACTCACTTGCTTTTGCTTTTACTTTCCCTTTTCTTTCTCTTTTCCTTTTGCTTTGTCCGCCACTGCCTTTCTCTTTCAGTCTGGTTTCTGCTGTTTGAACACAAGCTGGTGTACTCCAGCTGTAAAAAATGTAAATAACGTAAAGAACGTGGCCTCCCACTCCATTTCTTTGTCCTCAGAACCCCACCTCAATGACCATTTGCTATCGTGGTCAAAAGAATGTTCAGATTCACGTGTTCTGTTACTGGGCACTTCAGGTTTAAACTCCACGGGCAAACTCAAGTACTGGGCAAATTTCAGGTTCCCGTTGATAATGATTTCTTATCTGAACAAGATCCATTGCAGCTAAAACCCGAAAAGATATTGATCTTTCCATTTTTCTTTTTCTTTTTGCTTTGAGACGGGGTTCTCAGCGAAGTACTCGAAGTTCCTGCCTGCTCTTTGGTTGCTTGTGCTTCTGACCACCTCTATTTTCTTCCTTTGCGCCATCAACCAAATCAGTAGAAGGCCTATCCTCCACTGTTGACCCAACCCCAAACCCAGGCTCAGCGCTAGACTCCTGCTGCTTCTCAAATCGTCATTAATAGCAGACCATTGACCTCCGCATACCACCGACCTCCGCAAACCACTGACCTCCGGTCCCGGCCACCTGGCATTTGCGCTGGAGCTTCCTAGCGACGACGTCAGCGACGTCCTACATGCTGGAGCCTCATGGCAACGTCTTACATGCTTGCGCTGGAAAGTTTGACAGGGCTCGGGATAGATCTGAGGTCATCGCGGGGTGGGAATCAATCCAGTTTGTCGGAAGGAGAGAGATCAGGGAGATCTTTATGCCTGCTCTCAGCTCTATTGTGACCGAGGGAAAGATCGTCTCCTGGGTCAAATCTGAGGGCAACGTCCTCTCCAAAGGCGAGAGCATCGTTGTCTTCGAGTCTGACAAAGCCGACATAGACGCAGAGACATTCTACGACGGGATTCTCACCGCAATCGTCGTCGGGGAAGCGAGACCGCCCAGAGTTAGTTGGAGGCTTTTAGGTTTTGTAGATGTGTCGCGAGGACCACGATGCTCACTGGAGCAATTGGGTATGGCGGTTTTAGCATCGAAACCTTTTGGAAATTGGTTGATGTTTCGCAATGGGTTTCCGGGTTCGGGTTAAGGGATTGGATCAGCTGAGAAAGCTCAGGTCTTTGAGCTTTGCCTTTGGATTCAGGGAAGATATTTTGGTGATGGAGATTTGGTAGGACTGTTGGAACTTGGAACTGTGTAATTATAGAGAGATAGAGAAATGGGACTGGGCTTTTGGTTTGGTGTTTCTTTTTTGTTTTGGTTCCTAGGTTTTGCAGATCCACAGTGGAGATGAAAAATTGAGAGAGAACCGACACAACTTTTCGTATCGATTCCCACAGACGGCGCCAAATGTTGATGCACAAAACCGGATGGTCTTGGTACAACGTAAATCCGGCCGTGAATCTGCACAAACGCTCAAGAACACGAAGAACACAAAGAACACAAGGATTTTATCGTGGTTCACCCCAAGGTTTGGGCTACGTCCACACTGATTGTATTATATTTCTCTGTTGAAGAGGGAGAGAGAGAGCTTAGAGCTTAGGGGGTGTGAGGAAGCTTTGAGAGGGGGTGAAATGGCCTCTGAGGGTGAGAATGAGCCTCTCCTAGAATGAGGGGAGGAGTCCCCTTTTATAGAATAAGGGGCTCCTCCTCTTTTACAAAGTATGGGCTTTAGTGTGAGGCCCAAATACAAGGCCCAAGGCCCAAATATACGAGGCCCTAAATATGGTATAAACATACCACATATTAAGAAAGAAGAATAAATTGCATGTACGAAAAATTTCTAGAATATTAAAAAACATATAAATTATAAGAATTTTCAAATTATGTTCTAAAAATTTTGCGATTCCTCTTATTTTTGTTGTGACATATCTTCTTATCAATATGTGATTGTGTAAATTATTTTCTGAAAATTTTGCGATTCCTCTTATTTCTAGAATATTTCCTAATAGACTTTGTATTACTTGGAGAGCAAGTTTCTCTCCTTCTTATTACTATAAATAAAGGCACAAGGACTGTGATATGAGCATATTTATGCGACTTAGTTAGCTTGTTCTTGTGCATTTATGTTGTTATTTCTTAGTTGATTTAGTATTTCAAGCCATTTTCGTGTGGTTGTAGGTACAAAGGGTTAAAAAGGCAAAGAAGTGCATTTTGGTGCCTTTTGGAGCAGTTTTGGGCATGGAATGGATATCACATGCATGGACCAAAGTGGTTGGATGAAATTAAAGATCTAAAGAAGCTAGGAATGTGCCAAGGAGAGGAAGAAAATAAATTGAGGACCAAGGAAGACAAGGAAACCATTAAGAATGAGGAAATACTAGTCAAACTTGCCTTATCTTGTCGTTACCTTTCCTAATCCTAAATTACCAAAGATTTAGTCACATGAAGGGTTCCTAAATACTTTGGGACATTTCATTACATGTTCTACAAGTCCTAAACCTGCCCTAAAAGTCCAAACCATACCATCCTTCACCATTTATCTTCCTAGCCGTGCAAGAGAGCCATCCCTTTCCTATTTTCTGCCACAAATCACTCCAATTTCCACCCATGCCGTGCACATTCATCCATGTTTCCTCCTTGCACTCATTTGCTGCACCATTCCACTTCCTTTCCTTTGTCTACCATGTGCACAATATCCTTTCACCTCCTTGCACTCATTGATTCACCACTTACTCACCTTTCCACCCATGCCATGCATAATTACCCTTGTCCCCTTCATGCACCAGATTTCTTGCACTCATTTCATGCACCATTACACTCATTACCCCTCCTTGCCGTGCACCACCCTTGTCTCCTTCATTATTTCTGATTTCATGCACCAATACATTGAATCATTGCACTCAATTGCTGCACACTCCTTGTCCCCTTCACCCATCAGATTTCATACAACTTTTGCCTTTACTACATGCACTCATTGATGCACCATCCACCACCTTTGGACTCCCATGTCGTGCATCATGACTCTTGCTGCACCTTTGACTCATTTTTGCACCATTCCACCTCCCTTTCCTTTCTCTACCATGTGCACAATCATTCATGTTCCTTACTTGCATTCACTACATTTTACCCCCCATGCTTTGCATCATCACTTCACTTTCACCTTTGAATCATTTCAACACCACTCCATGCACTCATTGCTGCAACACCACTCCATTTTACCCTCCATGCTTTGCATCATTACTTCATTTTCACCCTTGAATCATTGCACACACCACCATCTTCCCCTCCTTGCCTTGCACTTCCTCTATAAAAGGAAGTGTGTGTGGCAGCCATAGAGTTCAGTTTTGGTTAGATCATTCATCCCCATTTCAATACAACCTTCATCCAAACATATCCATTCATCTTCACATCCATTCCTCCATACAAACAAACCTTCAAACACTCACCAACACCTTGTGCCGTAGCAAAGGAAGGGAAGGAATGTGCTTGGACGTGCTTGCTGTCCAACTTGGATCGTTGGAGCGTTTAGGTGTTTTCTTTCTTTTGTTTCCAATGTTTAAATTCATTTTCTTTCGTTTTGTTGTGAACATGAGTGGCTAAACCCCTCTTAGCTAGGGGTGATTTCAAAGCCATGATTATGTGTGTAATATGATTTGATAAATTCCAGTTATGAACTCTTGAATCGTGAATGCAATTGGCTTAACTATTTTATTGATAACTTATTTGTATTTGTTGATTAAGGGTCGACACTTAATTGGCATGCATAAATCCGATGCTAGAATATAAGAAAGTTTCACATAATCGTTACAAACTTATATTCATAAGTAGTGGAGGTCGCTTATAAACAATCGCGTTAAGTTTAATTCTAGCATGAGTGACATGATGTCATAGTTGCAAGTGCTTTGTCAATGCGTATGATTTTCATTAAACATAATGATCTTTAATTATATCTCTATTATGATGTCATGTAGGGAACTTTTGAAGAATGTTTTGGGTTGTCGAATGATGTTATCCAATCCAATAAAACAAGGAAATCTGAGGGTTAACTAGTGATGTCACAGTTAATTTGGGGCATTGTCGTTCATAATTCAATGAAGTAGTAACTGGAAATCGAGTTGTTTGCATACATGTCATGTGTGGAGAAAAAGCCTCTAGCTATCCCATCCATCATCTTATTTCTCAAATTCATTTTACAATCTGTCTAGTTTTTCATACTTGTTTGTTTGTTTCAACTTCATCCAAATCAAAACCCCCCCTTTTAGTTTCTTGTTTCAAAATGTTTCAAATATGTTTTGTTTTTGTTTTTTATTGTTTTAGGTGAAGCCAAAACCCAATTTTTGTTCAAAGTTGTGTTTAGAGTCAGAAACTGCCCAACAAGTGTTTTTAGGCAGTTTTGAGTGTTTTTAAGTTGTTTTAAGTCTTTTAAACCTGTTTTGAGTCCCTTGAGTCTATTCAAACGTTTTTAACTTTGTTTTTATGTTTTTGAGTCAGTTTAGAGGTTATTAGCAAGCCCTCCTAATCCCCGGTCCAGAACGATCCCTACTTATACATATACTACAATTGTCAAAAGAGGGTTTAATTTGTGTGCTAAGAATTTTCGCATCAGACTGGGGAATTAACACACAATTCCTCAAGCCTATTCTCCAATCTCTTTCTCTTCCCTTTGCCGCACCTATCTACTAGATATAGACCACAACATGCTCTTCATGCTGTGCTAAAGAGAATTTATGCGTCTTCAATAAGGGAGTATTACGTTTCAATTTTTTTTAATTGATTAAATTTTGATTTGATTGAATTCATATACTTTTATTGATTGAATTATATTTTTTTTCTTATGTTGAATGTGATACAAGCTTGAAGATGAAAGCCGAAATTGAAGAAAGAACTCCTACAAACCAGTTCACAATATTCATCACGCAATCCAGGTTCTTCTAAAACAATGGTGTTTATCTCGATATTTTTGCAGCCTTGATTGCATGAACCATCACCATAATGCATGACCCAACTTTACAATTTACGAATTTTAGATTCTACATAAATTGTTTATGCATTATATCCATAATATTGTTATTATGTGAATTGAATATGTGTGAATAAGAAGAAAAGAAAAGAAAACAAATGATGTTGAAACCCTAGAATTTGTATTGGGCTTGGAAAACCTAGTATGGTTTTAACTAGGCCTGCGTGCAACATGCGCCAAGCCACTAACCCAAGAGTTGCGCCGTTTGGCTGAGCCAAGTTGGCTCCAATTTGAGCCACCACCCTTAGACATGCAGAACCCATATACGAGTTCGAAATGACATCATCAGGATGCCATATCCATAAATCTGCAAAATTGAGACCTCCATAGCTAACAAATATGGCGATGGTGATATGCCCCCCCCACGACGAAGGCCTGAAGTTTCTCGTCGTCCCTTTGATGTCTCCGGCGTCCTCAAGGGACGATCATGGGTGTCCACACCTAACACAATCGTCTTTGAGCTTCCCCAGCTATCTTCCGCCGTCTCATTTTTTTTCAAGGATCCACAGTGACGGCCTTGACCTCTGTGATCCATGCTTTTCATCGTCCCTTGTGATTTTAGAGGCCTTTGAGCACCACCACCAGTAGCGTTCTTCCTTTGTTTCCAGATGAAACGCCTCACCCATCGCAGATGGGCTTAGCTCTCACTCCCTAAAGACCTTGGGCCTATATTGCTCTAGGCCCACACCCCACTTGCAACCGCATTTTGGGCCTACAAATCGGTAGCCTTTGCTGCTTGAGTCTATAAACTCAAGGCCCCAGTTTGGGCTTAGGACCTTGCGACCCAATTTGATTTTAGATATCTTATATCAGCAGCCTAGCAACCCATTATGGGCTTGGGACCTTTCTTTTATTTTTTTGGGCTTTTAGATATTATTTTTTTCCAGTTGGACCTGCAATCCAATTCGTGTGAAAAAAAAAATGTTTTCCTTTTTGGGCCTAATTACTTTAGCCCATATGAAACCCTAAACCCTGTATATCAAGATTTGTTTTTCACTTTTTCTTTCTTAGCCCATATTCAGGCCTGGGTTCTGTTAACCCAATTTTTTTTTTCCTTGCTGGCCTGCAGCGAAGCCAATTAAAATAATATTTTTGGACTTGAAGCTCCAAACTTTTAGGGCCATTTCCCTAAACTTTCACACAAAGGGTCCCGAAGCTACCCACTATAATATATATGTTTTCTCTTGCTTTATATATTTTTGTCTTGTATATATTGCATTTGTTTGCAGGTTTTATGAGCCTGAAGTTCATACTTCCGAACCGAAGTTTCGGGAAACTGCCATAGAAACCTAAAGTTTCTTAATGCACAACACTCATGTTGAGACCCGAAGTTCTCCATGCTTAAATCCATTTAAATCAAACCATGTCTTAGAACTTGAATGTTTTAACGTTGATGTTTATGGAAAATTTATTTCCTAAAACACTAATCATATTCTTGTTTCCGCCATTCAGCGTATTGTCGAACTGTAACAAGTCTGATTTCACTGATTTGGAATTTTCGAACAAGAAACTACTTTATGTGGATACAAGACGTGACACCCCACTTGACTATGACTAGTAGTGAAATCATTGTAGGCAGTTATGGTGTGGAAGAACTGAATAAGTCTCCGTCATAATCTTTATTCGAAGACTTATGCCTGAAGCATATCAAATGGAAGTATCTCACTCCCGAGGACTTCATGGCTCTTTGACTTGCTATGGACCGTTTCAAATCATGAAAAGATGAATTCTTGCTCGAAGCAAAACATGATTGAAACCTTTATGTCCATGAATAGGTACAATTCTGAAGTTTATATCCAATCAAATTTTGACTGGAAGAAAATCTTTCTAGTCATTTTATATCTAAATTGCACCTGAAGTAGTAGTATAAAGAGTGGAAGTTTACCAAATTCTCGGATCTGATTACAACTACACTTGTGAGAGACAGGTACACCAGCAATTCGGCTGGGAGCCACCGAACGGTATAAACCTAGTTTCGGCTAGAGTCGACCGAATGGTGGTGCCCTACTTCGGCAAAGGTGCACCAAAATGGCATGCTCTGCTTCAGCAGAGGCCTACCAAACAGACCCCTCCAACTTCGGTTGGAGCCTACTGAACCAAGTCTGGGTCTGTCTCTTTTTCACAATCCCATTTTCGAGTTTGTTTTACAATAAATGGTAGAATCAGGCCTGCCAAGAGGTAGTATCATGCCCAAAGCATGATCCTTGGCACCTAAAAAATTTAAGAATAAGAGATAGTATTCCCGAACCTCAACCTTGCAGAATCTAACTCCGTTTTGACGAAATAAATCATTGTTTATGCACTTTTCCGTGCTTTTACCAATGTTGTTGAGGAGTACCATTTCTGTAGTCAATCTGTGAGACTAATTTTGCTCCACCTAACACATTTGGAAGAGTGAAATTTGACATGGAATACCTATTGGTCGAACCCCCTTGTATATTTGATTTAATTTGTGAATAATTTATTTTATTCTTGGATTTAAGATTGATTTTTGGATGTCACTATTATTCTTGAATAAGAGTTAATTGACGAAAATTACCACATATGACTACAATTAACTCATGCTTAGGTATGTTTTGTGGGGAAGTTAGCTGTTTGGTTCTATGCTAACTTTATACCTAATCATCCCCTGACAACCTTTCAGGCTTATCCAACCTAATTGTAGGGCATGACACTGCCCTATATTGTCCAATGGTACTAATTTTACCATGAAGGGAAGCCTTATACTCACTTGTTTCAGAAGAACGCCTTTTGAGCTTTAAGGATATTCAAGAGTATTATTACCATATTAAAACCAATGTAGAAAATGGGAGTAAAATTCCTTGGCATATTACCATATTGCACTTCCTACGAATATAGCCAAAAGTGTATTCTAGAGAAGATGGAATGCTTAACGAGTGTATTACACCAATTCAAGCCACTATGTGGCCCGCCAAAAGCCCACGATTCCTATGGAATTTTCGCTATGGATGTACGTTTGGGATATCTAGGATGATCTGTGATGTGTTGTTTTGGACATCCTTTTTACTAGAGGTAAATACATCATACCTAGACGTGTACTATACCTTAGCACCCTCCATCTTTTCTACAATGGATTCAAATGGGATATTTGTGGACTAATTCAACCACCCTACGGACCATTTAGATACTTTATGGTATTGGTTGATGCTTCTGCACATTTGTCACACGTGTAGCTATTGTCCACAAGCTACATTATCCACACTAATGGCTTAGATTAACAAGCTTAAGGCTCACCACCCTAATTATCTGATCAAATTTATTTGATTTGATAAGTTGGAGAATTTACATCGAAAACTTTAACTTTCACTGGATATTGCATGTCGGTTGGGTTTTGAAGTTGAACATCCAGTCTCATGTTCATACCCAGAACGACCTAGTAGAGCATTCATTAAAAGCCTTCAAATGATTGCGTAATCGATTGGTCATACGTACCAAAAGTTCCCGATCTCTGCTTGGGGCCATGCAATATTGCAAGCAACCATGTTGGTCCGCCTGAGGCCCGTCATGACCTAACCTTGTAAAGCGCATGTTAGTTGGTTACCAAATCTGAACCCGACATATCGCATAAGCTCGTCTTTGGTTGTGCGGCCTACGTGCCATTTTGCGCTGCCCTTACGTACAAAAGAACAAAGGGTTCCTCAGGGAAGGATGTGAAGGAAAAATTTTGTCCTAGCTAAGAACATGTGAGAATATTTGAACACATATGCAAACTATTAACACATTAAAGTAGGCATGCATTCAAAAACAATTCTAAAACCCATGACTTTCAAAGCCTAGTGAATGGTGAACCAAGAGACTCTTTAACAACATTAAAGAGAAAGAAGGTTTTAGAGATTCATTACCCTTGAAGCTCATCCTTGTTTACATAAGGGATTCACCCAAGTGGAGGGCCTTCAAGTCACCTCCTAGCTCCTTGGATCTTCCTTGTGATTTCCTTCCTTTTTTGATGCTCCTTTGCTCCTTGAGGATGTGAGGAAAGGATCTCCAAAAACACCAAAGGTTTGGTGTCTCTAAGTCTCCACACCAAGGATGAGGTGTGAAGATGAAATGGATGACTTAGAGAAGAAAAGATTGCTAGCTATCTCCTCTCTAAGTGGCCGGCCTCCTTGTTGAGAAAAAGAGAGAAAGTGTTTCACCTCTTTGCCTCAAGAAAAACCCCAATGAGGTAAAAGCTATAAAGATGCTTTTATATCTCTTTTCTTAGGTGAGTGGCAAACTTGCAATTAAGCAAAACTTCCCACTACCCTTGCTATGGCCGGCCATCTTAAGTGATTGGGCTATTTGCCCATATTTGTTTTAGTTGTCATACAACTTAAACATAATGGGCCTAGTGGACCAAACCCTTTTGGACCCCGAAGCCAAAAACTAACTTAAAAGCCCAATACGAACCTTTCGTAAAATTAATTAACTAATTAATTAATCTTGACCATTCTCAACTAAACCATTTAATTGCTTATCCATCTCATTTATATTTCTTCACTTTCATCCTTACTCGGTGTACGATCCATTAGGTTCCAATTAGAGAGGCAGTGGGCGATTGTTACTCTTAACGATCGATTATGAATTGAAACTACATTTCAATTCTCCCTTTGATTAAGATTAGTTTTTGCTAATCTTCAAGGCTTCCACAAACCATGAGTGACACCTAGCAGCATGTCATGGTTACCCAAGCTAAGTAGAAGTGGTTGGAGAACCTATCCAATTACAACTACAACGCAATACGGTCCTTCTCTAATACAATACTCTTAATCACATTGTTTGAGTGACAGTTTGTTTCATGTCTACTATCCAATGTGATACTTCTTTATATGATTCAATTGAATATGATTTGGAACAAACTTCCTAAGTCATATTCATATGCTTTGACCAAAGACTCTCGAATCATATCTTAGAGTATTCTTCTTCTACCATGGAAGGTTAGAGATCCCTTGTTGTGCATTCATATGCCTACATGACTAGATAGCTTGACCCCAACAATGCCGTGGACACTCTCAATGGAATGCCTTTGACATGATCAAAGATCAAGGACCTAACCATTAGACATCTATGATGCCTCAGGTCAAAGGACTACTTTTCATATTGCAACTTACGAGTTCTTACATGACATGTATGTTCGAACTCTCTTTTGATCGTTGTTCAGTGTACTCGATTACTCTTTCAAGCACCTATGTGTTTGTCTTAGTGTCCAACACTAAATGACTTGAGACTAGTCATACTCTTGCTTGAGTTGACATAACACATACTAACCTTAGCGGATTGTCAATGCCCAATTGACAATCCTATGGTTAAGAACGTTTTAGGAATGAACATAAGAGAAATGTCTCGTTAATCTAACTTACTTAAATCACTTCTCTCTTAGATCAAATACATTCCTTGGATTCTCTTATTGCTTAAACACATGATACAATAAATAGTGATTAACAATAAGCTTTGCCTTTCATTAAACATATAATAGTTTAATACAATAAGTATTCCAAAAGCTATTACATCAAATGAGTGGCTTTGTGGGCATACTTCCAATAGGATGAGAATCTATGTCGGTTATGATTCTCCTTCTAATATTCGTTACTTAGAACCTTTGGCAGGTGATTTCTTTATTGCTCGTTTTGAATTGTCACTTTTATGAGACAGTCTTCCCGCTGATAAGGGGAGATAAGAATGTCAACTTTCCTAAAGAACGACGCAAATTATCGTGGATATCCCCACTATGTCTCATCTCGATCCCAATCGAGATCGTCAGAGTATAGCCAGACACTTCCTCTGATCTAGCAAAAGTGACGAGATCACATATACTAACTGAAAATCTGCCTGCAAATATGTGTACAAAATGTACGATGGACATCTATCTCAAAAGCAAGAACGTCACAATTGTGGTCGACCCTCGTACATCGGTGGCTAGCCAATCAATCTATCACTCAGTTCGAGCATTCACTTACCCCAAAAAGTGGAGGAATGTGGCACGAACATATCTACCCCTCGATCACTGTCTCAAACCATTCCATCTTATGAGATTAAATCTGGATTACTCCCGATACCTGAAGTTCTTGGTCCAGTAAACTAGTTTGGATAAGATATGGAATTGGAATAAGATTATCATAGATGATGTTTCATTTATATGGTAATTACCAACGTAAATGAAAAGCAACGATAACGAACTGCATTCCGTTGATTAGTGTCAACGTAGAACTGATTGCTCAACTAAAAGAACCAATCTATGATGAATGAGATGAATGAAATAGTGTGATATGACGCCTTGTGGCGCAAAGCTTCTCTCATACACCATGTGATTGATTGCAGCATTATAAACGTGGTTGTAGTATCTCTGGGATCTTGATACGAACCTACATAGAGTTTCCAAATGACTTACATGTACTGATTCAAATAGTTCTAGACCACAAGAACACCCTATCAGTTCTGATGAGGCCTTCACTTTACGGATGTAGAACTATTCAAGTGGATTGGTATACTCGTTTAAGTGAATATTTGATCAGTTTGGGATATATGCCCCTGCGTGTACAAAATCTGAAATTGCTAGAGTTGAGAATACTAACTCGCACCTAAATCGGACTTTCAGATGAATGATCTTGGGAAAAATCGACCTGAAGTTTCGAGCTAGTTCTGATGGTATTCTGGTCCACCACTTGAACTAGACCTAGAAGGTGTTACGTATGAGTATACCTTGATCATCTGTATGCTAGATGCAAATGAGACCTTTACGGAAGGTATGGAGCATAAGGTTCCATATTGGAACGTGAGGCAGCCATATCTAAGTACCATGGGCGTTTGTTGTACTTAGCTCAAATGCACTATATCAGACATCTTATGTGCTGATAATCTTTTGGCATAAAGTAGCACTGCGCCTAACATGCCACCACCCAATTTGGTGTTAAAGATGTTTTTCCTTTACTAGGGATTTGGGCTTATATATCCCTATGCATCTCAAAATGGATCACACCCCCTGGATCTTCGGAATGATGCCTACCTTGTAGGATTCACTAAATCAGACCATATGTCTGACCGCACAAGGTACATTCCCGAATGGTTATGTCTTTACTATTAAGGAACACCGCAATATCTTGGAGGTTAACCGGATAGACCTTTAGTTGCGATACCTTTGAATCGTTCCAAGACTTACTGTATCACATTACATGAGAGATATGGTCTAGAACTCTTGTTGAGCATATTCAAAATCCCTACGATTTCATCCATCGTTGAATCCCAACAACGATCCATGAAGATAACACCGTATGTATCGACCAGATCATGATACATCCAATAAGTCAACACCAAGCATATTATGTCTACATCAGCATGAGCATTTAAGTAGTCCAATCCCAGACAAACTTGCCGACATCTACACGAAGTCACTGCCAAGGTCTCCTTTTCAGAAGCTTGTCCAAGGCATTGGTATGCGTAACTTTGTCATTTGCGATGCTTGTAGTTTCATTTGGAAGTTCTGTCAAACTCAGGGGGAGTATCCAGAAGTATACTCACTTGATCTTAATGTACTCTTTTTCCCTACAATTAAGAGCATTTTTCCCACTGGGTTTTTGCTACCTAATTGGGTTTTAACGAGGGACCCATCTTGGGTTGATCATACCCTTGTGAGCTCTTCTACTTGTGTCCAGAAGATGTATAGTTTTGACTTAATGCAACTTCTCACTTTTCTCCTTTGACTATGGGCTTTTGTCCCGCCTTGGGTTTTGCCATAGTGGGGTTGTGTGAGTTTTACTACCCATGCATTCTTCCGTTTGTTTTAAGACTCGCATTCGCTAGTTATGCCGACTAGACGAAACGACTTCATCAATTGCTTCTACATTTGCCTAAAGATCTGATGCGCCATCTACTTGAGTATTTGCACACTCAAGGGGCACTGTTGTGACATATGTTCTTATTAATATGTGATTGTGTAAATCCTAAGTAGAGATAAAATAGGAATCCTTTGGGATCTAGAAGATCTTTCCTAATAGACTTTTTATTATTTAGAGAGCAAGTTTCTCTCATTCTTATTACTATAAATAAAGGCACAAGAACTGGAGAATTAACACACAATTTTTCAAGCCTATTCTCCAATCTCTTTCTCTTCCCCATGCCGCACCTCTCTACTAAATATAGGCCACAACAATTTTAAAATTTTCGGGATTACTTGAATTTTGAAAATTCTGTATATTCCTCAAAAAAACAAAATTGTAATCCGATCCAATCTGGTTTAGAAATTTTAACGAAATTTTAGAGATTACTCCAATTTTCAAAACCCTATGTTAGTTTCCGATCTACTCCATTCGAAAATCATCCTTAAGGGTGAACCTTAAGTTTGGGCCCTACAATGGGCCTTGAATACAGTCCGCCCAAGAAGAATCTCCAATTTAAGCCACCACTGAAGTTGTGAACGAAATAAAAGCGAGCAAGAATCAGAAGGGGGGCAGAGAGAGAGAGAGAGAGAGAGAGAGATGGGAGTGACAAAGGAGCAAGTGAAGTCTTCACTGACGTCAAAACTGAACCCTGCACATCTCGTAAGCTCTCTCTGTTCTCTTTAGATTAGTTTTTAATTAGGCAATGTTCAATTAACACTTCACTTTAGATTCTTTAATTTTCTTTAGTCAGGGATTGGACTGTTGTGATAATCTAGGGTTTTGCTTCATTGATTTATGTAGTTCAATTATGTTAGAGTAATTGAATTTAAACATGTTAAACTGATTTAAATTGTCCAAGATTTTACTAATTATCGGTAAATTGTGGAAAATTCCGTGTCAATATGGGGATTGGAGCTGGTTTTTTTTGTTCTTAACCACTCATGAAAAGGAAAATTTGTTTGATTTGTTTTCGATGTGCACTTGATCAGTTCAATCATGTCTATATGCTGTGAGAAGGAGAAAATTAAGAAGGGATTGTTGAGGACTTTTTGTATCAGTTGCACAAAATGTATCGTGGCTCTTCTAGTTAGATTTGTGCTCTAAATTCCAATGGTAAAATGTAGACAGCCTTTGGTGGGGAAGATTTTGAGGCTGTCTTTGTATTTGCGTTTTAGTTTTTCCTTTACCTTCGTTAAACAATGTCATCTGAAAGGCAGTCGAGTAGCAGCCAATATCGTTTGAGAGGTCAATCAGATTAATGTTAGTGGTATCCATCTGCATATGCACAAACTTGATTTACGGTTGACATCCAGGTAAGTCCTGTAATTGTTGTGGTATGATTCGTAGGCTTTGATAATGAATCTAGATTTGGCAAAGGAAGAAGGTATTACTTCTTTTTCAACTTTTAGAACAAAAGTTAAATAACCGACATTAGGAGTTAATATGAAAGTGTTATTCTGTACTAGTTTTCAATTTCGTTAGTGTCAAATATGAAAGGGACTTTTGTTTGGAGACAATGTTCTTTTGGGTATGATCTCATTGTGTGGGTGTTTGTGATATTCAATTTTATTCTCCCTAAAGAATACGCAAGAATCCCAACATCCTTTTTAGACATTTAGAAGTTTCAGCCATCAAGACTCCAAGAATGTAAGATGCAGTGTGGATTGGCAACAGATATTGGGGAAGATATTTTACCTGTAATAGTTGCTTAGTCTATTTTGCTCTTCCTGCTATTAATTTATAAACATAAGAGACCCTACAAGGTTAGAAGTTTGGTGCATCAGCAATCATTCTTAAATTTTAAAGAAATTTCAAGCATTTGGTTGTATTTGCTTTATTTTAATTGCTGCCAAGTAAAAAGATATGGATTTTTTCATTGAGTGGATTGTTTAATTTAGGAACCTACATTCTTTGCCCATGTATTATGGTTTCCACTTTCTTTTCTGTAACATAAAACTCGGCAAAACTACTCTTATAGTCTTCTATCGTTTTCTTGCTATGTCAAATTGCTCCAAATCAGACATTCCATTTAGATAATGATGGAGCACAGAAGAGCCACTAAACAAAGCGGAATTGAGCCAACCCTTAGGGTCTTATTGGTATTCAAGACAACTAGAGAGACCAAAGGTGGAAATTTTCCGCTAGTTTTATGCAAATTCCTTGCTTGTATTACAGGTGATCATTATATATGATTATATCTCTATGGTATGGCTGAAAATGCATGAAAAGCTTAAATAGCTTTTAAGTTCCTCTCACACGTGCTTTGCTCTATTAATTTGCAACCCGTACATTTTTGAGTTCTTCTTAATATCATTGTTTGACCAGACCACTGTCTTTCCAACATTTTAGTCATGACAATCAAATTAGTGAATGATACTGCCAATGTGTTGCTTTTGGAAACATTTGATCGTAGGCTTCATTTACTGAAAGGGATTACTGTGAGTTAAGCTAATTTGGCATGCTCACTTGAATTGAGTATGCAAAATTTCCACTTGAATTAAGATTTCAGTTTGCTTGGTCGATAAAGTTAAAAGTGAAGTAAAAATACAGAAACCTGTGCTTTATTCTGTCCTTTAGAAACAGATTGCTGTTATTGTAACCTCTTTTAAAAGATTTTGTGGAATGACTTGCATTTGCAATACTTATACCTCTCCGAATCTGTCATTTCTTGTCCCTAATTTATTTTTGAACTTTTGTATTTCAGGAAGTAATTGATACATCTGGAGGGTAAGTTAGTGGAATCAATTTTACACTTAATTTAAGAAATTTCTGAGTGCTTTTCCCCCTCGTTTTATTTAATTGAATGTTGACGGTTGTCAGATGTGGTGCTAGCTTTGCTATTGAGATAGTATCAGTGCAATTTGAAGGAAAGAAGTTGCTGGAGAGGCATCGGCTGATAAATTCCTGTTTGGAAGAGGAGATGAAGGAGATTCATGCGCTCTCGATAAAGAAAGCTCTGACACCAGAGCAGTGGAAACAACGGCAGGAGTCTCAAGTATCTAAACCTGCTGAATGAACATAATTTCGAAAGGTTTCAAGTTTATTCTGTAGCTCATAACAATATATTTCGAGTTGGCTGGAGAATTAGACGAAATGTTTAAGTGTGAGAATATGGTGATAATTATTCTACCAGTTTTGTATACTATTGTGGATGCGTCACGTAGGTGTCCTTTTTTATTTATTTTTATTTTTTATTTTATTTTATTTTTCAGCCAAGTGGTGGACAAACTTGGGCTGGACAGGGTCAAAGCCAGTTTTTCGGCCGGAACCGATTACTTGACCAGCCTTGGCGGTGGCCATAGTCCCGGTGCTGACATGAACTGACAATGATCAGTTCACCGACCTGAAATACGTTGACGAGTACCTCGCTTCCTATATTATAAAGACACTCTACCGACGCTCTTTTGAAGGAGTACTTCTAAGATGCCTAGGTGAGGAAGATACCCATAGATGTAGTTAAGATTTGATGCAAGGTGATGATGCAACGGAGGCCTAAGATTTGCAGTTAATTCTAGATCAAAAGGTTTATCTGTTATTACAGAATTTCAATGCTCTTTGATAACATTTTGTATTTGGGTAGTGCTATTCACACTCCTTTCTCTCTCTCACTCTTGTTAATGTTTGTCCGTTCATCTTCTTTAATTGATTCGATCTGACAGTTGGAAATTAAGAAATGTGTGTGAGACGTATAAATAGGTGTGTAGATAGCACAATCTTTTTAATTTTGTTGTAGAGAAAAACTATTTGGAGGGAGAATGAGGGAATTCTTAAGTTCATTTGTTATGATCTAAGGCATAACCACTTTTAAATGGTAGTATGGCATATTATGCAAATATTCCTAGTTCAATAGGGCGTAATCAAGGCTATTTCTCTTCACTTGTAAGTGAGAAATCTTAGGTTTGATTCTTGCCAAAGTCGAATTTGAACCACATTATTGCTGACTCATTGTGAGGCTAAGCCTATCACCTCTCTTTTAGTGTAGATAATATCGTTTGTTAAAAAAAAAATAAAAAAAAAGGCGTAATCAATGACCAGATACACCTATTAGTGGACTGCGATAAATGTCCTAGTAGCGCCGACAATGCAGGTGGAGGTGGTGGTGCGCGATCTTCCTCGGCATATGGTGGGGGTACAATTTTAGCAGCAGTTGCCTCAATCATTGGAGGAGTTACAATTATTCCAGGGAACTCTGGGTCGTATGGTGGACTAGGATGATTCGGCCTTGTGTAAGGGTAGAGCTGTTTACGGGAGAATATGGATTTGAACTTTCAATGAAGGCACCAAACTGTTGGAGCAGTTTTTGGATAGCTGCAGGGAACCCGACCTGCACATACTAAGAACAAGCAAAGATCGTTAGGCTAAGCACCGGGGTCGTGGTTCCTGGTGTAGGTGCTCCAATGGTCAAGTCAGGTTATAAAGTATGAGTATTGTAGTGTTTGTGGGTTTATAATGTCTAACCCTCTATGAGGAGTCGGTTCTTCTATTTATAGGCTAGGAGGAGTTGGCTTGAGCTTTCTGACACTTCTATGAGTCATCAAAATATGTGGAGGGTTAGTGGACATGTCCCCCATTCAAACCAGAGGCATCTACTCCTTGTGGAACATGTGCTGTCATATCAGCCATGCTAATCAGTCAGCCCTAAGACCCTATGCGGGCGAAAGGGTGTTGCCCCGATTAGACATGACAGTTTGTTGAGTGGGAGTAGTTGGCACGGATAAAACCCTGGAGGCAACTCACTCCGCTTGGAGTGGCTTGAGTCCGTGGGCGGAGAGAGTGCGGAAAATTGTGCTAGGAACCACCTTATTGTATCAAGGGTGGTATGTGATATCGCCGCCACTCTGGGCTTGGGCCGTTGGAGTGCATTTGAATGTTCATTGTTCTGAGAAGGTGAAAATTATGGTCTCATAGTTCGTTGTTTTTTTTGTTTTTGACTTGGCTTAGTCTTTCATCAATTTCTTCCCAATTTCGATTTGCAGTCACTTTTAACTATGATTTGTTGCGGTTAATTGAGAAGGTATGTAGAGCTCCGGTTTGCTTATCGACTTGGGTGTCCGCACCACCTCCTTCTCTCAATCTGCCTTTATTGGCAGTGTCGTTTGTGGAAATCTCACAAGCTTCTTTGTTTTCTTCTACTTGGTGGTTGCGTTCGGATAGGGTTTCATTGATGGATTATGGGGTCTTCCTTCCTCCCATCTTTGAGGTGTTAATTGGTTGGAATTTTGGCGTTCGTTGGTGTCCATGGTTCCTGCTGCTCGGGTGGTGCTGCAGTGGCGGATGTAGCAGAAGACTAGGGTTTTCTTTCGGTGTACTTTTGTTTTTGGGCCTTAGCCCTTTTTAGGCCCTTGGTGCTAGTTTGTAAGGTCAATTTTTGCTTTGTATATATGGTGTGGGCCTTCGTTAGTCTTTGTTGTGTAAATTTTATGTGGTAGTAATATTTACCAATTGTACCAAAAAAAAAAAATTAGGGGTGAAAGACAAAGTTCAAGTGCAAAAAAAATTGAAGAATGGGGTCTTTATAACTGTTTGGGCCCAAAATATTGGTTTGGGCCGAGATTTATTCTCGGCCCAGAAGGCCTTACGAAAAGGTTACCGTGGATCGTTTAGTTCATGGGCTTCCTAACCTAGGTCGGTCAAGTCATGCTGCGAGACGAGTAATTGAATCCTGGCGCAATAAGGAGTCTCGGCAAGATATGGATATTGATAACTTGGAAGTGAATCCGGCTTGATAAAGGACTGGGTTCAAAATCATAGTGAAAATAGGACTGGTCGAGATGGTGTTTGATTACAAGAAGAAATCCTAATCCGAGTAGGGTTTTAACTCGATCTAGACAGTACCTGATGCTATAAATAGAGGAGGATGTGCATCGTTCAAAGCCCCCTTCAATTTAACACACAACTGCCTTGTGCAAATTCTCTCAACAACCTTGAGATTTTTTCCTTTTCTTTTTCCGCCGACACACCTTTTGTTTGGATAAACAGCTGAAGGAATAATTTTGTGAAAACATGTTCATTTAAGCAACATCATATAGCATGCAATTAACAATTAAAGGCGGAATCATGCTAGCATGCACTTAAAAAACAAAACATTAACCATGAAATTCAAAGCCTAGTAGATTGGTGAACCATTAATCAACTCAAAACAAAGTGAGTTGAAATATATACCTTTGTAGATTCCTCTTTGTATTTAAACAAAGGCTAATCACCCAAGAGATAGGGCCTTCATTCCTTGCATCTTAGATCCATGGATTTGGATGGATCTACACCAAGGAGAGCATGGATGATAAATGAGTGACCATGGAAGAATAGATGGCTAGCTACAACTTCCATGGTGACCGGCCTTTCTAGAGAGAAATGGAGAGACAATTCTCACCAATTTTCTCTAAAACAAACCCTTAATAAATAAAAGGCTATAAAGTCATATTTATACCTTTATTCATTTGAGTGGCAAACTTGTAATTAAAGCAAGTTTACTACCCTTTCTCTATATGGCCGGCCATGGGGGATTGTTTGGGCTTTTGGGTCTTAGTGAATCATTATTCATTAAGTTGTCATACAACTTAAGTCAATGGGCTTGACGTTCGAAGCCCATTGGGCCTTAAGGTCCAAAACCTATCCCGAGGTCTTTAACGAACTTATTCGTTTGATTAATTAACATATTAATTAATCCTTGCCATAAATAATTAAACTATTCAATTATTCTTACTCATTTAGTTTGTTTCATCCATCTCCACCTTATACGGTGTACGATCCATTAGGTTCCTTTTAGCGAGGCAGTGGGCGATCAAAACTCTTTCAAATCGATTATGAATTGAAACTTACTTTCAATTCTCCCTTTAGTGATAATACACTTTTAGGGCTTCCACAAACCATGAGTGACACCTAGCCGTATGTCATGGTTACCCAAGCTAATCAGAAGAGGTTAAGAACCTATTCAGTTTAGGATTACAAATGCAATACGGTCTTTCTCTAATCTAATACTCCTGACCACATTGTTTGGTTTGATAGTTTATTTATTCATGTCTACTATCCAATGTGATTCGTGTTCTTATATGATTTCCTTGAATGTGATTTAGAACGACTTTTCTAAATCTCAATCATACTCTGGCCAGAGATTCTAAATCATATCATAGAGTATTCTCCCTCAAACGGTTTGAAGGTTAGAGATCCCTTGTTGCGCATTCACTTGCCTCCATGACTAAGTGGCTTAACCCCAACGATGCCGTGGACACCCCGATGGGGTGACATTGACATAATCAAAGATCAAGGACTTAACCACAAGACAACTGTGATGCCTCAGGTCAAAGGACTAATTTGCATTATCCCAAACATGAGTTCTCATGTGACATGAGTATGAGAACTCTTTGTTGATCGCGTTCAGTGAACTCATTCTCTACTGAGCACCTACGTACTTGTCTTGATGTCACACACACCAATGACTCGAGACTAGTCACTCTCCCTGAGAGAAGACATAGCACGTACCGATCTTGACGGACTGTCAATGCCCAATTGGCAATCCTATGATCAGGAACATTTAGGATGTGTCTACGAAAGAATGGTCTCATGAATCTAACTTCATTAGATTACATTCTTCCAATCACATATTCCTTGGACTTTATCGTTTAAGCATATAACATTTATATGAGACGGCTCAAACAATAATCTTTGCCCTTTATATTAAACTAGATTAGTTTAACATGTGAAATGTCCGTAAAGTATCATCATATGATTGGTTTTAGGGCACATTTCTAACAATCTCCCACTTGCACTAGAGCCAATCAGCTTAGTCATCAGTGATGATACCTCTTTTGTAGTCATTTCATAAATGGCTGAATAGTAGGCCTAGGCAATGGATATCTATATGTTATCCATAGAAGCAACCTTGAGAATAACGACGTCACCATTATACATGATTCTTAATCATGTAGTTCAGTCTCTCATATGAGTTCGGACCTTGATGAGACCTTGATTCCCTGGCTTGAGCTATCGCCCCATTAGTGTCATAGTGTCAGTACACTAGATACACTTTCTGGTTGGAACCGAATAGAGAGTTCATAAATGAACTTTCCCATCCAAACAACATTGTTGCAAACTTCTATATGGCAATATACCTTGCATTCATAATGGAACACACTAAAGTTATTACTTTAATGTTTCCATCCAAATATGTCTTTAGTCATAATAAAGAGATATCTGTTTATCTCTTCATTCATAATGAAGAAACATCCAATGATGGATTAGATTCATAATCTAATACATTTACGCTTCCATTACGTTACTCTAATTCTTCCTCATTCTTTGAGGAATCTATCCTTTAGTATTTCTTAAATACTTAAGGACTCGCTTGACAGTTGCCATGGTTCTAATCCTGGGCTTGCACTGATATCGTCTTGTACCTTTCTAGGTACAATCCATATCAATGTTTTTCATACAATATGAAATACATAAATCACCTTTATGCGTATGCATAAAGGATTCTTATTTACGCATTATTTCTTTGGGAGTCAAAGGGTACGTTCCCTTTTAGAAGAGCTACCTCCTAGTCTCACTAGAGTTGTTCTTCTGATTAAAGTTTATCATCATATGAGAAACTTCCTAGCATCTTTTGTCTATTATTAGGGATTGATATAATCAAATTATATCCTAAAATCTATCAATATAGATTTCCATCCCATGTATATAGACTATGTCTCCCATATACATTCTATCTTTATAGAATGTTTAAAGTCATAACTTTAACGAATGTTTAAAGTCATAACTTTAACGAAGAAGTATTCATTTCATTTCCAAAATTAATAAATCATATATACATTCATATATATCACATATATATTTATATATATATATATACATACAAATTTAGGAATATGACTAACTCCCACTAATCTTTTGTAAACCTAGTAAACAAAAGATTCATTTACATCTTTATGAGAAAGCAAACGATTTGACCTTTCTCTCATAAGACGCTTATAGCTCCCACTAGCTTGCTAAGATCCATGATGGATGGATCTCTACAACTTACATGTCTTGTGATTCATAGTTTTAGACATATATTATCAAGACTATCTTAATAATGGTTTCGGAAACCTATATTATGTCCAAACATTGAATCACCATTTAATTGTAGCTAGCAATCTTCGAATTAATTGAAACTAAGACTACGTCAAAAATGGTTCCTTCAAAGTCAACCATTCTCTTTGATTGTAGTCACCTTAAGCTACCAATTAGCTTATGAAGGTTTCATTATTTCGGGTCAAATGGTACTTTACCATTCCCATGAGTATATATCGTATATGCACTCAATGTAGTCATAAGGATTTTCATTCTTATTTCTTTCGAATTAAGAGGTGCAACTCTATGACATAGTCATAAAGTTCAAACCATTCAACTGAGACGGTTTATAAATCCTTCTCGACTACCTTGGAGCTTGTGGTATAGGAACTAGGTTGTTATATTTGTTGATTACTTTCTTGTCTCTCAAAGAACCCATTCTTTGAGTTCTATCCTTCGTTCATTTGCTCTTAGGCAAATCACATTGTAGGATTACAATGAACTACCCAACAAAACAACATTTGTTAGTTGGTTTATAGAAGCGATATCCAAAAGTTAATTTAAGGATATCCTACAAGATTGTTATCAAACAAATATTGTGTATTAACACACAACCCCAAATCTTAACATGCTTAAGATTTGTCTTTCTTTCCAACTACATCTTATGGAGTCATGAAAAATTTGGAAGATCTTCTAATTGACAATCATATTGTTTTTAGAAGTATATATCCTATATATGGGTAATAGATAACATCTAACGAACTAAATCTTATTTGAGTTTGTTCTTCTCCAAATGGAGAAATACATTATCTTATGATGCTATTTTCCTTGATATCTTTCAAGGAAACTCATCTAAAGTGTTACTTTTCCTTGGATCAAATCTAAGGAGGTAAATACTTTAGATGTCTTACTCATCAACTTACATTTCTTGAATTCTTTGAAACTTTTTGCAAAGTATTCGGACTTGTGTTTATTCAAAATAAACTATAGTCCAACCGAGAGTGATCTTCGGTGAATGTCATCCAACATGAGTAGTATTATGTTGTGGATAAGTGCCACTAACATCTAAGTGAATTAACCTCAACAACTTTGTGATTCTTTCTTCTTTCCAAAAGAATAAAGATTCGAACATTTCGCCTCTATACAATTTTAACAAGAAGGTATTGGATCCGGATCTAACAATCCAAAGCATCCATTTTTCACCAACTCATAACTTATGTTTTTAGAGGAATCACAACTTAGTTGGGATTAGTCACTACCTTGCAACCTTTTTGGGTTTTAAGCATCATTATGTTCTAAACAGTTAACACCACCATATTATCTCTACTATAGAGACAATCAATTAGATTACCATAATCCAATCATTGATTAATAAAGAACAATGTTTTGTCAAACAAAACATTTATCCATTTCACATAGTGACGGAATTTAGTTCCTTAAAATTGGAATATAAAGACAATCTATGTTTTTCCAATTTCTTTGGTAGTTCATATGAGGAAGTAAGTACCATCTGCTTTCGCAGAGATCTATATTTGATTCACTTTCCGAATGTGAAGCACCTTTTCCTTCTCTCATATATCTTCTACTTCTTATTAGTCACACTTTTACAACGATTGTAAAACATAGTTACTAATACGGAATCAAGCATTCAAGTAGAAGAACCAACTGTTTTGAACTTTTCAAGAACAATTTACAACACCTTCGAAAGGTGTGTTCTTGACATTTGCAAGACATTTCTTGCAAATACCCCTTCCAATGTCCATCCTTTCATAAAGAAAGTTTGTTCCCTTGGAGTTATTTCGCTTTCTTCATTTGACTTCTCCTTTGACTACCATAGTCAAGGTCCCTAAACTCCCACTATCTCTCTTGAAACTTATTTCAATTGTGTTATACACATCAAACATTTTGGAGAGCATGTGTTTATTGTACACTGTTGGAAATGTGCCCTAAAGCCAATCATATGATGACACTTTACGGACATTTTACATGTTAAACTAATCTAGTTTAATATAAAGGGCAAAGATTATTGTTTGAGCCGTCTCATATAAATGTTATATGCTTAAACGATAAAGTCCAAGGAATATGTGATTGGAAGAATGTAATCTAATGAAGTTAGATTCATGAGACCATTCTTTCGTAGACACATCCTAAATGTTCCTGATCATAGGATTGCCAATTGGGCATTGACAGTCCGTCAAGATCGGTACGTGCTATGTCTTCTCTCAGGGAGAGTGACTAGTCTCGAGTCATTGGTGTGTGTGACATCAAGACAAGTACGTAGGTGCTCAGTAGAGAATGAGTTCACTGAACGTGATCAACGAAGAGTTCTCATACTCATGTCACATGAGAACTCATGTTTGGGATAATGCAAATTAGTCCTTTGACCTGAGGCATCACAGTTGTCTTGTGGTTAAGTCATTGATCTTTGATTATGTCAAAGTCACCCCATCGGGGTGTCCACGGCATCGTTGGGGTTAAGCCACTTAGTCATGGAGGCAAGTGAATGCGCAACAAGGGATCTCTAACCTTCAAACCGTTTGAGGGAGAATACTCTATGATATGATTTAGAATCTCTGGCCAGAGTATGAATGAGATTTAGAAAAGTCGTTCTAAATCACATTCAATGAAATCATATAAGCACACGAATCACATTGGATAGTAGACATGAATAAATAAACTATCAAACCAAACAATGTGGTCAGGAGTATTAGATTAGAGAAAGACCGTATTGCATTTGTAATCCCAAACTGAATAGGTTTTCTCTACCTCTTCTGATTAGCTTGGGTAACCATGATATGCTGCAAGGTGTCACTCATGGTTTGTGGAAGCCCTAAACGTGTGTAATCACTAAAGGGAGAATTGAAAGTAAGTTTCAATTCACAATCGATTTGAAATGGTTTTAATCGCCCACTGCCTCGCTAAAAGGAACCTAATGGATCGCACACCATAAGAGGTGGAGATTGGAGATTAAACGGAGATGAGTAAGAATGATTAAATGGTTTAATCATTTATTTATGGCAAGGATTAATTAATATGTTAATTAATCAAACGAATAAGTTCGTTAAAGACCTCGGGATATGTTTTGGACCTTAAGGCCCAATGGGCTTCGAACGTCAAGCCCATTGACTTAAGTTGTATGACAACTTAATGAATAATGATTCACTAAGACCCAAAAGCCCAAACAACACCCCATGGCCGGCCATTTAGAGGAAGGGTAGTGAACTTGCTTTAATTACAAGTTTGCCACTCAAATGAATAAAGGTATAAATATGACTTTATAGCCTTTTATTCATAAGGGTTTCTTTTAGAGAAAATTGGTGAGAACTTGTCTCTCCATTTTCTCTCTAGGAGGCCGGCCCCTTGGGGGGTGCATCTTGCAATCCCACTACTCCAAGGTCACTCATTTCTTCTCCAATCTCTCCTTGGTGAAGAGACTTAGAGGTTCCCTACTTTGGGAACTTGGAGAAACCTATTCTTCCATCCAAAAATATAGATTTAAGATGCAAGGAATGAAGGCCCTCTCTTTGGGTGATTAGCCTTTGCTCATGCAAAGAGGAATCTACAAAGGTATAAATCTCAACTCACTTTGTTTTGAGTTGATTAATGGTTCACCAATCTACTAGGCTTTGAATTTCTTGGTTAATGTTTTGTTTTTAAGTGCATGCTAGCATGATTCCGCCTTTAATTGTTAATTGCATGCTTATAGATGTTGCTTAAATGAACATGTTTTCACAAAATTTTCCTTCAAGTGGTATCAGAGCCTAGGCCTAGTAGTTGGTGAATCCTTTTGGGTTTTGTAGTTCATAGTTTGTGATTTAAAAGTTGTAATATGTTACAAGCTTTATTCTTGTTTCTTTGAATGTAAATTTTGTTAGAAAATTTGCCATCTCAAATGTTGTAGATGTAGTTCATATGAGCATGAATATTGGAGCTAAAATTTGGTGCCATGACTTTGGGGATTTTCGGCCAAATCCAAAGGGTGGATTTTTGGGTTCTTGTTTGACTTGTTAAAAGTGTTTTCAAGTGACTTTTGGAACCCCTATGTACCCTAGTTTGGTTAGATGTTATTTCCCTAAAGTTTGAATGGTTTTGGAATGTTTTTGGGTGAAAAATGTTCATGGAAAATTTTGAGTTTTTTCATGAGTGTTCTTCATTGTTCTTGACATTTTTGCCAAGAACAAAAAGGTTTGTGTTTTGATTCAAAGTTTTGATTTATTTCATAAAGTCTTTGTTTTGTGTTTTATCAAATGTTTTAATGTGATAGAAATTGTGTAAGGTGATGGAAATGGTGATAGGTGTGTAAGAAGTACTTCTCTTACACACACATCACTTGCATGACTTTAAGTCACATTCCACTTGCATGAATTTATGTCACAAATTCCACTTGCAAGGCTTTATGAAATTGTTGAAAAAATTTCTAAAATTTTGTGGACTTATCTCCACTCCCTTTCCCTCTCTAAAACCGGCCCTCCCTCAAGTGGGAGTACTTTTGGGTCTTTTATGCAATTACATAAAGTTTTGATACTTTTGTGTATTTGCACTTTGGCCCAAAAGTTTACGTTTTTACGTTTAGGTCCAAAAACGCTAAAGGACAAATTGTTTTGCTCCTTTAATGAAGTTTTTGCATTGATTAAATTTTGGGTTCTAGTGTAATTACATGAAGTAGTGGACTTTTATGTCTTTACAAAGTGACCCCAAAAGTTTTGCAATATAGCCCAAAAGTTGAGGTTAATTGCTTTATGGCCCAAAAGTTGTGGTTATTGCATATTGGCCCAAATTAAGTAGAGAACAAAATTGTTTTGTCTCTTTAAATGAGAATTGGATTTTCAATTTGTTTAGCTCCTTTTAAATCAATTTTATGGATACAAAAACCAAATGAAAATGTTGCATTCAATTTAATTAGTTAAAGTGTTAATTAATTAAAGGGTGATTATGAACCTAAGCCTAATATAATTGAGCTATGTGAAAGGCCGTTTCAAATTTGTTTGAACCATGGGAATGTGTAGATTAGATTTTGGTTGTAATTTGATTTGATCAAATGTTGTAAAAGGGCATAAGCTCTTCTTTACTTTAAAGTAATTTGTTTTATGCAAATGTTGTAATGAGCATAAGCTCACCTTTACTTTGAAGTACTTCTTTCTTGCTTTATTTGATATGCATGAAAATGAAGTAGTTGGGCCCAACGCCTCTAAGACAACACGCCTTAATGTGATTAAACGCGTAACTAAAATCAATCACCATCCCTAGACCGAGATTCAACACAAGGCTCGTGTTGAATCTAAACAAAGGTTCATAATCATCCTAAGGCCCTAAGGCAACTATATAGTCCATCAAATGAATGCAAAGGTTATGTTAGTAGTATCATATACTCTTGCTTTAAAAACCGTTTTATAAGCATAGTGGGAGTATTATATACAACTAAAAACAATCATATGGACCAATAGTTGTAATAGGACCAAAATAGTTTTAATAGAGATTAAAATGTATGTTTATATGTGATGAGACCTAAAACCCTCAACCAAACCATTATTAAGTTGATAAGCGTGAGAGTGCTTAGAACACTCTTTCGTAGGCCTTCCACCGTGGTGGGCTCCAATCGTTTATGACTTGTACACCGGCTTCACCCTATCATGGGGGAGTACAAAGTGCATGCTTATACTCAGGAGGAATCCATAAACATATGATGAGGTTAGTGTAGGCAACGAGGATAGTCAATATCATATCATTGTGAGGCTATTCTTGAACCCCTTCACGAACTAAGCATGGTGGGAATGACTTAACTAAGTGCAATGGAGCCAATATCATATCATTGTGAGGTGACATTCTCTAGAGGCCAAATAAGATGGGTACTTGCATTAGTTGCAAATGAGTAAGCGTACTCTCTCATTATTATTAATGCTAGCCAATATCATATCATTGTGAGGTGGGCTTGGTAATAGTGAGCCTCCCATAACCTACTAAGAGTTTCATCCAAAACTCTCGAATTCCAATGAGGGATATGGAATTTGCCAAAAATAGTGGGTGGTGCTATTTGATTTAAAGACCCGAATCAAATAGCTTAAAATCAATCAATTTATATTCGTTATGTATTTGTTTACCAATATATTTGCAAACGCTATCCAACACTTGACAAATAAAAACCGAATGTTTAGTTTCCGGACTTGATACTACAAAACCATAGATTGTCTATAATGGCTTGTAAATGTACCTAAGTAGTCTCATCCTCACAATCTTCCTATTGATAATGTATCATTAGAAGAACATGTTAGAAAAGGTCTATCATAAAGAGGACAACACTTTTAAATGTCATAATTCTTCAATTACAAATTATTGTATGAAGAAATAGGAGTTGCTTTGAACAACTCTTAGTCAATGCAAACACTTAGTGCTTGTTTCTTTGTTAAATGAACAAAGAACTTAAGAAGAAAGCACAAAGGCATGGACACTTAATGTGCCATGATTCTTCACTTACAAATTGTTGTATGAAGAAATGAGAGTTGCTTTGAACAACTCTTGAAAGTTTGTAATTATGTTTAGAACATAATGGTTGGTTGACAAAAATAGTCCATCAACATGGACTTATGATGATTTTGAATCATTGAGTGTTGAAGTATTAAAACACTTCTAGAGACGGGAACTAGGCAAGGACTTCACCTTTGTGTCCCTATCCTAATCGTTCACTAAGTTTATTGTAAACTATGTAGTGTACAATAAACACATGCTCTCCAAAATGTTTGATGTGTATAACACAATTGAAATAAGTTTCAAGAGAGATAGTGGGAGTTTAGGGACCTTGACTATGGTAGTCAAAGGAGAAGTCAAATGAAGAAAGCGAAATAACTCCAAAGGAACAAACTTTCTTTATGAAAGGATGGACATTGGAAGGGGTATTTGCAAGAAATGTCTTGCAAGTGTCAAGAACACACCTTTCGAAGGTGTTGTAAATTGTTCTTGAATAGTTCAAAACAGTTGGTTCTTCTACTTGAATGTTTGATTCCGTATTAGTAACTATGTTTTACAATCGTTGTAAAAGTGTGGCTAATAAGAAGTAGAAGATTAATGAGAGAAGAGAAAGTACTTCACATTCGGAAAGTGAATAAAATATAGATTTCTGCAAAAGCAGATGGTACTTACTTCCTCATATGAACTACCAAAGAAATTGGAAAAACCAAAGATTGTCTTTACATTCCAATTTTAAAGAATTTAATTCCGTCACTATAGTAGAGATGGATGAATGTTTTGTTTAACAAAACATTGTTCTTTATTAATCAATGATTGGATTATAGTAATCTAATTGATTGTCTCTATAGTAGAGATGATATGGTAGTGTTAACTGTTTAGAATACAACGATGCTTAAAACCCAAAAGGTTGCAAGGTAGTGACTAATCCCAACTAAAGTTGTGATTCCTCTAAAAACATAAATTACAAGTTAGTCATAGATGGATACTTAGGATCGTTAGATCCGGATCCAATGCCTTCTTGTTAAAATTGTATAGAGGCAAAATGTTTGAATCTTCATTCTTTTGGAAAGAATAAAGAATCACAAAGTTGTTGAGGTTAATTCACTTAGATGTTAGTGGCACTTGTCCACAACATAATACTACTCATGTTGTATGACATTCACCGAAGATCACCCTCGGTTGGACTATAGTTTATTTTAAATAAACACAAGTCCGAATACTTTGCAAAAGGTTTCAAAGAATTCAAGAAATGTAAGTTGATGAGTAAGACGTCTAAAGTATTTACATCCTTAGATTTGATCCAAGGAATGGTAACACTTTAGAATAGTTTTCTTGAAAGATATCAAGGAAAGAAGCATCATAAGATAATAGATTTCTCCATTAGGAGAAGAACGAACCTGAATAAGATTTAGTTCGTTGGATATTATCAATTACCCATATATAGGATATATATGCTTCTAAGACAATATGATTGTCAATTAGAAGATCTTCCAAATTTTTCATGACTCCATAAGATGTAGTTGGAAAGAAAGACAAATCTTAAGCATATTAAGATTTGGGGTTGTGTGCTTATAAGCAATATTTGTTTGATAACAATCTTGTAGGATATCCTTAAATTAACTTTTGGATATCGCTTCTATAAACCAATTAACAAATGTTGTTTTGTTGGGTAGTTCATTGTAATCCTACAATGTGATTTGCCTAAGAGCAAATGAACGAGGGATAGAACTCAAAGAATGGTTCTTTGAGAGACAAGATAATAATCAACAAATATAACAACCTAGTTCCTATACCAAAAGCTCCAAGGTAGTCGAGAAGGATTTATAAACCGTCTCAGTTAAATGGTTTGAACTTTATGACTATGTCATCGAGTTGCACCTCTTAATTCGAAAGAAATAAGAATGAAAATCCTTATGACTACATTGAGTGTATATATGATATATACTCAAGGAAATGGTAAAGTACCATTTAACCCGAAATAATGAAACCTTCATAAGCTAATTGGTAGCTTAAGGTGACTACAATCAAATAGAATGGTTGACTTTGAAGGAACCATTTTTGACGTAGTCTTAGTTTCAATTAATTCGAAGATTGCTAGCTACAACTAAATGGTGATTCAATGTTTGGACATAATATGGGTTTCCGAAACCATTATTAAGATAGTCTTAATAATATATGTCTAAAACTATGAATCACAAGACATGTAAGTTGTAGAGATCCATCCATCATGGATCTTAGCAAGCTAGTGGGAGCTATAAGCGTCTTATGAGAGAAAGGTCAAATCGTTTGATTTCTCATAAAGATGTAAATGAATCTTTTGTTTACTAGTTTTACAAAAGATTAGTGGGAGTTAATCATATTCCTAAATTTGTATATATATATATATATATAAATATATATGTGATATATATGAATATATGTATGATATATTAATTTTGGAAATGAAAAGAATATTTCTTCGTTAAAGTTATGACTTTAAACATTATATGAAGATAGAATGTATATGGGAGACATAGTCTATATACATGGGATGGAAATCTATATTGATAGATTTTAGGATATAATTTGATTATATTAATCCCTAATAATAGACAAAAGATGCTAGGAAGTTTCTCATATGATGATAAACTTTAATCAGAAGAACAACTCTAGTGAGACTAGGAGGTAGCTCTTCTCAAAGGGAACGTACCCTTTGACTCCCAAAGAAATAATGCGTAAATAGAATCCTTTATGCGTAAGCAGAAAGGTGATTTATGTATTTCATATTGTATGAAAAACATTGATATGGGTTGTACCTAGAAAGGTACAAGACGATATCAGTGTAAGCCCAGGATCAGAACCATGGCAACTGTCAAGTAAGTCCTTAAGTATTTAAGAAATACTAAAGGATAAATTCCTCAAAGAATGAGGAAGAATCAGAGTAACGTAATGGAAGCGTAAATGTATTAGATTATGAATCTAATCCATCATTGGATGTTTCTTCATTATGAATGAAGAGATAAACGGATATCTCTTTATTATGACTAAAGAGATATTTGGATGGAAACATTAAAGTAATGACTTTAGTGTGTTCCATTATGAATGCAAAATATATTGCCATATAGAAGCTTACAACAATGTTGTTTGGATGAGAAAGTTCATTTATGAACTCTCTATTCGGTTCCAACCAGAAAGTGTATCTAGTGTATCGACACTATGACACTAATGGGGTGATAGCTCAAGCCAGGGAATCAAGGTCTCATCAAGATCCGAACTCATATGAGAGACTGAACCACATGATTGAGAATCATGTATAATGGTGACGTCGTTATTCTCAAGGTTGCTTCTATGGATAACATATAGATATCCATTGCCTAGGCCTACTATTCAGCCATTTATGAAATGACTACATAAGAGGTATCATCACTGATGACTAAGCTGATTGGCTCTAGTGCAAGTGGGAGATTGTTGGAAATGTGCCCTAAAGCCAATCATATGATGACACTTTACGGACATTTTACATGTTAAACTAATCTAGTTTAATATAAAGGGCAAAGATTATTGTTTGAGCCGTCTCATATAAATGTTATATGCTTAAACGATAAAGTCCAAGGAATATGTGATTGGAAGAATGTAATCTAATGAAGTTAGATTCATGAGACCATTCTTTCGTAGACACATCCTAAATGTTCCTGATCATAGGATTGCCAATTGGGCATTGACAGTCCGTCAAGATCGGTACGTGCTATGTCTTCTCTCAGGGAGAGTGACTAGTCTCGAGTCATTGGTGTGTGTGACATCAAGACAAGTACGTAGGTGCTCAGTAGAGAATGAGTTCACTGAACGTGATCAACGAAGAGTTCTCATACTCATGTCACATGAGAACTCATGTTTGGGATAATGCAAATTAGTCCTTTGACCTGAGGCATCACAGTTGTCTTGTGGTTAAGTCATTGATCTTTGATTATGTCAAAGTCACCCCATCGGGGTGTCCACGGCATCGTTGGGGTTAAGCCACTTAGTCATGGAGGCAAGTGAATGCGCAACAAGGGATCTCTAACCTTCAAACCGTTTGAGGGAGAATACTCTATGATATGATTTAGAATCTCTGGCCAGAGTATGAATGAGATTTAGAAAAGTCGTTCTAAATCACATTCAATGAAATCATATAAGCACACGAATCACATTGGATAGTAGACATGAATAAATAAACTATCAAACCAAACAATGTGGTCAGGAGTATTAGATTAGAGAAAGACCGTATTGCATTTGTAATCCCAAACTGAATAGGTTTTCTCTACCTCTTCTGATTAGCTTGGGTAACCATGATATGCTGCAAGGTGTCACTCATGGTTTGTGGAAGCCCTAAACGTGTGTAATCACTAAAGGGAGAATTGAAAGTAAGTTTCAATTCACAATCGATTTGAAATGGTTTTAATCGCCCACTGCCTCGCTAAAAGGAACCTAATGGATCGCACACCATAAGAGGTGGAGATTGGAGATTAAACGGAGATGAGTAAGAATGATTAAATGGTTTAATCATTTATTTATGGCAAGGATTAATTAATATGTTAATTAATCAAACGAATAAGTTCGTTAAAGACCTCGGGATATGTTTTGGACCTTAAGGCCCAATGGGCTTCGAACGTCAAGCCCATTGACTTAAGTTGTATGACAACTTAATGAATAATGATTCACTAAGACCCAAAAGCCCAAACAACACCCCATGGCCGGCCATTTAGAGGAAGGGTAGTGAACTTGCTTTAATTACAAGTTTGCCACTCAAATGAATAAAGGTATAAATATGACTTTATAGCCTTTTATTCATAAGGGTTTCTTTTAGAGAAAATTGGTGAGAACTTGTCTCTCCATTTTCTCTCTAGGAGGCCGGCCCCTTGGGGGGTGCATCTTGCAATCCCACTACTCCAAGGTCACTCATTTCTTCTCCAATCTCTCCTTGGTGAAGAGACTTAGAGGTTCCCTACTTTGGGAACTTGGAGAAACCTATTCTTCCATCCAAAAATATAGATTTAAGATGCAAGGAATGAAGGCCCTCTCTTTGGGTGATTAGCCTTTGCTCATGCAAAGAGGAATCTACAAAGGTATAAATCTCAACTCACTTTGTTTTGAGTTGATTAATGGTTCACCAATCTACTAGGCTTTGAATTTCTTGGTTAATGTTTTGTTTTTAAGTGCATGCTAGCATGATTCCGCCTTTAATTGTTAATTGCATGCTTATAGATGTTGCTTAAATGAACATGTTTTCACAAAATTTTCCTTCATACACTACATAGTTTACAATAAACTTAGTGAACGATTAGGATAGGGACACAAAGGTGAAGTCCTTGCCTAGTTCCCGTCTCTAGAAGTGTTTTAATACTTCAACACTCAATGATTCAAAATCATCATAAGTCCATGTTGATGGACTATTTTTGTCAACCAACCATTATGTTCTAAACATAATTACAAACTTTCAAGAGTTGTTCAAAGCAACTCTCATTTCTTCATACAACAATTTGTAAGTGAAGAATCATGGCACATTAAGTGTCCATGCCTTTGTGCTTTCTTCTTAAGTTCTTTGTTCATTTAACAAAGAAACAAGCACTAAGTGTTTGCATTGACTAAGGGTTGTTCAAAACAACTCATTATTTCTTCATACAACGATTTGTAAGTGAAGAACTAATAACACTAAAAGTGTCCTTTTCTTTATGCTAATCTTCGTAAGTTCCTTTGTTCATATAACGAAGGAATAAGCATTGGTTGTTTGTGTTGTTCTCTTCATGATAGACTTTTCTAACATGTTCTTCCAATGATACATTATCATTAGGAAGATTGTGAGGATGAGACTACTTAGGTACATATGCAATCCTTTTTAAGACATTCTTTGGGATTGTGTTACCAAGTCCGGAAACTATAGCATTCGGTTTTTATTTGTCAAGTGTTGGATAGCGTTTGCAAATATATTGGTAAACAAATACATAACGAATATAAATTGATTGATTTTAAGCCATTTGATTCGGGTCTTTAAATCAAAATAGCACCACCCACTATTTTTGGCAAATTCCATATCCCTCATTGGAATTCGAGAGTTTTGGATGAAACTCTTAGTAGGTTATGGGAGACTCACTATTACCAAGCCCACCTCACAATGATATGATGTTGGCTAGCATTAATAATAATGAGAGAGTACACTTACTCATTTGCAACTAATGCAAGTACCCATCTTATTTGGCCTCTAGAGAATGTCACCTCACAATGATATGATGTTGGTTCCATTGCACTTAGTTAAGTCATTCCCACCATGCTTAGTTCGTGAAGGGGTTCAAGAATAGCCTCACGATGATACGATGTCGGCTATCCTCGTTGCCTAAACTAACCTCATCATATGTTTATGGATTCCTCCTGAGTATAAGCATGCACTTTGTACTCCCCCATGATAGGGTGAAGCCGGTGTACAAGTCATAAACGATTGGAGCCACCACGGTGGAAGGCCTACGAAAGAGTGTTCTAAGCACTCTCACGCTTATCAACTTAATATTGGTTTGGTTGAGGGTTTTAGGTCTCATCACATATAAACATACATTTTAATCTCTATTAAAACTATTTTGGTCCTATTACAACTATTGGTCCATATGATTGTTTTTAGTTGTATATAATACTCCCACTATGCTTATAAAACGGTTTTTAAAGCAAGAGTATATGATACTACTAACATAACCTTTGCATTCATTTGATGGACTATATAGTTGCCTTAGGGCCTTAGGATGATTATGAACCTTGGTTTAGATTCAACACGAGCCTTGTGTTGAATCTCGGTCTAGGGATGGTGATTGATTTTAGTTACGCGTTTAATCACATTAAGGCGTGTTGTCTTAGGGGCGTTGGACCCAACTACTTCATTTTCATGCATATCATATAAAGCAAGAAAGAAGTACTTCAAAGTAAAGGTGAGCTTATGCTCATTACAACATTTGCATATAACAAATTACTTTAAAGTAAAGAAGAGCTTAAGCCCTTTTACAACATTTGATCAAATCAAATTACAACCAAAATTAATCTACACATTCCCATGGTTCAAACAAATTTGAAACGGCCTATCACATAGCTCAATTATATTAGGCTTAGGTTCATAATCACCCTTTAATTAATTAACACTTTAACTAATTAAATTGAATGCAACATTTTCATTTGGTTTTTGTATCCATAAAATTGATTTAAATGGAGCTAAACAAAATGAAAATCCAATTCTCATTTAAAGAGACAAAACAATTTTGTTCTCAACCTAATTTGGGCCATCATGCAATAACCACAACTTTTGGGCTATCTTGCAATTAACCTCAACTTTTGGGCTATATTGCAAAACTTTTGGGGTCACTTTGTAAAGACACAAAAGTCCACTACTTCATGTAATTACAATAGAACCCAAAATTTAATCAATGCAAAAACTTCATTAAAGGATCAAAACAATTTGTCCTTTAGCGTTTTTGGACCTAAACGTAAAAACGTAAACTTTTGGGCCAAAATGCAAATACACAAAAGTATCAAAACTTTATGTAATTGCATAAAAGCCCCAAAAGTACCCCACTTGCAAGGGTGGCCGGTTTTGGAAGAGGATAGAGTGATGTGTGTGTTGATTTGTGAGTTTTAGACATAAAGCAACAAGTGGTGCAAGTGGTGTGTGTGAAAGGAAATTAATCCTTACACACCCATCACCATTTCCATCACCCTTCAAATAAATATCTTATGCATTAAAACATTTGAAAAACATAAAACATAAACTTTATGTAATAAATCAAAACTTTGAATCAAAACACAAACCTTTTTGTTCTTGGCAAAAATGTCAAGAACAATGAAGAACACTCATGAAAAAACTCAAAATTTTCCATGAACATTTTTCACCCAAAAACATTCCAAAACCATTCAAACTTTAGGGAAATAACATCTAACCAAACTAGGGTACATAGGGGTTCCAAAAGTCACTTGAAAACACTTTTAACAAGTCAAACAAGAACCCAAAAATCCACCCTTTGGATTTGGCCGAAAATCCCCAAAGTCATGGCACCAAATTTTAGCTCCAATATTCATGCTCATATGAACTACATCTACAACATTTGAGATGGCAAATTTTCTAACAAAATTTACATTCAAAGAAACAAGAATAAAGCTTGTAACATATTACAACTTTTAAATCACAAACTATGAACTACAAAACCCAAAAGGATTCACCAACTACTAGACCTAGGCTCTGATACCACTTGAAGGAATAATTTTGTGAAAACATGTTCATTTAAGCAACATCATATAGCATGCAATTAACAATTAAAGGCGGAATCATGCTAGCATGCACTTAAAAAACAAAACATTAACCATGAAATTCAAAGCCTAGTAGATTGGTGAACCATTAATCAACTCAAAACAAAGTGAGTTGAAATATATACCTTTGTAGATTCCTCTTTGTATTTAAACAAAGGCTAATCACCCAAGAGATAGGGCCTTCATTCCTTGCATCTTAGATCCATGGATTTGGATGGATCTACACCAAGGAGAGCATGGATGATAAATGAGTGACCATGGAAGAATAGATGGCTAGCTACAACTTCCATGGTGACCGGCCTTTCTAGAGAGAAATGGAGAGACAATTCTCACCAATTTTCTCTAAAACAAACCCTTAATAAATAAAAGGCTATAAAGTCATATTTATACCTTTATTCATTTGAGTGGCAAACTTGTAATTAAAGCAAGTTTACTACCCTTTCTCTATATGGCCGGCCATGGGGGATTGTTTGGGCTTTTGGGTCTTAGTGAATCATTATTCATTAAGTTGTCATACAACTTAAGTCAATGGGCTTGACGTTCGAAGCCCATTGGGCCTTAAGGTCCAAAACCTATCCCGAGGTCTTTAACGAACTTATTCGTTTGATTAATTAACATATTAATTAATCCTTGCCATAAATAATTAAACTATTCAATTATTCTTACTCATTTAGTTTGTTTCATCCATCTCCACCTTATACGGTGTACGATCCATTAGGTTCCTTTTAGCGAGGCAGTGGGCGATCAAAACTCTTTCAAATCGATTATGAATTGAAACTTACTTTCAATTCTCCCTTTAGTGATAATACACTTTTAGGGCTTCCACAAACCATGAGTGACACCTAGCCGTATGTCATGGTTACCCAAGCTAATCAGAAGAGGTTAAGAACCTATTCAGTTTAGGATTACAAATGCAATACGGTCTTTCTCTAATCTAATACTCCTGACCACATTGTTTGGTTTGATAGTTTATTTATTCATGTCTACTATCCAATGTGATTCGTGTTCTTATATGATTTCCTTGAATGTGATTTAGAACGACTTTTCTAAATCTCAATCATACTCTGGCCAGAGATTCTAAATCATATCATAGAGTATTCTCCCTCAAACGGTTTGAAGGTTAGAGATCCCTTGTTGCGCATTCACTTGCCTCCATGACTAAGTGGCTTAACCCCAACGATGCCGTGGACACCCCGATGGGGTGACATTGACATAATCAAAGATCAAGGACTTAACCACAAGACAACTGTGATGCCTCAGGTCAAAGGACTAATTTGCATTATCCCAAACATGAGTTCTCATGTGACATGAGTATGAGAACTCTTTGTTGATCGCGTTCAGTGAACTCATTCTCTACTGAGCACCTACGTACTTGTCTTGATGTCACACACACCAATGACTCGAGACTAGTCACTCTCCCTGAGAGAAGACATAGCACGTACCGATCTTGACGGACTGTCAATGCCCAATTGGCAATCCTATGATCAGGAACATTTAGGATGTGTCTACGAAAGAATGGTCTCATGAATCTAACTTCATTAGATTACATTCTTCCAATCACATATTCCTTGGACTTTATCGTTTAAGCATATAACATTTATATGAGACGGCTCAAACAATAATCTTTGCCCTTTATATTAAACTAGATTAGTTTAACATGTGAAATGTCCGTAAAGTATCATCATATGATTGGTTTTAGGGCACATTTCTAACAACAGCACTGTGAAGGCAACCAGTGATATCCTCAGTCGGCATAGATAACACTGTCACCGTAGAACCAACCGGTCTCGCAGCATCTTCAATCGGCATAGATAGCACTGCGTTGAGGGTGACTGGTTATCTATCCAAGTCTCGGTCGAAAAGGATTTTCGAATCCTTATTGGTCAAGGTCATCTCATTAGCCTTCTCGACGAAGTGAGGTGTTACAGTTTATTAGGCTCGGCACATTGCACGCCGAGTTAGTTTATGATGGGATACTCTCAAGTGGGATTTAGAGTTCGACATTCCGACGGTCGAACCACGTTTATTGTTAAGACATATATCCGCTTTGAGTATTTGTGCCCTTACACATTGGTGTCGATTCGGCGTGAGTTTACTTTGATGAATACCATCACTGTGACCGAATCCGACGACGACGATTTGTGAACTTCATAAGAATAGTAGCCTTGTCTTCAGGTTCGAGAACCCAAGAGGCCAAGACGCGTTCCTTCCTCGGTCGCAATCGCGAGACGCATAAGTCATCCGCGCACCCAACGCAACATCAACAAATTGTACTCCTTGGCTGAGCTTGGCCAACGAGTTGGCACGCCCCGCATTCAACCGAAGGACATAGTTAGCTTATAGATTACTAGGCCTGCGCGCCACGTAGGCTTGGTAGTTTTTGGGGTCAACATTTTGGCATGCCCAGCGGGACCTAGTGCTAAAACTACGAAGTTCATGCCAATTGAAACATGATCGGTTAAAAAGAAAACAACTATGGAAAAATCAACAACCGATTTGCCAATTCAGAACGTAGGACAAAGTGTATCACAGACACATAATCCTCTTAGTACCGGGACACCTGAGTCCACAAGCGTGACTCGCCGAGAAAAGGAAGTTGGCCTCGGCGGTCAGCTTTGCAGTCTAGAAATCCCTAACAAAAACACCTGCATTCTCAATGAAGGGATAGTGGAGGACTGTGATGGGGATGGTGGTGAAGGCTCTGATCCACCAATGAGATCGTTTCTTCGAAGAGGACTTGATGAATAGTCTCGGACGGTTGAACATACATTTAGTCGAGGAATTGATAAACTGCACGACGTGATACGCAGTACCAGTGAGGTACAAAACATATTGCTTGAAATATTGGTTAGCAAGGTCTGCGACGACAGGTCATTCGATCTTTCCCGGCAATTGCCACCAAGGAATAATCCATTACCAATAGTACAGGCCGAGCCAATCCCTACTCGGCTCAAGCCAATTGACTTTGAAAAAAAAGGAGGATCGAGTAGCAGGACAAATGAACCCGACCAGAGAGTGGAAGTAACGTCCGTTGATATGACCGAGGTCCAGCGGATGTTTGATTCGGCCATGAAAAAGGGCCCGAAGTTCCCTAAATTCATCCATCCATATCCAGCTTATGTGGAACGGTTCGAATATCCTAAAGGTTTCAAAATTCCAGATTTTAGTCTTTTCGCTGGAGAATCGTCCTTATCCTCGTTAGAACATGTGGCTCGTTTCAGCTCGTAATGCGGAGATGTCAACAGTGATTTCCATAAGCTGCGGCTGTTCAACTTTTCATTGATAGGTTTAGCATTTGCATGGTATATCAACCTCCCACCTAATTCCATCCAAAGCTGGGAGGAATTGGTCGAAAGATTTCACAAGCAATTTTATCTGCCAGGGATGGAAATGTCAGTTTCCTCGTTGGCAAGGATGGCTCAGGCATCTGATGAGTCACCAATGGATTATCTTACCAGATTTAAATCGGCCAGGAATTGGTGCCGAGTACCTCTCCCTGAAGTCGAATTTGTTAGACTTGCTTTGAACGGACTCGATGTAGAATAAAAAAGAAATTTTTGGGGGCAAACTTTCAGGATATGTATGAATTAGCCCAGCATGTCGAGCAATATGACTATTTGCTTCGAAAGAGAAGATGTCGAAACCCCCATCTCGGGGGACGATTTACAAAAACCCTACGGTCAATTACGCGTCGACCGAAGGTGAGGAATCTTAGTATGTCAGCGTGGACGCGGCCGAGATAGTAATAGATAAACCATACGTGTGCAAGGCATTAACTCAAATTAATTCCAAGGAGGTCAAAACTCGCTTAGCCACTGAAGAAACAGCAAAAACATCAAAAGTTTATACCTTTGAGATCACAAAGGCCGAAGCAATTTTTGATTAATTGCTATCAGCAAAGATCATTAAACTTCGGCCAGGGCATAATATTCCCAAGGCCGAAGACCTTAAAGGAAGGACATATTGCAAATACCATAACACGACAAAGCATGCAACAAACAATTGTGTCATATTTCGTGATGATATCCAGAGCTGGATTGACAAAGGCAATTTAAAGTTTCCTGAAAAACGCATGACGGTGGATACAGATCCATTCCCTTCAGCGACAGTCAGCATTGTTGACGCCCGTTTGCCCAAGAGCAAAGGAAAAGAGAAGGTCGAATTTGCCTCAGTACAACACATCCGAAAGCAAAGCTCCCAGCCTCGACTCAAGATCGACCTATTTTCCAACGCGCCACCTATCGAGCTCTCAGGATCGACCATAGTTGAACCAATGTCAAACTACAATGACGAAGAAAATGGTAGGCCAATAGTACCACATATCCTAAAGAAAGGTTCCCAACCTCGACTCAAGATCGACTTGTTTTCTAATGCACCACCCACCGAACTCTGAGGACCTACCATAGTCGAGTCCATGTCAAACTCCAGCGAAGATGGAAATGGCGGGCCGATAGTTCTGTGTAGCAATTGTAAGGCACGCGTTGTATTAACTGAGCCCAAGGGGAAACTGCCTCCGATGCAGATGCCGACATCATCACACCAATCGGCGATTACAGCGAAACCTTCAAAGGAACCTAATGAAGGCCAGCGCTAGAAAGTATTCGACAGGCTCGGCCCAAGAAAACAGACAGATGGTCCTACATCGATTAGACGGTGCCTTGATTTCGACGCACCATTTTACAACGAGGATTATTATTCCCGTAATTCTAGTAGTTCGAGCTCATCAGCAAATAAAAAAACCTTCAGGCCACCTGAACCACGTGACCAACGTTGGTACAGCTATAATTCTCCCACTGGCATGTATACCGTGCTCTCCAAATCTCAGAAACGTCGACGTCAGCGTATAGATTGCTTGGCTCGACGGAAAGCGGCCCAACCTGTTTCGGCCACTAAATGGCAGCCGAAAGAGACGGCAGGAAGCGGAGATGATCGGCCAATCTCAACAATCATGGCTGGATTACAAGGACAGAAGGAAACCAATCGGGACTTCGAAACTACCATTGAAGCAGCCGAGAAGCGCATCAAACTTCTTCTTTGGCCCGAGGAAATGAAAGCTCGTTTTGAGCAATTTAAGAAAGAGGCCAAAAGCCAACTGCCCCCGTTACCTTTGAAAGAACCACTAATCAGAGTTCGGAGGAATCTGCACCCCCCATTCCTCGGCGAATCATTAGAATATATGAAAGAATTTCACAAGAAATATTTCGCCAACGATTTGTATGGGTTGCCCAAGGCCTGCGAAGAAGCTCTTGACCTGGCATTAACTTGCTCCGATGCTGAGCAGATCATCCAAAAAACCACTGATCCAGCAATAAAAGCCAGATTCTAGCACATTTGAGAGGCTAGGGTTCTTGTCTTCGAGGTCGACCCATACACGGATATTGACACAACCGAACTCCCTTTTTCTCTTGAAGACCTTCAACACCTTCGATATCACTTCGAAGTTTTTTTAGCCGTCTCCTTGTTCGGTTTAACGGCCGATGAGGCAGAGCGGGTGGCACGTCTGGACGCTTTCCTGGACACTAGGAATGCCCAGATCGCCTATGAGTAACGAGCTCGCAAAATACGGCAGGAGCAGAGTCCGACACCAGTTGCATACAAGCCCGAGGACGCCAGTCAACATGATACAGTGTTGGATTATATGGCACAAGCGCCTGAATATGTTGAGACACACAACGAGCCAGCTGCGAATGCTCCAACACATGATGATATAGTCCTTACCACTCCAGAAGATGACGACCAGGATCCAATGGGCCCTTCAGTCATTGAAAGTATGGAAATCAGCATGGTCTATGTTCTTCCTGTCTAATTTCAGCTGACTACGCACCAACCAAGTTCCTTGGACGGTGATGTGGTCGCCGAGGAGGCAACACAAGTTGATTTTGTCACTACTACCGAAGATGAGTCAACTAATGGCAACGATAAACTTAAAACAGCCTTAGACATCTTGCTTCCTCGTTCTTCCTCGACTAATCTTCAACATTTAAAATCGTTGTATGTCACGGCCCATATTGAAGGCTACCCAATCTCCAAGATTTTCGTCAATTGCGGAGCAACAGTCAATATCATGCCTGTATCCGTCATGAAAGCATTACGACGATCCACCGACGAACTCATTCCTTCAAGAATAACCATAAGTAGCTTCGTCGGTGACAAGTCTGAGACCAAATGAGTACTCCCTCTAGAGGTAAACATCGCAGGTTGCAATCACATGACCGTATTTTTTATCATCGACTCCAAGATCGAATATAATGCTTTGCTCGGTAGGGATTGGATTCATTAAACGAATTGCATTCCTTCTTCTTTATGCCAAGTGCTTATTTTTTGGGATGGTAAATCGGTCGTGGTCCACCCAGCTGATACTCAGCCGTTTGAAACCAACATGATTCAGGCTCGCTATTATGATGATCACGTCGGCTATATTACCTTACAAGGTTTTAATGAAAATGGACGGCCGACTAGGATCTCAGTCTAGAAAGCCATCGAGGTAGGCGTCGAGACTATCCACCAAGATTCGGCGAGACTCGGTTTGGCCAATTTACTCCCCACCACTGATGATTGACATCAAAAGCGAGAGGCGTCGGGCCGCGGTTTCATCCACGATGGAACGCCTGCTGGCCTATTGGTATGATATTTCCAAGTACCCGCATTCGGGTGATAGGAGCATATTTGTGTGATTTAGTTAGATTGTTTTCTTGCATTTTCAGAGTTAGTTTGTGTTTATTATAGTGTTTTAAGCTATTTTCGTGTGTTTGTAGGTCCATATGACAAAGTTGGCAAGAAAGTGCAATTTGGAGCATTTTGAGGTAGTTTTGGGCACCAAATGGATAGCTTATGAATGGAGCAAGATGTATGGACGAATTTGAAGTTCAAGAGGCTAGGAATGTGCTGAAAAGAGTGAAGAAATAAATCCAAGACATAGAAGATAAGGAATCAGCTCAAAAGAAGGAACATTATCCAAAACCTTATCTAACCTTATCTTATCTAAACTAACCTTATCTTATCTTATCCTATTCCAATCTTATCATGCCCTAAATCCAGCTGCAAGGGGGACTCCTTATCACATTAGAATGCCTAATATCTTATTCTAGAAGCCCTGAAATAATGCAAATAACCTGATCCTTCTTCCCCCCAGAAATCTGACGAATTTCCTACTCCTTTTCATCCTTGGAATCTGATGAGAATTGTCCTTGTTCTTTGCTGATTTGGAGTCCTAATTCAAACCTTTTTGCTATGCCCTTTCTCCCTATAAATACATATTTTCTGCCACAATTCAAACCACCACCCTCTACCATATTTTTCTACACCATTCACCATACACACCTCATTGTGCCGTGGCTTTTCAAGGAGAAGGAGCCCTTTGTCGTGCCTTGTCATTCAACATAGGATTGCTGGAGCTTTCTTAGGTGTTTTCTATCCTTTAATTGCAATGTTTAGTTTAATGTTATTTTCAGTTTTTAAAGACATGAGGAACTAATCTCTTTTTAGTTGGAGGTGAATTTGAAGCCATGATTATATGCTTTACATGAATTGATTACATCCAGTTATTGTTTCAAAAGTCTTGAATGTGATTTGCTTATCTAAGTTATTAAAACTTGTTTATGTATGTTGATTGAGGATGCATACTTAGTTCGCATGCATAAATTTGATGCTAGAGTATAAGGGATTTTCACCTAACCGTTATGAACTTATATTCACAAGTAGTAAAGGTTGCTAGTCACAATCGTGTTAAGTAAAATCCTTGGCAGGACTATCATGCTTTTCATAGTTACAAATGCCTCGTCAATACTTATGAATTTCAAAGAACTTAATGACCTTCGATATGTGTCTCTATCATGCGTATTCCATAGTTAGGGGACTTGATAAGGATAATTTGGTTGTGATGCGTATCTCGTCCAATTCAATGAAATAAGGAGAATCTGATGGTTAATTTGTGCTGTCACGGTTAACTTGGGGTGTTGTCATTCATAGTCTAAAGAAACAATACTAGAGATTGGTTTATGTTTGCATATGTCATGTGTGGAGAAGGACCCTCTAACTAGCCTTTCACCCTTTTCAATTCATCAAATTCGTTTTTATTAAGTGTTTTATGCAAAGTTTCTGGTTTAAGTTTTAAATTCGTCAAAAACAATACCCCATTCATTAAGTCTTGTTAGTTAAGTCATAATCTGTTTTCTTTTAGTCTTTTGAGTCAAGTTAAGTCTTATTTTCGTCCAAATCACTTGTTAGGTCTAGAATTGAGTCTTTTTTATTGTTTGTTGCTGTTTTGAGTGTTTTAAGTCAGTTTTGAGTCTATAGAGTCTAGTTTAGTGTTTTTGAGTCTTATTTGTGTTGATTAGCATCCCTAGTTAATCCCCGGTCTAGAACGATCCCTACTTGCTTAATACTACAATTGTCATCAATAGGATTTAATTTGTGTGTTAATTTAATTTTCACACCATCGGGCATCAACTTAATCAAATTTTTGGCCGAAGAGGATAACGGCTCGGTACTATCATTGGATAAAGTTCAGGCCGCACCGGTCGAGCTCGACGATAGCCGACCCAAGTTAAGGATCCTCTAGAGGAAATAAATGTTGGAAAGGTCGATGATCCTCGGCTGCTATTTATTAGTGCGTTATTACCCCATGCCATGAAAGTTGAACTTCATCAATTGCTTCACGAGTTTAAAGACTGTTTTGCTTGGAGTTATCATGAGATTCCGGGTCTCGACCGGACCCTTGTCGAACATGAATTACGTATCAAACCTGGTTGCAAGCCTATTAAACAACCTCCTCGTCGATTCTCGACCGAAGTACAGCTCGGCATAAAGACAAAATTGTTTGACTGTTAAATGCCGGGTTTATCCGAACAGCTCGATACGTCGAGTGGTTGGCGAATATCGTACTAGTGCTCAAGAAAAATGGGGCCCTACGCATTTGCATTGATTTTTGAAATTTGAATATGGCAACACCTAAGGATGCATATCCCATGCCAATTTCAGATTTGCTAATCGATGCCGCGGCTAATCATGACATGCTATCATTCATGGATGGACACGCCGGTTATAACCAGATATTTATTACCGAGGGCGATGTTCATAAAACTGCTTTCCGCTGCCTGGGGGCACTTGGAACCTAATAGTGGGTAGTCATGCCATTCGGTCTAAAAAACGCCGGTGCTACATATCAACGCGCGATGAATATTATTTTTCATGACTTGATTGGCACTACCTTAGAAGTGTATATTGATGACGTCGTGGTCAAATCAAAAAGTCGCCGAACGCATATTGATGATCTTCGGCAAGCTTTCCTTCGCATGTGATGACATAACCTTAAGATGAACTCGGCCAAATGCGCCTTTGGCATGTCGGCCGATAATTTCTTAGGTTTTCTTGTCCACCATCGAGACATTGAGGTCGACGAGTGCAAAGCTCGTGCAATTATTGACGCCCCACCACCGACGACAAAAAAACAACTCCAGTCTTTGCTCGGGAAAATAAATTTTCTTCGCCGATTCATAGCTAATTCCACTGGCAAAATGATGGCATTCTCTACACTGTTGAAACTTAAGGACTCAGATAAGTTTGAGTGGCGTGAAGAACATCGAGCAACTTCACACAAATCAAGGTTGCTCTTGCAACTCCACCCGTCCTCGTACTGCCTCGACGTGATAAACCCCTTAAGCTTTACATTTTCAGAGCCGAAGAATCCATCGATTGCCTCCTCGCACAAGATACTGACACTGGCCGAGAACAAGCTATTTTCTATCTCAGCCGACACCTCAATCCTCTAGAGATCAATTATTCACCAGTTGAGAAGCTTTGCTTGACTTTGTTCTTCGCCGCATCAAAACTCCGACATTATATGCTCCCATTCGTTACGCAGGTCATCATCTAGACAGATGTTATTTGATATATGCTTACTCAGCCAATAGTCAAAGGTCGAATCGGGAAATGGACATTGGCACTATCGGAGTTTAGTTTGCAATACGTCCCACAAACAGCCGTCAAAGGACAAACGCTTGCTGATTTCTTAGCCCACCACCATTCTCCATATGGGTTGGGGGGCAACGATGTTGAAATCGGAATGGTGGAAGCACGTGACAATTATTGGACGATGTATTTCGATGGTTCCAGCACGTCAACATCGGCCGGTGTGGGGATCGTACTCCAGTCTCCACACCAACATCGTTGGTTCTTTTCCCTCAAGTTGGATTTCGATTGTACCAACAATCAGGCCGAATACGAAGCCCTTGTTATCAGCCTTAGCGTACTTCATGATTTGCACGCTGCTCGCGTCCTCGTCTTCGGTGATTCGGAGCTTGTGATTAACCAACTTAATGGAACTTTTCGGTGTATGAGTTGCATTCTGGCACCCTATCACATGGTGTCCAGTTACTTGGCTAAGTAATTCGACAATATTACTTTCAATCATATTTCCCATGGATGGAACACCGTCGCAGATGAACTCGCTCAGATAGCTTCCGAAGTACAACTCATGGGGGGTAAGAGTGGACCAATGATACCTGTTTTACGGCAATCGTATCCGGCTTTGGTTAATCAACAAATCCTTCCGCGTGTTGGAACGGGAGGATCCTGTAGATGTTTGTGTTGGAAGTATGCCCACAAAGCCACTCATTTGATGTAATAGCTTTTGGAATACTTATTGTATTAAACTTTTATATGTTTAATGAAGGGCAAAGCTTATTGTTGATCACTATTTATTGTATCATGTGTTTAAGTAATAAGGGAATCCAAGGGATGTATTTGATCTAAGAGATAAGTGATCTAAGTGAGTTAGATTATCGAGATCATTCTCTTATGTTCATTCCTAAAACGTTCCTAGCCATAGGATTGCCAATTGGGTATTGACAATCCGCTAAGGTTAGTATGTGTTATGTCGACTCAAGCTTGAGTATGACTAGTCTCAAGTCATTTGGTGTTGGACACTAAGACAAACACATAGGCGCTCGAAAGAGTAACCGAGTACACTGAACAATGATCGAAAGAGAGTTCGAACATACATGTCATGTAAGAACTCGAAAGTTGCAATATGCAAAGTAGTCTTTTGACTTGAGGCATCATAGATGTCTAATGGTTAGGTCCTTGATCTTTGATCATGTCAACGGCATTCCATCGGAGTGTCCACGACATTGTTAGGGTCAAGCTATCTAGTCATGTAGGCATATGAATGCACAATAAGGGATCTCTAACCTTCCATGGTGGAAGGAGAATACTCTAAGATATGATTCGTAAGTCTTTGGCCAAAGCAAATGAATATGACTTAGGAAGTTTGTTCCAATTCATATTCAAAGGAATCATATAGAAAAGTATCACATTGGATAGTAGACATGAAACAAACTATCACTTAAACAATGTGATTAAGAGTATTGTATTAGAGAATGACCGTATTGCATTGTAGTTGTAACTGGATAGGTTCTCCAACCAATTCTACTTAGCTTGGGTAACCATGACATACTGCTAGGTGTCACTCATGGTTTGTGGAAGCCCTAATGACTAGCAAACAGTAATCATAAGGGGAGAGTTGAAATGAGGTTTCAATTCACAATCGATCGTTAAGAGTAACAATCGCCCACTACCTCGCTAATTGGAACCTAATGGATCGTACACCGAGTAAGGGCGATAGTGAAGAAATTAAATGAAATGGATATGCAATTAAATGGTTTAATTGAAGAATGGTCAAGATTAATTAATTAGTTAATTAATTATACGAAAGGTTCGTATTGGGCTTTTAAGTTGGTTTTGGGTTTCGGGGCCCAAAAGTGTTTTGGTCCATAAGGCCCATTATGTTTAAGTTGTATGACAACTAAAACAAAATGGGCAATAAGCCCAATCACAACATATAGGCCGGCCATGGTGAGGAGATGGTGAAAGTTTGCTTAATTGCAAGTTTGCCACTCACCAAAGAAAAGTGTTATAAAAGCAACTTTATAGCTATTTTCTCATTAGGGTTTTCTTTGAGGTAAATAGGTGAAACATTTTCTCTCTTTCTCTCTACAAAGAGGCCGGCCACTTAGGGAGATTAATCTAGCAATCTCTTCTTCCCTAAGTCATCCATTTCATCTTCACACTTAACCCTTGGTGTGGAGACTTAGAGACACCAAACTTTTGGTGTTTTGGAGATCCTTTCCTTACATCCACAAAGTCCAAAGGAGCACAAAAGGAGAAGGAAATCACAAGCAATATCCAAGGAGCTAGGAGGTGAGTTGAAGGCCCTCCACTTGGGTGAATCCCTTGTGTAAACAAGGATGAGCTTCAAGGGTAAAGAAACTCTAAATCTTTAATTCTCTTTAATGTTGTTAAAGAGTCTTTTGGTTCACCATATACTAGGCTTTGAAATTCATGGGTTTTATGAATTGTTTTTGAATGCATGCCTACTTTAAAGTGTTAATAGTTTGCATATGTATTCAAATGTTCTTACATGTTCTTAGCTAGGACAAAATTTTTCCTTCAGTTTGCGTGGTCGAGACGCTACCAAACGATTGGAGAAGGCCAATTATGCAATACCTTGATAATCCCAGAGGCAAACACAACAGAAAGACAAAGGCCCATGCCATAAACTATGTCTCATACCAGAATGAGTTGTATCGAAAAGGCGAGGATGATTTATTACTGTTATGCCTTGGCCCGCAAGAAGCTGCCCAAGCAATCACAGAGGTACATGAAGGAATTTATGGAGCCCATCAATCAGGACGCAAGATGCGTTGGCTACTTCGCCGACACGGTTACCTTTGGCCAAGCATATTGAAAGATTGTATCGAGTATACACGAAGATACATCTAGTGTCAAATTCATGGACCCATCCAAAGGGCCCTGGCCGAATTACTTCATTGGGTCACCAAACCTTGGCCGTTCAAAGGATGGGCAATGGACGTGATCGAAAAAATCACCCCATCTTCTGGAGTAGCGAAACATGCATGGATACTCGTGGCAACGAATTATTTCACTAAGTAGGTCGAAGCAAAATCATACGCCAAATTAACATCCAAGGAGGTTTGCGATTTTGTGGAGGAACATATTGTGACTAGGTTCGGTGTACCAGAAACGATCATAACTGATAATGGCACAGTCTTCATAGCTGAAAGGTTCAAAGAGTATACGGCGAGCTTAAAAATTTGGCTTGAGCAGTCCACACCATACTATCCACAAGCGAATGGACAAGCCGAAGCAAGTAATAAGGTTTTGATCGATATTCTTAAAAAAATGATAAAAGAAAGACCTGGCATGTGGCATTTAAAATTGAATGAAGCCTTATGGGCATATCGGACTTCACCCCGGTCAGCAACGGGGACCACCCCATATACGTTAACCTATGGACATGACGCGATGTTACCAATCGATCTAAGTGTAAATTCTTTACGCGTGATCGAGCAGAGTAGTTTGTCCAACGTCGAATACAACCAGGCCATGTTACAAGAGTTAGAAGATTTGGAAGAAGATCAGCTTGATGCTTACAATCTTCTAGTGGCACAAAAGAAAATTGCCGAGCGAGCTTATAATCAAAGAGTCAAACAAAAAACGTTCGGCGAAGGAGAGTTAGTTTGGCAAACTGTGTTACCCATGGGAATTAAAGACCCCAGGTTTGGCAAATGGTCGCCGAATTGGGGAGGACTGTTTGTCGTCCATAAAGTTCTCGATAAAGGGGCATACCATCTTAGAGATCGAATCGGTATTATTCACGAATTACCAATTAATGGAAAGTTCTTAAAAAAATACTACCCAGTCACATGGGAGATGCAAGAGTAAAAGCTTGTTTCATTTCATTAATAAGATGGTTTACAATTAAAATATTCTAAGGCGATGAAGGAAGAAGAGTTTCAAGAAGTGCCTTCAGCTCAAGCCACCTTGCTTCGCCCATTATGACCTCAGCTTGCCGGTTCTTCTTGTCCATCTTCAGCTGCTTGACTTGCTTTGCGTTCGCCGCATACTCGGTTAAACAATCTTTACCGCCCGACTCGAAGTCCTTCGCAAGCTCAGAAGCAATAGCCGACCTTCGTTTTGCCAGTTCGGCCATTTGACGGTCAAGGTCGGTCAAGGTCGGTCAAGGTCGGTCAAGGTCGGTCAAGGCTTCCCCTTTCACCTTTAAAGCATCGATCTTCAGACGAATATTGTCTGGACGGCCATGGCAGCTTTCAAATCATTATCAGCCCGAAGAGCATTCTCGAGAACATTAAAGGATTCTCGAACTCGCTCCAAGGCGGACGACGCCTGAACAATAGCCTCGGCGCTCATTTGACCATCTGCTCCGAGGTCGTTTAGGCATGCACCCAACAAATCAAGACATTTGTGCTCAAGGACTTGTGACGCCGAGAGAGACAAAAATTCTTGCAGTCGAACCAGAGCAGCTGAATCGACAGGTTCAGTTGTAGTAGCCGAAGGGCCAGCCGCTCCAGAAGTGCTTGATAAGAGAGCTTTAAACTTGACTTCCCATGAAGGTTGAACATAAAAATCAGTTTAAGCATAAGGAAATCACGACAGAATATAGCAAGAAGGTTTTTGTTTTAAACCTGCCGAGAGGAGACTTCGGCCATATCTTAGGGTTCGTTGCTCTAACCTAAAGAACTTAATGGCCGAGCCCAGTGTCTTAGACTGCTTCTCAGTTCACGCGGCCGATGAAGGTTATCTACGTTCGATGGCCATTACGGCAGCCAAGAAATATAGATAACACCTTTCGTCGCGTAGAATTTTTGATGAAAAGAATGGGTAGGCACCTGACATTTGGTATCTTTCTAGTTTAGAGTTCTAAGGTAGAAAAGTAACCGAAGAAAAGTGGTAGGGGTACTTATGAAGGCCGAAGTGGCTTCTTGGGGAGCAATGTTAAGGTTCTGGTCCTGCGGATGAACGGGTGTTTCCACCGTCGCTTCTGGCTCTACGGAAGGTCGTTTGCCATGATCGACCGCAAAAGGGCCGACTTGGACAACTGCCTCGGGCACAGGGGGAGATGGATTACGTGGTTGAAGGTGACTCGTCAATGGAATCTCATCACTCCCGTCGCTCTCTTCTACAACGACTGCCGTGTGTTTTGGATTTTCAGGAAGATTTGTCTCGGCCAAGGGGACCGCTCCTTCCAAGACAAGCGCAACAGCTGGCCCCGAAGCTACAGACGCCTCGACCAGTGGAGCAACAACTGGTCCAACGACTTGAGAAACAGGCCGTACATGGGCTGTTTCTTTGGCAAGAATTGGCCGTTTCTCTGTCGAAGCTTGGACGACAGGGGTAGAAGGGAAACACAAGGAGTCGTCGCTCCCGTAGTCTGACTGGAGATAACATGAATCTCCCGTTCTTTCTTCGCCAGCTTCTTGACCCGTTTTACCAGTCGAGAGGGTTCGACGGCCAACTTGACCTCTTGACGAGGCCGTTTGCTCAGCAAGGCCTGCGTAGTGGTCTTAGCCCTCTTGGAGATGGTCAATTTTTTCCTAGCCACCGCCTCAGCGACCACTTCTACCTTTTTCAGTGACCGACTACTTGAGAAAGTAAAAGCAAATCAGTAGAGTTCAAAGTCGAAGGAAGAAGGTAGGAATAGACCATTACCTTGGGATTGGGGGGCAGAAGCCTTATTAGGTCGACCGCCGAAGATCTTGTTCAGGACATCTGCGACCGGAGCACCAAAATTGTTTTGGGTATACTCTTCCCACCAATCACCGAAAGTGTTAATACTAAAGGATTTTGGAACGGTTGGTCGAATGCGGAATTTTTGGAACCGTTCTTGAAACTTCTTTTTGGCATCTTTGCACTCTTTCTTTGAAGAGCCAGATAGGCGTCATCGGCTCAACAGGGAGCGAGAGGTAAGAAGAGGCATCGGGCAACCCTGAAGATAGCCGAGTTACCAAGTAGTGAATTGGGGGTGATATACTTCCCAACTTGCTCGGTGCGCGTCACACCCAAGAGGAAGGTCGCGGGTAAGCACAAACGACCCCCAAGATTGACGGAGATCAGCATCATTAACTGCACTCCATGCTGATGTGGGAAGTTTGATCGACAAAGGATATTCTTGACGACGGCAGATCAAGAATTCATCGTCGGAAAGGGCATTAAGGCTGAAAAAGTATCTGAACACGTCTTCAGCTTGGTGAGAAGGTACTGGTCGAGAGGCCACCTGAAGGCCAAACACTTCAGTAGTCGAGAAACTGGCAAGCTCTGGCCGAAGGGTGATGAAATAAACCTGCAGCCAAAGTTGGAATACCTAGAGGGGGCCACTCTGGTGTAGGTCGATCTTGTGAAGGGTCATCTCAGCCAAACAACGCAGAAGATGGGCAAGGATGGCTGGACTAAGCACCAGGGTGTGACCGCTAGCCAGGGCTTTGGCCACCGGCATGTTCTCGACCAAGCATTTGTTGGACTTGGTACAATAAATAAATTTCTTATACCAGTAGAAGAGGAAGGCTTCGTGTTCTCCCTGCCGTAGGTTCTCCTCCTCTCGGTCGGCAAAGTGGAGGTAAAGAGTGTTGTAGTTGAGGAAGTTCTTATAAAGTTTATGAACTTCCTCCTTTGAGGGTTTTTGACCCTCTCCGCTCAGCGTTTCGATAGCCCGATTGTTGAAAAGTGCCTTCAGGTCGATGGTCGATGGGTACCCGAAGAGGGTAGCGTCAACCGGGATGCCAAAAGGGGAAGTCCCTAGGATCGCGGTAATATCAAGGATAGTAGGACCCATGGGGTCGAGGGGAAGGACCATAGTGCTGGTGGCTGAGCACCAGAAGCTTGAGGCTACCATAAGAAGCTCCTTGTCCATGACGAGCTCCATAGACGAAAGACGAATGGCATCATAAATGCCAAGAGCTTTCTATTGCTCACCGAAGATATTTTCCATCCGTGCAACCCAGGTTGCCCAGGTTGTAGTGGTTGAGGGCCAGGAGCCTTGGGGTTTTGCTGAATCCCACATCGACCATTCAAACCCTTGCAGTAGGGGTGTTAGACACTGCTCCTTGAAGAGTTTGGTAATAGCTGGTGGCACTGCATCCTTAAAAAGTGGACCAAGGATCTGGTGGGGGGTGCTCATGTCGCTCTCAAAGCACAGAGTCTTGATTGAGTGCTGGTTGATGATTGCCCTCATTTATCACATTCCTTAGAAAGCTTAGAGATGAAGGAGGCCATTGGAATGGTTTTGAAGGTTTTCTGGGAGAAAGTCAGGGGATTTTCTTTTAATCTTTTGAACAAGAGAAAGTATGGAAAATTTGAAAACGTAAAGAATGAATAATAGAAGGCTGGGTATTTATAGACTCGTGGAATGGAAGACCAAATGGGGAGAGTGATCGAGAAGATCGCTAATAATTATGGAGTGATGGAGAATATTAACAGACCCAGGAGAAAGAACCAAAAAACTCGCAGATTAAGGGGTCATGATGATATTGTGACGACGTCCTTTTATGAAGAAAGGATGTTTTGGTGTCCGCACGATCTCGAGGGTACCGAAAGATTCGTAAATCGAGATTCCATGATGGCATGCAGCGATAGGTATAATGATGTGAGGATGTTTGGACATCCGCACGCCTTGAGGAATTCAAAAATCTTGCGGATCAAAGGGGTAATGATGAAAAGACACTTCAGGTCATGCTGAGAAGAGGACACTTGGCGAGGTATCTGACGAAATCAAGATTGTGCAATCGTGCTTCATAAATGCACCTCGGGAGACGGAGCCTAGTGTCTCTTTTCTAAGGTCAAGGCTCGGCCAAAGACTTCAGGCTGAAAAAGTCCTTAGAAGCGAGGGGGCAATGTTTGGGCCCAAAATATTGGTTTGGGTCGAGATTTATTCTCGGCTCAGAAGGCCTTACGAAAAGGTTACCGTGGATCGTTTAGTTCATGGGCTTCCTAACCTAGGTCGGTTAAGTCATGCTGCGAGACGAGTAATTGAATCCTGGTGGAATAAGGAGTCTCAGCAAGATATGGATATTGATAAACCAGAAGTGAATCCGGCTTGATAAAGGACTGGGTTCAAAGTCAAAGTGAAAATAGGACTGGTCGAGATGGTGTTTGATTAGAAGAAGAAATCCTAATCCAAGTAGGGTTTTAACTCGATCTAGACAGTACCTAATGCTATAAATAGAGGAGGTTGTGCATGATTCAAAGCCCCCTTCAATTCAACACACAACTGCCCTGTGCAAATTCTCTCAACAACCTTGAGATTTTTTCCTTTTCTTTTTCCGCCGACACACCTTCAGTTTGGATAAACAGCATTGTGAAGGCAACCGGTGATATCTTTAGTCGGCATAGATAACACTTTCACCGTAGAACCAGCCGGTCTCGCAACATCTTCAGTTGGCATAAATAGCACTGCGTTGAGGGTGACTGGTTATCTATCCAAGTCTCGGTCAAAAAGGATTTCTGAATCCTTATTGGTCGAGGTCATCTCATTAGCCTTCTTGGCGAAGTGAGGTGTTACAGTTTATTAGGCTCGGCACATTGCACGCCGAGTTAGTTTATGATTGGATACTCTCAGGTGGGATTTACAGTTCGGCATTTCGAGGGTCGAACCACGTTTATTGTTAAGACATATCCGCTTTGAGTATTTGTGCCCTTACACTTTGGTGTCGATTCGGCGTGAGTTTACTCTGACGAATACCGTCACTGTGATCGAATCCGATGACGATGATTTGTGAACTTCGTAAGAATAGTAGCCTTGTCTTTAGGTTCGAGAACCCAAGAGGCCGAGACGTGTTCCTTCCTTGGTCGCAATCGCGAGACACAGAAGTCATCCGCGCACCCAACGCAACATCAACAAATTTTAGTCCTCGGCCGAGCTCGGCCGACGAGTTGGCACGCCCCGCATTTAACCGAAGGACGTAGTTAGCTTATAGATTACTCGGTCTGCGCACCACGTAGGCTTGGTAGTTTTTAGGATCAACAATAACATTGTGGAGTGTTAATAGAATTACCAATAAGCAATTTGTAAAAGAAGTTAATAGAATTACCATTAAGCAATTTGTAAAAAAATGTTGAAATAAAATGATTGTGGAAAGTTAAATAAACAAATTATCAAAAAAGTTATACAGTACAAAAAAAGTCTTTTTGTCTCTCCCATGTGCTCATCTTTGTCACTACTTATCTCTCTTTTCCGCCTTCTCTTATCGTACAAACCCAATAGCAACCCTATTCAAATTGAACCACAACACACCAGACCAGCCATCATCTTCCCGACTGGTTGGATTTCTACGACCAATGCATCCTACGACTAATTTGATGCAGGTGTGTGATATTTAGTGAACTGCGCCACATCGAATGACAACAAACCCAGCATCACCAATACATTTTGCACGTGGTGGGGTTGGTGCACATTGTTGGTCTAGAAGATAATCCCGACTTAAAATAGCAAGCTCGAATAATACTTAGCTACTCAAAGTATGAGTAGGGGTTCTTACTTAAAATTGTTTATTGTGGATTTATAGAACTTCGTGTTTATGATGTTCATATTATAAATCACTTTATAAAGATCAATTTAAACTAAAGTCGTTTAGTCTAATTGTATAAAAATAGATGAATGAGATGGGTAAAAATATTACGGATAGTCTATGTATAAACAATAGTTTGACTAAACTACAATATATTGACTAAGCGACCTTAGTCTATGTATTTGCTCATTCTTGAGTAAGCAAGCATTGTTCTTTTAGGAATTAGTCGGATTTAGTAGATGCAGAGTTTGAATCAATAGTGTCTTCGAATTACCAAGCTGAAACCGGACTAGACCAAACCGAACCAATATATGAAAATCATATAAAAATACGCCAAAACCTGGTGGCTGGAGGATTCGAACCCTTTCCCTCAAGGTTTGGATAGTTTCTTCAAACCAACTTGCTGTTGGCTTTATGTTGCTATAACTGTACAACTATCTTATTTATAGGTATTCTAATCCTTATGCTTTATAAAATTTCAAAAGTTACAAACCCTAGCCGACTTCCATTTCAGTTTTCACTTTTCTTCTACACACTCTCTCTCTCTCCCCTCCGCAACTTTCTTCATCTATGCTTCCTCTGTTCCTCAGTCTCTCTCTCCTTCATCACTTCTTCCAAATCACTTTCTCTCCAATCTTCTCATGTCCTCCTCGTAGATTCCTTCTTCCAAACCATGATTTTCCCTCGCCCCCTTCGAATCGGAACCCATCTAAATTGGAAGATTCTAATCCGGATTTTCCCATCTTTTACAGGTAATTTTCGAATCAAAATGAATATGATTTATATTGTAATTTTGCTGAATTAAAATGGGTTTTTCTTTTAATTATTTTGTTGGGGTTCTGCATATTATAATCTTTCAATTTGGCAACAAGGAGAGGAAGCTGCCCCCAATCCACCATCTTTATTGTCGATGCAAAAGAGAGATCTCAGGAACAAAGCAAGAACATATTTCTTTATAATTATTGTTTGATGATTTATTGGTAGCAGATTTCCTTCAAATTTTCTTTATAATTATTGTTTGATGATTAGTCTGTGAGAAAAGAAAACCAATTGAAATCAATGAAGAATGAGGAGCAAGCTCGGTTCCTTATTGGGATTTCGCTTTCTAACAGATCAAGATGGCAACAATTCCTCCTTTGCTCTTCTGGGTTCTTCTTTGGCCACCACCAGATTTAAAAAAAAAAAAAATCATGGAAAAAACCGAACCAGACTGAAACTGAACCGAAAAAACTCAAAACCGAAAAAAACAAACCAAAAAAAAAACCAAAGAAAAACCGAACCGAACAGTAATTTCGGTTTGGTTTTCAGTTTCGGCCAAAAACTGAACCGAACGGAACCGAATCCACCCCTACTTCCATAGTGGTGCTATCTCCTAGGAGATAGTGGATTAAATCCCCTTCTCTCACCAAAATCTCCTCCAACCCTTCTAAGTCCACTGGGCTATGGGGTAGCCCAATTAGACCCCAGGCCAGAATTGCCCAGCCTAGCTCTAGGGGTTATGTGATGACACACTGAGGTCAGCTACTATTAAAAAATTACAAGAAAATAATAAAAAAATTACTTAAAAATACAAAAAAAATATATATAATTAAATACAACAAAAAAAAAAATTTAATTAAAAATACAAAAAAATTATAATTTATTTTCTATAAATATCTAACCATGTTCTTCCACCTTACACTACATTTCAACATTTTCAAATACTTCAACCAATCTTTTATTATTTTCTAAATTTAAAAATATTTTATAAAAGAAAAATAATAATATTTTAATATAAATAACCTGAACTATTAAGTTTACAGGTGAAAATGCACTTGAACAATTACTATTCACTTAGGAGATTGAATTGCCTATTGGTCAGAAAGGCTAACATTGGAACTGCACTAAGAAGCATGTCTATGCGGAGCCAATCAATACGACACACATCACATGCATGTATGCTGCTAGATGCAACCAATTCGACGCACATGCTAGGAGCATTTGCTTATTTACAAGGCATACATTATGTCAAAACTCAAAACAGCTCCATGCGAAGCCAATGAATGCGAAACACATGCTTGGCGCATATGCTGATTTACAAGGCATGCGTTCTTTTTTATTGTTTTTTTTTTTTTTTGAAAAAGGCGAAAGAACAGTTTGCTCTCGATCACTGCGTGTCAATGAATGTAAAACATGGCAAGAGCGTTTGCAGCTTCAAAATAAACGCTTTAGATCATCTTCGAAGGAAATGTTAAATTATAAGAGTTAAATTATAATTGATGGCTGATGTGGTAATCTGAAGTCTTTTGTCAAATTTTGTACTTTTCCAACCGTTGATGTAACATCCCACATCGCCCAGGGAAGTGGATTCTGTAAGCTTTATATGTATATTCTCATCTCTACTTAGCATGAGGTCTTTTGGAAGCTCACTGGCTTCGGGTTCCGTAGGAACTCCGAAGTTAAGCGAGTTCGCGCAAGAGTAATTCCAGGATGGGTGACCCACTGGGAAGTTATCGTGTGAGTTCCCAGAAACAAAATCGTGAGGGCGTGGTTAGTGCCCAAAACCATGAGAGCGTGGTCGGGATCCAAAGCGGACAATATCGTGTTACGGTAGAATTGAGCCCGGGATGTGGTGGGAGCCCAGGCCAGGATGTGACAGTTGTCAAATGTTATTTTATTATTTAAATAGAGCTTTAATGGTTGTAATTATTAAAAAAAATGAAATAAAATTTTTATGGATTGAAATATTAGTATAATAAGGGATCCACTATTAAAATAAATTAAAAATAAATTTCACATTGATGTCAAATTTGACTATAAATCACAAATTCTTCAAATTCAGTCAGCAAATAACACTTCGATTAGAGAGATTTTTGATGTCAAATATGCGCAGTAACATTATACTTAGAATTTTAACATTTGTTTTAGAGATACTTTTATATCATAACGGCTCCATGCGAAGTTAATCAACGAGACACATGGCAGACATGTCTGCTCCATTAAAAGGCATGTGATAAAGTTGATAAATTTTTATTTTTTTTTTAAAATTTGCACAAACACGGCCACAAACACCACCTAAATTATTGAAATTGTGTGTATCTGCCACCTCTACTAAAAGTTTTGTCTAATTACCACTTAGACTTCAATTTTGGTGCCAAAGTACCACCTTTGATGATTTTTGTTAAATTTTCCCGTAAGAGAAATGCTAAGAGCATCTTTAAAGGAGATATCAAATTTTAAACATAAAAATGATAGTTGATATGTGACAACCCGTCCCAAATTATTATATATATTTCCTCCCTGAGAGTGTAAAGTGACGATAATGCCCTCGAGGCTTAGTGATGTGGATGTATGCATATAGTTTTAAATTATTTTTCTCACTGACGTAATTAAGTTGTAGGCATCGTCACGAGCGTGTTGACGCGAGTTGGTTTTATTCCTATTTGGACTCTTTTGTGTAAGCCCTAAATTCTATAGCCCAATTAGGGCTTGAGACCATTTTAAATTGGCCAACCCGTGACCACACACACACACACACATGTGCAACCCGCACCCTCTCCTTTATTCTCGAACTCTTTCTCGTCCGTATGACCCGAGCCCTCCAACCTTCAAACACCATCAGACTTTACAGATCGAACTCGAGGTTTCTATAATCATACTTCTCTCGAGCTCTAGAATCTTACGGTACCATTTGTTAAGTGAGTTGATCTCGAAAACCTCGGAATTCAAAAACTCCAGCGAAGAGCTAAAATAGCTTTGACGTGATCGTGGGTGATTCACTTGGTTTTGAGGCTTAGTAAGAGTTACCCGGTTTTTCCAATAATTTTTTCGATCGATTTCTATCGGTTTTAGGACTTTAAATAGAATTTGGCATTGCAGACGGAGGCCGGTGGTGGCTCCGGCGAAGATCACCAGAGAAGACAGAGAATATTCCGTCAACTTTGACGGAATATACTAACGGCATCAGGTGAGGCGTTTTCAGAAGATGAGCGTAGCCAGGCGAGACTCGGTGATAGGAGCATATTTATGCGACTTTGTTAGCTTGTTCTTGTGCATTTACGTTGTGTTTTTTTAGTTAAGTTAGTCTTTTAAGCCACTTTCATGTGTTTTCAGGTTTTAAGGGCAAGGTATGCAAATAAGTGTATTTTGGAGCATTTTGGAGCAAAATTGAGCTTGGATTGGTTATCACATGCTTGGAGCGAAAGAAATGGACGAAATTAAAGATTTGAAGATGAAGGAGTCCTAATTGAAGAAGGATTCCTAATCAACGAAGGTCCTAATTGAAGAAGGATTCCTAACCAACGAAGGATTCCTAATCAACGTAAGATTCCTAGTTGAAGATGGATTCCTAGAAGAATGAAGATTCCCACTCAAACAAGGATTCCTACTTGAAGTAGGAAAGTTAAGCCTAAGTTTCCTATTTTGGTTTGATCTTTCCTAAAACCTACATGGCCTTAAGTTCCAGCAACATTGAAGGCTTCCTAAGCATTTTTGGACACAAAGCAGAGGTTCTAGACACTTTTCCCTCCTTTGCCGCACCTAAGCCCTTCTAGAAACCCTTTTCCTTGCCTTGCAAGGCATTCTAGAAGCCCAATCCCTTTCCTACATATCTGCCGCACCTTTTAAGCCTTTTCCCCTTTGGATTTTGATTGTTTGGGCCCTAATCCTTATTTTCTGCTAAGTCCAAGTCCTAACCTGATTTCCCTATGGTTTTATGTGCCTATATATACTCATATTTCATTCTTGCCGCGAAGAGCACCTCCCATATTCACAATTCAATCCAGAAACCATTCTTCCCTCTCTGCTGCAGCCATCCATCACCATTCTCCATAGTTTCTGACCTAAAACACCTCTTGCCGCACCATACACCTATCCTAGCCTTAACCCCATCCTTCTACACCATTCATAACCCCCAAACCTGACCCTAAACCTTGTGCCGCAACAAAGAGGAAGGAGGGAAGTTCGTAGACGTGCTTGCTGTTCAGTTTGGATCACTGGAGCATCTAGGTGTTTTCTTTCTTTTGTTTTCAATGTCTAAATTTGTTTATCTTTGCTTTTTGAGTATGAGGAACTAAACCCCTCTTAGCTAGGGGGAATTCGAAACCATGTTCATGCTTGCAATATGATTTGATTACTTTCAGTTGTGATTCATAAGTTGTGAATTCAATTTACTTATCCGTTTGAATTAAAACTGATTTGTGTGTGTTGGTTGAGAGTGCACGCTTAATTTTCATGCATAAATCTGATGCTGGGATATAAGGGAGTTTCACCTAATTGTTATGAACTTATATTCACAAGTAGTGAAGGTTGCTTGTCACAATCGCGTTAAGTAAATTCTAGGCATAAGTTTCATGCAATTCATAGTTACAAGTGTCTCGTCAATGCTTATGATTTTCATAGAACTTAATGATTCTTGCTTGTGTCTCTATTATGCAATTCATGTAGGGAACTTGTGGGGAATGCTTTGGGTTGTTGTATGCAATCATCCAATTCAATGAAATTAGGAAAATCTGAGGGTTAATTAGTGCAATTCATAGTTAATCTGGGGCGTTGAGAATTCGTAGTTTATTGAAAAGCAACTGGAAATCGTTTTGTTTGCAAGTGTGTCTTGGTGGAGAAGAACCTCCTAGCTAACCTATTATCCATAGTTTTACCCAAATTCGTGCAGATTTCATTAGTTCTTTAATTAACTTGTTTTGTTTTCAAATTCGTCAAAACCAAACCCCCCTTTACTTTGTTGAGTCATATTAGTTAGAAATTGATTTAGTTTGTATTTTTAAGTGTTTCGAACCAAGTTAAAACCAATTTTCGTCCAATTTCACTCTTAGTGGCAGATTTGAGTCTTTTAGCTTGTTTTGTGCTGTTTTGAGTCTTTTGAGTTGTTTTAGTGTTTTAGAGTTTAGTTTTGCATTCTTTGAGTCTAGTTTAGTATTTTTAACTTTGTTTTTAAGTTTTTTAGTCAGTTTAGAGGTTATTAGCAAGCCCTCCTAATCCCCGGTCCAGAACGATCCCTACTTACATTCTTTACTACAATTGATACAAGAGGGTTTAATTTGTGTGTTAAGTTAATTTTCGCATCACTCAGGGGTTATGACCCTGCTACATACCAATGAGTTGGCTTTTGTTTTCTATATATACGTATATATGCTTTTCGATCCCAGAAACTGCTTTTAATTTAATTTATGTTTTAAATGCATTGTGATGGATGCATTACATTTTAGTATTTGCATTAGTATAGTTATGCATAATATTGAATGACGCTGTGGAGGCCTAGGTAAGCTTTAGGTGAGTATTGTATGATGGTAGTGGTTGCATTGTGCATGGTTATACATAGATGCATTTAGAGCTCATTATCATTCACATCCAGTACTGTACGCTCACCTTGGATCTAAGTTTGGTGGCAGCCTGTCGTACAAACCACATTAAGTGGTTCCGACTCGTAGGTGACCCGCGATTCATCGCATAGCCTTCATGTGATCATAGCACTTAAGCGTACTTATTTACACCCAGCCTGTCGTACAAACCACATTAGGTGGTTCCGACTCGTGTGCAGGAATTGGTTTATGAGCTATGGGTTCAGTCGTACAGGTCACGTTTGGTGACTTCGGCTGACATATCATTTTATATTGATTCACATCACCTGGCTTACATAATTATTACTGAGATACTTGATATGGCATATACTTGGTTTCATTGCTCTTGATCATGATTTCTACATACGTATGTATTACTATTTTATGGGAAATTATACAAGTTTTACGGCGAGGGGTTATTATTTTTGGAAAAAGAAATGGTTTCAAAAAGCTTTCTTTTTGCCCACTCACGTTTTCTCTTTTACGCCCCTCCAAGTTCTAGTTAGACGTTCGTGTTGGTGGCTTATAAAGACTTACGACGGTTCTGACAGACTTCAAATAATGTAGGAATTTATTTCATGTCTTGTATAATTAATATTTAGTTGGCTGGACTGCATCTAGGTTACCTATGCTCTGGCTATGTGTATCTATACTTTAAACACCTCTACTCGCACTTGTGTATGTATCTAGTGTAAACAAGTTAGTTTGGTTTTTATTTGCCCACATTTTCATATCACTATCACTTTTGCACTGCGCACATGGCTACGTCATCCTCACGTGACGGCCAACACGTCTTGATAGGAGGAGCATATTTATGTGACTTAGTTAGCTTGTTCTTGTGCATTTATGTTGTTATTTCTTAGTTGATTTAGTATTTCAAGCCATTTTCATGTGGTTGTAGGTACAAAGGGTTAAAGAGGCAAATAAGTGCATATTGGTGCCTTTTGGAGTAGTTTTGGGCATGGATTGGATATCACATGCATGGAGCAAAGTGGTTGGACAAAATTAAAGATCTAAAGAAGCTAGGAATGTGCCAAGGAAAGGAAGAAAATAAATTGAGGACCAAGGAAGGCAAGGAAACCATTAAGAATGAGGAAAGACTAGTCAAACTTGCCTTATCTTGTCGTTACCTTTCCTAATCCTAAATTACCAAAGATTTAGTCACACGAAGGGTTCCTAAATACTTTGGGACATTTCATTACATATTCTACAAGTCCTAAACCTGCCTTAAAAGTCCAAGCCATACCATCTTTCACCATTTCTCTTCCTTGCCGTGCAAGGGAGCTATTCCTTTCCTAGTTTCTGCCATAAATCACTCCATTTTACCATCCATGCCGTGCACATTCATCCATGTTCCCTCCTTGCACTCATTTGCTGCACCATTCCACTTCCTTTCCTTTGTCTACCATATGCACAATATCCTTTCACCTCCTTTCACTCATTGATTCACCACTTACTCACCTTTCCACCTATGCCATGCATAATCACCCTTGTCCCCTTCATGCACCATTACATTCATTATCCCTCCTTGTCGTGCACCATCATTGTCTCCTTCATTATTTCTGATTTCATGCACCAAAACATTGAATCATTGCACTCAATTGCTGCACATTCCTTGTCCCCTTCACCCATCAGATTTCATACAACTTTTACCTCTACTACATGCACTCATTGATGCACCATCCACCACCTTTGGAATCCCATGCCATGCATCATGACTCAACCTGCACCTTTGACTCATTTCTGCACCATTCCACCTCCCTTTCCTTTCTCTACCATGTGCACAATCATTCATGTTCCCCACTTGCATTCATAGCTGCAACACCACTCCATTTTACCCCCCATGCTTTGCATCATCACTTCACTTTCACCTTTGAATCATTTCAACACCACTTCATGCACTCATTGCTGCAACACCAATCCATTTTACCTCCCATGCTTTGCAACACCACTCCATTTTACCCCCCATGTTTTGCATCATCACTTCACTTTCACCTTTGAATCATTTCAACACCACTCCATGCACTCATTGCTGCAACACCATTCCATTTTACGCCCCATGCTTTGCATCATTACTTCATTTTCACCCTTGAATCATTACACACACCACCAATTTCCCTCCATTGCCGTGCACTTCGTCTATAAAAGGAAGTATGTGTGGCAGCCATAGAGTTAGTTTTTGCTTGATCATTCATCCCCATTTCAACACAACCTTCATCCCAACATATCCATTCATCTTCACATCCATTCCTCCATATAAACAAACCTTCAAACACTCACCAACACCTTGTGTCGTTGAAGGAAATTTTGTGAAAAACATGTTTATTTGAGCAACATCTATGGCATGCAATTAACAATTAAAGGTGAAATCATGCTTGTATGCACTGAAAACAAAATATTACCCATGAAATTCAAAGCCTAGTAGAAAGGTGAACCAAGACTCAACTCAAGAACAAAGTGAGTTGAGAGATTTTATACCTTTGTTGATTCCTCTTTGCATAAGCAAAGGCTAATCACCCAAGGAGAGGGCCTTCATTCCTTGCTTCTTAGATCCATGGATTTCTTGGATGAGGATGGTTGAAAGGATTCTCCAAGTTCCCAAAGTTGAGAACCTCTAATTTTTCACACCAAGGATGGACTTGAAGAAGAGATAAGTGACCTTGGAGGAGGAAAGATTGCTAGCTAATCTTCTCCAAGGGGCCGGCCTCCTAGAGAGAAAGGGAGAGACATGTTCTCTCTAATTTTCTCCAAAAGAAAACCCTAAGGATGAAATGTCTATAAAGTTGCCTTTATACCACCTCACAATGGAGTGGCAAACTTGCAATTAAGCCAAGTTCACTACCCCTTTCTATATGGCCGGCCATTAAGGGTTCATTGGGCTTTCATGCCCTTTGTGTTTTCAAGTTGTCATACAACTTGAGTTAATGGGCTTGACATTCAAATCCCATTGGGCCTTGCGGCCCAAAACTAACCCGAGGTCTTTAACGAACTTTATTCGTTTGATTCGTTAACATATTAATTAATCCTTGCCATAAATAATTAAACCATTTAATTATCATTACTCATCTCCGTTGTTTCTTCAATCTCTACCTTACACAGTGTACGATCCATTAGGTTCCTTTTAGCGAGGCAGTGGGCGATTAGAACTCTTTCAAATCGATTGTGAATTGAAACTTACTTTCAATTCTCCCTTTAGTGATTATACACGTTTAGGGCTTCCATAAACCATGAGTGACACCTAGCAGTATGTCATGGTTACCCAAGCTAATCAGAAGAGGTAGAGAACCTATTCAGTTTAGGATTACAATGCAATACGGTATTTCTCTAATACAATACTCTTGACCACATTGTTTGGTTTGATAGTTTAATCATGTCTACTATCCAATGTGATTCATTTACTTATATGATTACCTTGAATGTGATTTGGAACGACTTCCTAAATCTCATTCATACTCTGGCCAAAGATTCTTAATCATATCATAGAGTATTCTCCCTCAAACAGTTTGAAGGTTAGAGATCCCTTGTTGCGCATTCACTTGCCTCCATGGCTAAGTGGCTTAACCCCAACTATGTCGTGGACACCGTCGGATGGAGTGACTTTGACATAGTCAAAGATCAAGGACCTAACCACAAGACAACTATGATGCCTCAGGTCAAAGGACTACTTTGCATTATCCCAACCATGAGTTCTCATGTGACATGTGAGAGGTCCTCGTTGATCGTGTTCAGTGGACTCATTTGCTATTGAGCACCTACATGCTTGTCTTGGTGTCAATCACACCAATGACTCGAGACTAGTCACTTTCCCTGAGAGAAGACACAGCACGTACTGATCTTAATGGACTGTCAATGCCCAATTGGCAATCCTATGATCAGGAACGTTTAGGATATATATACGAAAGAGAATGGTCTCATGAATCTAACATGTTTAAATTACATTCTCCTAATTACATATTCCTTGGACTTATCATTTAAGCATATAACATTTATATGAGACGGCTTAAAACAATAATCGTTGCCCTTGATATTAAACTAGATTAGTTTAACATGTGAAATGTCCATTATCATCATATGATTGGTTTTAGGGCACATTTCCAACAATCTCCCACTTGCACTAGAGCCAATCAGCTTGGTCATCAATGATGATACCTCTTCTGTAGTCATTTCAAAAATGGCTGAGTAGTAGGCCTAGACAATGGATATCTATATGTTATCCATAGAAGCAACCTTGAGAATAATAACGTCACTGTTATACATGATTCTTAATCATGTGGTTTAGTCTCTCATTTGAGTTTGGATCATGATGAGACCTTGATTCACTGGGTTGAGCTATCGCCCCATTAGTGTCGTAGTGTTGGTACACTAGAGACACTTTCTGGTTGGAACCGAATAGAGAGTTCATAAATGAACTTTCTCATCCAAACAACATCGTTGTAAGCTTCTTTATGGCAATATATTTTGCATGCATAATGGAACACACTAAAGTCATTACTTTTAATGTTTCCATCCAAATATCTCTTTAGTTATAATAAAGAGATATCTAATTATTTCTTCATTCATAATGAAGAAACATCCAATGATGGATTAGATTCATAATCTAATACATTTACGCTTCCATTACGTTACTCTAATTCTTCCTCATTCTTGAGGAATCCATCCTTTATTATTTCTCAAATACTTAAGGATTCACTTGACAGTTGCCATGGTTTTGATCCTGGGCTTGCATTGATAACGTCTTGTACCGATCTTGGTACAACTCATATCAACGTTTTTCAAACAATATGAAATACGTAAATCACCTTTCTGCGTATGCATAAAGGATTCTATTTATGCATTATTTCTTTGGGAGTCAAAGGGTACGTTCCCTTTGAGAAGAGCTACCTCCTAGTCTCACTAGAGTTGTTCTTCTGATTGAAGTTTATCATCATATGAGAAACTTCCTAGCATCTTTTGTCTATTATTAGGGATTGATATAATCCAATTATATCTTGAAATCTATCATTGTAGATTTCCATCCCATGTATATAGACTATGTCTCCCATATCCATTCTATCTTTATAGAATGTTTAAAGTCATAACTTTAACGAAGAAGTATTCTTTTCATTTCCAAAATTAATATATCATATATGTGTATATATATATATATTCAAATTTAGGAACATGATTAACTCCCACTAATCATTTGTAAACCTAGTAAACAAAAGATTCATTTACATCTTTATGAGAAATCAAACGATTTGATCTTTTCTCTCATAAGACGCTTATAGCTCCCACTAGCTTGCTAAGATTCATGATGGATGGATCTCCACAACTTACATGTCTTGTGATTCATAGTTTTAGACATATATTATCAAGACTATCTTAATAATGGTTTCGGAAACCCATATTATGTCCAAACATTGAATCACCATTTAGTTGTAGCTAGCAATCTTCGAATTAATTGAAACCAAGACTACGTTAAAGATGGTTTCTTCAAAGTCAACCAATCTCTTTGATTGTAGTCACCTTAAGCTACCAATTAGCTATAAAGGTTTCATTATTTCGGGTCAAATGGTACTTTACCATTTCCTTGAGTATATGTCGTATATACACTCAATGTAGTCATAAGGATTTTCATTCTTATTTCTTTCGAATTAAGAGGTGTAACTCTATGACATAATCATAAAGTTCAAACCATTCAACTGAGGCAGTTTATAAATCTTTCTCGACTACCTTGGAGCTTGTGGTATAGGAACTAGGTTGTTATATTTGTTGATCACTATCTTGTCTCTCAAAGAACCCATTCTTTGAGTTCTATCCCTCGTTCATTTGCTCTATTTTAGGCAAATCCTAGTGTAGGATTACAATGAACTACCCAACAAACAACATTTGCTAGTTGGTTTATAGAAGTGATATCCAAATGTTAATTTAAGGATACCCACAAGATAATTCTTTAAACAAATATTGCTTATTAGCACACAACCCCAAATCTTAACATGATTAAGATTTGTCTTTCTTTCCAACTACATCCTATGGAGTCATGAAAATTTTGGAAGATCTTCTAATTGACAATCATATAGTCTTAGAAGTGTATATCTTATATATGGGTAATTGATAACATCCAACGAACTAAATCTTATTTGAGTTCGTTCTTCTCTTAATGGAGAAATCCATTATCTTATGATGCTTCTTTCCTTGATATCTTTCAAGGAAACTGTTCTAAAGTGTTACCTTTCCTTGGATCAAATCTAAGGAGGTAAATACTTTAGACATCTTACTCATCAACTTACATTTCTTGAATTCTTTGAAACCTTTTGAAAAGTATTCAGACTTGTGTTTATTCAAAATAAATGATAGTCCAACCGAGAGCGATCTTCGGTGAATGTCATACAACATGAGTAGTATTATGTTGTGGACAAGTGCCACTAACATCTAAGTGAATTAACCTCAACAACTTTGTGATTCTTTCTTCCTTTCCAAAAGAATAAAGATTCAAACATTTTGCCTCTATACAATTTTAACAAGAAGGCATTGGATCCGGATCTAACGATCCAAAGCATCCATCTATGACCAACTCATAATTTATGTTTTAGAGGTATCACAACTCAGTTGGGATTAGTCACTACCTTGCAACCTTTTGGGTTTTAAGCATTGTTATATTCTAAACAGTTAACACTACCATATCATCTCTACTATAGAGATAATCAATTAGATTACAATAATCTAATCATTCATTAATAAAGAACAATGTTTTGTCAAACAAAACATTCATCCATCTCTCATAGTGATGGAATTAAGTTCCTTAAAATTGGAATGTAAAGACAATCTTTGGTTTTTCCAATTTCTTTGGTAGTTCATATGAGGAAGTAAGTACGATCTGCTTTCGCAGAGATCTACATTTGATTCACGTTCCGAATGTGAAGTACTTTCTCCTCTCGCATTAATCTTCTACTTTTTATTAGCCACACTTTTACAACGATTGTAAAACATAGTTACTAATACGGAATCAAGCATTCAAGTAGAAGAACCAACTGTTTTGAACTTTTCAAGAACAATTTACAACACCTTCGAAAGGTGTGTTCTTGACACTTGCAAGACATTTCTTGCAAATACCCCTTCCAATGTCAATCCTTTCATAAATAAAGTTTGTTCCCTTGGAGTTTTTCCCCTTCTTCATTTGACTTCTCCTTTGACTACAATAGTCATGGTCCCTAAACTCCCACTATCTCTCTTGAAACTTATTTCAATTGTGTTATACACATCAAACGATTTGGAGCGTGTGTGGTTATTGTTCACTATATAGTTTACAATAAACTTAGTGAACCATTTGGATAGGGACACAAAGGTGAAGTCCTTGCCTAGTTTCCGTCTCTAGAAGTGGTTTAACACTTCAACACTCCATGATTCAAAATCATCATAAGTCCATGTTGATGGACTATTTTTGTCAACCAACCATTATGTTCTAAACATAATTACAAACTTTCAAGAGTTGTTCAAGGCAACTCTCATTTCTTCATACAACAATTTGTAAGTGAAGAATCATGGCACATAAAGTGTCCATGCCCATGTGCTGACTTCTCAAGTTCCTTGTTCATGTAACAAAGAAACAAGCACTAATGTTTGCATTAGCTAAGGGTTGTTCAAAGCAACTCTTATTTCTTCATACAACAATTTGTAATTGAAGAATTATGACATTAAAAGTGTTGTCCTCTTTATGATAGACTTATCTAACATGTTCTTCCAATGATACATTATCAATAGGAAGATTGTGAGGATGAGACTACTTAGGTACATATACAAGCCATTATAGACAATCTATGGGATTGTAGTACCAAGTCCGGAAACTAAAGCTTTCGGCTTTTTCTTTGTCAAGTTTTGGATAGCGTTTGCAAATATATTGGTAAATAAATACATAACGAATATAAATTGATTGATTTTAAGCCATTTGATCCGGGTCTTTAAATCAAATAGCACCACCCACTATTTTTGGCAAATTCCATATCCCTCATCGGAATTCGAGAGTTTTGGAGGAAACTCTTAGTAGGGTATGGGAGACTCATCATTACCAAGCCCACCTCACAATGATATGATGTTGGCTAGCATCAATAATAATGAGAGAGTACGCTTACTCATTTGCATCTCTTGCAAGTACCCATCTTATTTGGCCTCTAGAGAATGAAGCCTCACAATGATATGATGTTGGCTCCATTGCACTTAGTTAAGTCATTCCCACCATGCAAATTCGAGTAGGGGTTCAAGAACAACCTTACAATGATATTATGTTGATCATTCTCATTGCCTACCTTCACAACATCATGTATGCATATAGAACTCCTCCTGAGTGTAAGCACGCACTTTGTACTCCCCCATGATAAGGTGAAGTCGGTGTACAAATCACAAACGATCGGAGCCTACCACGGTGGAAGGCCACGAAAGAGTGTTCAAAGCACTCTCATGCTTATCAACTTAATAATGGTTTGGTTGAGGGTTTTAGGTCTCCTCACATATAAGCATGCATTTTAATCTTATTAAAACAATTTGGTCCTATTACAACTATTGGTCCATGTGATTGATTTAGTTGTATATAATACTCCCACTATGCTTGTAAAATGGTTTTTAAAGCAAGAGTATATGATACTACTAACATAAGGTTTGCATTCATTGATGGACTATATAGTTGCCTTAGGGCCTTAGGATGACTATGAACCTTTGATTCGATCCAACACGAGCCTAGTGTTGAATCTCGGTATAGGGATGGTGATTGATTTTAGTTACGCGTTTAATCATATTAAGGCTTCTTTTTCTTATTGGGTGTTGGACCCAACTACTCCAATTTCATGCATATCAAATAAAACAAGAAAGGAGTACTTCAAAGTAAAGAAGAGCTTATGCTCTTTTACAACATTTGATCATATCAAATTACAACCAAAATCTAATCTACACATTCCCATGGTTCAAACAAATTTGAGACGGCCTTTCACATAGCTCAATTATCGTAGGCTTAGGTTCATAATCACCATTTCTTTAATTAATTAACGCTTTAACTAATTAAACTTGAATGCAACATTTTCATTTGGTTTTTGTTTCCATAGAATTGATTTAAATGGAGCTAAATGAAATGAAAATCCAATTCTCATTTAAAGATACAAAACTATTTTGTTCTCAACTAATTTGGGCCAAATGCAATAACCTCAACTTTTTGGGCTATGTTGCAAAACACAAACTTTTGAGGTCACTTTGTAAGAACACAAAAGTCCACTACTTCATGTAATTACAACTAGAACCCAAAAATTTCATCAAATACAAAAACTTCATTAAAGGAGCAAAACAATTTGTCCTTTAGTGATTTTGGGCCTTCACGTAAAAACGTAAACTTTCGGGTCAAAGTACAAATACACAAAAGTATCAAAACTTTATGTAATTGTTTAAAAACCCCAAAAGTACCCTATTTTAATAGGGTGGCCGGTTGGTGAGAGTGATGGTGTCATAAAAACTTTTGAATTTTTCAACAAAGTGAAAGGTGATGGGTTGGTTTGAAAAAGTAGGTTTCCATAAAACATGGTTCCTTGAAACAAGGAAAAGGTGTAAGTGATTGGTATGGGTATTTATTGAAAATTCAAACCATCCATCACAAACAAAAACTTTATTCAACAACCAAAACTTTTGAATCAAAATACCCAACCTTTTTGTTCTTGCCAAAAACATAACAAGAACAATGAAGAACATCCATGAAAACCCATAAGAGCTCCATGAACATTTTTCACCCAAAGACACCCCAAAAACTCTCAAACTTAAGGGAAATAAGATATTACCATACTAGGGTACTTAGGGGTTCCTAAAGTCACCTTAAAACACTTTTAGCAAGACAAACAAGAACCCAAAAATCCACCCTTTGGATTTGGCCGAATTTCCCCAAAAACATGGCACCAAATTTTTGCTCTAAAATTCATGCTCATATGAACTACATCTACAACATTTGAGATGACAAATTTTCTAACAAAATTTACATTCAAAGAAGCAAGATTAAAGCTTGTAACAATTACAACATTCAAATCAAAGACTATGAACTACAAAACCCAAAAGGATTCACCAACTACTAGACCTAGGCTCTGATACCACTTGAAGGAGATTTTGTGAAGAACATGTTCATTTGAGCAACATCTATGGCATGCAATTAACAATTAAAGGCGGAATCATGCTTGTATGCACTCAAAACAAAACATTACCCATGAAATTCAAAGCCTAGTAGAAAGGTGAACCAAGACTCAACTCAAGAACAAAGTGAGTTGAGAGATTTTATACCTTTGTTGATTCCTCTTTGCATAAGGAAAGGCTAATCACCCAAGGAGAGGGCCTTCATTCCTTGCTTCTTAGATCCATGGATTTCTTGGATGAGGATGGTTGAAAGGATTCTCCAAGTTCCCAAAGTTGAGAACCTCTAATTTTTCACACCAAGGATGGACTTGAAGAAGAGATAGGTGACCTTGGAGGAGGAAAGATTGCTAGCTAATCTCCTCCAAGGGGTTGGCCTCCTGGAGAGAAAGGGAGAGACATGTTCTCTCCAATTTTCTCCAAAAGAAAACCCTAAGGATGAAATGTCTATAAAGTTGCCTTTATACCACCTCACAATGGAGTGGCAAACTTCCAATTAAGCCAAGTTCACTACCCCTTTCTATATGGCCAGCCATTAAGGGTTCATTGGGCTTTCAAGCCCTTTGTGTTTTCAAGTTGTCATACAACTTGAGTTAATAGGCTTGACATTCAAATCCCATTGGGCCTTGCGGCCCAAAACTAACCCGAGGTCTTTAACGAACTTTATTCGTTTGATTAATTAACTTATTAATTAATCCTTGCCATAAATAATTAAACCATTTAATTATCCTTACTCATCTCCGTTGTTTCTTCAATCTCTACCTTACACGGTGTACGATCCATTAGGTTCCTTTTAGCGAGGCAGTGGGCGATTAGAACTCTTTCAAATCAATTGTGAATTGAAACTTACTTTCAATTCTCCCTTTAGTGATTATACACATTTAGGGCTTCCATAAACCATGAGTGACACCTAGCAGTATGTCATGGTTACCCAAGCTAATCAGAAGAGGTGGAGAACCTATTCAGTTTAGGATTACAATGCAATACGGTTTTTCTCTAATACAATACTCTTGACCACATTGTTTGGTTTGATAGTTTAATCATGTCTACTATCCAATGTGATTTATTTACTTATATGATTACCTTGAATGTGATTTAGAACAACTTCCTAAATCTCATTCATACTCTGGCCAGAGATTCTTAATCATATCATAGAGTATTCTCCCTTAAACGGTTTGAAGGTTAGAGATCCCTTGTTGCGCATTCACTTGCTTCCATGGCTAAGTGGCTTAACCCCAACTATGTCGTGGACACCGTCGGATGGAGTGACTTTGACATAGTCAAAGATCAAGGACCTAACCACAAGACAACTATGATGCCTCAGGTCAAAGGACTACTTTGCATTATCCCAACCATGAGTTCTCATGTGACATGAGTATGAGAACTCCTCGTTGATCGTGTTCAGTGGACTCATTCGCTATTGAGCACTTACATGCTTGTCTTGGTGTCAATCACACCAATGACTCGAGACCAGTCACTCTCCATGAGAGAAGACACAACACGTATTGATCTTAACGGACTGTCAATGCCCAATTGGCAATCCTATGATCAGGACCGTTTAAGATATGTATACGAAAGAGAATGGTCTCATGAATCTAACTTGTTTAAATTACATTCTCCTAATTACATATTCCTTGGACTTATCGTTTAAGCATATAACATTTATATGAGACGGCTTAAAATAATAATCTTTGCCCTTGATATTAAACTAGATTAGTTTAACATGTGAAATGTCCGTAAAGTATCATCATATGATTGGTTTTAGGGCACATTTCCAACAGTTGTAGCAAAGGAAGGGAAGGAAAGTGCTTGGACGTGCTTGCTGTCCAACTTGGATCGTTGGAGCGTTTAGGTGTTTTCTTTCTTTTGTTTCCAATGTTTAAATTCATTTTGTTTCATTTTGTTGTAAACATGAGAGGCTAAACCCCTCTTAGCTAGGGGTGATTTCAAAGCCATGATTATGCGTGTAATATGATTTGATAAATTCCAGTTATGAACTCTTGAATCATGAATGCAATTGGCTTAACTATTTAAATGATAACTTATTTTTATTTGTTGATTAAGGGTCGACACTTAATTGGCATGCATAAATCTGATGCTAGAATATAAGAAAGTTTCACATAATCGTTACAAACTTATATTCATAAGTAGTGGAGGTCGCTTATAAACGATTGCGTTAAGTTTAATTCTAGCATGAGTGACATGATGTCATAGTTGCAAGTACGTTGTCAATGCTTATGATTTTCATTAAACGTAATGATCTTCGATTGTATCTCTATTATGATGTCATGTAGGGAACTTTTGAAGAATGTTTTGGGTTGTCAAATGATGTGATCCAATCCAATAAAACAAGGAAAATCTGAGGGTTAACTAGTGATGTCACAGTTAATTTGGGGCATTGTCGTTCATAATTCAATGAAGTAGTAACTGGAAATCCAGTTATTTGCATACATGTCATGTGTGGAGAAAAAGCCTTTAGCTATTCCATCCATCATTTTATTTCTCAAATTCGTTTTACAATCTGTCTAGTTTTTCGTACTTGTTTGTTTGTTACAACTTCATCCAAATCAAAACCCCCCTTTTAGTTTCTTGTTTCAAAGTGTTTCAACTCTGTTTTAGTTTGTGTTTTTAAGTGTTTTGATTCAAGTAAAAGTAAATTTTCGTCCAAAGTCATTCCCAGTGTCTAGTTTAAGTTTATTTGGTTGTTTTAAGCTGTTTTGAGTATTTTAAGTTTGCTTTGAGACTTGTGAGTCTTGTTAAGTGCTTTTAAGTTTAATCTTATGTTTTTGAGTTAGTTTAGAGGTTATTAGCAAGCCCTCCTAATCCCCGGTCCAGAACGATCTCTACTTATACTTATACTACATTGCCAAAAGAGGGTTAAATTTGTGTGTTAAGTAAATTTTCGCATCAAGTTTTTTGCGCCGTTTCCGGGGATTAGCAATTTTGCTTATTCCTTATTATTTCTTTTTGTTTATTTTCATGTGTTTTTGTTCCTAGTGGCTGACTTTACTTGTTTTCTTGTTTTAGGTGGTTTATGACTCGAAGTTATTAACCTGTTCATAAGCACATCCTTGACTTTGACGACGATTGTGAACGAACTTTGAGACGAGGAAGGAATCAACAAGAACCCCAACCATCTCAACCTTCACCAGATCTTGAAGAAGACAAAGTAGAAGAGCAAGAGGAGGCCACGGCAAGGACTTTTGAAGAAGTCAAAGATATGGCAGTAAACAATCGAACCATCAAGGAGCTTTCCGCTTCAGGATTGGACAATGCGCTGCCTTTATGCATTCAATATCCAAGGGCGGCCCAAAACAAGACCGAGGAGTTCGAATTAAAGTCCAGTTTATTGCACCATATTCCTAAGTTCCATGGGTTGTCCATGGAACTTCCTAATAAACATTTGAAGGAGTTCGAGGTTGTTTGTTCGAGCATGACCCCTATGAATGTTGATGGGAGCATTCTGAAAATGAAGGCTTTTCCCTTTTCTCTCTTGGAAAAGGCAAAAGATTGGTTGTATGAACTAGCCCCTGGAACTGTCACATCATGAGAGAGTATGAAACGAGCATTTTTGGAGAAGTTTTTTCTAACTTCTCGAGTCATTCTACTACGCAAAAGGATTAGTGGCATTCAGCAAAACCAAGGTGAATCCTTTCCTACTTACTATGAGTGTTTTAAAACCCTTGTTTCTTCATGTCCAAAATATCAAATGAAGAAGGAGCTTCTTCTTCAATATTTCTACGAAGGGCTTCTGCCAATTGAATGCCAAATGCTAGACGCCTTAGCGGGAGGAGCTTTGGTGGACAAAAAAGCCATGGCTGCCAAGACCTTAATTGCTAACCGAGCATTGAATGCTCAACAATATGAAGGCGTTGGTCAAAGAGACAACCCACGACAGCAACAAGTTAATGAGGTAAGTGCTATTTTCGAACTTCAAAATCAAATGGCTAATCTTACTACTCTTCTTTCACAGGTGGTTGAAAAACCAAAAGAACAAAGTGTAACTGCTTGTGGCGTGTGCTCAATGAATGGACATCTCACGGATAAGTGCCCTCAATTAATCAAGAACGGAAGGTGGGAATCTGCCAACACCGTGGGTTTTGGGAGTCAAAACCAACCAAGGAATGACCCGTTCTTGAATACATACAATCCAGGCTAGAAAGATCATCCAAATTTCAAATGGAGGGAGCCCCAACAAACCCAACAACAAAGTGCATTCAAACAGCAACCTCTAGGATTCTACCAAAGGCCGTATGCACCCACACAACCCCAAACACAACCTGCCCAAAATAACTTAGGTTCGTCTTTTGATAATGCTCAAGTTATTTAGTTACTAACTACGTTGGCGAAGGGTCAGGAAAATCAAGCCAAAGATATGTACAATTACGCCAAGGAAGTGCAAAATCAAGCTCGAGAGGTGACTGAATTGAAGAGACAAATGGGACAAATGGCTGAATTCATGGGGCAATTTAGTAGAGAACAATCAAAATGAGGACGAAGAGATGCAATCTGAGGAGAAGGAACAAGGCCTACCTTTGACAAGGATTGAGCAATCTTTGCCGCAGCCACCTACACACCCTAATTTGACCACCAAAGGTAAGTTGGGTTCAACTTCCATAACTTCTAATTCCATTCCACCCAATGCACCCTTTCCTCGTAGGTTTATGCAATCAAAGAAGGATGAGAGTGACAAAGACATCCTTGACACATTCAGAAAGGTGCAAGTCAACGTTCCACTTCTAGATGCAATTAAACAAGTCCCCAAGTATGCTAAGTTCCTGAAAGAGCTGTGCATTACAAGGAAGAGGGCTTCAAACAAAGAGGTGGTACGGGTAAGTGAGAATGTCTCAGCCGTGTTGCAAAGAAAACTACCTCCTAAGTGCGAAGATCCTGGCAGTTTTACAATTCCTTGTGTTATAGGAAATACTCACTTTGAATCTGCCATGTTAGATCTAGGTGCATCAATAAATGTCATGCCTTATTCAATATATGCATCTATGAACTTGGGAGAATTAAAAAATGATGGAGTGATCACTCAACTGGCCGATAGATCTAATGCGTATCCAAAATGTGTTTTGGAGGATGTTTTAGTGCAGGTGAATCACCTAGTCTTTCCGGCGGACTTCTACGTGCTTGAAATGGAAGACTCGAACCATTCCCCTCAATTACCAATCTTACTTGGCCGACCATTCATGAAGACTGCCCGTACAAAGATAGATGTATTCAAGGGAGCATTGACCATTGAATTTGATGGGGAAGTTATTGATTTCAATATTTCTGAGGCTATGAGATATCCTCATGATGGTCACTCTTGTTTTTCTATTGATGTGATTGACTCTTAGGCGCAGGAATTCCTTGATGATTTGAGTGAGGATGCACTTGAAAAAACTCTCACGTAAAGCATTGGACTAAAAAATGAAGGGTTAGCATTTAGGCATGCACACGGCAACAACAAGGAACACCTTGCCGTGCCTATTCAAGAAGAATTGGTGGAGATGGTTGTTGCGCTAGAGTCAAATCCAAGGCATATTGGTAAGTCTCCTAACCTAATTTCAATTCCCATTTTGACTAACAAGTTGCTTCCTTCTGTAATCCAGCCACCTTCCCTATAATTTAAACCATTGCCTAGCCATCTGAAATATGTGTTTTGGGGAGAACAAGAGACGCTGTCCGTCATCATCTCTTCTTCACTCACTGCATAAGAGGAGGATAAGTTGGTGAGGGTGCTTCGGGAATACAAAACTCCCATTGGGTGGACATTGGCCGATATCAAGGGAATTAGCCCTACCACTTGGATGCATCGAATACTCGTGGAAGAAGGAGCTAAACCATCTAGAGAGGCACAACGCCGACTCAATCCACCCATGATGGATGTTGTGAAAAAGGGAATCATCAAGCTACTAGATTGTGGAGTGATTTACCCAATTTTGATAGCCATTGGGTATCGCTGGTCCAAGTTGTTCCTAAGAAGTCCAGAGTCACTGTGGTAAAAAATGAAGATATTGAGCTTGTGCCTACCCGAATCCAAACCGGATGGAGAATTTGTATTGACTATCGGAAGCTCAACGCTACGACAAGAAAATATCACTTCCCGCTGCCCTTTATTGATCAAATGATGGAAAGGTCAGCCGGTCATTCATTTTATTGTTTTCTTGATGGCTATTCGGGTTATAATCAGATTGTGATAGCTTCTGATAACTAAGAAAAGACTAGCTTCACATGTCCCTTTGGTACCTTTGCTTATCGACGCATGCCATTTGGGCTATGCAACATACCAGCCACATTCCAAAGGTGTATGGTAAGTATTTTCTCAGAATTTGTGGAAAAGATCATTGAAGTGTTTATGGATGACTTTAGTGTTTTTGGTGACTCATTTGATGCATGCTTGAATAATCTTACTTTGATCTTATAACGATGCATCGAAATTAATCTTGTCTTGAATTGGGAAAAGTGCCATTTTATGGTAAAACAAGGTATAGTTTTGGGGCATATCATATCAGAAAAAGGGATTGAGGTTGATAAATCTAAAATAGATCTTGTAAGTCACTTACCCTCTCCCACTTCAGTGAGGGAGGTTCACTATTTTCTTGGCCATGCAGGATTTTATAGGAGATTCATCAAGGATTTCTCAAAAATCGCCCAACCCCTTTGCCGTTAAAGGAAGTAACCTTCGAGTTCAACAAGGAGTGTGAGATCGCTTTCAAAACCCTCAAGGACATGTTGACTTTGGCCCCCCCCCATCATGCCACCAGATTGGAGCCTTCCATTTGAGCTAATGTGTAATGCATCCGACTATGCCATTGGTGTTGTTTTAGGCCAAAGGAGGAACAAACAGCCCCACGTCATCCATTACGCTTCCCGGACCCTAAATGATGCTCAATTGAATTATTCTACCACTGAGAAAGAACTTCTTGCAATTGTCTTTGCTTTAGATAAATTTCGTTCATACTTACTTGGCACTAAAGTGATTGTATATTTTGACCATACAACATTGAAATATCTTTTCACTAAGAGGAAGGCCAAACCAAGGCTGATTTGTTGGATGCTCCTACTTCAAGAGTTCAACATTGAAATAAGAGACAAAAAGGGGAGTGAAAACGTGGTAGCTGACCACCTCAGCTGTTTGGTGCACGATGAGGACTCCTTACCCATTCTAGAGACATTCCCTGACGAGCAATTACTGTCCCTAGAGGTAAGTGAGCCCTGGTATGTTGATTTGGTCACAAAATAAGTTCCTAGCACTCTAGATAAATACAAGCATGATAAACTCAGAAATGATGCACGATTTTATGTGTGGGATGATCCATATTTGTGGAAGTATTGTCCTGACCAAATTATTCGTAGATGTGTGCATAATTCTGAGTTTAATTCAATTCTTGCCTTCTGCTATAGTTATGCATGTGGGGGTCATTTTGGCACCCAAAGGACAACCCTTAAGATTTTAGAAAGTGGTTTCGATTGGCCTACATTGTTTAAGGATGCTAGAACATTTTGTATAACTTGTGATAGATGCCAAAGAACAGGTACAATAGGTGCCAAGGACCAAATACCGCAAACCCCCATCTTTAATGTGGAGATCTTTGATGTATGGGGTATGGATTTCATGAGACCCTTTCTTCCTTCATATGGTTTTATTTATATTTTGCTAGCCGTTGATTATGTGTCGAAATGGTTGGAAGCCAAAGCCACCCGTACTAACGATTCTAGAGTGGTGGCAGATTTTATCAAGGTTAACATCGTTTCCAGATTTGGCATGCCGAGGGTGTTCATAAGCGATGAAGGCTCCCACTTTTGCAATTGCATCATTGAGGCACTGTTTAAAAAGTACAATGTGAAGCATCGGGTTTCCACTCCATACCACCCTCAAACAAGTGGCCAAGCTGAAATCTCGAATAGAGAAATCAAGCAAATCTTGGAGAAGACTGTTGGGCCAAATCGGAAGGATTGGAGCTTCATTACACGGTATAGCCCCAGAAGACGAAGGCAAATGCTGTTGGAACAAACCCACAAACCTCTGATGATCAAGTAAAATTTGACCATCAGATTCCTGCATCTGGTCAATCTTCCTTTTCATGTTTGGAACATAATTATGTGCGAGCCTGTGCAATTGTTTATTCTCATGCTTGAGCCTTCTAATCTCCTTTTTGAGACTCATCATTTCAGCTGCCAATGATTCAACTTGATGGGCTCGAGCAAATAGGCATTGGGCCATATTAGACACAGAACCTGCACACTGCACACTGAGAGCCAGATAATCCTTAACAGCCAACTTATCAGACTGTTTGGAAACTAGTCTGTTATCTTTAGGTGTGACAAAGTTCCTGGCCACCACCGCAGCGGTCATATCATTCTTCATCACCGAATCCTCAACGGTAAGAGGACTAGTAGGGGATATGAAAGATGGGCGCCATATGTTGTCTTAAGAAGGCATGGCTGCCTCTTCACCAAGGTTCAAGTCAAAACGACGGTCGGAGGGGCCAGACATTTTCAAAGGTGTTGAAGAAAGAAGAGGTCGAACAAGTCAAGATCGTAGAAGTGCAAGAAGGGAGTTTCTACAAGCAGAAATTCAAGTGTGCTTTGAAACGTACTGCGCGCCTCTATAAAAACTAGCACTTGATGGGATTTCAAAGATTGAAGAGGCGAGCTCAGAAATCGAAGAGGGCAATTCAAGTGTGCTTTGCTTGCTATTGCTTTAAGAACGTTTGTTATTCCTATCCTTTCTTTGTTAGCCATTACCCCCAAGTCCTGTTACAACCCTTGACTTCAATCTTGAGTGTTGTATGTTTCAATTTATGGAGTTCGAAATTGGTATGAGCATATGGTGTCACTGGTTCTCGCATCTAAGTAGTAGCATTCCATTCATGAGATCATATCTAAACATGCTTAATAACTCCAGAAATTTGCTTTCTTTGTTATAACATATGTGAGTCCTAGTCTTTCGTGTTTACATCAATCTTCTCACATATAACTAGTGTAGGGTGTGTAGTCAGAAAATGTGTGTGAAAATAGAGAGTATCTTGTAAGGAATTGAGCAAATTCTCTAAGGCATGTTACTACATTCAAAACATCGTTTTAATTGGTTAATTGTGAACTAGTAAGGTGATTGTGATTAAGTAAGTGCTCAAGTGTGAAGATGACCAAAATCTGTGGGAATGATGATTTTTAACATGTCATGTGCATTGGAAATCCCTGAGGCAAATGTTGGAAGGTTAGGTTGTGTTTTGTTTGTTTTGTTTGTTTTGTTTCGTTTTGTTTCTTTTGTTTTGCTCGAGGACTAGCAAAAGCTAAGTGTGGGGGAATTTGATAGGAGCATTGATGCGAATAATATAAGCACACAAATTAAACCCTCTTTTGACAATTGTAGCAAAGTATGTAAGTAGGGATCGTTCTAAACCGGGGATTAGGAGGGCTTGCTAAAACCTCTAAACTGACTCAAAAACAAAAAGAAACAAAGTTAAAAATGTAAACAAAAGATTTTAAAACAAGAAAGTAAAAGGGGGATTTGAGTTTGGTGAAGTTGAAAGTAAAAACGAATAAACTAAAAACTTAAATAGATTTTAAACAATTTTGGGTTGAATGGATAATGGAAGGCTAGCTAAGGGGTTCTTCTCCACACATGTCTTGCTTGCATACAAAATGATTTCCAATTGCATTTCAACAACTTATTAATTCTCAACGCCCCAAATTAACCATGAATTGCATAAATTAATTCTCAGATTTCCCTAGGTTCATTGAATTGAATGGAATACGCATTACAACCAAATTATTCTTAACAAGGACCCTAACTATGGAATACGCATGATAGAGACACATATCAAAGATCATTAAGTTCAATGGAAATCATAAGCATTGACGAGGCATTCATAACTATGGAATACGCATGTTACTCTTGCCAAGGATTTACTTAACACAATCGTGACTAGCGACTTTTACTACTTATGAATATAAGTTCATAACGATTAGGTGAAATTCCCTTATACTCTAGCATCATATTTATGCATGCAAACTAAGTATGCATCCCTAATCAACGTACATAAACATGTTATCAATCAAATAGATAAGTAAATCGAATTCATAACTTATGAAACGCAATTAAAAGTAATCAAATCATATTGCAAGCATTAACATGGTTTCGAATCCCCCCCTAGCCAAGGGGGGTTTAGTTCCTCATTATTACAAAACAAAGATAAACAAATTTAAACATTGGAAAACAAAGGGAAGAAAACACCTAAACGTTCCAACGATCCATGTTGGATAGCAAGCGCGTCCAAGGACTTTTCTCCTTCTCCTTGCCGCAACAACAAGGTTGGAATGATGTTGAAGGGTTGGTTATTTGGAGGAATGGATGGGAAGGGGTTTAGATATGTAGGAGAGGCAAGGAAAGGCTTGGAGAATGGTTAATTTCTGGATGAATTGAATGAGGTTGCTGCATGGTATTTATAGGGAGAGGATGGACTTGTTTAAGCACAAATTTCTGGTGGAATGGGTAGGTAAACTCACGGCAATGGTGGAGAATTGTTGTTGGGGTAGGTTTTGAGTCATCCACTCACATGTCATGGTGAGCTAAGCATTGCATCATCCACTCACATGTCATGGTGAGTTAAGCATTGCATCATCCACTCAAATTTCTGGTTGCTTTGAAGTAAAAGCCACGGCATTGAGGTTTTTGAGTGAAGTTTTGGCCAATCCTTCTAGAAACCTATCCCTTTTTGCACTTTGTATTTGTTTCACCACATTTTTAGCATGTTCCTAGCCTCATTTGACTTCAAATTCGTCCATCCTCATGTCTCCATGTTTGCACCATCCAATCTTGGCCCAAAAATGCTCCAAAATGCTCCAAAATGCATCTTCTTGCATCCTTGGCCCATAGAACCTACAAACACACAAAAATGGCTTAAACTACTAACATAACTAAGAACTAAAAACATAAATGCACGAAAACAAACATACTAAGTCGCATAAATATGCTCCTATCAAGCATATTTATGTGACTTAGTTAGCTTGTTCTTGTGCATTTATGTTGTTATTTCTTAGTTGATTTAGTATTTCAAGCCATTTTCGTGTGGTTGTAGGTACAAAGGGTTAAAGAGGCGAAGAAGTGCATTTTGGTGCCTTTTGGAGTAGTTTTGGGCATGGAATGGATATCACATGCATGGAGCAAAGTGGTTGGACGAAAATAAAGATCTAAAGAAGCTAGGAATGTGCCAAGGAAAGGAAGAAAATAAATTGAGGACCAAGGAAGGCAAGGAAACCATTAAGAATGAGGAAAGACTAGTCAAACTTGCCTTATCTTGTTGTTACCTTTCCTAATCCTAAATTACCAAAGATTGAGTCACACGAAGGGTTCCTAAATACTTTGGGACAATTCATTACATATTCTACAAGTCCTAAACCTGCCCTAAAAGTCCAAGCCATACCATCCTTCACCATTTCTCTTCCTTGCAGTGCAAGGGAGCCATTCCTTTCCTAGTTTCTACCATAAATCACTCCATTTTACCACCCATGCCGTGCACATTCATCCATGTTCCCTCCTTGCACTCATTTGCTGCACCATTCCACTTCCTTACCTTTGTCTACCATGTGCACAATATCTTTTCACCTCCTTGCACTAATTGATTCACCACTTACTCACCTTTCCACCCATACCATGCATAATCACCCTTGTCCCCTTCATGCACCAGATTTATTGCACTCATTTCATGCACCATTACACTCATTATCCTTCCTTGCCGTGCACCATCCTTGTCTCCTTCATTATTTCTGATTTCATGCACCAAAACATTGAATCATTGCACTCAATTGCTGCACATTCCTTGTCCCCTTCACCCATCAGATTTCATACAACTTTTACCTCCACTACATGCACTCGTTGATGCACCATCCACCACATTTGGAATCCCATTCTGACTTAACCTGCACCTTTGACTCATTTTTGCACCATTCCACCTCTCTTTCCTTTCTCTACCATGTGCACAATCATTCATGTTCCCCACTTGCATTCATAGTTGCAACACCACTCCATTTTACCCCTCATGCTTTGCATCATCACTTCACTTTCACCTTTGAATCATTTCAACACCACGCCATGCACTCATTGCTGCAACACCACTCCATTTTACCCCTCATGCTTTGCATCATTACTTCATTTTCACCCTTGAATCATTACACACACCACCAATTTCCCTCCATTACCATGCACTTCCTCTATAAAAGAAAGTGTGTGTGGCAGCCATAGAGTTAGTTTTTGCTTGATCATTCATCCCCATTTCAATACAACCTTCATCCAAACACATCCATTCATCTTCACATCCATTCCTCCATATAAACAAACCTTCAAACATTCACCAACACCTTGTGTCATAGCAAAGGAAGGGAAGGAAAATGCTTGGACGTGCTTGTTGTCCAACTTGGATCGTTTGAGCGTTTAGGTGTTTTCTTTCTTTTGTTTCCAATTTTTAAATTCATTTTCTTTCGTTTTGTTGTGAACATGAGTGGCTAAACCCCTCTTAGCTAAGGGTGATTTCAAAGCCATGATTATGTGTGTAATATGATTTGATAAATTCAAATTATGAACTCTTGAATTGTGAATGCAATTGGCTTAACAATTTAATTGATAACTTATTTGTATTTGTTGATTAAGGGTCGACACTTAATTGGCATGCATAAATCCGATGCTAAAATATAAGAAAGTTTCACACATAATCGTTACAAACTTATATTCATAAGTAGTGGAGGTCGCTTATAAACGATCGCGTTAAGTTTAATTCTAGCATGAGTGACATGATGTCATAGTTGCAAGCGCTTTGTCAATGCTTATGATTTTCATTAAACGTAATGATCTTTGATTGTATCTCTATTATGATGTCAAGTAGGGAACTTTTGAAGAATATTTTGGGTTGTCGAATGATGTCATCCAATCCAATAAAACAAGGAAAATCTGAGGGTTAACTAGTGATGTCATAGTTAATTTGGGGCATTGTCGTTCATAATTCAATGAAGTAGTAACTGGAAATCGAGTTATTTGCATACATGTCATGTGTGAAGAAAAAGCCTCTAGCTATTCCATCCATCATCTTATTTCTCAAATTCGTTTTACAATCTGTCTAGTTTTTCATACTTGTTTGTTTGTTACAACTTCATCCAAATCAAAACCCCCCTTTTAGTTTCTTGTTTCAAAGTGTTTCAACTCTGTTTTTGTTTGTGTTTTTAAGTGTTTTGATTCAAGTAAAAGTAAATTTTCGTTCAAAGTCATTCCTAGTGTCTAGTTTAAGTTTATTTGGTTGTTTTAAGCTGTTTTGAGTATTTTAAGTTTGCTTTGAGTCTTGTGAGTCTTGTTAAGTGTTTTGAAGTTTAATCTTATGTTTTTGAGTCAGTTTAGAGGTTATTAGCAAGCTCTCATAATCCCCGGTCCAGAACGATCCCTACTTATACTACAACTGTCAAAAGAGGGTTAAATTTGTGTGTTAAGTTAATTTTCGCATCACGCCTCGATTCAGGTCGGGGTCTGTCAGTTTGGTATCATAGTTTAGGTTTGGCAATCCCACATATGTTGTGGGTATTCTAATCATTTTGACGTCTTATGTCAGAACCATGCCACCCCGTAGAGAGCCACGTACTTCTTCCGAGTCTAATTTTCTTGATATTGCACAACTTGGTGAAGCTATTGTTAATGCTATTCAGTTCTCACTTCGTCCACCCAGAGGATCCCCTTAGAGACTGTATATAACTTAAAGTTGAATAATTTTGACGGTACTGAGGGGTTCGAAGGAGCTGAGTGTTGGATCAATCATGTTGAGAAAACCTTCTCAGTGATGCAACGACAGGGAAATCTTCCTGAGGACAGATGGGTCGAGACGGCCACTTGGGTTTTGGGTAAAGAGGCTGCATAATGGTGGAGACAAGAATCTTTCCAGTTGTCAGTGGCAGATGCCTCAAATTGGGAGATTTTTAAGCATTTATTTCATAAGAGATTTATACCTCCGGAGTATTTGGATCGTAAGAGGGAAGAATTCTTGCGTTTGAAGCAAGGGAAAATGTCAGCTACTGAGTACCATTGAAAGTTCACTGATTTGTCCCGATATTGTCCGGAGATTGCTGCCAATCCTACTAAGATGCTCTGACGTTTTAAGTGGGGTACTCGAAAGAAGTGGCATTCTATGGCGACTATGACTCCCTGTTCTACATATCAGGAGTTTTTTGAGGTTTTACTTCATGTTGAGGACTCTGAGAATGCTCCAAATAATAGTGATAAGGATGAAGAAAAAGATAATAATAAGAAGAAAAATAATAATAATAATAATAATAAAGATAAAGGGCAGTCATCACAGGGTCCTCGCAAAACATAGAGTTTTAAACGAATTGGTACTAGTTCTGGCTCATCTAGTGGAGGTTCGAGTTCCATTGCGCCGCGGAGGGGCGGCAGGTCTTCAAGAGGTTCCCGTTTTCAGAGACAGAGAGATTTTAATAGTTCTGATGCCCTATTTTGTTGTAGGTGCAATAATTGGCATTTTAGGGAGTTTAGACAATGCAACAGAGGATGTTTTGTTTGTGGCTAGATAGAACACCAGGCTAATCAATGCCCACAGAGCCAGCAGGAACCCCAACGTGCATTACCACCAGCTGTTCATCCACAGTAGGTCCCAGAGCCTAGTGGTTATACCTTGATGGGTTATGGTTGAGCATACCATTATCAAGGAGATATAACTCCATATTCTGGAGGACCGTATTAGTACCTGTGGAGCCAAAAATATTCACAGGGCGACACGTGGATTTTTGGACAAAAATGACAAAAATACCCTTGCAGCGGGCAACCCTCTTTCAACTAAGACAGAAGTGCCCAAAATAGGTAACAATTCAAAGTCCATCTCATCAAATCCTTTCTACAAGGTAATTCCCAAACACATTCCTTTTAAATTATGTTAATTGGCTAATTAATGGGTTTATTGCCTAATTAACCCATTAATTGTCAATTAAACCATCCATTATATCCAAATAACTACAAAATACATCCAATTCAACCCTAAAACACCACATGGCCGGCTATCCCCATTTCAAAACCTAATCCATCACTTTTTTCTACCTTTTTCACCATTTCTTCCTTTTTATTACCCAATAAATTCAAAAACCACCAAAACATTCATCTTATGTTTAATAGCCAAATAAATTGGCTAATTAAACCTAAATTAAACCTAAAAACCCTAGCCACCTCCTATCCCTATAAATATACTCCCATTCTCACCAAAAAGCTAATTCCAACACTTTGGCAAAAATCCCAAAATTCTCTAAACACTCTTTCTCTCTAAATTCTAACTTTGGCATCAGAGGTTCTTCGGCCAAAGCCCCCCCCATTCATCGTGGGGGCGTGAGGCTCTTGGCCTTAACCTAAGGTGTTAATTGTTTTGTAGGTGCAAAATCGTCCAAGATCGAGGAGGAAGAAATTTGCATCCACAAATTGGTGCTTTCATTGAGAGTTGAAATCCATACTCGTAGAAGACTCTCGCACAAAAAAGGTTTTTTCTTTATTTTCTAGTCCATTTGAATATTTTTCATACGTTCTTATTATTAGAATTTTTTATTTGCAAAGGTTCTTTGATAAAACGTATAAGCAAAATATAATGGCTAGAAATTTAGAAAATTCCATAAGTGAAAATTCTAGTGTTCAAGAAATAGGAGTGCGAAGATCCGTGAGGCAAAATGCGACAATAAGGGGAGCAGCATCACCACCACGAGTTTCAACCATGGGAACCACCGCGGTGGCTACCTCGGTAGCCACCCACGGCGAGGTCCATGGTGCCTTCACCATGGCCACCATGGGAACCACCGCGGTGGCTACTTCGGTAGCCATTCGTGGCAAGGTCCATGGAGCTTTCACCACGGCCCGAGCCATGCCATCCAAGGCTCACGGTACCAAGACAACGACCCAAGCCGTGCCATCCAAGTTTACATGGACCCAAGCCCAAGCCTCGCATTCACATGCACCGCGCGTTGAGCAGCCTGTTGGAAATGTGCCCTAAAACCAATCATATGATGATACTTTACGGACATTTCACATGTTAAACTAATCTAGTTTAATATAAAGGGCAAAGATTATTGTTTGAGCCGTCTCATATAAATGTTATATGCTTAAACGATAAAGTCCAAGGAATATGTGATTGGAAGAATGTAATCTAATGAAGTTAGATTCATGAGACCATTCTTTCGTAGACACATCCTAAATGTTCCTGATCATAGGATTGCCAATTGGGCATTGACAGTCCGTCAAGATCGGTACGTGCTATGTCTTCTCTCAGGGAGAGTGACTAGTCTCGAGTCATTGGTGTGTGTGACATCAAGACAAGTACGTAGGTGCTCAGTAGAGAATGAGTTCACTGAACGCGATCAACGAAGAGTTCTCATACTCATGTCACATGAGAACTCATGTTTGGGATAATGCAAATTAGTCCTTTGACCTGAGGCATCACAGTTGTCTTGTGGTTAAGTCCTTGATCTTTGATTATGTCAATGTCACCCCATCGGGGTGTCCACGGCATCGTTGGGGTTAAGCCACTTAGTCATGGAGGCAAGTGAATGCGCAACAAGGGATCTCTAACCTTCAAACCGTTTGAGGGAGAATACTCTATGATATGATTTAGAATCTCTGGCCAGAGTATGAATGAGATTTAGAAAAGTCGTTCTAAATCACATTCAAGGAAATCATATAAGAACACGAATCACATTGGATAGTAGACATGAATAAATAAACTATCAAACCAAACAATGTGGTCAGGAGTATTAGATTAGAGAAAGACCGTATTGCATTTGTAATCCTAAACTGAATAGGTTCTTAACCTCTTCTGATTAGCTTGGGTAACCATGACATACGGCTAGGTGTCACTCATGGTTTGTGGAAGCCCTAAAAGTGTATTATCACTAAAGGGAGAATTGAAAGTAAGTTTCAATTCATAATCGATTTGAAAGAGTTTTGATCGCCCACTGCCTCGCTAAAAGGAACCTAATGGATCGTACACCGTATAAGGTGGAGATGGATGAAACAAACTAAATGAGTAAGAATAATTGAATAGTTTAATTATTTATGGCAAGGATTAATTAATATGTTAATTAATCAAACGAATAAGTTCGTTAAAGACCTCGGGATAGGTTTTGGACCTTAAGGCCCAATGGGCTTCGAACGTCAAGCCCATTGACTTAAGTTGTATGACAACTTAATGAATAATGATTCACTAAGACCCAAAAGCCCAAACAACCCCCCATGGCCGGCCATATAGAGAAAGGGTAGTGAACTTGGTTTAATTACAAGTTTGCCACTCAAATGAATAAAGGTATAAATATGACTTTATAGCCTTTTATTCATTAAGGGTTTGTTTTGGGGAAAATTGGTGAGAATTGTCTCTCCATTTCTCTCTAGAAAAGCCGGCCACCATGGAAGTTGTAGCTAGCCATCTATTCTTCCATGGTCACTCATTTATCATCCATGCTCTCCTTGGTGTAGATCCATCCAAATCCATGGATCTAAGATGCAAGGAATGAAGGCCCTATCTCTTCGGTGATTAGCCTTTGTTTAAATACAAAGAGGAATCTACAAAGGTATATATTTCAACTCACTTTGTTTTGAGTTGATTAATGGTTCACCAATCTACTAGGCTTTGAATTTCTTGGTTAATGTTTTGTTTTTAAGTGCATGCTAGCATGATTCCGCCTTTAATTATTAATTGCATGCTTATAGATGTTGCTTAAATGAACATGTTTTCACAAAATTTTCCTTCACAGCCTGCTTCCGTCGAGCAGCCCACTCCCGTAGCCCAGCTTGCTCTTGCCAAGCAGCCTGCTCTCGTGACCCAGCCTGCTCCCAACGAGCAGCCCACTCCCGTGGTCCAGCCTGCTTCCGTCGAGCAGCCCACTCCTGTGGCCCAGCCTGCTCCTGCCAAGCAGCCTGCTCTCGTGACCCACCCTGCTCCCGACGAGCAGCCCACTCCCGTGGTCCAGCCTGCTTCCGTCGAGCAGCCCACTCTCACGGCCCAACCTGCTCCTGCCGAGCAGCCTGCTCTCGTGACCCAGCCTGCTCCCGACGAGCAGCCCACTCTCACGGCCCATCATGCTCTAGTGGCATTCCAAGCAGCCCAAGTCGACCCAAGACTATCTCAACCATCCGGACCTACCATCGAGCCAGGGGCATTCTCACCATATTTTTTCGCGGATTTGACATTTCCCAATTCAAATCTCGCGCCCGGAGTCTACCACATTTCCACTGCCCAAGGAGGCGCATTCCTTCCAAGCTCTTCCAATCCAAATGGCGAACAACACTTGTCTCGACAAGTCATAGAGTTGACGAGCGCCCTTGCACAACAGACAACTTTGGTGAATCAACTTTTGCAACGCATCGGGATCCAACGTGCCCCGGACGAGGTATCCCGAAGTAGGACAAGGGCAGATGAACCATTCCAGCAGCGTCCCGGTAAGCATCCATTCGACCAGCCACGAGCCGAACGTTCAGGCAGTGTACATTCCTGATTGGGCCCCCGAGATAGCGTATACTCCCGTCTTAGCGCGCGGATGAGCGTGTACTCTCGACTAGGCCCACGGATGAGCATACATTCACAGTTGGGGTCACACTCCGATAGTCAACATGAGCAACCTTCCGGACAAAGTGTTCATTCGCGGCTAAGCCCACAAGGAGCATCATCCACCTCACATCAGAGTAGGCAACACGACGGACGGAGAGAAGCAGTCACTCAATCCAGCTCAAGTTCAACCAGCAGCCTGCGAAGAACTCGTTCACCTGCTAGGAACGCACCACATGCACTGCGTCTACGGCGTAGACGAGCCAAACACATGGAAGAACAGCCTAGACCAGCAAGTCATGGCTGGGGGCAGCCGAGAGCTCCGCTACCCCAACAAAGGCAAATTCAGGAAGAAGTAGAGAGACTCTTGACCAAGCGATTGCATGATTTCCATCGCAACGAGGTCACCGACGAGGCACTACGACGGAACATGACCAACATAAGCAGGTCACCCTTCACGGACGAGATCGAGCAGGCAGAGCCTCCACGAGAGTTCAGCATGCCACATTTCACATCTTTCAAAGGGGATGAACACCTGGAGAGACATTTAAAGCGCTACCAAAGCGCAATGATCCTTTATCGAAACAACGATGAGCTTATGTGCAAGATAATCGCCACCACTCTACAAGGCGAGGCGCAAGATTGGTTCTACACCCTGCCGCCACAATCCATCTGGAATTTCTACGAACTTTCTTTGGTTTTCACCAAAGAATATTCATCCTATCGCTCGATCAAAAAGAAATCTGATCATTTGTTCAACGTCAAGAAGAACCCAAAGGAGTCACTTCGCGACTATGTGAGGAGGTTCAAAGTAGAGAACGCAAAAATAGTCGGATGCAACGACTCGATAGCTAGAGCAGCCTTCCAAAAAGGACTTCCAGCAGACCACCTGCTATTCGGAAAATTGATCATGAAAGAAGATCTAACTCTGGCAGACTCTTTTGCTTTGGCAGAGAAGTATGCACTTTGGGATGAGGCTCGCCAATGCACATTCAAGGACTTGAAGAAGTACCCGACATCACCTCCCTAGAAGCAGCGGAGGACTTATTCACATGTTTGACGGTATCTAAAGTAGCAATAAGCTCTACCATCATGCGAGAAGAGATGGGGGCCCGACTACCTGTATTCCACAGTTACCTGTATTCTACATTTCAAAATCTCTCCTCGATGTTATTAAAAATTCAAAAGCTAACTTTGGCGATAGTTGTTGCAACCCAGAAGCACAAGTTTTACTTTCAAACGCATGCAATCATCCTAATGACGTACTATTCTGCCCAATCCAGACGCGCGACGATAAAGGCGTAGACCCTGGCGGATGTAAAGTTTTCTGACGAACGCAACACTGGAAAGACACACTCGAAAGCAAGTTTTGTCCTCGTCACCCTAAAAGATTCTACATAGGAGCAACATGTACCGGCAGTTGAGTACCATTTCTTGATGCGCATCACATGGCCCTAGCCGACCCTTGCTCAATGATTCAAATCTAGAGTGGCCCAATACCGGCAGTTGAGCATCTCCTGTTGCGTATGACATGGCCCCATCTCCACAGCTCCCTACTACGTCTTCACGCCGAGCCTAGGTGACGCAACAGAGCGGCCCAACGATGCCTCAGAAGTAGCCGAGCACACTCTAGCTGCGCCTACTCCACCTGATGGAGACTTCTGGCATTTTCATGTCGACGACGCAGAAAAACCTTCATCACTGCCGGCAGAGAAGGCTCCAAAAAGATGGATCCCATCTGGGAAGGTCCGTACAAGATCAGCAGAGTAGGGGGCAAGAGTAATTACACCCTCACCACCATGAAGCGGCAAAAAGATTGAAAAGAAATGGATGGCCTACAATCTGAAGAAGTACCATGTGTGACCTTCCGCTACATCAAAACCCGAAGACTCAATAAGCTCGACGGGCACCACCTCACAAGCTGAGGACTATCCAGTTGTTATGCAGTTCCTACCTTACAGCTAAAGTTCTCGTTCGTTTCACTCGTTTTTCAATGAGGAATTTAGAAGTAATCACAACTTGGCTTGGCTGCATGCTTACAACAACTAATCACTCCTGCACTTCAAAAGAAGATTGCGCCCTTCTTAGGGACTCATCGCAGGAATTGCGCCCCCCGAGGGACCAACCATGCTCTCCAGTGCGAGAGGGTAAACCAATTCTCCGACACCCATATGGGTCAGCTCTCCAAGACGGGAGGATAAACTTTACACTCCGAATATCCAGACGTGGATGAGCCTGGCTGCCCTAGTATAACTAGATGCACGATGGCTTGCGCCGGGATTCCTAAAAGTAGCCGCAATGGTCTTTTTCAAGGCTTAGCTAACTGAAGGATTTTGGGTTTCTTGGCCTAATCCGTGGGGAACCGGGCCCTAGAGACGGAGAGGGCACATTACGCAGTACATCCGATGGACGGCTGCCCTGGAATCCTAAAGCTGCTACCGAGTGCACTAAGGTAGCCTACGGATTCCGGAAGACTGCCTACGGCTTGCCCTTCGAGCAGTGAAGCCGCACTAGACTTATACAACCGCACATTCTTGTGAAAGGTTAAACAAGCTAGCGCGCATATACGAAGTTTTATCCACTGCCGACATGCTACGTAGTCGATAAGCTTCACCTCTGCCAAGCGCGGAACAACCTACACCAAGTCCTAAAGTGTTGTGATACTTGCTACGCAACCTACGGAATTGAAGAAAGTCAAGGTTAACAGCCTAGTGGTTACGCGGACTTGTCTGCTTCTGTAAGTAAGCCATCCGGCTGCCAACCCTATGGCTAACAACTTTGCAAAGTTCTACACCAACACTTACGGCTCCATAGGCTACGCGAGTTTGTCTGCTTATAAAAAAATAGCATGCCTGCCACTTGTCTATCAAGTCTAAAGGTTAGGGCATGAACAAAAGAAGTGAAGATGAAGAAAAACGAAGGAAAACATGTTTATAAACAACTAGCAAAGGCCGAAGGAGTTCAAGCAAAACAAAAGCTACAAGGAAAAACAAAGAAAATCCTAAAGGCTACCTAAAATACTACACTACAGCAGCTTGGACATCCCACGACTACTCGGTCGCCACACCTTCAACAGCCGTAACGCTCTTAGCAGCGGCATCATCCGACGCTTCACCCCTGGCTGCCCCAGTCTGGGCACTAACTTCTCCAACTACTTCACCAATGGAAGCCTTAAAAGTAAAAGCAAGCAAATCTTCCAAAGAAATAGAGAAGCTCATCCACTCTCTTCTTAGCATAAGTAGCGAAACGAAGCTCAGAAATTGCAAGCTTAAGATCTTGAATCTGAGGCGAATCAATCTCAGCAGCAAAGGGAGCAGGCTTTGGCACCACTTTAGCAGCAGAGTCCACCTTACCACTCTTCATAATAGCAAGTCTCTACAAAGGTGAACCAGACTTGGCTCCCAAAGAACGTCTTGGTACAGACTTCGGCACTGGGGGCATGATAAAACCTTTACGCTGAGTAATCTTATCCACAATTGTACTAGCCATTCTCAACATGGAAGACGCCACATGCTCAGATCTAGCAGCCTTACATTTCTTCCCATTGGAAGAAGTCATGTCAATCACATACCTCTTGGTAGCAAGCGGACCCTCATGAACAGCGAAAGAAGTCTTTGGTTTTTTCTCAGCCGGCATCTCTTGAGCAAGCAGAGAAGATCCATTTTCCCACCTTCACTTACAGCAAGATCCAGAACAGTGATTGGACGAGCCAGTGCATCCACTTTGATCCTATTCCCCTCATCTTTTGGGAACAGCCCACGTTTCTCCTGACGAAAAGAGTTAAAGTAGCCAACGTCATTCGTGGTACCTAGCAGGGAAGTTCAACCCAACATTCCAGCAGTTCATGAGGTTCGCAACCTCTTCATTTCTCTCAATCACCAGCCTAGCTCGAGTCATGTCCAAAAGCCTAAAAAGACATGAGCCATGTGTTGGAAATGTGCCCTAAAGACAATCATATGATGATACTTTACGGACATTTTACATGTTAAACTAATCTAGTTTAACTATAAAGGGCAAAGATTATTGTTTGAGCCGTCTCATATAAATGTTATATGCTTAAACGATAAAGTCCAAGGAATATGTGATTGGAAGAATGTAATCTAATGAAGTTAGATTCATGAGACCATTCTTTCGTAGACACATCCTAAATGTTCCTGATCATAGGATTGCCAATTGGGCATTGACAGTCCGTCAAGATCGGTACGTGCTATGTCTTCTCTCAGGGAGAGTGACTAGTCTCGAGTCATTGGTGTGTGTGACATCAAGACAAGTACGTAGGTGCTCAGTAGAGAATGAGTTCACTGAACGTGATCAACGAAGAGTTCTCATACTCATGTCACATGAGAACTCATGTTTGGGATAATGCAAATTAGTCATTTGACCTGAGGCATCACAGTTGTCTTGTGGTTAAGTCCTTGATCTTTGATTATGTCAAAGTCACCCCATCGGGGTGTCCACGGCATCGTTGGGGTTAAGCCACTTAGCCATGGAGGCAAGTGAATGCGCAACAAGGGATCTCTAACCTTCAAACTGTTTGAGGGAGAATACTCTATGATATGATTTAGAATCTCTGGCCAGAGTATGAATGAGATTTAGAAAAGTCGTTCTAAATCACATTCAAGGAAATCATATAAGCACACGAATCACATTGGATAGTAGACATGAATAAATAAACTATCAAACCAAACAATGTGGTCAGGAGTATTAGATTAGAGAAAGACCGTATTGCATTTGTAATCCCAAACTGAATAGGTTTTCTCTACCTCTTCTGATTAGCTTGGGTAACCATGATATGCTGCAAGGTGTCACTCATGGTTTGTGGAAGCCCTAAACGTGTGTAATCACTAAAGGGAGAATTGAAAGTAAGTTTCAATTCACAATCGATTTAAAATGGTTTTAATCGCCCACTGCCTCGCTAAAAGGAACCTAATGGATCGCACACCGTGTAAGGTGGAGATTGAAGAAACAATGGAGATGAGTAAGAATGATTAAATGGTTTAATCATTAATTTATGGCAAGGATTAATTAATATGTTAATTAATCAAACGAATAAGTTCGTTGAAGACCTCGGGATAGGTTTTGGACCTTAAGGCCCAATGGGCTTCGAACGTCAAGCCCATTGACTTAAGTTGTATGACAACTTAATGAATAATGATTCACTAAGACCCAAAAGCCCAAACAACACCCCATGGCCGGCCATTTAGAGGAAGGGTAGTGAACTTTCTTTAATTACAAGTTTGCCACTCAAATGAATAAAGGTATAAATATGACTTTATAGCCTTTTATTCATTAGGGTTTCTTTTAGAGAAAATTGGTGAGAACTTGTCTCTCCATTTTCTCTCTAGGAGGCCGGCCCCTTGGGGGGTGCATCTTGCAATCCCACTACTCCAAGGTCACTCATTTCTTCTCCAATCTCTCCTTGGTGAAGAGACTTAGAGGTTCCCTACTTTGGGAACTTGGAGAAACCTATTCTTCCATCCAAAAATATAGATTTAAGATGCAAGGAATGAAGGCCCTCTCTTTGGGTGATTAGCCTTTGCTTATGCAAAGAGGAATCTACAAAGGTATAAATCTCAACTCACTTTGTTTTGAGTTGATTAATGGTTCACCAATCTACTAGGCTTTGAATTTCTTGGTTAATGTTTTGTTTTTAAGTGCATGCTAGCATGATTCCGCCTTTAATTGTTAATTGCATGCTATATGATGTTGCTTAAATGAACATGTTTTCACAAAATTTTCCTTCAAGTGGTATCAGAGCCTAGGTCTAGTAGTTGGTGAATCCTTTGGGGTTTTGTAGTTCATAGTTTGTGATTTAAAAGTTGTAATTGTTACAAGCTTTATTCTTGCTTCTTTGAATGTAAATTTTGTTAGAAAATTTGCCATCTCAAATGTTGTAGATGTAGTTCTTATGAGCATGAATATTGGAGCTAAAATTTGGTGCCATGACTTTGGGAAAATTCGGCCAAATCCAAAGGGTGGATTTTTGGGTTCTTGTTTGACTTGTTAAAAGTGTTTTAAGGTGACTTTTGGAACCCCTATGTACCCTAGTTTGGTTAGATGTTATTTCCCTAAAGTTTGAATGGTTTTGGAATGTTTTTGGTTGAAAAATGTTCATGGAAAATTTTGAGTTTTTTCATGAGTGTTCTTCATTGTTCTTGACATTTTTGCCAAGAACAAAAAGGTTTGTGTTTTGATTCAAAGTTTTGGTTAATTTCATAAAGTCTTTGTTTTGTGTTGGTTGATGTGAATTTTCTATCACCAAAACATTTTTTTTTTTTTAAAGGTGATAGAAATTGTGATGGGTGTGTAAGACTTACACACCTTACACACCTTACACACCACATGCATGGTTTTATGATTCACAACAACCAAATTCCACTTGCAAGGCTTTATGAAATTGTTGAAAAAAAAAAAAATTTCCAAATTTTGTGGACTAACACTCCAAAACCGGCCACCCTATTATTAGGGTTCTTTTGGGTCTTTTATGCAATTACATAAAGTTTTGATACTTTTGTGTATTTGCACTTTGGCCCAAAAGTTTACGTTTTTACGTTTAGGTCCAAAAACGCTAAAGGACAAATTGTTTTGCTCCTTTAATGAAGTTTTTGCATTGATTAAATTTTGGGTTCTAATGTAATTACATGAAGTAGTGGACTTTTGTGTCTTTACAAAGTGACCCCAAAAGTTTTGCAATATAGCCCAAAAGTTGAGGTTAATTGCTTTATGGCCCAAAAGTTGTGGTTATTGCATGATGGCCCAAATTAGGTTGAGAACAAAATTGTTTTGTCTCTTTAAATGAGAATTGGATTTTCATTTTGTTTAGCTCCATTTAAATCAATTTTATGGATACAAAAACCAAATGAAAATGTTGCATTCAATTTAATTAGTTAAAGTGTTAATTAATTAAAGGGTGATTATGAACCTAAGCCTAATATAATTGAGCTATGTGATAGGCCGTTTCAAATTTGTTTGAACCATGGGAATGTGTAGATTAGATTTTGGTTGTAATTTGATTTGATCAAATGTTGTAAAAGGGCTTAAGCTCTTCTTTACTTTAAAGTAATTTGTTTTATGCAAATGTTGTAATGAGCATAAGCTCACCTTTACTTTGAAGTACTTCTTTCTTGCTTTATATGATATGCATGAAAATGAAGTAGTTGGGTCCAACGCCCCTAAGACAACACGCCTTAATGTGATTAAATGCGTAACTAAAATCAATCACCATTCCTAGACCGAGATTCAACACAAGGCTCGTGTTGAATCTAAACAAAGGTTCATAGTCATCCTAAGGCCCTAAGGCAACTATATAGTCCATCAAATGAATGCAAAGGTTATGTTAGTAGTATCATATACTCTTGCTTTAAAAACCGTTTTATAAGCATAGTGGGAGTATTATATACAACTAAAAACAATCATATGGACCAATAGTTGTAATAGGACCAAAATTGTTTTAATAGAGATTAAAATGTATGTTTATATGTGATGAGACCTAAAACCCTCAACCAAACAATTATTAAGTTGATAAGCGTGAGAGTGCTTAGAACACTCTTTCGTAGGCCTTCCACCGTGGTGGGCTCCAATCGTTTATGACTTGTACACCGGCTTCACCCTATCATGGGGGAGTACAAAGTGCATGCTTATACTCAGGAGGAATCCATAAACATATGATGAGGTTAGTGTAGGCAACGAGGATAGTCAATATCATATCATTGTGAGGCTATTCTTGAACCCCTTCACGAACTAAGCATGGTGGGAATGACTTAACTAAGTGCAATGGAGCCAATATCATATCATTGTGAGGTGACATTCTCTAGAGGCCAAATAAGATGGGTACTTGCATTAGTTGCAAATGAGTAAGCGTACTCTCTCATTATTATTAATGCTAGCCAATATCATATCATTGTGAGGTGGGCTTGGTAATAGTGAGCCTCCCATAACCTACTAAGAGTTTCATCCAAAACTCTCGAATTCCAATGAGGGATATGGAATTTGCCAAAAATAGTGGGTGGTGCTATTTGATTTAAAGACCCGAATCAAATAGCTTAAAATCAATCAATTTATATTCGTTATGTATTTGTTTACCAATATATTTGCAAACGCTATCCAACACTTGACAAATAAAACCGAATGTTTTAGTTTCCGGACTTGGTACCACAATCCCAAAGAATGTCTTAAAAGGATTGCATATGTATCTAAGTAGTCTCATCCTCACAATCTTCCTAATGATAATGTATCATTGGAAGAACATGTTAGAAAAGTCTATTATGAAGAGGACAACACAAACAACCAATGCTTATTCCTTCGTTATATGAACAAAGGAACTTAAGAAGATTAGCATAATGACAAGGACACTTTTAGTGTTATTAGTTCTTCACTTACAAATCGTTGTATGAAGAAATAATAGTTGCTTTGAACAACCCTTAGTCAATGCAAACACTAGTGCTTGTTTCTTTGTTAAATGAACAAAGAACTTGAGAAGAAAGCACAAAGGCATGGACACTTTATGTGCCATGTTTCTTCACTTACAAATTGTTGTATGAAGAAATGAGAGTTGCCTTGAACAACTCTTGAAGGTTTGTAATTATGTTTAGAACATAATGGTTGGTTGACAAAAATAGTCCATTAACATGGACTTATAATGATTTTGAATCATTAAGTGTTGAAGTGATAAACCATTTAATGAGACGGAAACTAGGCAAGGACTTCACCTAAGTGGCCCTATCCTAATGGTTCACTAAGTTTATTGTAAACTATGTAGTGAACAATAACCACATGCTCTCCAAAAATGTTTGATGTGTATAACACAATTGAAATAAGTTTCAAGAGAGATAGTGGGAGTTTAGGGACCATGACTATTGTAGTCAAAGGAGAAGTCAAATGAAGAAGATAAAATTAACTCCAAGGGAACAAACTTTCTTTATGAAAGGATGGACATTGGAAGGGGTATTTGCAAGAAATGTCTTGCAAATGTCAAGAACACACCTTTCGAAGGTGTTGTAAATTGTTCTTGAATAGTTCAAAACAGTTGGTTCTTCTACTTGAATGTTTGATTCCGTATTAGTAACTATGTTTTACAATCGTTGTAAAAGTGTGGCTAATAAGAAGTAGAAGATTAATGAGAGAAGAGAAAGTACTTCACATTCGGAAAGTGAATAAAATATAGATTTCTGCGAAAGCAGATGGTACTTACTTCCTCATATGAACTACCAAAGAAATTGGAAAAACCAAAGATTGTCTTTACATTCCAATTTTAAGGAATTTAATTCCGTCACTATAGTAGAGATGGATGAATGTTTTGTTTGACAAAACATTGTTCTTTATTAATCAATGATTGGATTATAGTAATCTAATTGATTGTCTCTATAGTAGAGATGATATGGTAGTGTTAACTGTTTAGAATACAACGATGCTTAAAACCCAAAAGGTTGCAAGGTAGTGACTAATCCCAACTAAAGTTGTGATACCTCTAAAAACATAAATTACAAGTTAGTCATAGATGGATACTTAGGATCGTTAGATCCGGATCCAATGCCTTCTTGTTAAAATTGTATAGAGGCGAAATGTTCGAATCTTTATTCTTTTGGAAAGAAGAAAGAATCACAAAGTTGTTGAGGTTAATTCACTTAGATGTTAGTGGCACTTGTCCACAAACATAATACTACTCATGTTGGATAACATTCACCGAAGATCACTCTCGGTTGGACTATAATTTATTTTTGAATAAACACAAGTCCGAATACTTTGCAAAAGGTTTCAAAGAATTCAAGAAATGTAAGTTGATGAGTAAGACATCTAAAGTATTTACCTCCTTAGATTTGATCCAAGGAAAGGTAACACTTTAGATGAGTTTCCTTGAAAGATATCAAGGAAAATAGCATCATAAGATAATGAATTTCTCCATTAAGAGAAGAATGAACTTGAATAAGATTTAGTTCGTTGGATATTATCAATTACCCATATATATAGGATATATACTTCTAAAAACAATATGATTGTCAATTAGAAGATCTTCCAAATTTTTCATGACTCCATAAGATGTAGTTGGAAAGAAAGACAAATCTTAAGCATGTTAAGATTTGGGGTTGTGTGTTAATACACAATATTTGTTTGATAACAATCTTGTAGGATATCCTTAAATTAACTTTTGGATATCGCTTCTATAAACCAACTAACAAATGTTGTTTTGTTGGGTAGTTCATTTTAATCCTACAATGTGATTTGCCTAAGAGCAAATGAACGAAGGATAGAACTCAAAGAATGGTTCTTTGAGAGACAAGAAAGTAATCAACAAATATAACAACCTAGTTCCTATACCAAAAGCTCCAAGGTAGTCGAGAAGGATTTATAAACCGTCTCAGTTGAATGGTTTGAACTTTATGACTATGTCATAGAGTTGCACCTCTTAATTCGAAAGAAATAAGAATGAAAATCCTTATGACTACATTGAGTGTATATATGATATATACTCAAGGAAATGGTAAAGTACCATTTAACCCGAAATAATGAAACCTTCATAAGCTAATTGGTAGCTTAAGGTAACTACAATCAAAAGGATGGTTGACTTTGAAGAAACCATTTTTGACGTAGTCTTGGTTTCAATTAATTCGAAGATAGCTAGCTACAACTAAATGGTGATTCAATGTTTGGACATAATATGGGTTTTCGAAACCATTATTAAGATAGTCTTGATAATATATATCTAAAAACTATGAATCACAAGACATATAAGTTGTAGAGATCCAACCATCATGAATCTAAGCAAGCTAGTGGGAGCTATAAGCGTCTTATGAGAGAAAGGTCAAATCGTTTGCTTTTTCATAAAGATGTAAATGAATCTTTTGTTTACTAGGTTTACAAAAGATTAGTGGGAGTTAATCATATTCCTAAATTTGTATATATATATATATAAATATATATATATGTGATATATATGAATATATATATATGATATATTAATTTTGGAAATGAAAAGAATATTTCTTTGTTAAAGTTATGACTTTAAGCATTCTATAACGATAGAATGTATATGGGAGACATGGTCTATATACATGGGATGGAAATCTATATTGATAGATTTCAAGATATAATTTGATTATATCAATCCCTAATAATAGACAAAAGTTGCTAGGAAGTTTCTCATATGATGATAAACTTCAATTAGAAGGATGACTCTAGTGTGACTAGCAAGTTGCCCTTCTCAAAGGGAACGTGCCCCTTTTGACTCCCAAAGAAATAATGCGTAAATAGAATCCTTTATGCATACGCACAAAGGTGATTTATGTATTTCATATTGTATGAAAAACATTGATATGAGTTGTACCTAGAACGGTACAAGACGATATCAGTGCAAGCCCAGGATCAGAACCATGGCAACTGTCAAGTGAGTCCTTAAGTATTTAAGAAATACTAAAGGATAGATTCCTCAAAGAATGAGGAAGAATTAGAGTAACGTAATGGAAGCGTAAATGTATTAGATTATGAATCTAATCCATCATTGGATGTTTCTTCATTATGAATGAAGAGATAAACGAATATCTCTTTATTATGACTAAAGAGATATTTGAATGGAAACATTAAAGTAATGACTTTAGTGTGTTCCATTATGAATGCAAAATATATTGCCATAAAGAAGCTTACAACAATGTTGTTTGGATGGGAAAGTTCATTTAGTGAACTCTCTATTCAGTTCCAACCAGAAAGTGTATCTAGTGTACTGACACTATGACACTAATGGGGCGATAGCTCAAGCCTGGGAATCAAGGTCTCATCAAGATCCGAACTCATATGAGAGACTGAACCACATGATTGAGAATCATGTATAATGGTGACGTCGTTATTCTCAAGGTTGCTTCTATGGATAACATATAGATATCCATTGCCTAGGCCTACTATTCAACCATTTATGAAATGACTACAAAAGAGGTATCATCACTAATGACTAAGCTGATTGGCTCTAGTGCAAGTGGGAGATTGTTGGAAATGTGCCCTAAAGACAATCATATGATGATACTTTACGGACATTTTACATGTTAAACTAATCTAGTTTAACTATAAAGGGCAAAGATTATTGTTTGAGCCGTCTCATATAAATGTTATATGCTTAAACGATAAAGTCCAAGGAATATGTGATTGGAAGAATGTAATCTAATGAAGTTAGATTCATGAGACCATTCTTTCGTAGACACATCCTAAATGTTCCTGATCATAGGATTGCCAATTGGGCATTGACAGTCCGTCAAGATCGGTACGTGCTATGTCTTCTCTCAGGGAGAGTGACTAGTCTCGAGTCATTGGTGTGTGTGACATCAAGACAAGTACGTAGGTGCTCAGTAGAGAATGAGTTCACTGAACGTGATCAACGAAGAGTTCTCATACTCATGTCACATGAGAACTCATGTTTGGGATAATGCAAATTAGTCATTTGACCTGAGGCATCACAGTTGTCTTGTGGTTAAGTCCTTGATCTTTGATTATGTCAAAGTCACCCCATCGGGGTGTCCACGGCATCGTTGGGGTTAAGCCACTTAGCCATGGAGGCAAGTGAATGCGCAACAAGGGATCTCTAACCTTCAAACTGTTTGAGGGAGAATACTCTATGATATGATTTAGAATCTCTGGCCAGAGTATGAATGAGATTTAGAAAAGTCGTTCTAAATCACATTCAAGGAAATCATATAAGCACACGAATCACATTGGATAGTAGACATGAATAAATAAACTATCAAACCAAACAATGTGGTCAGGAGTATTAGATTAGAGAAAGACCGTATTGCATTTGTAATCCCAAACTGAATAGGTTTTCTCTACCTCTTCTGATTAGCTTGGGTAACCATGATATGCTGCAAGGTGTCACTCATGGTTTGTGGAAGCCCTAAACGTGTGTAATCACTAAAGGGAGAATTGAAAGTAAGTTTCAATTCACAATCGATTTAAAATGGTTTTAATCGCCCACTGCCTCGCTAAAAGGAACCTAATGGATCGCACACCGTGTAAGGTGGAGATTGAAGAAACAATGGAGATGAGTAAGAATGATTAAATGGTTTAATCATTAATTTATGGCAAGGATTAATTAATATGTTAATTAATCAAACGAATAAGTTCGTTGAAGACCTCGGGATAGGTTTTGGACCTTAAGGCCCAATGGGCTTCGAACGTCAAGCCCATTGACTTAAGTTGTATGACAACTTAATGAATAATGATTCACTAAGACCCAAAAGCCCAAACAACACCCCATGGCCGGCCATTTAGAGGAAGGGTAGTGAACTTTCTTTAATTACAAGTTTGCCACTCAAATGAATAAAGGTATAAATATGACTTTATAGCCTTTTATTCATTAGGGTTTCTTTTAGAGAAAATTGGTGAGAACTTGTCTCTCCATTTTCTCTCTAGGAGGCCGGCCCCTTGGGGGGTGCATCTTGCAATCCCACTACTCCAAGGTCACTCATTTCTTCTCCAATCTCTCCTTGGTGAAGAGACTTAGAGGTTCCCTACTTTGGGAACTTGGAGAAACCTATTCTTCCATCCAAAAATATAGATTTAAGATGCAAGGAATGAAGGCCCTCTCTTTGGGTGATTAGCCTTTGCTTATGCAAAGAGGAATCTACAAAGGTATAAATCTCAACTCACTTTGTTTTGAGTTGATTAATGGTTCACCAATCTACTAGGCTTTGAATTTCTTGGTTAATGTTTTGTTTTTAAGTGCATGCTAGCATGATTCCGCCTTTAATTGTTAATTGCATGCTATATGATGTTGCTTAAATGAACATGTTTTCACAAAATTTTCCTTCACCATGTGACTTGCCTAACACTGCGCCCCAGTGCCACAATCCGAGGTCCCAGCCACACAAGCTGCCCTTGGTTCTAGCCAAGTCGAGCAGCTTAAAGCAGTGGTCCCTGCCACAATACCTCATCGGCCCATGCCGAGTCGACTCCTGGCCCATGCCAGCCGACGAGCCGCACCACCCCGACGGCTGCCCCGCGGTAGCACTATCCACGAAGAAGACGAAGAAATCAACGAAAGACGGTCCTTTGCACGGGCAAGATGTAGAAGATTGCTAGAGGAGGGGGAACAAATATCCTCTAAGCTATCTCTCTGTTGTAGGGTAGAATAAATCGCTCTCCAAAGTTGATTTAATAACCCACTTAAGGTGGATTTAAATAGGCTTTGAGAGAAATTTATTTCCCTTTCCTAGAAGGATCTAATTTCCTATTAAAGAGAGAATCTACATCAAAATAGGAAGCAGTCCTAAGTTTCCTAAAGCAAGAAGATCTCTACACCTGCTGCCCTTTTCTGCGAGCAGCCCAACAGGTGTGGGGGCATTTGTGGAGCCAAAAATATTCACAGGGCGACACGTGGATTTTTGGACAAAAATGACAAAAATACCCTTGCAGTACAACGAGGTTCCTACGCGCAAGCAGCGGGCAACCCTCTTTCAACCAAGACAGAAGTGCCCAAAATAGGTAACAATTCAAAGTCCATCTCATCAAACCCTTTCTACAAGGTAATTCCCAAACACATTCCTTTTAAATTATGTTAATTGGCTAATTAATGGGTTTATTGCCTGATTAACCCATTAATTGTCAATTAAACCATCCATTATATCCAAATAACTACAAAATACATCCAATTCAACCCTAAAACACCACATGGCCGGCTATCCCCATTTCAAAACCTAATCCATCACTTTTTCTACCTTTTTCACCATTTCTTCCTTTTTATTACCCAATAAATTCAAAAACCACCAAAACATTCATCTTATGTTTAATAGCCAAATAAATTGGCTAATTAAACCTAAATTAAACCTAAAAACCCTAGCCACCTCCTATCCCTATAAATATACTCCCATTCTCACCAAAAAGCTAATTCCAACACTTTGGCAAAAATCCCAAAATTCTCTAAACACTCTTTCTCTCTAAATTCTAACTTTGGCATCGGAGGTTCTTCGGCCAAAGCCCCCCCCATTCATCGTGGGCGCGTGAGGCTCTTGGCCTTAACCTAAGGTGTTAATTGTTTTGTAGGTGCAAAATCGTCCAAGATCGAGGAGGAAGAAATTTGCATCCACAGTACCCACACGATCCGTATCATCAGGGTGGTTACGTTCAGTATCTAGGAGGTTACACGCCATATCTGCCATATCGAGGTGGTGGATCACAGTGGTATCCCGGAGGACAGTCTCAGAACGTTGAGATTGCTTATAGCAGTGTTGGATCGACTAGGCAGCCTAACTAGCCTGGTCAGGGACGAGGTATGCAGGAACGTGGAAACCAAGGTAACAGGGGTTGTGGAGGCCGACAGCAGGCGCAGGGTCGTGTCCATCATATCATTTCACAAGATGCTTAGAACAACCCTGATCTGATTATGGGTACATTGAATATTCTTGGCCATTTTGCTAGAGTATTAATTGATTCAGGTGCCACTCATTCTATTATTTCTCATACGTTTGTTCAAACGATGCAACCCTACCCCACACCTCTCGATTATGAGTTAGAATTTTCGATGCTTAGAGGTGAGACATGTTATGTTAGCTGGGTATATCAAGGATGTCCTGTTCTAGTGGAGGACATCGTCATGCCAGCTAATTTTGTTCCATTAGATATCGTTGATTTCGATGTTATTCTAGGCATGGTTTGGTTACATTACAATCGTGCCAAGTTGGATTGTTACGAGAAGACAATCACTTTCCATTGGCCGGGCTTGCCTGTGGTTACCTTTGTGGGTGTGTGTAATGGAATGAAACACGACGTTATGTTTGTCGTGAGGGCTAAGATGGCTTTTATGACTCGATATAATCATTACGAGTTCCTCGTGATGTCATTTGGGTTAACAAATGCAACCGCAGCTTTTATGGACTTGATGAATCGAGTATTTAAGCCATACCTCAACAGGTTCGTTATTGTCTTTAACAATGATATTTTGGTATATTCTAAGTCTAAGGCAAAAGTACACTCGACATCTCATTCTGGTTTTGAAGAAGTTGAGGGAACACCAGCTATATGCTAAGTTCAGCAAATGCCAGTTTTGGTTAGATCAAGTGTCATTTTTAGGGCATGTAATATCAGCTTAGGGTATTTTGGTGGACCCACAGAAAGTTGCTACAGTTGAAAATTGGGAGTAGCCATGAACCGTCATTGAGGTACAGAGTTTTTTCGTCTTAACAGGTTATTACCGACAGTTTGTTAAAGATTTTTCGACCATAGCTTTATCACAGACGAGGTTGACTAGAAAAGATGTTAAATTCGAATGGGATGTTGATTGTGAGTAGAGTTTCCAGCAGCTAAAGTATTGTTTCACTCACGCACCTGTTTTGGCGCTTCTAGATGACAATGGTAATTTTGAGATTTACAATGATGCTTTTTTGAATGGTTTAGGAGGTGTGTTAATGCAGCATGGTAGGGTAATTGCGTATGCCTCACTTTAGTTGAAACCTCACTAGATGAATTACCCCACACACTGTTTGGAGCTAGCAACTATTATTTTTGCCTTGAAGATTTAGAGGCATTATTTGTACGGGGAAAAGTGCAAGATTTTCACAGAACATAAAAGCCTCAAGTACCCTTTCACTTAGAAAGATTTTAATCTCCAGCAACGGAGGTGGATATAATTGCTTAGTGATTATGATTGCATGATTGAGTATCATCCATGGATGTGCGAACACGATGGTAAATGCACTTAGTAGGAAATCACGTGGCCACCTTAATGCCTTATATGTTTGCCATATTCCCCTACTCACAAAATTGAGATCCATCGGAGTGCAATTAGGGGTGGAAAATTGGGAAGAAGCTTTACTTGCTAGTTTCCAGGTTAGACTGATTTTGATAGATCGCATGATTGAGGCTCAGGCGGAGGATCCGAAGTCTCAGGAATTAATAGAGGCAGTGTCATGAGGGAAAAAGAAAGATCTCAGGATCCAGAGACCTGATGGCATGCTTATGCAGGGAGATCGGATGTACGTGCCGAATATTGCAGAACTAAAGAAAGAGATATTCGATGAAGCACATATTTCGACCTATGCGATGCATCCTGGGAGTACCAAGATGTATCATACTATTTAACCTTTCTATTACTGGCCTGGTATGAAAAGAGAAATTGCCGAATATGTGAGTCAATGTGTAATTTGTCAGCAAGTCAAAGCTGAAAGGAATAAGCCTTTTGGATTAATGCTACCATTTCCCGTTCCTCAATAGAAATGGGAAAATATTACCATGGACTTCATGTACAAACCTCCTCGTACGAAAAATTGTTACCACGACATTTGGGTGATAGTGGATCGGCTTACCAAGTTAGCACACTTTATACCAGTTCAAGAGAACTATTCTTTAAGTCGATTAGCTGAGCTATTTATATCAGAGATTGTTAAATACTGTTGGAAATGTGCCCTAAAGCCAATCATATGATGATACTTTACGGACATTTCACATGTTAAACTAATCTAGTTTAATATCAAGGGCAAAGATTATTGTTTGAGCCGTCTCATATAAATGTTATATGCTTAAACGATAAAGTCCAAGGAATATGTGATTGGGAGAATATGATCTAAAGAAGTTAGATTCATGAGACCATTCTTTCGTATACACATCCTAAATGTTCCTGATCATAGGATTGCCAATTGGGCATTGACAGTCCGTTAAGATCAATACGTACTGTGTCTTCTCTCAGGGAGAGTGACTAGTCTCGAGTCATTGGTGTGTGTGACATCAAGTCAAGTACGTAGGTGCTCAATAGAGAATGAGTTCACTGAACACGATCAACGAAGAGTTCTCATATTCATGTCACATGAGAACTCATGGTTGGGATAATGCAAAGTAGTCCTTTGACCTGAGGCATCACAGTTGTCTTGTGGTTAAGTCCTTGATCTTTGATTTTGTCAAAGTCACCCCATCGGGGTTTCCACAACATCATTGGGGTTAAGCCACTTAGTCATGGAGACAAGTGAATGCGCAACAAAGGATCTCTAACCTTCAAACCGTTTGAGGCAGAATACTCTATGATATGATTTAGAACCTCTAGCCAGAGTATGAATGAGATTTAGGAAAGCGTTCCAAATCACATTCAAGGTAATCATATAAGCACACGAATCACATTGGATAGTAGACATGAATAAATAAACTATCAAACCAAACAATGTGGTCAAGAGTATTGTATTAGAGAAAGACCGTATTGCATTTGTAATCCTAAACTAAATAGGTTCTCCATGTTGGAAATATGCCCTGAAAGTCAATCTTTGGAAGAAATCTTTCAGGACAAATGAATCGATGTATGGATGATTCTTATACATCAAATGGCAAAGATACTAATTAGGACTATCTCAATAAACGATATATGTCCTGAATAGTGAATCCATGGACAATGGATCGATTGAAGAAGTAATCTAATGATGTTAGACTACAGAGACCTTCTTCACATAACCATAATGTCCAAAAAGTTCCTGGTCGTTGGATTGTCAGAGGGATACTGACAATGCTTAGACCGGTACATACTGTGTCCGCTTCAATTGGAAGGATGGAAAGTCTCAACCCATTCGTGTTGTGACACTAAGACAAGTATGTAGGTGCTCATTAAGGGAATGAGTTCACTGAACACAATCAAATCAAAGTACTTGCATGGAGGTCTACTCACATGTCAAGCAAGTAACTCAAATGGTTGGAATAATGTAAATAATCCTTTGACCTGAGGCATCGTCGTTGTCTTGTGGTTAAGTACTTAATCTTTGATTATGTCAACGTCACTCTACCAGAATGTCAACGGCATAGTTGGGGTTAAGCCACTTAGTCATGAAGGCAAGTGTATGCGCAACAAGGAATCTCTAATCCTCGATAAGAGAGGAAGAATACTCTAAGATATGATTCGGGAATCTTCGGCCGAAGTATCGAGCGTAATAAAGGAAAGCGTTCCTAAACGACTCAATTGGATCATATAAGAAGGAATAATCACATTAGGGGTTTGACATGAAATATCCATACCCTAATGATGTGATTGAGAGTATTGTATTAGAGAAGGATTGAATTACATTGTAATTCCAACTGACTAGGTTCTTTGAATAAACTTCTACATTAGCTTGGGTAGCTATGACATATGGTTAGATGTCACTCATAGCTTGTGAGTTCTTCTAGATGATTAGATGTAGTCGTCAAAGAAGAAAGGTGAATTAAAATGAGGTTTTAATTCACTAAGTGATTGAATTAAATATAAGTAATTGGATTAATGCCAATCACCTCACTGCCTTGCTAATTAGAACCTAAAAGATTGTTCACCACAACACTATTGTAGTGAGTAACTAATGGATGATGGAAACAATTAATTAGATTAATTATGTGTTGTGATTAATTTAGAAAAGTCTAGAAAAATCATAAAAGCGATAAAGATCGTTTTGGGCTTAAAGAAACGTTCGGGTTTAATTAGGCCCATTGGGCCTAAACCCATTGGGCTTTTATTCAAGCATTGGATGACTTGAAATAATAAAAGCCCAAAGCCCAAAAACAACACAAGAGGGCCGGCCATATTATGTGGGTTTTGGAGAGATATTTAGTCAAGTGTTGACTAGGTTTTCTTTTTGTCTATATAAGCAACTTTATAAGATATTGTTCATTAGGGGTTTTTGTGTGTTAAAACAACAAAGAGGCAAAAGAAAAATAGCTCTCTAAACTACACAAAGGCCGGCCACCAAAGGGGGTTTTTACTAACATCTCTTACACCCTTTTGGTTATTCCTTCATCTTTCTCGCTACACTAGTGGGTTAGGATCTTTAGAGGTTTCCTACTTTGGGAACTTGAAGAGAACCTAGGAGCACTCATTATAACAAAGTGGAGGAGGCAAGGAGGGAAGCTAGGCTCAAGGATTTCAAGGAGCAAAGGGCTTGGAGGTGGTCCATCCTTGGTCTCAAGTCTAGATCAAGAGGTATAAGACTAACCTTCACTTTGTTCTTGATTCTAAAATTTGTTTTGATGCATTATATATAAACCTATGAACCTTGAAGGGGATTTGCATGACTATAGCTTTGATAATATGTTATAAATGCTTCCGCTGCTTTCGTAGATTAAATTTTGATTTGTATATGCATGATAGTCATTATGAAATCCCTTGCTAGAATCTCATAAATTTCCCTTCACTCCACCTCTTCTGATTAGCTTGGGTAACCATGATATGTTGCTAGGTGTCACTCATGGTTTGTGGAAGCCCTAAACGTGTGTAATCACTAAAGGGAGAATTGAAAGTAAGTTTCAATTCACAATCGATGTAAAATGGTTTTAATCGCCCACTGCCTCGCTAAAAGGAACCTAATGGATCGTACACCGTGTAAGGTGGAGATTGAAGAAACAATGGAGATGAGTAAGAATAATTAAATGGTTTAATTATTTATGGCAAGGATTAATTAATATGTTAATTAATCAAACGAATAAGTTCGTTAAAGACCTCGGGATAGTTTTGGACCTTAAGGCCCAATGGGCTTCGAACGTCAAGCCCATTGACTTAAGTTGTATGACAACTTAATGAATAATGATTCACAAAGGCCTAAAAGGCCCAAAGAAACCCCAAGGCCGGCCATGATGCTTTTGGAGTGGGTTTTGGACTTATTTACAAGTTTGCCACTCCAATGAATTAAGGTATAAATATGACTTTATAGCCAAAATTCATTTAGGGTTTGTTTTGGAGAAAATTGGAGAGAACATGTCTCTCCATTTCTCTCTAAAGAGGCCGGCCCCTTGGAGGGTGTATCTAGCCATACTACTACTCCAAGGTCACTCATTTTCTTCTCCAATCTCTCCTTGGTGTGGAGACTTAGAGGTTCTCAATTTTGGGAACTTGGAGAAACTTTTTCATCCATCCAAATCCATAGATTTTAGATGCAAGGAATGAAGGCCCTCTCTTTGGGTGATTAGCCTTTGCTTATGCAAAGAGGAATCTACAAAGGTATATATTTCTCAACTCACTTTGATTTGAGTTGAGTCTTGGTTCACCAATCTACTAGGCTTTGAATTTCATGGGTAATGTTTTGTTTTTGAATGCATGCAAGCATGATTCCGCCTTTTAATTGTTAAATGCATGCTATAGATGTTATTCAAATGAACATGTTTTCACAAAATGATCCTTCAAGTGGTATCAGAGCCTAGGTCTAGTATTTGGTGAATCCTTTTGGGTTTTGTGGTTCATAGTTTGTGATTTAAAAGTTGTAATATGTTACAAGCTTTATTCTTGTTTCTTTGAATGTAAATTTTATTAGAAAATTTGCCATCTCAAATGTTGTAGATGTAGTTCATATGAGCATGAATGTTGGAGCTAAAATTTGGTGCCATGTTTTTTGAGTATTTTCGGCCAAATCCAAAGGGTGGATTTTTGGGTTCTTGTTTGACTTGTTAAAAGTGTTTTAAAGTAACTTTTGGAACCCCTATGTACCCGAGTTTGGTTATATGTTATTTCCCTAAAGTTTGAGTGGTTTTGGAATGTTTTTGGGTGAAAAATGTTCATGGAAATTTTTTGAGTTTTTCATGAATGTTCTTCATTGTTCTTGACATTTTTGCCAAGAACAAAAAGTTTTGTGTTTTGATTCAAAGTTTTGATTTATTTCATAAAGTTTATGTTTTATGTTTTTCAAATGTTTAAATGTTTTAGATATTTGTTTAAATGGTGTAAGAGATATTGGTGGGTGTGTAAGGATTAATTTCCTTTCACACACACCACTTGCACCACTTGATTGCTTTATGTCAAAACTCACAAATCAACACACACATCACTCCATTTCTTCTTCCAAAACCGGCCACCCCCTAGTGGGGGTACTTTTGGGGCCTTTTATGCAATTACATAAAGTTTTGATACTTTTGTGTATTTGCACTTTGGCCCAAAAGTTTACGTTTTTACGTTTAGGTCCAAAAACGCTAAAGGACAAATTGTTTTGCTCCTTTAATGAAGTTTTTACATTGTTTAAATTTTGGGTTCTAGTGTAATTACATGAAGTAGTGGACTTTCGTGTTTTTACAAAGTGACCCCAAAAGTTTATGTTTTTGCAATATAGCCCAAATGTTGTGGTAATTGCATTTTGGCCCAAATTAGGTTGAGAACAAAATGGTTTTGTCTCTTTAAATGAGAATTGGATTTTCATTTCATTTAGCTCCATTTAAATCAATTTTATGGATACAAAAACCAAATGAAAATGTTGCATTCAATTTAATTAGTTAAGTGTTAATTAATTAAAGGGTGATTATGAACCTAAGCCTACGATAATTGAGCTATGTGAAAGGCCGTTTCAAATTTGTTTGAACCATGAGAATGTGTAGATTAGATTTTGGTTGTAATTTGATTTGATCAAATGTTGTAAAAGAGCATAAGCTCTTCTTTACTTTAAAGTAATTTGATTTATGCAAATGTTGTAATGAGCATAAGCTCACCTTTACTTTGAAGTACTTCTTTCTTGCTTTATTTGATATGCATGAAAATGAAGTAGTTGGGTCCAACGCCCCTAAGACAACACGCCTTAATGTGATTAAACGCGTAACTAAAATCAATCACCATCCCTAGACCGAGATTCAACACAAGGCTCGTGTTGAATCTAAACAAAGGTTCATAGTCATCCTAAGGCCCTAAGGCAACTATATAGTCCATCAAATGAATGCAAAGGTTATGTTAGTAGTATCATATACTCTTGCTTTAAAAACCATTTTATAAGCATAGTGGGAGTATTATATATAACTAAAAACAATCAAATGGACCAATAGTTGTAATAGGACCAAAATTGTTTTAATATAGATTAAAATGAATATTTATATGTGATGAGACCTAAAACCCTCAACCAAACAATTATTAAGTTGACAAGTGTGAGAGTGCTTTGAACACTCTTTCGTGGCCTTCCACCGTGGTAGGCTCCAATCGTTTATGACTTGTACACCGCCTTCACCCTATCATGGGGGAGTGCAAAGTGCATGGTTATACTCAGGAGGAGTCTATATACATACTTGATGAGGTGAGTGTAGGCAACGAGGATGGCCGACATCGTATCATCGTGAGGCTATTCTTGAACCCCTTCATGAACTAAGCATGGTGGGAATGACTTAACTAAGTGCAATGGAGCCAACATCATATCATTGTGAGGTGACATTCTCTAGAGGCCAAATAAGATGGGTACTTGCATTAGTTGCAAATGAGTAAGCGTACTCTCTCATTATTATTAATGCTAGCCAACATCATATCATTGTGAGGTGGGCTTGGTAGTAGTGAGTCTCCCATACCCTACTAAGAGTTTCATCCAAAACTCTCGAATTCCAATGAGGGATATGGAATTTGCCAAAAATAGTGGGTGGTGCTATTTGATTTAAAGACCCGAATCAAATGGCTTAAAATCAATCAATTTATATTCGTTATGTATTTGTTTACCATTATATTTGCAAACGCTATCCCACACTTGACAAATAAAAGCCGAAAGTTTAGTTTCCGGACTTGGTACTACAAAACCATAGATTGTCTATAATGGCTTGTAAATGTACCTAAGTAGTCTCATCCTCACAATCTTCCTATTGATAATGTATCATTAGAAGAATATGTTAGAAAAGGTCTATCATAAAGAGGACAACACTTTTAATGTCATAATTCTTCACTTACAAATCGTTGTATGAAGAAATAAGAGTTGCTTTGAACAACTCTTAGTCAATGCAAACACTTAGTGCTTGTTTCTTTGTTACATGAACAAGGAACTTGAGAAGAAAGCACAAAGGCATGGACACTTAATGTGCCATGATTCTTCACTTACAAATTGTTGTATGAAGAAATGAGAGTTGCCTTGTACAACTCTTGAAAGTTTGTAATTATGTTTAGAACATAATGGTTGGTTGACAAAAATAGTCCATCAACATGGACTTATGATGATTTTGAATCATTGAGTGTTGAAGTGATAAACCACTTAACGAGACGGAAACTAGGCAAGGACTTCACCTTTATGTCCCTATCCTAATGGTTCACTAAGTTTATTGTAAACTATGTAGTGAACAATAACCACATACTCTCCAAAATCGTTTGATGTGTATAACACAATTGAAATAAGTTTCAAGAGAGATAGTGGGAGTTTAGGGACCATGACTAATGTAGTCAAAGGTGAAAGTCAAATAAAGAAGATAAAAATAACTCCAAGGGAACAAACTTTCTTTATGAAAGGATGGACATTGGAAGGGGATTTGCAAGAAATGTCTTGCAAGTGTCAAGAACACACCTTTCGAAGGTGTTGTAAATTGTTCTTGAATAGTTCAAAATAGTTGGTTCTTCTACTTGAATGCTTGATTCCGTATTAGTAACTATGTTTTACAATCGTTGTAAAAATGTGACTAATAAGAAGTAGAAGATATATGAGAGAAGAAAAGGTACTTCACATTCGGAACGTGAATAAAATATAGATCTCTGCGAAGGCAGATAGTACTTACTTCCTCATATGAACTACCAAAGAAATTGGAAAAACCAAAGATTGTCTTTACATTCCAATTTTAAGGAATTTAATTCCGTCACTATAGTAGAGATGGATGAATGTTTTGTTTGACAAAACATTGTTCTTTATTAATCAATGATTGGATTATAGTAATCTAATTGATTGTCTCTATAGTAGAGATGATATGGTAGTGTTGACTGTTTAGAATATAATGATGCTTAAAACCCAAAAGGTTGCAAGGTAGTGACTAATCCCAACTAAGTTGTGATTCCTCTAAAAACATAAGTTATGAGTTGGTGAAAGATGGATGCTTTCGATTGTTAGATCCGGATCCAATACCTTCTTGTTAAAATTGTATAGAGGCGAAATGTTCAAATCTTTATTCTTTTGGAAAGAAGAAAGAATCACAAAGTTGTTGAGGTTAATTCACTTAGATGTTAGTGGCACTTGTCCACAAACATAATACTATTCATGTTGTATGACATTCACCGAAGATCACTCTCGGTTGGACTATAGTTTATTTTTTAATAAACACAAGTCCGAATACTTTGCAAAAGTTTTCAAAGAATTCAAGAAATGTAAGTTGATGAGTAAGACGTCTAAAGTATTTGCCTCCTTAGATTTGATCCAAGGAAAAGTAACACTTTAGATGAGTTTCCTTGATAGATATCAAGGAAAATAGCATCATAAGATAATTTCTCCATTAGGAGAAGAACGAACTCCAATAAGATTTGGTTCGTTAGATGTTATCTATTACCCATATATAGGATATATACTTCTAAAAACAATATGATTGTGAATTAGAAGATCTTCCAAATTTTTCATGACTCCATAAGATGTAGTTGGAAAGAAAGACAAATCTCAAGCATGTTGACATTTGGGGTTGTGAGCTAATAAGCAATATTTGTTTGATAACAATCTTGTGGGATATCCTTAAATTAACTTTTGGATATCGCTTCTATAAACCAACTAACAAATGTTGTTTTGTTGGGTAGTTCATTGTAATCCTACAATGTGATTTGCCTAAAAGCAAATGAACAAGAGATAGAACTCAAAGAATGGGTTCTTTGAGAGACAAGAAAGTAATCAACAAATATAAACAACCTAGTTCCTATACCAAAAGCTCCAAGGTAGTCGAGAAGGATTTATAAACCGTCTCAGTTGAATGGTTTGAACTTTATGACTATGTCATAGAGTTGCACCTCTTAATTCGAAAGAAATAAGAATGAAAATCCTTATGACTACATTGAGTGTATATATATGATATATATACTCAAGGAAATGGTAAAGTACCATTTGAAGGATTTATTTTGAAAAACATGTTCATTTGAGCAACATCATATAGCATGCAATTAACAATTAAAGGCGGAATCATGCTTGTATGCACTCAAAAACAAAACATGACCATGAAATTCAAAGCCTAGTAGATTGGTGAACCAATAATCAACTCAAAACAAAGTGAGTTGAAATTAATACCTTTGTAGATTCCTCTTTGCATAAGCAAAGGCTAATCACCCAAAGAGATAGGGCCTTCATTCCTTGCTTCTTAGATCCATGGATTTGGATGGAAGAATAGGTTCTCCAAGTTCCCAAAATTGAGAACCTCTAAGTCTCTTCACCAAGGTTAGATTGTAGAAGAAATGAGTGACCTTGGAGTAGTAGGATTGCTAGATGTACCCTCCAAGGTGTTGGCCTTTTTAGAGAGAAAATGGAGAGACAATTCTCACCAATTTTCCCCCAAAATAAACCCTTAATTTTTCCTTAATGAATTTTGGCTATAAAGTCATTTATATAGTCACTTCTTTAAGTAACCTAAACAACCAAAACCCTAATTCATCTAATATGGCCGGCCATTTAGGGATGTTTGGGCTTTTGGGCTTTAATGAATCTTTATTCATTAAATTGTCATACAATTTAAGTTAATGGGCTTGACGTTCGAAGCCCATTGGGCCTTAAGGTCCAAAACTATCCCGAAGTCTTTAACGAACTTATTCGTTTGATTAATTAACATATTAATTAATCCTTGCCATAATTAAATGATTAAACCATTTAATCATTCTTACTCATTTCCGTTTAATCTCCAATCTCTACCTTTTACGGTGTGCGATCCATTAGGTTCCTTTTAGCGAGGTAGTGGGCGATTAAAACCATTTTACATCGATTGTGAATTGAAACTATTTTCAATTCTCCCTTTAGTGATTACACACGTTTAGGGCTTCCACAAACCATGAGTGACACCTAGCAGCATATCATGGTTACCCAAGCTAATCAGAAGAGGTGGAGAACCTATTCAGTTCGGGATTACAAATGCAATACGGTCCTTCTCTAATCTAATACTCTTGACCACATTGTTTGGTATGATAGTTTATTTACTCATGTCTACTATCCAATGTGAATCGTTTGCTTATATGATTTCCTTGAATGTGATTTGGAACGCATTCCCCAATCTCATTCATACTCTGGCCAGAGATTCCAAATCATATCATAGAGTATTCTCCCTCAACTGTTTGAAGGTTAGAGATCCCTTGTTGCGCATTCACTTGTCTCCATAGCTAAGTGGCTTAACCCCAACGATGCCGTGACACCCCGAGGGGGTGAATTAGACATAATCAAAGATTAAGGACTTAACCATAAGACAACTGTGATGCCTCAGGTCAAAGGACTACTTTGCATTATCCCAACCATGAGTTCTCATGTGACATGGAATATATGAACTCTTCGTTGATCACGTTCAGTGAACTCATTCTCTTATTGAGCACCTACGTACTTGTCTTGATGTCACACACACCAATGACTCGAGACTAGTCACTCTCCCTGAGAGAAGACACAGTACGTACTGATCTTAACGGATTGTCAATGCCCAATTGGTAATCCTATGATCAGGAACATTTAGGATGTGTCTACGAAAGAATGGTCTCATTAATCTAACTTCATTAGATTGCATTCTCCCAATCACATATTCCTTGGACTTTATCGTTTAAGCATATAACATTTATATGAGATGGCTCAAACAATAATGTATGCCCTTTATATGTAAAACTAGATTAGTTTAACATGTGAAATGTCCGTAAAGTATCATCACATGATTGGCTTTAGGGCACATTTCCAACAATCTCCCACTTGCACTAGAGCCAATCAGCTAGGTCATCTTGATGATACCTATTCTGTAGTCATTTCATAAATGGCTGAATAGTAGGCCTAGACAGTGGATATCTATATGTGTTATCCACAGAAGCAACCTTGAGAATAACGACGTCACCATTATACATGATTCTCAATCATGTGGTTCAGTCTCTCATTTGTGTTCGGATCTTGATGAGACCTTGATTCCCAGGCTTGAGCTATCGCCCCATTAGTGTCATACACTTTCTGGTTGGAATCGAATAGAGAGTTCATAAATGAACTTTCCCATCCAAACAACATTGTTGTAAACTTCTATATGGCAATATATCTTGCATTCATAATGGAACACACTAAAGTCATTACTTTAATGTTTCCATCCAAATATCTCTTTAGTCATAATAAAGAGATATTTGTTTATCTCTTCATTCATAATGAAGAAATATCCAATGATGGATCAGATTCATAATCTAATACATTTACGCTTCCATTACGTTACTCTAATTCTTCCTCATTCTTTGAGGAATCTATCCTTAAGTATTTCTTAAATACTTAAGGACTCACTTGACAGTTGCCACGGTTCTGATCCTGGGCTTGCACTGATATCGTCTTGTACCGTTCTAGGTACAACTCATATCAATGTTTTTCATACAATATGAAATACATAAATCACCTTTCTGCTTATGCATAAAGGATTCAATTTACGCATTATTTCTATGGGAGTCAAAGGGTACGTTCCCTTTGAGAAGGGCAACTTGCTAGTCTCACTAGAATCGTCCTTCTTATTGAAGTTTATCATCATATGAGAAACTTCCTAGCATCCATTGTCTATTATTAGGGATTGATATAATCCAATTATATCATGAAATATATCATTATATATTTCCATCCCATGTATATAGACTATATCTCCCATATACATTCTATCTTCATATAATGTATTAAAGTCATAACTTTAACGAAGAAGTATTCTTTTCATTTCCAAAATTAATATATCATATATACTTACATTTTAGGAACATGATTAACTCCCACTAATCTTTTGTAAAACTCGTAAACAAAAGATTCATTTACATCTTGATGAGAAATCAAACGATTTGATCCTTTTTCCTCATAAAATGCAAATAGCTCCTACTAACTTGCTAAGATCCATGATGGATGGATCTCTACAACTTACATGTCTTGTGATTTATAGTTTTGGACATATATTATCAAGACTATCTTAATAATGGTTTCGGAAACCCATATTATGTCAAAACATTGAATCACCATTTTAGTTGTAGCTTAGCAATCTTCGAATTAATTGAAACTAAGACTACGTCAAAAATGGTTTCTTTAAAGTCAACCATTCTCTTTGATTGTAGTCACCTTAAGCTACCAATTAGCTTTGAAGGTTTCATTATTTCGAGTCAAATGGTACTTTACCATTTTCTTGAGTATATATCGTATATGCACTCATTGTAGTCATAAAGTTCAAAACCATTCAACTGAGACGGTTTATAAATCCTTATCGACTACCTTGGAGCTTGTGGTATAGGAACTAGGTTGTTATATTTGTTGATTACTATCTTGTCTCTCAAAGAACCCATTCTTTGAGTTCTATCTCTCGTTCATTTGCTTTTAGGCAAATCACATTGTAGAATTACAATGAACTACCCAACAAAACAACATTTGTTAGTTGGTTTATAGAAGCGATATCCAAAAGTTAATTTAAGGATATCCCACAAGATTGTTATTAAACAAATATTGCTTGTTAGCACACAACCCCAAATCTTTAACATGCTTAAGATTTGTCTTTCTTTCCAACTACATCTTATGGAGTCATGAAAATATTGGAAGATCTTCTCATTGACAATCATATTGTTTTAGAAGTATATATCCTATATATGGGTAATAGATAATATCTAACGAACTAAATCTTATTCGAGTTCGTTCTTCTCCTAATGGAGAAACACATTATCTTATGATGCTTATTTCCTTGATATCTTTCAAGGAAACTCATCTAAAGTGTTACCTTTCCTTGGATCAAATCTAAGGAGGTAAATACTTTAGATATCTTACTCATCTATTTACATTTCTTGAATTCTTTGAAACCTTTTGCAAAGTATTCGGACTTGTGTTTATTCAAAATAAACTATAGTCCAACCGAGAGTGATCTTCGGTGAATGTCATATAACATGAGTAGTATTATGTTGTGGACAAGTGCCACTAACATCTAAGTGAATTAACCTCAACAACTTTGTGATTCTTTCTTCTTTCCAAAAGAATAAAGATTCGAACATTTCGCCTCTATACAATTTTAACAAGAAGGTATTGGATCCGGATCTAACGATCCAAAGCATCCTTGTTTCACCAACTCGTAACTTATGTTTTAGAGGTATCACAATTTAGTTGGGATTAGTCACTACCTTGCAACCTTTTGGGTTTTAAGCATCATTATATTCTAAACAGTTAACACTACCATATCATCTCTACTATAGAGACAATCAATTAGATTACTATAATCCAATTTCTTTGGTAGTTCATATGAGGAAGTAAGTACTATCTGCTTTCGCAGAGATCTATATCTTATTCACGTTCCGTATGTGAAGCACCTTTTCTTCTCTCATATATCTTCTACTTCTTATTAGTCACACTTTTACAACGATTTGTAAAACATAGTTACTAATACGGAATCATACATTCAAGTAGAAGAACCAACTGTTTTGAACTATTCAAGAACAATTTACAACACCTTCGAAAGGTGTGTTCTTGACACTTGCAAGACATTTCTTGCAAATACCCCTTCCAATGTCCATCCTTTCATAAAGAAAGTTTGTTCCCTTGGAGTTATTTATCTTCTTTATTTGACTTTCACCTTTGACTACATTAGTCATGGTCCCTAAACTCCCACTATCTCTCTTGAAACCTTTTTCAATTGTGTTATACACATCAAACAATTTGGAGAGTATGTGGTTATTGTTCACTACATAGTTTACCATAAACTTAGTGAACCATTAGGATAGGGAAACTAAGGTGAAGTCTTTGCCTAGTTTCCGTCTCGTTAAGTGGTTTAACACTTCAACACTCAATGATTCAAAATCATCATAAGGCCATGTTAATGGACTATTTTTGTCAACCAACCATTATGTTCTAAACATAATTACAAACTTTCAAGAGTTGTACAAGGCAACTCTCATTTCTTCATTCAACAATTTGTAAGTGAAGAATCATGGCACATAAAGTGTCCATGCCCTTGTGCTTACTTCTCAAGTTCTTTGTTCAATTAACAAAGAAATAAGCACTAAGTGTTTGTATTGACTAAGGGTTGTTCAAAGCAACTCTTATTTCTTCATACAACAATTTGTAATTGAAGAATTATGACATTAAAAGTGTTGTCCTCTCTATGATAGACCTTTTCTAACATATTCTTCTAATGATACATTATCAATAGGAAGATTGTGAGGATGAGACTACTTAGGTACATTTACAAGCCATTAAAGACAATCTATGGTTTTGTAGTACCAAGTACGTAAACTAAACGTTCGGCTTTTATTTGTCAAGTGTTGGATAGCGTTTGCAAATATATTGGTAAACAAATACATAACGTATATAAATTGATTGATTTTAAGCCATTTGATTCGGGTCTTTAAATCAAATAGCATCACCCACTATTTTTGGCAAATTCCATATCCCTCATTGGAATTCGAGAGTTTTGGATGAAACTCTTAGTAGGTTATGGGAGGCTCACTATTACCAAGCCCACCTCACGATGATACGATATATGGCTAGCAACAATAATAATGAGAGAGTACGCTTACTCATTTGCAACTAATGCAAGTACCCATCTTATTTGGCCTCTAGAGAATGTAACCTCACAATGATATGATATTGGTTCCATTGCACTTAGTTAAGTTCTTCCCACCATGCTTAGTGCGTGAAGGGGTTCAAGAATAGCCTCACGATGATACGATATATAGCTATCCTCGTTGCCTACACTCACCTCATCATATGTATATGGATTCCTCCTGAGTATAAGCATGCACTTTGTACTCCCCCATGATAGGGTGAAGCCGGTGTACAAGTCATAAACGATTGGATCCCACCACGGTGGAAGGCCACGAAGAGATATTCTAAACATCTCTCGCTTATCAACTTAATATTGGTTTGGTTGAGGGTTTTTAGGTCTCATCACATTTCAATATACATTTTAATCTCTATTAAAACAATTTTGGTCCTATTACAACTATTGGTCCATATGATTGTTTTAGTTGTACATAATACTCCCACTATACTTTTAAAACGGTTTTTAAAGCAAGAGTATATGTTACTACTAACATTAGGTTTGCATTCATTTGATGGACTATATAGTTGCCTTAGGGCCTTAGGATGACTATTAACCTTTGTTTAGATTCAACACGAGCCTTGTGTTGAATCTCGGTCTAGGGATGGAGATTGATTTTAGTTACGCGTTTAATCACATTAAGGCGTGTTGTCTTAGGGGCGTTGGACCCAATTACTTCATTTTCATGCATATCATATAAAGCAAGAAAGAAATACTTCAAAGTAAAGGATGAGCTTATGCTCATTACAACATTTGCATAAAACAAATTACCTTAAAGTAAAGAAGGACTTATGCCCTTTTACAACATTTGATCAAATCAAATTACAACTAAAATCTAATCTACACATTCCCATGGTTCAAACAAATTTGAAACGCCTTTCACATAGCTCAATTATATTAGGCTTAGGTTCATAATCATCCTTTAATTAATTAACGCTTTAACTAATTAATTGAATGCAACATTTTCATTTGGTTTTTGTATCCATAAAATTGATTTAAGTGGAGCTAAACAAAATGAAAATCCAATTCTCATTTAAAGAGACAAAACAATTTTGTTCTCATCCTATTTGGGCCATCATGCAATAACCACAACTTTTTGGGCCATATTGCGAAAACATAAACTTTTGGGGTCACTTTGTAAAAACACAAAAGTCACTACTTCATGTAAATACAACTAGAACCCAAAATTTAAATAAATTCAAAAACTTCATTAAAGGAGCAAAACAATTTGTCCTTTAGCGTTTTTAGGCCTTAACGTCAAAACGTAAACTTTCGGGTCAAAGTACAAATACACAAAAGTATCAAAACTTTATGTAATTGCATAAAAGCCCCAAAAATACCCTATTTTATTAGGGTGGCCGGTTTTTAGGGATAAAAAGGAGTGGTGGGTGTTTTGATTTATTAGTTTTGTCAAAAAACAATCAAGTAGTGCTTTCACCTTTCATAAAAATAATATATTTTTGATGATTGATATTTCTTTCATCATTTATACAAATATTTAACACTTTAAATACTTTCATAAAAATAATATATGTTTTGATGATTGATGTTTCCATCATCATTTATACAAATATTTAACACTTTAAATACATGATAAATCATTTGAAAAACATATATCATAAACTTTATGAAATAAATCAAAACTTTGAATCAAAACACAAACCTTTGTGTTCTTGGCAAGAACATCAAGAACATATGAAGAACATCCATGAAAACCCATAAGAGCTCCATGAATGTTTTCAAGCCAAAAAACTCAAATTTTCATCATTCAAAATGAGGCTAACATCCTAGGGTACTTAGGGGTTCCAAAAGTCACCTTAAAACCATTTTAACAAGACAAACATGAACCCAAAAAATCACCCTTTGGATTTGGCCGAAAATTCCCAAAATCATGGCACCAAATTTTAGCTCCAATATTCATGCTCATATGAACTACATCTACAACATTTGAGATGGCAAATTTTCAAACAAAATTTACATTCAAAGAAGCAAGAATAAAGCTTGTAACAATTACAACTTTTAAATCATAAACTTATGAACTACAAAACCCAAAAGGATTCACCAACTACTAGACCTAGGCTCTGATACCACTTGAAGGATTTATTTTGAAAAACATGTTCATTTGAGCAACATCATATAGCATGCAATTAACAATTAAAGGCGGAATCATGCTTGTATGCACTCAAAAACAAAACATGACCATGAAATTCAAAGCCTAGTAGATTGGTGAACCAATAATCAACTCAAAACAAAGTGAGTTGAAATTAATACCTTTGTAGATTCCTCTTTGCATAAGCAAAGGCTAATCACCCAAAGAGATAGGGCCTTCATTCCTTGCTTCTTAGATCCATGGATTTGGATGGAAGAATAGGTTCTCCAAGTTCCCAAAATTGAGAACCTCTAAGTCTCTTCACCAAGGTTAGATTGTAGAAGAAATGAGTGACCTTGGAGTAGTAGGATTGCTAGATGTACCCTCCAAGGTGTTGGCCTTTTTAGAGAGAAAATGGAGAGACAATTCTCACCAATTTTCCCCCAAAATAAACCCTTAATTTTTCCTTAATGAATTTTGGCTATAAAGTCATTTATATAGTCACTTCTTTAAGTAACCTAAACAACCAAAACCCTAATTCATCTAATATGGCCGGCCATTTAGGGATGTTTGGGCTTTTGGGCTTTAATGAATCTTTATTCATTAAATTGTCATACAATTTAAGTTAATGGGCTTGACGTTCGAAGCCCATTGGGCCTTAAGGTCCAAAACTATCCCGAAGTCTTTAACGAACTTATTCGTTTGATTAATTAACATATTAATTAATCCTTGCCATAATTAAATGATTAAACCATTTAATCATTCTTACTCATTTCCGTTTAATCTCCAATCTCTACCTTTTACGGTGTGCGATCCATTAGGTTCCTTTTAGCGAGGTAGTGGGCGATTAAAACCATTTTACATCGATTGTGAATTGAAACTATTTTCAATTCTCCCTTTAGTGATTACACACGTTTAGGGCTTCCACAAACCATGAGTGACACCTAGCAGCATATCATGGTTACCCAAGCTAATCAGAAGAGGTGGAGAACCTATTCAGTTCGGGATTACAAATGCAATACGGTCCTTCTCTAATCTAATACTCTTGACCACATTGTTTGGTATGATAGTTTATTTACTCATGTCTACTATCCAATGTGAATCGTTTGCTTATATGATTTCCTTGAATGTGATTTGGAACGCATTCCCCAATCTCATTCATACTCTGGCCAGAGATTCCAAATCATATCATAGAGTATTCTCCCTCAACTGTTTGAAGGTTAGAGATCCCTTGTTGCGCATTCACTTGTCTCCATAGCTAAGTGGCTTAACCCCAACGATGCCGTGACACCCCGAGGGGGTGAATTAGACATAATCAAAGATTAAGGACTTAACCATAAGACAACTGTGATGCCTCAGGTCAAAGGACTACTTTGCATTATCCCAACCATGAGTTCTCATGTGACATGGAATATATGAACTCTTCGTTGATCACGTTCAGTGAACTCATTCTCTTATTGAGCACCTACGTACTTGTCTTGATGTCACACACACCAATGACTCGAGACTAGTCACTCTCCCTGAGAGAAGACACAGTACGTACTGATCTTAACGGACTGTCAATGCCCAATTGGTAATCCTATGATCAGGAACATTTAGGATGTGTCTACGAAAGAATGGTCTCATTAATCTAACTTCATTAGATTGCATTCTCCCAATCACATATTCCTTGGACTTTATCGTTTAAGCATATAACATTTATATGAGATGGCTCAAACAATAATGTATGCCCTTTATATGTAAAACTAGATTAGTTTAACATGTGAAATGTCCGTAAAGTATCATCACATGATTGGCTTTAGGGCACATTTCCAACACCATTTGACCCGAAATAATGAAACCTTCATAAGCTAATTGGTAGCTTAAGGTAACTACAATCAAAAGGATGGTTGACTTTGTAGAAACCAATTTTGACGTAGTCTTGGTTTCAATTAATTCGAAGATAGCTAGCTACAACTAAATGGTGATTCAATGTTTGGACATAATATGGGTTTCCGAAACCATTATTAAGATAGTCTTAATAATATATGTCTAAAACTATGAATCACAAGACATATAAGTTGCAGAGATCCAACCATCATGAATCTTAGCAAGCTAGTGGGCTATATGCATCTTATGAGAGAAAGTTCAAATTGTTTGATTTCTCATAAAGATGTAAATGAATCTTTTGTTTACTAGGTTTACAAAAGATTAGTGGGAGTTAATCATGTTCCTAAAATTTAAATATATATATGACTTTGAAACATTATATGAAGATAGAATGTATATGGGAGATATAGTCTATATACATGGGATGGAAATCTATAATGATATATTTCATGATATAATTGGATTATATCAATCCCTAATAATAGACAATAGATGCTAGGAAGTTTCTCATATGATGATAAACTTCAATTAGAAGGACAGCTCTAGTGAGACTAAGAAGTTGCTCTTCTCAAAGAGAACGTACTCTTTGACTCCCAAAGAAATAATGCGTAAATAGAATCCTTTATGCATACATAAAAAGGTGATTTATGTATTTCATATTGTATGAAAAACATTGATATGAGTTGTACCTAGAACGGTACAAGACGATATCAGTGCAAGCCCAGGATCAGAACCATGGCAACTGTCAAGTGAATCCTTAAGTATTTAAAGAAATACTAAAGGATAGATTCCTCAAAGAATGAGGAAGAATTAGAGTAACGTAATGGAAGCGTAAATGTATTAGATTGTGAATCTAATCCATCATTGGATGTTTCTTCATTATGAATGAAGAGATAAACAGATATCTCTTTATTATGACTAAAGAGATATTTGGATGGAAACATTAAAGTAATGACTTTAGTGTGTTCCATTATGAATGCAAAATATATTGCCATATAGAAGCTTACAACAATGTTGTTTGGATGGGAAAGTTCATTTATGAACTCTCTATTCGGTTCCAACCAGAAAGTGTATCTAGTGTACTGACACTATGACACTAATGGGGCAATACCTCAAGCCAAGGAATCAAGGTCTCATCAAGGTCCGAACTCATATGAGAGACTGAACCACATGATTAAGAATCATGTAGAATGGTGACGTCGTTATTCTCAAGGTTGCTTCTATGGATAACATATAGATATCCATTGTCTAGGCCTACTATTCAGCCATTTATGAAATGACTACAGAAGAGGTATCATCACTGATGATCAAGCTGATTGGCTCTAGTGCAAGTGGGAGATTGTTGGAAATGTGCCCTAAAGCCAATCATATGATGATACTTTACGGACATTTCACATGTTAAACTAATCTAGTTTAATATCAAGGGCAAAGATTATTGTTTGAGCCGTCTCATATAAATGTTATATGCTTAAACGATAAAGTCCAAGGAATATGTGATTGGGAGAATATGATCTAAAGAAGTTAGATTCATGAGACCATTCTTTCGTATACACATCCTAAATGTTCTTGATCATAGGATTGCCAATTGGGCATTGATAGTCCGTTAAGATCAGTACGTACTGTGTCTTCTCTCAGGGAGAGTGACTAGTCTCGAGTCATTGGTATGTGTGACATCAAGTCAAGTACGTAGGTGCTCAATAGAAAATGAGTTCACTGAACACGATCAATGAAGAGTTCTCATATTCATGTCACATGAGAACTCATGGTTGGGATAATGCAAAGTAGTCATTTGAACTGAGGCATCACAGTTGTCTTGTGGTTAAGTCCTTGATCTTTGATTATGTCAAAGTCACCCCATCAGGGTGTCCACGGCATCATTGGGGTTAAGCCACTTAGTCATGGAGACAAGTGAATGCGCAACAAGGGATGTCTAACCTTCAAACCGTTTGAGGGAGAATACTCTATGATATGATTTAGAACCTCTAGCCAGAGTATGAATGAGATTTAGGAAAGCGTTCCAAATCACATTCAAGGTAATCATATAAGCACACGAATCACATTGGATAGTTGACATGAATAAATAAACTATCAAACCAAACAATGTGGTCAAGAGTATTGTATTAGAGAAAGACCGTATTGCATTTGTAATCCTAAACTGAATAGGTTCTCCACCTCTTCTGATTAGCTTGGGTAACCATGATATGCTGCTAGGTGTCACTCATGGTTTGTGGAAGCCCTAAACGTGTGTAATCACTAAAGGGAGAATTGAAAGTAAGTTTCAATTCACAATCGATGTAAAATGGTTTTAATCGCCCACTGCCTCGCTAAAAGGAACCTAATGGATTGTACACCGTGTAAGGTGGAGATTGATGAAACAATGGAGATGAGTAAGAATAATTAAATTGTTTAATTATTTATGGCAAGGATTAATTAATATGTTAATTAATCAAACGAATAAGTTCGTTAAAGACCTCGGGATAGTTTTGGACCTTAAGGCCCAATGGGCTTCGAACGTCAAGCCCATTGACTTAAGTTGTATGACAACTTAATGAATAATGATTCACAAAGGCCTAAAAGGCCCAAAGAAACCCCAAGGCCGGCCATGATGCTTTTGGAGTGGGTTTTGGACTTATTTACAAGTTTGCCACTCCAATGAATTAAGGTATAAATATGACTTTATAGCCAAAATTCATTTAGGGTTTGTTTTGGAGAAAATTGGAGAGAACATGTCTCTCCATTTCTCTCTAAAGAGGCCGGCCCCTTGGAGGGTGTATCTAGCCATACTACTACTCCAAGGTCACTCATTTTCTTCTCCAAACTCTCCTTGGTGTGGAGACTTAGAGGTTCTCAATTTTGGGAACTTGGAGAAACTTTTTCATCCATCCAAATCCATAGATTTTAGATGCAAGGAATGAAGGCCCTCTCTTTGGGTGATTAGCCTTTGCTTATGCAAAGAGGAATCTACAAAGGTACAATTTCAACTCACTTTGATTTGAGTTGAGTTTTGGTTCACCAATCTACTAGGCTTTGAATTTCTTGGTTAATGTTTTGTTTTGAAGTGCATGCAAGCATGGTTCCGCCTTTAATTGTTAATTGCATGCTTATAGATGTTGCTTAAATGAACATGTTTTCACAAAATAATCCTTCAAATACCATGGGGTTCCGATTAGTATTATTTTTGATCGGGATCCTAGGTTCACTTTTAAGTTTTGGGTGGCTTTTCAAGAAGCTCTTGGTTCGAGATTGCTTTATAGTATGATGAATCATCCGCAGACCGACGAGCAATTTGAGAGAACTATCCAGACGCTAGAAGATATGCTGAGATCTTTAGTACTGCAGTTTGGCGACGCTTGGCATAAGTGTTCGGATTTGATTGAGTTTGCCTACAATAACAGCTACCATTATAGCATCAGTATGTCACCTTTTGAGGCACTCTATGGTAAACCCTGTCGTACTCGTCTATGTTGGTCAGAAGTTGGCGAGAGGGTGTTAGTGGGCCCTAAGATTGTTGACCAAAATATTTAGGTAATTAAAGCTAACCTCAAAGTGGCCCAAGATCGACAAAAGAGCCTTGCCGGTAAACACACGACTAATAGAGTATATAAAGTTGGAGATTGGGTATTTTTGAAGCTATCTCCGTGGAAGGGCGTAGTACAGTTTGGTAAGAAAGGTAAGTTAAGTCCTTGCTACATTGGACCGCACCAGATCATTGAATGAATCGGTGAAGTCGCCTATAGACTTGAGTTACCTCCAGAGCTATCAAAGGTGAACGACGTTTTTCACGTCTTTATTCTTCGTCATTATGTCTCTATTCCATCACATGTAATACCTACTCAGCCACTAGAAATTAATCCAGACTTGACATATGACAAGGAGCCAGTGACGATCTTAGGTTGGAAGGATAAGGTTCTTCGAAACAAGACTGTGCGCATGGTGAAAGTTTTGTGGAGGAACCATTCAGTGGAGGAAGCCATTTAGGTGATAGAGGATTGTATGCAAGATTTGTCTCCACACCTATTTTTATAGATATTGATATGTTATTGTGCTCGAGTACAGAAATTTCAGGGATGAAATTTTCTTAAGGGGGTAGGTTGTGATAACCCGTCCCAAATTATTGTATATATTTCCTCCCTGAGAGTCTAAAGTGATGATAATGCCCTCGAGGTTTAGTGACGTGGATGTATGCATATAGTTTTAAATTATTTTTCTCACTAACGTAATTAAATTGTAAGCGTCGTCACGAGCGTGTTGACGCGAGTTAGGGCCGAATTAGGTTCGTAAAAAAACTGTTACGGATGAATAAGTGAGATTGGGTTGGTTTTATTCCTACTTGGACTCTTTTGTGTAAGCCCTATATTCTATAGCCCAATTAGGGCTTGAGACCATTTTAAATTGGCCAACCCATGACCACACACACACACATACACATGTGCAACCCTCACCTTCTCCTTTCTTCTCAAACTCTCTTTGTCCGTATGACTTGAGCCCTCCAACCTTCAAACATCATTTGTTAAGTGAGTTGATCTCGAAAACCTCAAAATTCAGAAACTCAGGCGAAGAGCTAAAATAGCTTCGACGTGATCGTGGGTGATTCACTTGGTTTTGAGGCTTAACAAGAGTTACCCGGTTTTTCAAATAATTTTTCCGACCGTTTTCTATCAGTTTTAGGACTTCAAATAGAATCTGGCGTTGCAGATGGAGGCTGGCGGCGGCTCAGGCGAAGACCACCGAAGAAGACAAAGAATATTTCGTCAACTTTTATGGAATATACTAACGGCGTCAGGTGAGACGTTTCCGGAGGACGATCGTAGCCAGGCAAGACTCGGGGGTTTCGACCCATCTACATACCAGTGAGTGGGCTTTTGTTTTCTATATATATGTATATATGCTTTACGATCCCAGAAACTACTTTTAATTGAATTTACGTTTTAAATGCCATGTGATGGATGCATTACATTTTAGTATTTGCTTTAGTATAGTTATGTATAATATTGAATGATGCTGCGAAGGCCTAGGTAAGCTTCAAGTGAGTATTGTATGATGGCAGTGGTTGCATTGTGTATGGTTATACGTAGATGCATTTAGAGCTCATTATCCTTCACCCTGGTGTTAGTGCTCTCGCTCAAGGCCAAGGCATAGCTTTCACGTGATCGTTCACCTCCCGCACCGTACACTCACCATGGATCCAAGTTTGGTGCCAGCCTGTCGTATAGACCATATTAGGTGGTTCCGACTCGTAGGTGACCCGCGATTCATCGCATAGCCTTCACATGATCGTAGCACTTAAGCGTACTTATTTACACCCAGCCTGTCGTACAGACCACATTAGGTGGTTCCGACTCGTGTGCAGGAATTGGTTTATGAGTTATGAGTTCAGCCGTATAGGTCACGTTAGGTGGCTCCAGCTGACATATCATTTTATATTGATTCACATCACCTGGCTTACATATTTATTACTGAGATACTTGACATGGCATATACTTGGTTTCATTGCTCTCAAGCATGATTTCTACATAGTATAAACTGGTTAGTTTGGTTTTTATTTACCCACATCTTCATATCACTATCACTTCCGCATTGCTCACATGGCTACGTCATCCTCACGTGATGGTCAGCACGCCTCAATTCAGGTCGGGGTGTGTCATGATAGCTTATGTGGTAATTTGACATTTTGTACAATATTTTGCTCCACCTGATATGTTAAATAAGAATGTCATTTAATAAATTTTTTTATCTTTGTGTGGAGTCCAATGATTAAGGCAACCAATCAAATATTTCAAAAATATAACAACATTTATTATATATTATATGAATTTATTAAAAAATAATTTAATGAATTTGAATGACTTAGCACCATGTAAGAAATTAAAGGTTCGGTTGGAGAGAATTTGCTGCCATTTTTTTTACTGTTGTATGCCTACGTGGCAATTTTGACATCTCCTTTGGAGATACTCTAAGTGACACACCCCGACCCGAATCAGGGCATGCTGGCCATCACGTGAGGGTGACGAAGCCATGTGCATAGTGCAAAAGCAATAATGATAATAGAGAATACGAATAAATGAAAACCAACTCATAAGAGTACTAGTTAAGACAAGTGCTAGAATATGTGTGAACACACAATCAGAGCGTAAGTAGCCTAAGTTCAGTCCAGAAAACAAGTACTAATTAAACGACACCCAAAGATGCCCTACATTTGTGGAAGTCTGTCAGAAGCTCCAATAAATCCTTGTGAGCCACCAACGAACAAGCTTATCTAAAACCTGGAGTGGCGCAAAACAGAAAGTGTGAGCGGGCAAAAACAAAGCTTTTCAAAACCATTTCATTTGTCAAATGCTCTAACTCCTTACCGTAAAACATGTATAATTTTCCCAGAAATAGAATATAAATGTATATATATATATATATATATTCAAATCATGCTTCACATATCCATATTCATAAATATGCCATGCCAAAAATATAAAACAGAATAAGTAACTCAGGTGAAAATAAATTCATGGAAAATAACATATTAGCCGAAACCCCTGCAGAGGTCTGTACGGTTGAATTCATAGCTCATTAGTCAATCTAGCCGGAGTCACCATAAGTGACCTATACGGCACTACATTGCACACGAGTCGGAACTACTGTAAGGATTTGTACGACAAGATTGGGTGTAATATAGTTATGCTCAATGCTACGCTCTCATGATAGCTGTGCGATAAATCCCTAGTCACCTACGAGTCGGAACCACCTATAATGGTCTATACGACAAGATTGTGCACCTAAATTGGATCCAATGTAAGCATATGGTGTGGGAGGTGACATCATAAACAGGCCTATACCATATCTCTGGCTAAATCACAATCACCCTGGTTGCAGGTTTATGAGCTCTCAATCACGTCTCCCATTATCAATATCTCATATAACAAAACATAACTCACCTGGTACTTACCTGAGCATCCACAACACCAATTCATATTATGCATCATATACTAATTCATATGTTGAATATAAATTTATATGCATGGCATTTCAAATCATACTTTCATTTAAACACATTTTCTAGGAAAATATCAAGTATATAAATATATACTGAAAACCAAAAGCCAACTCATTGGTATGTCGAAGGGTCATAGCCTTCGAGTCGCCCTTGACTGCGCTCATCCTCAGGATAGGTCTCACCTATATGCGAAATAACTGAATAAATGTTATTTAAAGCATATAGACAAAACTAGTTAATAACTTCGCATACATTGCTCAAATGGGATGTTTGAATATACCAACGTGATCTACACAACCTCATGAACATCCCCATATTTTTAGAAAAATTTTCCGACATCCCACGCGCCGGCAAGTGCATGGCAATATGCGCGGCAACGCACAGAGAATCCTAACAGAATCCCTAACCGCCATTAGGAATATTCTGTCAAAATAAAGGAATATTTCGTCCAAATTACCTAACGCCGTTACCCTCCGTTAGGAATATTCCCTCAATTTGATGGAATATTTTTCGTCTCTGACCTTGGGTCGCCGGAGCCGGCGCCGGTCACCGCTGTGTTTACCAGGAACTGGGAAAACACAAAAACCTTCATATCTCGTCCAATTCTTAACCAAAATCAGTAAAACTTGCACCAATTTGAAGCTTAGGACTAGTAGAACACAACCATACCTATTATGGGACCTATAATCCAACGAAATTTGTGGGAGAACCTTCGATAATCCAGCCAAACTTCAAATGCATTGATCTCGACTTCCCGACATCCAAATCATGTCATTTTTCTTCTCCGAGCTTCGTGGAGAGGTCCCTAAGCTCCCTATAAGCTTGAAATCCTCTAAAAACCATGCATTTACGACTGCATGAACAGTACTCTAATTGGAGATCTTTGGTTCTCGGGTTTTCCGAGCTTCCACGTCTAACCAAAGCTATGGTTGTGATCCAGAGCTTGCAAGGAATTTAAACCTGGTCTCATCCAGAGCTTGCAAGGAATTTAAACCTGGTCTCCAAAAGGTCGATTTGTGAAGAAAATTCTTAGTTGGATGTTTGTCCATACATTTGTACGGAAAAACTGAAAAATCCGAGAGAGAGTCAACGGGAGAGAGAGAGAAAGGGTATGGGTGTTTTTTGTGTGTGTGTGGTCCTAGTTAGTCACAAACCAAACAAAAACTAAGTCCTTTTTAGTTCCCTTAGTTCTAAAAACTTAGGAAAATAATGGATGGATCCAAAACCTAAGTACACAATACACACAACACACTTTAACGTCTAAGGGTATTTTAGTAACTTCCATGTTTGAGACCAATAATATTACAAAATTCCGAGACGGGCTGTCACACTAAGACCATCTTTAACCCTTGGGCTAAAAGCCAAATTTTTTAGCCTGGAAAATTTAGCTTTTAGCCCAGAAACAACTTTTCTGCTTCAATCATTTTGGCCTAAAACTTTAGCCCGGGATTATTAAAGCATGAACTTAGACCAATTTTTTTCTTAAATTAACTTTTTTTTTTAAAAAAAATTATGTAGACTATCATAAATTAATTTTATGAACATTTTAATCTAAAAATATTTAAATATTGAAAAATCACTAAATCTTTCCACAAAGCAAGCCTTCAACTTTCACCAAACTTTCAACTTTCACAAATCGTTCAACTTTCACCAAAAAAAAAATAGTGTAGATAATATTGTAGGAGAAATGGTAGAAAGAAAAATTGGAAGAATTGTAGGAGAAAAGCGAGTTTTGTGTGGATGTTTGAATAAATACATAGGTATTTATATAGTTTTTGGGTGAATTTTGAATTAAATACTTTTTTTAATTATTTTAGCCATTGGATTTAAATTTGGGCCATTAGATATATTTTTTTTTACCGTTAGATTTGAATCTTGACTGTTGGATCAACTAATGGTCCAAAAAGCCCAGTCGTTGGATGATAAAAAGAGCCGTTGGGTTGGGTTTGGTGGCCAACACACGCGCTGACAGCAGGGCCCACCTTGTCGGGCGCTGAAGGGCTTATCCCAAGTGGGGCGAGTTGGGCGCGTGATTGGGCTGAGAGTGGGCTGGGAAAGGGAGAGTCCACGCGCTTCTGGGCTATTTCTTTGGGGGAATTTGGCCCTCAATTGGCATTTGGCTTTTAGCCCAAAGATTTGGCCTGGTTGGGTTGGGTTGGGTTGGGTTTGGGGGGGGGAATAGGGGGAAATTTGGCATTTAGCCCAGGGTTGGAGAGAGTCTAAAAGGACCCTTTTAAGGTGAGACTCTTCATGGACTCTCTGCCACCTCATGTTTTTGGCATAATGTTTTATAATATTGATACGGAAATTAGTGTTAAACTATGATGTGGTTACTTAGTAGCTAAGATAGTTAGCTGCTATATATGGAAAGTTGTAATAGAAAGCTGATGTTGTTGTAAATGTTGAATATTGTAATAAATACATATTGTTACTGTTACACTGAGTAAAAAGTGAAGTAGGGGTTCTAACACGTTGTTTTAAAAACTTGTACACACCCTCCAAGGGATGAGACAAACATTATAGTATTTGTTTATATTTTGCTTATTTTTTTGAAAAAAACGATATTATTTATTTTAAATAAGTGGGGGAGTGAGTTAAGTCTCACAATGGACTAGTAATAAGGTGATTCAAATTTTCCTTTTGCTCATTTTAACAATTAAAAAGTATAATGTTGGAAATGTGCCATAAAACCAATCATATGATGATACTTTATGGACATTTCACAAGTTAAACTAACGTAGTTTAAATATAAAGGGCAAAGATTATTGTTTGAGCCGTCTCATATAAATGTTATATACTTAAACGATAAGTCCAAGGAATATGTGATTGGGAGAATGCAATCTAAAGAAGTTAGATTCATGAGACCATTCTTTCGTAGACACATCCTAAACGTTCCTAATCATAGGATTGCCAATTGGGCATTGACAGTCCGTTAAGATCAGTACGTGCTGTGTCTTCTCTCAGGGAGAATGACTAGTCTCGAGTCATTGGTGTGTGTGACATCAAGACAAGTACGTAGGTGCTCAATAGATAATGAGTTTACTGAACACGATCAACGAAGAGTTCTCATATTCATGTCACATGAGAACTCATGGTTGGGATAATGCAAAGTAGTCCTTTGACCTGAGGCATCATAGTTGTCTTGTGGTTAAGTCCTTGATCTTTGATTATGTCAAAGTCACTCCATCAGGAGGGTGTCCACGGCATAGTTGGGGTTAAGCCACTTAGTTATGGAGGCAAGTGAATGCGCAACAAGGGATCTCTAACCTTCAAATGGTTTGGGGGGGAATACTCTATGATATGATTGAAAATCTCTGATCAGAGTATGAATGAGATTTAGGAAGGCGTTCGAAATCACATTCAAGGTAATCATATAAGCACACGAATCACATTGGATAGTAGACATGAATAAACTATCAAACCAAACAATGTGGTCAAGAGTATTGTATTAGAGAAAGACCGTATTGCATTTGTAATCCTAAACTGAATAGGTTCTCCACCTCTTCTGATTAGCTTGGGTAACCATGATATGCTGCTAGGTGTCACTCATGGTTTGTGGAAGCCCTAAACGTGTATAATCACTAAAGGGAGAATTGAAAGTAAGTTTCAATTCACAATCGATTTGAAATGGTTTTAATCGCCCACTGCCTCACTAAAAGGAACCTAATGGATCGTACACCGTGTAAGGTGGAGATTGAAGAAACAATGGAGATGAGTAAGAATAATTAAATGGTTTAATTATTTAATAATTTATGGCAAGGACTAATTAATATGTTAATTAATCAAACGAATAAAGTTCGTTAAAAGACCAAGGGTTAGTTTTGGGCCTCAAGGCCCAATGGACTTCGAACGTCAAGCCCATTGACTTAAGTTGTATGACAACTTAATTCACAAAGGCCCAAAAGCCCAATAAAACCCTTATGGCCGGCCATGTTAGAGAGAATGGCTTTTTGGTTCTTTAGGTCACTTATTTGAAGGGACTATATAAAGGACTTTATAGCCTAAATTCATTAAAGGGTTTCTTTTGGAGAAAATTGGAGAGAACATGTCTCTCCCTTTCTCTCTAAAGAGGTCGGCCCCCTTGGAGGGATTAGCTAGCAATCCAACTCTTCCAAGGTCACTCATTTCTTCTCCAATCTAACCTTGGTGTAGAAACTTAGAGGTTCTCTATTTTGGGAACTTGGAGAATCCTATTCTTCCATCCAAATCCATAGATTTAAGAAGCAAGGAATGAAGGCCCTCTCTTTGGGTGATTAGCCTTTGCTTATGCAAAGAGGAATCTACAAAGGTATAAATCTCAACTCACTTTGTTTTGAGTTGAGTCTTGGTTCACCAATCTACTAGGCTTTGAATTTCATGGTTAATGTTTTGTTTTTAAGTGCATGCAAGCATGATTCGGCCTTTTAATTGTTAATAGCATGCTATATATGTTGCTTAAATGAACATGTTTTTACAAATATTTCCTTCATATAAAAGGTACGGGAGAGAGGGAGAGTGCAACATTTGTTTTTGACTACCCAATTCATTTCAATAAAAATCTTCTAGGCTTTTTTGCTTCAACAATTGCCTATTTCTTCAGATTAGTGTAAATTCGAATTTGCCGAAGCATTTGCCTAAGTTCCTAGTAAAAGAAAAATAAAATAAAGGATCATTTTGGTTCCAATCTCTAATTAACCTAATTGTTAGACTGAAACCTTATTTGTTTAAATATTTTGATCGAGGTCCTTAGCCTTGTTTAAGAGATTTAACTCATGCATTTATGCATTTAATGTCCCACAAATTATGAAATTTAAACAAATTCAAATAATATTTTTGAATATAATAAATACTTAAAAATCAATTTTACAGCAATATTGTTCTTCACAAAAACTTATAGCAAAAAAATAATGTACCCACATAATTATTAACATTGTAACGACCCGACCCTAAAAATTATAGTTTTATAAATTAAAAAATGAATTTACAAAAATGCCCTTCGAGGCAAATGCGTTGACTTTTGTTGACTGTCGTGTCGTGTCATGTAAGGATCATTTTCATGGCGTATTCTCGTAGCACACGTCACTATGAACTCGTGGGCGCAAACAGGGCCCAATTTGGAGTTATAACGGAAGAGTTATTAACATTTAAAGTTAGGGATAGTTTGCTAATTTTATTTAACTTGGAAGGCTCCAGATTTTTGGAGCAAAGATATGTGAAGCCATGTGTGTGGCTAGGATAAAAAGAAGAGGAGAGAAAAGCAGGGAAGAGGGATGGGATTGCCCAATCAGGAAGAAGGAAAGGAGGGGAAAGGAGAGAGGAAGAAAAGGAGAAAACGGGGCCGACTTGTATAACCTTCAGACCTTACCCGGATCTTCCCCTTCATGGCGATTTTTCGCCATTTTTCTGGCAATCTAAACCACCTAACCACCTAGGAAACACTCTAGGACCTTCCCTCTACCTATTCCACCCCAATTTTGAGGGAATTTAGCCTCGAAATAGTGTACACCCGTACGGGGTGCGATGGGCTCGTGGTGGCGATCCACCCAAATTCGAATGTAACTCTGATCACCACCACCACCAATAGGCTCCCCTCAACTCTAGGAACAAAGCCCAAGCAATGTTTGAGGCGTTGGAGTGAGATTGGATGTTGAATCGAACACACCCAAGTTTAGGGTTCTGTACGGTTCGAGCTAAATTGGGGTTTTTTCCGGCCAAATTGGCCTTAGTCATAGGTATGAAAGTTGCTCCACTCATTGAGATCTTCATTCCTGTAAAATTTGAGAATATTTATAAATAGTTGAATTTTTCAGCGAGTCGAGGCGGCCGACCGCCATCGGCGGGGCGCATGGCTGGTGGACCGCCGATGCTATTTTAAGCTAAATCGATATATTGATCTCATATTTGATATCCAAACTGATACACCCCGACCCGGAATGTCCACTAGGACTCCGAATCGAGCTGTGCTGGTCGACACCTGGAAGGTGACAAAGCCATAAAGTGTGATGATGTGTAAAATGTGAATAAATTTAAGCCTAAAAGTGCCTAAGTACACAAGTGCGTGGTGAGTGGGTATGGACCCATTTTACATGTGATTACAAAGCATAAGTAAAGTACAGTAAGGTAAGATAAGGATTATACCATCATAGGAAGCCACCTGTACTGGGATATGCCAAGAATCTACGTCGACACATAAACTTTGCTACTAGAACCTAGAGGGGTGCAAAACAGAAAACGTGAGTGGGCAAAAACAAAGATTTTTAAAACCATTTCTCTTTTCAAACATTATAACCCCTTACCGTAAAACCTGTATAATTTCCCAGAAAATAATCATACATATGTATATAGAAATCATGGTCGAAAGTAGTGAAAACCAAGTATATGCCATTTCAAGTATCTCAACAATGAACTAAGTAAGTCAGGTGAAATTAATCAATATAAAATGATATGTCAGCCAGAGTCACCTAACGTGACTTGTACGGCTAAGTCCATAGCTCATCAATCAAATCCTGCACACGAGTCAGAACCACCTAATGTGGTCTGTACGACAGGCTAGGTGTAAATAAATACTCTTAAGTGTTACGATCCCGTGAAGACTATGCGAAGTATCGCAAGTCACCTACGAGTCGGAACCACCTAATGTGGTCTGTAGAACAGGCTGGCATCTACCTTGGATCCATGGTGAACGTGTGGTGCGGGAGGTGAACGATCACGTGAAGGCTAGGCCCTAACCACAGGTGGAGCACTAACATTGGGGTGTAGGATATTAATCACTAAATTCAACTCATCATAATTATACACACTACCATCGCTACCATCACTATACTCACTTGAAGCTTACCTGAGCGTTCGTAGCATCATGCAACATTATGCATAATTACCCTAATACATATACAAAAATATAACGCAAGTATGAAATGGCATTTCAATCACATTTCATTTAAAACAGTTTCTCAGAAAAAACATAAAGCATACATACATATATATAGAAAACCAAAAGCTCACTCACCTGGAGTCCATGCTACAATTCCCTAGCACAAACTTCGAGACGTCACGAACAATCGGCGCCTAGAACAATTATCAAATCACATCTCAGAATCCTTACTGATAGAACACGTAATTTACATAAAACACATCCCTACGTAATTCGATCCGAAAGATCCGCATCACAGATTTCCGATCCCTTACTTCCAAAGATCCACATTATGCTTGTAGAACAATATCCTAAAGTTCCATTATGATCCAACAGTTGGATCTCCGCCAATTACAAATTCAAGTGGCGGCTAACGTTTTATTTTATGAACTTACAAATCCAATTTGGGAAGATCAATACGTCAGATTCCCGATCTGTAAGTTCCTATGATTCTCAAATATTACGTACTATAACATATTAAAGTTTGGTGACGATCCAACGGTTGGATCATCGATTCATATAATTATCAAGTAACGCACCATAATCAAACTAGGTTCACAATAATCAAATCACATCATATGTATATCGAATCTGAGATTAATATATCGATTTAGTGTAAAATAGCATCAGCGGTCCATTGGCCATGCACCGCCGCCGGTGGCGGTTGGCCGCCCCGACTCATTGGAAAATTTAACTATTTCTAAAAATTCTAAAATTTTACAAGAATGAAGATCTCAATGAGTGGACGAACTTTCATACCAGTGACTAAGGCCAATTTGTCTGGGAAAAGCCCCAATTTAGCTTGAACCGTACGGAACCCTAAACTTGGGTGTGTTCGATTCAACCTCCAAACTCACTCCAACGCCTCAAACATTTCTTGGGCATTGTTCTTGGAGTTGAGGGGAGCCTATTGATGGTGGTGGTGATCGGAGTTACATTCAAATTTGGTGGATTGCCACCACGAGCCCGTCGCACCTCGTACGGGTGCACACTATTTCGAGGTTAAATTCCTTCAAATTTGGGGTGGAATAGGTAGAGGGAAGGCCCTATAGTGTTTCCCAGGTGGTTTGGTGGTTTAGATTGCCAGAAAAATGGTGGAAAATCACCGAGAAGGGGAAGATCTGGGTTTGGTCCGAAGGTTATACGGGTCCGCCCTGCGTTTTCTCTTTTTCTTCCTCTCTCCTTTCCCCTCCTTTCCTTCTTCCTGATTGGGAAATTTCATCCCTCTTCCCTCCTTTTCTCTCCTCTTCTTTTTATCCTAGCCACACACATGGCTTCACATATCTTTGCTCCAAAAATCTGGAGCCTTCCAAGTTAAATAAAATTACGAAAATATCCCTAACTTTAAATGTTAATAACTATTCCGTCATAACTCCAAATCACGCCCTGTTTGCACCCACGCGTCCGTAGCGATGTGTACTACGAGGATACATCATGAAAATGATCCTTACATCACACGATACAACAGCCAACAAAATTCAACGCATTTGCCTCGAAGGGCATTTTCGTAAATTCATTTTTTAATTTATAAAAACTATAATTTTTAGGGACGGGTTGTAACATCCCACATCGCCCAGGGGAGTGATCCTTAAATGTATATTCTCATCCCTACCTAGCACGTGACCTTTTGGGAGCTCACTGGCTTCGGGTTCCGTCGGAACTTCGAAGTTAAGCGAGAAGGAGGTCAGAGCACTCCCAGGATGGGTGACCCACTAGGAAGTTGCTCATGAGTTCCCAAAAACAAAACCGTGAGGGAATGGTAAGCCCAAAGCGGACAATATCATGCTACGGTGGTGGAACGGGCCCGGGATGTGGTGGACCTGGGCCGAGATATGACAATGGTATCAAAGCCAATCACTGGCCGGAAGTATGCCGACGAGGACGTCGGGCCCCTAAGGGAGGTGGATTGTAACATCCCACATCACCTAGGGGAGTGATCCTTAAATGTATATTCTCATCCCTACCTAGCACGAGGCTTTTTGGGAGCTCATTGGCTTCGGGTTCCGTCAGAACTTCGAAGTTAAGCGAGAAGAAGGCCAGAGCACTCCCAGGATGGGTGACCCACTGGAAAGTTGCTCGTGAGTTCCCAAAAACAAAACCGTGAGGGAATGGTAAGCCCAAAGCGGACAATATCGTGCTACGGTGGTGGAACGGGCCCGGGATGTGGTGGACCCGGGTCGGGATGTGACACGGGTCGTTACAAACATATTTTAAGAAATAACTGTTGATATATTTTAAAACATAAATTAAATACATACAATTAGCATGGGTACATTTAGCAAAATAAAAAATGGGTACAAATACAAATAAGAGTTTAAAAAATATGGGTACAAAAATGAATTAATATATGGGTATAAATTAAAACTGAAAAGAAAATTAGTACAAATTAAAAAAATGGTTGCAAATTAAAAATGGATACAAACTAAAAGTAAAAATATATGATAAAAAATTTAGCCATGAATATAAATATAACAAATGTAACGTTTTTAATACCAAATGAATATATTTAGAAATAAAAATATTTTATTATTAAAATAATTAATAACGTTTATTAAAATCTAAGAACCTTGAGAAAAAAATTAAAAAGGAATAAAGTTTTAATCAATGAAGTTGGAAAAATAGGGATGCGAATCTAATTTTTCTGAAAATAAAATATAGGACCTAAAAATGAATACATTTATGATCTCTCAAGTTTCGAACCATATATATAATATAATACATGATGTATCAACTGAAATTTGCAAACCTAATCGACATTTATGTCAAACACATGCTATTTTAAGAAGCAAAATATCCACAAACAAATTAAAATAAGAAAAACCAACAAACAAACAAACAAACAATGACAGCCTAAAAGCTTTCCCCCATCCCTCTTTCGGGTAATGTTAGAGATACTAAATTTTGAAAATTAAACGATATAGAAGTTGATGATTAGTTTATTACTTAAGTATTGATAAACATGCTCATTTCTATTAGTGACACATTTTTAAGTTTGCAAATTTTATTTTAAAATTTAGTCTTTCTAACATTACCCACATCTTTTAGTTTGCAAATTTTATTTTAAAATTTAGACTCTCTCTCTCTCTCTCTCTCTCTCTCTCTCTCTCTCTCTCTCTCTCTCTCTCTCTCTCTCTCTCTCTCTGCGCCATGGACCATGCGCTTGGGGAGTACTAGGAAGCAGTGAACATCTCTTGTGCCGACTCTCTCTCACTGCCATGGACCATGCGCAATTTAGTCTTTCTAACATTACCCACATCTTTTAGTTTGCAAATTTTATTTTAAAATTTAGACTCTCTCTCTCTCTCTCTCTCTCTCTCTCTCTCTCTCTCTCTCTCTCTCTCTCTGCGCCATGGACCATGCGCTTGGGGAGTACTAGGAAGCAGTGAACATCTCTTGTGCCGACTCTCTCTCACTGCCATGGACCATGCGCAATTTAGTCTTTCTAACATTACCCACATCTTTTAGTTTGCAAATTTTATTTTAAAATTTAGACTCTCTCTCTCTCTCTCTCTCTCTCTCTCTCTCTCTCTCTCTCTCTCTCTCTCTCTCTCTCTCTCTCTCTCTCTCTCTCTCTCTCTCTCTCTCTCTCTCTCTCTCTCTCTCTCTCTCTCTGCGCCATGGACCATGCGCTTGGGGAGTACTAGGAAGCAGTGAACATCTCTTGTGCCGACTCTCTCTCACTGCCATGGACCATGCGCTTGAGGAGTACTAGGAAGCAGTGAACATCTCTTGTTCCGACGAGTCATTGGAAGATTCATGGCCACCGTGCTTGTTCACCAACTAATCCCAGCTTCCCATGCGATAACATTTCCACCAGTAGCTAGTCTTAGACCCACAAACATGTCGGCAGCTGCCCGTGTTTTGATCTCCACCGCGCATCAAAGCACGAGGTTTGGTGGGTTATGGCAGCCCACTTACACAGTGAGATCAGTTGCAGAAGAAAGTTCGAGCTCCAGCTCCAGCTTAGACGTTGGGGATGATGAGGTTATTAAGACAGAGCTTTTCCAAGCAATCAAGGGAATCAATAGAGGCATTTTCGGTGTCCCGTCTGCGAAGAAATCTCAGATTGAAGCTTTCGTCAACCAGTTCGAGTCTCGGAATCTTACTCCAGATCCTGTTCTTAATCTACAAAAGGTATCAAACAGAGTAGTTACTTCCGTATGAAGTTGCTAACTCTGTATTAAGTTGCTAACTCTGTATATAAATATATATTCTTTATTTTTGTATTTTGTTTAGGTTCAAAGAGGACAAGGCTGGGATTGAGGGACTTCATGTCCTTGGGTGATTTCTTCCAGAATATTAACATTGCTAAGGTACACACTACACAGAGTCTGTTAGTTCAAAAATTCAGATGGTCACAAACTAAGAAGCGATTTGAAAACCATTTCGTGTTATTTTATTTTATTTTTTATTTTTATTTTATTTTAATAACAAAAAACTTGTTTGGAAAACTACTTCGAATGCCAATTTAATAGTTTTCATGCTTTGGTTTTCATTAATTACTAATTGAGATTTTTGACACACCTCGACCCAGAATGTCCACTTGGACTCCGAACCGAGTCGTGCTAGCCAACACCTGGAAGGTGACGAAGCCATAAAGTGTAGTGATGTAGAAAATGTGTATAAAGTTAAACCTAAAAGTGCCTCAGTAATAGAGTGCATGATAAGTGGGAATGAACCATTTTCACATGTCTCGTAAGACTAAACTCATCATAAATATAAGTTAAGACATTAAGCTCATGAACCACAAATTTATACAAGTATTAAAATCACAATTCGATAAACACAATGACAAACTAACCCGTAAAAACAGTAGAGGAAGAAGCCAAAGCAGACTTCTAAACAGTGCACATTGTCCTCTATTACCAAACCAAAAGTACTCAAACTAACAATAGGTCTTAGTTCAATATTGAGCATATGTTTTGTAAGAGCAGTGGTCACTATTTATAATAGATTAATCCTAATAATTCACCTATTAGAATCACCATAGGATACCAACTATGAATCCAAACATTTATGAGTGCATCAGCAAAATAGACTTCCAGTCTCACAAGGGCTATGATAATCTGAATTAAATCCTACAAGAATTAGGATAGTTTTAAGCTTTCTAGCAAGACTGTTCAATGTCAATTGAAACACTACAACCGGCTATAATATTCAATTTCATACTCATATTCTAACATTATTCCACTTGAGTATGAAACATATTAATCACACAGCCTTTCATATTCATAGAAGTGATCACCAAATCTTTTGGATAACAAAAGCTTAACCTCACATACAACTTACCTATGTGCAACCTATATGCAAAATCAAAGAAACATTGTTGCAACCTATATGCAGATTCACATCACATACATTATATCTATACATTTCAAAATGCAGAATCAAAGAAACATTGCTGCAACCTATATGCAAACAGATTCCATGATCACATGCATCCGATTTGTATTTATAACAATGTGTTTTTACTTGACCAGAACAAACACATAAATTAGTTTGCTCCCACTATATTAAGTCAAGTTTAGTTCCAACCAATAGCACTAAACTTCTCATTACTTAAACTAAGTAAGTAATATAAATAATTCAACCAATTGCTTGAATAAAACCATAAATTGGTTTTCAAGCATCCAAATGAATTATAATGGCCGGCCTAAATACTCTTAGTCTTATGCTTACATTCGAACATATGATTCTCCCACATAAGCATAAGCAGAAAGTACTGCACAACCAATAAGAAACTAGAGATATGAACCAATTGGTTCCCGATTCCTCACTAGCATAATCTCAGTTTAGTCATATACACCTAAACCATTATGCAAATAGTCTATGTATCAAAAGATAGTCACAATCCATGCAGAAAAAAACTTATCTCACATAAACCCAAAATCACCAGTTTCAACAACGATCAAAATCAGAATCGCAAGCACAATATTTTTACATTCAATTTGATCCTAACCAGTTCAATATCTATTTAGCAAGATCAACCAAATCTTGATAATTTCTGGATATATATATCACAACAATATGTCTTGATTAAAACGAGATAATCAAGACCACTATTTCTTCTGGAGAACTCAAAATTCATCTTCCTCCCTATTTGCAATTTCAATCAAAACATAATAGTAGAAGCATGCATCATAAATGAAATCACAAATAAAACCCAAAATTACACCAATGTATACAGATCCACCATATATGCACAATAACGATTCTAGACAATTTCACACATATATATGTTCATTCATCTGTTCATATATTTTCTTGTATGCATGCATCAATATACAGAGAAACTTATGCAAGTTCTATTTGATATAGATATGTTGGAAGGTCTAGGTTATGTTTTGTTCTGTTTTGTTCTTTGTTTTGCTCGAGGACTAGCGAAAGCTAAGTGTGGGGGAATTTGATAGAAGCATATTTATGCGACTTAGTTAGCTTGTTTTCTTGCATTTATGTTGTTAGTTCTTACTTATTAGAGTGTTTTAAGCTATTTTCGTGTGTTTGTAGGTCCAAATGACAAAGTTGGCAAGAAAGTGCAATTTGGAGCATTTTGGAGCAGTTTTGGGCCAAGAATGGATAGCTTATGTGGGGAGCACTTTGGATGGACATTTTTGAAGTTCAAAAGGCGAGGAATATGCTAAAGAGATGAAGAAAATAAATTCCAGACAAAGAAGATAAGGAATCAGCTCAAAAGAAGGAACCAGAACCTTATCCAACCTTATCTTATCCAAACTAACCTTATCTTATCGTATCCTATCCTAATCTTATCATACCTTAAATCCAGCTGTAAGGGGACCTAAATATCTATTTCTAGAAGCATTCCCTTCTTGAAGTCCCAATTTCTGCCACAAAACATATTGCTTCTAGAAACCCTAAAAACATGGTGCCTCCTTCCTTCTAGAAGGCCTTTGCCTTGCCTTGCGCTCCATTCCCTTTCCTTCCAATTCCTGTTGCACCTCTTTACCCTTTTTCCCTCTTGGATTCTGATTTAATTAGCCTTTTTCCTTGTGGATTTGGATTGTGTAAAGCCCTTTTTCAGAAATTAATTAGGCTGTGAACCTTTTCTTGAGGCCCAAGCTTTGTGCCGCACCCTAAGGCCCTAATCCTTTGTTTATGCTGATTTCTAACCCTAGTCTGATTTCCCTAGGGTTTGCCGTGCCTATATATACATATTTTCAGCCACAATTTTGAACCACCATCTCCCACATAATTCTACACCACAATTCACACCAATTCCCCATAAATTCATCAAGTGCCGCAGCAAAGAAGGGAAGGAGAAGAGGAGATTTGTGCCGTGCCACCATCCAAGGGTTGTGCCGTAAGTCACCTGCAACCATTGGAGATTTTCAGAGTTCTTCCTTCCCTCGTTTCGTTTCCATGTTTATTTTACTTTGCTTTTCAATTATTATGAACATGTGGAACTAATTTCTTTTTAGTTAGAGGTGAATTCGAAGCCATGATTATATGTTTTATATGAATTGATTACATCCAGTTATTGTTTCTTGAGTCTTGAATGTGATTTGCTTATTTGAGTTATCAAAACTTGTTTATGTATGTTGATTGAGGATGCATACTTAATTTGCATGCATGAATTTGATGCTAGAGTATAATGGAGTTTCACCTAATCGTTATGAACTTATATTCACAAGTAGTAAAAGTCACTAGTCATGATTGTGTTAAGTAAATCCTAGGCAGGAGTATCATGCTTTTCATAGTTACAAATGCCTCGTCAATGGTTATGGTTTTCAAAGAACTTAATGACCTTTGATATGTCTTCCTATCATGCTTTTCATAGTTAGGGAACTTGATAAGGATAATTTGGTTGCGATGCGTATTCCATCCAATTCAATGAATTAAGGATAATCTGATGGTTAATTTGTGCTATCACGGTTAACTTGGGGTGTTGTCATTCATAGTCTAAAGGAATAATAATTGGAAATTGGTTTATGTTGCATATGTCATGTGTGGAGAAGGATCCTCTGGCTAAGCTTTCATAATTCAAATCACCTAATTTACTTTTGTTGATACACAAAATCAGTGAGGACTTTGGTACAATAGAAAATGTTAAGTTTGTGACCTTCGCTAGATTGCTTCGGTCACTAGTGTGCATAAGTATGTAAATGGATAGAGACAGGGAAGCAAACACAAGATGTATGTGGTTCACCCAGATTGGCTACGTCCACGGAGTAGAGGAGCTCTCATTAATTATGAAGGGTTTACACAAGTACATAGGTTCAAGCTCTCATTTAGTGAGTACAAGTGAATGATTTAGTGCAAATGACATTCGGAAATATTGTGAGAGAATGATCTCTATTTATAGAAGAGAGTTTCTAGTTTCACTCTGACATTGACACGTGTCGTGTTGTGATTGACTTCTGATGTTGACACGTGTCGCTCTATGATTGGCTTCTGATGTCGACATGTGTCCCGCTATGATTGGCCTCTTGGTTGGAGGGAAACTCTTCTGGGTCCTTGACGGTATAACGTTGACCGGTGCTCAGTAGTTTCGGGATTGGTCAAGTATGGTACAAACAGTGCTCCCCTAAGTTCCCGAGTGAGGGAAGCTCCTCAGTTGAGGACTTGCAAGATCCAAGCCATTGAGTAATCACGAAACTTCTAAGTACCGAAGTGTGGTATCATTTTCACTTTCCTTATCTGTCTCATACGTAGATTGGCATCTTCTCTGGAAGTACTTTTCTTCCATCCAGGGGTGGTATCTTTAACCGATGAAGATGCACAAGGTAACGTATCAATTTCACTTGAAGCTTACTTGTAGTTTCAGCTTGGTCAAATGCGATAAAAAACCCTATAGTAGGAGTCCCCTAAGTCGCTGAGCTAAGAGATTTGCCGAAAAAGGTAACAGACAAGGTAATCAATCAGACTTCCAAGCAAGCAACTTGGATCAGAGGTTCGACTTCGACTTCCGGTTGATTGTTCTCCTTCTCATTGTGTCGTAAACAGCAACAAGGATAAGGAGAAGCAAATGGAGAAGAGATGATATGAGCTACTTTTGCTTTTGAAGAAGTAACTTTCCATAGGCTTATTCTTGAACTGAGCTGGAGGGTTTTCTGGTTTCCTCCAGAGTATAAAGCCTACTCAAGAATTTAAGGGTTAAAACAAGTCTATCAAATCAAGAGTCCATTCGACCTTAATGATATGGGATACTTTTGCTATTGATGAAGTAATAGATGAATCGGCACGTGTTCTGTTGCGTTTGTCTCCACATGCTTCCTTGTATCCTTCTCACTTGCCCTATCTGTTCCTGAGGCAAATGTGGTATCTTTTTTGGAAGCATAAGATGTTGAAGATGAGTACTCAAGAGCAATGCCAGGTAAGTAATCAGGCAAGGGGTTCCAGGCAGTCAGTTTCTGACTGGAAGCTTGATTCCAAGTGCTGACTGATTGCTCTCTTTCTTATTATCTTGCAGGTAAGAACAAGGGAAAAGGAAAAGACAGGGAAAAAGCATGATATGGGATACTTTTGCTTTTGACCCTGATGACACGAGATACTTTTGCTCTGGTGTGGCTGGTTTGCATAGGTATTATTAGGGGGAAGAAAGATGAGTATTTTGAGAGGCTTCGTTGGGAGTGCCTTCTCAGATATAAGGAAGGGTTGAGCATTTTTGTAGGTCTGCCTGTCCGTGGAGGATGGAGGTCGACATATATAGTAGTCTCCCTAACAACAAGTAGTAATGTTATTCCTTTACCCTTCTTGGTCGTAGCAATGTAGTGGGAGCTGCAAGCTTCACGTGTTTTAACTTTGTCAGAGCGCTTTGAAAAAGTGGTATGTAGTATCTGGAACGCTGATGTTGCGTGTGAAGATTGCAGACAAGCTTTATCCAAGGAAATCTGACTCTCGAAGTTCGGAGAACGATGCCTCTTCGATTTTCGAACAAGCAATCCTGTCAGGGATCTGGCTCTCGAGATTCGGAGAACGGTGCCTCTTCGATTTTTGAGAAAGTAATCATGTTGGGAGTCTGCCTCTTGATATTCGGAGAGTGGTGCCTCTTCAATTTTTGAGAAAGTAATCCTGTTGGGAGTTTGGCTCTCGAGTTTCCAAGGGCGGTGCCTCTTCGATTTTTAAGCAAGTAATAATGCTATTCCTTTACCCTTCTTGGTCATGGTAATGTAGTGGGAGCTGTAACCTTCACATGTTTTAACTTTGTCAGAGCGCTTTGAAAAAGTGGTCTGTGGTATCTGGAAAGCTGTGTTACGTGTGAAGATTGCAGACAAGCTTTATCTAAGGAAATCTGGCTCTCGAAGTTCAGAGAGCGGTGCCTCTTCGATTTTCGAACAAGCAATCCTGTCGGGGATCTGGCTCTTGAGATTCAGAGAACGATGCCTCTTCGATTTTTGAGAAAGCAATCCTGTTGGAAGTCTGGTTCTTGAGATTCGGAGAGCAATGTCTCTTTGATTTTTTTAGAAAGTAATCCTGTTGGGAATTTGGCTCTCGAGATTCGGAGAGTGGTTCTTCTTTGATTTTTAAGCAAACAATATTGTTGGGAGTGTTTTCTTGAATGTTAGTAAAGGTTGGGCATTTTTACCAGTCTGCCTTACCATGAAGCACGGTGGTTGACACACATTGGGACTTTCTAGTTATCAAGCAATGGTGTTGTTCCTTTACCCTTGTGGGTAATAGTAAGGTAGCTGGACCTTCAAAATTTATGTGTCTAAACTTTGTCAGAGATCTTTGGCAAAGTTATCTGTGGTACCCAAGGAGTTGATGTTACGTGTGGAAAGTGGTGCCTCTTCGAAATCCGGAGAGTGGTGCCTCTTCGGAATTCGGATAGTGGTGCCTCTTCGATTTTTGAACCCAATGGCCCTGTTGCCCTTTCTTTTATAAGGGCACCAATTGTGTGCAAGGAGTACATTTAGAGAGTTATTGCTTGTAGGAATTTTCCCCTTACTTCAGAGATTTATTACACCTCATTTCTCCTTCATCATTTATGAGAATGTCTGGCCCATCCGACCGTCATTTTGACTTGAACTTTGGTGAAGAGGCAGCCATGCCTTCTCAAGATAACATACGGCGCCCATCCTTCTTATCCCCTACTGGTCCTCTTACTGTTGGGGACTCTGTGATGAAGAATGATATGACCGCTGCGGTGGTGGCTAGGAACCTTCTCACTCCCAAAGATAACAGACTACTTTCCAAACGGTCTGATGAGTTGGCTGTTAAGGATTCTCTGGCTCTCAGTGTTCAGTGTGCAGGTTCTTTGTCTAATATGGCCCAACGCCTATTTTCTCGAACCCGCCAAGTTGAATCATTGGCGGATGAGGTGATAAGTCTCAAACAGGATATCAGAAGGGCTCAACCATGAGAATAAACAGTTGCACAGGCTCGCACATGACTATGCTACAAAAATGAAGAGGAAGCTCGACCAGCTGCAGGAATCTGATGGTCAGATTTTACTTCATCATCAGAGGTTTATGGGTTTGTTCCAAAGGCATTTATTGCCTTCGTCTTCTGGGGCTATACCACATCATGAAGCTCCAAATGATCAACCTTCGGTGCCTCTTCCTTCTGGGGTTCTGCCTAGTATTGAGGCTCCGGATAATCACCCTGTGGTGCCTCCTCTTTTTGGGGCTCTACCGATTGCTGAGACTTCTCTTGAACAACCTTTGTGAAGGCTCCCTCTTGTTTGTTTATTTTGATTCATGTATATGTACATATTTGTAACTTATCGGAGATATCAATAAACAAGCTTTGCTTCATTTCAACGTATTGTGTTAAATACACCAAGGCCTTCTTCACTAAGTTCTTTGAATTTTTTCTTTTGTTGAAGCTTGTATGTTGAAGCTTTGTGAGTGAAGCGTGTAGGTTGAGGTAGTGCTCCCTTAATTTCCCGAGTGTGGAAAACTTCTTGTTTTAAGACTTGAAAAATCCAAGTCACTGAGTGGTCGTGAGACTTCCGAGTATCAAGGTGCAGTAGCATATGGTAGGAGTCGCTCAAGTCTCCGGTCGAGGGAGTTGACGAATGAGGCATTTCCTTTCTAAGTGGTAGCCCAAAACTCCTTCATATATATTTGTTATGAAAGTTGTTAGGCCCAAAGAAAAGGAGGCCTAGGCAATTTTTGTTTTTCAAAATTTTTTTTTTCAATTTGTTTTTTTTTTCCAATTTTTGAATTTTTGAATTTTCGAATTTCCGAAAACAAAAAAAAAAAAATATATATATATATGTTTTAAAGCTTTGTAGGTGAAGCTTTGAGCTTGAAGCTTTGTTGGGCACCATAAATTGATTTTGCTTCACACTATCTTGATCAAGATAGTGTGAAGCTTTTGTGTTGAAGCTTTGTAGGTGAAGTGATAGGAGCATATTTATGCGACTGAGTTAGCTTGTTCTCATGCATTTATGTTGTTATTTCTTAGTTAATTATGTATTTTAAGCTATTTTCGTGTGTTTGTAGGTCCATAGGCCTCATGAAGCAATAAGATGCATTTTGGAGCAGTTTTTGGCTTGGAATGAATAGCACATGCATGGAGCAAGGTGGATGGACGAAACTGAAGACTAAAGAGGCTAGGAATGTGTTAAAGAGAAAGAAGAATTAATGTAAAAAGGACAAAGAGCTCAGCCACAAAGGGGTGTCACTCCACCATTCACCTTTCCAACATTGCCATGCACCACCATTGCACTCCCTTTCAATTCCTATGTCGTGCATCATCGTCCATGTTCCCTCCATTGACTCATTTGTTGCATCATTCCACCTCCCTTTCCTTTCTCTACCATGTGCACAATCATTCATGTTCCCTAGCTGCAACACTACTCAATTTTACCCCCGTGCTTTGCATCATCACTTCACTTTCACCTTTGAATCATTTCAAACACCACTCATCGCACTCAATTGCTACACCATTGATGCGATGAAAGTTAAGCACTCAAATTAAACCCTTTTGTTGTCAAATTGTAGTATAAATGCAAGTAGGAATCGTTCTAAACCGGGGATTAGGAGGGCTTGCTAAACCTCTAAACATACTCAAAAACATAAAAACAAAGTTAAAAACGTTTGAATAGACTCAAGGGACTCAAAACAGATTCTAAAGACTCAAAACAACTTAAAAACACTCAAAACTGCCTAAAAACACAAACTGGGCAGATTTGACTGTAACACAACTTTGGACGAATTTAGTGTTTTGACTTAAATCAAAACACTCTAAAACACAAACAAAACATATTTTAAACACTTTGGAACAAGAAAGTAAAATGGGGGTTTTGATTTGGATGAATTTGAAATAAACAAGCAAGTTATAAAACTAGGCAGATTATAAAATGAATTTGAGAAATAAAATGATGGAGGGATTAGTTAGAGGTCCGTTCTTCACACAGGACACACTTGTACATGAATCGATTTCCAATTGCTTTTCAATAAACTATGATACTCAACACCCCAGATTAACCGTGATGCACAAATTAACCCTCAGATTTTCCTTTACTCATTGAATTGGATGAATGCATGCGACAACCCAAATCATTCTCTAAAAGTCCCCTATATGAATGCATAATAGAGATACAATCAGAGATCATTATGTTCAATGAAAATCATAAGTGTTGACGAGACAATTATAACTATGAATGCATGATACAATTGCCAAGAATTCAATTAACGCGATTGTGATAGACAACCTTCACTACTCATGAATATAAACTTGTAACGATTAAGTGAAACTCATTTATATTCTAGCATCTAATTCATGCATGAAAATTAAGTATGCATCCTTAATAAACATCCAAGAATCAGTTATGAATAAAATAGATAATTGAATTGCAATCACAACTTATCAAATCACAATTAGAAGAAATCAATTCAAATCTCAAGCATGTTCATGGCTTCAAACTTCCCCCTAACTAAATAGGGGTTTAGCCACTCATAATTGCAACAAAATTAGAAAATAAAAAGTAGACATTGAAAGCAAGAACGGAGTACACCTAAAACGCTCCAAAGTTCCAAGCTTGAAACGTCAAGGACCTTTGTTTTCACCACCTTGTTGTAGCACAAGTGTCTAGGATTGTATGGATATATGGATGGAATGGATTTGCACGGCTAAGAGATGAAAGTGTATGGATTGGTGAGATGTAGTATGGCTAGATGAATGGATGGAGGTCACGACAAGGAAAATGTGTTTGTGAATGAAGTTGTGAGATGTGAAATGTAGTGTCTTTGGATGATGGCCCCCAAATTATGGTGAAGGGTGGATGTATTTATAGGCTAGGGAGAGGAGTGTATGGAGTTGTAATGAGTGGATGTAATGGGTGTAGTGGGTGAGTGTTGTGGTAATAAGTGGATGTAATGGGTGTAGTGGGTGGATGTTTGGTAATGAGTGGATGTAATGGGTGTAGTGGATGAATGTTTGGTAATGAGTGGATGTAATGGGTGTAGTGGATGAGTGTTTGGTAATGAGTGGATGTAATGGGTGTAATGGGTTGTGGTAATGAGTGGATGTAATGGGTGTAGTGGATGGATGTTTGGAGAATGGATGTGTTGGGTGAAATGAGTGGATGTAGTGGTAGGTGAATGTGTTGGGTGAAATGAGTGGATGTAGTGGTAGGTGAATGGATGTGTTGGGTGAAATGAGTGTGCTAAAATGGTTATTTATAGGGAGAGAATGATGCACAAACTTCAAATTTCGTCCATTCCTTTTGCTCCAAGCATATGCTATCCATTCCATGCCCAAAAATGCTCCAAAATGCTCCAAAATACACTTCTTTGCCACATTAACCCTTTGGACCTACAAACACACGAAAATAGCTTAAAATACTAAAATAACTACGAACTAACAACATAAATTCCAAGAAACAAGCTAACTAAGTCGTATAAATATGCTCCTATCAACCATTCCTTGTTCCCTCCATCATTTCAGATTTCATGCATCATTACATTGAATCATTGCACTCAATTGCTACACCATTCCTTGTTCCCTCCATCATTTCAGATTCATGCATCATTACGTTGAATCATTTCACTCAATTGCTACACCATTCCTTGTTCCTTCCATCATTTCAGATTTCATGCATCATTACATTGAATCATTGCACTAAATTGCTACACCATTCCTTGTTCCCTCCATCATTTTAGATTTCATGCATCATTGCACTCAATTGCTACACCACATCATGTTCCCCTCCATTGCCATGCACTTCCTCTATAAAAGGAAGTGTGTGTAACATAAATTTAGTTCATACTCTTTAGATTTCACTCCCATTTCAACACAACCTTCATCCAAACACATCCATTCATCTTCACATCAATTCCTCCATACAAACAAACCTTCAAACACTCACTAACACCTTGTGCCGTAGCAAAGGAAGGGAAGGAAAGTGCTTGAACGTGCTTGCTATCCAACTTGGATCGTTGGAGCGTTTAGATGTTTTCTTTCTTTTGTTTCTAATGTTTAAATTCATTTCCTTTCGTTTTTTTGTAAATATGAGTGGCTAAACCCCTCTTGGCTAGGGGTGATTTCAAAGCCATGATTATGTGTGCAATATAATTTGATAAATTCAAGTTATGAACTCTTGAATCGTGAATGCAATTGGCTTAACTATTTGATTGATAACTTATTTGTATTTGTTAATTAAGGGTCGACACTTAATTGGCATGCATAAATCCGTTGCTAGAATATAAGGAAGTTTCACTTAATCGTTACAAACTTATATTCACATGTAGTGAAGGTCGCTTATAAACAATCGCGTTAAGTTCAATTCCTAGCATGAGTGACATGATGTCATAGTTGCAAGTGCTTTGTCAATGCTTATGATTTTCATTAAACGTAATGATCTTTGATTGTATCTCTATTATGATGTCATGTAGGGAACTTTAGAAGAACGTTTTGGGTTGTCGAATGATGTCATCCAATCCAATAAAACAAGGAAAATATGAGAGTTAACTAGTGATGTCATGGTTGATTTGGGTCATTGTGATTCATAATTCAATGAAGTAGTAATTGGAAATTGAGTTGTTTGCATACATATCATGTGTGGAGAAAAAGCCTCTAGCTATCCCATCCATCATCTTATTTCTCAATTTTGTTTTACAATCTGTCTAGTTTTTCATACTTGTTTGTTTGTTTCAACTTCGTCCAAAACTCAATCCCCCTTTACTTTAGTATGTCTAATTAGTTATAATCTGTTTTAATTTGTGTTTTTAAATGTTTTGATTCAAGTAAAAGTTTTTTTTCGTCCAAAGTCATTCCTAGTGTCTATTTTAAGTTTATTTGGTTGTTTTGAGCTGTTTTGAGTATTTTAAGTTTGCTTTGAGTCTTGTAAATCTTGTTAAGTGTTTTTAAGTTTTGTTTTATGTTTCTGAGTCAGTTTAGAGGTTATTAGCAAGCCCTCCTAATCCCCAGTCCAGAACGATCCCTACTTATACTTATACTACAATTGTCAAACGAGGGTTAAATTTGTGTGTTAAGTTAATTTTCGCACCAAATTTTTGGCACCGTTGCCCGGGATTAGCAACTTTGCTAATCCCTTATTATTTCTTTTTGTTTATTTTCATGTGTTTTTGTTCCTAGTTGCTGATTTTACTTGTTTTCTTGTTTTAGATGGTTTATGACTCGAAGTTCTCAACCTGTTCATAAGCACATCTTTGACTTTGACGACGATTTTGAATGAACTTTGAGACGAGCAAGGAATCAACAAGATCCCCAACCATCTCAACCTGCACCAGATCTTGAAGAAGACAAAGTAGAAGAGAAAGAGGAGGCCACAGCAAGGACTTTTGAAGAAGTCCAAGATATGGTAGTAGACAATCGAACAATCAAGGAGCTTTCCGCTTCGGGATTGGACAATGCTCTGCCTTTATGCATTCAATATCTAAGGGCGGCCCAAAACAAGACCGACGAGTTCGAATTAAAGTCCAATTTATTGCATCATATTCCTAAGTTCCATGGGTTGTCCATGGAAGATCCTAATAAACATTTGAAAGAGTTCGAGGTTGTTTGTTTGAGCATGACCCCTGTGAATGTTGATGGGAGCATTCTAAAAATGAAGGGTTTTCCCTTTTCTCTCTTGGAAAAGGCTAAAGATTGGTTGTACGAGCTAGCCCTCGGCACTGTCACATCATGGGAGAGTATGAAACGGGCATTTTTGGAGAAGTTTTTCCCAACTTCTCGAGTCATTCTACTACGCAAAAGGATTAGTGGCATTCAGCAAAACCAAGGTGAATCCTTTCCCACTTACTATGAGCGTTTTAAAACCCTTGTTGCTTCATGTCCACATCACCAGATGAAGGAAGAGCTTCTTCTTCAATATTTCTACGAAGGGCTTCTACCAATTGAACGCCAAATGTTAGACGCCTCAGCGGGAGGAGCTTTGGTGGACAAAATACCCATGGCTACCAAGACCTTAATTGCTAACCGAGCATTGAATGCCCAACAATATGAAGGCGTTGGTCAAAGAGACAATGCACGGCAGCAACAAGTTAATGAGGTAAGTGCTATTTCCAAACTTCAAAATCAAATGGCTAATCTTACTACTCTTCTTTCACAGGTGGTTGAAAAACCAAAAGAACAAAGTGTAGCTGCTTGTGGCGTGTGCTCAATGAATGGACATCTCACAGATAAGTGCCCTCAATTGATTGAGAACGGAGGGTGGGAATCTGCCAATGCCGTGGGTTTTGGGAGTCAAAACCAACCACGTAAAGATCCATTCTCGAATACATACAATCCAGGTTGGAGAGATCATGCAAATTTCAAATGGAGGAAGCTCTAACAAACCCAACAACAAAGTGCATTCAGACAGCAACCTCCAGGATTCTATCAAATGACGTATGCACCCGCACAACTCCAAACACAACCTGCCCAAAATAACTCAGGTTCATCTTTTGATAATGTTCAAGTTATTCAGTTACTAACTACATTGGCGAAGGGTCAGGAAAATCAAGCCAAAGATATGCACAATTACGCCAAGGAAGTGCAAAATCAAGCTCGAGAGGTGACTGAATTGAAAAGACAAATGGGACAAATGGCTGAGTTTATGGGGCAATTTAGTAGAGAACCAGGTAAGTTACCTAGTTCGACGGATGTGAATCCAAAGGGAGGCTTCGAATCTGCCAAAGCCATCACCTTGCAAAGTGGAAAAGAAGCTGGATCTGATCCCAGCCCATCTAAATCCAATTAAGAGAAGGACGAAAAGAGGCAATCTGAGGAGAAGGAACAAGGCCTGCCCTCGGCAAGGATTGAGCAATCTTTGCCGCAACCACCTACACACCCTAATTCGACCACCAAAGGTAAGTTGGGTTCAAATTCCATGACTTCTAATTCCATTCCAACCAATGCACCCTTTCCTCGCAGGTTTATGCAATCAAAGAAGGATGAGAGTGACAAAGACATCCTTGACACATTCAGAAAGGTGCAAGTCAACATTCCACTTATAGATGCAATTAAACAAGTCCCCAAGTATGCTAAGTTCCTGAAAGAGCTGTGCACTACAAGGAAGAGGGTTTCGAACAAAGAGGTGGTAAGGGTAAGTGAGAATGTCTCAGCTGTGTTGCAACGAAAATTACCTCCTAAGTGCAAAGATCCAGGCAGTTTTACAATTCCTTGTGTTATAGGAAATACTCGCTTTGAATCTGCCATGTTAGATCTAGGTACATCAAGAAATGTCATGCCTTATTCAATATATGCATCTATGAACTTGGGAGAATTAAAAAATGATGGAGTGATCATTCAACTGGCCGATAGATCTAATGCGTATCCAAAAGGTGTTTTGGAAGATGTTTTAGAATAGGTGAATCACCTAGTTTTTCCGGCGGGCTTCTACGTGCTTGAAATGGAAGACTTGAACCATTCCCCTCAATTACCAATATTACTTGGCCAACCATTCATGAAGACTGCCCCTACAAAGATAGATGTATTCAAGGGAACATTGACCATGGAATTTGATGGGGAAGTTATTGATTTCAATATTTCTGATGTTATGAGATATCCTCATGATGCTCACTTTTGTTTCTCTATTGATGTGATTAACTCTTGGGCGCAGGAATTCCTTGATGATTTGAGTGAGGATGCACTTGAAAAGACTCTCATGCAAAGCATTGGACTCAAAAACGAAGGGTTAGCACTTAGGCATGCACACGGCAACAACAAGGAACATCTTACCGTGCTTATTCAAGAAGAATTGGTGGAGATGGTTGCTACCCTAGAGTCAAATCCAAGGCATATTGGTAAGTCTGCAAACCTAATTTCAATTCCCAATTCGACTAACAAGTTGCTTCCTTCTGTAATCCAGCCCCATTCCCTAGAGCTTAAACCATTGCCGAGCTATTTGAAATATGTGTTTTTGGGAGAACAAGAGGCGTTGCCCCTCATCATCTCTTCTTCACTCACTGCACAAGAGGAGGACAAGTTGGTGAGGGTGCTTCGGGAATACAAAACTGCCATTGGTTAGACATTGGCCGATATCAAGGGAATTAGCCCTACCACTTGCATGCATCAATACTCTTGGAAGAAGGAGCCAAACCATCTAGAGAAGCACAACGTCGGCTCAATCCACCCATGATGGACGTTGTGAAAAAAGAAATCATCAAGCTACTAGATTGTGGAGTGATTTACCCAATTTCTAATAGCCATTGGGTCTCGCCAGTCCAAGTTGTTCCTAAGAAGTCTGGAGTCACTGTGGTAAAAAATGAAGATAATGAGCTTGTGCCCACTTGAATCCAAACTGGATGGCGAGTTTGTATTGACTATCAGAAGGTCAACGCAACGACAAGAAAATATCACTTCCCGTTGCCCTTTATTGATCAAATGCTGGAAAGGTTAGCCGGTCATTCATTTTATTGTTTTCTTAATGGCTATTCGGGTTATAATCAGATTATGATAGCTCCCGATGACCAAGAAAAGACGACCTTCACATGTCCCTTTGGTACCTTTGCTTATCGACGCATGCCATTTGGGCTATGCAACGCACCAGCCACATTCCAAAGGTGTATGGTAAGTATTTTCTCAGAATTTGTGGAAAAGATCATTGAAGTGTTTATGGATGACTTTAGTGTTTTTGGTGACTCATTTGATGCATGCTTGAATAATCTTACTCTGATCTTACAACGATGCATCGAAACTAATCTTGTCTTGAATTGGGAAAAGTGCCATTTTATGGTAAAACAAGGTATAGTTTTGGGGCATATCATATCAGAAAAAGGGATTGAGGTTGATAAATCTAAAATAGATCTTGTACGTCACTTACCCTCTCCCACTTCGGTGAGGGAGGTTCATTCTTTTCTTGGCCATGCAGGATTTTATAGGAGATTCATCAAGGATTTCTCAAAAATCGCCCAACCCCTTTGCCATTTACTCCAAAAGGAAGTAGCCTTCGAGTTCAACAAGGAGTGTTAGACCGCTTTCAGAACCCTCAAGGACAAGTTGACTTCGGCCCCCATCATCATGCCGCCAGATTGGAGCCTTCCATTTGAGCTAATGTGTGATGTATCCGATTATGCCATTGGTGTTGTTTTAGGCCAAAGGAGGAACAAACAGCCCCACGTCATCCATTACGCTTCCCGGACACTAAATGATGCTCAATTGAATTATTCTACCACTGAGAAAGAACTTCTTGCAGTTGTATTTGCTTTATATAAATTTTGTTCATACTTACTTGGCACTAAAGTGATTGTATATTCTGACCATGCAGCATTGAAGTACCTCCTCACCAAGAAAGAGGCCAAACCAAGGCTGATTCGTTGGATGCTCCTACTTCAAGAGTTCAACATTGAAATAAGAGACAAAAAGGGGAGTGAAAACGTGGTGGCTGACCACCTAAGCCATTTGGTGCACGAGGAGGACCCCTTACCCATTCTAGAGACCTTCCCTGACGAGCAATTGTTGTCCCTAGAGGTAAGTGAGCCCTGGTATGCTGATTTGGTCAATTATTTGGTCACAAAACAAGTTCCTAGCACTCTAGATAAATACAAGCGTGATAAACTCAGAAATGATGCACCATTTTATGTGTGGGATGATCCATATTTGTGGAAGTATTGTCCTGACCAGATTATTTGTAGATGTGTGCACAATTTCGAGTTTAATTCAATTCTTGCATTTTGCCATAGTTATGCATGTGAGGGTCATTTTGGCACCCAAAGGACAACCTTTAAGGTTTTAGAGAGTGGTTTCTATTGGCCTACATTGTTTAAGGATGCTAGAACATTTTGTATAACTTGTGATAGATGCTAAAGAACAGGTACAATCAGTGCCAAAGACCAAATGCCGCCAACCCCCATCTTTAATGTGGAGATCTTTGATGTATGTGGTATGGATTTCATAGGACCCTTTTCGCCCTCATATGGTTTTACTTTTATTTTGCTAGCCGTTGATTATGTGTTGAAATGGGTGGAAGCCAAAGCCACCCATACTAACGATTCTAGAGTGGTGGCAGATTTTATCAAGGCTAACATCTTTTCCAAATTTGGCATGCCGAGGGTGTTCATAAGCGATGGAGGCTCCCACTTTTGCAATCGCACCATTGAGGCGCTGTTTAAAAAGTACAATGTGAAACATCGGGTTTCCACGCCATACCACCCTCAAACAAGTGGCCAAGCCGAAGTCTCGAATAAAGAAATCAAGCAAATTTTGGAGAAGACTGTTGGGCCAAACCGGAATGATTGGAGCTTGCATTTAGATGGGCATATTGCATTGCCTACAAAACACCTCTAGGTATGTCTCCATTTCGACTAATCTACGGCAAGTCGTGTCACCTACCTGTGGAACTGGAGCACAAAGCGCATTGGGTTGTGAAAACATTCAATTTGGACTTAGATGCTGCTGAAATGAATAGGAAGCTACAACTGAATGAACTTGAGGAGATACGGAACGAAGCCTATGAGAATGCACGAATTTACAAGGAGAAAACAAAGGCGTTTCATGACAAAATGAGTCGGGGAAAAACATTCTCAATTGGACAGAAAGTGCTACTATTCAATTCCCGTCTACGATTGTTCCGTGGTAAGTTACGGTCTAAGTGGATTGGGCCATTTGTTGTCACTAATGTTTTTCCCCATGGTGCAGTCCAAGTTAACAGCTTAAGGAACGGCGACAAACTCAAAGTGAACTGGCATCGCCTGAAGCTATACTATGAGAGTGATGTAGGGCAGATTATGGAAGAAATCCCACTCAGTGCCGTGGGCCCTATCAAAGCTTAGAAGGAAGTTTCATCTGGCTGCAAGATGTTAAAGCAAGCACTTTTTGGGAGGCAACCCATGTTTTGCATTCCTAAAAACCTTCCATTTTCTGCAATTTTATTTTGCCATGATTGTCATTTTTATTTGTTGCTTGTTTAATTGTTTTTGTTGTGGGTTTATTTTTGAAACATTGACAGATATGCAAGGTATTTTACATTAAAATTCATTGAAAATGAACAGGAGGCAGAAAAATACAAGAGGGAGCCTTCACAAAGGCTACTTAGGAGAAGTCTTAGTAGTCGGCAGAGCATTCGCAGTTGGCGGAGCCACAGAAGGAGGAGGTATCAGAGGTTGATCATTTGGAGCTTCACAACGCGGCATAGCCCCAGAAGACAAAGGCAAATGTTGTTGGAACAAACCCACAAACCTCTGATGATCAAGTAAAATCTGACCAACAGATTCCTACATCTGGTCAATCTTCCTCTCTATGTTTGTAGCATAGTTATGTGCAAGCTTGTGCAACTGTTTATTCTCATGCTTGAGCCCTCTAATCTTCTATTTGAAATTCATCACTTCAGCCGCCAATGATTCAACTTGACGGGTTCAGGCAAATAGACGTTGGGATATATTAGACACAGAACCCGCACACTGCACACTGAGAGCCAAAGAATCCTTAATAGCCAACTCATCAGACCATTTGGAAAGTAGTCTGTTATCTTTGGGAGTGACAAGGTTCTGGGCCACCACCGCAGCGGTCATATCATTCTTCATCACTGAATCCCTAATGGTAAGAGGACTAGTAAAGGATATGAAGGATGGGCGCCATATGTTGTCTGGAGAAGACATGGATGCCTCTTCACCAAGGTTCAAGTCAAAATGACGATCGGAGGGGCCAGACATTTTCAAAGGTGTTGAAGAAAAAAGAGGTCGGACAAATCGAGATCTTAGAAGTGCAATAAAGGGAGTTTCTATGGGCAGAAATTCAAGTGTGCTTAGAAACGAACTGCTTATCCTCTATAAAAATCAGCACTTGACGGGATTTCAGAGATTGAAGAGGTGAGCTCAGAAATCGAAGAGGCCAATTCAAAAATCGAAGAGGCGTTAGCTTTCTCAAAAGCTGGGCTTGCTCAGAAACCACGGGCCATCCCCTTTTCCAGATTTGTCCGCATTTGTCACATGGAACCTCTGCACTCGACGGAGTTTAGAAATCGAAGAGACAAGCTCAGAAATCGGAGAGGCATTTTCTATTCCAAACGTGTCAGCATCTGTCACATGCACACTCAGCTTGCGGAAATCATGGGCAATTTGTCGAAGCGCCGATTTCAGATATCGAAGAGGCATTTGCTTTTCCAGACGCGTCAACATCTGTCACATGCACACTTAGCCTTGCGAAAATTACGGGCAATCTGTCGAAGATTTCTGGTGACGTAGGAAGCACGTGAAGATTACTATTCAATCATCCAACGGTTGCCGACAAGAGTGAAAGAATAGTATCGGTTATTAATTCATATAAATGTCGACCTTCACCCCCTATTGCAAGGCAGACATACATAACCCTTCTTCATCTCCAAGAATGCTTTCCCAACAAAGCCTCTCGAGTCACTCAATGTTCCTTATTCCCTGGGATACCTCTGCAAACAACCCATCAAAAGCAAAAGCATTTCATATCATGAAGGTTGAAAGCAAGAGTATCTCATATCATGCTTTCTCCCGGTCCTTCTCCTTGTCGTTGTTTTTCACCTTGCGGACAAGGAGAAAGAGAGCAATCAGCCAGCACTTGGTATCAATCTTCCGATCTGGAACCAACTGCCTGGAACCCCTTCCTGATTGCTTACTTAGCCTTGCTCTCGAGTACTCATTTTCAACATCTTATGCTTCCTCAAGCTACCACATCTGCCCGAGGAACAGATAAGGGAAGTGAAAATGATACCTCGAAGCATGTGGAGACAATGTGCTAATTCATCCTCAACTAGGGACAAGGAGAAAGAAAGCAAATGGTCGGCACTTGGAAAGATTGAAGAAAGAAACATACCATCACCTCTACCTCGTGCCTGCCTACCGTCCAGAAGAAACAAGCAGAGAAGAATGCAGATTGCACAACCAAGGAACTCTAATATTCCTCGCTCATAATTCCAAACCAGTTCGAGATCAAAGCTATGGAAAGTCAACAAGATCATATATCTCCAAAACCAGATTTGCGTTCTTAAACTCTACTCTGTCTGGTTTTTACTTCGCTATACTTGTCATGTTTATTCGTTGTTTGCTTGTTTGCTTGTTTTTGTGTGAGTTTATGCTTGAAACATTGAGGACAATGTTTGATTTAAGTGTGGGGGGGGGGGTAATCAAGTTGTTTTGCATAAAATTCGTAGGAGTTTATCACCCATTACTTCTAGTGTTGTTCCTTGCTGTTTGTAAGTATTTTTAAGCTGTTTTGGAGTGTTTTAGTGTGTTTTGACATAAAAATCCGAAAATCTCATAAAAATTTGAAAAATTGTTTTGAAAAACCCAAAAAGAGTTGTTTTTGTGTGTTTATTTGTGTCTTAGGGTACCTTCCAACACAATGATGAGGATTTGGTTTTTAATTACATGACTGTTAAGGAGAGTTATAAACATGGATGAAAATTTGATTTACTCTTTGGTGTATGCTTGGTTGTGGTTATAATTTATGAATTCACATGCAATCATAAAGGAAAAATCAGTTTTTGTAACATGCTTGAAGGAAGGAACTCAAATGAATGCTACAACCTTGTGAGACTTGAGCCTAAACGTTTATTTGGAGAGTTAATAATCTGTGCATCATTTTTTTCTAAAGTCGTTTCATGATCTCATTATTCTTTGCTTGGTTGCTACTTAGAAGGCATTTCATCATTTAGTTCCAAATGCTAGAACTCATGCCTATTTCATTCAAAGTATGCTATTGATTTGCATAACACATATTCAAGATGAAAGTTGTGTCGTGACCACCAAAGCCAAATTGCCGTGCCCCTATTTCATTATGTGTTTAAGTTTAACCCCGTTGAGCCTTGTTAAGCCTATGTTCTTTGTTAATCCACACTATCCTTACCTAGCCTAGTTTTAGGACCATCCATACCCTTGTTCTTGAAGCATAGTAAAGCATGACTTAAAATGAACTCCTTTTTTTATCAATGTATTGCAAAAAGCAAGTGTGGGGGAAGTGATTCTTGTGTGTGTGAGTATGCCAAAGTCCTTAATAAGGCACAGGTAGAAAAGAAAAAGAAAAAAAAAAGAGTGAAAAGAAAAAAGTTTGTTAAAAAAGGGTCCAAAACATTGAATTCGGCCCTAAGTGTTGCACGAATCTTCCCTTTGTATTTAAAAGTTGATTCTGCATTCTAAAGTGAATTCCAAGTGTCTATTTCATTGCTTTGCTTGCTATCGCTTTAAGAACGTTTGTTATTCCTATCCTTTCTTTATTAGCCATTACCCCCAAGCCCTATTATAACCCTTTAGTTCAATCTTGAGTGTTGTGTGTTTCAATTTGTGGAGTTCGAAATTGGTATGCATATGGTGTCACTGGTTCTCGCATCTAAGTAGTAGCATTCCATTCATGAGATCATATCTAAACATGCTTAAGAACTCCATAAAATTGCTTTCTTTGTTATAACATATGTGAGTCCTAGTCTTTCATGTTTACATTAATCTTCTCACATATACTAGTGTAGGGTGTGTAGTTAGAAAATGTGTGTGAAAATAGAGAGTATCTTGTAAGAAATTGAGCAAATTCTCTAAGGCATGTTACTACATTCAAAACATCATTTTAATTGGTTAATTGTGAACTAGTAAGTGGTGACTGTGATTAAGTATGTGCTCAAGTGTAAAGATGACCAAAATCTGTGGGAATGATGATTTTTAACATGTCATGTTTCATTAAAAATCCCTGAGGCAAATGTTGGAAGGTCTAGGTTGTGTTTTGTTTGTCTAGTTTGTTTTGTTTTGCTCAAGGACTAGCAAAAGCTAAGTGTGGGGGAATTTGACAGGAGCATATTTATGCGACTGAGTTAGCTTGTTCTCATGCATTTATGTTGTTATTTCTTAGTTAATTATGTATTTTAAGCTATTTTTGTGTGTTTGTAGGTCCATAGGCCTTATGAAGCAATAAGATGCATTTTGGTGCATTTCGGAGCAGTTTTGGGCTTGGAATGAATAGCACATGCATGGAGCAAGATGGATGGACGAAATTGAAGACTAAAGAGGCTAGGAATGTGTTAAAGAGAAAGAAGAATTAATGTAAAAAGGACAAAGTGCTCAGCCATAAAGGGGTGTCACTCCACCATTCACCTTTCCATCATTGTCGTGCACCACCATTGCACTCCCTTTGGATTCCTATGCCGTGCATCATCATCCATGTTCCCTCCATTGACTCATTTGTTGCATCATTCCACCTCCCTTTCCTTTCTCTACCATGTGCACAATCATTCATGTTCCCTAGCTGCAACACTACTCCATTTTACCCCCATGCTTTGCATCATCACTTCACTTTCACCTTTGAATCATTTCAAACACCACTCATTGCACTCAATTGCTACACCATTCTTTGTTCCCTCCATCATTTCGGATTTCATGTATCATTACATTGAATCATTGCACTCAATTGCTACACCATTCCTTGTTCCCTCCATCATTTCAGATTCATGCATCATTACATTGAATCATTGCACTCAATTGCTACACCATTCCTTGTTCCCTCCATCATTTCAGATTTCATGCATCATTACATTGAATCATTGCACTAAATTGCTACACCATTCCTTGTTCCATCCATCATTGCACTCAATTGTTACACCACTCCATGTTCCCTTCCATTGCCATGCACTTCCTCTATAAAAGAAAGTGTGTGTAACATAAATTTAGTTCATACTTGGTTAGATTTCACTCCCAATTCAACACAACCTTCATCCAAACACATCCATTCATCTTCACATCAATTCCTCCATACAAACAAAACTTCAAACACTCACTAACACCTTGTGCCGTAGCAAAGGAAGGGAAGGAAAGTGCTTGAACCTTCAAGTTCTCCTTAGGTTATTGAATTGGATGGGAAAGCACATACAACAATTCAAGCATTCTTCAAAAGTCCTTTTCGTGAACAGCACAATAAAGATACAATCAAAGATCATTAAGCATTATGAAAACTATAAGTATTGACGAGGCATTCGTTACTATGATGAGCATGAAACTCCTGCCAAAAATTCATTTAGCGCGATCGTTTATAAGCGACCTCCACTACTTGTGAATATAAGTTTGTAACTATTAGGTGAAACTCCCTTATACTCTAGCATCATATTCATGCATGCAAATTAAGTGTGCACTCTTAATAAACATACACGAATAAGTTATCAATCAAGCAGTTAAACAAATTGAATTCACAACTTATGAAATCACAACTGAAGGTAATCAATTCATATTGCAAGTATGTTCATGGCTTTGAATTCCCCCCTAGCTAAGGGGGGTTTAATTCCTCATACTCACAAAGCAAAGATAAACAAATTTAGACATTGAAAACAAAAGAATGAAAACACCTAAAAACGCTCCAACAATTCAACTTGAATAGCAAGCACGTCCAAGGGTCCTCCTTCTTCCCTTTGTTGCGGCACAATGTGTGGTTTGATGGATGCATATGGATATATGGAAGGGAATGGCTGAATGTGTTTAGGTTGGATGGAGGTCACGGCAAGGAAAGGGAAATGAAGGTGCATGGAATTGTGTTTTTCTTGTGGGAATGTGTAGAATGGTTAAGAAGAAAAGACTCTGCCTTGCGGCAGAATGTGTCTTCCTGTCCTTCTCCCTAAACTGTCCCCCAAATGTGTCTTTGGATGGATATATTTATAGGCTAGGGAGAGGATGTAGTGGGTGGTGGTAATGAGTGGATGTAGTGGTAGGTGAATGTGTTGGGTGGTTGTAATGAGTGGATGTGTTGGGTGAAATGAGTGTGCTAAAATGGTTATTTATAGGGAGAGGATGATGCACAAACTTCAAATTTCGTCCATTCCTTTTGCTCCAAGCATATGCTCTCCATTCCATGCCCAAAAATGCTCCAAAATGCTCCAAAATGCACTTCTTTGCCACATTAACCCTTTGGACCTACAAACACACGAAAATAGCTTAAAATACTAAAATAACTACAAACTAACAACATAAATGCCAAGAAACAAGTCACATAAATATGCTCCTATCAAATTCCCCCACACTTACTTTTGCTAGTCCTCGAGCAAAACAAAACAAACAAAACACAACCTAGACCTTCCAACAATTGCCTCAGGGATTTTTAATGAAACATGACGTGTTAAAAATCACCATTCCCACAGATTTTGGTCATCCTTACACTTGAGCACATACTTAATCACAATCACCACTTACCAGTTCACAATTAACCAATTAAAACGATGTTTTGAATGTAGTAACATGCCTTAGAGAATTTGCTCAATTCCTTACAAGATACTCTCTATTTTCACACACATTTTCTGACTACACACCCTACACTAGTATATGTGAGAAGATTGATGTAAACACGAAAGATTAGGACTCACATATGTTATAACAAAGAAAGCAATTTTCTGGAGTTATTAAGCATGTTTAGATATGATCTCAAGAATGGAATGCTACTACTTAGATGTGAGAACTAGTGACACCATATGCTCATACCAATTTCGAACTCCACAAATTGAAACACACAACACTCAAGATTGAAGTCAAGGGTTGTAACAGGGCTTGGGGGTAATGGCTAACAAAGAAAGGATAGGGATAACAAACGTTCTTAAAGCGATAGCAAGCAAAGCAATGAAATAGACACTTGGAAATCACTTTAGAATGCAGAATCAACTTTTAATTACAAAGGGAAGATTTGTGCAATACTTAGGGCCAAATTCAATGTTTTGAACCCTTTCTTTAACAAACAACACTTTAGAGCTCTTTTTCATACTTTTTTTTTTCTTTTCTACCCATGCCTTATTAAGGACTTTGGCACACACACACACACAAGAATCACTTCCCCCACACTTGCTTTCTGCAATACATTGATCAAAAAAGAGTTCATTTTAAGTCATGCTTTACTATGCTTCAAGAACAAGGGTATGGATGGTCCTAACACTAGGCTAGGTAAGGATAGTGTGCGTTAACAAAGAACATAGGCTACACAAGGCTCAACGGGGTTAAACTTAAACAAATAATGAAATAGGGACACGGCAATTTGGCTTTGGTGGTCACTACACAACTTCATCTTGAATATGTGTTATGCAAATCAATAGCATGCTTTGAATGAAATAGGCATGAGTTCTAGCATTTGGAACTAAATGATGAAATGCCTTCTAAGTAGCAACCAAGCAAAGAATAATGAGATCATGCAACAACCTTAGAAAACAATGATGCACAGATTATTAACTTTCCAAATAAATGTTTAGCTCAAGTCTCACAAGGTTGTAGCATTCATTTGAGTTCCTTCTTTCAAGCATGTTACAAAAACTGATTTTTCTTTTATGATTGCATGTGAATTCATAAATTATAACCACAACCAAGCATACACCAAAGAGTAAATCAAATTTTCATCCACGTTTATAACTCTCTTTAACAGTCATGTAATTAAAAACCTAATCCTCATCATTGTGTTGGAAGGTACCCTAAGACACAAATAAACACACAAAAACAACTCTTTTTAGGTTTTTCAAAAAAAAATTTCAAAATTTTATGAGATTTTCGGATTTTTATGTCAAAACACACTAAAACACTGCAAAACAGCATAAAAACACTTAAAAACAACAAGGAACAACACTAGAAGTAATGGGTGATAAACTCCCACGAATTTCATGCAAAACAACTTGGTTACCCCCCCCCCCCCACACTTCAATCGAACATTGTCCTCAATGTTTCAAGCATAAACTCACACAAACACAAGCAAACAATTAAACAAACAACGAATAAACATGACAAGTATGGCAAAGTAAAAACCAGACGGAGTAGAGTTTAAGAACGCAAATCTGGTTTTGGAGATAGATGATCTTGTTGTCTTTCCACAGCTTTGATCTCGAACTGGTTCAGAATTCTGAGTGAGAGTTCCTTGGTTTCAAATCAGACTCTTTCTGCTGGGTTGATTTGATTGTGCAGTCTGCATTCTTTTCTGCTTGTTTCTTCTGCATGGCAGGCAGGCACAAGGTAGAGGTGATGGTCTATTTCTTTCTTCAATATTTCCAAGTGCCCACCTCTTGCTTTCTTTCTCCTTGTCCCTAGCTGAGGATGAATTAGCACATTGTCTCCACATGCTTCGAGGTATCATTTTCACTTCCCTTATCTGTTCCCTAGGCAGATGTGGTAGACAAAGATGAAGCATATGATGTTTAAGATGAGTACTTGAGAGCAGGGCTAGGTAAGCAATCAGGAAGGGGTTCCAGGCAGTCGCTTCCAGATCGGAAGATTGATACCAAGTGCTGGCTGATTGCTCTCTTTCTCCTTGTCCCGCAGATGAAAACAATGACAAGGAGAAGGACATGGAGAAAGCATGATATGAGATACTCTTGCTTTCAACCTTTATGATATGAAATACTTTTGCTTTGGATGAGTTGTTTGCAGAGGTACCCCAAGGAATAAGGAACGTTGAGTGACTCGAGAGGCTTTGTTGGGAAGGCATTCTCAGATATGATGGAAGGTTATGTATGTCTTCCTTGCTATGGAGGGTGAAGGTTATGTATGTCTTCCTTTCTATGATGGAAGGAACATTATGTGACTCGAGAGGCTTCGTTGGATGATTGAACAGTAAACTTCACGTGCTTTCTACTTCACCAGAAATCTTCAACAGATTGCCCGTAATTTTCGCAAGGCTGAGTGTGTATGTGACAGATGCTGACACGTCTGGATAAAGCTGATGCCTCTTCGATATCTAGAATCGGCGCTTCGACAAACTGCCTGTGATTTCCGCAAAGCTGAGTGTGTATGTGACAGGCGCTAACACGTCTGGAAAAGCAGATGCCTCTCCGATTTCTGAGCTTGCCTCTTCGAGTTCTGAGCTCCGTCGAGTGCAGAGGTTGCATATGACAAGTGTAGACAAATATGGAAAAGAAGATTGGCCCGTGGTTTCTGAGCAAGCCCAGCTTTTGAGAAAGCTAGGGCCTCTTCGATTTTTGAATTGGCCTCTTCGATTTCTGAGCTCGCCTCTTCAATCTCTGAAATCTCGTCGAGTGCTGATTTTTATAGAGGTATGCAGTATGTTTCAAAGCACACTTGAATTTCTGCTTGTAGAAACTCCCTTCTTGCACTTCTACGATCTTGACTTGTCCGACCTCTTCTTTCTTCAACACCTTTGAAAATATCTGGCCCTTCCGACCGTTGTTTTGACTTGAACCTTGGTGAAGAGGCATCCATGCCTTCTCCAGACAACATATGGCGCCCATCCTTCATATCCCCTACTGGTCCTCTTACTGTTGGGGATTCGGTAATGAAGAATGATATGACCGCTGCGGTGGTGGCCTGGAACCTTATCACTCCCAAAGATAACAGACTACTTTCCAAACGATCTGATGAGTTGGCTGTTAAGGATTCTCTGGCTCTCAGTGTGCAGTGTGCAGGTTCTGTGTCCAATATGGCCCAACGCCTATTTGCTCGAACCTATCAAGTTGAATCATTGGCGGCTGAAGTGATGAGTCTCAAACAGGAGATTAGAGGGCTCAAGCATGAGAACAAATAGTTGCACAGGCTTGCACATAACTATGTTACAAACATGAAGAGGAAGATTGACCAGATGCAGGAATCTGATGGTCATATTTTACTTGATCATTAGAGGTTTGTGGGTTTGTTCCAACAGCATTTGCCTTCGTCTTCTAGGGCTGTACCGCATAATGAAGCTCCAAATGATCAACCTCTGATGCCTCCTCCTTCTGGGGCTCCACTGACTACTGAGGCTCTGCCGACTAATGAGACTTTTCCTAAGCAGCCTTTGTGAAGGCTTCCTCTTGTATTTTCTACTTAATGTTCCTTTTTTCTTTCATGAAAATGAACGTAAAAATACTTTGCATATCTATCAATGTTTCAAAAATAAACCCACACCCAAAAATAATTAAACAACAAAAATAAAAATGACAATCATGGCAAAATAAAAATGCAGAAATGGGAAGGTTTTTAGAAATGCAAAATTGATTGTGGAGCGATTCAAAAATCTTCCTTATTTGAATACATGGGTTGCCTCCCAAGAAGCGCTTGCTTTAACGTCTTCCAGCCGGACGACACCTCCATTTAAGCTTCAACAAGGCCCACGACATGGAGGGGTACATTCTCCACAACATGCTCCTCAAAGGCTTCATAATAGGGCTTCAAACGATGCCCATTCACTTTGAATTCTTGTTGCGTCTTCAAACTTTGTATTTGGATTGCACCATGAGGAAAAACATTAGTAATAACAAAAGGACCAATCCATTTGGAACGCAACTTACCCGAAAATAAACGAAGACTGGAATTGAAGAGTAACACTTTATGCCCTATAGAGAACGTCTTGCTACGAATCATCTTGTCATGGAATGCCTTCGTCTTCTCCTTGTAAATACGAGCATTCTTATAAGCTTCATTACTAATTTCCTCAAGCTCATTTAATTGAAGCTTTCTATGAAGACCGGCGGCATCAATGTCCATATTGAAAGTTTTGACGGCCCAATGTGCACAATGCTCTAACTCAACGGGAAGATGACATGGTTTCCCATAGATAAGCCGAAATGGTGACATCCCAATTGGTGTTTTGTAAGCAGTACGATACGCCCACAATGCATCATCTAAGCGAGCTCATTGTTTTTTTGCCCTTTCAGGATTTTACTGCAATTTATTTATGCTCTGACATCACTAGTGTGATAAGCGTTCAACCCCACTTATGTGCACTAGTTTAGGTTTAATTAGCTCGCACTTTCCACATCACCATCACTCCATGGCTTCGTCAGCTTCCAGTTGTCGGCCACCACAGCTCAATTCGGGTGTCCAGGTAGAGGTTCAGGGTTGGGGTGTATCACATTCATCGAGCATGTAATTTTTTGGTATTTTTTTTCTTTCTTTATATTACTTGCTTGGCGAAAAGTCGTCAGGCAAACTTTCCTTAGTTTTTTATTATTTCCGTAAAATACAACGTTAACCTACGAAAAGTTGTTATCGGGCACGCTATCTTCGACGAGCCAAGTTGGTCAATATCCAGCACACTATTTTCGATGAGCCAAGTTGGTCAATGTGCTTTGCTTGATGAAATTTTCGTCGGGCAAACACTATTCATCCAATGGATTCTAAAATTCGTCGGGCCAAACTTGAAGCGAAGATATTTGCACGACTAATTTTGCGTGACGAAGTTCCGTCGGGCTGCATTATAGGACACTAAATCTTATTTTTCCCAACAAAATGTTTTCCTCGGAAAATTGTTTTTCTTTTTTTATAGTGATTGAAATTATCTATTATAATTTTGTTCAAATGAGAGATTATTTGAATGTGGAAGAACATAGTAGTAGACGGGACTCAATTTGATGCCCGTTAGTTTCGAAGCGTTGATGATTGTGCTCTAGCTTTTTTTTAGTGTTAGTGTTATCAATATTGAAAACGTTAAGCCCTACCTTCCACAACAAAATGACTTTATCATCTTCTCTTCAATCATTTCCAAACAATTTTGAATTAGTTTCTATGAATCTCGGAGTTAGGAATTATTTGGTGGGTGGGCTAAACTAAAATTATTACTAGAAATCAAATGCTCTGTTTTTTTTTTTTTTTGTTGCCTATATAAAATTATATAATGGTAAACTCGAAAGTAAGAATTTGAAACAAAAAATTTATATTCTGCACAAATTAAGTTTCAACTAGATTTAACAAAAGTTGCAACCCGGCAATAGAAAGAAAACATGTATCATCAATCTTGTTCATAACAACTTAACAAGTAAAAAGAAAAAAAGTAATGCTAGGGAGACTAAATTTGTAGACTTATTTTGCAAACTAAATGATGTGTCAACAATAAGAAATAAGCATGTTTATCAACGTTCAAGTAATAATCCAATCATCTCTGTAGATCACTAGCTCTCTGGCAAAAAGTGTGGCTACTGTTCTACAGTCCTAGCTTTCAAAAAGGCAAAAGGTCTATAGGCAAGGAAATTATAATTGAGAGCCATGTGTCAATTGTCAAAAACAAAAGGGCATGGTTTGTTTTCTGAGCCTCTAGCCCTTAAAACTTTCAAATGAATATTCTTTATTTCTTAGTTTTTGTGTGGTATGAAAGTTTTAATTTAATATTATTTAAATTTCATTATTGGGTAAAACAAAAAAAATGTAAGATTCATACTATTAGATGTAAGTATTGGCTAATTTTATTTTATTTTCCATAAAAACAACTATAAGATTCATACTTTTCATTTTGCTAGGTGGGCTATGATAATTAAAAATCATAAATAACCCAAATAATTAATATTTTTAAGCTTAAATAACCAAAACTCTCTCTATACTATAGCCCATCAAAAACCTGTACTCAGCTTTGTCGGATTCTTCCAACAAATCAAACCCATGCCGCAATTTAGATGATCAGTTGAAAAGGTTAACGTCTAGAAAAAAGATGTAAGTGCATTGTTGTCTACTACTTTTGTACGTTGAAAAAGTAATAAACGACTTCAAACTATATATGTATGATGAATATTCTTGATTTCTTAGCACTAGTAGGAAAAACTACTTCCACGACAAAGCAAAATCAGTCGTGCAAGGACTCCTTGCGCAATGAAGAAAATATCTATGTCACACAAGGTTAGTCTACTTTGCGTGACGCAGAACTTTATCGCACAAAAACGTTTGCACGACGAAAAAAAGATGTTCATCATGCAAAGCCAGTAAGAAAACCACGAGTGTTTTTTTTTTTTTTGAACGAAAATAAATGCGCGACCAAGATCTTCTCGCGGAACCTTAGCGTGACAAAGGCTTCATCACGCAAAGCTTGTTCAGTTTCTAGGGCAGAGCATTCAACGCATAGGAAACCGAGGAACACTTGTGTGACAAGGGTTTCGTCGCGCAAGTTACAATTAGTTTTCAATTAGAGCATTCAGTGCATGTGAATCAATAGGAATCTACATTGTATTTAGTGTGGGTCTTTGCGGAACAAAGCCTTTGTCATGCAAAGGCCCTCACCTTTCTATAAATATGTGTTTCTGCTCTCCTTATTTTTCCCAATTTTGTTGTCCATATTCTTCACAATTCTGTTCGTGCTGGGATGGAGGATAAAAACAAGGATCAGAATGTGCCAGCCAACTCGAATGATTTGAGGAACCATGTGGAGTTCACGCATGCGATTGTTGTAACCATGGGGAATAATTGTCCTACTACTGAGTGGCGTTCTTGGACAGATGTGCCCGAGAATGTGAAGAAGACGGTGATGGATGAATTATTAGTAAGTATACTGTTGATGGATCAATAATTAATTTTGTGAAATTTTTTTATTATATGTTGGAATTAATTATTTGCATATATGTGTAACAGTGTAAGTATACTCTTGATGACGATACGAACAAAGAGTTGATGAAGTTGATGGAGGCAGCGTTGGAGGGAGGTTATAATTAACTTTAAATTTATGTTTTTTGGACAATAATTAACTTTAAGGTTTTTTTATAAGTTTTTGGACTTAATTAAACTTTAATTCCCGTTTGGTTTTTTAAATAATTGAATGGAATATAATATTAATTTTGCTTAAGGTTTTAATTATTTTTAGAATAAATATTATAACTGAAAATTTGTTTGTAATTATGAAGTTTACATAAACACAGATATCTATGTTTACATAAACTTCATAATTACAATCTATCACATTCGTCGCTAGAATGTTTGCACGACAAATCTTGTCGATGTGCAAAGCCTTGAGTGACAAAAGGATGTCGCTATGCAAAACCTTGCACGACAAAGCTTTCATCGCTCAAAAGGCATTCAATTTTAGGTCAGCGTATTTGGTGCATCTAAATCAGAGAAATCAATACTGTGTTTAGTACAGATGTTTGCGCGACAAAGTGTTCATAACGCAAAGTCCCTAACCTTCCTGTAAATGTGCGCTTCTGCTCTCCTTATTCTTCACAATTTGTTTCAAAAACGCTTACCTAGTCTGCAAAATATAATCAGTTCGTTCTTTGATTGTTGGTACAATGGCCGACAGTGGTGCGCATTCATCAAAGACAATGGATGGCAAAGGTTCCAAAAAAGGTGTGCGTTGTAAATTTTTCATTTTTTTTAAATTTTTTATTTAGATTATGTATTATGAAAATATATTTTGTGGATAGAAAAGAAGAAATTTGCTACGGTACGGGTCCGACAAAGTTATGGTCGTAGACGTTACCGAATCACTGCTGACGAAGTAATAGGGGTTGTGAAATCAGAACAGCATGCCAGCTTTTGGTCTAACATTGGAGCATTGGTGCGTACCAAATGTGATGTGGATTGGGAGTCTTGGAGAGCCATCCCCGAGGAGCTAAAGATGCACATGATTGATGAGTTAGCTATATGTGTTAATTTTATTAGTTAAATAATAATGTTTGTTAAATATAATATAATAGTGATCTTTTAATTTATTAATTTTTGCATGACAACATGTTCAAGTTGCGTTTCCGGGAGTGGAAGTTTGATAATCAATGCACAGCAAAACTACAACAAGAACCACAAGTACCGGCGGATGACTAGAATAGGGTTTTTTATTTCAATTCTAAAAAGTAATTAGATCTGAATTTTAAGTTTTTTTAGTATGAAGAGTTTTATTAAATATGTACTTAATGTTTAATATTAATAAAATTAATCCATTTTAATAAATATGTATATTAATTAATTATGCACAAATGGTATAACGATTTCAGTTCATGATTTAGTAAGTATTTATGTGTTTTGAAAAAAAATTGAAGAGTGAATGAAAAAAAAATTGAAAAAAGAAAGTTAAAAAAACAAACAACTCAATAAAATAAAATAAGGGAGTTTTAACGAAAAGCCTACGGTACTGTTCACCTTAACGAAAAACCACATTTTTACACTAAAAAGTCAAACATGGTACTATTCACTTTACCCTTTCTTTTGTCCTTATCATTAAAACTCAAAGTTTTCAAGCCCTTTTTATTAGTTTTCCTATAAAATAATGCACGATGAACTATGGTTCGTCGCACAATGTGTTTAAAAAACGTGGGAAATCGTAGTTGCCTGGCGCCAAAAAGTTGAAGCCCAATGTTTTGCACAACAATGCTTTCGTTGCACAAGGTCTTTCACTTTACTCAACTTAACCAGAATGCAGGAAGGCAGAAGCTGCAAAACAATTGCAGCAGCTGCCTTCCCCTGGTGGAATTTCCAACAATTGGAGGTATAATTTTTCTTAACTAACTTATTTAATTTCCATTAATTTAAATTGTGTTGTATGTAGTTTATAGGTGTTGTGAGTTTATGTATTTGTATGCAATCATTTTTATATGGATGTACAAAAAATGGTTTGTAATTTTCATACGAGCTTAGTTTCTCGTTTGAGAATTAGTTGGATTTCGCAAATGGATGTGAAAGCATGACTGCAGTCCAATTAATTCTTGATTTTTCCCAAAATCTTGGACAGTTTGAGAATGCACATTTGCATGTTGTATTTTACAGTTCACGCATTAGAGTTTGAACGTGGGCAATGTGGTAGCATTTATTTGCGTTCTTCGGGTGCATCGTAGTTTTTTGTATCTACGTTGTGCACTTGAAGAGCTGCAGGGAGATGCTGCCGAAATTTTCCCATGATCGAACTCTAATGTGTTGGAACTGTAAATTACAACACGTAACTGTGCATTCTCAAATGAGATAGGACCCATACCAGAGGCATAAGGTGGCATGTCATAATTGAAGTTGTTGTAACCCTTGTAAATATTTTTTGTTTGCAAGTGAAACGGACAAACAGTGGATACATAATCCTAACAAATGTGCTGATGATTATTTGGATGGAATAAATGAGTTCCTCGATTTTGCAATTGCAAACAACCACGGTTCAACTCAAATTCGGTGTCCTTGTAGAAAGTGTAACAACTTAATGATTGAATATTTTGAAATTGTTCGATACCATTTAGTCAAAAATGGGATGATGGAAACCTATACTATGTGGAATCATTTGCTTCTACAAAGAGAATAAAGCGTTGGATAAATGCCCTATATGTAATGAGTCACAGTTTAAAATGACCTCTCAGAATATAAGAACGAAGATTCCACAAAAAGTTAAGTGTTATTTCCTATTAAAGCAGTTGCAGCGATTGTATATGTTGACGCACACTGCAAGCGATATGAGGTGCCATAAGGACAGACGAGTGGATGACGATGCTATGAGACATCCTGCAGATGGAGAGGCCTGGAAAGAGTTTGATCAGTTGTACCCTGATTTTACATGTGAGCCCCAAAACGTTAGATTGGGAATTGTGACAGACAGGTTTAATCCATTCGGGGTTCTAAGCCAAAACAACATCACTTGGCCAATCTTCGCAATTCCATTTAATTTGCCACCTAGGAAGTGTATGAAAAAATAATATATGATAATGACGTTGTTGAAAACCGAAGATTTGGGCACGTTTATTGATGTGTTTTTACAACCATTGGTTGATGAACTAAAAGAATTATAGGAAAATGATGTTCCCACATACGATAATTCTACCAGGAAGATGTTCACTTTTAGAGCAGCCATGATGTGGACTATAAATTATTTTCCTGCGTACGCTATGATGTCTGGGTAGAGCACTAAGGGCTATTACACATACCCAGTTTGTAAAGAGAACACAATATCTAGTTCGCACGCTGACCTAAAGTGGGACCACGAGTGGTGTCAGAAAAAGACAGCCTTCTTCAACGGCACAGAGCATCGGCCAAGACCCAGAGAATGGTCCAACGATGAAATTTTGGCTCAAGTGAATCGATTGGATTTTGCTCCTTTGGGCAAATCTGTAAATAGGACAAGAACAAACACACATCTAAACTGGACACACAAGATGAGGTTGTTCGAACTCTCGTACTGTCCAAATTAAAATTGAGACACATCGATGTAATGCATGTTGAGAAAAATGTGTTTGATACACTGATCGGAACTATACTAGACATCGAGGGAAAAACAAAGGACACAATAAAAGCTAGGATCGATCTGGAAAAAATGGGCATTAGGCCAGGTTTATGGATGACGAGGGACAGAGACATATCCAGAAAGAAGCTCACATCATTTTTGGTGAAACCAGATAAGAGGAAAGAGTTTTTGCAGTTTCTATCTTTTGTAAAGTTTCCAGATGGGTATGCTTCAAACATCAGCCGTTGCGCAAACGTGGATGGAGGCAAATTTTCTGGCCTCAACATTTATGATTGTCATGTCATACTTCAACGCCTTTTCCCAGTGAGAATTCAAAACCTCTTGCCCGAAGACGTGGTGAAGTCGATTATGTTGTTGGCAAGATATTTTTCTCAATTAACTGCAATATCTTTGCGCAAGTCTGATATTAAATAGTTGTGCGACGATATTATTGAAGTGCTATGCAAGTTTGACCAAATATTTTCTCCAACTTTCCTCACAAGCATGATCCATGTGATGATTCACTTGCCAGATAAGGCACTTCTAGTCGGACCCGTCAACTATCGATGGATGTATCCAATAGAAAGGTATATACTCGCCATAAATAATTTAGTTCGTGATGTATGTACGATTTGACTAATTTTATACGATATTTTGTTTATTGATGCAGACTACTAGGTGAATCAAAAAAGAGTGTACGAAACAAGGCAAAGCCCGAATGATCAATCATGGAGGCATGGGTCGTATTTGAGTCGCTTACATTTTGTGCAATGTACCTACAAGACATTGAGACTACGTTCAACCGACAGCAACGCAATAATGACGGTGGTGTGAGAAGTGAAAAACTTTCTGTTTTTGCCCAAATTGCATAACCCTTTGGTGAACGAATCAGAGGTGAGTCGTTTGACAAAATGAAACTAGAGGTAGCACATTGGTTTGTACTTAACAATTGTAACGAGACAATTACCTATCTAGATGAGCATGAAGAGTTGATGAAGCGGGAACATCCTTCACATTCATATGCCAAAAAGCATCATGAATTGTTTCCTCAATGGTTTCGTGAAAATGTAAGTTGTTCGTGTTTTGGGTTATTTGCATAATTGTAAATGTTAAACTAGCACGACAACTTTTTCTCATTTATTTAGGTGAATTCACGAATAACTTACATTTACAATTATGCAAATATGCAACTTGGTTGTTAGGCCCCTAAGCGCAGAATTGTACTCCGATTGTCATGTAAATGGCATCAATTTTTTGGTAGCTAAGCGTGATGACAAGCTTTGTACACAAAATAGTGGGGTACATGTCTCGAGTACAGGCGACATTGCAGACATTGGTTTCTATGGAAAACTGGCAAGTGTTGTACAATTGCTTTATAAAGATTGGTGTCAAATTATCCTGTTTAAGTGTCGTTGGTTTGATACAAACCCACATAGGGTTGGAGGTGTTTAGTGAGACGATGGTTTGCTATCGGTCAACACTAACATATGTTGGTATAACAATGACCCTTACATTTTGGCGACGATGGCCAAATAAATTTTCTATATAGATGACCCTAAGGGCGCGAGGGGATGGAAGTAGTTCAGAAGATTTACCACAGAGGTCTATATGATATTTCCAACCGAGATCCTAATGCCGATGATGATTATGGTGACGTTGTTGACCAACAACTGGAGACTTCAATAGAACTTGGTGCAGATATACTACGGGATATGACTATTGTACAAGAACCATATCAGGTAGCCGGAGGTCCTGAAATTGAAATACCAATCGACTCATTATGATTAACCTCGGGGATCTACTGTGATACAATGCACCCGAGCGCGCGAACAATGATGTTGACGTGCCTACAGACGAAGAGGAATGGGAGTATGAATCTAACGATAGTGACGATATTTATTCTAGTTCAGACGAGGATTAATGAAAAATTGTGATGTAAATGTAATGATATCTATTGAATGGTATTTATTTTGTATACAAACAAAAGTTTCCTTTAACATTTGTAACAAAATTAATTAAAAATATTATTTATTTATTTAAACCAAAAAATAAATTAAATTTCCACATATGCACGACGACGTTTTATAAATGTTTGTCGCACAAATATTTAAAAATTCTTTTTTTAAACTATGGGTCCATGAAAGTTTAAACACCCTCATTGCGCAAACATGTAAAAATTTGATTGTTTTGCCAAAATTGGGCACCTTTTTATTTCAACGCCTTAACTCTCTCTCTCTCTCTCTCTCTCTCTCTCTCTCTCTCTATCTTAGACGCACTCAATCTCTCTCTCGATTCTGTCTGAACTCAAGCTCCCCTCTCTCTCTATTCTCTCACTCTCTTCTCTCCCTCACTCGCACTCTTTCTATCTTAGACTCACTATCTCAAGCTCCTCTCTCCTCTCTCGCACTCTCTCTATTTCTCTGTCTCTCTGTCACTCTCCCTATCGCATCTGCCGCACTCCTATGCCACACCCTATCGCTGCCGCCGCAACATTACTAGGTAAGCACCCAGTCTTCCTTAATTCATCTCCCTTAATTCAATTATTTATAAGTGCAATTTTCATTGATTTTTCTGTTGAATTGTTCTAATTACAACATTTAGGGATTTAAGGTTGGAATTGGGAATCCTGGGTAAGGGATTTAGGGTTGGAATTAGGACTCCTGGGTTATGGATTTAGAGTTCGAATTGGGGATCTAGGGTTATTGATTAATTTATTAATTAGTTTTGATTATAAATATGTATTTCTTTTTTGTTTCTAGATAATGAAAAATGTGTTTTACCGGGACAAAATCTTTTATTAGGACAGTTAGAAATTTGAAAGGATGAAAACACGAAACCCCCAACTTCATGAAAGCGCGCTCCTTGAACTCTCCAAGGTCTAATCTTTTTTCTCTCATTGTTTCTGAATAATTCGGTTCCTCTAAGTTTGATTAATCATTTTTAGCATGTTGGGTTTTTGTTTTTTTTTTGTTTTAGGGTTTATGGGGTTGAAGATTTGACGATAAAGTTTGGGTTTAGGGTTTGTGATTTGGGTTCTATTGAGTTTTGTTTTGTTTTAGCATCATTTCGTTGTTCTGTAATTATGTTTATTTGCTGAGAAAATCAAGGCAATTAGGGTAATGAGATGATTATTTTTGCGTGATATGTCTTTCGTGAGAAGAGGGGTTGCTTGTTCTTTTCTTATTATCAGAGTTGAGACTTCAAATTAGCATCTTTGTAGTCACAGCATGCATGTGGTACCCACCTTACTATAATTGTTCCTAAGGTAGGATCAAAATTGGATCTTGATGCATTTGTTTATGTTTCCGGTATGTCTCTATATCGATTATGTTTAACCAATTTTTGTGTTAGATGGAGTTTTGAACCTTTTCAGTTATTGGTTATGGAGAAGGTGTGTAGCTGCAATTTGTTTTATGTGTCTGGGTTTAAAATGGTGCAGTCGTTGTTTAGAGTATAAATCTTTACGTCGAGACTGCAAAGCCGTACACATAATTTTACATCACGTATCCAAGCACATAATCTAAGTGTCAAGCCCCAACAGCTACATGTGCTCTCATGTCATCCCATGTATGTGTTGTTCGCGCGCTTAGCTCCCTGTGTTTAGCTCAAGTTACTCTACACTACACATGAGGGTATTGTTGAGTGTGTTTATACACAATTGGAATGTGAAGTCTCTTATAGGAATATATTAATGATCTTGTGCCTCTCCACTCATTGTCAATTGGTCCTTGGTTGGGTGCTCTAACTTTATCAGTGGTATAGGAATGAAAGTGATATAACATACTAAATAGGCTGCATAATTTCTTAATTTGCTTTATTAGTTTGAAGTTTTCATTGACTACATTAGTAAAAGTTGCATATTAGATCTAGAAAGAAGTCAGTTCTTTCCATAAGAGCCTGACGATGCCTTCAAGCACTTACAAATACTATTTTGACCTAATTTGCTCTTTTATTTTTAAAGCTATAAGAAAAGAAAAAATGCCTTCATGCGATACAATGCTAAATTTGCCACCCCTATGTGAGCTATGCATATGTGTTCTTCATTGAGGAAATAAGTTCTTAGTCCTTACTGCAAAAAATGATGTGAGCAGTTAGTTACACTTCCAAAATAAAATGCTAACACATTATCTACTGCATTTTTCATTGTCAATGTCAGGATACTCTGGATTATATTTTTGTTCCTCAATCTTATAATCACATACACATAAATAAAATAAAAGTCAGAGTCTTTCTCTGAGATTTTTACCTTCATTTCTGAGTTACTTCTTCCGTATGTACAATATCATCAATCCAACTACGGATTCTAACTACTAAAACCTCACTAAAATCTCACTAATTTTCACCATGCAAAATCTAACTACTACCTATTATTGATTTGATAATATGTTGGTTTTGACTTTGTAATGGCATGCATTTGATAATTAGTTGGAATTAATTTCATCATCTCATTTTAAGAATGCAAAACCTTGCTATAAGTTCTCATTTTATTTGTTTGCTGGGAATTGAGCTCCGTATTTAACTTTGTCATGTCATCCCATTCGCTCAAACATTGAGCTACTATATCACACATTCTACCCTCATTCACATTTGCATTACACATGGACATGGATGCAACAAGTTTTGTAACTATCATGGTACCAGTTGCTGTCAGTTTGTTCAAGTTTTGTAACTGTCTTCCATTCATAATTTGTACAAGTTTTGTAACTTAGGAATGTATTTGGAACTCTGTTTACGATTTCATTTATTTATTTCTAACTGTCAATGTTAAGATATGTTTTAGTATATCCAAACCATATTAAAGTAGTGAAATGTAACTTTTTAATTAATTGTTTTTGTAGATGTGGAACTTAATATCAAACCGACGGCCAGCTAGTAGGGGCAGTCAGATACCTTCTCCAGGAGGTAGTGCGATTGCCACCTCCACACCTGATGTGACCACGACGGCTGTCCCTCAAGTCATGCCTTTGGGGTCAACGGTGTATATGGCTCTTGCGTCATCAACTTCTTCGGTGATGCATCCTATACTAAGCGCCCAACAAACTCATCGACGGCCCTGGAGTTCTGAAGAGGCCCAGCAATCTGGTGAGGCTTCCTTTGTCCATGAAAAAGGGTCCCATACAGGTAAGCTTGCTCTATACATTTATAAGCTTGCTTCTAGTTTCATCTTTATTCATAGCCATAATGCTATGTTCCTTACAAATATACGAGTGCCACATGTGGTTTCTAATATTTTCTCAAGTTTTGGCTTGCAAATTGACTGTAAACAATAATTCAGAATAGTCTCCATTAATGGATACAAATGTTTTCCAGTCTTAAGCTACCTTGCAACTAGAGTATTTGTATTAGTTTGAACTGTTTGTCCCATGCGCGCGCACACACACACACACATGTATAACCATTTTTCCAACTAATTTTACTGAGAAAAATTAGTGTGGATTTTATTGGGTTGAACATTTTGATATGCAGCTGCAAAAGATTGTTATATTCTTTTGAATATGCTAAGCTAAATAGCAATCAACCTACTTTACATCTTTCTTTGTCAACGAGATGATCCCTTTTCTGCAGAGAATAACATGCATGCTTGCTAGTTAATTTGAATTGTGATTTTGACCTATATTAATTATTGTTAAGTAGCACTGAGTAAATTGTATATCAACAAGTTGTAAATTTTGTTTTAACGTCTCCAATTGGTATAAACTGTTTGAATTGTTAGGTAGATGTGTTGTTTTTGTTGTTATATTATCTGGAGGTTTTAGGAAATGTTATAGTTTTATGGGAGGTTCTGCCAAATTTTCGGTAGAAACCAGAATTCGTCTAATGTTTACTTTGTTTATTTGGTAGGTCAAAAAAAACCAAGGGCCCTTGTAGGCTACAAAAGACTTCTCAGACCACTCGTGCCACGACTGAGAAGATCATCATTACATGGGATCCTCGACATTGTGCGACTGCAACAAAGGAGCAGCACATTGCGTTGGGCACCGACTTTGGCTCGATTATCAGGAACCATTGCCCCCTTATATGGAAGTCATGGAGACCTGTCCCATAAGGAGTCAAGGAAGTAGTTCTTCATGAATTATCGGTAAGTATTTTCAACCTCAAATACTAAATTTTTATTAAAGTATACAAAGATTATAAATTTTAACTACTATTTATTTGTTGAGTATGAGTTTTCCAACCTCAATGCCAATCAAATGCAGTACATCAACAACCTTTGCTCTGGTAGGTTCACTCAATAGAAGAGTAACCTCTACAAGCATTATGAGCTATATGAAGATCCGAAGGTCACTCTAGAAGTTGGGTGCCCTATAGAGTTGGTGGACTATCAAGATGAATGGAAGTGGCTATGCGGCCATTTTCAAGATGAGAAATGTCACATCCCGGCCTGGGCACCCATCACATCTCGGGCCTCGCCTCCGCCGTAGCACGATATTGTCCGCTTTGGGCCCTGACCACAACCTCACGGTTTTGTTTCTGGGAACTCACACGAGAACTTCCCAGTGGGTCACCCATCATGGGATTGCACTTGCACGAACTCGCTTAACTTCAGAGTTCCGATGGAACCTGAAGCCAGTGAGCTCCCAAAAAGCCTTGTGCTAGGTAAAGATGGGAATATATACATATAAAGCTTACAAGATCCACTCCCCTGGGCGATGTGGGATGTTACAATCCACCCCCTTAGGGGCCCAACGTTCTCGTCGGCACACATCCGGCCAGGGATTGGCTCAGATACCAAATTGTCACATCCTGGCCCAGGCACCCATCACATCTCGGGCCCCGCCTCTGCCGTAACACGATATTGTCCTCTTTGGGCCTCAACCACGCTCTCACGGTTTTGTTTCTGGGAACTCACACGAGAACTTCCCAGTGGGTCACCCATCATGGGATTGCTCTCGCGCGAACTCGCTTAACTTCGGAGTTTCGATGCAACCTGAAGCCAGTGAGCTCCCAAAAAGCCTCGTCCTAGGTAGAGATGGGAATATACATATAAGGCTTACAAGATCCACTCCCTTGGACGATGTGGGATGTTACAAGAAATACCTAGTACGTATAATATATATTTCAATAATATATTAATAAAAAAAATTTACAATTTTCAATAAAATTTTCATTTTTTCATTCATTTGTTATAAATATCTAAACTAATATGTTTTTTTAATTCTGAAAAAAAAAAGTGAAGGCAAACTCGATCAATTGGTCAAAAAAGAAACTTCTTCACCGATTTGGCTCACAATGCTTCTCTTATAGGTTGGAGGAGCAATATAAGGCAACCGTATATTTATTTTAAGTTTTTAATCTTTTTACTCTTGATTACACAATTGGTAATCTATGTTAACACTTTTTAAATTTTTTTCAGGGGGGGTCAAAGTTTCCAGAAATTGACATGTTCAAGGAGATGTATGTTCGGCCCAGGGATGAGCTGACGGAGCAGCTTCATGTAAGTTATTTCAATTTTTTAATATTAAATTAGTATTAATATTAATTACATGTATATTCAAATTAAATTGTTTATTTCATTTTTCTAGTCCACCATGGTGGAGAAGGGCCAGACTGTTCTGGAGGAGATTGTGTCCTAATTCCCGTAGAGACCCCGATCGAGGAGGTGTTTCCCCTTGAGGACGCTGGTTTTCAAATCATGACAGACACACTCAATCGGACCCTTAATCGTCGACCTAGGAATGTTCACCGGGGGCTTGGGAAAACCCGCCTTCGAGACCTGTCTGCCTCATCTTCCAAGCAGAGAACTGTCAAAATGTTAACATCTGAAGTGGCAAACCTAAAGCAGTGGATTACCGCCCAGCAGTCTCAGATTGCAGCCCAAAACAATTTGATGAACCAGATTTGTCAGGCACTTCAAATCTCTAGCATTCACTTCCCCGACATTGAACCACCTCTAAAACGACCTTTCAGCCGCCCACCACACCAATTACAACCTCCCAGCCCCCCAACGCAGCAACAACACCACCAGCAGGCAAGTGTGATGTGAGTTATTGCCAGCAACAACATTTTGTGTGTTGATAAATATATTTTTTATATTTTTCAAATTTTTTTTTAATTTTTTTTTATGAGGTGAGTTATTGGCAACCATGACACGACGACTTAGATGGAGGCATGCTGGCCGTCACGTGGGAGTGACGTAACCATGTGCACAGTACGGAAGCAATAAAAATATAACGGAATTTCGAAGGAATAAAAACCAAACTACTAGCATAACTAGCTAAGATACAGTGCTAGTGCGAGATTAAGGGTGAAATACACAACCAGAGCATAAATATTCTAGATGCAGTCAAGCAGGACAAGTGCTAATTATACAACACCCAAGGGTGATCCGACATTTATGATGTTCTGTCAAAACCCCCGTTGAAATCCTCGTGATCCTCCAAAGCACTTCTACCTAAAACCTGGATGGGCGCAAAACAAAAAGTGTGACTGGGTAAAAACAAAGATTTTCAAAATCATTTCATTTCTCAAAATTCTAACCCCTTGCCGTAAAACCTGTATAATTGCCCAGAAAATAATAATAATAATAAGCTGTGTCAGAAATCATACTCAAGATGAAAATCCATAGAAGTATACCATGTTAAAGTATCTCAATGTAATGCTATCAGTAATCCAGGCAAAATATATCAATGTCAAATATCGCATCAGCCAAATCCCTCTAACTCAATCTGCACGGCTGTGTATATAGCTCATAACCAATCTCAATCATACCAAATCAAATCCTGCACACGAGTCGGAACCACCTAAAGTTGTTTGTAGCACAAGATTAGGTGTAAAGTAAATATGCTCTAGTGCTACGATCACGTGAAGGTTGTGCAAATAATCGCGGGTCACCTACAAGTCGAAACCACCTAAAGTGGTATGTACGACAAACCTGTGCACCTAACTTGGATCCAAGGTAAGCATATGGTGCGGGAGGTGAACATCACGTGAAGGACTGTGCCCTAACTCTGGGTGGGAGCATTAAAACCGGGGTGCAGGTTTATGAGCTCTCAATACATCACATCATATCTCACATAACTGAAGTAACCTCAAATCTTTAATTTATGAACTTACCTGGCACTTACATGTGCGTCCACAGCACCAATCATAATTATATGCAACTACTAATGCATAAATAAAATAGGCAGATACTTTGCATGGCATTTCAAAACGTATAATCATTCAAATTCATTTTCTGGGAAAAAATCTCAAGTATATAGGTATATACGGAAAACCAAAAGGCCACTCACTGATATGTTGAAAGGTCATAGCCCCATTGCCTCGATTGATGGCCCTCGTCCTCAGGATGATATGCAAAATAACTAAATAAACGTTATTTAAAGCACATACACAAAACTAGGATATAACTTCTCATACATTGCTCAAATGGGGTATTTGAATGTACCACCATGATCTACTCAACCTCAGGAACATCGCCACATTTTTAGAAAATTTTTCCAGAAGCGCCCCCACGCGCGGCCAAACCCTAACTGAAACTTAATTGCCATTAGGAATAAACGTTATTTAAAGCACATACACAAAACTAGGATATAACTTCTCATACATTGCTCAAATGGGGTATTTGAATATACCACGATGATCTACTCAACCTCAGGAACATCCCCAAATTTTTAGAAAAATTTTCCGACCACCCACACGCCGGCCAAGGCACGGTGTTATCTGATGCCGTTAGAGTATTCCGTCAGACTTGATGGAATATTCCCCTTCGTCTTCCTTAGATCGCCGGAGATCGTCACCAGCGTCGGTTTTTGGAAAAATAATCAAACCTTCATATCTTCTTCGATTTTCAACCAAAATTCATGAAATCTATACCAAATTAAAGCTTAGGATGAGAGGAACAAAACCTTACCACTCTGGGGACCTAAGACAAATGGAATCTCACCGGAGAAACTTTGATAATCCGGCCAAACTTGAAACTTATCAAACTCAACTTTCTGACATCCAAAACACTTCGTTTTTCTTCTCCGAACTTCGCGAAGATGTCCTAAAGCTCACTAGCATCTTAAAATCTCCTAAAAACTTTGAAATCACGAGTGCATGAACAGTAACCCAAAACTGGGTTCTCGGGTTCTCGGGAAAATGAGGTCTTCATGCCCAAATAATAGTATCAATGGGTTCTTGGGCTCACAAGGAACTTGAATATGGTCTCCATTGGTTCGATCTACAGACGGAAGTAAAGGTTCAAGGTTTGTCCGTACAATTGTACGGACATGGAAGAAAATACAAGAGGAATGAGAGAGAGTCAACAGGATAAGGTGAGGGTATGTATGTGTGTGGTCCAGTTTGCAGTCAATCAACCAAAACCATAGGCCTTTTGTTCTAATTGGTCCAAATAATAAGGAATAGAACCTATTGGTCCAAAACCTTAGTTTATACACACACACAACTCAATAATAAAAAGGGTATAATAGAAATTTCCACGCTCTCGAGGATAAATAATATGTACGTTCGGGACGGGCTGTCACAACCTATCCCCCTTAAGAAACTTTCGTCCTCGAAATTTACACAATAAATGCAACCCACTAATAATCATAAAACAAGCACGGATACATCTCTTTCATACGCTCCTCCGTCTCCCAAGTGGCTTCCTCCACCGAGTGATTTCTCCACGAAACCTTCACTAGGTGTACTGTCTTATTTCTCAGAACTTTATCCTTCCAATCCAAAATAGTCACTGACTCCTCATCATAAGTCAAATCTGAATTAATTTCCAGAGGTTATGGAGGTATCACATAAGAAGGATTTGAAACATAATGACGCAACATAGAGACATGAAAAACATCGTGCACTTTGGATAACTCTAAAGGCAACTCAAGTCTGTAAGCAACCTCACCGACTCGCTCGATGATCATATATGGTCCAATGTACCTAGGACTCAGCTTGCCTTTCTTTCTAAACCGCACAACACCTTTCCATGGTGATAGCTTCAGAAATACCCAATCACCTACATTATACATCCGATCAGTGGCATGTCGGTCTGCTAGACTCTTCTGTCGATCCTGGGCCGCTTTCAAGTTAGACTTAATCACCTGAATATTATGTGTAGTCTCCTCCACTATCTCAGGACCTACCAAAACTCTTTCACCAACTTCTGACCAACATAAGGGTGTTCGACAAGATTTACCATAAAGAACCTCGAAATGTGACATACCAATACTGGAATGGAAGCTGTTGTTGTAGGAAAATTCCATTAAATCCAACTGCTTATGCCAAGCGTCACCAAACTGCAACACTGAAGATCTCAACATATCTTCCAACATCTGAATAGTCATCTCTGATTGTCCATCTGTTTAAGGATGATATATTGTACTATAAAATAATCTCGAACCAAGAGCTTCTTGGAATGCTATCCAAAATTTGGAAGTAAATCTAGGATCACGATATGAGATAATACTAATTGGGACTCCATGGTCCTTCACAATCTTCGATACAAATAATTCAGCTAATCGGTTTAAAGAATAATTGTCCCTCACAGGAATAAAATGTGCTGACTTAGTATGCAGATTAACTATCACCCAAACGCCATCATCCCATTCTATGTACGAGGAAGCTTGTACACAAAATCCATAGTAATATTTTCCCATTTCCACTGTGGAACGGGAAGTGGCTGCATCAATCCAAAAGGTTTCTTTCTTTCTGCTTTGACTTGCTGACAAATGACATACCTACTCACATATTCAGCAATTTCTCTTTTCATACCCAGCCAATAATAAAATGGTCGAATGGTACGATACATTTTAGTACCTCCTGGATGCATTGCATAAGCTGAAATATGTGCTTCATCAAGAATTGCCTTCTTTAATTCCATATTATTTGGCACATACATTCTACTCTCCTACATAAGCATGCCATCAGTTTCTCGAATTCTGAAGTCTTTCTTCTTCCCCCGATTCCTTGCTTGAATTATTTCCTGGGTCTCTTCATCATCCCTCTGGGCTACGAGCACACAATCAATTAAAATTGGCCAGACTTGAAAATTTGCAAGTAAAGCTTCCTCCCGATATTCCACTCCTAACTCCACTCCAGTGGACCTCAAATCCGCGAGAAGAGGAACATGATAATCATTGATGGCATTAAGTCTAACTGGAGTCTTCCTACTAAGTGCATCTGCCACTACATTTGCACGACCAGGGTGATACTCAATCGTGCAATCATAATCACTAAGCAACTCAATCCACCTCCGCTGCCGAAGATTAAGATCCCTTTGAGTAAAAACATACTGAAGACTCTTATGATATGTGAAGATCTTACATTTCTCACCATAAAGATAATGTCTTCAAATCTTCAAAGCAAAGATGATAGCTGCTAACTCCAGATCATGAGTAGGGTAATTTTTCTTATAAGGCTTCAATTGTCGTGAAGCATAAGCAATCAGCCTACCATGATGTATCAACACACAACCTAGACCATTTAAGGAAGCATCACTGTAGACATCAAAATTACCACTATCATCTGGGAGTGCCAAAATAGGTGCATGAGTGAGATAATACTTTAATTGCTAAAAACTTTGCTCACAATTATCATCCCACTCAAACTTAACTTCTTTTCTAGTCAACCTTGTTAATGGCAAAGTAATGACTGAAAAATCCCTAACAAACCGTCTATAATAGCCTGCTAGGCTAAGAAAACTCTGTACCTCAGTGACGGTTCGACATTGCTCCCAATTCTCCATAGTTGCCACATTTTGAGAATCCACTTGAATACCTTGAGTAGAAATGAATGTCCCAAAAATGCCACTTGATTCAACCAAAATTGACATTTGCTAAACTTAGCATACAATTGATGTTCCCTTAATTTCTTCAACACACAAGTAAGATGTCGAACATGCTCTGCTTTAGACTTAGAGTATACCAAAATGTCATCAATAAAAACAATGACAAACCTGTCTATAAATGGCTGGAATACTCGATTCATCAAATCCATGAAAGCTGCTGGTGCATTCGTTCATCCGAATGGCATCACTAGAAACTCATAATGACCATAACGAGTTCTGAAAGCAGTCTTAGGGACATCCTCACTGCTGATCTTCAATTGGTAATAACCAGACCTTAAATCAATCTTTGAAAACATACAAGCACCTCGTAGTTGATCAAACAAATCGTCTATACGTGGCAACGGATAACGGTTTCTCGATTCAATTACCTATAATCAATACATAGCCTCAAAGTCCCGTCTTTCTTCCTTACAAACAAAACTGGAGCTCCCCGGGGTGAAGTACTAGGCTGAATAAAACCTTTATCAACTAATTCCTGCAACTGGACTTTCAATTCCCTCAATTTAGCAGGAGCCATTCTATACGGAGTCAAAGATATAGGATCCGTACCTGGAAGCAAATCAATACGGAGCCAAAGATATAGGATCCGTACCTCGATCTAGCGGTAATCCAAGTAAATCATCAGGGAATACATCAGGAAAATGTCTGACTACTCGAACATCCTCCACACTACTTGAAGCAACATCATTCAACACTACATGAGCTAAATATCCCTGGCAACCTTTCAATAACAACCTTTTTGCTCTTACAGTAGAAATAACACCATGCCTCACCCCACTACGTTCACCCATAAAAGTAACTTCAGGTAATCGAGGACGATGGAAAGTAACTGTTTTCCCATAGCAATCTATGTTGGCATGATTATAATGCAACCAATATGTGCCTAAAATCACATCAAAATCAACAATATCTAACGGGATAAGATTAGCTGGCATAACCACCTCCTTCATCATCACTGGACATCCTGGATATACACAATCAACATAACGTATCTCCCCTCTAGGCATAGCAAACTCTAAATCATACCCTAGAGGCATAGGATGAGGCTGTGTCACTTTAGCAAATGTATGAGAAATAACAGAATGCGTAGCACCACAATCAATTAAAACTCTAGCAAAGTGACCAAGAATGTTTAACCTACCCATGATCAAATCTGGATGATTCTGAGCATCTTGCATAGAGATATTATTAATACGTCCCTGGGTTTGTTGTCGTCCCCCATGACCTCTAATAGATTGATGATATGAAAATTAACTTGACACACAAATTAAACCCCTATTGTTGACAATTGTAGTAAAGATGTAAGTAGGGATTGTTCTAGACCGAGGATTAACTAGGGATGCTAATCAACATAAATAAGACTCAAAAAACAATAAACTGGACTCTATAAACTTAAAACTGACTTAAATGACTCAAAATAGCAACAAACAATAAAAAAGACTCAATTCTAGACCTAACAAGTGATTTTGACGAAAATAAACGTAACTTGACTCAAAAGATTAAAAGAAAATAGATTATGACTCAACTAACAAGACTTAATGAATGGGGGTTTGTTTTTGACGAATTTAAAACTTAAAACAGAAACTTTGCATAAAACACTTTATAAAAACGAATTTGGTGAATTGAAAAGGGTGAAAGGCTAGTTAGAGGGTCCTTCTCCACACATGACATATGCATACGAACCAATTTCCAGTTATTATTCCTTTAGACTATGAATGACTACACCCCAAGTTAACCGTGATAGCACAAATTAACCATCAGATTTTCCTTAAGTCATTGAATTGGATGGAATACGCGTCACAACCAAATTATCCTTATCAAGTTCCCTAACTATGAAAAGCATGATAGAAAGACATATCAAAGGTCATTAAGTTCTTTGAAAACCATAAGCATTGACGAAGCATTCGTAACTATGAAAAGCATGATACTCCTGTCAAGGATTCACTTAACACAATCATGATTAGTGACTTCCACTACTTGTGAATATAAGTTCATAACGATTAGGTGAAACTCCCTTATACTCTAGCATCGAATTCATGCATGCAAATTAAGCATGCATCCTCAATCAACATACATAAACAAGTTTTGATAACTCAGATAAGCAAATCACATTCAAGACTCAAGAAACAATAACTGGATGTAATCAATTCATATAAAACATATAATCATGGCTTCGAATTCACCTCCAACTATAAAGGAATTAGTTCCACATGTTTGCAGAAATTGACAACGAAATCAACATAATTGTAAAACTAAAACAATGATAGAAGACACCCCAAAGATGCTCCAACACTCCCAAAAGCTTGGGCATAGGCACGGCACAAAGGCTTCTCTTCTCCTTCCCTTCCTTGATGCGGCACTTGATGAGTTTCTGTGTATATGGTGTGAATTGTGGTGTAGAATTATATGGGGGTGGTGTGTGAATTATGCGGCAAAATCATGTATATATAGCTAGGGTTATGCACAATTTCTGAAGGGAAAAGGATTGCACAATCCTAGGGGAAAAGGTTAGGGTTTGGTAGAAACCAAAGGGAAAAAGAATTAGGAAATTTGGCCAAAGCTTTTAGAATGGAATATCTGGCAGATTTCTAGAAGAAAAGCAATAAAAGGTGCGGCACCAATCTAGGGCAGGTGATAAGGCTTCTAGAAAGGGGTATTTAGTCGATTGAATGTGTAATTGATCCCCCCTTGCAGCTGGAATTATGGTATGATAAGATTAGGATAAGATAAGATAAGATAAGGTTGGATAAGGTTTTAGATAATGTTCCTTCATTTTAGCTGATTCCTTATCTTCTTTGTCTTGAATTAATTTCTTCAACTCTTTAGCACATTCCTAGCCTCTCTTGAACTTTAAATTCGTCCATTCCTTGTGCTCCATATGTAAGCTATCCATTCTAGCCCAAAACTGCTCCAAAATGCTCCAAATTACACTTTCTTGCCAACTTTGTCATATGAACCTGAAAACACACGAAAATAGCTTAAAACACTATACTAAGTAAGAACTAACAACATAAATACAAGAAAACAAGCTAACTAAGTCGCATAAATATGCTCCTATCACTTGATTACCTTGCCCCTGCACACCTCGTCCCTGACTTGGCTGACCAGATTGCCTTGAAGATCCTGCACTACTGGAAGCAATCTCTACTTGCTGGAGTTGTCCTCCCTGATACCACCGAGATCCACCAGCTGGAATGGAAGGATACGGTGGATAACTTCCAGGATACTGAGAATACCCACTCTGGTAATAAGGGTCCTGCGAATACTGATACTGCCCTGAAGCATAAGGAGCGGCATCGCCTTGATAATGGTAAGCACCACCTCGACCCATCTGACTATAACTACCAGACCCTGGAACTTGCTGGATCGGCGCTGGTGGTGGTATAGAAGGCTGTTGGGGCCTCTGCTGATTATGGGGACAATTGATAGCTATGTCCCATCTGCCCACAAGTAAAACATCCACTGCTGCCTCTCCTACACTCCCCAAAATGCCAATTATTACATCTGCGACATAAATGAGCACTTCCTCTTCCAGCATCTCCCTGCCTCTGGAATCTAGGACCTCCTAAAAATCTACCACCTCTCCTCTGACCAGTGGCACTAAAACCTCCGCTAGAAGAGTTGGAACTAGTTCCACTTCTCTTAAAGCTCTAAGTCTTGCGAGGTCCTTGAGAAAACTGACCTTTACCTTTATCGTCTCACCTCTGATTCCCATTCTTTTCTTCTTCTTCTTCACTTTCACTGGGCATATTTTCTGAGTTCTCAATCCTTAACAAAATCTCATAAAACTCCTGGTAAGTGGCACAAGGAGTCGAGGTCACTATAAAACGCCATTTCTTCTTTGTACCCAATCTGAAGCGACGGAGCATCTCAACCGGATTAGCTGCAACCTCCAGATGATAACGAGACAAGTCAGTGAATCTCCTATAATACTCATTTGCCGTCATCTTCCCCTATTTTAATTGAGTAAACTCTTGCTTTTTGCAATCAATATACTTATGGGGAATAAACCTTTTTTGAAACAACTGTTTAAATACTTCCCAATCCTCAATTTCATCTAAGGTCAACTGATAAGACTCCTATCTCCACTAGGATGCAGGTTCCAAACACAAAAACCAAGTAGTCATTTCGACCCACCTATCAGAAGGAAGATTCCCCTAACTTTGCATTACATGGAAAGCCTTCTCAATATGATTGATCCTTTCTCCGCTCCTTCATGTCCTTCATTCCCTATAAAATGATTCAGCTTTAGATTATACACAGTCTCAAGAGGTTTCTTTTGGGGAGGACGACGCGAAGACTGAATAGCATTAGCTATAGCCTCCCCTAACTGAGCTATATAAGGGAAACTAGGCTCAACAGAAGGACGTGGATCTCTACGAGGTGGCATAGTTCTGACAGAAGACATCAAAATAATTAGAAACTCTCAAGATATGCAGGACTACAAACCTAATGCTCTAATACTAAACTGACACACCCCGACCTAGATCGAGGTATGCTGGCCGTCATGTGGGAGTGACGTAACCATGTGCATAGTACGAAAGCAATAAAGATATAAGGGAATTTCGAAGGAATAAAAACCAAACTACTAGCAGAACTAGTTAAGATAAAGTGCTAGTGCGAGATTAAGGGTGAAATACACAACCAGAGCATAAATATTCTAGATGTAGTCAAGCAGGACAAGTGCTAATTTTACAACACCCAAGGCTGATCTTACATTTATGATGTTCTATCAGAACCCCCTTCGAAATCTTCGTGATCCACCAAAGCACTTCTACCTAAAACCTGGAGGGGTGCAAAATAGAAAGTGTGAGTGGGCAAAAACAAAGCTTTTCAAAATCATTTCATTTCTGAAAAGTTCTAACCCCTCGCCATAAAACCTGTATAATTGCCCAGAAAATAATAATAATAATAAGCTTGTGTCAGAAATCATACTCAAGGTGAAAATCCATAGAAATATACCATGCTAAAGTATCTCAATGTAATGCTATAAGTAATCCAAGCAAAATATATCAATGTCAAATATCGCATCAGCCAAATCCCTCTAACTCAATCTGCACGGCTGAGTATATAGCTCATAACCAATCTCAATCATACCAAATCACATCTTGCACACGATTCGGAACCACCTAAAGTTGTCTGTAGCACAAGATTAGGTGTAAAGTAAATATGCTCTAGTGCTACGATCACGTGAAGGCTGTGCAAATAATCGCGGGTCACCTACAAGTTGAAACCACCTAAAGTGGTATGTATGACAAACCTGTGCACCTAACTTGGATCCAAGGTAAGCATATGGTGCGAGAGGTGAACATCACGTGAAGGACTGTGCCCTAACTCTAGGCGGGAGCACTAACACCGGGGTGCAGGTTTATGAGCTCTCAATACATCACATCATATCTCACATAACTGAAGTAACCTCAAATCTTTAATTTATGAACTTACCTAGCACTTACATGTGCGTTCGCAGCACCAATTATAATTATATGCAACGACTAATGCATAAATAAAATAGGCAGATACTTTGCATGGCATTTCAAAACGTATAATCATTCAAATTCATTTTCTGGGAAAAAATCTCAAGTATATAGGTATATACGGAAAACCAAAAGGCCACTCACTGATATGTTGAAAGGTCATAGCCCTATTGCCTCAAATGATGGCCCTCGTCCTCAGGATAGGTCTCACTATATGCAAAATAACTGAATAAACGTTATTTAAAGCACATACACAAAACTAGGATATAACTTCTCATACATTGCTCAAATGGGGTATTTGAATATACCACCATGATCTACTCAACCTCAGGAACATCGCCAAATTTTTAGAAAAAATTTCCAGACGCGCCCCCACACGCGACCAAACCCTAACTGAAACTTAATTGCCGTTAGGAATATTCCGTTAAAACCTTAACATAAATTAACGGCGTTACCTGGCGCCTTTAGAATATTCCATCAGACTTGATGGAATATTCGCCTGCGTCTTCCTTGGAACGTCGGAGATCGTCGCCGGTGCCGTTTTCTAGAAAAATAAGCAAACCTTCATATCTTCTTCGATTTTCAACCAAAATTCACAAAATCTATACCAAATTAAAGCTTAGGATGAGAGGAACAAAACCTTACAACTTTAGGGACCTAAGACCAACGGAATCTCGCCGGAGAAACTTTGATAATTCGGCCAAACTTGAAACTTATCAAACTCAACTTCCTGACGTCCAAAACACTTCGTTTTTCTTCTCCGAGCTTCGCGAAGATGTCCTAAGGCTCACTAGCAACTTAAAATTTCCTAAAAACTTCAAAATCACGAGTGCATTAACAGTAACCCAAAACTATGTTCTCAGGTTCTCGGGAAAATGAGGTCTTCACGCCCAAATAATAGTATCAATGGGTTCTTGGGCTCACAAGGAACATGAATATGGTCTCCATTGGTTTGATCTGAGGACGAAAGTGAATGTTCAAGGTTTGTCCGTACAATTGTATGGACATGGAAGAAAATGCGAGAGGGAGGAGAGAGAGTCAATGGGATAGGGTGAGGGTATGTGTGTGTGATCTAGTTTGCAGTCAATCAACCAAAACCTTAGGCCTTTTGTTCTAATTGGGTCCAAATAATAAGGAATAGAACCTATTGGTCCAAAACCTTAGTTTACACACACACACAACTCAATAATAAAAAGGGTATAATAGAAATTTCCATGCTCTCGAGGATAAATAATATATACGTTCGGGACGAGCTGTCACAAATCATCCCCAAAAAAAGGGGTTGACAATTAAGAAAGGGAGAGAGTGAGTTTAGAGAGTATTGATAAAGTGACATAACTATGAGATCTAGCCCCATTTTTTGGCTCATTAGAGATGAAATTTCTCACTAAGGCTTGAAATGTAGGAGCCTCATGGAGGATAAAGCCCCCATTGAAATGCTCTAAAAAGAGTTGTGTGGATAACACATCCTTATTTTTATTACTTTTTAGTATGATCAAGTACTTCTTCACCATGTCATCAAGTAGTGGATCCTATGAAGAAAAAAAAATTCCCCAGTGCCTAGGAGTAGACACATTTTAGCCTTTCTAGGGGCTGAAGTACACCCATTTTCAAAATGCCTGTTTGTTGGTACCGTTTTGTTTAATTTCGGAGCTTATATTGACCAAATGTCATTTGATTGGAGACGACCTAAAGGTTTGGGCTTGTAGTTTGACCTATACTAATAATTTTGCTTGTGGTTGGGCCTATAAACATATTTCTACAAAACCTGTTCAGTTCGGTTTATTTCGTTGTTGAAGAGTACAAAATTGAGAATTGTACCGAAACAGACCGGTTCGGTTCGGTTTTGTTACCTGTTTGACTGATTTGGTCAACTCGATGTTTTTTTTTTTCAATTTTTTCACTCAATTTTTCGGTTCATCTGTTGTTTTCCCCTCCCCTAGTGATTAACTCTGCTAAGACGTGACACCTAGAACTTGAATACATTAACCATAACATAATTTTCAATATGGCCACTTTGGTGCTAGTGGATTATGTCCATCACATCAACGTAAGGCGGTATCATGATTCATGACATTCATCAGCTACTATTCTCGGTTGGACTTGTGTGTATTTTACAACTAACAAATCTGATTCTGAATCATTTGCAAAACTTTACAAAGAATCTGATTCTGAATCATTTGCAAAACTTTACAAAGAATTCAAGAGTATAAGTAGATGAACAAAAGTGTAGGTCTCCTTAAATTCGATCATTGAACAAGAATACTTTAAAAGAATACGTTGAAAGCAACAAAGGAAAGTGACATCATAAAAGTACGGAGAAGAACGAAATCTAGTTCTATATGATTTGGACTCCATGAATTGCTCATAGAGTTACACCTCCTTAATGTAAACAATTTAAAGAGATGATCATTGTGACTACACTCAGCCTATGTATGACACTGACCAAAGGAAATGGTGTACCGTCATTGAACTCAATACGAGTTATGTTAGTACCAATTGTCTTGATTCTAGTTTATCAAGGAAATGGAATACTGTCATTGAACCCAATGAGTTATATTAGTACCAATCGTCTTGATTCTAGTTGACCCTTAATCTAGAAAAAAAATTCCTTAAGGTCCTAATTTTTAACCAAATTTAAGCCTTTGAATAGTCCCATTCAAATGAGGGAAACCTCAAATAACCTTATTTGAGAGACACCTTGTGGAGCTCGCTCGTAACTTTATTTCAATAATACAACCTTATTCGTTACAAAAAATCAGACTAATCAAACCCTTGGAGACATCCAATTGTAGCGAGGAAAATAAAAGAACACAATGCATTAGACTTATTATGACGCGTTTCTTTCTAAAATACAACATTATTAAAGACCGTATATCGAAAATAAATCCAAAAACAAAAACTGAAAAACAAAATAAAGAGGAAGTGGCAGGCCTCGCATACGATTGGTAAGTGCCTAGCCATATAAAACATTTGAGGCCTACGATTCCCTGACTAACAAAAAGCCAACAAAACAAACCTTCAAAGAAATAGCAAATGCAAGCACACAAGAGAAAAACAGATTCCTCTCAAGCTTTCAAGCCAGTATTTAAATATAAATTTGCATACCAGTTTTCGACCACAAACTGACGCTACAATAAACTTTCAGATACAATAAAAACTACTAATATTAATGTTCCCGGATGAAAAAAAACCCGTCAAATATAGAACAAAAGTGAAATAAAAGGAAGACGAAGAAAAGCATCCCAATCACTCTCCTGCTACAAACATCCTACCGAAAGAGATGGTTGAACCAAAGATTAGGCAAGGCGAGGATGGTTTTGGACTGATTTTCTGCCCACCACATATACATAGAACCATTTGCCATTGCAAGCAAAATCTCTCGCGTGGATGAGAAGTCAACATCTGAATCTACCCCATCCTCGAGTGACCCCACCTCAACACATATCGTTGCCAACCAAACTGACTTCACATGACACATGACACGAAAATCCAACTAAATTGAAAAATAGCTCACCATCAAAACCATTTGGAGAACTCAGAAGCACTTCCTGTGGACAATGGATGGACCTGACTCGTCGTACTCACCCTTGGAAATCCACATCTAATTCATTGAAAAGGAAAAGAATCTTATCAGTCTCAAGCAAAAAGAAAACGTACATACCACACAAATTCAAAATATCATTGACAAGGTTTAGAGATACGTTTACGATCATCACCTGTTGGAAGGTACTGAGGGATGCAAGGATGGACCCTCCAATCCAGACACTGTACTTTCTCTCTGGTGGAGCCACAACCTTGATTTTCATGCTGCTTGGAGCAAGAGCAGTGATCTCCCTGCTCATACGGTCTGCAATACCAGGGAACATAGTTGACCCACCACTGAGCACGATGTTTCCATATAGGTCTTTTCTGATATCCACATCACACTTCATGATAGAGTTGTAGGTAGTCTCATGAATGCCAGCAGCTTCCATTCCAATGAGAGATGGTTGGAAGAGCACTTCTGGGCACCGGAATCTCTCAGCTCCAATTGTGATGACTTGGCCATCGGGAAGCTCATAGTTCTTCTCAACTGACGAGCTGCTCTTGGCAGTCTCAAGTTCTTGCTCATAATCAAGGGCAACATATGCAAGCTTCTCCTTCATATCACGGACAATTTCCCGTTCAGCAGTAGTGGTGAACATGTACCCTCTTTCAGTGAGAATCTTCATCAAAGCATCTGTAAGGTCACGACCAGCAAGGTCCAGACGAAGGATGGCATGAGGGAGGGCATAACCTTCATAGATTGGGACAGTGTGACTCACACCATCACCTGAGTCCAGCACAATACCTGTACAAGGAGGAACTCAGTAAATGCCAGAATAATTGGAAAATATATTAAGAATCAAGCTCAGACAATCATTGTTTCGAACCTGTTGTACGACCACTGGCATAAAGTGAGAGAACAGCCTGGATGGCAACATACATGGCAGGCACATTGAAGGTCTCAAACATGATTTGGGTCATCTTTTCTCTGTTGGCCTTAGGATTGAGAGGAGCCTCTGTGAGCAGAACTGGGTGCTCTTCAGGAGCAACCCGAAGTTCATTGTAGAAAGTATGATGCCAGATCTTCTCCATGTCATCCCAGTTGCTCACTATACCGTGCTCAATGGGATACTTCAAGGTAAGGATACCTCTTTTCGACTGTGCTTCATCACCTACGTAGGCATCCTTCTGACCCATACCAACCATGACACCTGTGTGTCGTGGGCGACCAACAATACTAGGAAACACAGCCCTGGGAGCATCATCACCAGCAAATCCAGCCTACATACATAATAATACACAAAATGGTAGAACTAAAACTTCATTTCAGGCACAAGTACAATTAAAAATTTGATTTAACTTAAATTCAAAAGGGGCAAGGAAATGATGCAGTACCTTCACCATTCCAGTTCCATTGTCGCAAACGAGGGGTTGAATGTCCTCACCATCGGCCATCTTTAATAAACCTGAATCAAATGGATATACATAATCAATACAACATCCCACACTAGTTCACTAATCAGATAAACGTTCAAGTAATTTAGTTCCTATAAATATCAAAAAAAACACAAATAATTTTCGATATCAATTTATCCATGCATCCCGCTATTTAACTTCCTTTTTTTATTTCTTTCAGTCAATTTCTAAATCTTGCATTGACTTAAATCTCAACAATCATAGTTCAAATCCTTTTGCCAAACAAGTAACATAAGGACTTCCAATCATATCAAAGTTCTAATAATTATCTAATTTTTTATACAAAACTATGCAGATCTAAAAAAATCAGATCACCAACATTAGATCCTACAGATAAGGGCCAGATCAGACAACCACAAAAATCCCCAACACAAAGAAAATTCCAAAATCTCAATTCAACAGATCGATCAGTCAAAGAAATTACGGATCAGTAAGATCATTCAAGATCTAACTCCAACAATCACATAAACACCAGAATCGGCAACAAATTTTCAAGATCAGGTACAAATCAACTTTAATCTACTCATTTATTACAAATCAAACTCAATTTTACAAAAAAAAACAAAAATAAAAATGGAAATTCAAACGCAAAAAATTGAAAAAATAAAGTTGAAATTACCTTGAAGGGGAAGACGAAGACGATCGAAGACGGCGGCGACGGGAAGAAGTTCAAGCCGAAGAACAAGGCTTCGATGTCGCTGTGTTTCTTCAAGGCTGTCAGAGATGGTGGAAATTGAGCAGAATTAGGGTGAGCTAGAAATGTGAGAGGGTATATATAGCTCCGGATTTTGAAATGCACATGAAATTTGGACCAAATTACCAAGCACTTCAATATTTGCTTTCTTTTTTTCTTTCTTTTTTTAATTCTATTTGGGGTATTTTGTTTTCAAACACTATTTTAAAAATCACATCCTGGCCTGGGTCCGCACCAAATTCCGGACTCGACTCCACTGTAGCACGATATTAGTTTATGGGAACTTCCCAATAGGTTACCCATACTGGGAATGCTCTCGCCTAAACTCGCTTAACTTCGAAATTCTGATGGAACCCGAAGTCAGTGAGCTTCCAAAAGGCTTCGTGCTAGGTAAAGATGAGAATATACATATAAGGCTTAGAGGATCCACTTCCCTGGGCGATGTGGGATGTTACAATCCATCCCCTTTAGGGGCCCGACATCCTCGTCGACACACTTCCGCCCAGAGATTGGCTCTGATACCAAACTGTCACATCCGACCCGGGCCCGCATCACATCCCCAGCTCGACTCGACTATAGCACGATATTGTCTATTTTGGGCCCCGACCACTCCCTCACGGTTTTGTTTCTAGGAACTCACACGAAAACTTCCTAGTAGGTCACCCATCCTGGAAATGCTCTCGCCCGAATTCGCTTAACTTGGAAGTTCCAATGGAATCCGAAGCTAATGAGCTCCTAAAAGGCCTCATACTAAGTAGAGATGGAAATATACATATAAGGCTTAAAGGATCCACTTCCCTGGATGATGTGGAATGTTACATGCAGCCTAAGCCCCTTCTAAGCGCTACGCAGCTGGCCATCACACCGATTAATCACTAGGCATTTGAAAAATTAAAATATTACGCCTAGACCTACCTAGGCTCCTGACTAGTCTTCTTAGACCCGCCTATGTCACAACTCTCACTTAAACAGAAAATAGATAACTTTTATTTTACATTTTATTTTTTCAATAAATTGTGAAAGACTTGTTGAATACTTGGATGAACACTCATTATGTGTTTGTTCCTCATATTTTCAGTATGTTCTAATACTTTATAATCTATTTGAGATTTTATTTTGCAATTTGTTTATCTAATACAATTATGTATTTTTATATGTATAAGTAGACATTTATTAATATGTTATATAATAAATTAATTCAAATTATAAAATAAAAATAAAAATACAAAGATTTGGCCCCTGCTCGCCACCTAACTAGTGTCTAGCGCCTTCTAGAACTTTATTTTTAAAATAGGTCATCACTTTTCAATTTTAAGCGATGATTAGATATTCAAATAGACAAAATGACACACCCCAACCTAAATCGAGGCATGCTGGCTGTCATGTGAGAGTGACGTAGTTATGTGCGCAGTGCGGAAGAATAACGATATAAAGAAATGCTAATAAATAAAAACCAAACCAACTAGAGCACTAGATAAGATAAGGTGAAAGATGAGAATACGTGTGACTACACATAACCAGAGCGTAGGTATCCTAGGTGCAGTCTAGCAGGACAAATATTAATTATACAATACCAAAGATGGTCCTACATTTGTGATGATCTGTCAGAACCACCGAGAATTCCTCGTAAGCCACCAACAAGCACTCCTAACTAAAACCTGGAAGGGCGCAAAAACAAAGGTGTGAGTGGGCAAAAACAAAGCTTTTCAAAACCATTTCACTTATCAAAAGTAGTAACCCCTCGCCGTAAAACCTGTATAATTCCCAGAAAATAGCATACATGTTTATATCTCAAAATCATATTCAAAATAGCAATTCCACAAATATACCATGTCAAATCTCAGCAATAAATAAGTAAGCCAGGTGAAATAAACCAATATGAAATGGTATGCCAGCTGGAGTCACCTAACGTGACTTGTACGGTTGGATCTATAACTCATCAACTAGTCCTCTGCACATAAGTCGGAACCACCTAAAGTGGTCTGTACGACAAGCTGGGTGTAAATAAATACGCTCAAGCGCTACGGTCACGTGAAGGCTGTTCGAAGCATTGCAAGTTACCTACAAGTCAGAACCACCTAAAGTGGTCTATACGACAGGCTGGCACTTGCCTTGGATCCAAGGTGAGCGTGTGGTACGGGAGGTGAACGATCACGTGAAGGCTAGGCCCTGTCCTCGGGCGGAGCACTAACATCGGGGTGCAAGATAATAGGCTCGAAATATATCTAAGAATTATTATACTCGCTACCATCACTACCATTAATATACTCACCTGAAGCTTACCTGAGCTTCGACGGCATCGAGCAACATTATAAATAACCATACTAATGCACAATTAAACATAGAGAGCATTTGACATGGCATTTCAAAATATCAAACCATTTAATTAAGTTTTCTGGGAAAAATACCAAGTGTCTGTATATATATATACACACACATACTGAAAACCAAAAGCCCACTCACTGATATGTGGAAGGGTTGTAACCCCCGAGCTTTGCTTGACTGCACTCGTCCTCAGGATAGGTCTCACCTATATGTGAAACAACTATTTAAACGTTATTTTTAAGCACATAAACAAAACTAGGTAATAACTTTTCATACATTGCTCAATTGGGGTATTTGAATATACCATCATGGCCTACTCAACCCCACGAACATCCCCATATTTTTAGAAAAATTTTCTGATATCCCACGCGCCTGCCAAGGTATGGCCACACGTGCAGGCACGTGCCTGGCACGCTGGACGGAATCCCTAACGGCGTTAGGGAATATTTCGTTAAATAATGGAATATACCATTATTTTTACCTGACGCCGTTAACATATTCTGTCAAATTTGACGGAATATTCTCATCCGTCTTCGTTGGATCGCCGGAGTCCGGCGCCGGCCACCACTGCTATCGCCAATTTCTGGAAAAATTTCAAACCTTAATATCTCATCCATTTCTCAATCAAAATTCATAAAATTTGTACCAATTTGAAGCTTAGGACGAGAAGAACACATTCTTACCCCTTTTTGGACCTAAATCCATCGAAAATTCGCCGGAAAAAGTCACGATACTCCTGCCACCCTGCAACTCACTAAACCCGAGTGTCCCGACGTCCAAATCGCTCCAAAATTCTTCTATAAGCTTCATGAAGAAGTTTTAAGACCTCATATGACCTTAGAACTCGATGAAACCTCCATGATCATGATGGAGTCACAGTGCACCTCACTGGAGATTATGGTTCTCGGGTTTCCAAAATCCTCACGTCCAACCAAAGTTATAGCTTGACTCCTAAGCTTGCAAGGAGCATGAAAACGACTTCCACAACTTTGATCCATGAGTGATGAAGTTGGTTGAGAGGTTGTCTGTACAAGTGTACGGAAATGGAAGAAAAATTCGAGAGAAAGAGGTCAACAGGTTTGTATGGGTGTGTGTGTGGTCCAGGTTTAGGCAACCAACCAAAACAAATAAAATTTTAAGTTCCGATTGGGCCCAAAAAAGTTAGGAAGAAAATGGATTGGTCCAAAACCTATGTTCAAACACACCATCACAACTTAACGTTCAAGGGCAAAATCGTCATTCCACGCAATCGAAGACAAAATAGAATATTTTTCGGGACGGGCTATCACACAAAAGCTATAAATTAGTATAATCTTAAAATTTATAGTATAATGTGACAAAATTAAAATATCATACTTTATTTTGAAAATCGTCACAAACCTGTTGGGAAGAAATGCAAGACTTAATCATTGAGTCCATTGTGCATGAGATGATATGCGTGCTAAATAAGGAGATGAAACCTGACACTAGTGCATAAGGTTTAGTTCATGATATTTGGATGTTGAGTGAAGGCGTTCGATTCATGGAGTTTATGTTCTCGCCAAGAGAAGGAAATAAAGCGGCACACTTCGTGGTAGCGTTTATTCTTAAAAAAAGGAGGCTCGTTCGAGTGGGGTTGTATTGGTCCACTTTTTTTATTTAATATTTTAGCAGAAGATGTAAACCTTTCGATTCAAATTTAATATTATCTATCTCTTTGACAAAAAAATTAAAATTCGAAGGTTGAGAAAAAAAATATAAAACATAGTTAGCTCTTTTATTTATTTGTTTTTTTTTCTCGAATTTACTTTTTGTTGTTATAAACTTCTTGTCTAAGTGTGATTGTCTAAATCCTACATCAGATTTGATTCTAGTTATTCCTCCCTATTAGGACTTGTATTCCTTGGAGGAGAAGGATTTCCTCTCCCTCTTATTACTATAAATAAAGGCACTGTGTATGGGGAATAACAACATCCTCTACACAACCCTACAAATACATCTCTTTCTCTATTCTCTCTCTGTACTGACGCCCCCCATTCCCTTGTCAGTTAAATATAGGCCACAACACGTTATCAGCACGCCCATACCGCTATGCTTAGGAATCTAACGTGGAAGCTTTCTGCATCAAACCAGTTCACCAGTTCACCAATATCATCACGCAATCAGGTTCTTCCAAAACAACTATTTTTATCTCGATATTTTTGCAGCCCTTATAGCATGAACATTCACCATAATGCATGACCCAACTGTACATTTTTCGAATTTTAGATTCTACATAAATTGTGTATGCATTATATCCATAATTGTTGAATTATGTGAATTTGATATTTGTCACAGCCCGTCCCGAAATATTTTGTATCGACGGTGTGAACTGATTATTTTGCCCTTGGACGTTTTGTGTGTTTGTGTGGTTTAAATTGGGAGTGAACTAATTCCTTAAGTCCCTATTATTTGGAACTAATTAAGACTAAAAGTTGTTATGTTTTTGTGGTTGTTAGAAGTCAAAAACTTTGGACCACACACACACACCACAACTCTCTCTCTCTCTCCTCCCTCTCGAGTTTCTCCTGTTTTCGTCAACTTTGTACGAACGAACTCCAAGCATTCCATTTCAAGCACGGATCGAGGTTTTAAAGGTAACATTCAAACTCTTTGCATGTCTAGTGATGCGAAATATATAAGCACACAAATTAAACCCTCTTTTTATCAATTGTAGTAAAGTATGTAAGTAGGGATCGTTCTAAGCCGGGGATTAGGAGGGATTGCTAAATCACTTGGAAACTGACTTGAAAACATAAAAACAAAGTTTAAAACACTAACTAGACTCAAAGAATGCAAAACTATACTTTAAAACACTAAAACAAACCAAAAGACTCAAAACAGCCCCTAAACACTCAAAACTACCTTAGACACACAATCTGGGCAGTTTTGGGACTCTAACACAAACTTGGACGAATTTTGATTTTCTAATGAACTAAAACACTTAAAAACATAATCTAAGACAAGTTCTAATTAATGACTCAAAGAAATAAGATGGGGTTGATTTTGGACGAAAATAATTAAATTAAGACAAGAACAAAGTAAACAAATTCTTAGACAAATTTAAGTGAATCAAAACAGATTGTAAAATGAATTTGAATGAAACTTATGGATGGAAGGCTAGCTAGGAGGTTCTTCTCCACACATGTCACACTTGCATACAAAACGATTTCCAGTTGCTTTTCGATAAGCTATGAATACTCAACGCCCCAAATTAACCGTGAATTGCACTAATTAACCCTTAGTTTTTCCACAAGTTATTGGGTTGGATGATTGCATACGACAACCCAAAACATTCCCTACAAGTTCCCTACATGAATTGCATAATAGATATACAAGCAAGAATCATTAAGTTCTATGAAAAACATAAGCATTGACGAGGCACTCGTTACTATGATTTGCATGAAACTTATGCCAAGAATTTACTTAACGTGATTGTGACTAGCAACCTTCACTACTTGTGAATATAAGTTCATAACGATTAGGTGAAACTCCCTTATATTCTAGCGTTAAATTCATGCATGAAAATTAAGCGTGCACTCTCAACCAACATACACAAATCATTTCTTATACGATCGGATAAGTAAATTGAATTCACAACTTATGAATCACAACTGGATGTAATCAAATCATATTGCAAGTATGAACATGGTTTCGAATCACCCCCTAACTAAGAGGGATTTAGTTCCTCATACTCACAAAGCAAAGATACATAAAATTAGACATTAAAATCAAAGGAAAGAAAACACCTAAAATGCTCCAACTTGGGTAGCAAGTGCATCCAAGAATTCTCCTTTGCTTGCTTGCGGCAGATTGCTTTGTGGACGGATTTTTGGGTAGTTTTATGATGTAGAATGGATGGAGAATGGTATGGAAAGGTTTAGGGTAAGTGTGGAGGAGTGTTTGAGGGTTGGAGGGTGGTGGAGAACTAGGCAAAGAGGGTGGAAGAAGGTGGAGTGGCTGTTATGTTTTCTAGGCACTAGAATGGTGTTTTTGGGGTGTTTTGCTACCTAGAGGTTGTATGGACGAATTTTCTGTGATGAATGATGAATATGAGAGTGTGAACCCTTTGCCAAGGGGTGTAAACATGTATATATAGGCCCCAAAAACCTTAGAGAATCAGGTTAGGCTAGGGAGAATGCACGGCAAAGAGTGTATGTGGTGTGCAATGGTCCAAGGGTGAAAATGAAGTGATGATGCAAAGTGTGAAGGGTAAAATGGAGTGGTCTTGTAGCTAGGGGGCATGAATGATTGTGTACATTGCATAGAGATGGAAAGGGAGGTGAAAATGTGTCAATAAATGGGTCAAAGGTGCAGCAACATGTGGTACACAAGGCATGGGATTCCAAATGGAATTCTATGTTGTTTTGCATGGCAATGAAGGCAAGTTGGGGTGACAAATTTTTGGGCTGAGTTCTTCATCTTTTGGACCATAATTCTTCACATTCTTGGCCTCTTTAGTTCTCAAATTCGTCCATCCACTTTGGCCCAAATATGTGACATGCATTCCAAGCTCTATTTTGCTCCAAAATGCTCCAAAATGCATCTTCTTGCCTACTTTGTCCATAAAATCTGAAAACACACGAAAATGACTTTAAACATTAAAATAACTAAGGAAACACGACATAAATGCACAAGAACAAGCCAACTAAGTCGCATAAATATGCTCTTATCATCTAGGAGTTGATTTATACCTTTATTTGGACTTAAAACCTTCGAAAACCCGGGAAACTGAAATCCCAGTTTTAGGTACTGTTCATGCACTAATTATTGTGAGATTTTTTAGGAGTTTTTAAGGGCATATGAAGCTTTGAATCATCCTCATGATGCTCGGAGAAGAAAAATGAAGTGAGTTGGACGTTGGAAAGTTGAGTTTATGATGCGATGAAAGTTAAGCACTCAAATTAAACCCTCTTGTTGTCAAATTGTAGTATAAATGCAAGTAGGGATCGTTCTTAACCGGGGATTAGGAGGGCTTGCTAAAACCTCTAAACTTACTCAAAAACATAAAAATAAAGTTAAAAACGTTTGAATAGACTCAAGGGACTCAAAACAGATTCTAAAGACTCAAAACAACTTAAAAACACTCAAAACTGCCTAAAAACACAAACTGGGTAGATTTGACTCTAACACAACTTTGGACGAATTTAGTGTTTTGACTTAAATCAAAACACTCTAAAACACAAACAAAACAGATTTTAAACACTTTGGAACAAGAAAGTAAAATGGGGGTTTTGATTTGGATGAATTTGAAATAAACAAGCAAGTTATAAAACTAGGCAGATTATAAAATGAATTTGAGAAATAAAATGATGGATGGATTAGTTAGAGGTCCGTTCTTCACACTTGACACACTTGTACATGAATCGATTTCCAATTGCTTTTCAATAAACTATGATGCTCAACACCCTAGATTAACCGTGATGCACAAATTAACCCTCAGATTTTCTTTTACTCATTGAATTGGATAAATGCATGCGACAACCCAAATCATTCTCTAAAAGTCCCCTATATGAAAGCATAATAGAGATACAATCAGAGATCATTACGTTCAATGAAAATCATAAGTGTTGACGAGGCAATTATAACTATGAATGCATGATACAATTGCCAAGAATTCAATTAACGCAATTGTGATAAACAACCTTCACTACTCATGAATATAAACTTGTAACGATTAGGTGAAACTCATTTATATTCTAGCATCTAATTCATGCATGAAAACTAAGTATGCATCCTTAATAAACATACAAGAATCAGTTATGAAAAAAATAGATAATTGAATTGCAATCACAACTTATCAAATCACAATTGGAATAAATCAATTCAAATCTCAAGCATGTTCATGGCTTCAAACTTCCCCATAACTAAATAGAGGTTTAGCCACTCATAATTGCAACAAAATTAGAAAATAACAAAGTAGACATTGAAAGCAAGAACGAAGTACACCTAAAACGCTCCAAAGTTCCAAGCTTGAAACGCCAAGGACCTTTGTTTTCACCACCTTGTTGTAGCACAAGTGTCTATGATGTGTATGTATATATGGATGGAATGGATTTGCACGGCTAAGAGATGAAAGTGTATGGATTGGTGAGATGTAAAATGTAGTGTCTTTGGATGATGGCTTCCAAATTATGGTGAAGGGTGGATGTATTTATAGGCTAGGGAGAGGAGTGTATGGAGTTGTAATGAGTGGATGTAATGGGTGTAGTGGGTGAATGTTGTGGTAATGAGTGGATGTAATGGGTGTAGTGGGTGGATGTTTGGTAATGAGTGGATGTAATGGGTGTAGTGGATGAATGTTTGGTAATGAGTGGATGTAATGGGTGTAGTGGGTGGATGTTTTGTAATGAGTGGATGTAATGGGTGTAGTGGGTGAGTGTTGTGGTAATGAGTTGATGTAATGGGTGTAGTGGGTGGATGTTTGGTAATGAGTGGATGTAATGGGTGTAGTAGATGAGTGTTTGGTAATGAGTGGATGTAATGTGTGTAGTGGGTAGATGTTTGGTAATGAGTGGATGTAATGGGTGTAGTGGATGAGTGTTTGGTAATGAGTGGATGTAATGGGTGTAGTGGATGAGTGTTTGGTAATGAGTGGATGTAATGGGTGTAGTGGATGGATGTTTGGAGAATGGATGTGTTGGGTGAAATGAGTGGATGTAGTGGTAGGTGAATGTGTTGGGTGAAATGAGTGGATGTAGTGGTAGGTAAATGGATGTGTTGTGTGAAATGAGTGTACTAAAATGGTTATTTATAGGGAGAGGATGATGCACAAACTTCAAATTTCGTCCATGCCCAAAAATGCTCCAAAACGCTCCAAAATGCTCCAAAATGCACTTCTTTGCCACATTAACCCTTTGGACCTACAAACACACCAAAATAACTTAAAATACTAAAATAACTACGAACTAACAACATAAATGCCAAGAAACAAGCTAACTAAGTCGCATAAATATGCTCCTATCAAATTCCCCCACACTTAGCTTTTGCTAGTCCTCGAGCAAAACAAAACAAACAAAACAAAACAAAACAAAACACAACCTAAACCTTCCAACAATTGCCTCAGGGATTTTTAATGAAACATGACATGTTAAAAATCATCATTCCCACAGTTTTTGGTCATCCTTACACTTGAGCACATACTTAGAGTCACCACTTACTAGTTCACAATTAACCAATTAAAACGATGTTTTGAATGTAGTAACATGCCTTAGAGAATTTACTCAATTCCTTACAAGATACTCTCTATTTTCACACACATTTTCTGACTACACACCCTACACTAGTTATATGTGAGATGATTGATGTAAACATGAAAACGAACACTCTCATATATGTATAACAAAGAGGGCAATTTTCTGGAGTTATTTATCATGTTTAGATATGATCTCATGAATGGAATGCTACTACTTAGATGTAAGAACCAGTGACACCATATGCTCAAACCAATTCCAAACTCCACATATTGAAACGCATAACACTCAAGATAAAGTTAAGGGTTGTAAAGGGGTTTAAGGGTAATGGCTAACAAAGAAAGGATAAGGATAACAAACGTTCTGAAAGCAATAGCAAGCAAAGTAATGAAATAGACACTTGGAATTCACTTAATAATGCAGAAATTAACTTTTAAACACAAAGGGAAGATTCAAGCAACACTTAGGGCTGAATTCAATGTTTTGGACCTTTTCTTCAACAAACAACACTTTAGAGCTCTTTTTTCACATATTTTTCAACTCTTTTTCACTCTTTTCACAACTTTTCTTCTTTTCATTCTATTTTCCACGAATGTTTCTTTTTTTCTTTTTCTTTTTCTTTTCTACCCGTGCCTTATTAAGGACTTTGGCACACACACACATACACAAGAATCACTTCCCCCACACTTGTTTTTCTGCAAAAGTTCAACAAAAGGAATTCCTTCTAAATTATGTTTTACTATGCTTCAAGAACAAGGGTATGGATGGTCCTAATCTAGGCTAGGTGAGGATAGTGTGGGTTAACAAAGAACATAGGCTACAAAAGGCTCAACGGGGTTAAACTTAAACACATAATGAAATAGGGCACGACAATTTGGCTGTAGTGGTCACTACACAACTTCATCTTGAATATGTGTTATGCAAATCCATAGCATGCTTTGAATGAAATAGGCATGAGTTCTAGCATTTGGAACTAAATGATGAAACGCCTTCTAAGTAGCAACCAAGCAAAGAATAATGAGATCATGCAACGACTTTAGAAAACAATAGTGCACATATTATTAACTCTCCAAATAAACATTTAGGCTCAAGTCTCACAAGGTTGTAGCTTTCATTTGAGTTCCTTCCTTCAAGCATGTTACAAAAATTGATTTTTCCTTTATGATTGCATGTGAATTCATAAATTATAACCACCACCAAGCATACACCAAAGAGTCAATCAAATTTTCATCCATGTTTATAACTCTCTTTAATAGTCATGTAATTAAAAACCAAATCCTCATCATTGTGTTGGAAGGTAACCTAAGACACAAATAAACATACAAAAACAACTCTTTATGGGGTTTTCAAAACAATTTTTCAAATTTTTATGAGATTTTCGGATTTTTATGTCAAAACACACTGAAACACTCCAAAACAGCTTAAAAACACTTAAAACAGCAAGGAACAACATTAGAAGTAATGGGTGATAAACTCCTACGAATTTCATGCAAAACAATGGTTACCCCCCAACACTTAAATCAAACATTGTCATCAATGTTTCAAGCATAAACTCACACAAAAACAAGCAAATAAACAAACAACGAATAAACATGACAAGTATAGCAAAGTAAAAAAAAACAGACAGAGTAGAGTTTAAGAACGTAAATCTGGTTTTGGAGATAGATGATCTTGTTGACTTTCCACAGCTTTGATCTCGAACTGGTTTGGAATTTTGAGCGAGGAATATCATAGTTCCTTGGTTTCAAATCAGACTCCTTCTGCTGGGTTGATTTGATTGTGCAGTCTGCATTATTCTCTGCTTGTTTCTTCTGCACGGCAGGCAAACACGAGGTAGAGGTGTTGGTCTGTTTCTTTCTTCAATCTTTCCAAGTGCCCACCTCTTGCGTTCTTTCTCCTTGTCCCTATCTGAGGATGAATTGGCAAATTGTCTCCACATGCTTCGAGGTATCATTTTCACTTCCCTTATCTGTTCCCCAGGCAGATGTGGTAGACGAAGAGGAAGCATAAAATGATGAAGATGAGTACTCGAGAGCAAGGCTAGGTAAGCAATCAAGAAAAGGTTCCAGGCAGTCGGTTCCAGATCGGAAGATTGATACCAAGTGTTGGTTGATTGCTCTCTTTCTCCTTGTCCCAAAACAACGACAAGGAGAAGGACAGGGAGAAAGCATGATATGAGATACTCTTGCTTTCAACCTTTATGATATGAAATACTTTTTCTTTGGATGAGTTGTTTGCAGAGGTACCCCAAGGAATAAAGAACACTGAGTGACTCGAGAGGGTTTGTTGGAAATGCATTCTCGGAGAAGAAGAGACGAAGGGTGAGGGGTGACATTTATAGGAATTAATAACCGGTACTATTCTTTCACTCTTGTCAGCAACCGTTGGATGATTTAATAGTAAACTTCATGTGCTTTCTACTTCACAAGAGATCTTCGACAGATTGCCCGTAATTTCTGCAAAGCTGAGTGTGCATGTGACAGGCGCTGACACGTTTGGAAAAACAAATGCCTCTTCGATATCTGGAATCGGCACTTCGACAAACTGCTCGTGATTTCTGCAAAGCTGACTCTGCATGTGACAGATGCTGACACGTTTGAAAAAGCGCTTCGACAAACAGCCCGTGATTTCCGCAAAGCTGACTCTGCATGTGACAGATGCTGACACGTCTGGAAAAGCAGATGCCTATCTGATTTCTGAGCTTGCCTCTTCAATCTCTGAAATCTCGTCGAGTGCAGAGGTTGCATGTGATAAGTGCGGACAAATCTGGAAAAGAAGATTGGTCGTGGTTTCTGAGCAAGCCCAACTTTTGAGAAAGCTAGCGCCTCTTTGATTTTTGAGTTGGCCTCTTCGATTTATGAGCTCGCCTCTTCGATCTCTGAAATCCCATCGAGTGCTGATTTTTATAGAGGTACACAGGACGTTCAAAGCACACTTGAATTTCTGCCTGTAAAAACTCTCTTCTTGCACTTCTACGATCTTGACTTAACCGACCTCTTCTTTCTTTAACACCTCTGAAAATGTCTGGCCCCTCCGACCGTCATTTTGACTTGAACATTGGTGAAGAGGCAGCCCCGCCTTCTCCAAATAACATATGATGCCCATCCTTCATATCCCCTACTGGTCCTTTTACCGTTGGGGATTCGGTGATGAAGAATGATATGACAGATGCGGTGGTGGCCAGGAAACTTGTCACTCCCAAAGATAACAGACTACTTGCCAAACGGTCTAATGAGTTGGCTGTTAAGGATTCTCTGGCTCTCAGTGTGCAGTGCGCAGGTTCCGTGTCCAATATAGCCCAACGCCTATTTGCCCGAACCCATCAAGTTGAATCATTGGCGGCTGAAGTGATGAGTCTCAAGCAGGAGATTAGACGGCTTAAGCATAAGAATAAACAGTTGCACAGGCTCGCACATAACTATGCTACAAACATGAAGAGGAAGATTGACTAGATGCAGGAATCTGATAGTCAGATTTTACTTGATCATCAGAGATTTGTGGGTATGTTCCAACAACATTTGCCTTTGTCTTCTGGGGCTGTATCGCGTACTGAAGCTCCAAATGATCAACCTCCGATACCTTATTCTTCTGGGGCTCCGCCGAGTTCTGAGGCTCCACCGACTACTGAGACTTCTTCTAAGTAGCCTTTGTGAAGGCTCTCTCTCTTGTATTTTTCTGCCTCCTGTTCATTTTCAATGAATTTTAATATAAAAATACCTTACACATCTGTCAGTGTTTCAAAATCCACACCAAAAACAATTAAACAAGCAACAAATAAAAATGACAATCATGGAAAAATAACAGAAAAGGGAAGGTTTTTAGAAACGCAAAACTGATTGTGGAGCAATTCAAAAATCTTCCTTATTTGAAATCATGGGTTGCCTCTCAAGAAGCGCTTGCTTTAACGTCTTCCAGCCGGACGAAACTTTCTTCTAAACTTGGATAGGGCCCATAGCATGGAATTGATCCTTGAATGGAAGGTGATACTTGACGCGATCCGGCGGTGGTTTAAATTCTAGCGTAGGTGCCTGAATCATCAAAATTAGCAAGTTAGTATATAATAAAATCGAAATTGGAGAAGATGGCTTACTTGCTTGCTCCAACACAAACTCAATTACGAACACCACATCTTTGAAGGTTGTAGGGATATGGGACTTGGCCAAATTTGGTGTTTTGAGAGTTATGACTTTTCCCGTGTCATAAAATCCAACTTCTTTGGGAGTTTTCGTCTCAAGGGTATCTTCTTTGATGAATTGTAGACATTCCCCATCCACTTCTTGCTTTTGATTCTTTGGAAAGGTTCCGAAAATGCCTTTCTCACCTTCTTCTTCCTTGGATTGCATGATCCTGCAAGGAATAAGGACATTTGGTGAAACGGGGTCAGGACGAATTGAATTTAGGCTTACTTTGGTTGTTGTGGACGGCATAGAGGGCATATGGGGATGCGGCAATGGTGGTTCTTTCCTTGCCGTGGCCTTGTTACTCTCTTCTTCTTCGAGCATCAGATGTTCATCCATGTTTTGGCTTGGTTTGGACGTCTTGGGTTCACCTCCAACCTCCATAGCACTTCCCAAAGTGATAACATCATGAATTTCAAAATCTTCCTTCAAATTTTCAACAGTTTGAGTTGGAGAATTCACTTTTCTCTTAAATTTGTGCCGTGAACTCCATAATCTGCCCAAATTGCTTTTCCAATTCGCCCATCTTCTTGGCTTGAATTTGCACCTCTTTGTTTCGGTTTTCTACATCCTGGTTCAAAGAGGCGAGTAACTTATTAAAATATCATTATCTAAAGATGTACCTGAATTGAATTGGGCAGATTTTTGTGGTGGCTGTGATGGTTCATATGGCCAGTGATAGAACTCCTCTTCTTGCTGCCAATATCCATCTTGTTGGAATTGTTGTGGTTCTTCACACATGTAATCTGAATAATCTCTCCAATCCGAATTGTAAGCGTTGGAAAATATGTTGTCCCATGATTGGCTATGACTTTGATAACCCCAAGCATCTTCATTCACAGTGAATTGAGAACATTGATGAGTTGGATATCCTTGCCCATAAGACACACCACATGTAGGGACACTTTGCATTGTGGTCATTTCGGCATATTGTGACAATTGAGAAGAAAGTTTTGCCAATTGAGCTTGAATGGTAGCAAAATCCATGTCTTACTTCTCTAGTCCCTAAAATCAAGGAAACAAAACTAAATCAAATATCACAAGTAAAAATAAAAGACACAAACAGAAACAAAGTCAGTAACTAAAACAAAAGACATGAAAAAGAAACAACGGGGGATTAGCAAAGTTGCTAATCCCCGGCAACGGCGCCAAAATTTTATGCGATGAAAGTTAAGCACTCAAATTAAACCCTCTTGTTGTCAAATTGTAGTATAAATGCAAGTAGGGATCGTTCTTAACCGGGGATTAGGAGGGCTTGCTAAAACCTCTAAACTTACTCAAAAACATAAAAACAAAGTTAAAAACGTTTGAATAGACTCAAGGGACTCAAAACAGATTCTAAAGACTCAAAACAACTTAAAAACACTCAAAACTGCCTAAAAACACAAACTGGGCAGATTTGACTCTAACACAACTTTAGACGAATTTAGTGTTTTGACTTAAATCAAAACACTCTAAAACACAAACAAAACAAATTTTAAACACTTTGGAACAAGAAAATAAAATGGGGGTTTTGATTTGGATGAATTTGAAATAAACAAGCAAGTTATAAAACTAGGCAGATTATAAAATGAATTTGAGAAATAAAATGATGGATGGATTAGTTAGAGGTCCGCTCTTCACACATGACACACTTGTACATGAATCGATTTCCAATTGCTTTTCAATAAACTATGATGCTCAACACCCCAGATTAACCGTGATGCACAAATTAACCCTCAGATTTTCCTTTACTCATTGAATTGGATGAATGCATGCGACAACCCAAATCATTCTCTAAAAGTCCCCTATATGAATGCATAATAGAGATACAATCAGAGATCATTACATTCAATGAAAATCATAAGTGTTGACGAGGCAATTATAACTATGAATGCATGATACAATTGCCAAGAATTCAATTAACGTGATTGTGATAAACAACCTTCACTACTCATGAATATAAACTTGTAACGATTAGGTGAAACTCATTTATATTCTAGCATCTAATTAATGCATGAAAACTAAGTATGCATCCTTAATAAACATACAAGAATCAGTTATGAAAAAAATAGATAATTGAATTGCAATCACAACTTATCAAATCACAATTGGAAGAAATCAATTCAAATCTCAAGCATGTTCATGGCTTCAAACTTCCCCATAACTAAATAGGGGTTTAGCGACTCATAATTGCAACAAAATTAGAAAATAACAAAGTAGACATTGAAAGCAAGAACGAAGTACACCTAAAACGCTCCAAAGTTCCAAACTTGAAACGTCAAGGACCTTTGTTTTCACCACCTTGTTGTAGCACAAGTGTCTAGGATGTGTATGGATATATGGATGGAATGGATTTGCACGGCTAAGAGATGAAAGTGTATGGATTGGTGAGATGTAAAATGTAGTGTCTTTGGATGATGGCCTCCAAATTATGGTAAAGGGTGGATGTATTTATAGGCTAGGGAGAGGAGTGTATGGAGTTGTAATGAGTGGATGTAATGGGTGTAGTGGGTGAGTGTTGTGGTAATGAGTGGATGTAATGGGTGTAGTGGGTGGATGTTTGGTAATGAGTGGATGTAATGGGTGTAGTGGATGAGTGTTTGGTAATGAGTGGATGTAATGGGTGTAGTGGATGAGTGTTTGGTAATGAGTGGATGTAATGGGTGTAGTGGATGAGTGTTTGGTAATGAGTGAATGTAATAGGTGTAGTGGGTGGATGTTTGGTAATGAGTGGATGTAATGGGTGTAGTGGGTTGTGGTAATGAGTGGATGTAATGGGTGTAGTGGATGAGTGTTTGGTAATGAGTGGATGTAATGGGTGTAGTGGGTGAATGTAATGGGTGTAGTGGATGAGTGTTTGGTAATGAGTGGATGTAATGGGTGTAGTGGATGGATGTTTGGAGAATGGATGTGTTGGGTGAAATGAGTGGATGTAGTGGTAGGTGAATGTGTTAGGTGAAATGAGTGGATGTAGTGGTAGGTGAATGGATGTGTTGGGTGAAATGAGTGTGCTAAAATGGTTATTTATAGGGAGAGGATGATGCACAAACTTCGAATTTCGTCCATTCCTTTTGCTCCAAGCATATGCTATCCATTCCATGCCCAAAAATGCTCCAAAATGCTCCAAAATGCACTTCTTTGCCACATTAACCCTTTGAACCTTCAAACACACGAAAATAACTTAAAATACTAAAATAACTACGAACTAACAACATAAATGCCAAGAAACAAGCTAACTAAGTCGCATAAATATGCTCCTATCAGTTTCGGCGAGTTGCAGGTTTAGCTGGATTATTAAGGGATTTTCCTGCGAGTTCCGTGGATCTTAGGGCTCTTGAAAGGTATGGTTGTATTCTATTTGTGTCAAGCTTCAAATTGGTTTAAGTTTCATGAAATTTGACTGAGAAATGGACGAGAAATGAAGGTTTGAAAAATTCCCTGTTTTCCGACGAAGGCGACGGTCGCTGGTAGGGGATGACGGAATATTCCGTCAGCTTTGATGGAATATTCCTAACAGCGCTGGTTAGTTTAACGGATTCCGTTACTATTTAACGGAATATTCCACAAAATATTCCTAACAGGGTTAGGGGATTCCATTAGGGTCCTTGCGCGTGGCCGCGCATGTTGTCGTGCCTTTGTCGGCGCGTGGCAGCGCGTGGGACATCCAAAAATTATTCTAAAAATATGGGGATGTTCGTGAGGTTGTGTAGATCATGTTGGTATATTCAAACACCCCATTTGAGCATTGTATGAGAAGTTATTAGCTAGTAATGGTTAGGTGCTTTAAATTAACCTTTTTATAGTTGTTTCGCATATAGGGGAGGCTTATCTCGAGGACGAGCGCAGTCAAGGGCGATTCGAGGGCTACAACCCTTCAACATACTAGTGAGTGGGCTTTTGGTATTCAGTATATACTTGATATTTTCCCAGAAAATGCATTTAAATGAAAGTATGCCTTGAAATGCCATGCATATAAATTTATATTCCGTATATGAACTGGTGTATGATGCATATTATATAATTGTGGTGCTATGGACGCTCAGGTAAGCCCCGGTGAGTTATGAATTGTGATTGTGATTAAGGTTGTGATTGAGAAACATTGAGCTCATAAACCTGCACCTAGGGTGATTGTGATTTAGCTAGAAATATGGCACATGCCTGTTTATAATGTCACCTCCCGCACCATATGCTCACATTGGATCCAATTTAGGTGCACATTCTTGTTGTACAGACCATCATAGGTGGTTCCGACTCGTAGGTGACTAGTGATTTATCACCCAGCTATTATGCGAGCGTAGTATTGAGCATAATTATATTACACCCAGTCTTGTCGTACATAACCTTTTAGTGGTTCCAACTTATATGCAGTGTTGTTCCATATAAGTCATTGTATTGACTCCAGCTGTGCCATATAGGTCATTGTAGTGACTCTAACTAGATTGAATAATGAGCTATGAATTCAGTCATACAGACTTATGCAGGGGTTCCGGCTAATATGTTATTTTCCATGAATTTATTCTCACCTGAGTTATTTATTCTACTTTATGTTTTGGCATGGCATACTGATGAATATGATTATGTGAAGCATGATTTGAATTGAAATATACATATATATATATATATATATTTATGCATATGTTTATATTCTATTATGGGAAAATTATACATGTTTTACTGCGAGGGGTTAGAGCATTTTAATGATGAAATGGTTTTGAAAAACACTTGTTTTTGCCCACTCACATTTTCTGTTTGGGCCCCTTCAGGTGTTAGGTAGACTTGCTGTTGGCGGCTTTGAGGATCTCGGCGGTTCTAACAGAATAAAATAATCATAGGACATTTTGTGGTACTTTATAACTAATACTTGTCCTACTAGACTGCACCTAGACTTTCTATGCTTTGATTAGGGGTATTTACATTTGTATCTCACTCCTAGCACTTCCTGTTTATTAGTGCAGATTAGTAGTTTTCGGTTTTTATTTATTCGTATATTTCTTATCTTTATTGCTTCCGCACTGTGCACATGGCTACGTCGCCCTCACGTGATGGCCATCATGCTTCGATCTTGATCGGGGTGTGTCAGTTTGGTATCAGAGCCTACGTTAGCAGTCTTGTATATCTAGTGAATGATCTAATCCTTGTGATGTCTTCTATCATAACTATGCCGCTTTGTAGAGAGCCACATCACTTAGCTGAGCCTAGTTTCCCTGATATTGCTCAATTAGGGGAAGCTATAGTTAATGCCATTCAGTTTTCGTTTCGTCCTCCTCAAAGGACACCCTTTGAGAGTGTGTATAACCTAAAGCTAACTCATTTCATGGGAAATGAAGGACATAAGGGAGCAGAGAAGTGTCTTAATCATGTTGAGAAGACTTTCCTTGTGATGCAGAGTCAGGGGAATCTTCTTCCTGATAGGTGGGTCGAGACAACTACCTGGTTTTTGGGTCTGGAGCCTGCATCCTAGTGGAGACAAGAGTCATATCAGATGCCACCAGAGGTTGTTACAGATTGGGAAATGTTTAAACAGTTGTTTAGGAAAAGGTTTATTCCCCCTGAGTATATTGATCATAAGAAACAAGAATTTACGCATCTGAAACAAGGAAAGATGTCGGTGAATGAGTATTACAGGAAGTTCACTGATTTGTCTCGATATGGTCCAGAGGTTGCTGCTAATCCGGTCGAGATGCTCCGTTGCTTCAGGTTAGGTACTAAGAAGAAATTGCGTTCTATAGCGACATCGACTCCCTATGCCACTTACCAGGAGTTTTATAAGGTTTTAATGCGAAATGAGGACTCAGAGAACATGCCCAGTGAAAGTGAAGATGAAGAGGAAAATAATGGGAACCAGATACGATATGATAAAGGTAAAGGTTACTCATCTCAAGGACCTCGTAAGACCTAGAGCTTTAAGAGAAGCGGTGGCAGTTCCAGCTCTTTTAATGGAGGTTTGAGCTCTAATATGCATATGAGAGGTGGTAGATTTTCTAGGGGCCCAAGATTTCAGAGGCAAATGGACTTTGGTGGTTCAAGTGCTCCTTTATGCTGCAGATGTAATAATAGGCAATTTGGGGAGTGTAGGAGAGGCATCAGATGTATCATTATCAGGGTGACGCCACTCCTTATGCTACAGGGCAGTATCAATACTCGCATGATCCTCATTATCAGGGTGGTTACCTTCAATATCAGGGAGGTTTTGTGCCATATCAGCTACATTCATCTGGTGAATCCCAATGGTACCAAGGGGGACAGCCCCAGTAGGTAGAGATTGCTGCTAGCAGTGAGTCTGGTCAGCCAAGACAAGGACGAGGTATTCATGCTAGCAGAGGTCGTGGTGGATGATAGCAGAATCAGGGATGTATCCATAACATGACACTGCAAGATGCTCAGAACAATCTGAAGGGAAATAATGAGATTTATGTGGGATTTCTAGTGACTAGCATGCATATACAATTCAAAATTCATATACATACGCAACGGAAGCATGTTATCACATAATATCAAAGCTATAGTCATGCAAATCCCCTTCAAGAAGCATAGGTTTATATAAGATGCATCAAAACATTTTATTGGAGAACAAAGTGTAGGAGTAGATTTATACCTCTTGATCTAGACTTGAGACTAAGGATAGACCACCTCCAAGCCCTTTGTTGTTGGAACTCCTTGAGCCTAGCCTCCCTCCTTGCTTCCTCCACTTTGCTAGAATGAGTGCTCCTTGGTTCTCCTTTAGTCTCCAAGATTGAAGACCTCTAAAGATCCACACCCACTAGTGTAGTGAGATGGATGGAGGAATAACCAAAGGGAGATAAGATGATTAGCTAAGTCTCCCCTTTGGTGGCAGGCCTATTGTGTTTGAGAGAGAGAGATATGTTTTCTCCTTTTGTTAAATCAATACACAAAAAACCCTAATGAAACTTTTCACTATAAAGTTCCTTTTATAACATAAAGAAACAAGTCAACAACTTGACTTTCTCTCTCCCTCTCTTTGGCTGGCCCTTTGTGTTTTGTTTTGGGCTTTGGGCTTTTATCATTTCAAGTCATCCTATGCTTGAATAAAAGCCCAATGGGTTTAGGCTCAATGGGCCCAAATAAACCCGAACTTTTCTTTAAGCCCAAAACGATCTTTTATCGCTTTTATGATTTCTTTAGACTTTCTAATTAATCACAACACTTAAATTAATCCAATTAATTATTTCCATCATCCATTAGTTGTCTCACTACAAGAGTGTATCGGTGTACAATCATTTTAGGTTCTAATTAGCAAGGCAGTGAGGTGATTGGCACCAATCCAATTGATTATATTTAATCCAATCACTTAGTGAATTAAAACTTACTTTTAATTCTCCTTCTTCTTTGACGACTACTTATTTAATCATCTAGAAGAACTCACAAGCCATGAGTGACATCTAACCATATATCATGGCTACTCAAGCTAATGTAGAATTTGTTCGGAGAACCTATTCAGTTGGAATTACAATGTAATTCGATCCTTCTCTAAAACAATGCTCTCAATCACACTATTAGGGTATGGATATATTATGTCAAACCCCTAATGTGATTATTCCATGTTATATGATTCAATTGAGTCGTATAGGAACACTTTCCTTTATGATGCTCGATACTTCGGCCGAAGATTCCCGAATCATATCTTAGAGTATTCAACCTCTCATAACGAGGACCTCACGGCAGCAGTTCACTCAGCCTACCCGTGGGCTTTGGTCCAAATTTTTGGGCCCTGAGGTTTAATTGCCTATTTTTTTAGGTATTTTTGGGTTTTATAATTTTTCACCCACACTTTAAATTTGGTCCGAAGTCCAAATAATTAATTCCATTATAATTATAGACCTGAAGTTCTATTTGCATATTTTCTTGTTGGATATTTGTGTTTGTCTGCATGAACATATGAACCTGAAGTTCATAATTATTTCGAAACCTGAAGTTTCTCAAAACATGCCTTGTTTGAAAATCTGAAGTTTTTCTTAAAAACATCACCCATGAAAACTTGAAGCTTTTTCATGCAAATTTAAATCAATGCATGTCTATTAGAACCTGAATGTTCTACTTCTATGTGAATGGATTTATTTATTTTTTCTCTCCATTACACTAATCACATCTTGTCCATTTATTTTGTGATAAGAACACTTTACTGCTTTAGAGGTCTCTGGAAGAAACTACCTTAAATGGGTCCAAGATGTGAAGCTCCACCTCATTGCAAAGAATTTGCGTCCCGCCATTGAAGATGAGATAAACAACCTAGTTGACGAAGCTGAGAAAGCCACTGCCATGATCTTCATTCGAAGACATATTTATGATGCACTGCAAACTGAGTACCTTGCTGAGGAGGATCCACAAGCACTCTGGGTCACTTTAGCTAATTGCTTTGATCACCAAAAGGACATCTTCTTGCCTAAAGCAAGACATGACTGGTAGCATTTGTGCTTCCAAGACTTTAAGTCTGTGAATGAATATAATTATGAAGTTTGTCGAATCTGATCACTTCTTAAGTTTTATAACGAGACCTTGACCGAAGAAGATCTCCTGGAGAAGACCTATTCGACCTTTTATACCACTAATATTGTCCTGCAACAACAATATAGGGCTCAGAAGTTCACTAAGTTTTTGGATTTGATCTTTGTTTTACTTATCGCAAAAAAGCAGAAACAGCTGTTGATGAAAAATCATCAAGCTCGATCTACTGGGGTGACTATTGTGCCTGAAGCACACTATAACACAAACAAATGCCAAAATAGGCGTGGTAGGGGCGGCCAGAAGCCACCCCACCAAGGTCAACAGAGCCAAGGCCCATCTAAGGGAGGAAACTGAGCCCATAAGCGCCCTAACCTCGCTCCCAAGGCCCAAACTTCAAGAATAAGAGCAAAGCACCTGAAACCATGGATGCGAACATGTGCTATCATTGTGGTTCAAAGGACCATTGGTCATGTGTTTGCTGAGCTCCCCAGAAGGTTGTAGCTGAATATCATTCTTGTCATAAGAAGTTTGAATCAAACTTTGTGCAAGTAAATGAACCGAAAAGTACCAAGATGGAGGTTTCTAACTTTCAAGAGGCTATTACCCCTATGGAAGATTAGAATCTTAGGCATAAACTATTTTTTTAGTTGAAATTTAGACAATGGGGCCGAATTCCACCTAGTGGCCAAACCCCCCTTTGTTTTTTGTTTAATTTTTTGAGCAATTTTCCTTTATGTTTGGATTATTTGTTGGTGATTTGTTTTTTAGATATTAAGTTTTTATTAATTACCATCCTCGAATACTTCAATTATTTTGAATGGATATTTGTTTTTAGAACTTTTATGCATGTGACCGATTCAAATTAATTTTTATTCTTGGTATGACTAGTGGGAAAGTTGGTTGTCTGTCAGATAATGTAATCATGCACACCGTTTTGCATGAACACATATATTTCACTAACTTCATACCTAAGAATGCACCTCTAACAACCCTCTCAAGACCATCTGACCTGATTGAAGGATATGGTAAGGCATGTATAATGTTGTCCAATAGTACAATTTTGACCATTCATGAGACAATTTCTTCTCCGCGTTTCGGAAGAACGTTATTCAGTTTCAAGGACATTAGAGATAATAATTACCACGCTGAAACCTATGTAGAAAATGGAGTTTAATTTCTGTGCATAACTTCCTACAAATATGGCCATAAGTGTATTCTAGAGAAGATGGAGGATATCTCGAGTGGTCTGTATACTATGTCCATACGTCCTATAGAAAGCCACTATGTGGCCGGCCCTACCTCTAGGACTGTGTACGAAATTACACTTTGGCATGATCGCTTGGGTCACCTTGGACAAACGGCAATGTGCCGTATCCTCAAATCATCACACGAGCATCCACTAACCCAAAGTTTAGGTTCGATTCAAGGAATCACATGTCAAACTTGCTTCATGGGAAAGCTTATTATTAAGCCTTCTTATGACAAGATTCATTCGAATCCTCATATTTTTCTACAAAGGATTCAGGGGGACATTTGTGGACCGATTCACCCTGTCTGCAGACCATTTAGATATTTTATGGTTTTGGTTTACGCTTCTATACGTTGGTCACACGTGTGCTTGTTGTCCACAAAGAACGCTGCATTCTCCAAACTGTAAGCTCAGGGCTCACCACCCTGATTATCCGATCAAATATATTCGATTAGATAATGTTAGAGAATTCACATCTAAAACTTTTGATGACTATTGCATGTCGATTGGGGTTGAAGTTGAACATCTAGTACCCCATGTTTATACCCACAATGGACCGGCAAAGGCATTCATTAAGCGCTTACAAATGATTACTCGATCGTTGGTCATACGTACCAAGCTCCCGATTGCTGCTTGGGGCCATACAATATTGCACGCAGCCATGTTGGTCCGCTTGAGGCTTGTTGCAACCCAACCATATAGCGTTCTTCAGTTGGTTACCGGATACAAACATGACATATCACATCTGCGCATTTTTGGTTGTGCGGTCTATATGCCGATTTTGCCGCCCTTACTTACAAAAATGGGGCCTCAACTAAGGATGGGAATCTATGTCGGATTAAATTCTCTTTTGACTAGATCTCCAGAACATAGCTCAGAGCATGCTAGATGCTTTCACCAATCTAGCACGAGTGACAAGATCACATATTCCAACTGCGAATGTGCCTGCAAAGATAGATGTACCAAATGTATGATGGATTTCCTTCTTAAAGGCCCGGGACGCCACTTTGGCCAATCCACGTACATTAGCGACTAGCCAATCCTCTACCCCTACACAAAAGCGTGGCAGACCTCTTGGTTCAAAAGATTCACATCCCTGGAAAAGGAAACCCACGACACAGGCACCTGAAGGGCATACTGTAAATTCGACTGTTGCCTACACATTCTATCCAACTCATGAGGAAATTCTAGATTAGGGAAATGTCCTTAAAGAGATGAATCCACCTCCCAAGAATTGTGAGATTTCAATCCATTATGCTAGTTGGTTAATGTTTGGTGTAGAAATGAGATGATCGTCGACAATGCATTACCATATGTAGTAGCTACTGAGATCATGTTGAACGATGACATTGAACCCCGTTCCATTGATGAATGTCGATGTTGAACCGATTGGTTAAACTGGAAACAAGCAATCCAAGTCGTACTTGATTCACTTGCGAATCGTAAGGTGTTTGGACCTGTAGCTCCTACTCCTCCACATGTGAAGCCCGTTGGCTACAAGTGGGTTTTCGTTCGGAAGCGTAATGAGAAAAACAAAATTATGTGTTACAAAGCTCGTCTTGTTGAGCAAGGTTTCTCACAACGCCTCGAGATTGACTATGTCGAAACTTAATCACCTGTTATAGATGTGATTACTTTTCACTACCTTATCGGTTTGGTAGTTTCCAAAAAACTGAGCATGTAGCTGATGGATGTAGTAACTGCGTATCTCTATGGGGATCTTGATATGGAAATTTATATAAAAGTTCCTGAATGACTTACATTGACTGGATCAAATATTTTCAAACCCTGGAACACGCTCTTAATTCGATTGAGGAGTTCACTTTACCGTTTGAAGCAATCTGGAAGATGTGGTATAGCCGTCTGAGTGAGTATTTGACTAGTCAGGGATATATGAACAACAAACTATGCCCTTGTGTGTTCATTAAGAAGTCACATTTTAGTTTTGAGATAAATTGCAGTTTATGTTGACGACATAAACCTCACCGGAACTCTTGAAGAGTTCACGAAAATTACCGCACACCTGAAGTTGGAATTTGAGATGAAAAATCTAAAAAAGACTTGATACTATCTTGGTCTCGAGATAGAGCATCGTTCGGATGGAATCTTAGTACATCAAACGAACTACACCCAGAAGGTGTTGCGCTGCTTTAACGAGGATAAAGCGAAGCCTTCGAGTACTCTTATGGTCGTTCGATTGCTAGATGCAAAAAGAGATTCCTTTCGTCTGAAGGAAAATGATGAAGCTTGAAGTTCCTTATCTAAGTGTGATAGGGGCTTGATTGTACTTAGCTCAATGCACTAGACCCGACATCTTCTTCGCTATTAATCTTTTGGCAAGATACATTAATGCACCAACACGCAGACACTGGATTGGTGTTAAACACATTTTCCGCTACCTTAAGGGTACTACGGATCTGGGCTTGTTCTGTCCCTACGGATCCTCGAGTGATGTCGCACCCCCTTATCTCGAGTCTATTCTCACCTTGTTAATTATGCTGACGCATGATACTTACCTAATCTACACAAGGCGCGCTCTCAAATGGGTTATGTCTTTACAGTTGGTGGCACCGCAATCTCTTAAAGGTCAACTAAACAGACCTTAGTTGCCACTTTGTCTAACCATGTTGAAATTCTTGCCTTACACGAAGCAACTCGGGAATGCTTTTGGTTGAGAGTAATTGTGGGCCATATTCAAAGCTCCTGCAATCTTTATCCCATCGTTGATGTCCAGATGACGATCTATGAAGACAACGCAACATGCATCAAATATCTCAAGAAAGGTTACAACAAAAGAGACAAAACCAAGCACTTTGAGCAGAAGTTCTTCTTCTCACATCAACAATAAGAACATCAGAAGATTAAAGTCATGCAAATCCGTTCACAAGACAATTTGGCCGACCTCTTCACTAAATCACTACCGAAGGCGACGTTTTATAAGTTTGTTCAAGGAATTGGTATGCATAAACTTTATGAGTTGCAACATTGCTAGTTCTCTTTGGAATTATGTCAAACTCAGGGGGAGAATCCTAAAGTATACTAGCTTGATCTTAATGTACTATTTTTCCCTACGATTAGGAGCATTTTTCCCACTGGATTTTTGCTACCTAACGAGGTTTTGATGAGGTACCCACCTTGGGTTGATCATAACCCTAATGACGTCCCGTAAACGTTTCATTTGACTTTGCATTCCTCACACATTTTTCCTTAGACTATGGGTTTTGTCCCTACTCGAGTTTTTACCATAGCCATAGGATTTTTTGTGAAACTTAGTTCCTTATGAAAGTTCCTACCTTATTGAGAATAACGTGTTCCCATAATCAGTGCCGACGAGTCGTGAAACGCCCTGGCCCGAAATATTTATTTCGGGAAATAATATCGGTGATAGGCCTAAACTAAACTCTTGTTTAGTTAACTACCATTAATCACAATTCCATACTTCAATTCCTTAATTCCTCACTAAACTATATCCATATTTCAATTATCAAAACATACGATTAGATTATCAATTAAATCCCTAAATTCCTTTTATTAAAACAACTTCTCAAAAAAAATTAATTCTCAATTATTTAGGGTTGCATCTAATCCTTGTTAGACTCTCTACGTACCCTTGAGTGGGATCAAGCCCTTCGTAGTTCACCATTCAACTTTTTATCCATTTTTGAAAATATTCTAGAAATGAAATATTCACCATTATGCTTCCACAATTGAATCACATCACATAGGTACCTATTTGTACCATACTTAGGGCATCCGTATTTAGATCTCGTATAAATACTCGGGGGACTCAAATGTAATTATGCAATAAATGAAGGGGCTAATATGTAAAGAGGGGAGGAGCCCTTAGTCTATAAAAGGGCTTCCTCACCCTCACAATCGAAAGGCTCTCACCCTCGCAATCCTCTCACAAACAGAGAATTACAATATTAGTGTCGACATAGCCCAAACATTGGGGTAAACCACGATACATCTTGTGTTCTTTATTTTCTTGCAGATTCACGGTCGGATTTACGTTGTTCCAAGACCCTTCCGGTTTTGTGCATCAACATTTGGCGCCGTCTGTGAGAAACGACACGAAAAGCTATGTCTATTCTCTCTCAATTTCTCTCTAGATTGGTGGGTATTAAAATCTCAACCACTATTTTCAGATCTGTGGGTATTGAAATTCTAAAATCCAGCATTCGTTAGGTGGGTTGATACTGGGTGAATGGCTGCGGGTCTGATTTTCATAATTTTCCGAGATGAGCAATTCGATATCTTCAACATCTCAGAGGAATCACAGCAGCCATTGTACTTGGCACACACCGACCTCGCCATGCTATCTGTCCACTATATCCAAAAACCCTTCTCTCTGTGGCCAAATTCTCCAAGCAGCCTAGACACAAACCAACACAAACCTTCGGAGACTCCTCCCTCCTTGGGCTGTTCTAGAAAAACCATTGCTTTCTTCTCCACTTCATCTAAAATTCAAAGTTGAAGGAAAATTTTGTGAAAACATGTTCATTTAAGCAACATCAAATAGCATGCAATTAACAATTAAAGGCGGAATCATGCTAGCATGCACTTAAAAACAAAACATTAACCATGAAATTCAAAGCCTAGTAGATTGGTGAACCAAGAATCAACTCAAAACAAAGTGAGTTGAGATTTATACCTTTGTAGATTCCTCTTTGCATAAGCAAAGGCTAATCACCCAAAGAGAGGGTCTTCATTCCTTGCATCTTAAATCTATATTTTTGGATGGAAGAATAGGTTTCTCCAAGTTCCCAAAGTAGGGAACCTCTAAGTCTCTTCACCAAGGAGAGATTGGAGAAGAAATGAGTGACCTTGGAGTAGTGGGATTGCAAGATGCACCCCCCAAGGGGCCGGCCTCTTTAGAGAGAAATGGAGAGACATGTTCTCTCCAATTTTCTCCAAAACAAACCCTTAATGAATTTTAGCTATAAAGTCATATTTATACCTTTATTCATTTGAGTGGCAAACTTGTAAATAAATCCAAGTTCACTACCCTAAACATCATGGCCGGCCATTGGGATATTATTGGGCTATTATGCCCTTGTGAATCTTTATTCATTAAGTTGTCATACAACCTAAGTCAATGGGCTTGACGTTCGAAGCCCATTGGGCCTAAACGTCCAAAACTATCCCGAGGTCTTTTAACGAACTTATTCGTTTGATTAATTAACATATTAATTAATCCTTGCCATAAATAAATGATTAAACCATTTAATCATTCTTACTCATCTCCGTTTAATCTCCAATCTCCACCTCTTATGGTGTGCGATCCATTAGGTTCCTTTTAGCGAGGCAGTGGGCGATTAAAACCATTTCAAATCGATTGTGAATTGAAACTTACTTTCAATTCTCCCTTTAGTGTTTATACACGTTTAGGGCTTCCACAAACCATGAGTGACACCTTGCAGCATATCATGGTTACCCAAGCTAATCAGAAGAGGTAGAGAAAACCTATTCAGTTTGGGATTACAAATGCAATACGGTCTTTCTCTAATACAATACTCTTGACCACATTGTTTGGTTTGATAGTTTATTTATTCATGTCTACTATCCAATGTGATTCGTGTGCTTATATGATTTCCTTGAATGTGATTTAGAACGACTTTTCTAAATCTCATTCATACTCTGGCCAGAGATTCTAAATCATATCATAGAGTATTCTCCCTCAAACAGTTTGAAGGTTAGAGATCCCTTGTTGCGCATTCACTTGCCTCCATGGCTAAGTGGCTTAACCCCAACGATGCCGTGGACACCCCGATGGGGTGACTTTGACATAATCAAAGATCAAGGACTTAACCACAAGACAACTGTGATGCCTCAGGTCAAAGGACTAATTTGCATTATCCCAAACATGAGTTCTCATGTGACATGAGTATGAGAACTCTTCGTTGATCATGTTCAGTGAACTCATTCTCTACTGAGCACCTACGTACTTGTCTTGATGTCACACACACCAATGACTCGAGACTAGTCACTCTCCCTGAGAGAAGACATAGCACGTACCGATCTTGACGGACTGTCAATGCCCAATTGGCAATCCTATGATCAGGAACATTTAGGATGTGTCTACGAAAGAATGGTCTCATGAATCTAACTTCATTAGATTACATTCTTCCAATCACATATTCCTTGGACTTTATCGTTTAAGCATATAACATTTATATGAGACGGCTCAAACAATAATCTTTGCCCTTTATAGTTAAACTAGATAAGTTTAACATGTAAAATGTCCGTAAAGTATCATCATATGATTGGCTTTAGGGCACATTTCCAACAATCTCCCACTTGCACTAGAGCCAATCAGCTTAGTCATCAGTGATGATACCTCTTTTGTAGTCATTTCATAAATGGCTGAATAGTAGGCCTAGGCAATGGATATCTATATGTTATCCATAGAAGCAACCTTGAGAATAACGACGTCACCATTATACATGATTCTCAATCATGTGGTTCAGTCTCTCATATGAGTTCAGATCTTGATGAGACCTTGATTCCCAGGCTTGAGCTATCGCCCCATTAGTGTCATAGTGTCAGTACACTAGATACACTTTCTGGTTAGAACCGAATAGAGAGTTCACTAAATGAACTTTCCCATCCAAACAACATTGTTGCAAACTTCTATATGGCAATATATTTTGCATTCATAATGGAACACACTAAAGTCATTACTTTAATGTTTCCATCCAAATATCTCTTTAGTCATAATAAAGAGATATCCGTTTATCTCTTCATTCATAATGAAGAAACATCCAATGATGGATTAGATTCATAATCTAATACATTTACGCTTCCATTACGTTACTCTAATTCTTCCTCGATCTTTGAGGAATTTATCCTTTAGTATTTCTTAAATACTTAAGGACTCACTTGACAGTTGCCATGGTTCTGATCCTGGGCTTGCACTGATATCGTCTTGTACCTGTTCTAGGTACAACTCATATCAATGTTTTTCATACAATATGAAATACATAAATCACCTTTATGCGTATGCATAAAGGATTTTATTTACGCATTATTTCTTTGGGAGTCAAAGAGTACGTTCTCTTTGAGAAGAGCAACTTCTTAGTATCACTAGAGTTGTCCTTCTAATTGAAGTTTATCATCATATGAGAAACTTCCTAGCATCTATTGTCTATTATTAGGGATTGATATAAACCAATTATATCATGAAATATATCATTATAGATTTCCATCCCATGTATATAGACTATATCTCCCATATACATTCTATCGTTATAGAATGCTTAAAGTCATAACTTTAACGAAGAAATATTCTTTTCATTTCCAAAATTAATATATCATATATATATTCATATATATCACATATATATTTATTTATATATATATACAAATTTAGGAATATGATTAACTCCCACTAATCTTTTGTAAACCTAGTAAACAAAAGATTCATTTACATCTTTATGAGAAATCAAACGATTTGACCTTTCTCTCATAAGACGCTTATAGCTCCCACTAGCTTGCTAAGATCCATGATGGATGGATCTCTACAACTTACATGTCTTGTGATTCATAGTTTTAGACATATATTATCAAGACTATCTTAATAATGGTTTCGAAAACCTATATTATGTCCAAACATTGAATCACCATTTAGTTGTAGCTAGCAATCTTCGAATTAATTGAAACTAAGACTACGTCAAAAATGGTTCCTTCAAAGTCAACCATTCTCTTTGATTGTAGTCACCTTAAGCTACCAATTAGCTTATGAAGGTTTCATTATTTCGGGTCAAATGGTACTTTACCATTTCCTTGAGTATATATCGTATATGCACTCAATGTAGTCATAAGGATTTTCATTCTTATTTCTTTCGAATTAAGAGGTGCAACTCTATGACATAGTCATAAAGTTCAAACCATTCAACTGAGACGGTTTATAAATCCTTCTCGACTACCTTGGAGCTTTTGGTATAGGAACTAGGTTGTTATATTTGTTGATTATTATCTTGTCTCTCAAAGAACCATTCTTTGAGTTCTATCCCTCGTTCATTTGCTCTTAGGCAAATCACATTGTAAGATTACAATGAACTACCCAACAAAACAACATTTGTTAGTTGGTATATAGAAGCGATATCCAAAAGTTAATTTAAGGATATCCCACAAGATTGTTATCAAACAAATATTGCTTATTAGCACACAACCCCAAATCTTAACATGTTTTAAGATTTTGTCTTTCTTTCCAACTACATCTTATGGAGTCATGAAAATATTGGAAGATCTTCTAATTTACAATCATATTGTTTTAGAAGTATATATATCCTATATATGGGTAATTGATAATATCCAACGAACTAAATCTTATTTTAGTTCGTTCTTCTCCTAAAGGAGAAATTTATTATGTTATGATGCTATTTTCCTTGATATCTTTCAAGAAAACTATTCTAAAGTGTTACCATTCCTTGGATCAAATCTAAGGATGTAAATACTTTAGACGTCTTACTCATCAACTTACATTTCTTGAATTCTTTGAAACCTTTTGCAAAGTATTCGGACTTGTGTTTATTCAAAATAAACTATAGTCCAACCGAGAGTGATCTTCGGTGAATGTTATCCAACATGAGTAGTATTATGTTTGTGGACAAGTGCCACTAACATCTAAGTGAATTAACCTCAACAACTTTGTGATTCTTTCTTCTTTCCAAAAGAATAAAGATTCGAACATTTCGCCTCTATATAATTTTAACAAGAAGGTATTGGATCCGGATCTAACGATCCAAAGCGTCCATCTATGACCAACTCGTAATTTATGTTTTAGAGGTATCACAACTTTAGTTGGGATTAGTCACTACCTTGCAACCTTTTGGGTTTTAAGCATCATTATTTTCTAAACAGTTAACACTACCATATTATCTCTACTATAGAGATAATTAATTAGATTACCATAATCCAATCATTGATTAATAAAGAACATTGTTTTGTCAAACAAAACATTTATCCATTTCACATAGTGACGGAATTTAGTTCCTTAAAATTTGGAATATAAAGACAATCTTTGTTTTTCCAATTTCTTTGGTAGTTCATATGAGGAAGTAAGTACCATCTGCTTTCGCAGAGATCTACATTTGATTCACGTTTCGAATGTGAAGTACTTTCTCTTCTTTCATTAATCTTCTACTTCTTATTAGTCACACTTTTCCAACGATTGTAAAACATAGTTACTAATACGGAATCAAGCATTCAAGTAGAAGAACCAACTGTTTTGAACTATTCAAGAACAATTTACAACACCTTCGAAAGGTGTGTTCTTGACACTTACAAGACATTTCTTGTAAACACCCTTTCCAATGTCCATCCTTTCATAAAGAAAGTTTGTTCCCTTGGAGTTAATTTAATCTTCTTCATTTGACTTCTCCTTTGACTATAATAGTCATGGTCCCTAAACTCCCACTATCTCTCTTGAAACTTATTTCAATTGTGTTTATACACATCAAACATTTTGGAGAGCATGTGGTTATTGTTCATTTATATAGTTTACAATAAACTTAATGAACCATAAGGATAGGGACACAAAGGTGAAGTCCTTGCCTAGTTTCCGTCTCATTAAGTGGTTTATCACTTCAACACTTAATGATTCAAAATCATTATAAGTCCATGTTAATGGACTATTTTTGTCAACCAACCATTATGTTCTAAACATAATTACAAACCTTCAAGAGTTGTACAAGGCAACTCTCATTTCTTCATACAACAATTTGTAAGTGAAGAATCATGGCACATAAAGTGTCCATGCCTTTGTGCTTTCTTCTCAAGTTCTTTGTTCATTTAACAAAGAAACAAGCACTAGTGTTTGCATTGACTAAGGGTTGTTCAAAGCAACTATTATTTCTTCATACAACAATTTGTAAGTGAAGAACTAATAACACTAAAAGTGTCCTTGTCATTATGCTATTCTTCGTAAGTTCCTTTGTTCATTTAACAAAGGATTAAGCATTGGTTGTTTGTGTTGTCCTCTTCATGATAGACTTATCTAACATGTTCTTTCAATGATACATTACCAATAGAACAATTTTGAGGATGAGACTACTTAGGTACATATACAATCCATTTAAGACAATCTTTGGGATTGTGTTACCAAGTCCGGAAACTAAAGCATTCGGCTTTTCTTTGTCAAGTTTTGGATAGCGTTTGCAAATATATTGGTAAACAAATACATAACGAATATAAATTGATTGATTTTAAGCCATCTGATTCGGGTCTTTAAATCAAATAGCACCACCCACTATTTTTGGCAAATTCCATATCCCTCATTGGAATTCGAGAGTTTTGGAGGAAACTCTTAGTAGGTTATGGGAGGCTCACTATTACCAAGCCCACCTCAGAAGAACTCCATATTGGCTAGCAACAATAATAATGAGATAGTACGCTTACTCATTTGCAACTAATGCAAGTACCCATCTTATTTGGCCTCTAGAGAATGATGCCTCAGAAGAACTCCATATTGGCACCATTGCACTTAGTTAAGTCATTCCCACCATGCTAGTTCAAGTAGGGGTTCAAGAATGGCCTCAGAAGAACTCCATATTGGCCATACTCGTTGCCTACTTTCACTTCATCATATGTTTATAGGCTTCTCCTGAATGTAAGCACATACTTTGCAACCCCAGAACTGGACGAATACATTGTATGAGTCACAAACGATTGAAGCCTACCACGGTGGAAGGCCACGAAAGAATGTTCAAAGCACTCTCAGGCTTTTCAACTTAATATTGGTTTGGTTGAGGGTTTTAGGTCTCATCACATATAAATATTCATTTTAATCTCTATTAAAACTATTTTGGTCCTATTACAACTATTGGTCCATCTCATTGTTTTAGTTGTATATAATACTCCCACTATGCTTATAAAACGGTTTTTAAAGCAAGAGTATATGATACTACTAACATAACCTTTGCATTCATTTGATGGACTATATAGTTGCCTTAGGGCCTTAGGATGACTATGAACCTTTGTTTAGATTCAACACGAGCCTTGTGTTGAATCTCGGTCTAGGGATGGTGATTGATTTTAGTTACGCGTTTAATCACATTAAGGCGTGTTGTCTTAGGGGCGTTGGACCCAACTACTTCATTTTCATGCATATCAAATAAAGCAAGAAAGAAGTACTTCAAAGTAAAGGTGAGCTTATGCTCATTACAACATTTGCATAAAACAAATTACTTTAAAGTAAAGAAGAGCTTATGCCCTTTTACAACATTTGATCAAATCAAATTACAACCAAAATTAATCTACACATTCCCATGGTTCAAACAAATTTGAAACGGCCTATCACATAGCTCAATTATATTAGGCTTAGGTTCATAATCACCCTTTAATTAATTAACACTTTAACTAATTAAATTGAATGCAACATTTTCATTTGGTTTTTGTATCCATAAAATTGATTTAAATGGAGCTAAACAAAATGAAAATCCAATTCTCATTTAAAGAGACAAAACAATTTTGTTCTCTACTTAATTTGGGCCAATATGCAATAACCACAACTTTTGGGCCATAAAGCAATTAACCTCAACTTTTGGGCTATATTGCAAAACTTTTGGGGTCACTTTGTAAAGACACAAAAGTCCACTACTTCATGTAATTACATTAGAACCCAAAATTTAATCAATGCAAAAACTTCATTAAAGGATCAAAACAATTTGTCCTTTAGCGTTTTTGGACCTAAACGTAAAAACGTAAACTTTTGGGCCAAAGTGCAAATACACAAAAGTATCAAAACTTTATGTAATTGCATAAAAGCCCCAAAAGTACCCCACTTGCAAGGGTGGCCGGTTTTGGAAGAGGATAGAGTGATGTGTGTGTTGATTTGTGAGTTTTAGACATAAAGCATGCAAGTGGTGCAAGTGGTGTGTGTGAAAGGAAATTAATCCTTACACACCCATCACCATTTCCATCACCCTTCAAATAAATATCTTATGCAATAAATCATTTGAAAAACATAAAACACAAACTTTATGAAATAAATCAAAACTTTGAATCAAAACACAAACCTTTTTGTTCTTGGCAAAAATGTCAAGAACAATGAAGAACACTCATGAAAAAACTCAAAATTTTCCATGAACATTTTTCACCTAAAAACATTCCAAAACCATTCAAACTTTAGGGAAATAACATCTAACCAAACTAGGGTACATAGGGGTTCCAAAAGTCACTTGAAAACACTTTTAACAAGTCAAACAAGAACCCAAAAATCCACCCTTTGGATTTGGCCGAAAATCCCCAAAGTCATGGCACCAAATTTTAGCTCCAATATTCATGCTCATATGAACTACATCTACAACATTTGAGATGGCAAATTTTCTAACAAAATTTACATTCAAAGAAACAAGAATAAAGCTTGTAACATATTACAACTTTTAAATCACAAACTATGAACTACAAAACCCAAAAGGATTCACCAACTACTAGACCTCGGCTCTGATACCACTTGAAGGAAAATTTTGTGAAAACATGTTCATTTAAGCAACATCAAATAGCATGCAATTAACAATTAAAGGCGGAATCATGCTAGCATGCACTTAAAAACAAAACATTAACCATGAAATTCAAAGCCTAGTAGATTGGTGAACCAAGAATCAACTCAAAACAAAGTGAGTTGAGATTTATACCTTTGTAGATTCCTCTTTGCATAAGCAAAGGCTAATCACCCAAAGAGAGGGTCTTCATTCCTTGCATCTTAAATCTATATTTTTGGATGGAAGAATAGGTTTCTCCAAGTTCCCAAAGTAGGGAACCTCTAAGTCTCTTCACCAAGGAGAGATTGGAGAAGAAATGAGTGACCTTGGAGTAGTGGGATTGCAAGATGCACCCCCCAAGGGGCCGGCCTCTTTAGAGAGAAATGGAGAGACATGTTCTCTCCAATTTTCTCCAAAACAAACCCTTAATGAATTTTAGCTATAAAGTCATATTTATACCTTTATTCATTTGAGTGGCAAACTTGTAAATAAATCCAAGTTCACTACCCTAAACATCATGGCCGGCCATTGGGATATTATTGGGCTATTATGCCCTTGTGAATCTTTATTCATTAAGTTGTCATACAACCTAAGTCAATGGGCTTGACGTTCGAAGCCCATTGGGCCTAAACGTCCAAAACTATCCCGAGGTCTTTTAACGAACTTATTCGTTTGATTAATTAACATATTAATTAATCCTTGCCATAAATAAATGATTAAACCATTTAATCATTCTTACTCATCTCCGTTTAATCTCCAATCTCCACCTCTTATGGTGTGCGATCCATTAGGTTCCTTTTAGCGAGGCAGTGGGCGATTAAAACCATTTCAAATCGATTGTGAATTGAAACTTACTTTCAATTCTCCCTTTAGTGTTTATACACGTTTAGGGCTTCCACAAACCATGAGTGACACCTTGCAGCATATCATGGTTACCCAAGCTAATCAGAAGAGGTAGAGAAAACCTATTCAGTTTGGGATTACAAATGCAATACGGTCTTTCTCTAATACAATACTCTTGACCACATTGTTTGGTTTGATAGTTTATTTATTCATGTCTACTATCCAATGTGATTCGTGTGCTTATATGATTTCCTTGAATGTGATTTAGAACGACTTTTCTAAATCTCATTCATACTCTGGCCAGAGATTCTAAATCATATCATAGAGTATTCTCCCTCAAACAGTTTGAAGGTTAGAGATCCCTTGTTGCGCATTCACTTGCCTCCATGGCTAAGTGGCTTAACCCCAACGATGCCGTGGACACCCCGATGGGGTGACTTTGACATAATCAAAGATCAAGGACTTAACCACAAGACAACTGTGATGCCTCAGGTCAAAGGACTAATTTGCATTATCCCAAACATGAGTTCTCATGTGACATGAGTATGAGAACTCTTCGTTGATCATGTTCAGTGAACTCATTCTCTACTGAGCACCTACGTACTTGTCTTGATGTCACACACACCAATGACTCGAGACTAGTCACTCTCCCTGAGAGAAGACATAGCACGTACCGATCTTAACGGACTGTCAATGCCCAATTGGCAATCCTATGATCAGGAACATTTAGGATGTGTCTACGAAAGAATGGTCTCATGAATCTAACTTCATTAGATTACATTCTTCCAATCACATATTCCTTGGACTTTATCGTTTAAGCATATAACATTTATATGAGACGGCTCAAACAATAATCTTTGCCCTTTATAGTTAAACTAGATAAGTTTAACATGTAAAATGTCCGTAAAGTATCATCATATGATTGGCTTTAGGGCACATTTCCAACAAAAGTTTCCCTCCCGTTCTGGAAATCGACTCGGTCGTCACGGATTCGAGTCCCTGCAAATGGTGTTTGGGACACAACTCACCCCTCATTCTGACAACCACGATGACGAAGCCAAAATCGAAAACCCGACCGTCTCGGACCTGTTTTCAGCGCTGAGAGCGACGTCTCGGTTAGAGGATTTTAGCCGAGTTAAACAAGGATTATCGGCGAGATAAGCGAAATTAAGGTGAGAAATCGAGAAACAGAGGAACGAGAACGCGCTGCTCGACAAGAAGCACGAGTTCGAGTGGCTCAGAAGCTCAGAGCAGAGGAGGAGCTCAGGTTTAAGCTCTTATCGATCAAGGTGGAGACGATGAATGAAAAGAACCGTGGCGAGGGTGGAGAGGTAATTTTGGAGCTCTGGACGCAGAACGAGGAGCTGGAGCACCGCATTGAGTGGCTGGAGAAGAGCGATAAGACATCGAGGAAGAGGGGTTTTGAGTAACAACATCCAGAGAAGAAGGAGTGATCGGTTGGTTGCGATTGGTGGTGATACTGCTGCTAACAATGATAGCACTGAACACAATCATGATGTTAGAAAAAGAAAAAGGAGGATGGGCTAAACGTGGGCTGTACTAGTTGTTGAGTGAATATTTCAGAAAACGAAAAAGGGAAGAAATGAAAAGAAAAAGGTGCATAGACAGAACAATGTCATTCAGCGGCCGCTTTCGGTCATGATTGTGCTCACTGTCGCCTGGCAAGCCTTTGGGTTGGAATCAATCATAATGTTAGGAAAAAAAAAAGAGGGAGAAAAATAATAGAAAAAGAAAAAGGAGGAAGATAAAGAGAAATCATGACCAGGCTGCACATATTTGTGGATGAACTTTCCGGAAAAAATGGGTGCGGTAAAGGCAAGCCATCAGCAGATGCCATCAACTTTTGAAAAAGAAAACTTTCATCATGCATGTTCCCACTTTTCTGAATAAGCCACTGGAATACACACATGGAAAAAGATCTGCAACAACCCATTACGTAGTAGGTGCAATACACAACAACGATCTTGTTGGAAATGTGCCCTAAAACCAATCATATGATGATACTTTACGGACATTTCACAAAGTTAAACTAATGTAGTTTAAATATAAAGGGCAAAGATTATTGTTTGAGCCGTCTCATATAAATGTTATATGCTTAAACGATAAGTCCAAGGAATATGTGATTGGGAGAATGCAATCTAAAGAAGTTAGATTCATGAGACCATTTTTTCGTAGACACATCCTAAACGTTCCTGATCATAGGATTGCCAATTGGGCATTGACAGTCCGTTAAGATCAGTACGTGCTATGTCTTCTCTCAGGGAGAGTGACTAGTCTCGAGTCATTGGTGTGTGTGACATCAAGACAAGTACGTAGGTGCTCAATAGAGAATGAGTTCACTGAACACGATCAACGAAGAGTTCTCATATTCATGTCACATGAGAACTCATGGTTGGGATAATGCAAAGTAGTCCTTTGACCTAAGGCATCACAGTTGTCTTATGGTTAAGTCCTTGATCTTTGATTATGTCAAAGTCACCCCATCCGCGGGTGTCCACGACATCGTTGGAGTTAAGCCACTTAGCCATGGAGGCAATTGAATGCGCAACATGGGATCTCTAACCTTCAAATCGTTTGGGGGAGAATACTCTATGATATGATTGAAAATCTCTGATCAGAGTATGAATGAGATTTAGGAAGGCGTTCCAAATCACATTCAAGGTAATCATATAAGTAAACGAATCACATTGGATAGTAGACATGAATAAACTATCAAACCAAACAATGTGGTCAAGAGTATTGTATTAGAGAAAGACCGTATTGCATTTGTAATCTTAAACTGAATAGGTTCTCCACCTCTTCTGATTAGCTTGGGTAACCATGATATGCTGCTAGGTGTCACTCATGGTTTGTGGAAGCCCTAAACGTGTATAATCACTAAAGGGAGAATTGAAAGTAAGTTTCAATTCATAATCGATTTGAAAGAGTTCTAATCGCCCACTGCCTCGCTAAAAGGAACCTAATGGATCGTACACCGTGTAAGGTGGAGATTGAAGAAACAATGGAGATGAGTAAGAATAATTAAATGGTTTAATTATTTATGGCAAGGATTAATTAATATGTTAATTAATCAAACGAATAAGTTCGTTAAAGACCTCGGGATAGTTTTGGACCTTAAGGCCCAATGGGCTTCGAACGTCAAAGCCCATGGACTTAAGTTGTATGACAACTTAATGAATAAAGATTCACAAGGGCCCAAAAGCCCAAATCCCTTAAAGTGGCCGGCCATGTTAGAAGAATAGCTTTTTGGTTCTTTAGGTCACTTATTTGAAGGGACTATATAAAGGACTTTATAGCCTAAATTCATTAAGGGTTTCTTTTGGAGAAAATTGGAGAGAACATGTCTCTCCCTTTCTCTCTAAAGAGGCCGGCCCCCTTGGAGGGATTAGCTAGCAATACTACTCCTCCAAGGTCACTCATTTCTTATCCAATCTAACCTTGGTGAAGATACTTAGAGGTTCTCTATTTTGGGAACTTGGAGAAACCTATTCTTCCATCCAAATCCATAGATTTAAGAAGCAAGGAATGAAGGCCCTCTCTTTGGGTGATTAGCCTTTGCTTATGCAAAGAGGAATCTACAAAGGTATAAATTTCAACTCCCTTTGTTTTGAGTTGAGTCTTGGTTCACCAATCTACTAGGCTTTGAATTTCATGGTTGATGTTTTGTTTTTGAGTGCATGCAAGCATGATTCCGCCTTTAATTGTTAATTGCATGCTATATGATGTTGCTCAAATGAACATGTTTTCACAAAATCTTCCTTCAGATCTACAACTATCGAAACCTTTGTTTTGAATGATCTAATTTATTTGTATTATCTTTCGGAGACATCTGTATAACCCCATCAGAGGGTAAAAAAAAAAAAAAAAAAAACGGCAAGCCCAAAATAATGGGCTAGAATGTTATGTGGAGGGCGAAGGCACATATGCCCAAAAGAGTCAGGCCCTCTATTATCACCAACCAGGTGATCAAAAGTACGTCCAGTACTACAAAAAATTATTCGGCAACCTGCCCCTATTATCACCAACCAGGTGATCAAAAGTAAGTCCAGTACTTCAAAATTATTCGGTAGCCTGCTGCTATTATCACCAACCAGGTGATCAAAAGTACGTCCAGTACTACAAAAAATTATTCAGCAGCCTGCCGCGATTATCACCAACCAGGTGATCAAAAGTACATCCAGTACTCCAAAATTATTCGGCAGCCTGCCGCTATTATCACCAACCAGGTGATCAAAAGTACGTCCAGTACTCCAAAATTATACATGAGCATCACTCATGTCAATCATACATAAACTTGGGGGACTACTGTTTGTACCATACTTGAGCACCGCCTCATATCGAGTATTAGTTGAAGACGACATCTAGTTATTTCGGCCCACACATGGACTAAATTTGAAGTCTCTAGCCAAAAGACTCTCTTGACTGAAGACTTGGGAGACTACTGTTTGTACCATACTTAGGGCCTCCGTATTTAGATCTCGTATAAATACTCGGCGGACTCAAATGTAATTATGTAATAAATGAAGGGGCAAATATGTAAAATGGGGAGGAGCCCTTAGTTTATAAAAGGGCCTCCTCACCCTCACAATCGAAAGGCTCTCACCCTCATAATTCTCTCACAAACAGAGAAATACAATATCAGTGTGGACGTAGCCTAAACATTAGGGTGAACCACAATACATCTTGTGTTCTTTACTTTCTTGCAGATTTACGGTCGGATTTACGTTGTTCCAAGACCCCTCCAGTTTTGTGCATCATTAGAACCAAATACGGATTTAAAAATATCAAAATCTGCATGAAAAAAGCAACGTCGGCCCACTGGCCACACACTGCCGTAGGTGCCAGTTTCTGATGAACGGAAACCCAATTTTCTGACTAACTCTAAAAATTACCAAATTTTATAAGGTTGTAGAGTTAAATGAGAGGAACAACTTTCATACCTGGGCCGAAGTCCAATTCGGCCGAGAAAAGCCCCAAAATTTCACTCAATTCTGCCGGAACCCTAGAATTTGGGTGTCCTCAATTCGTCACCTTCGGTGGCCCACCGCCCAAACCAAGGCTTGGGACATGTTCCTGGGTGGTGGTCGACTATTGTGGCTTCACAAACAAGAGATCCAAACACAGACCCATCACAACCACCGGTGCGGGTTTCACTAAATTAAAGCATATTTCCATCGGAATTGGAATGGAATTGGTGAAGGGATCGAATGGTGTTGAAAGGAGGGTTATTTTAGCACCATTCTCGTCATCAATGGTGACCGAAATTGGAAACAATGGTTGGGTCGGGTCGACGGGTTGAAGGAAGGTCCGGTTCCTTCCTCTCTCCTCTTCTCTCCTTTCCCTCATTTCCTCCTTCCTCATTGGTCCATGTCTTTCCCTTTCTCTCCTTCCCTTTCCATCATAGCCACACACGTGGCTTCATAGATCCTTGCTCCAGCAAATCTAGAGTCTTCCAGATATTGGTCAAATGACCATTTTACCCTAAACTTCTATCGTTAATAACTTCTTCATTATTACTCCGTTTCACGAACGGTTTTCGCCTACACACTCGTAGGATCATCCTCTATCCAAATATGTCAAGAAATCTGATAAAATACATCCTCAAATAATTACGTTAATCTTTTGAACTTAACGATAAATTTCACAACATAATTTATAATAATTTCCTGAAACATGACTTTAAAAGTTCTCAATTCAATTTTTCATACCCATAAATCGATTTATTTTCGATTTTTCTCTGCAAATTCATATATTTAAATTTTCAGGGCATTACAAGTTGACTTCCTCAACCTCTACATGATACTGAATCTACTTGAGTATTTACACACTCAAGGGGAAGTGTTATAACCTTCTTGTTTAAGTGTGATTGTGTAAATCCTATATTAGATTTGATTCTAGTTATTCTTTCCTATTAGTACTTGTATTCCTTGGAGGAGAAGGATTTCTTCTCCCTCTTATTACTATAAATAAAGGCACATGGGGAATAACAAGATCCTCTACACAACCTTACAAACACATCTCCCTCTCTATTCTCTCTGTGCTGCCGACCCCCTTCCCCTATCAGTTAAATATAGGCCACAACATTTGTAAGTTTTTAAAATTTTATTATTTTTAAGTGAGGAATCATTTCAACCAAGACAAAAGATAGGGTGACCTGGCTGACAACCATTTCTCCAAGGATCGAAATCCTCCTAAAGATAGGTAATTTCAATTTTCATCCTTAAGGGGTGGATGTGAAAGTGAATTGAAACGTCAGGGATTAGGTAATGTTTCAACCCTGAGGGATTTTTGTGAAAAAACAAGAAACCTCAAGGGGTGTTAGTATAATTAACCCGATAATTTCCTAAAAATTACATATGGGCATCATATTGCAACCGCAATTCAAAGGCGCATACTCAGACGGAAACTAAGTAGCAAGCGACACCTAGTAAGAAGTGGAGAACAATTAGCTCATAAGACAATATCACAAGGTGCCCTTCAAAAGCAACACTGACACGAAAACCTTTCCTCATTCAATTTATCCGAACAGATCATTTTCCTTGGAACTCACTGTTTCTTATGAAGTAGAATAATTTATGCAAAGCACCTGAAGAAGGAACTGGATCTAAAAGTACAAATATCCGAAAAAGAACAAACTAATTTTGCTCCTTTGGTCAAGTAGAGGCCGAGGCCAGCTCTTTGTCTTAAGTAAAAAAAGGAATAGGTTTCGTTGGGGCTGGCAAGCGGCCAGAGCCATCAACTTCATCCTTCTGTTTCAGGGGAGGTCTAGCTGCTTTCGGCAATAACCTGCCTTTCTTATCAAACCACTCGGGTTTGAGCAATGCTCGGAAGCCCAACTTGTTGTAATACACTCTTCTAACAGACCCACCTGCAGCTTCAACAGCTTCCTTTGACCTTACAGTGACACGTGATACCTGTAAACCTCTCATAAGTCCATTTTCGAGTTGCATGCAACACAAAGAGGAATGAAACCCGAAGTCTGATCTATATGCATTTACTCCATATCCATGTGAAAAATAATTAGCATAGGAAAGTATCTGCCATCAGTAAATATTAATGGATTAATAGTTCATTTATAAACTAATTTCAGATTTCTATGCTAAAGTTAGTTATGTAATATTTGTTCAAAGATGTTTATTCGAAATAAGTACCTTGCTGACAGCATTTCGAGCCATCACTAAACTACCACTAATGAACATGATCAATATTTTCCAGTGTTTTTAATTGATAAAATTTAACGGAGATCAAAGGTAATGTTACTACACACTACAAAAACGAAGTAAATTATGACATCAGCAAACCATTGGACTAGCAGTAATGTACATATCATAGTTAACTGATATCGCCATTCCTTGGTCCAGAAAACAGAATTGAAGTGGTGAAACACTCTCATCCAGTGGTGATATCATCATATGATCCAGCTCTGAAGAGAAAAAAACATTTTTGAGGTGAAGGCAGCAATTTTAAATCTAGGACAGTGAAGGGGGTAAAGCAAGACAGGGGTACCCACATAACACATAAGTCCATGTCATGTACAATGCCTAGATGAATACACATACCTCCAGATGAATTGGCCATTGGATCTGTTCAGCACCCCGTCCCATCAATCGTGTGGATGCAAATTTTCTCCTCCTCGATCTTGGACGATTTTGCACCTACAAAACAACTAGCACCTTATGTTAAGGCCAAAAGCCTCACGCGTCCACGATGAATGAGGGGGGCTTTGGCCGAAGAACCTCCGATGCCAAAGTTAGAAATTTAGAGAGAAATAGTGTTTAGAGTATTTGGGATTTTTTGCAAGAGGTTTGGAATGAGTGTTTGGTAAAAATGGGTGACTATTTATAGGACTAGGTTTGTCCACTTTTCTAAGAAAGTGGCCGGCCACTTTGTCTATTTTTTGGTGAGTTTGTGGTTTAATTAGCCACTTTATTGGCTAATAAAATATGATAGAAATAAATGGGGAGTTACCAAATTGAATGACTAGCTTTATTTGGGTAATAAGGTGGAGAAAATCAGAAAAGGTATGGAGCAAAGGGAGGTGGCCGGTTTTGTCTACTAATTTGGGTCACTTTATTGACAATTAGGGGATTAATTGAGTTGATCCCCTAATTAATCAATTATTTATGATTTTAAGGGATGATTTTAGGAGATATGGGAAGAATATATTATTTAGATAATTAATTAACTAAATAATATATTAAAGAAATTAAGTTTCGGAAATAATTACCTAAAATGAGATAGTTTGGAATTGGTTACCTCTTTTGGAGCATTTTTTAATTGGTGGAGGATGATTACCCACTACTTGCGCGTAGGAATCCCGTTATACCTCAAGGGTATTTTTGTCTTCTTTTGTCCCAAAGTCCACGTGTCACTTTGTGATCGTTTTTGGCTCCACAAATCGCACTCCATCTTCAATCTGCTTCCCTATTGCCCCTGTATCCTATGGTAACAATAATTACCAGAATGAACAAACGTTGACGTAGGAAATAGTGCAATAGGCTGAGAAGAAATTTACTGAACCTTGAGCGTTTTCATTGTAATCAACTCAGACGAATCAATCTTTCCTGCGTTTATAAGTGTGGCAATTTTTCCTAATCCTACAGGCTGCCACGACGACATGTACACAGGTCAGAAAATAAATTGGAAATAAAAGTGATGTTTAATAGCCCCCAGAAATATAAAACAAAAGGCTTAAACAGATTAAAAGTCAATTAAAAGGAATGATAAAATCAGTTTGCTATGTATAACCAAAACAATCCGCCAAAGAAAATCTATAACCAAAACATACGAAGCATAATGGTTTCACGCATTGAGGAACCCTTATGCATGTATGTATGTACGTATAACAGTACACACTATTCAAGCATAGATTCATAACAATATCAGGGTATCATGAAACTCATAGACCTAGTTCATTTGCCCAATATTTTAGCAATGATTCAGAGCAAACTCCAAGGATTAAAAAAGCATAGAGACTCAAGAACCGCCAAGTCATTTCTACAAGAACTGAATTATTTCCCACTACTGATCTCTGCATTGCAAACCAAGTTAGGTTGGAAGTTGGAACAGAAACTTTATCCATCCACCTCACTTCAAGCAGAACATTCGGCAGTATGATTTGCGGTAGATATTTAGAATTTTGGATACGGATAGTTTATGGAATTTTCAATATCAATGGACACATGTTTTCTTAAAAATGAATATTAAAATGGTTAAATGGCAGGACAATTGAAAGGAGCAAACTGAATTGCAAACTGAATTGGTTTCGAATGAATTCAATTGATAAACTTTACAGTAATATATACATCAGTAGGTCAACCAATCAACCCTACATTAATACCTACAAAATAGCATCCCTATTTTGATGGGATTTGACATAAACCTTATTAGGTAAATATATTACATGATATTTCTCAATACTCCCCCTCAAGTTGGAGAGTGAATATTATGAACTCCCAACTTGTCACGTAGTGTCGCAAATTGATCTTTTCCCAAGGCTTTTGTAAATAAATTTGCTAACTGGAAACGAGTAGGCACATGTGAGGGAATAATCATTCCAGCTTGCAGTTTTTCTCGAACGATGTGACAATCAATTTCAATATGCTTTGTATGCTCGTGAAAAACAGGATTAGCTGCTATATGTAGGGCAGCTTGATTATCACAAAATAATGATGTGGGAGCCTTTTGCAGAACCTTTAAATCCTGCAATATATAGCGTAGCCAAGTTAACTCTAAACATGTGTTGGCCATAGCTCGATATTCGGCTTCTGCAGATGATCGAGAAACATTGTCTTGTTTCTTGGATTTCCATGAGATGAGAGAATTTCCAAGAAAAACACAATATCCTGTAACTGACCTTCTTGTGGCATGACAAGCTCCCCAATTGGAATCACAAAAAGCTTTTAACTCAAGATTGTCAGAGACAGGAAATAATAAAACTTGACCAGGAGTACCTTTGATGTACCTTAGAATTCGTAAAGCTGCATCCCAATGAGGCTTGCGAGGCTCATGCATGAATTGACTCAACGCGCGAACTGAAAAGACTATGTCAGGCCTAGTGACAGTAAGATAAATCAATCGTCCGACTAGTCTTCTGTACTTGGTGGGATCATCTAACAATGCTCCGTCAATGGGAGTGAGTTTCAAATTTTGTTCTATTGGAAACTTGTCTGGGCGTGCTCCCATAAGTCCAGAATCCTGCAAAATGTCTAGTGCATATTTTCTTTGAAACATGAAAATGCCTTTCTGACAACGAGAAAATTCAATGCCCAAAAAATATTTCAAATCACCAAGATCTTTGATGCGGAAGCGTGTGAGAAGAAATGTTTTCAGACGTTCCATCTCTTGTAGATCATTCCCTATAAGAAGTATGTCATCCACATAGATAAGGACTGCAGTAAATGAAGTACCTTGAGCCTTGGTAAAAAGAGAATAATCAGCTTTTGACTGTTGGTAACCTGCTTTCTGAATGGTAACTGAAAAAGTCGAAAACCAGTTTCTAGAGGCCTGCTTGAGTCCATATAGAGATTTGTTGAGCTGATGGACGGGAAGGTGTACAAGCTGGCGGTAAGGGTGGGCTATCAGCAAGACCGGGCAAGTGGGGGTGTAGGAAGGGCCCCCCGTTGTCATGTATGGGAAGGGTCAGAGGTGATGAAGGTAGAGACTGGAAAGGGAAGATATTTTCAGTAAATTTGACGTCACGGTTGACAAAGAATTTTTTAGTGTCTAAATCACATAGTTTATAACCTTTTTGACCAGTGGGGTACCCAACAAAGACACATTGTTTTGCACGAGGATCGAATTTATGAGTAGGGTGAACAACAGTAGCAAAACACAAACAACCAAAAACTTTCAAGTGGTCAAAAGATGGCGGACGGTTATATAATAACTCAAAAGGGGATTTATTAGATAACAAAGGAGATGGTAATCGGTTAATAAGATAGACAGCGGTGGATACACACTCACCCCAAAATGAAAGGGGTACCTGAGATTGGAAACGTAAGCTACGTGCAACGGTGAGAATGTGATGATGCTTACGTTCGACAACGCCATTTTGTTGTGGAGTGTAAACACATGTGCGTTGATATTCAATGCCATTGGTTTGAAAAAAATCTTTCATGGACAAAAATTCAGACCCATTGTCAACTCTTACTACTTTGATGTTTGCATGAAATTGTGTATGAGCAAAAGTAACAAAAGATTTTAAAAGGTGTTGAGTTTCAGGTTTATGTTGCATCAAAAAAACCCATGTGCACCTGGTAAAATCATTGACAATGGTAAGAAAAAAATGAGCTCCCGAATGTGTGGGAACTTTATGAGGACCCCATATATCACAATGTAACAAATCAAAAGGAGCATGAGTCGATATAGAACTTAAAGGAAATGGAAGTCTAGTTTGTTTAGTTATAGGACAAACATTACAATTATTATCAAAAGAAAAATTATTTGAAGGCAAGGAAGGAAATATTAATTTAAGGCGAGAAGGTGAAGGATGTCCAAGGCGCAGATGCCACAAATTGGAGGGATGAGAAACTTGACAGGAAAGAGGCGTTCGTTGCAACGGGGACATGTAATAAAGACCATCACGTTGCTTACCCGATCCAATCATCTTCCCCGTAGCCAAGTCCTGCAAGACACAGAAAGTGGGAAACAAAATGGCACAACAATTTAGAGAATCAGTGACTTGACTGGCAGACATGAGATTTAAGTGAAAAGAAGGAACACATAAAACATTATCTAAAGTAATATCTGAATTGAATGGTACGGTTCCTGTAGAAGTGATTTTAGCCAAAGAGCCGGTGGGTAATTTAACAGTGGCTAGTGGTGAAGATGTGCTTTTGGAAAAAAATGAAGAATCTGAAATGATATGATTGGTAGCCCCGCTATCCAAAATCCAAGGTTTAGTATATACATAATTAATGGATGCAACAGTAAAAGGAGACAGACCTGCTGCATTCGCATAAGCACTGCTATTACCAGAGGTGTTATTTAAATTCATCATTGACACAACGTGAGCCAATTGTTGAAGTTGGTCAGCCAAAAGACCTTGCAACGGGTTCGGTGAAGGCTGCGTTTGCATTTGTGTCTGAGGGGTGACATGTGAAGATGGCTGTGGCTGAGGTATAACGTGCGCTGCATTTGCAGCAGTCATGATGTGACTTGTCGCTGCATTGGCAGCAGGAGAAGAAGCAAGGGCAGCACATAGGAGGCTGCTGCCTTGGAGACGCTGCTGTGCCTTGTGATTTCCTCCATTCGTGCCATTTTTAAATCGGCATCTGTCTTTAGTGTGGCCTCTTTTATCACAGAACTTGCAATGATATTTTCGAGTCCTACAATTATCAATTGTATGTCTGTCTTTATCACAGTATTCATAACGGATATTTTTGGAATTGTTGAAGGAATGGTTTGAGCAACTCTGAACAGCTGCAGCAATGGTAAAATTTTCATTCAATCCCGAAGACATTTTGTTAGAACCAATCAAATGTTACTTATATAATATATATAAAATTTGCACAGTTTATTGCAAATAGCAAATTCAACAAAGATGTAATATATTAAAATGTTAACACTTAACGAAATTGCATGTAAATCACAAATAACTGACTTGATCGTTGCAGATAGAGGCTTACAGAGCAATCTCCTAAGACAGAAATACGTCCCTACACCAGTGCAGTAGTTCAAAGGACGTCTATCTTGCAGGATACAACTATCTAATCCAAGTTCTTGCACACGAACTTGGATTCTTGACGAATCGGTAGTATTGTTCTCTGTAAGGAGTAAAATGAGCGATTGGATTGATCTCTTTCTCGTTTTTGAGCGGACTGCCATATATATAATGGCTTAACTTGAACAAACGCAACCGTTCGTCCTTATCAGTTACAAAACTGACGTAACTGTTCCCTTAGTTTTATCCTTTCGGAAAAACTGAATCCAAAAATTCAAAACGAAAAAATAAAACTTGTGTTTTTCGTCAATCCGAGCCCAAGAGCCCCAAGGCCCAAGGCCCATCTTTGACATTTAATATATACACCCAAACCTCCATTTGTAAGGCCCAAGATCCATAGCTTTGGCCCAATTCTTTTCAAACCATAAAGGAGAGAAAAGACTTATAAAGTGGACTTCTTGAAAGTGTTTGGGCGATGTGGGACTAAGTCCCACTCACAAGTTCCAACAAAAGTTCCAACAATACCCCACATTTTCTATTCAAACGCTAGCAACACATTTGAATAGAAAATAAGATACTAACTAAATCAGTAACATTGTTCCAGAGAACTGAGATATGATATGCATCGGGATAGGTGTCTTTTGGACTTGAACCTTCTCGAGTGAGTACTTATCGGATTTACCTAATGAAGCAGTGAGTTTAATATCTTGAATTGATCATTGTAAGTAGTAAATCGAAACAAGAAGTATCACACAGATCACATCTTGACACACTTCAATTCATACGGTTGTGTTCATTTTGGTCGTGAACATATCCTGATTTCATGAGACCTTTAGAGAATTGTAGCCATATCAAATCTCAAAGATGCGACCCCACATCAATCTCATATAGGTAATGCTAACTAAGAATAGCCTGTTCTATTCATCTCAACTATAAGATGTTAGCATTATTAAGAATAATGATTCACCCTTTACGTCGTACAGGTAACACACTGTTTGCCATCATAGGAATAAGTAAGGATTGTCTGTTTCTTACCTTGACATTTAATATATACACCCAAACCTCCATTTGTAAAGCCCAAGATCCATAGCTTTGGCCCAATTCTTTTCAAACCATAAAGGAGAGAAAAGACTTATAAAGTGGACTTCTTGAAAGTGTTTGGGCGATGTGGGACTAAGTCCCACTCACAAGTTCCAACAAAAGTTCCAACACATTTGTCTCTGTGTTTCGTCCTGAATAACAAGTGAGTAGGCTTGACGAACTTTAGGCAAAGGTGCCATCATGAGAATATTACTTCGAACTCCACTATAGATATCATTGAGACCCATGAGAAATTGCATCATTCGATCTTCTTCTATTTGTTCATTGTGTGCCTTTGTTTGGTCGCAGATGAGAAAAGGTTGATAAGTCTCTAACTCATCCCAAAGGCCTTTAAGTTTTGTAAAATAAGCCGAAACTGTCATGGAACCTTGAGAGAGGGATGCGATGGATTTCTGGATTTGATAAATTGTTGGTGCATTCTTTTGTGAGAACTAATCTTTAAAATCTTCCCATACCTGTTCAACACTTTTGGCATGAACAACTCCTTTGGATAAATCAGGCTCCATAGATTGAGCAAGCCACGTTAAAATCATACTATTACATTGATTCCAGAGAGCGTATTCTTTTGGTTGATCCTTTGCTGATGGGGGCTGAATGGAGCCATCAACAAAACCAATTTTGTTTTTGGCTGTGAGAGCATGAATCATGGATTTGCTCCAAGATGGATGGTTGGATCCATTCAATTTTTCTGGGACGAGCATATGACCAGGACTTTCTGAATGATGGACATAGACGGGGTTTGATGAATCCATACCGACCTTGCTATGGGTTTGACTGGTTTGTGGTAGTGATTGAAGTTCTGTATCTGACATGATGTTTGGAAAAATAAAAAGGGTTGAAAAAGAAGGCAATCAAAGTACCAGGACTTTATGCTCTGGATACCATCTTAAAAATGAATATTAAAATGGTTAAATGGCAGGACAATTGAAAGGAGCAAACTGAATTGCAAACTGAATTGGTTTCGAATGAATTCCATTGATAAACTTTACAGTAATATATACATCAGTAGGTCAACCAATCAACCCTACATTAATACCTACAAAATAGCATCCCTATTTTGATGGGATTTGAAACATGTCAATGTCAGAATGAAACTAGAAACTCTCTTCTATAAATAGAGATCACTCTCTCACAATATTTCCGAATGTCATTTGTACTAAATCATTCACTAGTACTCATTAAAGGAGAGCTTGAACCTATGTACTTGTGTAAACCCTTCATAATTAACGAGAACTCCTCTGCTTCGTGGACGTAGCCAATCTGGGTGAACCACGTACATCTTGTGTTTGCTTCCCTGTCACTATCCATTTACATGCTTATCCACACTAGTGATCGGAGCAATCTAGCGAAGGTCACAAACTTAACACTTTCTGTGGTACCAAAATCCTCGCTGATTTTGTGCATCAACATATGGCGCCGTCTGTGGGAACGACACTTACTCCCACTCTTTTCAGCTTTGTCAAGCTGGTTTCCACCATTCGTACACTCTCTTTTGACCAGGCATCCTTCTCCAACATGGGGAGCGAAAGAAGCCACAACACACAGAATTACACCCCTTTTGTACCTAGTGCGAAGCAACGAAAGAATGAAGGAAATAGGGTTGCTCTTCAAGCTAAAGTCGATGAGTTAAAAGCTCAGAACAACAAGATAGCAATGAAGAATGAGGTCCTCCAGGAGCAGTATGAGAAGCTCTTTGAGACGCTCCACGAAACTAGGCGTACTCAAACACGCGAGCTCGTTACCCCTGTGGACATCAATCATCATCTAGGTGCCCCCCAACACGGAGGGTCGCCTTCCTTCGACATGGGTATCCCTGATGAGGAGCGAGCTAATCATCAAAACATTGATTAACATGAGACTTCTCTTAACCCAGCTGCTTCGACCCGAAGTAGGAGAAGTGGAAGAAGACACCTCCTTACAGAAAGAGTGGAAGGATCGAAAGCCGTCTTTCGCGACTGTCGAGATTTCCTAAAGCAACGTCGAGACAATCCTATCCATGTAAGCTCGAATATCAATGACCCATGGGCCTCTGAAAGACTCGATTCCCTCCCATGTCCCAGGCCGGCTACCAATTTGGGGAAGGGGCAACAAGTCCTAGAGAAACATGAAGGTATAGGGGACTCAGAGATGTTCCGACAGACATACCTTGGAAGTCAGTATGGCAAGTGCAGGGAAAAATCACATGCCCTTGATCAAATCTTCATACTTCTAAGAGGATATGGAGATTTATGAAAGAAAGCTCAAGTGGTACATGACTCCATTCAAGACCCTCTTGTCCTACAGCTTCTTAAGGAAGTAAACAAGTTGAAGGCCGAACAACAAGCTAAGATACTTGATTGGAACCAGCCTAGGCCTGGCCCTCTTACAAGGAGGATCCTCGACACCCCCTTCAAGTAAAGACAAATCAAAAGCTTGGTTTACAACTCTATACTGAAAGAGAGGACCCAATTGAACACCTTAACCTCTTTGAGTCCACCATGGCATATCGGATGCACACCGACGAAAAGCGATGCCTTCTCTTCCCCTTCACCCTCTCTGGAAGAGCTCTAAACTAGTATTGCCATCTTCCACCTGAAACAGTAGACTCATTTAAGGAACTAAGGAAACTGTTTGTTTCTCAACATATCTTCCAGACCGATCGCTTGCATTCTGCAGATGACTTGTACACTATTCGCTAGAAGCCGGACGAGTGACTACGAGAGTATGCCGGTCGTTTCAGCCATGAGTATTCTCGCTGCGCTGAGGCAGATGACAAGACTGCCTTCAAGGCCTTCACAGCAGGCCTACGTGATTATTTCTTCAAGTACATGATCAATGCCAACACTTGGAAAACTTACTCTGAGGCAATGGCACATGCTTACAACCATGCCTCCGCCGAGGTAAGGACATATCAAGGGAAACCCCCCACAACCACCCTTTATCAGCAAGTAGGGAGTGGAAGCCAGATCCAACCAAATGAGAAGACTTTGACCTTCCAAACGGCAGCAGTGCCTTCCCTTGCCTTACTTAATACTTTGCCAAGTCAGCAAACATATCAATCTCAGGGCAAAAGGAAAGATTTCCATCCTCACCATTCTCATTTTAGTAAAAGGAGTAAGGGACACTACTGCGATAACCAAGGGTATCGCTATGATAATCCCGGACCCCAGGCAGTCAACACAGTGGGTCAAACATGTGTCAGGACAGCCCCTACCCTGAGGTATGAGGCATACGCAGCTTTGAACGCCACATGCGTGGCCATTTACCCCAGCATAACACACCTGATACCGAAGCCAAAGCCGAGGCACCCAGATTATATGCCCACGAAGAACACTAGCACGTTTTGCTGCTACCACGAGCATAATGGCCATGACAGCGAGAAGTGTATCACCCTTCGTGATCATATTGAAGCTTTAGCACGTGAAGGAAAAATTGATCAATTCCTCCTTCACCCTCCAAGGGGTAACCGTAACCAATGCCAAGTGAATGTGATATATTCCATAAGTGGTGGCACACCCATATCTAAATCTTCCAATAGGGCCATGAAAAATAGTGAACGAGCTTTAAGGTCTGGCCACCAAGTGTTTCACGTGGAAGACATCCGGGAAGACAAGTATCAAAAGCCTAATTGGGATCCAATATGTTTCTACCTTGAGGAAGAAAAAGTTATCATCTACCCTCACAACGACCCATTGATTGTGGAAGCTCACATAACCAACTTTGAAGTATAACGAATCCTGGTAGACACGGGGCTTCGGTCAATATCATGTTTGTTGAAGCTTTCAAGGCACTTAATTTAGCTGAACACTTGCTCGATTGCTCGATTTCTCCTCTGATAAGCTTCTCTGGTGATATCGTTCAACCTTTGGGGAGCATACACTTACCTTTCACCATTGGTACAGGCCCCTACACAGCTACCATTACCACTAACTTCCTGGTGGTTGATTGCCAAACGGCATACAATGTCATCTTGGGACGCACATACCTTAATGATCTTAAGGCCATGGTATCCATACATATGTTATTGATGAAATTTCCAACCCCCTATGGCAATGGTTACATTAGAGGAGATCAACTTAGTGCATGATCATGTTACAACACTTCGGTCAAGCAACAACACTTGCATGTGCCCAAGGAAACCCTTTCTATACATGACCAAGTTATAAAGACCAGCCTAGACGAAGCCAACTTGGATCTTCACGGTGGCAACAGTCAACCCGACGATCCTCGAGATTACTCTTTCACCCAGCAAGCACAACCCGCTGAAGAGTTGGAGAATGTCTCTATCTCAAAAGATTATCCGGATCGCATGGTGAAGATTGGCACCACCTTGTCACCACCAATTCAGTTGGCATTGATCTCTTTTTTGAAATAGAACATTGAGGTTTTCGCCTGGTCATACGAGGACATGCCAGACATCTCTCCCGATATCATCTGTCATCGCTTAAGTATTGACCCTAAGACCAAGCCAGTGAGACAAAAGCAAAGATCATATGACGCTAAGCGGTACGAGACAATAAAGTCAATTATCCAACGTGGGTAGTAAATGTTGTCATTGTTAAGAAGAATCCAACCAAGGAAAGTCTCATGCTCCAAAAGGTCTTGTGGAGAATGTGTGTCGATTACACCGACCTAAACAAAGGATGCCCGAATGATAGCTTTCCTCTTCCTCTCATTGACAGACTTATAGACCTTATGGCAAGGTGTGAACTCCTGAGCTTTATGGATGCTTACTCAGGATACAACCAAATCCTCATGAACCCTCCGGACCAAGAACACATAGCCTTCATTACTGACAGGGGACTATACTGCTATAGGCCTAAATAATGCAGGAGCGACTTATCAGAGACTGGTCAATTCAATGTTCACCGAACAGATTGGGAAGAGCATGAAAGTTTACGTTGATGATATGCTAATCACGAGCAAACATGCTGACCAACACATCACCAACCTATCTGAAACTTTCATCATTCTAAAGAGGTATCAAATGAGGTTGAACCTTAACAAATGTGCCTTCAACGTAGGCTTTGGCAAATTCTTAGGCTTCATGATAAGCTAACGAGGCATTGAGGCGGCTAATCCCGAGAAGATCAAAGCAATCCTCGACATGAAGGAACCAGTAACTTCAAAAGACATCCAAAGCCTTACTGGCAAGGTGGCAGCCTTAACTAGGTTCATCTCTAAGGCTACAGATAGATGTGCTCTTTTCTTCAAAGCACTTAAGGGAAGTAAGAAGTACATTACATGGACTGATAAATGTGCTGAGGCATTCAAGAACCTCAAAGACTACATGAGTAAAGCCCATCTGCTTTCCAAACCTGAGGTTGGTGACACTCTCATAATCTATCTGTCGGTATCGGCTTCAGCAATAAGTTCTGTTCTCATTAGAAAGGATGGTAATGTTGAGAGACCTGTCTACTACGCTAGCAAGGCCTTACAAGATGCAGAGACATGATACTCCAACATTGAGAAATTCGCTCTAGCATTGGTCATGTCTGCTCGAAAACTTCACCCTTACTTCCAAGCACACTCTATTATCGTGCTTACCAATCATCCTCTTCGACAGATACTCCAAAGTCTTGACACTTTGGGGTGAATGATAAAATGGGCGTTAGCATTAGGTGAGTTTGACATCTCCTACCAACCAAAGCCAGTTGAGAAGGGCCAAGCAGTGGCAAACTTCATCGCCGACTTCACATATCCTGTTGACATTGTTTCTACGCCTAAAGAAGTGGTTTCATTACCTTCGGAAGCTCAGAAAATAGAACCAACAGCCCTAGCATGGAGTCTATATGTTGATGGCTTGTCCAACCAACATGGTTGTAGAGCAGGACTAGTCCTTACGACCCCTGACAAAGTGGCGATAGAGTATCCTCTTCGTTTTAAATTCAAGGCGTCGAACAATGAGGCCTAATATGAAGCCCTCATAGCAGGTTTACGTTTGGCCCAACACCTTAGGGTTAAATGAATTGATATCGTCAGTAACTCCCAATTGGTGGTTAACCAGGTCACCAACAACTTTGACGCTAAGGATAGCTCCATGGCAGCATATCTGACACAAACACAATTGTTGCTCCAGCACTTCCACTAGCAGATCACCCAAATTCCTCGAGCGGTAAACAGTCATGCAGATACTTTGGCTCACCTCGCCTCATCAGTGGAAGACAAGATTGGGAGAAAAATTCATGTCGAATTGTTGGTAACACCAAGCACCATGGCTGCGGAAGTGTGCAACTTACAACAGGGGGATAGTTGGATTACCCCGATTTATAGATTCCTTGCTCATGGCACCCTTCCAAATGACAAAGTCCAAGCTAAGCACATTCAATACAAGGCTACCCGTTACTTGATCATTAATGACCAACTCTACAAATGGGGTTTTAACCTACCATACCTAAGATGCCTTACGCCCGTAGAGGCGGAAACTGTCATTCGGGAAATACATGAAGGAGTCTGCAGAGATCATGCTGGATCTTGATCCCTAGCACACAAGGCTTTTCGCTAAGGATATTATTGGCCAACACTCCACCAAGATGCCATCAGAGTATCCCGCTCATGTGATAAGTGTCAATGTTACGTAACTATTCCTCACTCCCCTCCCGAGCCACTCACTCCTATGATTAGCCCTTGGCCCTTCGCCAAATGGGGACTTGATTTGATCGGCCCAATGCCTGCAGGGAAGGGCAAGGTCCGCTATGAAATCGTTGCAGTTGACAACTTCACAAAGTGGGTCGAAGTATAACCCTTGGCAACCCTTACTGAGGTAAAAATAAAAGACTTCGTATGGAAGAACATCCTTTGCATATTCAGCATTCCCAATGCGATAGTCATTGACAACGGACGACAGTTTGACAACAATAAGTTCAGGATGTTCTGCTCTAAGTTCAACAGCAACTTATGTTTTGCCTCCCCAGCTCTTCCCCAGTCTAATAGACAAGTTAAAGCCATCAACAAAATAATCAAGTGAACTTTGAAAACCAGCTTGGACAAGGCTAAAGGTTGTTGGCCAAAATTTGTACCCCAAGTTCTTTGGTCATACCGCACTTCGTATCAGACATCAACTGGAGAAACCCCATTCTCACTTGCCTTTGGTATAGAGGCAGTTGTCCCAGTTGAGCTTGAGCAAGCAATGTTCTGAGTCCAGAACTACATGCAAAGCGAAAATGATAAACAACTTACCCTAAACTTAGATCTAGTCGAGGAACACAGAAACCAGGCTCACTTGAGGAATGTCGCCTACAAGTAGTGTATCTCCAACTATTATGATTCAAGGGTCAAACCTTGTTCTTTCAAAGTGGGGGATTAGGTATTGAAGAAAAGATTACTCTGCAACAGAGTCCCGAATGAATGAACATTTAGTCCAAACTGGGATGGACCGTTTGAAGTTGTTGGCATCAGTCGCCCTGGCTCCTACAAGCTTAGAAGCTCCGATGGTAAGACCTTTAGCCATCCATGGAACGCTGATCACTTGAAGTACTATTACAAGTAAACCCACATTATACAAGTGTTAAGCTTCAGCCGTTCGACATCCTATGTAACGAAGACTATTTGGCATGAATTTAATAAAGAGGTGATTTAGACAACTCAATCCTAATCCTCTTATATTCCTAGCAATGAAACACTCGGGTTCAAAGCTTGAACATGAATGATTCCAACATGGAACAAAGTCTAAGTATATGTCAACAAGACTATACAAATAAACGAACAGCTTCACAGTATATTCGTTCAATCATACATTCCAACACATTCATACATAAGCCAATTGTGCTTTGAAAGGGTTCAACATACTTTGTGTCATTCGACACTTGCTACAATGTGCCAAGACACCTTGCCCTTATTCTCACCAACCAGGTGATGAAATGTACAACCCGTACTCTCCTTCATGCCATCAACCAGGTGATAAAATGTATAACCCGTACTCTAATATCATTTGGCAACTTGCCACTCATGCCACCAACCAGGTGAAGAAGGAACTCATATTCATACCACCAACCAGGTGATGAAATGTACAACCCGTACTCTCCTTCGTGCCACCAACTAGGTGATGAAATGTACAACCCGTACTCTAATATCATTTGGCAACTTGCCATTCATGCCACTAACCAGGGGAAGAAGAAACTCATCCTCGTGCCACCAACCAGGTGATGAAATATACAACCTGTACTCTCTTCCATGCCACCAACTAGGTGATGAAATGTACAACCTGTACTCTAATATCATTTGACAACTTGCCATTCATGCCACCAACCAGGGGAAGAAGGAACTCATCCTCGTGCCACCAACCAGGTGATGAAATGTGATGAAAGGTGATGAAAGAACTCACCTTCGTACCACTAACCAAGTGATGAAAGCAACTCACCATTCATCCCACCTACCAAAAGACGAGTGGTACAAATTGTACATGTGAACTCCTAGTAATCATAAATAATCAAAAACCCTCAAGCTTGACAACTCAACTAGGGGACCACTTATGCCCAATAAGAGTTATAGTCACCAACAAAGTCTTATTGCAAGCCAACAACAACTTCAGTACATGGCATACGAAGATCAAGCTATTCAGCCTTCTTGCATCTGCTTTAAACATTTCCCCTCTGTAACAATGCAAACACTACAACTCGTAGAAAGTTTCACACACTCTTGATCAAGATAGTGTGAAGCAAAACCAATTTATGGTGCCAACAAGAGCTTCATCAATGGAGAGAAACCACAATTCTCAAAAGCTTCACACACTTTTGATTAAAACAGTGTGAAGCAAAACCAATTTATGGTGCCAACAAGAGCTTCATCAAAGGAGTTCAACCACAATTCTCAAAAGCTTCACACACTCTTGATCAAGCCAGTGTGAAGCAAAACCAATTTATGGTGCCAACAAAAGCTTCATCAATGGAAGGCAACCACAATTCTCAGAAGCTTCACACACTCTTGATCAAGACAGTGTGAAGCAAAACCAATTTATGGTGCCAACAAAAGCTTCATCAAAGGAGTTCAACCACAATTCTCAAAAGCTTCACACACTCTTGATCAAGACAGTGTGAAGCAAAACCAATTTATGGTGCCAACAAAAGCTTCATCAATAAAGGGCAACTACAATTCTCAAACCTTCGAAGCAAATTCAAGACTGTTCGAAGCAAATTCAATTTATATGGTTCATCCAAACCTTCGACTACTATAAGGTGTGGCTTGCATCACAATCTCTTGCTCAACAGTGTGGAAGCAAAATTTGTATATGTTGTCTCTCCCACATTTTCAAATTTCTAGTTTCCCAAAAAAAAAAAAAAAAGGGGAAATTCAACAAAGCTTCATCAACGGAGGACAACTACAAATTCTCAAAAGCTTCACACTATCTTGATCAAGATAGTGTGAAGCAAAATCAATTCGTGATACCCAACAAAGCATCACCACAAAAGCTTCACCAACAAAAGCTTCATCAATGGAGGACAACTACAAATTCTCAAAAGCTTCACACTATCTTGATCAAGATAGTGTGAAGCAAAATCAATTCATGGTACCCAACAAAAGTTTCACCCATAAAAGCTTCACCAACAAAAGCTTCAACTCCAAAGCTTCACCAACAAAAGCTTCATCAATGGAGGACAACTACAAATTCTCAAAAGCTTCACACTATCTTGATCAAGATAGTGTGAAGCAAAATCAATTCATGGTACCCAACAAAAGCTTCAACTCCAAAGCTTCATCTACCAAGCTTCACCCACAAAAGCTTCACCCATAAAAGCTTCACCAACAAAAGCTTCCCCCACAAAAGCTTCACCCACCACAAAAGCTTCACCCACCTTAAAAGCTTCACCTACAAAAGCTTCACCCATAAAAGCTTCACCAACAAAAGCTTCACCCACCACAAAAGCTTTTCCTACAAAAGCTTCACCCATAAAAGCTTCACCCACAAAAGCTTCACCCACCACAAAAGCTTCACCTACAAAAGCTTCACCCATAAAAGCTTCACCAACAAAAGCTTCACCCACAAAAGCTTCCCCACGACAAAAGCTTCACCCACAAAAGCTTCCCCTACCACAAAAGCTTCACCCACAAAAGCTTCACCCATAAAAGTTTCACCAACAAAAGCTTCACCCACCACAAAAGCTTCACCTACAAAGCTTCACCTACAAAAGCTTCACACTATTTTGATCAAGATTGTGTGAAGCAAAATCAATTCATAGTACCCAACAAAGCTTCAACCTCAAAGCTTTACCTACAAAGCTTCAACACCAAAACTTCACCTACAAAGCTTTAAAATATATATATATTTTTTCGGAAATTCGAAAATTCAAAAATTCGAAAAAAAAAAATTTGAAAAACAAATTGCCTAGGCCTCCTCTTCTTTGGGCCAAACAACTTTCATAACAAATATATATGAAGGAGTTTTGGGCTACCACTTAGAAAGGAAATGCCTCATTCGTTAACTCTCTCGACCGGAGACTTGGGGGACTCCTACCATATGCTACTGCACCTTGATACTCGGAAGTCTCAGAACCACTTAGTGACTTGGATTTTTCAAGTCTCCAAAAGAGAAGTTTTCCTCACTCGGGAAATTAAGGGAACACTACCTCAACCTACATGCTTCACTCACAAAGCTTCAACATACAAGCTTCAACAAAAGGAAAAATTCAAAGAACTTAGTGAAGAAGGCCTTGGTGTATTTAACACAATACGTTAAAATGAAGCAAAGCTTGTTTATTGATATCTCCGATAAGTTTCAAATATGTACATATACATGAATCAAAATAAACAAACAAGAGGGAGCCTTCACAAAGGTTGCTCAGGAGAAGTCTCAGCAGTCGGCAGAGCCCCAGAAAGAAGAGGCACCAGAGGGTAATTATTCGGAGCCTCAATACAAGGTAGAACCCCAGAAGGAGGAGGCACCGAAAGTTGATCATTTGGAGCTTCATTACGCGGTACCGCCCCAGAAGACGAAGGTAATAAATGCCTTTGGAACAAACCTACAAACCTCTGATGATCAAGTAAAATCTGACCATCAGATTCTTGTAGCTGGTTGAGCTTCCTCTTCATGTTTGTAGCATAGTCATGTGCAAGCCTGTGCAACTGTTTATTCTCTTGCTTGAGCCCTCTTATCTCCTGTTTGAGACTTATCACTTCAGCCGCCAATGATTCAACTTGGCAGGTTTGAGCAAATAGGCGTTGGGCCATATTAAACACAGAACCTACACACTGAACACTGAGAGCCAGAGAATCCTTAACAGCCAATGGAAAGTAGTATGTTATCTTTGGGAGTGAGAAGGTTCCTGGCCACCACCGCAGTGGTCATATCATTCTTCATCACAGAGTCCCCAACAGTAAGAGGACCAGTAAGGGATAAGAATGATGGGCGCCATATGTTTTCTTGAGAAGGCATGGCTACCTCTTCACCAAAGTTCAAGTCAAAACGACGGTCAGATGGGCTAGACATTCTCGGAAATGATGAAGGAGAAATGAGATGCAATAAATCTCTGAAGTAAGGGGAAAATTCCTATAAGCAATAACTTTCTGAATGTACTTCTTGCACACAATTGGTGCCCTTATAAAAGAAAGGGCAACAGGGCCGTTGGTTCAAAAATCGAAGAGGCACCACTCTCTAGATTCCGAAGAGGCACCACTTTCCACACCAACATCAGCTCCTTGGGTACCACAGATAACTTTGCCAAAGATCTTTGACAAAGTTTAAACACATAAATTTTGAAGGTCCAACTACCCTGCTATTACCCACAAAGGTAAAGGAACATCACCACTGCTTGATAACTAGAAAGTCCCAATCTGTGTCAACCTCCGTGCCCCATGGCAAGGCAGACTGGAAAAAATGCCCAACCTTTACTCACATTCGAGAAAACACTCCCAACAAGATTGCTTGCTCAAAAATCGAAGAGGCACCGCTCTCCGAATCTCGAGAGCCAGACTTCCAACAGGATTATGTGCTCAAAAATCGAAGAGGCACCGCCCTCCGAATCTCAAGAGCCAGACTCCCAATAGGATTACTTTCTCAAACATCGAAGAGACACTACTCTTCGAATCTCAAGAGTCAGACTCCCAACAAGATTGGTTTCTCAAAAATTGAAGAGGCACCGCCCTCCGAATCTCGAGAGCCAGACTCCCAACATGATTACTTTCTCAAAAATTGAAGAAACACTGCTCTCCGAATCTCAAGAGTCAGACTCCCAATAGGATTGCTTTCTCAAAAATCAAAGAGGCACCGCCTTCCTAATCTTGAGAGCCAGATTCCTAACAGGATTACTTTCTCAAAAATTGAAGAGACACTGCTCTCCGAATCTCAAGAGTCAGATTTCCTTGGATAAAACTTGTCTGCAATCTTCACACGCAACATCAGCTTTCCAGATACCACATACCACTTTTTCAAAGTGCTCTGACAAAGTTAAAAATCGTGAAGCTTGCAGCTCCCACTACATTGATATGACCAAGAAGGGTAAAAGAATAGCACTACTACTTGTTATTAGGGAGACTCCTATATATATCGACCTCCATCCTCCACAGCCAGGCAGACCTGCAAATAAATAAAAAATGCTCAACTTTTCTTCACATCTGAGAGGGCACTCTCAGCAGAGTCTCTCGAAATACTCAGCCTCTTTTCCTCCCGATAATACCTCTGCAAACAAGCCACACCAGAGCAAGAGTATCTCATATCATCAGGGTTAAAAGCAAAAGTATCCTATATCATGCTTTTTCCCTGTCTTTTCCTTTGGCCTTGTTCTTACCTACAAGACAAGGAGAAAAAGAGCAATCAGTCAACACTTGGAATCAAGCTTCCAGTCAGGAAATTACTTTCTGGAACCCCTTGCCTGATTACTTACCTAGCATTGCTCTTGAGTACTCATCTTCAACATTTTATGCTTCCAGAGAAGATACCATATCTGCATGAGGAACAAATAGGGCAAGTGAGAAGGATACAAGGAAGCATGTGGAGACAAGCATAACAGAACACATGCCGATACATCCACTACTTTGTCAACAGCAAAAGTATCCTATATCATCAGGGTATCGTACTCTAGATTTGATGGACTTGTTTTGACCCTCAAATTCTTGAGTCGACCCTATACTCTGGAGGAAACCAGAAAACACTCTAGCCCAGTTCAAGAATAAGCCTGTGGAAAGTTACTTCTTCAAAAGAAAAAGTATCTCATATCTTCTCTTCTCCATTTGCTTCTCCTTATCCTTGTTGTTGTTTATGACAGAAGGAGAAGAAGAACAATCAATCGGAAGCCGCAGTCAAACCTCCGATCCAGGTTGTTTGCTTGGAAGTCTGATTGCTTACCTTGTCTGTTACCTCCTTCGGCAAATCTCCTAGCTCGGCAACTTGGGGGACTCCTACTATAGGGTTTGTATCGCACTTGACCAAGCCCGAAACTACAAGTAAGCTTCAAGTGAAATTGATACATTACCTTGTGCATCTTCATCAGTTAAAAATACCACCCCTGGATGGAGGAAAAGTACTTCCAGAGAAAATTCCACATCTACATATGAGACAGATAAGGCAAGTAAAAATGATACCACACTTCGGTACTTAGAAGTTTCGTGATTACTCAATGGCTTGGATCTTGCAAGTCCCCAACTGAGGAGCTTCCTTCACTCGGGAACTTAGGGGAGCACTGTTTGTATCATACTTGACCAATCCTGAAACTATTGAGCACCGGTCAATGATAGGAGCATATTTATGTGACTTAGTTAGCTTGTTTCTTGGCATTTATGTTGTTAGTTCGTAGTTATTTTAGTATTTTAAGCTATTTTCGTGTGTTTGTAGGTCCAAAGGGTTAATGTGGCAAAGAAGTGCATTTTGGAGCATTTTGGAGCATTTTTAGGCATGGAATGGATAGCATATGCTTGGAGCAAAAGGAATGGACGAAATTTGAAGTTTGTGCATCATCCTCTCCCTATAAATAATCATTTTAGCACACTCACTTCACCCAACACATTCACCTACCACTACATCCCACTCATTTCACCCAACACATCCATTCTCCAAACATCCATCCACTACACCCATTACATCCACTCATTACCAAACACTCATCCACTTATTACCAAACATTCATCCACTACACCCATTACATCCACTCATTACCAAACATCCACCCACTACACCCATTACATCCACTCATTACCACAACACTCACCCACTACACCCATTACATCTACTCATTACAACTCCATACACTTCTCTCCCTAGCCTATAAATACATCCACCCTTCACCATAATTTGGGGGCCATCATCCAAAGACACCACATCATCTACACAACTCTCCACCCTTCACCATAACTCACCTATATCCATCCACCACTACAAGAGACCATCCATTCACCACTCACACCTTGGTGCCGCATATTTGCAAGGAAGGAAGATTGCTTGGAGTTGTGCTAGTCATTCAATTTGGATTGCTGGAGCATTCTAGGTGTATTCTACTTTGGTTTTCAATGTTTAATTTCAATTGTTTCTATTTAATTGCAAGTATGAGGAACTAAACCTCTTTTGGCTAGAGGAGAATTCGAAACCATGAATATATTTGCAATATGAATTGATTTCTTCCAATTGTGATTTGATAAGTTGTGATTGCAATTCAATTATCTATTTTATTCATAACAGATTTGTGTATGTTTATTAAGGATGCATACTTAGTTTTCATGCATGAATTTGATGCTAGGATATAAATAAGTTTCAACTAATCGTTACAAGTTTATATTCATGAGTAGTGAAGGTTGCTTGTCACAATCGCGTTAATTGAATTCTTGGCAAACGTATCATGCATTCATAGTTACAATTGCCTCGTCAACGCTTATGATTTTCATGGAACTTAATGATTTTAATTGTATCTCTATTATGCATTCATATAAGGGACTTTTAGAGAATGATTTGGGTTGTCGCATGCATTCATCCAATTCAATAAGTAAAGGAAAATCTGAGGGTTAATTTGTGCATCACGGTTAATCTGGGATGTTGAGCATCGTAGTTTATTGAAAAGCAATTGGAGATTGATTTGTATGCAAGTGTGTTATATGTGGAGAAAGACCTTCTAGCTAGCCCATCATCCATCCAAAACAACCAATTTCGTGCAAATCTGTTTAGTTCTAGTTTCTATTTTGTTTTACTTTATTTTCGTCCAAAACCTAATCCCCATTTACTTTAGTGTATCTAATTAGTTATAATCTGTTTTAGTTTGTGTTTTTAAGTGTTTTGAGTCTATAGAGTCTAGTTAAGTGTTTTTAAGTTTCTTTTAGTAAGTCAGTTTAGTTTAGATTAGCAATCCCTCCTAATCCCCGGTCCAGAACGATCCCTACTTATACATATACTACAATTGTCAAAAGAGGGTTTAATTTGAGTGCTTAACTTTCATCGCATCAGTCAACGTTATACCGTCAAGGACCCAGAAGAGTTTCCTTTCAACTAGGAGGCCAATCACAGCGCGACACGTGTCGACATCAGAAGCCAATCATAGCGCGACACGTGTCAACATTATAAGCCAATCACAACACGACACGTGTCAATGTCAGAATGAAACTAGAAACTCTCTTCTATAAATAGAGATCATTCTCTCACAATATTTTCGAATTTCATTTGTACTAAATCATTCACTAGTACTCACTAAAGGAGAGCTTGAACCTATGTACTTGTGTAAACCCTTCATAATTAATAAAAACTCCTCTACTCCGTGGACATAGCCAATTTGGATGAACCATGTACATCTTGTGTTTGCTTCCCTGTATCTATCCATTTACATACTTATCCACACTAGTGACCGGAGCAATCTAGCGAAGGTCACAAACTTAACACTTTCTGTTGTACCAAAGTTCTCGCTGATTTTGTGCATCAACACACACTATACATTGAGAACCCCGTGCAACATGTCAATTGCCATCCTGAGTTGGTATGCAGGGATGTTAGATGTCATAATTACATCCAAAGGAAGGCTAGCAAACAACAACTTAATCACTTTTAAGGTGAAAATATTGCATCCGCATGTGCAATTCAACAAGTTTGATAGACAATTAAATAATTTAACTAAACTCAATGACAAATAAGTGAAACTTCAACTCACCCATTCTCTTGTTGTGGAGACCTTGGACTTATGTTGATCAACCAAGGTTTCTTCTTCATATCCCTTGATAAGCTAATGAGGACATATGGCAATACGTGAGTGTGAGAGCCAATTTTGCAATTGCTTGCCGTATGTGGGTGGCCGTCTTAATTGAGTCATACACAAATATTTTCCCATCTTTAAGGTTCAACTCTACTGCCACCCACAAGTGATCAAGGTTGATAGGCATGTACACCCTATCAATATCCTTTATCCATGATGCATCAAACTCCACCCCCTTCCGCGTCACTACTTTGTGCAACATTGGCTCATATTGTTTGGATGCAACGCCTTTCCACCCTCTACTTTTCAATTTAGCATTACTCTCATCATAGCTTTGTTGATAGTAGAAGTATCTACAAGTGTAAAATACAACGAAAAACATGTACAACACTTCATCGAAACAAAAATACACTCAACATTACAATTGCCAAACTTTTCAATATTAGGAGAAATTAAGTGGGATACATTACCAAAAACATGTACCATTTTCCGATGTCAAAGATTAAAGGGGTGTGGCAAACCACTTGCATCCTTTTTTTTTCCTGCCCCCTTCTGCTTCGCACAGACGTTACGTTGACTTTGCCCTTGTACATAAGACCTTCATCTTGGTTCCCACATGCTGGCCCTTAGGTGTGTATATCACCACCTCATCGTCATCATCCAAAACCTTGACATCTTCATACTCTTCTAATGCCCGTTCTCTAATTAAACCAACCATCTTTCCATATACATCTAAGGGACTGGCCTAATCAACAGTCTCGACAAACTCATTCAAACCTTTTTCCTCCACAACTTCCATTAATTACCTCGTTCCCTCTCGATCCCTTGCCTCCTCCCTATTTGCCTTCATCCCTTAATTCCTCCTCCTGACTCCCATCCACGCCCATTGGTTTTTCCACCCCTCTTTCCAAACCATTTTTTTCATCACCCCCTTTTTCACCACCCTATTCTTCTTCTTTTGCTTTATCTTCTTCTTCTTCTTCCATAACAATTTGTATATTACTGCCAATTTGACCACCCTCGTCTTTTTTTTCACCTTTTTATCTTCTTCTTCTTCTTTTGCACCTTCATCTTCTTATTCTTTTTCTCCCTTTTATTCATCTTCTCATTCCTCTTCAACTTGTTTTCCCACATCTTTTTTTTTCTTTCTTCTTCTTCCTCGATATTCTCCTCCACATGTTTTTTCTTCACTACTCTTCTTAATTCCTTACCACCTTCGATAGTTCTTCCACTTTCCTCAGCAAAATCTTGTCTAATATCTCCTTCTCAAGGGCCAACCGCGCGAATGACACCTTCAACGGCATTGTCAACTCACCGACATCATTTATGTTTGGAGTCAAGTTCTCAAGAATCATAATATCCGCATCATCCCCCCACGTCCAGTACTATTTGTTCCTTTCTGCTTCAGTCAGAACAATTTCTCTAATCCCCACATCCTACCATTTAAACCACGCATCATAAATGCATTTCTCACACATACAATATTCACACATTCACTTTCATTCATATAAAATTCAACAGTTTTGCAATACAATTATACCTCTCGACTCTCGTTTATATACAACTGCAGCTGTTCGTGGATCTGCTATTTCTTCGTTGTCTTCTATTGCAAAATTCTCGGTGTAGCTGCCGGATCTACGATTTTGCAGTAATATAGGGGCTTTTCAAGTTGGAGAATTTTTTTGTATGCCCACATTTGCACATATTCCTTAATAAATGAATACCCAATCACATTAATAAAGACGAGAGCAACACATATTACCTGAAAAATGTTGGAAAATCCTTTGCAGCACCATCCAGAATGATGCGCCCTCTTCGTTCCCTTAACTTCTTTTTCTTCCTCATCTCACTCACCACACCTTCAACCCTACCTCTACATCTTGTTAAAGCAGCAAATGAGAGGTTGTCATTAAGTTTGTTAATGCACAAAACCGGAGGTCTTGGAACAACGTAAATCCGACAGTGAATCTGCAAGAAATGTAAAGAACACAAGATGTATCGCGGTTCACCCCAATGTTTGGGCTACGTCCACACTGATATTGTATTTCTCTGTTTGTGAGAGGATTGAAAGGGTGAGAGCTTTGCTCTAAATATGAGAGGGGGTGTGAGGCTTTGGGGATCTCAGGCCTAGGAATTGGCCTCCCTTAATGAGGAGAGTGAGGAGTTATTTTATAGAATAAGGGCTCCTCACTTATTACATATTTGCCCCTTCTTTTATTACATAATTACATTTGAGTCCCCCGAGTATTTATACGAGGTCTAAATACGGAGGCCCTAAGTATGGTACAAACAGTAGTCCCCCAAGTCTTCAGTTAAGAGAGTCTTTTGGCAGGAGACTTGAAATTCAGCCCATGTGTGGGCCGAAGTAGCTAGATGTCGTCTAGAACTGAATACTCAATATGAGGCGGTGCTTAATCTGAAATGATGCTTAACTAGAAGTAGCACATGTTGTGAGGCTGCTCGGTTTGTGGCTTATGTTGCCTTGGTTGGCTCGGCTTGTGGCGTTGAAGGTGAGGGAGTCCATTTTATAGAATAAGGGCTCGCTCCTCAATACATAAGTGATGGGTTAGGAGTGATGCTCGCGGTGAGATGGTTGCTCAGCTGGCGGCGATGCTCTCTAATGATGGTAAGGAAGTCCTTTTTATAGAATAAGGTCTCGCTCCTCAATACATAAGTGATGGGTTAGGAGTGATGCTCGCGGTGAGGCGGTAGCTCAGCTGGCGGCGATGCTCTCTAATGAAGAGGAGGGAGTCCCTTTTATAAATTAAGGGCTCGCTCCTCAGTACATGAATAATGGGTGCTCTCTAATGAAAGTGAGAGAGTCCCTTTTATAGAATAATGCCTCGCTCCTTAGTACATAAATAATGGGCTAAGTCCCCCAAGTATTTCTCATGAGACCCAGTTGAGGCCCAATATATGGTACATAATGTAGTCCTCTAAGTCTTTGGTCAATAGAGTCTGTTGGCTGGAGACTTCAAATTGAATCCATGTATGGGCCGAAGTGGTGGTTGTTCGGAGTCGGTATTTGTATACCCTGCACTGAAGCTTTGTAGGTGAAGCTTTGCAAGTGAAGCTTTGAAGCTAGAGCTCTATAAATGAAACTTTTGAAGTTAGAGCTCTGTAAATGAAGCTTTTGAAGCTAGATTGACATGAGTGATGCTCATGGATGTTGACATGAGTGATGCTCATGAATGTTGACATAAGTGATGCTCATGAATGTTGACATGAATGATGGTCATGAATGTTTATGTATGATTGTCATGAATGATGCTCATGAATGTTTATGTATGAATGACATAAGTGATACTCATGTATAATTTTGAAGTATTGGACGTACTTTTGATCACCTAGTGGGTGATAATAGTGGCAGGTTGTCGAATAATTTTGGAGTACTGGGTGTACTTTTGATCACCTGGTTAGTGATAATAGCTGCAGGTTGCCGAATGATTTTGGAGTATTGGGCGTACTTTTGATCACCTGGTTGGTGATAATAGCGGCAGACTGCCGAATAATTTTTGGAGTACTAGGCATGCTTTTGATCACCTGGTTGGTGATAATAGCAGCAGGCTGCCGAATAATTTTTTGTAGCACTGGACGTACTTTTGATCACTTGGTTGGTGATAATAGAGAGCCTGGTTATTTTGGGCATATGGGCCTTCGCTCTACACATAACATTCTAGCCCATTATTTTGGGCCTTTAGTTTTTTATTTTTTTTATTTTTATTTTTATTTTATTTTTACTACCCTCTGATGGGGTTTATACAAATGCCTTCGAAAGATAAGAAAAATAAATTACATCATTCAAAAATAAATCCGACCCTCTGCTCAATGGGTCACACCCATAATTCCTTTTTCTGCATGCCATCACCACTGCAATTATGTCTGCTTCTTTTTATCTTCTTTTGCTTTTTGCTTTTGCTTTTGCGTTCTGTTTTTTGCTTTCTACTTGGTTGCTGCTGGGGCCTTGTAGTGGGATGGCATGTGAGGAAAGCCTCCCTTTTCTTTTCCTAGCGCTCCGTGGTCCACGAGTCTACAACTTGTTATCCACCTGCACTCTTGATTTGCGCCAGATGCTAATTGCTCCCTAAAGGTGGAGAACAAATTGCTTTCAGTCCCTTCAACATAACTTTGACTGCTGGAAGGCTGCAAAAGAAAAGGGTGAAGAGAGAGGTTTCTGTTCTCGATACTTTGTGTCTTCAAACACGATGCACATGCTATTTGGTATGCGTGGGTAGCTCAAAAAGGAGCTAAGTCGGCATGGGTTTATAGATGAATCTGCAAGATGTATCGTGGGGTGAACTCCAAGCTGTTATTCTATGCGGCATGGGTTTACAAATGATGCAGCATCACGATTTCCGATTCTATCATAATGAATTTCAGTGCAAGGACCACAAGGACCAGTATCTCCCATCTCTCATAAGTTATCCTTACAGCCAAACGGTAGTACATAACCAGCTGGTAGAAACTTAAGCCACAACTTTCTAACTTCATCATCAGGAGCAAGACCAATTTTCTCATCACCACCAAAATAGGTGGCATAAATTCGATCTTTTGGCAGCTTATAAACTTTTGTGAGAAGCTTCCATGCCCATCCAATGGCCTCTTTTTTGAAATAATCCCCGAAAGACCAATTACCAAGCATCTCAAAGAAGGTGTGGTGGTAAGCGTCTTTCCCTACATCATCGAGATTGTTGTACTTTCAAGGCAAATTCGGCACTGGATTTGTTCGCCAGGGCCCACCTTGAGGTCAATCTTGCTAGGCTCGGTGGTCTGCTTTGGAGGCATGAGAGGCGAAGCATCTAAGTGAGATGTGAAATACTTTTGAAGCTCCCAACCCTTCTCTTTCCTCTACAAACTCCGGACAGCCAGGATCGCTCAACTGGAAGACGACCCAGAAGGCGAGGTAATTGAGATCTCAAATCGATTTGGTACTGGATTAGAATGAAACCCCTAAGGATTTTGATTGCTGCTTTGCTTAATTGGCCGTTTTGTTTTTCTGAAACCAGAGAGGTGTTGGGCTGATTTATAGGTGACGTGAGAGGGCATCGACGATGATTTGCCCACTGCGTGATGTATAGGCTACTATGATAGGCTGGCTATGAGGTTTCTTGGAAACCGCTAGGCTTGATTGGGACTTGAGAAATGTTTTCTTCACAAAATCGTCATCATCATGAACAAATTTAACCTTATAATTTCAGGACTTCTTTCTTCACGTATTTGCTTCGCTTTCAGATGATGTAAAACTTGATGAGCAACTTTCAAAATGAGACTTCATGGTTGGAACCAGGTCGATCTTGAAACTCAACCGGGCTGATCTCGTCCGCACGATTGGCGGGCCTATAGTATCCTGTCGTGTTTCTAACGCTGCTGCTGTGACCGGGACCTGGAGCGGAAGACATGGATTTTGCAGTGACTCAGGTGTTTGGTTCTTAGGTTGTGCAGATTCACGGTGGACAATGGTGAGGTTTCACGGTGGTGAGATGAAAAAATGAAAGAGAACCGACATAGCTTTTTGTGTCGATTCCCACAGACGGCTGATGCGAAATATATAAGCACACAAATTAAACCCTCTTTTTATCAATTGTAGTAAAGTATGTAAGTAGGGATCGTTCTAGGCCGGGGATTAGGAGGGATTGCTAAATCACTTGGAAACTGACTTGAAAACGTAAAAACAAAGTTTAAAACACTAACTAGACTCAAAGAATGCAAAACTATACTTTAAAACACTAAAACAAACCAAAAGACTCAAAACAGCCCCTAAACACTCAAAACTACCTTAAACACACAATCTGGGCAGTTTTGGGACTCTAACACAAACTTGGACGAATTTTGGTTTTCTAATGAACTAAAACACTTAAAAACATAATCTAAGACAAGTTCTAATTAATATGACTCAAAGAAATAAGATGGGGTTGATTTTGGACGAAAATAATTAAATTAAGACAAGAACAAAGTAAACAAATTCTTAGACAAATTTAAGTGAATCAAAACGGATTGTAAAATGAATTTGAATGAAACTTATGGATGGAAGGCTAGCTAGGAGGTTCTTCTCCACACATGTCACACTTGCATACAAAACGATTTCCAGTTGCTTTTCGATAAGCTATGAATACTCAACGCCCCAAATTAACCGTGAATTGCACTAATTAACCCTCAGTTTTTCCACAAGTTATTGGGTTGGATGATTGCATACGACAACCCAAAACATTCCCTACAAGTTCCCTACATGAATTGCATAATAGAGATACAAGCAAGAATCATTAAGTTCTATGAAAAACATAAGCATTGACGAAGCACTCGTTACTATGATTTGCATGAAACTTATGCCAAGAATTTACTTAACGTGATTGTGACAAGCAACCTTCACTACTTGTGAATATAAGTTCATAACGATTAGGTGAAACTCCCTTATATTCTAGCGTTAAATTCATGCATGAAAATTAAGCGTGCACTCTCAACCAACATACACAAATCATTTTTTATACGATCGGATAAGTAAATTGAATTCACAACTTATGAATCACAACTGGATGTAATCAAATCATATTGCAAGTATGAACATGGTTTCGAATCACCCCCTAACTAAGAGGGGTTTAGTTCCTCATACTCACAAAGCAAAGATACATAAAATTAGACATTAAAATCAAAGGAAAGAAAACACCTAAAATGCTCCAACTTGGGTAGCAAGTGCATCCAAGAATTCTCCTTTGCTTGCTTGCGGCAGATTGCTTTGTGGACGGGTTTTTGGGTAGTTTTATGATGTAGAATGGATGGGGAATGGTATGGAAAGGTTTAGGGTAAGTGTGGAGGAGTGTTTGAGGGTTGGAGGGTGGTGGAGAACTAGGCAAAGAGGGTGGAAGAAGGTGGAGTGGCTGTTATGTTTTCTAGGCACTAGAATGGTGTTTTTGGGGTGTTTTGCTACCTAGGGTGAGTATGGACGAATTTCTGTGATGAATGGTGAATATGAGAGTGTGAACCCTTTGCCAAGGGGTGTAAACATGTATATATAGGCCCCAAAAACCTTAGAGAATCAGGTTAGGCTAGGGAGAATGCAAGGCAAAGAGTGTATGTGGTGTGCAATGGTCCAAGGGTGAAAATGAAGTGATGATGCAAAGTGTGAAGGGTAAAATGGAGTGGTCTTGTAGCTAGGGAGCATGAATGATTGTGTACATTGCATAGAGATGGAAAGGGAGGTGAAAATGTGTCAATAAATGGGTCAAAGGTGCAGCAACATGTGGTACACAAGGCATGGGATTCCAAATGTGAATGATGGAGCATCAATTGGTGCATGTTATGGTTGTGAAAGTTGTATAAATTTTTGTGGGTGAAGGGAACAAGAGGTATCAAGCAATTAAGTGTAATAATTAAATGAATTGAAACATGAAAACAGAAATTATGTAGGGGACAAGAGTGATCAAGCATGGCATGGGAATCCAAAGGGAATTCTATGTTGTTTTGCATGGCAATGAAGGCAAGTTGGGGTGACAAATTTTTGGGCTGAGTTCTTCATCTTTTGGACCATAATTCTTCACATTCTTGGCCTCTTTAGTTCTCAAATTCGTCCATCCACTTTGGCCCAAATATGTGACATGCATTCCAAGCTCCATTTTGCTCCAAAATGCTCCAAAATGCATCTTCTTGCCTACTTTGTCCATAAAATCTGAAAACACACGAAAATGACTTTAAACATTAAAATAACTAAGGAAACACGACATAAATGCACAAGAACAAGCCAACTAAGTTGCATAAATATGCTCCTATCAAATTCCCCCACACTTAGCTTTTGCTAGTCCTCGAGCAAAACAAAGAGATAAAACGAAACAAAGTAAATAAAACACAACCTAAACCTTCCAACATTTGCCTCAGGGATTTCCAATGCACATGACATGTTAAAAATCATTATCCCCACAGATTTGAGTCATCTTCACACTTAAGCACGTACTTAATCATAGTCACTACTTACTTGTTCACAATTAATCGATTAAAATAATGTTTTTGATGTAGTAACATGCCTTAGAGAAATCACTCAATTCTTTACAAGATATGCACTCAATTTTCACTCAGATTTTCTAACTACACACCCTATACTAGTTATATGTGAGAAGATTGATGTAGATATGAAAACGAACGCTCACATATATGTATCACAAAGAAAGCAATTTCTGGAGTTAATAAGCATGTTTAGATATGATCTCATGAATGGAATGCTACTACTTAGATGCGAGAACCAGTGACACCATATGCTCATATCAATTTCAAACTCCACATATTGAAACGCATGACACTCAAGATGAAGTTAAGGGTTGTAACGGGGCTTGGGGTGATGGCTAACAAATGAAGGATAATGATAACAATCGTTCTTAAAGCAATAGCAAGTAAAGTAATGAAATTGAAACTTAGAATTCACTTAGATTGCAGAAATCAGCTTTTAGACACGAAGGGAAAATTCAAACAATATTTAGGGCCGAATTCTATGTTTTGGACCCTTTCTTCAACAAGCAGCACTTTAAAACTCTTTTTCGCATATTTTTCAACTTTTTTTTTTTTTTTTTTTTCAACTCTTCTTTTCTTTTCAACAAACATAATAACTCACACTTCCCCCACACTTGTTTTCTGCCATACATTAATCAAAAGAAATTCAATTTGAATCATGCTTTACTATGCTTCAAGAACAAGGGTATGGATGGTCCTAAACTAGGCTAGGTAAGGATAATGTGGTTTAACAAAGAATGTAGGCTATCAAGGCTCAATGGGGTTAACTTAAACATATAACGATATGGGATACATGGCAGTTTGGCTTTGGTGGTGGTAACTACACAACTTCATCTTGAATATGTTTTATGCAAATCAATAGCATGCTTTGAATGAAATAGGCATGAGTTCTAGCATTTGGAACTAAATGATGAAACGCCTTCTAAGTAATAACCACGCAAAGAATAATGAGATCATGCAACGACTTTAGAAAACAAGAATGCACAGATTTTCAACTCTCCAAATAACGTTTAGGCTCAAGTCTCACAAGGTTGTAGCGTTAGTTTGAGTTCTTTCCTTCAAGCATGTTACAAAAACTAATTTTTTCTTTTATGATTACATGTGATTTCATAAGTTATAACCACAACCACGCATATAAAGAGTAAATCAAACTTTCATCCATGTTTATAACTCTCTTTAACAGTCATGCAATTACAAACTGAATCCTCATCATTGTGTTGGAAGGTACCCTAAGACACAAATAAGCACACAAAAACAACTCTTTTTGGGATTTTCAAAAACAATTTTTCAAATTTTTATGAATTTTCGGATTTTTATGTCAAAACACACTGAAACACTCCAAAACAGCTTAAAAATACTTAAAACAACAAGGAACAACACTAGAAGTAATGGGTGATAAATTTCTACGAATTTCATACAAAACAATGGTTACCCCCCCACACTTAAATCAAACATTGTCCTCAATGTTTCAAGCATATACTCACACCAAAAACAAGCAAATAACAAACGACAAATAAACATGACAAATATGGCAAAGTAAAAACCAGACAGAGTAGAGTTTAAGAACGCAAATCTGGTTTTGGAGATAGTTGATCTTGTTGACTTTCCACAGCTTTGATCTTGAACTGGTTTGGAATTCTGAGCGGGGAATATCAGAGTGCAGTCTGCATTCTTCTCTGCTTGTTTCTTCTGCACGACGGGCGAGCACGAGGTAAAGGTGTTGGTCTGTTTCTTTCTTCAATCTTTCCAAGTGCCCACCTCTTGCTCTCTTTCTCCTTGTCCTTAGTTGAGGATGAATCAGCACGTTATCTCCACATGCTTCGAGGTATCATCTTCACTTCCCTTATAAGTGAGAAACAAAGCGAAAGCATAAGATGATGAGTACTCGAGAGCAAGAGCTGGCTGGAGAAAGCATGATATGAGATACTCTTGCTCTCAACCCTTATGATATGAAATACTTGTGCTCTGGATGGGTTGTTTGCAGGGGTATCCCAGGGGATGAAAAATACAGAGTGACTCGAGAGGGTTTGTTGGAAAGCCATTTCAGAGAGGATGAAGGGTTAAGTGAGGCTGAAAGTTGGGTGAGACTGCTTCACTTTGAAGTTCAACATTTATAGAATTTTCTTAATGGCTGGGAAGGCATTGTTGCATTACTCGTGTCGGCAAGCCTGGGGTAATTTAACAGTAGTTTTCACGTGCATTCCGCTTCTCCAAAAATTTTCGACAGATTGCGCGTGATTTACGCAACGCAGATGTGCAAATTGACAGATGATGACACGTCTCGATAAAGCAGAGGCCTCTTTAATATCCGGAATTTACGCTTCGAGTTCTGAGCTTTGTTGAGGGCAGAGATTGCATGTGACAAGTGCTGACGAGGCTGAGAGAGACATATGGTTGGAATCGATGCTTCGACAGACTGCCCGTGATTTTCGCAAAGCTGAGTTGCGTGTGATGGATGCTGATGAGGCTGAGACAGTTGACACTCTTCGGTATCTGGAATTGGTGGTTTGTGAGCAAGCCCAACTTTTGAGAAAGCTGGCGCCTCTTCGATCTCTGAATGGCTTCTTCAATTTCTGAGCTCACCTCTTCAATCTCTGAAATCCCATCGCGTGCTGATTTTTATAGAGGTATGCAGGACGTTCAAAGCACTCTTGAATTTCTGTCTGTAAAAACTCCCGTTTTGCACTTTTACTATCTTGACTTGTCCGATCTCCTCTTTCTTTAACACCTCTGAAAAATGTCTGGCCCTTCCGACCATCGTTTTGACTTGAACCTTGGTGAAGAAGCAGCCCCTCCTTCTCCAGACAACATATGGCGTCCGTCCTTCACATCCCCTACTGGTCCTCTCACCGTTGGGGATTCGGTGATGAAAAATGACATGACCGCTGCGGTGGTGGCCCGGAACCTTGTCACCCCCAGAGATAACAGATTGCTCGCTAGACGGTCTGATGAATTGGCGGTTAAGGAGTCTCTGGCTCTTAGCGTGCAGTGTGCGGGTTCTGTGTCCAACATGGCCCAACGCCTATTTGCTCGAACCCGTCACGTTGAATCGTTGGTGGCTGAAATACAGAGTCTTAAAGAGGAGATTAGAGGACTCAAGCATGAAAATAAACAATTGCACAAGCTTGCACACAATTATGCCACAAACATGAAAAGGAAAATTGACCAGCTGCAGGAAACTGATGGTCAGATTTTACTTGATCACCGGAGGTTTGTGGGTTTGTTCCAACAGCATCTGCCTTCGTCTTCTGGGGCGGCACCGCGTAGTGAAGCTCCAACTGATCAACCTCCGATACCTCCTCCTTCCGTGGCCCCACCGATTGCTGAGACTCCGCCGACTACTGCAACCTCTCCCAAGCAGCCTTTGTGAAGGCTCCCTCTTGTATTAGGCTATGTTTCTTTATTTCCCAGTTTCCTGTTCATTTCCATGTAATTTAATGTTAAATTCCTTTGCATATTTGTTAATGTTTCAAAATAGAAAATCACAACAAAAAATAATTAAACAAGTAATAAAATTGACAATCAAGCAGAATAAATGGGTTGCCTCCCTTAAAGCACTTGCTTTAACGTCTTCCAGCCGGACGATGAACACCTTCACTTCTCCTTGGAACCCACGGCATGCAGTGGGATCTCCTCCACAACATGCTCCACAAAGTGCTCGTAGTATGGCTTCAAGCGATGTCCATTCACCTTGAATTCTTGCCCGGTTCTCAAGCTTTTAATTTGGACTGCACCATGCACAAAAAGATTAGTAACAACAAACGGGCCAACCCACTTGGAACGTAACTTACCAGGGAATAGACGAAGGCGGGAGTTGAACAACAACACTTTCTGCCCAATTTCGAAAGTCTTGCCTCGAAGCATCTTATCATGGAATGCCGTGGTCTTCTCTTTGTAAATTCTAGCATTCTCATAAGCTTCATGGCTTATCTCATCAAGTTCACTCAATTGAAGCTTTCGATGAATTCCGGCTTGGTCCACATTCAAATTGAAGGTCTTGATGGCCCAATGTGCTCTATGTTCTAATTCCACGGGAAGATGACATGGCTTGCCATACATAAGCCGAAAAGGAGACATACCAATAGGGGTTTTGTAAGCCGTTCGATACGCCCATAATGCATCATCCAACCGTAAGCTCCAATCTTTTCTATTTGGCCCAACGGTCTTCTCCAAAATCTGTTTGATCTCACGATTCGACACCTCGGGTTGGCCATTGGTTTCGGGGTGGTAAGGTGTGGAGACCTTATGCGTCACATGGTACTTCTTGAGTAATGCCTCAATGGTACGGTTGCAAAAATGAGACCCGCCATCACTGATTAGCACCCTAGGCATCCCAAACCTAGAAAAGATATTAGTTTTCACAAAATCTGCCACAACTTTAGAATCGTTAGTTCGAGTGGCTTTCGCTTCCACCCACTTGGAAACATAATCAACGGCAAGTAATATGTAAGTGAAACCAAAAGATGAAGGAAAAGGACCCATAAAATCGATACCCCAAACATCAAAGATTTCAACAACAAAGATGGGTACCTGCGGCATTTGATCTTTTTGGCCAATATTACCTGTCCTTTGGCATCGATCACATGTTAAACAAAAGGTTCTAGCATCTTTAAACAAAGTAGGCCAATAAATACCACATTCAAGAACCTTAAAAGCTGTCCTTTGGGTGCCAAAGTGACCCCCACATGCATATGTGTGACAAAAACTTAAAATTGAGTGAAAATCTGATTCATGCACACATCTTCTTATAATCTGATCTGAACAATATTTCCACAAGTATGGGTCATCCCAAACATAAAATCTAGCATCCTTTTTAAGTTTATCACGTTGGAATTTGTTTAGGGTGCTAGGAACTTGTTTAGTCACCAAATAATTCACCAAATCTGCGTACCAAGGAGCACTTACCTGAACGGACAAGAGTTGTTCATCCGGAAATGTTTCGGAGATGGGAAGATCCTCTTCTTCACGCACCAACCTGCTTAGGTGGTCGGCAACAACATTATCACTCCCCTTCTTGTCCTTGATTTCGATGTCAAACTCTTGAAGTAGAAGCATCCAACGAATGAGTCTAGGTTTAGCTTCTTTCTTGGTGAACAAGTACTTCAAGGCTGCATGGTCAGTGAAAACAATAACTTTAGTACCAATTAGATATGATCTAAATTTATCTAAAGCAAATACAACCGCCAAGAGTTCTTTTTCGGTTGTAGAATAATTTAACTGAGCATCATTCAAAGTGCGTGAAGCATAATAAATAACATGTGGCTGTTTATTCTTTCTTTGACCCAAAACAGCTCCAAGTGCATAATCCGATGCATCACACATCAATTCAAAGGGAATGGACCAATCCGGGGGAGTTATGATGGGTGCCGTGGTGAGGAGGTCCTTAAGATGCTTGAATGCTTGCTCACACGCCTCGTTGAACTCGAAAGGCACTTCCTTTTGTAGGAGACGGCATAGGGGTTGTGCAATCTTGGAAAAATCCTTGATAAATCGTCTATAGAATCCTGCATGACCAAGGAAAGAACGAACCTCTCTCACCGAAGTGGGAGAGGGTAAGTAGCGTACAAGATCTATTTTAGACTTATCAACTTCAATTCCACGTTCAGAGATAATATGACCCAAAACAATACCTTGTTTAACCATAAAATGGCATTTCTCCCAATTTAACACAAGGTTTGTTTCAACACAACGTTTCAAGATTAAAGTGAGATTATCCAAGCAATTATCAAAGGAATTACCAAACACACTAAAATCATCCATGAATATCTCAATAATCCTCTCAACATAATCAGAAAAGATGCTAACCATACACCTTTGAAACATGGCAGGAGCATTGCACAAACCGAATGGCATGCGTCGATATGCAAACGTTCCAAAGGGACAAGTAAAAGTGGTCTTTTCTTGATCATCCAGGGCAATAACAATTTGATTATAACCGGAGTATCCATCAAGAAAGCAATAAAAGGAATGACCGGCTAACCTTTCTAGCATTTGATCTAGGAATGGCAATGGGAAGTGATCTTTTCTTGTGGTTGCATTTAGCTTCCTATAATCAATCCACACTCGCCAACCGGTTTGAATTCGAGTGGGCACAAGCTCATTCTCCGCATTCTCCACAACCGTCACTCCAGATTTCTTGGGTACACATTGGATAGGTGAAACCCAACGGCTATCGAAGATGGGATAAATCACCCCACAATCTAGAAGTTTGATTATCTCATTTTTCACCACTTCCATCATCGGAGGGTTAAGACGGCGTTGAGCCTCTCTAGTTGGTTTGGCCCCCTCCTCAAGAAATATGTGATGCATACAAGTCGTAGGGCTTATACCTTTAATATCGGCCAATGTCCAACCTAGGGCAGATTTGAATTCCTTCAAGACACGCACTAGCTTCTCCTCCTCTTGTGCCGTGAGGGATGAGGAGATGATGGCAGGTAGTGTCTCGTTTTCCCCCAAAAAGATGTACTTCAAATGACTTGGTAGGGGTTTGAGATCAAGTATGGGTGCCTGAACGATGGATGGAAGCAACTTGTTAGTCGAAATTGGAATGGAATTAAAGTTAGGAGACTTACCACCATGCTTAGGTAGTGACTCAAGGGCAGCAACCAACTCAAAAATTTCATCACTAGGAGGCATGACATGGCCTAGTCCATGTATGTCGTGGGTTACACTAGAATCTGCCCCCTTGGTTGTGAGTTCCATTCCTCGTGTAATGACTTTTTCAAGCGCATCGTCATTCAAATCTTCAAGATATCCTTGCGCCAAAGAGTCAATTATATCAATAGAGAAACATGAATGGTCCTCACTAGGGTACTTAATGGAATCAGAAAGATTAAAATTAACAACTTCCCTATCAAATTCCATGGACAACGTTCCACTATACATGTCAATCTTCGTCTGGGCCGTCTTCATGAATGGCCTTCCAAGGAGGATGGGCAATGAAGACGCATGATCCGATTCATCCATTTCGAGCACATAAAAATCTGCTGGGAAGACTAAATGATCAACCTGCACCAAAACGTCTTCCAACACTCTTTTTGGATAAGCGTTAGATCTATCGGCCAATTGTATGATTACACCATCATGTTTCAACTCACCTAAGTTCATAGATACATAAATGGAGTATGGCATAACATTTATAGAGGCTCCTAAATCTAGCATGGCAGATTTGAAACGAGTGTTACCAATGACGCACGGAATTGTAAAGCTACCCGGATCTTTGCATTTGGGGGGTAGTTTGCGTTGCAAGATGGCGGAGACATTCTCACCTACCTTTACCACTTCCTTAGTCGCCATCCTCTTCCTAGTGGTGCACAACTCCTTCAAAAACTTGGCGTACCTCGGGACTTGCTTGATTGCATCCAACAAAGGTATGTTTACTTGAACTTTCCTAAATGTCTCAAGGATGTCCTTTTCAACTTCCTCCTTCTTTGTTTGCATAAACCTACTAGGAAAAGGAGCATTCGAAGGAAAAACATTAGTAGGAACCGAATTTGACACATTCTTACCTTTATTGGCCAATTTGGACAGATTTGGGACATTAGAAACTTGCGGCAAAGGTGCTCCCACCTTTGCCGTGAGTGGGCTTGCTTCCTCCTCTTCAAATTGAAGTTTTTCATTCTCTTTGTGACCTGTTTTTGATGAAGAACCTGCCCCAATCTCTTTTCCACTTCTCAAGAGTATGGCCTTTGCACTTTCAAAGCCTCCCTTCGGGTTTGGAATGGTAGAACTAGGAAGCCTTCCTTGGTCTCTAATCTGCCCAACAACCTCGACAATCTGCCCCATTTGTTTTTCTAGTTGGTCCACTCTTTTGTTTTGATTTTCCTGCCCATTAGTCAAAGTGGTTAGTAACTTAACAAGTGTATCATTATCCAAAGCATTACCTGAATTATTTGGGGCAGATTGTGGTTGGACTTGAGGGGGTGCGTATGGTTTGTTGTAGAAGCCCGGGGGTTGTTGCCTAAAGCCTCCTTGTGGTTGGGCTTGTTGTGGCTCTCTCCATTTGAAGTTTGGATGGTCTCTCCACCCCGGATTATACGTGTTGGAATATGGATCATGTCTTGGCTGATTTTGGCTTTGAAACCCAATGGCATTAGCGCTCTCCCATCCACCATTCTCAATGAGTTGAGGACACTTTTCGGATGCATGTCCTTGGGTAGAACATACGCCACACACCATGGGTCCCTGAATCTTCATTCCCTCGGCCATCTGTGAAACAAGAGAAGTAAGATTAGCTAACTGAGATTGAATATTGGAAGTGGAACTTACCTCATGCACTTGTTGCCGTGGGGGTCCTCTTTGGCCTACACCTTCGTATTGTTGAGCGTTCAATGCTCGATTAGCAATCAAGATTTTTGCAGCCATGGGCGTTTTGTCTACCAATGCTCCACCCGCCGAGGCATCGAGCATTTGACGTTCTAGTGGTAGGAGCCCTTCGTAGAAATATTGCAAAAGCAATTCCTCCTTCATCTGATGTTGTGGACAAGAAGCAACAAGTGATTTAAATCGTTCATAATATGTAGGAAAAGACTCACCTTCATCTTGTTGAATTCCACTTATTTTTTTACAAAGAAGAATGATGCGAGAAGTTGGGAAAAACTTCTCCAGAAACGCCCTCTTCATACTCTCCCAAGATGTAACTGTACCGGGAGCCAACTCGTATAACCAATCCTTGGCTTTGTCCATTAAAGAGAATGGAAAAGCCTTCATCTTTAAAATACTTCCGTCAACGGTAAACGGAGTCATACTTGAGCACACCACTTCAAATTCTTTCAAATTTTTGTTCGGATCCTCCATGGACAGCCCATGGAACTTTGGAATGTGGTGGAGCAAACTTGACTTTAACTCGAACTCTTCAGTTTTACCTTGAGCAGCCATGGGATATTGGATACACAATGGTGCGGCATTATCCAAACCCGAGGCGGCAAGCTCCTTGAGCGTACGGTTGTCCATGGCTATACCTTGCTCTTCTCCACCCACTTGTGCCGTGGGCTTCTCTTCAACCTCAACTTCTTGTTCTTCTAATTCAGGCTCGGGACTAGGAGGATTAGACTCTTGCAATTTCTTTTTCCTTCTCAAAGTCCTCTCAAAATCACCGTCAAAGTCGGAGATATGCTCACGAACAGGTCGGGAACTTCGAGTCATGCACTAGTACCTAAAAACAAAGAAAACAAAACAAATCAGCAACTTAAACAGAAACTTAAACAAAATACAATAATTCGAAAGAAAACAATCCAAGAGATTAGCAAAGTTGCTAATCCCCGGCAACGGCGCCAAAAATTTGATGCGAAATATATAAGCACACAAATTAAACCCTCTTTTTATCAATTGTAGTAAAGTATGTAAGTATGGATCGTTCTAGGCCGGGATTAGGAGGGATTGCTAAATCACTTGGAAACTGACTTGAAAACGTAAAAACAAAGTTTAAAACACTAACTAGACTCAAAGAATGCAAAACTATACTTTAAAACACTAAAACAAACCAAAAGACTCAAAACAGCCCCTAAACACTCAAAACTACCTTAAACACACAATCTGGGCAGTTTTGGGACTCTAACACAAACTTGGACGAATTTTGGTTTTCTAATGAACTAAAACACTTAAAAACATAATCTAAGACAAGTTCTAATTAATATGACTCAAAGAAATAATATGGGGTTGATTTTGGACGAAAATTATTAAATTAAGACAAGAACAAAGTAAACAAATTCTTACACAAATTTAAGTGAATCAAAACAGATTGTAAAATGAATTTGAATGAAACTTATGGATGGAAGGCTAGCTAGGAGGTTCTTCTCCACACATGTCACACTTGCATACAAAACGATTTCCAGTTGCTTTTCGATAAGCTATGAATACTCAACGCCCCAAATTAACCGTGAATTGCACTAATTAACCCTCAGTTTTTTCCACAAGTTATTGGGTTGGATGATTGCATACGACAACCCAAAACATTCCCTACAAGTTCCCTACATGAATTGCATAATAGAGATACAAGCAAGAATCATTAAGTTCTATGAAAAACATAAGCATTGGCGAAGCACTCGTTACTATGATTTGCATGAAACTTATGCCAAGAATTTACTTAACGTGATTGTGACAAGCAACCTTCATTACTTGTGAATATAAGTTCATAACGATTAGGTGAAACTCCCTTATATTCTAGCGTTAAATTCATGCATGAAAATTAAGCGTGCACTCTCAACCAACATACACAAATCATTTTTTATACGATCGGATAAGTAAATTGAATTCACAACTTATGAATCACAACTGGATGTAATCAAATCATATTGCAAGTATGAACATGGTTTCGAATCACCCCCTAACTAAGAGGGGTTTAGTTCCTCATACTCACAAAGCAAAGATACATAAAATTAGACATTAAAATCAAAGGAAAGAAAACACCTAAAATGCTCCAACTTGGGTAGCAAGTGCATCCAAGAATTCTCCTTTGCTTGCTTGCGGCAGATTGCTTTGTGGACGGGTTTTTGGGTAGTTTTATGATGTAGAATGGATGGGGAATGGTATGGAAAGGTTTAGGGTAAGTGTGGTGGAGTGTTTGAGGGTTGGAGGGTGGTGGAGAACTAGGCAAAGAGGGTGGAAGAAGGTGGAGTGGCTGTTATGTTTTCTAGGCACTAGAATGGTGTTTTTGGGGTGTTTTGCTACCTAGGGTGAGTATGGACGAATTTCTGTGATGAATGGTGAATATGAGAGTGTGAACCCTTTGCCAAGGGGTGTAAACATGTATATATAGGCCCCAAAAACCTTAGAGAATCAGGTTAGGCTAGGGAGAATGCAAGGCAAAGAGTGTATGTGGTGTGCAATGGTCCAAGGGTGAAAATGAAGTGATGATGCAAAGTGTGAAGGGTAAAATGGAGTGGTCTTGTAGCTAGGGAGCATGAATGATTGTGTACATTGCATAGAGATGGAAAGGGAGGTGAAAATGTGTCAATAAATGGGTCAAAGGTGCAGCAACATGTGGTACACAAGGCATGGGATTCCAAATGTGAATGATGGAGCATCAATTGGTGCATGTTATGGTTGTGAAAGTTGTATAAATTTTTGTGGGTGAAGGGAACAAGAGGTATCAAGCAATTAAGTGTAATAATTAAATGAATAGAAGCATGAAATCAGAAATTATGTAGGGGACAAGAGTGATCAAGCATGGCATGGGAATCCAAAGGGAATTCTATGTTGTTTTGCATGGCAATGAAGGCAAGTTGGGGTGACAAATTTTTGGGCTGAGTTCTTCATCTTTTGGACCATAATTCTTCACATTCTTGGCCTCTTTAGTTCTCAAATTCGTCCATCCACTTTGGCCCAAATATGTGACATGCATTCCAAGCTTCATTTTGCTCCAAAATGCATCTTCTTGCCTACTTTGTCCATAAAATCTGAAAACACATGAAAATGACTTTAAACATTAAAATAACTAAGGAAACACGACATAAATGCACAAGAACAAGCCAACTAAGTCGCATAAATATGCTCCTATCAACGGCGACAAATGTTGATGCACAAAACCGAAGGTCTTGGAACAACGTAAATCCGACCGTGAATCTGCAAGAAATGTAAAGAACACAAGATGTATCGTGGTTCACCCCAATGTTTGGGCTATGTCCACACTGATATTGTATTTCTCTGTTTGTGAGAGGATTGAGAGGGTGAGAGCTTTGCTTTGAATATAAGAGGGGATGTGAGGCTTTGGGGATCACATGCCTAGGAATTGGCCTCCCCTAATGAGGAGAGTGAGGAGTTCTTTTATAGAATAAGGGCTCCTCACTTATTACATATTTGCCCCTTCCTTTATTACATAATTACATTTGAGTCCCCCGAGTATTTATACGAGGTCTAAATATGGAGGCCCTAAGTATGGTACAAACAAAGTTGTTCAAAGCAAATGGAACTCCATGTAAAGCTATTGAACATATCCATATTCGCCATGAGGTCGAGGTAGTCTAGATTCATAGCAACATTGTTCTTCGCCCTTATCAATATAGCCTCAACAAAGTATTTTAGACCTAGCTTGAAGGCATTGTCCATGTTTTTGCACTCCTTAAAAACCCTTTCAAGCTTACCGCAAGTCCTGGATATTTTTGGTGACTTTTCTGGGGACGGCCTTGGCTTTACCTTTCCCTTTTTCTTTCATCCCCTTACTACTTTCTCCTACCAACCCTAATTTCCTGGGAAAATACTCCCTGAGCAGTCTAATCCTTTGTGGCTCAACCTTTATGTCATAAGGCAGAAGTCCCCGTTTTATGAACTAGGTCAATTCACAAACTATTAAATAGGTCAGCCCCTCTAGGTTTGTAACCTCTTGATTTGCCACTCTACAGAGCGACAACTCATGGATCAACTGCCCACTGAAGGCCAATACATCCACACCTAGAAGGTGGCCAAAGCAGGATGTCCTAAAGGCACCAAGTTGTGCCTCATTAAACTTCTCCCTAATCAATCCTAACATGCATAATTAATCTTACACCTAACTTAATTTATACTACTTAACAGAAATAACAAATTAAATTCTAGGGTTCAATTTTCAAAACTCACCAGATTTGAAATTCACCAGGGGAATTAAATATGAGGTCAGTTATCGTAGAAGCACTCTGAACCCAACTCCAATGAAGTGAAAAACATGTCCTTTTTGTGGAATCAACTGCACAGCTTTCAACCAAACTCCCCTAATTTTCTTCTATGCTGTATGGAATTTTTGTGAGGCCAGAGAACACATGCACAGACCAACTGTACCTGAGTTTGGAACGGGAAACAAGTTTTCGAATTGGAAGGATGTTTTTCGACGACAACAATATTTGAGGAAGAGGGAGTGTCTTTGGAGGAGGACAAGACTTACTAAAGGCGATAAGTGTTGATGTTGGGGGGATAGTTTAAATCCTAAGAAATTTTGAATTCATGCCAGTTACCATTTTAATTAAGTGACGGGTCATCTATGACCCAGTTTCACCCTAAGATCATTATGATAGATTCGTTTTCAGCCGGTCAAATTTTTATGCAACGGCCTAGTGGTTCTTTCTCTCACGTAATTTTGCCCTCCCGTTCCACTCTATATGATACTAATATTTCTATCAAGCATAAGTTCTATTACAAGTCATCGATGTATTTCCAAATTTTTTTGTGATTCAGTATAACGATTAGTCCTTGAATTTAGAAAGAATATAGAATAAAACAAGAGCCCTCTTCAATTTAATAGTGGTTAGATTTCGAGACGAAAAAACTCCCGTTCTATCAAAATATCAAATATCTACCAAAAAAATTCCCGTACGCACTCATAATCCTCAAAGTACGGCCCGCACCTTAGAAATCGCATTGTAATGATCACGTATTTGTTGTTTAGGGGCTGAGCATGGCTCTAAGGCCTGCTGTGAATACCCATTAAAACCCAAATTCTTAGGTGGGCTTTAGATTATGACGTGGCAAAGTGTGGGAAGCCGAAAAAGCCTCTACGATCGATTTGTCCAAAACAGATAAAGAAGACACAAAACTCAAAAATAAAGAAAGAAAAGAGAAGCCTGGCAAGTATTCCTTCTGCTACAATCTCTCCCTCCCTCTCTCTCCCTCCCTCTCTCTCTCTCCAGTCGGTCTCTCTTGTCTCTCTCGCTAATTGGTGAGTCGAGTAAGCTAATACTCTCTCTCTCTCTTGATAGTATAGTTGTTTTATGCATAGGCTGGATTTTGCTTTTCCTTCTCGTTAGGGTTTGTTCAATTTCGCGGAAATCATCCATACTTAGCAGAAACTGAATGAAAAAAAAGCAAAGAAATTTAGTAAGGAAGTGACAACCCATGTAGCTAAGCGTGTGCTGAACAAGGACTTGGAACACTGCCTCTTTGCCTGGTCTCTTCCAATTTGCCTCTTCTTTTATTTACCACATATCTCTTTTGTTTTAATTGTTTCCCTTGTATATTTTTGCATAATCTATCTGGGTTTTTGATCGTTGTTCCGATTTCGACTGGAATTTCGATGAAGTTGGCATGTTTTATGGTCGATTCGGGTTTAAATAGTTATGTTAATTCATGGGTTTTTTTGCGCTTGGAAGAGCATTGAACTGTTTGTGCTTCCGTTGTTTTTGCAGTTAAATGCTTTGGAGTGGAGTCTGATAGTTGCAGCTCCATTATATCTTCGTAAAAGGGTACGTGCTACTTGTATAAGTTTTCACGTTATGGCATCTTCTCATGGCAATACAAACTCTGAAGCAGCAAAAGTAATGGAACAAATAATCACTGAATTCTATGCCAAAAGTCTCCACATAATCCTTGAATCCAGGACTCCATATATGTCCTCGCGTAATTTTAGTGGTGAACGAACCCTATCATCGCCGTCCTCATCCTCATCATCCTCATCGAGTGTGAGGCCGAGGGATAAGTGGTTTAATCTAGCTCTTAAGGAATGCCCTGCTGCACTGGAGAATCTTGATCTCTTCTGCAGCCAGGGCCATTTTGAACCTGTGGTGGTTGATGTGATTATGGTTCAGAGACCACTTGATTGTGACCTGGTGAAGTGTTCACCTAAAAGGGATCTTACTAGGAACTCGTCATTGAAAGAGCGTTATCCATACTGTTGGAATTATGAGCAGGACGAATTTGGGTGTGATGCAAAGAGTGAAAAGATTATTGAGAGATGGGTTGTGCAGTATGAGAATCGGAAGATCAGAGACACAAATTCAGGAAGCAGGAGGTCGAGCAATAATAATTTGTCTACATTGTATAAGAAATCAATGTTACTTTTGAGATCTTTGTATGTCACTGTTAGGCTATTACCTGCGTACAAAGTTTATCGCGACCTCATTTCATCTGGACAAATTTGGCCATTTGCTATCACTCACCGGGTATCCTCTTTTGCTGAGAACTTCACTTGTAGAGAAGAAGCAGAAATGCAGCGGTTCGGGTTCACCCCTGTGGATACAGCTGGTGGCAGGCTTTGTCTTTCTGTATTGTATTGTTTATCACTTTCAGATGTAAGCTCTGAACCATCAACTCCTATGTCTTCACAACTTATTCCGGACTATGTTGGCAGCCCATTGACAGACCCTCTTAAAAGGTTCCCATCACTTCCTGTTACAGGAACAGTAGCACATGCCCATCCATCATCGTCCCCATTCTCAAGGCGGCATAGTTGGAGTTTTGACCATTATAGAGCTTCACCACCTTCAGTTTCTTTCTCACCTTCACCTACATATTCAGAACCACATACTTTGATTTCTAATCCAGGTACTCGTCGTTTTCAACCAAAAACCTTGCCACCTCATCCGCCTGAAACATCTCATGTTCATAAAAAGGATTCAACCTTTGATGAGTATTGTCCTTCACCTGCCGTTTCTCCCTCACAATCCTCAGCTGCACCGTCATTGCCAATCTTTATTCCTGGGAGTCATCCTTCAAAGCCTCTTTTACAATCTGAGAGTGCACCAGTTAGCGAACCGGCGGCTAAACTTGCTAATTTCCCTGCATATTCCAACAAGCTAAATTTTCCTGTAAGAGGAACTGGATCTGGAAGTTTTAAGAGTTGTAAAACTACAGGTTTTAGTCAGCCTGGTACTGCGGTTGAGAAGGTATTGTAGATGCTTATAACTGTGAAAGTTTCATTAGAAATTTGTTGTCTTTATTTAATGTTTGTTATTTTAATGCAGTTGTTTTCTTTTGGGAAAGATGAAGCTAGACAATATTCTGGGGTGAAATCCAGCAGCTCCAGTAGGTCTTTTCCTGATGATTTTGATGATACTGAGTTTCCTTGCCCATTTGATGTGGATGATGATGATGTGACAGATCCAGGCAGCAGGTAATTTCTGCTAGTATTTTACACATGATGTTCCACATGCTGTCCTTTTTGTTAGTTTCTCTATGCAATGCGCAGTTAGTTTTGATTCTTTGGAAATAACTTGCAAGTCAAACGGTTAATAATTATCTACAATTGTAACGGGGCAAGGAGGGGTAGCTGCACTGTCAACATAGTACAGGCATTCATCATTGAATAACCAAGTGATGTGAGATTGATTAGTCAGAAATTAGAAGGAAGCATTCTATAAGATAAATTATTTCTTTTCTATAGGTTAGTTGGTTAACAGCTTAATATACGAGTAACTCACATTCATACAGTGTTGTAATGTGTTGCACCATGCTTGGTACATGAAGGGCCGCCCATTTTAGTTGAAGCCCATGAAATGATTTGGGACATATGGGCAATACATAAGTATACTTGCTAAAGGGACTCACGTTAGTTGTCGTGCTTTACACTTCTTTGCTCCTTTTTATTCAGAGAAACGTAATATTGCCTGATGCAGTAGATGCATGCTAAGGAGTACAATCATCTTTTGAATAGTCATCTCTTAATAAATATATGTAAAATTGTAGCTACAAAAAGTCGATCTCAAGCATCAAAGTCCTCATGCACATTAAACCATTTATTTGTTAAAATAAGGTCTTTAGTTTATGGGTGAGCTATTATGTTCTCTGCATCTGGTCATAGAGTTCAATGTCGAGCATTCTTTTAGATTCTCTTGATTTGTTTATGAAATGCATATGGCCCTTTCAAATGTATAGATTTGGTTTTGCTAATGGGATGTGATCTTATCTTTTTGCCTCAGACCTGAATCTTTTGACAAACATGTACCCCTATGTGAGCCACATGAGTTTGAAGGGTTGTTTACAATTAAAAAATCCCAAGATGCTGCTGTTGGGGCGCTTGTACAGATGTTAAGGAAAGCTCCACCTCTCCGGCAGGATCACTCGAATTCAGTAAATTTGTCACAGGCAGGCAGGCCTGAAATCTGGAGCAACTGTAGCCAAGAGCCTAATCGGTCTTCTGAGGGACAGGCATCAGTTCAGCGTGCTGGTTCGTCAAGCATCGTTTCATCTGGGCTCATATCATCAAAAACTACTGCCGATGCATTACGAGAGCTCCAGGGTTACAGGGACATGAAAAACTCGTTAATCGGGAAAGGCAGTAAGCCTCACATCTAGTCCAAATATGTTTGCAGCCATTTTGAATATATTTACAGCACTTTGGTTTTCACTTTTCTTGGTTTCATTTTGAATGGCTGAAAATTTTATTTTGTGGCGTCCACTTCCATATGTACATATATTTGAGAAAATTTGATTATATAAGTTTAACGACGATGTATATAATTAAGTTACAGGTTTCCTTACTAACTTCTATGTCCATAATGCTTACGCATCCTTTACTATCGTAGTTTTGTAATAATTCTAATTGGCTTGTTGGCTCGAAAGTGATGCTTTTATTTTGCTACGGTATACTTGTGTTTTTCAGATTGGTGTAGGCATCGAGGATCCATTTGATCGAAGATCCGCTCAATATACTATGGTTTGAAAAACCACCAAGAATGTTCAAATCTTGAAATTGTTTTTACAGTTTTGTTCTTGGTGTTCATAATGTATTTGTTGTGTTCTTCATTTAATTTTGATTTGGGTGTTAATCTTTGTTTAAGTTTTAATGTTTCCCTAGAATCACACCATCCTAGGCAAACTAGGAAACCGCACTAACAAAAGAACAAAAGTTGACAAAAGGAGATGAGGACGTCCTTTTTGTATAAACATCAATGTTTGGTTTTCTCTTCCCTCTCCCCACACCTATAGCCGGCTTTACCCAAGAGCCCAATGTGGGATCTTTTGCAATTTTAAAAAAGTTGCTCAAGTTTGTTGTGTTTGTGGTTTGACCCAAAACTTTTCAATATTTGCAATTTAACCCTACCTCACTAGAAGACAATATTTTGATTACAATTAGACCCATATGTACTAAATCCAATTGTTTATGTTGCATTCCAATTCAATTATTTTATATGATTAAGTAGTTAGTAGATTGTTGACTATTAACTTGTGTCTTACAATGATAACTAATCTATGAGATTGAACACTAATTTAGAGAGTTTGAACCATGAAAATGTGTTTTAATTATCAATTCAATTGGACCACAATACGTTAGACATTAATTCAAAGAGTTTTGAATCATGGGAATGTCTTTCATTCAAGTTATTGACATGAATATGTTAAATAAGTTCAAGTAATCGTCATTAGCAATAAAGAAAAAGTAAATTTTATTAAGAAACTTAAGGGAGTGTAGTCCATGGAATTAAAAAAAATGCAAAAATAAAATACAATTTGTGAACACGGAAAATTCCTGAAACGAAAGAGACAAGAACAACGTGCATAAACAAATATTTGTATTTGATGATTTTGGGTTACAATCTCTCTCTAATTTGATCCTCTGATTCGATCTCCGTAAGGTGTTGATTTGTGGATATTTCGTTAATCCAAGGGCCGTCGAGGCTTGATCTTGGATGAACTGTTGGAAGTTTCTTCAAGGGGCCGTGGGGCTTGATCTTTGAAGGTGGATTTGAGCGGATCTTCAAGGAGCCGTTGGGGCTTGATCTTGAGTAACGGTGATGAACGGATCTTCAAGGGCTTTTGGGCTTAATCTTGAAGAAACAGTGATGAACAGATCTTCAAGGGCTTTTGGGCTTAATCTTGAAGAACGGTTGAATGTGTGTGGATTTGTCGACGTTGTTGATCCAAAGGGCCGTTGGGGCTTGATCTTGGATGAACGGATGATGAACGATGGTGCTTTCTTCAAGGGCCGTCGGGGCTTGATCTTGAATTGGTGGAAGTTCTTCAAGGGTCGTTGGGGCTTGATCTTGGAAGAACGATGAACGAAGAACGAAGAAGGCTTTCTTGATTCTTCGGGAACCTGGATGCTTGAGAGCTTCGGAGTTTCAGAGCTTCAGAGCTTCAAGGTGTAATCTGAATTCCCCCCCCCCCCCAAATGAATGAAATGGGCTTGTATTTATAGAATTTTCCAAGGCCTAATTTTGAATATAATATCCCAGATGAAATAAGTTGTTTCTGCCAGGTGTTGACACGTGTCCTATTTGATGACTTTTCCAACTCATTTCAATTTTCGTTGAGTCGCACGCTACGTGTAAAATTTATGTAATACATGAGCGTTGACACTTTAATTTATCGGTCAACATTTATTTACCGAAATTTCGATGTCTACAAATGCCCCCACTTCAAGGCGCGTCGTATACATGTGCTTGTCACGTGTAGGAGATGCGTTTTGAAGTCCCTTACTGTAGATATCGATCCAAAGGCCGTCGATGCTTGATCTTGAATTGGGCTGGAGATTTCTTCAAGGGCCGTTGAGGCTTGTTCTTGAACTTTTGTTTGAAATTTCTTCAAGGGCCGTTGAGGCTTGTTCTTGAACTTTTGTTTGAAATTTCTTCAAGGGCCGTTGAGGCTTGATCTTGAAGGTTGAAATTGGACCACAAGGAGCTTCATGTGGTAGATGATCTTTGGTTTTGGTAGTGGGTGAATCGGCACATATTTTGTTGCACTTGTTGACTTTCCACAGCTTTGATCTTGAACTGGGTTGGAGGATTTTCTGGATTCCTCCAATTGTTGATTTTCCACAGCTTATTCTTGAACTAGGTTTTGATTCAAGGGTGGTAGACACTTAATCTTGAATCGGACTTGTGATTTCTTCAATGGCCGTCGAAGCTTTGATCTTGAATTTGGCTGGAAACTTCTTCAAGGGCCGTCGAGGCTTGATTCTTGAAGGTTGACTCGAACATATTGCAAGCAGGCACGAGGTGAAGGTGACGACTTGTTGCTTTGTTCAATCTTTCTAATTCACACCTGAGCAGTTTGGTCAGCGGTATGATCTTCAAGATTGATGGGCTCTTCTTCCAGTTGGTGACTTGATCTTTAAGGATTTGATTCAAGGGTAATGAATCGGCATGTGCAGCCCACAACGCCTAGTAAGTCGACCCAAAAATTTGAGGGTCAAAACGAGTTCTTCATCTCAGACTCTTTCTGCCGAGTTGACTGTGCATGCTGCATTCTTCTCTGCTTGTTTCTTCAGGCAGATATGGCAGCTTTTCGAGTTTTTCAGCTCGGACTCATTCTGCTGAGTTGACTGTGCAGACTGCATTCTTCTCTGCTTGTTCCTTCTGCACCTTGTCTCCACATGCTGCAAGGTATCATTTTCACTTGCCTTATCTGTTCTCCAGGCAGATGTGGCAGCTTCGTTGGAAGTACAGCAGCAGTGGGAAACGAGTACTCGAGAGCAGTGCTAGGTAGGCGATCAGAGAAGGGTTCCAAGCAGTCGGTTCCTTACCCGAGTTTAAGTGGAAGTTCCGGCATATTGTTTTCTTTATCCTTGTCTTTGTAGGTAAGAACAAGGACAAAGGAAAGGACAGGGAGAACGCATGATATGAGATACTCTTACTTTCTACCCTGGTGATATGAGATACTTTTGCTTTGGAGTCATTGGCTTGCAGAGGTACCCCAAGGAATAAGGAACACTGAATGACTCGAGAGGCTTCGTTGGGAAAGCATCTTTGGAGATGAAGAAAGACTCTGTGTGTCTGCCTTGCTATGGAAGGTGAAGGTGGACAGTTATAGGAAGTCCCTTAATACCTGTAGAGGTACTATTCTTTCACTCGTGTCGGCAACTAACGCGTGATTGAACAGTAAACTTCACGTGCTTTCTCCTTCACCGAAAATCTTCGACAAATTGCCCGTGATTTGCGCAAAGTTGAGTGTGCATATGACAGGTGATGACGTGGCTAAAAAAGACTGGCGCCTCTTCGATATCTGGGATTGGTGCTTTGAAAAATTACTCGTGATTTCCGCAAAGCTGAGTTTGCGTGTGACGGGTGCCGACACGTCTGGAAAAGCAAGATGCTTCTCCGATTTCTGAGCTTGCCTCTTCGATTTTTGAATGGCCTCTTCGAATTCTGAGCTCGCCTCTTCGATCTCTGAAATCCCATCGAGTGCTGATTTTTTTATAGAGGCATGCAGTTCGTTTCAAAGCACACTTGAATTTTCGCTTGTGAAAACTCCCCTCTTGTACTTCTAAGATCTTGATTTGTCCGATCTCTTCTTCCTTCAACACTTTGAAAATGTCTGGACCCTCCGACCGTCGTTTTGATTTGAACCTTGGTGAAGAAGTAGTCTCGTCTTCTCCAGATAACATATGGCGCCCATCCTTCATATCCCCTACTGGTCCTCTTACTGTTGGGGATTCGGTGATGAAGAATGATATGACCGCTGCGGTGGTGGCCCGGAACCTTGTCACTCCCAAAGATAACAGACTACTTTCCAGGCGGTCTGATGAGTTGGCTGTTAAGGAGTCCTTGGCTCTTAGTGTGCAGTGTGCGGGTTCTGTGTCCAACATGGCCCAACGCCTATTTGCTCGAACCCGTCAAGTTGAATCGTTGGCGGCTGAAGTGATGAGTCTCAAACAGGAGATCAGAGGGCTCAAGCATGAGAATAAATAGTTGCACAAGCTCGCACACAACTATGCCATAAACATGAAGAGGAAAATTGACCAGATGCAGGAATCTGATGGTCAGATTTTACTTGATCATCGGAGGTTTGTGGGTTTGTTCCAACAACATTTGCCTTCGTCTTCTGGGGCTGTACCGCGTAATGAAGCTCCAAATGATCAACCTTTGGCGCCTCCTCTTCCTGGAGTTCCGCCGAGTGGTGCGGCTTCAAACAGTCAACCTCCGGCGCCTCTCATTTCTGGAGCTCTGCGGAGTGGTGAGGCGGTCCGCGAGCAATGAAGGCTTATTCCTGTTTGTTTGCACTTTTTTTTTTTGTAATTTTTTTTTTTTGGCACGTGGAATGTGAATTTATGTAATTTTTCCAGAGAAATAAATAAAATGGACTTTATCTCACTCAATCATTTTTTTTTCAGTGCTATATATTATATGCATACACACACATGCCCCATCATGATTCTTTTATATGTATTTTTTTTTTCTATTCCTTGCTTTTGGTGGTGCTGGCACCCATCATTACTTCCCCCTTTTTTTTTTTTATCACATTTTTTTCTTCTTTTCAGAAGGGTGCCCATGCAAAACCCATGCTGCACCATTCCAATTGCCCTTTTATAATATATATATATATATATATATATATATATATATATATATATTTCTTTTTTTCTTTTTTTTTTTTTTTGCTTTCACATGGTGCTGATCCACCATTCCCCTTTTCTTTTCTTTTTTTTCACGTGGTGCCAGATGCACCATCACCTCCCTTTTTTTTTTTTTTAATATATTTTTTTTTCTGTATAAATTTGGGTGATGGGTAGACGAATTTGCAGGGAGCGGAGCAAGGAGGACGGAGAAGATGGTGCTTCGAGCTTCACGACTGGCTAGTCGTTTGACGGCGGTCGTTGAAGTCGTTGGCAGCTGCGAGGCAAGAGACGAAGGAGGTCTTTGGGTGTGTATTGATAAACTTGGGTTTTGTCAATCTCATTCAAAGGCGGCGGCCATGGCGAAGGTGCAGAGGAAGACGTTCCACCACTACCGTCACTGAGCACAACCCCTGAGCACAACCATTGCACTAACTGTTGCACTGCCGTTGCTGCGCTGCTGTTGTGACAACCACTGCCCACTGCTTGCTACCGCGACGTCTACCCATAGTGCCAGCCTTTTAAGTACGCCGCGACATCAAATCCTAGAAGGAGCTCTTTGATAGGCACAGGAACATCTTGATGCAGAAATGGAACTGGCTCCAGACGGCCGTGCTCTCAACTTCCCTCTCCACAAACATTTGCTTTCTGTAACAACTAACCATCCTATTGCTATCGCCACCCGTCCCGTCTTCGCCGGCGTTCCTCAAGCTTGGGTTTTTGTCTTGCAAATATACCCACGGATCATCTCCTAGTTTGTGCAAGTCTGTCACTGCCAAATCGCCAGATTTTGAACACAAATTGAACAGAGTCGACTCCTCAGCGTCGGCGTCCACGTAGGCGAATGAGTCCCCGAAGAGACTGCTCTGGCCTCCAACTTCTTCCAGTTGATTGATCGAAACCATTTATGGCTTTTGACGTTATCCCCTCCATTCGGCCCGTTACCTAACCTCTGTGACGGATCCTTTTGTACCAATCCTTTCAGCAGAGAGTGAGCTTCGCTGGTTAGATACGACGGGAGTTTAACTTTCTCCTTGATGATTCTCTCCTTAAGTTTCTTTCTGTTTGCGTGTGTAAATGGTGGCTGCCCTTTTAGCATCTCATACAAAAGTATACCGATGCTCCACCAATCCGCATCTTTGTTATGGCCCTTCGACAGCAAAATTTCTGGAGCCATGTACTCTGTGGTGCCACACATTGAATTCGATCTGCTGGCTTCGTCAATTTCCTTTGCTAGCCCAAAATCAGTTAGCATGACATGCCCATCAGAATCCACAAGAACATTTTCAGGTTTAAGGTCACGATAGACAATCCCGCACTTGTGAAGATGTGCAACAGTAGACACTATCTCAGCAGTATAAAACCTCGCCTGATCCTCGCTGAAGATTCCCTGCCGGTATAGATGAAAGAAGAGATGCCCTCCGTTTATAAAATCCATGATCAAGTAAAGCTTAGAGTTGGTCTGGAAAGATGGTGCGAATTGCTGGGCTTGAAGTCCTTCCTGAACATACCGGTAACGCCGCCGCCGAACTTGCTTGTTCCAACGACGTCGTTGAGTAATTGCAGTAGCTCCGATGTACGGTCGATGTGGAAATCCCAGGAATCAGAGAGGAGGTTGAGGGATCCAATAGACGAAGGGAGACGGGACCGGGGCGAGCTCATCGGACTGCAGGAGCCCTCCACTTTTCACTTTCTCTCTTTCTCTGTACAGGCTCGGAACTTGGAAACAATTTCCCGATGTAAGCTTCTACAGTTCAACAATTTCAAGTTCAATTTTTGCAAACCATTTGACCATTTATTTGTGGGTATTTACTTGCATTTACTGTTCTTCCTCGGCAGAGTGACGAAAGCGGAGATTTCCCATGGGATAATGCCGGTGAGAGAATTGCGGCTTAGATTCAAGCTGAGAAGCTTCTCGCAGTGCCCGATGTCCCATGGGATCGAGCCGTTAAAGTCGTTACGTTGAAGTTCGATCCTGTACAAGCTTTGGCAGCCAATGAAGTCGGGGATTTTTCCTGTGAGGTGGTTGGAGCTAGCAGAGAAGATCTGTAGATTTGGTGCGCGCCAGATGTTTGACGGAAGGACTGAGTGCAATGGGTTCAGCAAAATGTTCAAGTAACTGAGAGCTTCGACATTGCCGAGATCTTCCGGGATCATGCCTGTGAAATTGTTGCCGCTCAAATCGACGAAGGTTAGATTGGGTAATAACCCGAAACCAGTCGGAACCGACCCGTTGATTTGGTTGTTTTGGATTCGGAGTCTGAACAGAGAAGTGCAGTTTGCTAAGGTTTTGGGAAGAGGGTCGGTGAACCGGTTGGAGAAAAGTATGAGCTTTTGGAGCTTGTTACCGTCGCAGATTTGGTGGGATCGGGCTGGAGAGAAAGTTCCGGGAGAGGTCGAGGTCGGTGGCTGTATCATGCCCGCCGGGACGGTGCCAATAGGCCATTTTCTCGAGAAGTCGGCGATTCTGAGGGCGGTGGGTCGAGAACGGTCTTGAACTAAGGGAAGGTGGTTCCAGGCGAACTGAGCGGCAAGGAGATTGCCGGACCAGCTATGGCTGGGATGGGTGGAAAAGGAGGTGGTACATAGAGAGGTGGTGGTTGCGGTTTCCATAAAGCTTTTGAAGCTGCTATTCCTGCTTGGAGCAGGGCCGTGACTACCAGGCACATTGGAGGTGGATGGTGCTGCTTCCATACTGCAAGAAATGGGAGATGGGCCTTGATTTGTAACTGAAGTCTGAGCAGGCATTGGACTTGATCGCGGATTGGGCTTGGGGGCTGCCACTTCGGCCTGGATGGCCTCCTTCTGAGAGGCTTGCTGCTGATGGATATATATACATACATATATATATATGTATATATATATGTATACGTATGTAAAAGAACTCTATTTTTTTTTGTTTTTTTTTAATACATAAAACATATTTATATTTTTTGTAAACAAGTAATAACATATGTATTCCTTTTTTTTTTTTTCTTCTTTTTGGATACATAAAACATATGTATTTTTTTTTAAACATATATTCTTTTTATTTTGATGTGACTGAACTCGAAATTTTGGAATATTCAAGCTGCCTACGTACCCTTCCAAAGAAGAGATCAAGTCGTAACGTAGTTCAAATACATACATATTTTTGGTATTTTCTTTTTGTGCCGTTTGCAGTTTTAACTCATGCAGGCAAGGAGCATTTGGTGCCGTGTTGCAGTTTCAGCTCGTGCAGGCAAGGAGCGTTGGTTCGTGCAGTTTAGGCTCGTGCGAACAAGGAGCTTAGTGCCATGCAGTTTAGGCTCGTGCAGGCGAGGAGCCTCGTGTCCTACAGTTTAGGCTCGTGCGGACAAGGAGCTTAGTGTCATGCAGTTTAGGCTCGTGCAGGCGAGGAGCCTCGTGTCCTACAGTTTAGGCTCGTGCGGACAAGGAGCTTTGTGAATTTGTCAAACGATCCGGGATAGTTTTTCCTCGCAATTTTCATAGCAAGGAGTCTTGACCGAGTGATTGAAGAAGTCTTCAGGAAAGAAATCACGCATCATGATGGGGATGGACGATCTATGTGTCGAAATTTCATCATCTTCAACACGTTCACGTTGCTTTGAAGGTTGACAAGAGCTGCTTTGCCCCCTTTCCGATTGGCGGATTTGTGGAGGAGGCGTATACTTCTTGTGCAATTTCTTAGGAGTGACTTGAGTCCATCCTTCAACTTTGCTTGTCTTGGAGGATGCCCCCAACGGTTGAAGTGAAAACTTTGAGTCGGGAGAGCCAAAAGTGATGGTGGTATAGTTTGACTCCAACACATCGTCAAGATCTAGCTCGATGATTCCTTTCTGAGCCAACTTCATGATGAGATCTTTCAGCACGAAGCACTTTTCTGTCGGATGACTGATGAAGCGGTGGAATTTATAGTATCTTGGACTGTCGGTACGATTCATCTCTTCTGGCCGTCTGCACTCAGGCAAACTGATCACCTTCTTGTCCAACAGGTCATCCAGCATGGCAACCACATCAGAGTCGGGGAATGGATAAGTCTTCCCCTCAAGCTCCTTCAAAGTGTGTCTACGCATCTCTTGATCACGAAAAGCTTCAGTTTGAATCGCCTTGCCTCGTGTAGGGATTTTGACGGGAGCTGTGTTGACCGTCATCGCTTCCTTGGTGGGTTTCCATGCAGCCTTTTCCACCTTTGTCCCAAGAACTTTGTCGTTCTTGTAGTCGGCGATCGGTTCTTTCTTCCCATGATGGGCGATGCTTAACTCCATGTCATGGGCGCGAGTGGCCAATTCCTCGAAGGTCCGTGGTTTAATGCCTTGAAGGATGTATTGCAAACCCCATTGCATGCCTTGGATGCACATCTCGATTGAAGAGGTTTCTGAGAGCCTGTCTTTACAGTCGAGGCTTAGAATGCGCCATCTGTTGATGTAGTCAATGACTGGCTCGTCATTCCACTGCTTTGTGCTCGTTAGCTCTAACATGCTCACAGTGCGGCGGGTGCTATAGAAGCGGTTGAGGAATTCCCACTCTAATTGTTCCCAGCTGTTGATGGACTCAGGTTCTAGATCTGTGTACCACTCAAAGACGTTTCCTTTCAGCGAGCGCACAAACTGCTTGGAGAGGTAATACCCTTCGGTTCTTGCGTTGTTGCAAGTTTCAACGAAGTGGGCAACGTGCTGTTTCGGGTTTCCCTTTCCATCAAATTGCATGAACTTTGGTGGTTGATAACCCCTCGGCATCCTTAAGGCGTCGATCTTCTTTGAATATGGCTTTGAGTACAACCCGGAGGTATTTGAGCTCCCTTCGTACTGTGCCTTGATGGTGTTGGTGATCATCTCCTGCAGCTGCTAGATAGAAAGAGATCCCATGAGTGCCGCCGCTTGGTCTGGCTCCGGCTTCGCATCGTTTTTCTCCACCTGAGGCTCCTCTTCTTCGTCATCTCTTCTCTTTAGTGGATCATTCTCTGGGTCGGGTTTATCGCCGTCCTGCGCCTCTAGTCGATTGACTAGTGCTGCAATTTGCAAGTCTTTTTCTTCCACAGTTCGGGTTAGCCTTGCGATCGCTTCATTCATTTGAGCCAGTTGTTCTTCGATAGAGGTAACGCCGATGGTCATGACTTGTGCAACCAATAAACGTGACTTTCCTTTAGACATCCAGGATGCTGACGAATAACGTTGTTGGCTGTTTTGGGGTGTCATCTTGTGTGCCTCAGCAGCATGCTTCGGTGCCCCCAGTGAGGTCAGGTTGATGACATACTCACACCTTGGATGCTCCCCTTGCTCTTTTAGCGGCACCAATTTTGAAGTGGCATGTTGAGGAGCGGTTGTGGCGCCAATGGATTGTCCGTTTGCGGCAGAAGTGCTTAGGATCCTTCCCTCAGTGGTTGCAAGAACGGCTTGTCCCTTGCTTGATGCCATTGACTTTGAGGTGTGCTTGGATTCCTTGAACGGAGGAAGAGATGAGAGGTAGAGATGTCCCACTGGGCGTGCCAATTTGTGAACACGGAAAATTCCTGAAACGAAAGAGACAAGAACAACGTGCACAAACAAATATTTGTATTTGATGATTTTGGGTTACAATCTCTCTCTAATTTGATCCTCTGATTCGATCTCCGTAAGGTGTTGATTTGTGGATATTTCGTTAATCCAAGGGCCGTCGAGGCTTGATCTTGGATGAACTGTTGGAAGTTTCTTCAAGGGGCCGTGGGGCTTGATCTTTGAAGGTGGATTTGAGCGGATCTTCAAGGAGCCGTTGGGGCTTGATCTTGAGTAACGGTGATGAACGGATCTTCAAGGGCTTTTGGGCTTAATCTTGAAGAAACAGTGATGAACAGATCTTCAAGGGCTTTTGGGCTTAATCTTGAAGAACGGTTGAATGTGTGTGGATTTGTCGACGTTGTTGATCCAAAGGGCCGTTGGGGCTTGATCTTGGATGAACGGATGATGAACGATGGTGCTTTCTTCAAGGGCCGTCGGGGCTTGATCTTGAATTGGTGGAAGTTCTTCAAGGGTCGTTGGGGCTTGATCTTGGAAGAACGATGAACGAAGAACGAAGAAGGCTTTCTTGATTCTTCGGGAACCTGGATGCTTTAGAGCTTCGGAGTTTCAGAGCTTCAGAGCTTCAAGGTGTAATCTGAATTCCCTCCCTCAAATGAATGAAATGGGCTTGTATTTATAGAATTTTCCAAGGCCTAATTTTGAATATAATATCCCAGATGAAATAAGTTGTTTCTGCCAGGTGTTGACACGTGTCCTATTTGATGACTTTTCCAACTCATTTCAATTTTCGTTGAGTCGCACGCTACGTGTAAAATTTATGTAATACATGAGCATTGACACTTTAATTTATCGGTCAACATTTATTTACCGAAATTTCGATGTCTACAAATATTTAGCGAGAAACAAATTTCTGACATGAAGTATTGTTTTCGTCGCCCTACATTTGCAAAAATTTGCTCTTGAGGTGTATAATGTGTTCAATAGTGAACTTAATTCTCCAAAGAAGTTGCGCCTTGTCATTATTGGATGATGGTGATGACTACGACGATGACATGTGGATCTCGTTCCACTTGAATACCATAAATTGACGCGCAATCTTAATGCCCAGAGAAACCCTATTTAAAATGGCCTACAGTTATGATAGAAGAAGATACATATAATTCCTTCAAATTCAAATAAAGCAAGGAGATGCTAAACCATTGGGTTTGATGGGTTGTACTAATCTAGTATAGATAGGAGGAGTGGACACCAACAAACTTGACGATCGAGCTAGTAGCCTTTTTGTGACAACCCGTCTCTAATTTTATGTTTTTACAATTTTAAAAGCATGATTTTACGAAAATGCCCTTAGAGGCGAGGGTCTTGATTTTCGTTGACCAACGTTTAGTGAGATCTATGAAATATTCCTTTAGCGTATTCTTGTAGTACTCGACAATACGGCAGCGTAGGCGCAAGCAGAAGCGGATTGGAGTATTGATATTATCATTTATTATTTTATATATTTTCATAAGTACCATTATATTATTTTAAGATTATCTTTGGTAAGAAATGAGAGAAGGAGAAGAAGAAACGGAGGGAGAAGGGAAAAAGAAGAAAGGGTGTTGGCTGCCCAATCAGAGAAGAAAGGAGAGAGTTTCGGCCAAGGGAAGGAAAAGAGAGAGTGAAGGTGACCAACTAGAGAGAAGGAAAGGAAGGGAAAGGAGGGAGGTGTGGAGCACCTAACCCATCTGGCCCGTACACCCACAGAAACCGGTGGAGGTTTTTGACGATATCCATCAAATTTTCAAGTGATTTTCACCCATTCACCACCACCAAACCTCATCACCATATCTTAACATCCAATTCTAGCCAAAATTGACCCGAAATGGTGGAGATTTCATGAAAAACACCAATGGGTGCCGCGGGGAACCTTGCTCATGATTTACCAATTGTGAAACCATCTCCTCCAATTACCACCACTAGAGCACTCCCCTAGAACCTAGGAACAAAGCCCAAGCAGTGGTGGAGGCGTCAGAGCAAGTTTGGTGGTCGAATCGAACACACCTAAGTTTAGAGTTCCAGCAGGTTCGAGGTAAATTGGAGCCTTTCCAAGCCAAATTAGACTTGGCCACAGGTATAAAGTTTATAAAGTTTACTCTACTCTTTGAGATTTTCATTCCTGTAAATTTTGGTAATTTTTGGAAATAGTTGGATTGTTCCAGCGAGTCGGGGCGTGAAGGAAATTTTGTGAAAAACATGTTCATTTGAGCAACATCTATGGCATGCAATTAACATTTAAAGGCGGAATCATGCTTGTATGCACTCAAAACAAATCATGCTTTTATACCTTTGTTGATTTCTCTTTGCATAAGCAAAGGCTAATCACCCAAGGAGAGGGCCTTCATTTCTTGCTTCTTAGCTCCATGGATTTCTTGGATGAGGATGGTTGAAAGGATTCTCCAAGTTCCCAAAGTTAAGAACCTCTAAGTATTTATACCTTCATTGGAGTGGCAAACTTCTAATAAGTCCAAAACCCACTCCTTTATCAATATGGCTAGCCATAGGGTTTTATTGGGCTGTTTTGGCCTTTGTGAATTATTAGTCATTAAGTTGTCATACAACTTAAGTTAATTGGCTTGACGTTCGAAGCCTATTGGGCCTTGAGGCCCAAAACTAACCCGAGGTCTTTAACGAACTTTATTCATTTGATTAATTAACATATTAATTAATCTTTGCCATAAATAATTAAACCATTTAATTATCCTTACTCATCTCTGTTGTTTCTTCAATCTCTACCTTACACGATGTACGATCCATTAGGTTCATTTTAGCGAGATAGTGGGCGATTAGAACTCTTTCAAATCGATTGTGAATTGAAACTTACTTTCAATTCTCCCTTTAGTGATTATACACGTTTAGGGCTTCCACAAACCATGAGTGACACCTAGCAGTATGTCATGGTTACCCAAGCTAATCAGAAGAGGTGGTGAACCTATTCAGTTTAGGATTACAATGCAATACGGTCTTTCTCTAATACAATACTCTTGACCACATTGTTTGGTTTGATAGTTTATTCATGTCTACTATCCAATGTGATTCTCTTACTTATATGATTACCTTGAATGTGATTTGGAACGATTTCCTAAATCTCATTCATACTCTGGCCAGAGATTCTTAATCATATAATAAAGTATTCTCCCTCAAACAGTTTGAAGGTTAGAGATCCCTTGTTGCGCAATCACTTGCCTCCATGGCTAAGTGGCTTAACCCCAACTATGCCGTGGACACCCTCTGACGGAGTGACTTTGACATAGTCAAAGATCAAGGACCTAACCACAAGACAACTATGATGCCTCAGGTCAAAGGACTACTTTGCATTATCCCAACCATGAGTTCTCATGTGACATGAGTATGAGAACTCCTTGTTGATCGTGTTCAGTGGACTCATTCTCTATTGGGCACCTACATGCTTGTCTTGGTGTCAGTCACACCAATGACTCGAGACCAGTCACTCTCCCAAAGAGAAGACATAACACATACTGATCTTAACGGACTGTCAATGCCCAATTGGTAATCCTATGATCAGGAACGTTTAGGATATGTATACGAAAGAGAATGGTCTCATGAATCTAACTTCTTTAGATCGCATTCTCCCAATTACATATTCCTTGGACTTATCGTTTAAGTGTATAACATTTATATGAGACAGCTTCAAACAATAATCTTTGCCCTTTAAATTAAACTATATTAGTTTAACATGTGAAATGTCCGTAAAGTATCATCATATGATTGGTTTTAGGGCACATTTCCAACAATCTCCCACTTGCACTAGAGCCAATCAGTTTGGTCATCAATGATGATACCTTTTCTGTGTCATTTCAAAATGGCTGAGTAGTAGGCCTAGACAATGGATATCTATATGTTATCCATAGAAGCAACCTTGAGAATAACGACGTCACCATTATACATGATTCTTAATCATGTGGTTTAGTCTCTAATTTGAGTTCGGATCATGATGAGACCTTGATTCCCTGGCTTGAGCTATCGCCCCATTAGTGTCATAGTGTCGGTACACTAGAGACACTTTCTGGTTAGAACCGAATATAGAGTTCATGAATGAACTTTCTCATCCAAACAACATTGTTGTAAGCTTCTATATGGCAATATATTTTGCATTCACAATGGATCACACTAAGGTTATTACTTCCAATGTTTCCATCCAAATATCTCTTTAGTCATAATAAAGAGATATCTAATTATCTCTTCATTCATAATGAAGAAACATCCAATGATGGATTAGATTCATAATCTAATACATTTACGCTTCCATTACGTTACTCTAATTCTTCCTCATTCTTTGAGGAATATATCCTTTAGTATTTCTTAAATACTTAAGGACTCACTTGATAGTTGCCATAGTTCTGATCCTGGGCTTGCACTGATATCGTCTTGTACCGTTCTAGGTACAACTCATATCAATGTTTTTCATACAATATGAAACATGTAAATCACCTTTTTGCGTATGCATAAAGGATTCTATTTACACATTATGTTTCTTTGGGAGTCAAAGGGTACGTTCCCTTTAAAAAGAGCTACCTCCTAGTCTCACTAGAGTTGTTCTTCTGATTGAAGTTTATCATCATATGAGAAACTTCCTAGCATCTTTTGTCTATCATTAGGGCTGGATATAATCCAATTATATCCTGAAATCTATCATTATAGATTTGCATCCCATGTTTATAGACTATGTCTCCCATATACATTCTATCGTTATAGAATGTTTAAAGTCATAACTTTAACGAAGAAGTATTCTTTTCATTTCCAAAATTTAATATATCATACATGTATATATTTATATTCAAATTTAGGAACATGACTAACTCCCACTAATCTTTTGTAAACCTAGTAAACAAAAGATTCATTTACATCTTTATGAGAAATCAAACGATTTGATCTTTCTCTCATAAGACGTTTGTAGCTCCCACTAGCTTGCTAAGATTCATGATGGATGGATCTCTACAACTTACATGTCTTGTGATTCATAGTTTCAGACATATATTATCAAGACTATCTTAATAATGGTTTCGGAAACCCATATTATGTCCAAACATTGAATCACCATTTAGTTGTAGCTAGCAATCTTTGAATTAATTGAAACCAAGACTATGTCAAAGATGGCTTCTTCCAAGTCAACCATTCTCTTTGATTTTAGTCACCTTCAGCTACCAATTAGCTATGAAGGTTTCATTATTTCGGGTCAAATGGTACTTTACCATTTCCTTAAGTATATGTCATATATACACTCAATGTAGTCATAAGGATTCTTATTTCTTTCAAATTAAGAGGTGTAACTCTATGACATAGTCATAAAGTTCAAACCATTCAACTGAGACAACTTATAAATCCTTCTCGACTACCTTGGAGCTTGTGGTGTAGGAACTAGGTTGTTATATTTGTTGATTATCATCTTGTCTCTAAAAGAACCCATTCTTTGAGTTCTATCTCTTGTTCATTTGCGCTTAGGCAAATCATATTGTAGGATTACAATGAACTACCCAACAAAACAACATTTGTTAGTTGGTTTATAGAAGTGATATCCAAAGGTTAATTTAAGGATATCCACAAGATAATTCTCAAACAAATATTGCTTATTAGCACATAACCTCAAATCTTAACACGATTAAGACTTATCTTTCTTTCCAACTACATCCTATGGAGTCATGAAAATTTTGGAAGATCTTCTAATTTTCAATCATATTGTCTTAGAAGTATATATCCTATATATGGGTAATTGATAACATCCAACAAACTAAATCTTATTCAAGTTCGTTCTTCACCTAATCGAGAAATCCATTATCTTATGATGCTTCTTTCCTTGATATCTTTCAAGGAAACTGTTGTAAAGTGTTACCTTTCCTTGGATCAAATCTAAGGAGGTAAATACTTTAGACGTCTTACTCATCAACTTACATTCTTGAATTCTTTGAAACCTTTTGCAAAGTATTCGGACTTGTGTTTATTCAAAATAAATGATAGTCTAACCGAGAGCGATCTTCGGTGAATGTCATACAACATGAGTAGTATTATGTTGTGGACAAGTGCCACTAACATCTAAGTGAATTAACCTCAACAACTTTGTGATTCTTTCTTCCTTTCCAAAAGAATAAAGATTCAAACATTTTGCCTCTATACAATTTTAACAAAAAGGCATTGGATCCGGATCTAACGATCCAAAGCATCCATCTATGACCAACTCGTAATTTATGTTTTAGAGGTATCACAACTCAGTTGGGAGTAGTCACTACCTTGCAACCTTTTGGGTTTTAAGCATCGTTATATTCTAAACAGTTAACACTACCATATCATCTCTACTATAGAGATAATCAATTAGATTACAATAATCTAATCATTCATTAATAAAGAACAATGTTTTGTCAAACAAAACATTTATCCATTTCTCATACGGAATTAAGTTCCTTTATTTAAATTGGAATGTAAAGACAATCTTTATTTTTCCATTTTCTTTGGTAGTTCACATGAGAAAGTAAGTACTACCTGCTTTCGCAGAGATCTACATTTGATTCATGTTCCGAATGTGAAGTACTTTCTCTTCTCTCATTAATCTTCTACTTCTTATTAGCCACACTTTTACAACGATTGTAAAACATAGTTACTAATACGGAATCAAGCATTCAAGTAGAAGAACCAACTATTTTGAACTATTCAAGAACAATTTACAACACCTTCAAAAGGTGTGTTCTTGACACTTGCAAGAGATTTCTTGCAAATACCCCTTCCAATGTCCATCCTTTCATAAAGAAAGTTTGTTCCCTTGGAGTTATTTCGCCTTCTTCATTTGACTTCTCCTTTGACTACAATAGTCATGGTCCCTAAACTCCCACTATCTCTCTTGAAACTTATTTCAATTGTGTTATACACATCAAACAATTTGGAGAGCGTGTGGTTATTGTTCACTATATAGTTTACAATAAACTTAGTGAACCATTTGGATAGGGACACAAAAGTGAAGTCCTTCCCTAATTTCCGTCTCTAGAAGGGGTTTAACACTTCAACACTCAATGATTCAAAATCATCATAAGTCCATGTTGATGGACTATTTTTGTCAACCAACCATTATGTTCTAAACACAATTGCAAACTTTCAAGAGTTGTTCAAGGCAACTCTCATTTCTTCATACAATAATTTGTAAGTGAAGAATCATGGCACATAAAGTGTCCATGCCCTTGTGCTTACTTCTCAAGTTCCTTGTTCATGTAACAAAGAAATGAGCACTAATGTTTGCGTTAACTAAGGGTTGTTTAAAGCAACTCTTACTTCTTCATACAACAATTTGTAATTGAAGAATTATAACATTAAAAGTGTTTTCCTCTTTATGATAGACTTATTTAACATGTTCTTCCAATGATACATTATCAATAGGAAGATTGCGAGGAAGAGACTACTTAGGTACATATACAAACCATTAAAGACAATCTATGGGATTGTAGTACCAAGTCCGGAAACTAAAGCTTTTGGCTTTTTCTTTGTCAAGTTTTGGATAGCGTTTGCAAATATATTGGTAAATAAATACATAACGAATATAAATTGATTGATTTTAAGCCATTTGATCTAGGTCTTTAAATCAAATAGCACCACCCACTATTTTTGGCAAATTCCATATCCCTCATCGGAATTTGAGAGTTTTGGAAGAAACTCTTAGTAGGGTATGGGAGACTCATCATTACCAAGCCCACCTCACAATGATATGATGTTGGCTAGTATCAATAATAATGAGAGAGTACAATTACTCATTTGCATCTATTGCAAGTACCCATCTTATTTGGCCTCTAGAGAATGAAGCCTCATAATGATATGATGTTGGCTCCATTGCACTTAGTTAAGTCATTCCCACCATGCAAGTTCGAGTAGGGGTTCAAGAACAACCTCACAATGATATGATGTTGATCATTCTCGTTGCCTACCTTCACAACATCATGTATGCATATAGAACTCCTCCTGAGTGTAAGCACGCACTTTGTACTCCCCCATGATAGGGTGAAGTCGGTGTACGAGTCACAAACGATTGGAGCCTACTACGGTGGAAGGCCACGAAAGAGTGTTCAAAACACTCTCACGCTTATCAACTTATTAATGGGTTGGTTGAGGGTTTTAGGTCTCATCACATATAAGCATGCATTTTAATCTTATTAAAACAATTTGGTCGTATTACAACTATTAGTCCATGTGATTGATTTAGTTGTATATGATACTCCCACTTTGCTTGTAAAACGGTTTTTAAAGCAAGAGTATATGGTACTACTAACATAAGGTTTGCATTCATTGATGGACTATATAGTTGCCTTAGGGCCTTAGGATGACTATGAACCTTTGATTAAATCCACCACGAGCCTAGTGTTGGATCTCGGTCTAAGGATGGTGATTGATTTTAGTTACGCGTTTAATCATATTAAGACGTGTTTTTCCTATTGGGCGTTGGACCCAACTACTCCAATTTCATACATATCAAATAAAACAAGAAAGGAGTACTTCAAAGTAAAGAAGAGCTTATGCTCTTTTACAACATTTGATCAAAACAAATTACTTTGAAGTAAAGAAGAGCTTATGCTCTTTTACAACATTTGATCATATCAAATTACAACCAAAATCTAATCTACACATTCCCATGGTTCAAACAATTTTGAGACGGCCTTTCACATAGCTCAATTATCGTAGGCTTAGGTTCATAATCACCATTTCTTTAATTAATTAATGCTTTAACTAATTAAACTTGAATGCAACATTTTCATTTGATTTTTGTATCCATAGAATTGATTTAAATCGAGCTAAAATTAAATGAAAATCCAATTCTCATTTAAAGATACAAAACTATTTTATTCTCAACTAATTTGGGCCGAAAAGCAATAACCTCAACCATTGGGCTATATTGCAAAACATAAACTTTTGAGGTCCCTTTGTAAAAACACAAAAGTCCACTACTTCATGTAATACAACTAGAACCCAAAAATTTCAACAAATGCAAAAACTTCATTAAAGGAGCAAAACAATTTGTCCTTTAGTGATTTTGGGCCTTTACGTAAAAACCTAAACTTTCGGGTCAAAGTACAAATACACAAAAGTTTCAAAACTTTATATAATTGCATAAAAGCCCCAAAAGTACCCTACTTTTAGGGTGACCGGTTTTGGTGAGAGTTTTGTCATAAAATTTTTGAATTTTTTCAACAAAGTGAAAGGTGATGGGTTGAAAAGGTGATGGGTTGGTTTGAAAAAGTAGGTTTCCATAAAACATGGTTCCTTGAAATAAGGAAAAGGTGTAAGTGATTGGTATGGGTATTGATTGAAAAATTCAAACCATCTATCACAAACAAAAACTTTATGTAAACAACCAAAAAATTTGAATCAAAATACCCAACCTTTTTGTTCTTGCCAAAAACATAACAAGAACAATGAAGAACATCCATGAAAACCCATAAGAGCTCCATGAACATTTTTCACCCAAAAACTCTCAAACTTAAGGGAAAAAACATATTACCATACTAGGGTACTTAGGGGTTCCTAATGTCACTTTAAAACACTTTTAACAAGACAAACATGAACCCTAAAATCCACCCTTTGGATTTGGCCGAATTTCCCCAAAAAACATGGCACCAAATTTTAGCTCCAAAATTCATGCTCATATGAACTACATTTACAACATTTGAGATGACAAATTTTCTAACAAAATTTACATTCAAAGAAGCAAGAATAAAGCTTGTAACAATTACAACATTCAAATCATAAACTATGAAAATACAAAACCCAAAAGGATTCACCAACTACTAGACCTAGGCTCTTGATACCACTTGAAGGAAATTTTGTGAAAAACATGTTCATTTGAGCAACATCTATGTCATGCAATTAATATTTAAAGGCGGAATCATGCTTGTATGCACTCAAAACAAAACATACCCATGAAATTCAAAGCCTAGTAGTTAAGTGAACCAAGACTCAACTCAAGAACAAAGTGAGTTGGGAAATTTTATACCTTTGTTGATTCCTCTTTGCATAAGCAAAGGCTAATCGCCCAAGGAGAGGGCCTTCATTCATTGCTTCTTAGCTCCATGGATTTCTTGGATGAGGATGGTTGAAAGGATTCTCCAAGTTCCCAAACTTGAGAACCTCTAAGTCTCCACACCAAGGAAGGACTTGAAGAAGAGATGAGTGACCTAGAGGAAGTAAGATTGCTAGCTAAAATCCTCTAGGGTGGCCGGCCTCTTAGAGAGAAAAGGGAGAGACATATTCTCATCCAATTTTCTCCAAAAGAAACCCTAATGAAGAAAAGGCTTATAAAGTCATATTTATACCTACCTTCATTGGAGTGGCAAACTTGTAATAAGTCCAAAACCCACTCCTTTATCAATATGGCCGGCCATAGGGTTTTATTGGGCTGTTTGGGCCTTTGTGAATTATTAGTCATTAAGTTGTCATACAACTTAAGTCAATGGGCTTGACGTTCGAAGCCCATTGGGCCTTGAGGCCCAAAACTAACCTGAGGTCTTTAACGAACTTTATTCGTTTGATTAATTAACATATTAATGAATCCTTGCCATAAATAATTAAACCATTTAATTATCCTTACTCATCTCCGTTGTTTCTTCAATCTCTACCTTACACGGTGTACGATCCATTAGGTTCCTTTTAGCGAGGCAGTGGGCCATTAGAACTCTTTCAAATCGATTGTGAATTGAAACTTACTTTCAATTCTCCCTTTAGTGGTTATACACGTTTAGGGCTTCCACAAACCATGAGTGACACCTAGCAGTATGTCATGGTTACCCAAGCTAATCAGAAGAGATGGAGAACCTATTCAGTTTAGGAATACAATGCAATACGGTCTTTCTCTAATACAATACTCTTGACCACATTGTTTGGTTTGATAGTTTATTCATGTCTACTATCCAATGTGATTCTTTTACTTATATGATTACCTTGAATGTGATTTGGAATGATTTCCTAAATTTCATTCATACTCTGGCCAGAGATTCTTAATCATATCATAAAGTATTCTCCCTCAAACAGTTTGAAGGTTAGAGATCCCTTGTTGTGCATTCACTTGCCTCCATGGCTAAGTGGCTTAAACCCAACTATGCCGTGGACACCCTCTGACGAAGTGACTTTGACATAGTCAAAGATCAAGGACCTAACCACAAGACAACTATGATGCCTCAGGTCAAAGGACTACTTTGCATTATCCCAACCTGAGTTCTTATGTGACATAAGTATGAGAACTCCTTGTTGATCGTGTTCAATGGACTCATTCTCTATTGAGCACCTACATGCTTGTCTTGGTGTCAATCACACCAATGACTCGAGACCAGTCACTCTCCCTAAGAGAAGACATAGCACGTACTGATCTTAACGGACTGTTAATGCCCAATTGGCAATCCTATGATCAAGAACGTTTATGATATGTATATGAAAGAGAATGGTCTCATGAATCTAACTTCTTTAGATCGCATTCTCCCAATTATATATTTCTTGGACTTATCGTTTAAGCATATAACATTTATACAAGACGGCTTCAAACAATAATCTTTTCCCTTTAAATTAAACTATTTTAGTTTAACATGTGAAATGTTCGTAAAGTATCATCATATGATTGGTTTTAGGGCACATTTCCAACAGGGCGGCCGACAGCAACCCGCAGCGGCGCGTGGCTAGGGGACCATCGATGTTATTCTTAGGCTAAATTAGATGTCTTGAGTTTAGTTTTGATAATTGTATAGCATAGGTGGATCGTTTGGACCTAAATTCATTAAGATACATTACTTGGTAAAGATGTGAATCGACGATTTGACTATTGGATCGTCACCAAACTTTAATATGTTATAGTAAGTAATATTTGAGGACCATAGAAACTTACGGATCGAGAATCTGATATACGGATCTTCCCAAATTGGATTTGTAAGTTCATAAAATAAAATGTTAACCGCCACTTGGTTTTGGCAATTGGCGGATATTCGACCGTTGGATCGTAATGGAACTTTAGGATGTTCTTCTAGAAGTATAATGTGGATCTTTGGAAGTAAGGGATCCGAAATCCGTGATGCGGATCTTCCGAATCAAACTACATAGGGATGTGTGTTATGTAAGTTACATATTTTATTGATAAGAATTCTGAGTTGTGATTTGATAATTGTTCTAAGCGCCAATCATTCGTGACGCCTCTATGGTTGTGCTAGGGAGTTGTAGTGTGAACTCTAGGTGAGTGGGTTTTTTTTTTCAGTATATATATGTGTTGATGCACAAAATCAGCAAGGACTTTGGTACAACAGAATTTGTTAAGTTTGTGACCTTCGTTAGATTGCTGCGGTCACTAGTGTGGATAAGTAAGTAAATGGATAGGGACAGGGAAGCAAACACAAGATGTACGTGGTTCACCCAAATTGGCTACGTCCACGGAGTAGAAGAGTTCTCATTAATTGTGAAGGGTTTACACAAATACATAGGTTCAAGCTCTCATTTAATGAGTACTAGTGAATGATTTAGTACAAATGACATTAGGAAATATTGTGAGAGAATGATCTATATTTATAGAAGAGAGTTTCTAGTTTCATTTTAACATTGACACGTGTCGTGTTGTGATTGGCTTCTGATGTTGACACGTGTCGCCCAATGATTGGCTTCTGATGTCGACACATGTCGTGCTATGATTGGCCTCCTGGTTAGAGGGAAACTCTTATGGGTCCATAACGGTATAATGTTGACCGGTGCTCAGTAGTTTTAGGATTGGTCAAGTATGGTACAAATAGTGCTCCCCTAAGTTCCCGAGTGAGGGAAGCTCATCGGTTGGGGACTTGCAAGAGCCAAGCTATTAAGTAATCACGAAACTTCTAAGTACCGAAGTGTGGTATCATTTTCACTTGCCTTATCTGTCTCATATGTAGATGTGGCATCTTCTCTGGAAGTACTTTTTCTCTATCCAGGGGTGGTATCTTTAACCGATGAAGATGCACAAGGTAATGTCTCAATTTCACTTGAAGCTTAGATTTGCCGAAAGAGGTAACAGACAAGGTAAGCAATCAGACTTCCAAGCAAGCAACCTGGATCGGAGGTTCGACTTCGGCTTCCGGTTGATTATTCTCCTTCTCCTTGTGTCGTAAACAGCAACAAGGATAAGGAGAAGAGATGATATGAGATACTTTTGCTTTTGAAGAAGTAACTTTCCACAGGCTTATTCTTGAACTGGGCTGGAGGGTTTTCTGGTTTCCTCCAGAGTATAAGGCCGACTCAAGAATTTGAGCGTCAAAACAAGTCCATCAAATCTAAAGTACGTTCGACCCTGATGATATGGGATACTTTTTCTGTTGATAAAGTAGTGGATGTATCAGCACGTGTTCTGTTACGCTTGTCTCCACATGCTTCCTTGTATCCTTCTCACTTGCTGATGCGATGAAAGTTAAGCACTCAAATTAAACCCTCTTGTTGTCAAATTGTAGTAAAAATGCAAGTAGGGATCGTTCTAAACCGGGGATTAGGAGGGCTTGCTAAAACCTCTAAACTAACTCAAAAACATAAAAACAAAGTTAAAAACGTTTGAATAGACTCAAAGGACTCAAAACAGATTCTAAAGACGCAAAACAACTTAAAAACACTCAAAATTGCCTAAAAACACTTACTGGGCAGATTTGACTCTAACACAACTTTGGATGAATTTAGTGTTTTGGTTTGAATCAAAACACTCAAAAAGACTAACAAAATATAAATTTAACACTTTGAAACAACAAAGTAAAAGGGGGATTTTGGTTTTGACGAATTCGAAACAAACAAACAACTTATAAAATTAGACAGATTGTAAAGCGAATTTAAGAAATGAGATGATGGATGGATTAGTTAGAGGTCTGTTCTTCACACATGACACACTTGTACATGAATTGATTTCCAATTGCTTTTCAATAAACTATGATGCTCAACACCCCAGATTAACCGTGATGCACAAATTAACCCTCAGATTTTCCTTTACTCATGGAATTGGATGAATGCATGCAACAACCCAAATCATTCTCTAAAAGTCCCCTATATGAATGCATAATAGAGATACAATCAGAGATCATTACGTTCAATGAAAATCATAAGTGTTGACGAGGCAATTATAACTATGAATGCATGATACAATTGCCAAGAATTCAATTAACTCGATTGTGATAAACAACCTTCACTACTCATGAATATAAACTTGAAACGATTAGGTGAAACTCATTTATATTCTAGCATCTAATTCATGCATGAAAACTAAGTATGCATCTTTAATAAACATACAAGAATCAGTTATGAATAAAATAGATAATTGAATTGCAATCACAACTTATCAAATCACAATTGGAAGAAATCAATTCAAATCTCAAGCATGTTCATGGCTTCAAACTTCCCCCTAACTAAATAGGGGTTTAGCCACTCATAATTGCAACAAAATTAGAAAATAACAAAGTAGACATTGAAAGCAAGAACGGAGTACACCTAAAACGCTCCAAAGTTCCAAGCTTGAAACTGTTGGAAATGTGCCCTAAAGCCAATCATATGATGATACTTTACGGACATTTCACATGTTAAACTAATCTCGTTTAACTATAAAAGGCAAAGATTATTGTTTGAGCCGTCTCATATAAATGTTATATGCTTAAACGATAAAGTCCAAGGAATATGTGATTGGGAGAATGCGATCTAATGAAGTTAGATTCATGAGACCATTCTTTCGTAGACACATCCTAAATGTTCCTGATCATAGGATTGCCAATTGGGCATTGACAGTCCGTTAAGATCAGTACGTACTGTGTCTTCTCTCAGGGAGAGTGACTAGTCTCGAGTCATTGGTGTGTGTGACATCAAGACAAGTACGTAGGTGCTTAATAGAGAATGAGTTCACTGAACACGATCAACGAAGAGTTCTCATATTCATGTCACATGAGAACTCATGGTTGGGATAATGCAAAGTAGTCCTTTGACCTGAGGCATCGTCGTTGTCTTGTGGTTAAGTCCTTGATCTTTGATTATGTCAAACGTTATTCCATTGGAGTGTCCACGGCATCGTTAGGGTTAAGCCACTTAGCCATGGAGGCAAGTGAATGCGCAACAAGGGATCTCTAACCTTCAAACTGTTTGAGGGAGAATACTCTATGATATGATTTAGAATCTCTGGCCAGAGTATGAATGGGATTTAGGAATGCGTTCCAAATCACATTCAAGGTAATCATATAAGCACACGAATCACATTGGATAGTAGACATGAATAAATAAACTATGAAACCAAACAATGTGGTCAAGAGTATTGTATTAGAGAAAGACCGTATTGCATTTGTAATCCTAAACTGAATAGGTTCTCCACCTCTTCTGATTAGCTTGGGTAACCATGATATGCTGCTAGGTGTCACTCTTGGTTTGTGGAAGCCCTAAACGTGTATAATCACTAAAGGGAGAATTGAAAGTAAGTTTCAATTCACAATCGATTTGAAAGAGTTTGAATCGCCCACTGCCTCGCTAAAAGGAACCTAATGGATCGCACACCGTGTAAGGTGGAGATTGAAGAAACAATGGAGATGAGTAAGAATAATTAAATGGTTTAATTATTTATGGCAAGGATTAATTAATATGTTAATTAATCAAACGAATAAGTTCGTTAAAGACCTCGAGATAGTTTTGGACGTTTAGGCCCAATGGGCTTCAAACTTCAAGCCCATTGACTTAAGTTGTATGACAACTTAATTGACAAAAGCCCAAAAGCCCAAACAACACCCTAAGGCCGGCCATATGGTTAAGGGTAGTGAACTTGGACTTATTTACAAGTTTGCCACTCAAATGAATAAAGGTATAAATATGACTTTATAGCCAAAATTCATTAAGGGTTTGTTTTGGAGAAAATTGGAGAGAACATGTCTCTCCATTTCTCTCTAAAGAGGCCGGCCCCTTGGAGGGTGCATCTAGCAATCCCACTACTCCAAGGTCACTCATTTCTTCTCCAATCTAACCTTGGTGAAGAGACTTAGAGGTTCTCAATTTTGGGAACTTGGAGAAACCTTTTCATCCATCCAAATCCATAGATTTAAGATGCAAGGAATGAAGGCCCTCTCTTTGGGTGATTAGCCTTTGCTTATGCAAAGAGGAATCTACAAAGGTATAAATCTCAACTCACTTTGTTTTGAGTTGATTAATGGTTCACCAATCTACTAGGCTTTGAATTTCTTGGTTAATGTTTTGTTTTTAAGTGCATGCAAGCATGATTCCGCCTTTAATTGTTAATTGCATGCTTATTGATGTTGCTTAAATGAACATGTTTTCACAAAATCTTCCTTCAAGTGGTATCAGAGCCTAGGTCTAGTAGTTGGTGAATCCTTTTGGGTTTTGTAGTTTATAGTTTGTGATTTAAAAGTTGTAATATGTTACAAGCTTTATTCTTGTTTCTTTGAATGTAAATTTTATTAGAAAATTTGCCATCTCAAATGTTGTAGATGTAGTTTATATGAGCATGAATATTGGAGCTAAAATTTGGTGCCATGACTTTGGGGATTTTCGGCCAAATCCAAAGGGTGGATTTTTGGGTTCTTGTTTGACTTGTTAAAAGTGTTTTCAAGTGACTTTTGGAACCCCTATGTACCCTAGTTTGGTTAGATGTTATTTCCCTAAAGTTTGAATGGTTTTGGAATGTTTTTGGGTGAAAAATGTTCATGGAAAATTTTGAGTTTTTTCATGAGTGTTCTTCATTGTTCTTGACATTTTTGCCAAGAACAAAAAGGTTTGTGTTTTGATTCAAAGTTTTGATTTATTTCATAAAGTCTTTGTTTTGTGCTTTATCAAATGTTTTAATGTGATAGAAATTGTGTAAGGTGATGGAAATGGTGATAGGTGTGTAAGAAGTACTTCTCTTCTTCTTACACACACATCACTTGCATGACTTTAAGTCACATACCACTTGCATGAATTTATGTCACAAATTCCACTTGCAAGGCTTTATGAAATTGTTGAAAAAATTTCCAAATTTTTGTGGACTTATCTCCACTCCCTTTCCCTCTCTAAAAACCGGCCCTCCCTCAATGGGAGTACTTTTGGGTCTTTTATGCAATTACATAAAGTTTTGATACTTTTGTGTATTTGCACTTTGGCCCAAAAGTTTACGTTTTTACGTTTAGGTCCAAAAACGCTAAAGGACAAATTGTTTTGCTCCTTTAATGAAGTTTTTGCATTGTTTAAATTTTGGGTTCTAGTGTAATTACATGAAGTAGTGGACTTTTGTGTTCTTACAAAGTGACCCCAAAAGTTTATGTTTTCGCAATATTGCCCAAAAAGTTGTGGTTATTGCATGATGGCCCAAATAGTTTGAGAACAAAATTGTTTTGTCTCTTTAAATGAGAATTGGATTTTCATTTTGTTTAGCTCCATTTAAATCAATTTTATGGATACAAAAACCAAATGAAAATGTTGCATTCAATTTAATTAGTTAAAGTGTTAATTAATTAAAGGGTGATTATGAACCTAAGCCTAATATAATTGAGCTATGTGATAGGCCGTTTCAAATTTGTTTGAACCATGAGAATGTGTAGATTAGATTTTGGTTGTAATTTGATTTGATCAAATGTTGTAAAAGGGCTTAAGCTCTTCTTTACTTTAAAGTAATTTGTTATATGCAAATGTTGTAATGAGCATAAGCTCACCTTTACTTTGAAGTACTTCTTTCTTGCTTTATTTGATATGCATGAAAATGAAGTAGTTGGGTCCAACGCCCCTAAGACAACACGCCTTAATGTGATTAAACGCGTAACTAAAATCAATCTCCATCCCTAGACCGAGATTCAACACAAGGCTCGTGTTGAATCTAAACAAAGGTTCATAATCATCCTAAGGCCCTAAGGCAACTATATAGTCCATCAAATGAATGCAAAGGTTATGTTAGTAGTATCATATACTCTTGCTTTAAAAACCGTTTTATAAGCATAGTGGGAGTATTATATACAACTAAAAACAATCAAATGGACCAATAGTTGTAATAGGACCAAAATTGTTTTAATAGAGATTAAAATGTATGTTTATATGTGATGAGACCTAAAACCCTCAACCAAACCATTATTAAGTTGACAAGCGTGAGAGTGCTTAGAACACTCTTTCGTGGCCATCCACCGTGGTAGGCTCCAATCATTTATGACTTGTACACTGCCTTCACCCTATCATGGGGGAGTACAAAGTGCATGCTTATACTCAGGAGGAGTCTATATACATACTTGATGAGGTGAGTGTAGGCAACGAGGATGGCCGACATCGTATCATCGTGAGGCTATTCTTGAACCCCTTCACGAACTAAGCATGGTGGGAATGACTTAACTAAGTGCAATGGAGCCAACATCATATCATTGTGAGGTGACATTCTCTAGAGGCCAAATAAGATGGGTACTTGCATTAGTTGCAAATGAGTAAGCGTACTCTCTCATTATTATTAATGCTAGCCAACATCATATCATTGTGAGGTGGGCTTGGTAGTAGTGAGTCTCCCATACCCTACTAAGAGTTTCATCCAAAACTCTCGAATTCCAATGAGGGATATGGAATTTGCCAAAAATAGTGGGTGGTGCTATTTGATTTAAAGACCCGAATCAAATGGCTTAAAATCAATCAATTTATATTCGTTATGTATTTGTTTACCAATATATTTGCAAACGCTATCCAACACTTGACAAATAAAAGACGAAAGCTTTAGTTTCCGGACTTGGTACTACAAAACCATAGATTGTCTTTAAATGGCTTGTAAATATACCCAAGTAGTCTTATCCTCACAATCTTCCTATTTGATAATGTATCATTAGAAGAATATGTTAGAAAAAGTCTATCATAAAGAGGACAACACTTTTAATGTCATAATACTTCAAATACAATTTGTTGTATGAAGAAATAGGAGTTGCTTTGAACAACTCTTAGTCAATGCAAACACTTAGTGCTTGTTTCTTTATTATATGAACAAAGAACTTGAGAAGAAAGCACAAAGGCATGGACACTAAATGTGCCATGATTCTTCACTTACAATTTGTTGTATGAAGAAATAAGAGTTGCCTTGTACAACTCTCGAAAGTTTGTAATTATGTTTAGAACATAATGGTTGGTTGACAAAAATAGTCCATTAACAATGGACTTATGATGATTTTGAATCATTGAGTGTTGAAGTGATAAACCACTTAACGAGACGGAAACTAGGCAAGGACTTCACCTTTATGTCTCTATCCTAATGGTTCACTAAGTTTATTGTAAACTATATAGTGACCAATATCCACACGCTCTCCAAAATTGTTTGATGTGTATAACACAATTGAAAAGGTTTCAAGAGAGATAGTGGGAGTTTAAGGACCATGACTAATGTAGTCAAAGGTGAAAGTCAAATAAAGAAGATAAAATTAACTCCAAGGGAACAAACTTTCTTTATGAAAGGATGGACATTGGAAGGGGTATTTGCAAGAAATGTCTTGCAAGTGTCAAGAACACACCTTTCGAAGGTGTTGTAAATTGTTCTTGAATAGTTCAAAACAGTTGGTTCTTCTACTTGAATGCTTGATTCCGTATTAGTAACTATGTTTTACAATCGTTGTAAAAGTGTGGCTAATAAGAAGTAGAAGATTAATGAGAGAAGAGAAAGTACTTCACATTCGAAACGTGAATCAAATGTAGATCTCTGCGAAAGCAGATGGTACTTACTTCCTCATATGAACTACCAAAGAAATTGGAAAAACCAAAGATTGTCTTTACATTCCAATTTTAAGGAATTTAATTCCGTCACTATAGTAGAGATGGATGAATGTTTTGTTTGACAAAACATTGTTCTTTATTAATCAAAGATTGGATTATGGTAATCTAATTGATTGTCTCTATAGTAGAGATAATATGGTGGCGTTAACTGTTTAGAAAATAATGATGCTTAAAACCCAAAAGGTTGCAAGGAAGTGACTAATCCCAACTAAAGTTGTGATACCTCTAAAACATAAATTACGAGTTGGTCATAGATGGATACTATGGATCGTTAGATCCAGATCCAATACCTTCTTATTAAAATTGTATGGAGGCGAAATGTTCGAATCTTTATTCTTTTGGAAAGAAGAAAGAATCACAAAATTGTTGAGGTTAAGTCACTTAGATGTTAGTGGCACTTGTCCACAACATAATACTACTCATGTTATATGACATTCACCGAAGATCACTCTCGGTTGGACTATAGTTTATTTTGAATAAAAACAAATCCGAATACTTTGAGAAAAGGTTTCAAAGAATTCAAGAAATGTAAGTTGATGAGTAAGACGTCTAAAGTATTTACCTCCTTAGATTTAATCCAAGGAAAAGAAACACTTTAGATGAGTCTCCTTGAAAGATATCAAGGAAAGAAGCATCATAAGATAATAAATTTCTCCATTAAGGAGAAGAACGAACTCGAATAAGATTTAGTTCGTTAGATGTTATCTATTACCCATATATAAGATATATACTTCTAAAAACAATATGATTGTCAATTAGAAGATCTTCCAAATTTTTCATGACTCCATAAGATGTAGTTGGAAAGAAAGACAAATCTTAAGACATGTTAAGATTTGGGGTTGTGTGCTTATAAGCAATATTTGTTTGATAACAATCTTGTGGGATATCCTTAAATTAACTTTTGGATATCGCTTCTATAAACCAACTAACAAATGTTGTTTTGTTGGGTAGTTCATTGTAATCTTACAATGTGATTTGCCTAAGAGCAAATGAACGAGAGATAGAACTCAAAGAATGGGTTCTTTGAGAGACAAGAAAGTAATCAATAAATATAACAACCTAGTTCCTATACCAAAGGCTCCAAGGTAGTCGAGAAGGATTTATAAACCGTCTAAGTTGAATGGTTTGAACTTTATGACTATGTCATAGAGTTGCACCTCTTAATTCGAAAGAAATAAGAATGAAAATCCTTATGACTACATTGAGTGTATATATGATATATACTCAAGGAAATGGTAAAGTACCATTTGACCCGAAATAATGAAACCTTCATAAGCTAATTGGTAGCTTAAGGTAACTACAATCAAAAGGATGGTTGACTTTGAAGAAACCATTTTTGACGTAGTCTTGGTTTCAATTAATTCGAAGATAGCTAGCTACAACTAAATGGTGATTCAATGTTTGGACATAATATGGGTTTTCGAAACCATTATTAAGATAGTCTTGATAATATATGTCTAAAAACTATGAATCACAAGACATGTAAGTTGTAGAGATCCATCCATCATGAATCTTAGCAAGCTAGTGGGAGCTATAAGCGTCTTATGAGAGAAAGGTCAAATCGTTTGATTTCTCATAAAGATGTAAATGAATCTTTTGTTTACTAGGTTTACAAAAGATTAGTGGGAGTTAATCATATTCCTAAATTTGTATATATATATAAATATATATATGATATATATGAATATATATATGATATATTAATTTTGGAAATGAAAAGAATACTTCTTCGTTAAAGTTATGACTTTAAACATTCTATAACGATAGAATGTATATGGGATAGAAATCTATAATGATAGATTTTTTAGGATATAATTGAATTATATCAATTCCTAATAATAGACAAAAGATGCTAGGAAGTTTCTCATATGATGATAAACTTCAATTAGAAGGATGACTCTAGTGTGACTAGCAAGTTGCCCTTCTCAAAGGGAACGTGCCCTTTTGACTCCCAAAGAAATAATGCGTAAATAGAATCCTTTATGCATACGCACAAAGGTGATTTATGTATTTCATATTGTATGAAAAACATTGATATGAGTTGTACCTAGAACGGTACAAGACGATATCAGTGCAAGCCCAGGTTCAGAACCATGGCAACTGTCAAGTGAATCCTTAAGTATTTAAGAAATACTAAAGGATAGATTCCTCAAAGAATGAGGAAGAATTAGAGTAACGTAATGGAAGCGTAAATGCATTAGATTATGAATCTAATCCATCATTGGATGTTTCTTCATTATGAATGAAGAGATAAACGAATATCTCTTGATTATGACTAAAGAGATATTTGGATGGAAACATTAAAGTAATGACTTTAGTGTGTTCCATTATGAATGCAAAATATATTGCCATATAGAAGTTTACAACAATGTTGTTTGGATGAGAAAGTTCATTTATGAACTCTCTATTCAGTTCCAACCAGAAAGTGTATCTATTGTATTGACACTATGACACTAATGGGGCGATAGCTCAAGCCAGGGAATCAAGGTCTCATCAAGGTCCGAACTCAAATGAGAGACTGAACCACATGATTAAGAATCATGTATAATGGTGACGTCGTTATTCTCAAGGTTGCTTCTATGGATAACATATAGATATCCATTGTCTAGGCCTACTACTCAGCCATTTATGAAATGACTACAGAAGAGGTATCATCACTGATGAACAAGCTGATTGGCTCTAGTGCAAGTGGGAGATTGTTGGAAATGTGCCCTAAAGCCAATCATATGATGATACTTTACGGACATTTCACATGTTAAACTAATCTAGTTTAACTATAAAAGGCAAAGATTATTGTTTGAGCCGTCTCATATAAATGTTATATGCTTAAACGATAAAGTCCAAGGAATATGTGATTGGGAGAATGCAATCTAATGAAGTTAGATTCATGAGACCATTCTTTCGTAGACACATCCTAAATGTTCCTGATCATAGGATTGCCAATTGGGCATTGACAGTCCGTTAAGATCAGTACGTACTGTGTCTTCTCTCAGGGAGAGTGACTAGTCTCGAGTCATTGGTGTGTGTGACATCAAGACAAGTACGTAGGTGCTCAATAGAGAATGAGTTCACTGAACACGATCAACGAAGAGTTCTCATATTCATGTCACATGAGAACTCATGGTTGGGATAATGCAAAGTAGTCCTTTGACCTGAGGCATCGTCGTTGTCTTGTGGTTAAGTCCTTGATCTTTGATTATGTCAAACGTCATTCCATTAGAGTGTCCACGACATCGTTGGGGTTAAGCCACTTAGCCATGGAGGCAAGTGAATGCGCAACAAGGGATCTCTAACCTTCAAACTGTTTGAGGGAGAATACTCTATGATATGATTTAGAATCTCTGGCCAGAGTATGAATGAGATTTAGGAATGCGTTCCAAATCACATTCAAGGTAATCATATAAGCACACGAATCACATTGGATAGTAGACATGAATAAATAAACTATGAAACCAAACAATGTGGTCAAGAGTATTGTATTAGAGAAAGACCGTATTGCATTTGTAATCCTAAACTGAATAGGTTCTCCACCTCTTCTGATTAGCTTGGGTAACCATGATATGCTGCTAGGTGTCACTCTTGGTTTGTGGAAGCCCTAAACGTGTATAATCACTAAAGGGAGAATTGAAAGTAAGTTTCAATTCACAATCGATTTGAAAGAGTTTGAATCGCCCACTGCCTCGCTAAAAGGAACCTAATGGATCGCACACCGTGTAAGGTGGAGATTGAAGAAACAATGGAGATGAGTAAGAATAATTAAATGGTTTAATTATTTATGGCAAGGATTAATTAATATGTTAATTAATCAAACGAATAAGTTCGTTAAAGACCTCGGGATAGTTTTGGACGTTTAGGCCCAATGGGCTTCGAACGTCAAGCCCATTGACTTAAGTTGTATGACAACTTAATTCACAAAAGCCCAAAAGCCCAAACAACACCCTAAGGCCGGCCATATGGTTAAGGGTAGTGAACTTGGACTTATTTACAAGTTTGCCACTCAAATGAATAAAGGTATAAATATGACTTTATAGCCAAAATTCATTAAGGGTTTGTTTTGGAGAAAATTGGAGAGAACATGTCTCTCCATTTCTCTCTAAAGAGGCCGGCCCTTTGGAGGGTGCATCTAGCAATCCCACTACTCCAAGGTCACTCATTTGTTCTCCAATCTAACCTTGGTGAAGAGACTTAGAGGTTCTCAATTTTGGGAACTTGGAGAAACCTTTTCATCCATCCAAATCCATAGATTTAAGATGCAAGGAATGAAGGCCCTCTCTTTGGGTGATTAGCCTTTGCTTATGCAAAAGGAATCTACAAAGGTATAAATCTCAACTCACTTTATTTTGAGTTGATTAATGGTTCACCAATCTACTAAGCTTTGAATTTCTTGGTTAATGTTTTGTTTTTAAGTGCATGCAAGCATGATTCCGCCTTTAATTGTTAATTGCATGCTTATTGATGTTGCTTAAATGAACATGTTTTCACAAAATCTTCCTTCAGAAACGTCAAAGACCTTTGTTTTCACCACCTTGTTGTAGCACAAGTGTCTAGGATTGTATGGATATATGGATGGAATGGATTTGCACGGCTAAGAGATGAAAGTGTATGGATTGGTGAGATGTAGTATGGCTAGATGAATGGATGGAGGTCACGACAAGGAAAATGTGTTTGTGAATGAAATTGTGAGATGTGAAATGTAGTGTCTTTGGATGATGGCCCCCAAATTATGGTGAAGGGTGGATGTATTTATAGGCTAGGGAGAGGAGTGTATGGAGTTGTAATGAGTGGATGTAATGGGTGTAGTGGGTGAGTGTTGTGGTAATGAGTGGATGTAATGGGTGTAGTGGGTGGATGTTTGGTAATGAGTGGATGTAATGGGTGTAGTGGATGAGTGTTTGGTAATGAGTAGTGTTTGGTAATAAGTGGATGTAATGGGTGTAGTGGGTGGATGTTTGGTAATGAGTGGATGTAATGGGTGTAGTGGGTTGTGGTAATGAGTGGATGTAATGGGTGTAGTGGGTGGATGTTTGGTAATGAGTGGATATAATGGGTGTAGTGGATGAGTGTTTGGTAATGAGTGAACGTAATGGGTGTAGTGGGTGGATGTAATGGGTGTAGTGGATGAGTGTTTGGTAATGAGTGTAGTGGATGGATGTTTGGAGAATGGATATGTTGGGTGAAATGAGTGGATGTAGTGGTAGGTGAATGTGTTGGGTGAAATGAGTGGATGTAGTGGTAGGTGAATGGATGTGTTGGGTGAAATGAATGTGCTAAAATGGTTATTTATAGGGAGAGGATGATGCACAAACTTCAAATTTCGTCCATTCCTTTTGCTCCAAGCATATGCTATCCATTCCATGCCCAAAAATGCTCCAAAATGCTCCAAAATGCACTTCTTTGCCACATTAACCCTTTGGACCTACAAACACACGAAAATAGCTTAAAATACTAAAATGACTACGAACTAACAACATAAATGCCAAGAAACAAGCTAACTAAGTCGCATAAATATGCTCCTATCAAATTCCCCCACACTTAGCTTTTACTAGTCCTCGAGCAAAACAAAACAAACAAAACAAAACAAAACAAAACAAAACCTAGACCTTCCAACAATTGCCTCAGGGATTTTTAATGAAAAATGACATGTTAAAAATCATCATTCCCACAGATTTTGGTCATCCTTACACTTGAGCACATACTTATAGTCACCACTTACTAGTTCACAATTAACCAATTAAAACGATGTTTTGAATGTAGTAACATGCCTTAGAGAATTTACTCAATTCCTTACAAGATACTCTCTATTTTCACACACATTTTCTGACTACACACCCTACACTAGTTATATGTGAGAAGATTGATGTAAACATGAAAACGAACACTCACATATATGTATAACAAAGAGGGCAATTTTATGGAGTTATTCAGCATGTTTAGATATGATCTCATGAATGGAATGCTACTACTTAGATGCAAGAACCAGTGACACCATATGCTCAAACCAATTCCAAACTCCACATATTGAAATGCATAACACTCAAGATAAAGTTAAGGGTTGTAACGGGGTTTAAGGGTAATGGCTAACAAAGAAAGGATAAGGATAACAAACGTTCTGAAAGCAATAGCAAGCAAAGTAATGAAATAGACACTTGGAATTCACATAATAATGCAGAAATTAACTTTTAAACACAAAGGGAAGATTCAAGCGACACTTAGGGCCGAATTCAATGTTTTGGACCCTTTCTTCAACAAACAACACTTTAAAGCTCTTTTTTCACATATTTTTCAACTCTTTTTCACTCTTTTCACAACTTTTCTTCTTTTCATTCTATTTTCCACGAATGTTTCTTTTTTTCTTTTTCTTTTCTACCCGTGCCTTATTAAGGACTTTGGCACACACACACACACACACAAGAATCACTTCCCCCACACTTGTTTTTCTGCAAAAGTTCAACAAAAGGAATTCCTTCTAAATTATGTTTTACTATGCTTCAAGAACAAGGGTATGGATGGTCCTAATCTAGGCTATGTGAGGATAGTGTGGGTTAACAAAGAACATAGGCTACAAAAGGCTCAACGGGGTTAAACTTAAACACATAATGAAATAGGGCATGGCATTTTGGCTGTGGTGGTCATTACACAACTTCATCTTGAATATGTGTTATGCAAATCAATAGCATGCTTTGAATGAAATAGGCATGAGTTATAGCATTTGGAACTAAATGATGAAACGCCTTCTAAGTAGCAACCAAGCAAAGAATAATGAGATCATGAAACGACTTTAGAAAACAATAGTGCACAGATTATTAACTCTCCAAATAAACGTTTAGGCTCAAGTCTCACAAGGTTGTAGCGTTCATTTGAGTTCCTTCCTTCAAGCATGTTACAAAAATTGATTTTTCCTTTATGATTGCATGTGAATTCATAAATTATAACCACAACCAAGCATACACCAAAGAGTAAATCAAATTTTCATCCATGTTTATAACTCTCTTTAACAGTCATGTAATTAAAAACCAAATCCTCATCATTGTGTTGGAAGGTACCCTAAGACACAAATAAACATACAAAAACAACTCTTTTTGGGTTTTTCAAAACAATTTTTCAAATTTTTATGAGATTTTCGGATTTTTATGTCAAAACACACTGAAACACTCCAAAACAGCTTAAAAACACTTAAAAAAGCAAGGAACAACACTAGAAGTAATGGGTGATAAACTCCTACGAATTTCATGCAAACAACTCCAAAACAGCTTAAAAACACTTAAAACAGCAAGGAACAACATTAGAAGTAATGGGTGATAAACTCCTACGAATTTCATGCAAAATAATGGTTACCCCCCCACACTTAAATCAAACATTGTCCTTAATGTTTCAAGAATAAACTCACACAAAAACAAGCAAATAAACAAACAACGAATAAACATGACAAGTATAGCAAAGTAAAAAAAAAAAACAGACAGAGTAGAGATTAAGAATGCAAATCTGGTTTTGGAGATAGATGATCTTGTTGACTTTCCACAGCTTTGATCTCGAACTGGTTTGGAATTCTGAGCGAGGAATATCAGAGTTCCTAGGTTTCAAATCAGACTCCTTCTACTGGGTTGATTTGATTGTGCAGTTTGCATTCTTCTCTGCTTGTTTCTTCTGCACGGCAGGCAGGCACGAGGTAGAGGCGTTGGTCTGTTTCTTTCTTCAATCTTTCCAAGTGCCCACCTCTTGCTTTCTTTCTCCTTGTCCCTAGCTGAGGATGAATTGGCAAATTGTCTCCACATGCTTCGAGGTATCATTTTCACTTCCCTTATCTGTTCCCCAGGCAGATGTGGTAGACGAAGAGGAAGCATAAAATGATGAAGATGAGTACTCAAGAGCAATGCTAGGTAAGCAATCAGGAAGGGGTTCCAGGCAGTCGGTTCTAGATCGGAAGATTGATACCAAGTGCTGGCTGATTGCTCTCTTTCTCCTTGTCCCAAAACAACGACAAGGAAAAGGACATGGAGAAAGCATGATATGAGATACTCTTGCTTTCAACCTTCATGATATGAAATACTTTTGCTTTGGATGAGTTGTTTGCAGAGGTACCCCAAGGAATAAGGAACACTGAGTGACTCGAGAGGGTTTGTTGGAAAGGCATTCTCAGAGAAGAAGAAGTGTTATGTATGTCTGCCTTGCAATGGAGGGTAAGGGGTGACATTTATAGGAATTAAAAACTGGTACTATTCTTTCACTCTTGTCAGCAACCGTTGGATGATTTAATAGTAAACTTCACGTACTTTTTACTTCACAAGAGATCTTCGACAGATTGCCCGTAATTTTTGCAAGGCTGAGTGTGCATGTGACAAGCGCTGACCCGTCTGGAAAAACAAGTGCCTCTTCGATATCTGGAATCGGCGCTTCGACAAACTGCCCATGATTTCTGCAAAGCTGACTTTGCATGTGACAGATGCTGACACGTCTGGAAAAGCGCTTCGACAAATTGCCCGTGATTTCCGCAAAGCTAACTCTGCATGTGACAGATGCCGACACGTCTGGAAAAGCAGATGCCTCTTCGATTTCTGAGCTTGCCTCTTGGATCTCTGAAATCCCGTCGAGTGCAGAGGTTGCATGTGACAAGTGCGGAAAAATCTGGAAAAGATGATTGGTCGTGGTTTCTGAGCAAGCCCAGCTTTTGAGAAAGCTAGCGCCTCTTTGATTTTTGAGTTGGCCTCTTTGATTTCTGAGCTCGCCTATTCGATCTCTAAAATCCTATCAAGTGTTGATTTTTATAGAGGTACGCAGGACGTTCAAAGCACACTTGAATTTCTACCTGTAAAAACTCCTTTCTTGCACTTCTACGATCTTGACTTGTTTGACCTCTTCTTTCTTTAACACCTTTGAAAATGTATGGCCCCTCCGACCGTTGTTTTGACTTGAACCTTGGTGAAGAGGCAGTCCCGCCTTCTCCAGACAACATATGGTGCCCATCCTTCATATCCCCTACTGGTCCCCTTACCGTTGGGGATTCGGTGATGAAGAATGATATGACAGCTGCGGTGGTGGCTAGGAACCTTGTCACTCCCAAAGATAATAGACTACTTGTCAAACGGTCTGATGAGTTGGCTGTTAAGGATTCTCTAGCTCTCAGTATGCAGTGCGCAGGTTCCGTGTCTAATATGGCCCAACGCCTATTTGCCCAAACCCGTCAAGTTGAATCATTGGCGGCTGAAGTGATGAGTCTCAAGCACGAGATTAGAGGGCTTAAGCATGAGAATAAACAGTTGCACAGGCTCGCACATAATTATGCTACAAACATGAAGAAGAAGATTGACCAGATGCAGGAATCTGATGGTCAGATTTTACTTAATCATCAGAGGTTTGTGGGTTTGTTCCAACATCATTTGCCTTCGTCTTCTGGGGTTGTACCACGTAATGAAGCTCCAAATGATCAACCTCCGATGCCTCCTCCTTTTGGGGCTCCGCCGACTACTAAGGCTCCGTCGACTACTGAGACTTCTCCTAAGCAGCCTTTGTGAAGGCTCCCTCTTGTATTTATCTGCTTAATGTTCCTTTCCTTTTTTATGAATGTAAAAATACCTTGCATAACTGTCAGTGTGTCAAAAATAAACTTACACAAAAAACAATTAAACAAGCAACAAATAAAAATGACAATCATGGCAAAATAAAACTACAAAAAGGGAAGGTTTTTAGAAACTCAAAACTGATTGTGGAGCAATTCAAAAATCTTCCTTATTTGAATACATGGGTTGCCTCCCAAGAAGCGTTTGCTTTAACGTCTTCCAGCGGGACGATACCTCAATTTAAGCTTGTACAGGGCCCATGGCATGGAGGGGTACATTCTCCACGACATGCTCCTCAAAGTGCTCACACATTGAATCCTTGAAAGGAAGGGGATAGTAGTCCTTCCTGATTTTGGTGTGTTGCTTCCAACAATCGATGTACCCTTTCCTACTACCTTGCATTCGATTAGGTACCTGCACCATAGAAGGTAACAACCTATTAGTTGAAATAGGAATTGAAATTGGGTTAGGTGACGTACCAATGTGCTGCAATGAAGTGGCAGCATTATCAACAAATGCACAAGGATTGCTCTCGATCAGAATTGGAGTTTTGAGAGGTGTGGTCGTGGACTCCTTGTTGTTCACTCCAATTTCCTCCTCGATTGTGGTTCGAGGTACTTTCTTTTTTATTAGTGTTGAACGTTTATGCCCTATATTTTCAATCACATCAATGGCACAATAAAAACGAACATCATTAGTATTCTCAACAGATTCAGGAATATTAAAGCTAATCATATCACCACCAAATGTCATAGTTACTGATCCTTTGGCTACATCAATCTTGGTATGAGCCGTTTTCATGAATGGCCGTCCAAGAAGGATGGGCAATGTAAGGGAGTGGTCTGACTCGTCCATTTCAAGCACGTAGAAATCCGCCGGAAAGATTAAGTGATTGACCTGCACTAAAACATCTTCCAAAACTCCCTTTGGATAGGCATTAGAAAGATCGGCCAATTGTATAATCACACCATCATTTTTCAAGAGACTCTGCTGAGAGTGCCCTCTCAGATGTGAAGAAAAGTTGAGCATTTTTTTTATTTGCAGGTCTGCCTGGCTGTGAAGGATGGAGGTCGACATATATAGGAGTCTCCCTAACAACAAGTAGTAGTGCTATTCTTTTACCCTTATTGGTCATAGCAATGTAGTGGGAGCTGCAAGCTTCACGTGTTTTAACTTTGTCAGAGCACTTTGAAAAAGTGGTCTGTGGTATCTGGAAGGCTGATGTTGTGTGTGAAGATTGCAGACAAGCTTTATCCAATGAAATCTAGCTCTCGAAGTTCGGAGAGCGGTGCCTCTTCAGTTTTTGAGAAAGCAATCATGTTGGGAGTCTGACTCTTGAGATTCGGATAGCAGTGTCTCTTCGATTTTTAAGAAAGTAATCCTGTTGGGAGTCTGGCTTTCGAGATTCGGAGGGCAGTGCCTATTCGATTTTTTAGCATGTAATCATGTTGGGAGTCTGGCTCTCAAGATTCGGAGAGTGGTGCCTCTTTAATTTTTGAGAAAGCAATCTTGTTAGGAGTCTGGCTCTCGAGATTCGGAGAGCGGTGCCTCTTCGATTTTTTAGAAAGCAATCCTGTTGGGAGTCTGACTCTTGAGATTCGGAGAGCAGTGTCTCTTCGATTTTTAAGAAAGTAATCCTGTTGGGAGTGTTTTCTCGAATGTGAGTAAAGGTTAAGCATTTTTCCCAGTCTGCCTTGCCACGGAGCACAAAGGTTGACACACATTGGGATTTTCTAGTTATCAAGTAGTGGTGCTGTTCCTTTATCCTTGTAGGTAATAGTAGGGTAGCTGGACCTTCAAAATTTATGTGTTTAAACTTTGTCAGAGATCTTTGGCAAAGTTATCTGTGGTACCCGAGGAGCTGATGTTGCATGTGGAAAGTGGTGCCTCTTCGGAATTCGGAGAGTGGTGCCTCTTCGATTTTTGAACCAACGGCCTTGTTGCCTTTTCTTTTATAAGGGCATCAATTGTGTGCAAGAAGTACATTCAGAGAGTTATTGCTTGTAGGAATTTTCCCCTTACTTCAGAGATTTATTGCACCTCATTTCTCCTTCATCATTTCTGATAATGTCTGGCCCATCCGACCGTCATTTTGACTTGAACTTTGGTGAAGAGGCAGCCATGCCTTCTCAAGACAACATATGGCGCCCATCCTTCTTATCCCCTACTGGTCTTCTTACCGTTGGGGACTCTATGATGAAGAATGATATGACCGCTACGGTGGTGGCTAGGAACCTTCTCACTCTCAAAGATAACAAACTACTTTCCAAATGGTCTGATGAGTTAGCTGTTAAGGATTCTCTGGCTCTCAGTGTTCAGTGTGCAGGTTCTATGCCTAATATGGCCGAACGCCTATTTGCTCAAACCCGCCAAGTTGAATAATTGGCGGCTGAAGTGATAAGTCTCAAACAGGAGATCAGAGGGCTCAAGCATGAGAATAAACAATTGCACAGGCTCGCACATGACTATGCTACAAACATGAAGAGGAAGCTCGACCAGCTGCAGGAATCTGATGGTCAAATTTTACTTAATCATCAAAGGTTTGTGGGTTTGTTCCAAAGGCATTTATTATCTTCGTCTTCTGGGGTTGAACCGCGTAATGAAGCTCCGAATGATCAACCTTCGGTTCCTCCTCCTTCTGGTGTTCTGCCTAGTACTGAGGCTCCAAATAATCACCCTCTGGTGCCTTCTCTTTCTGGGGCTCTTCCGACTGCTGAGACTTCTCCTGAGCAACCTTTATGAAGGCTCCCTCTTGTTTGTTTATTTTAATTCATGTATATGTACATATTTGTAACTTATCGGAGATATCAATAAACAAGCTTTGCTTCATTTCAACGTATTGTGTTAAATACGCCAAGGCCTTCTTCACTAAGTTCTTTGAATTTTTCCTTTTGTTGAATCTTGTATGTTGAAGCTTTATAAGTGAAGCATGTAGGTTGAGGTAGTAATCTCTTAATTTCCCGAGTGAGAAAAACTTCTCGTTTGGAGACTTGAAAAAATCCAAGTCACTGAGTGGTCATGAGACTTCCGAGTATCAAGGTACAGTAGCATATGGTAGGAGTCCCCCAAGTCTCCGGTCGAGGGAGTTGATGAAGGAGGTGTCTTGCTAGTAGCTAAGTTTCCAAAGTAACAAAACTTCACCATTTTCCTTTCTAAGTGGTAGCCCAAAACTCCTCCTTCATATATATTTGTTATGAAAGTTGTTAGGCCCAAAGAAGAGGAGGCCTAAGCAATTTTTTTTTTTGAATTTTTGAATTTCCAAAAAAAAAAAATTATATATATATTTTAAGCTTTGTAGGTGAAGCTTTGAGGTTAAAGCTTTGTTGGGTACCATGAATTGATTTTCTTCACACTATCTTGATCAAGATAGTGTGAAGCTTTTGTAGGTGAAACTTTTGTGGGTGAAGCTTTTGTGGTGGGGGAAGCTTTTGTGGGTGAAGCTTTTATGGGTGAAGCTTTTGTAGGTGAAGCTTTTGTAGGTGAAGCTTTTGTGGTGGGTGAAGCTTTTGTGGTGGGGGAAGCTTTTGTAGGTGAAGCTTTTGTTGGTGAAGCTTTTGTTGGTGAAGCTTTTATGGGTGAAGCCTTTGTAGGTGAAACTTTTTTTATGAGTGAAGCTTTTGTGGTTGGTGAAGCTTTTGTTGGTGAAGCTTTTATGGGTGAAGCTTTTGTAGGTGAAGCTATTGTGGGTAAAGCTTTTGTAGGTGAAGCTATTGTGGGTGAAGCTTTTGTAGGTGAAGCTTTTGTAGGTGAAGCTTTTGTGGTGGGTGAAGCTTTTATGGGTTAAGCTTTTGTAGGTGAAGCTATTGTGGGTGAAGCTATTGTGGTTGAAGCTTTTGTAGGTGAAACTTTGGAGTTGAAGCTTTGTAGGTGAAGTTTTGGAGTTGCAGCTTTTGTTGGGTACCATGAACTGATTTTGCTTCACACTATCTTGATCAAGATAGTGTGAAGCTTATGAGAATTTGTAGTTGTCCTCAATTGATGAAGCTTTGGTTGGTGAAGCTTTGTTAGGTACCACGAATTGATTTTGCTTCACACTATCTTGATCAAGATAGTGTGAAGCTTTTGAGAATTTGTAGTGGTCTTCCATTGATGAAGCTTTGTTGAATTTCCTTTTTTTTTTTTTTTTTTTTTGGAAACTAGAAATTTGAAAATGTGAGAGAGACAACATATACAAATTTTGCTTCCACACTGTTGAGCAAGAGATTGTGATGCCAACCACACCTTGTAGTAGTCGAAGGTTTAGATGAACCATATAAATTGAATTTGCTTCGAACAGTCTTGAATTTGCCTCGAAGGTTTGAGAATTGTAGTTGCCTTCCATTGATGAAGCTTTTGTTTGTACCATAAATTGGTTTTGCTTCACACTGTCTTGATCAAGAGTGTGTGAAGCTTTTGAGAATTGTGGTTGCCCTCCATTGATGAAGCTCTTGTTGGCACCATAAATTGGTTTTGCTTCACACTGTCTTGATCAAGAGTGTGTGAAGCTTTTGAGAATTGTGGTTGCCTTCCACTGATAAAGCTCTTGTTGGCACCAAAAATTGGTTTTGCTTCACGCTGTCTTGATCAAGAGTGTGTGAAGCTTTTGAGAATTGTGGTTGAACTCCTTTGATAAAGCTCTTGTTGGTACCATAAATTGGTTTTGCTTCATACTGTCTTGATCAAGAGTGTGTGAAGCTTTTGAGAATTGTGGTTGCCCTCCATTGATGAAGCTCTTGTTGGCACCATAAATTAGTTTTGCTTCACACTGTCTTGATCAAAAGTGTGTGAAGCTTTTGAGAATCATGGTTGCCCTCCATTGATGAAGCTCTACTATAAATTGGTTTTGCTTCACACTGTCTTGATCAAGAGTGTGTGAAGCTTTAGAGAATTGTGGTTGCCCTCCATTGATGAAGCTTTTGTTGGCACCATAAATTGGTTTTGCTTCACATTGTCTTGATCATGAGTGTGAAGCTTTCTACGAGTCGTAGTGTTTGCATTGTTACAGAGGGGAAATGTTTGAAGTAGATGCAAGAGGGCTTAATAGCTTGATCTTCATATGCCATGCACTGAAGTTGTTGTTGGCTTGCAATAAGACTTTGTTGGTGACTACAACTCTTGTTGGGCATAAATGCTCCCCTAGTTGAGTTGTCAAGCTTGAGGGTTTTTAATTATTTGTGAATGTTAGGAGTTCACATGCACAAGTTGTACCACTCGTCTTCTGGTAGGAAGAATGAATGGTGAGTTGCTTTCATCACTTGGTTGGTGGTACAAAGGTGAGTTCCTTCATTACCTTTCATTACATTTCATCACCTGGTTGGTGGCATGAGGATGAGTTCCTTCTTCACCTGGTTGGTAGCATGAATGGCAAGTTGCCAAATGATATTAGAGTACGAGTTATACATTTCATCACCTGGTTGGTGGCATGAATATTAGTTCCTTCTTCACCTGGTTGGTGGCATGAGTGGTAAGTTGCCAAATGATATTAGAGTACGGGTTGTACATTTCATCACCTGGTTGGTGGCATGAAGGAGAGTACGGGTTGTACATTTCATCACCTGGTTGGTGGCACGAGGATGAGTTCCTTCTTCACCTGGTTTGTGGCATGAAGATAAGTTCCTTCTTCACCTGGTTGGTGGCATGAGTGGCAAGTTGCCAAATGATATTAGAGTACGGGTTGTACATTTCATCACCTGGTTGGTGGCATGAAGATGAGTTCCTTCTTCACCTGGTTGGTGGCATGAGTGGCAAGTTGCCAAATGATATTAGAGTACGGGTTGTACCTTTCATCACCTGGTTGGTGGCATGAAGGAGAGTACGGGTTGTACATTTCATCACCTGGTTGTTGGCATAAAGATGAGTTCCTTCTTCACCTGGTTGGTGGAATGAGTGGCAAGTTGCCAAATGATATTAGAGTACGAGTTGTACATTTCATCACCTGGTTGGTGGCATGAAGGAGTGTACGGGTTGTACATTTCATCACCTGGTTCGTGGTATGAATGAGAGTATGGGTTGTACATTTCATCACCTGGTTAGTGGCACGAAGATGAGTTTCTTCTTCACCTGGTTGGTGGCATGAGTGGCAAGTTGCCAAATGATGTTAGAGTACAGGTTATACATTTGATCACCTGGTTGGTGGCATGAGTGGCAAGTTGCCAAATGATGTTAGAGTACAAGTTATACATTTGATCACCTGGTTGGTGGCATGAGTGGCAAGTTGCCAAATGATATTAGAGTACAGGTTGTACATTTCATCACCTGGTTGGTGGCATGAAGTGAAGGAAAAATTTTGTCCTAGCTAAGAACAAGTAAGAACATTTGAATACATATGCAAACTATTAACACATTAAAGTAGGCATGCATTCAAAAACAATTCATAAAACCTATGACTTTCAAAGCCTAGTATATGGTGAACCAATAAACTCTTTAACATCATTTAAAGAGAAGGTAAGATTTAGAGTTTCTTTACCCTTGAAGCTCATCCTTGATTACATAAGGGATTCACCCAAGTGGAGGGCCTTCAAGTCACCTCCTTGCTCCTTGGATCTTCCTTGTGATTTTCCTCCTTTTAGTGCTCTTTTGCTTCTTTGAGAATTTGAGGATTAGTTCTCCAAAACATCAAAAGCTTGATGTCTCTAAGTCTCCACACCAAGAATGAAGTGTGAAGATGAAATGGATGACTTAGAGAAGAAAAGATTGCTAGTAATCCCCTCTAAGTGGCCGGCCTCTTTAGAGAAAATGAGAGAAAGTGTTTCACCTCATTTCACCAAGAAAAACCCTAATGAGAAATAAAGCTATAAAGTTGATTTTATACTTCATTTCAAGTGAGTGGCAAACTTGTAATTAATCCAAGTTTGCTACCCTCACCCTTATGGCCGGCCTTACCTTTGTTATTGGGCTAATTGCCCTTTTTTTTTTAGTTGTCATACAACTTAAACATAATGGGCCCTGTGGACTAAAACGCTTTTGAGCCCCGAAGCCCAAAACCAACTTAAAAGCCCAATACGAACCTTTCGTAAAATTAATTAACTAATTAATTAATCTTGACCATTCTCAATTAAACCATTTAATTGCTTATCCATCTCATTTATATTTCTTTACTTTCACCCTTACTCGGTGTACGATCCATTAGGTTCCAATTAGCAAGGCAGTGGGCGATTGTTACTCTTAACGATCGATTGTGAATTGAAACAACATTTCAATTCTCCCTTTGATTAGTGTTTGCTAATCTTCAAGGCTTCCACAAACCATGAGTGACACCTAGCAGCATATCATGGTTACCCAAGCTAAGTAGAAGTGGTTGGAGAACCTATCCAGTTACAACTACAATGCAATACGGTCCTTCTCTAATACAATACTCTTAATCACATTGTTTGAGTGATAGTTTGTTTCATGTCTACTATCCAATGTGATACTTCTCCATATGATTCTGTTGAATATGATTTGGAACAAACTTCCTAAGTCATATTCATATGCTTTGGCCAAAGACTCTCGAATCATATCTTAGAATATTCTCCTTCCACCATGGAAGGTTAGAGATCCCTTGTTGTGCATTCATATGCCTACATGACTAGATAGCTTGATCCCAACAATGTCGTGGACACTCCAATGGAATGCCATTTAACATGATCAAAGATCAAGGACCTAACCATTAGACATCTATGATGCCTCAGGTCAAAGGACTACTTTGCATATTGCAACTATCGAGTTCTTACATGACATGTATGTTTGAACTCTCTTTTGATCGTTGTTCAGTGTACTCGATTACTCTTTCGAGCAACTATGTGTTTGTCTTAGTGTCCAACACTAAATGACTTAAGACTTGTCATACTCGCGCTTGAGTCGACATAACACATACTAACCTTAGCGGATTGTCAATGCCCAATTGGCAATCCTATGGCTAGGAACGTTTTAGGAATGAACATAAGAGAAAGGTCTCGTTAATCTAACTTATTTAAATCACTTATCTCTTACATCAAATACATTCCTTGGATTCCCTTATTGCTTAAACACAAGATACAATAAATAGTGATTAACAATAAGCTTTGCCCTTCATTAAACATATAAAAGTTTAATACAATAAGTATTCCAAAAGCTATTACATCAAATGAGTGGCTTTGTGGGCATACTTCCAACATGAATGAGAGTACGGGTTGTACATTTCATTACCTGGTTGGTGGCACGAAGATGAGTTCCTTCTTCACCTGGTTGGTGGCATGAGTGGCAAGTTGCCAAATGATATTAGAGTACGGGTTGTACATTTCATCACCTGGTTGGTGGTATGAAGGAGAGTACGGGTTGTACATTTCACCACCTGGTTGGTGGCATGAAGATGAGTTCATTCTTCACCTGGTTGGTGGCATGAGTGGCAAGTTGCCAAATGATATTAGAGTACGGGTTGTACATTTCATCACCTGGTTGGTAGCATGAAGGAGAGTACGGGTTGTACATTTCATCACCTGGTTGGTGGCATGAAGATGAGTTCCTTCTTCACATTTCATCACCTGGTTGGTGAGAATAAGGGCAAGGTGTCGAGGCACATTGTAGCAAGTGTCGAAGACACAAAGTATGTTGAACCTTTTCGAAGCACAGCTAGCTTATGTATGGATGTGTTGGAATGTATGATGTTTATGTATGAATGTGCTGGAATGTATGATGTTTATGTATGAATGTGTTGGAATGTATAATGGTTATGTTGATTGATATGATTGATGCTTATGAATGTTTTGCTATGCATGAAGGGATCCATGCTTTTGATATGTGAACCATGTTGGTTGTAACACTTAGTATCACATACTTTGTGTCAAAGTACGCATGTTAAAGCTCTGAGTTGGAGTATAAGGGTAGGTCAGCGTAGACCAAGTGTTCCAATGCTAGGAACGCAAAAGACTCAGAAGAAGTTGTTTGAATTCCCTCTTCTTTAAATATTTGCCGAATGGCTTGTGTGATAAAAGATCTCAAGCAGTTGAGAGTCAAAACATTTGTAATGTTTATGCCTTCTTATAATAGCATTTCCTTCAGTACCTAGTCCTCCACTTTGAAAGAGTGAGGCTTGGCCCCATAGTCATAATAGTCGACGGTACGTTCACCCCTGGTTGTCTTGATACGAACTTTTTATCCCTTTTGTTGTAATGGGCTTGCTGAGAGTAAAAATCCTTCCTCTTACCAAGAGACAGATACGTTTAGTGACTTAGCGAGTAGCTAAATGAGGCAGGAGATGATGCAATGGGTGTCTGAATGGCCAATATCTCTTCACTTGGTAGAACTTGACTTCCACTTCCCATTTGTTGATAGAGGTTAACCATATGGGGGTTCCCTTGGTATGTCCTTACTTCGACGGAGGTGTGGTTGTAAGCCTGTGCCATCACCTCAGAGTAAGTCTTCTAAGTGTTGGCATTGATCATGTACTAGAAAAAACAATCACGTAGGCCTGCCGTGAAGGCCTTGAGGGCGGTCTTGTCATTTGCCTCAGCGCAGTGAGAATACTCATGGCTAAAGCGACCGGCATACTCTCGTAGTGACTCGTTCGGCTTCTGGTGAATAGTGTACAAGTCATCTGCAGAATGCAAGTGATCGGTCTAGAAGATGTGTTGAGAGACAAACAGTTTCCTCAATTCCTCAAATTAGTCTACTATCTCAGGTGGAAGACGACAATACCAGTTTAGAGCTCCGCCAGAGAGGGTGAAGGGGAAGAGAAAACATCGCTCTTCGTCAGTGTGCATCTGATATGCCATGGTGGACTCAAAGAGGTTAAGGTGTTCAATTGGGTCCTCCCTTCCAGTATAGAGTTGTAAACCAAGCTTTTGTTTTGTCTTCGCTTGAAGGGAGGTGTCGAGGATCCTTCTTGTGAGAGGGCCAGGCCTGGGTTGGTTCTAGTCAGGTATCTCGGCCTGACGTTCGACCTTCAACTTGTTTACTTCCCTAAGGAGCTGTAGGATAAGGAGGTCTTGAGTGGAGTCATGTACCACTGGAATTTTCTTTCGTAAGTCTCCATCGCCTCTTGGAAGTAGGAAAGTTTGAGCAAGGGCATGTGGTTTTTTCTTGGAATCGTTGTACTGACTTCTAGGGCGACTCTATCGGAATACCACAGAGTCCCCTGTACCTTCATGTTCTTCTGGGACCTGTCATTCCTTCCCTAGATTGGCAACTGGCCTGGGTCATGGGAAGGGACCGAGTCTTTCAGAAATCCTTGGGTCATTGATCTTCGAGCATATGTGGAGGGGATTCTCTCGATGTTGCTTTAAAAAGGTCTCGGCAGTCATGATAAACGACTTTTGATCCTTCCAACCCTTCTGCAAGAAGGTGTCGTCCTCCACTTCTTCTGCTTCGGGTTGAAGCATCTGGGTTGAGAGAAGTCTCATGTTGATCAATGTTTTGATGATTAGCTCGCTCCTCATCAGGGATACTCATGTCGAAGGGAGGTGACCCTTCGAGTTGAGGGGCACCCAGATGATGGTTGATGTTCACAAGAGCAAAGAGCTCGCGTGTTTGAGTACACCTAGTTTCGTGGAGCGTCTCAAAGGGCTTCTCATACTGCTTCTAGAGGACCTCATTCTTCATTGCTATCTTGTTGTTCTGAGCTTCTAGCTTATTGACTTTAGCTTGAAGAACAACCCTCTTTCCTTCCTCCTTTCTTTGCTTCGCACTAGGTGCAAAAGGGGTGTTATTCTGTGTGCTGTGGCTTCATTCGCTCCCCAAGTTGGAGAGGGATGCCTCGTCAAAAGAGAGTGTACGAATGGTGGAAACCAGCTTGGCAAAGCTGAAGAGAGTTGGAATAAGTGTCGTTCCCACAAACGGCACCAAATGTTGATGCACAAAATCAGCGAGGACTTTGGTACAACAGAAAGTGTTAAGTTTGTGACCTTCGCCAGATTGCTTCGGTCACTAGTGTGGATAAGTAAGTAAATGGATAGGGACAGGGAAGCAAACACAAGATGTACGTGGTTCCCCCAAATTGGCTACGTCCACGGAGTAGAAGAGTTCTCATTAATTGTGAAGGGTTTACACAGGTACATAGGTTCAAGCTCTCCTTTAGTGAGTACTAGTGAATGATTTAGTAAAATGACATTAGGAAATATTGTGAGAGAATGATCTCTATTTATAGAAGAGAGTTTCTAGTTTCATTCTGACATTGACACATGTCATGTTGTGATTGGCTTCTAATGTCGACACGTGTCACGCTATGATTGGCTTCCTGGTTGGAGGGAAACTCTTCTGAGTCCTTGACGGCATAATGTTGACCGGTGCTCAATAGTTCTGGGATTGGTCAAGTATGGTACAAACAATATGTATGCTCGGTATTTTTCCCAGAAAATGCGTTTAAATGGAATTATGTTTTGAAATGCCATGCCTCATGATTTATATTGAAATTATGAGTTAGTATAGTATGCATATTGTGATTTGACCCTGTGGACGCTCAGGTAAGTACCATGTGAGTTATAGATTGTTAATGTGAGTTGATGAGTATGTTGAGATGAATTGAGAGCTCATAAACCTGCACCCTTGTGTTAGTGCTCCCGCCAGTGGCCAAGGCATAGGCCTTCACGTGATGTTCGCTTCCCACACCGCACGCTCACCTTGGATCCAAGTTAGGTGCACAGGCCTGTCGTACAGACCACTATAGGTGGTTCCGACTCGTAGGTGACCCACGATTATTCGCACAGTCTTCACGTGATCGTAGCACTTGAGTGTATTTATTTACACCCAGTCCTGTTGTACAAACCACTATAGGTGGTTTTGACTCGTGTGCAGGCATACTTGATGAGCTATGGATTCAGCCGAACAGGCCACCATAGATGGATCCGGCTAACATATTACTTTCATAGATTTACTTCACTTGGTTTACTTATTTCATTATGTTGAGATATTTGGCATGGCATACATGTGGTTTTGGCTATTCCGAGTATGGTTTTGATATATGTATATATTCTATTTTTTGGGAAATTATATAAGTTTTACGGTGAGGGGTTACTACCTTTGATAATTGAAATGGTTTTTAAAAAGCTGTGTTTTTGCCCACTCACACTTTCTGTTTTTTGCCCCTTCAGATTTAATTTGCTGAAAGTTCGTATCAACCAGGATTCTTGGCAAATCTCAGGATAGGTGGTTACTTCTAAGGGTATAACCTTATCCACTCTACTGTACTTACTTATGCTCTAATGTCACGTGTGAAGTGGGTTCATTCTCGCTCACCAATGCACTATGATATTTAGGCACTCTTAGGTTTAAATTTATTCACATTTTTCCAAATCATCACACTTTATGGCTTCGTCACCTTTCAGGTGCCGGCCAACACAGCTCGATTCAGAGTCCTAGTGGACATTCTAGGTCGGGGTGTGTCACTTTTGTTTAAGCCTTCTTTGATTGCCAATATTGTTAGCTTCCAAAATTCGACTAAACTTTTCTTAAAATGTAAATTAAAATGTTTTCATACCAATATATACTTTTGTAATTTAAGAATGTTCCTAGTTTCTTTGCTTATATTATAATTTGGATTTGGAATAACACTTTTGTCAACTATCCATGTTAACATAAATTCCTACACCAACCCCATAGTCCTATTGTCCTGCCCACCATTAAAAAGTTCAAAAATTAGAAGGTTTTTATCATAAATGGTCCTTGAAATTGACTCAACTCATCAAGATGGTCTTTGAAATTGAAAATCGATTAATGTAGTCCCTGAAAATAGGTGTCGAAAATCAATGTGATCCTTCCGTCACAATTCCGTCTCAAATTCTGTTATGTGCTGATGTGGCATATAAGTGGATCCCACAAGACTAATTAATATTGCCAAGTGGATTAGAAATACTTTAAAATAATAAAAAAACAAATTTTATTTTTGGATAATTAAAAACTAAAAAAAAAAACAAATTTTATTTTTGGATAATTAAAAACAAATTATAGGAAGAAAAAGCAGATTAATGAAGGAATTACCGTCGGAATGCGCATCCCAACCTCTGTCATGAGTATGTCGATGTCGCCGATGTAACATCCCACATCGCCCAGGGGAGTGATCCTTAAATGTATATTCTCATCCCTACCTAGCACGAGGCCTTTTGGGACCTCATTGGCTTCGGGTTCCGTAGGAACTCCGAAGTTAAGCAAGAAGGGGGCTAGAGCACTCTCAGGATGGGTGACCCACTAGGAAGTTGCTCGTGAGTTCCCAGAAACAAAACCGTGAGGGCGTGGTCGGGGCCCAAAGCGGACAATATCATGCTATGATGGTGGAGTGGGCCCGGGAAGTGATCCACCCCGGTCTGGAATGTGACAGCCGATGATTAGAGGGTAATTGGGCTCTAGCTTGTGCCAATCAAACTCGTACCCGACCTGAAAAGGAAAAAGATTGGACGAAGTGGCGGAAGTTGGAGCTTGGTCGACCTCGAAGGCTGTGCTCACAAAGGCCCAAACGACTGGTCTACTCCTGTGATTACTTAGATGGGAGAGGAAGAACATGATGAACAATCATCTCCTTTTTTTTTCTTTTTTTCTTTAAAGTTTTTAATTATATAAATAATTTTTTTTATTTAAATATTTTATATCCACATAGCAATGAATAATTATATTTGTGGGACTCTGTTATGTGCCACATCAGCACATAACATAATTTTTTATGGAATTGTAACGGAATGATCACATTGATTTACGACACCAATTTTCAAGGACTACATTGATTGATTTTCAATTTCAAGGATCATCTTGATGAGGTGGGTTAATTTCAGATACCATATGTGATAAAAACTAAAAATTAAAATATTATTGTAAAAATTGTGGGAATTGAATGCCCACTGTGACAACCCGCCCCAAATTTTATTATTTTATAAATTATAGAAGTGTGAATTTACGAAAATGCCCTTTGAGGCACGTGTTGTTCGAGGTTAATTGCTATGTTGTGCCACCTAAGATTTTTTTTTTTCTTGTCATATCCTCGTAGTACTCGTCGCTACGGACGCATGGGCGCAGACGGTTCATGATTTGGACCTATATCGAAGAAGTTATTAACGTTTGAAGTCTGGGCATTTTAGGAATTATAATTTTAGTAAAATCTGGAATTTCTTTTATGAAAGTGGATGGCCCAGATTTAATGAAGAAATAAATGGATGGCTTGGTGGAAAAAAAAAAGGGAAGAAGAAGAGATTGGGCAGAACTGCCCAACCAGAGAAGAGGAAAAGCTCCGGGAGAGAAGGGCCGAATTGGGAGAAGAGAGAGAGTGAGACTGACCAATCGGAACAGGGAAAGGAGGAAAGGAGAGAGGGTGAGAAGCAGAGGAAAAGAGGAGAAACGGGTTGGGAGAACCCGTGACTCGTTTCGACCCGGCGGTGCCCACACCCAATTTCGACGGATTTCCGTCCAATTTTCCAGCATTTGACAACCTTCCACCTCTACCAATCAACTCCTTAGCCTTTCCTCTACCTATTACATCCCAAAATTTGGAAAGTTTGGAGTTAGAAACTGAGAAAAACGCACTGGTGGTGCGGTGGATGGGTGTTCGAAATTCTTCCATTTTTGAAGCAATTTCTTTCAATTGCCACCACCCACAGCTTCCTCTTGAGGCCTAGAACAAAGCCCAAGCAATGGTTGGGACGGCGGAGTTGTGTTGGAGGCAGATTGAAAACACCCAAAATCAAGGGTTTCGTACGGTTTTGGTGAAATTGGAGCCCTTCTAGGCCAAATTGGCCTTGACCAAAGGCGCCGATCGTTTATGACGCCTTGATGTTCATGTTAGGAAGTTGTAGCGTGGACTCCAGGTGAGTGGATCTTTCCTTGCTCATCTTATGTTTCATGATTGATACTTCTATAAATGCTTTTAAATAAAACTGAGAAACTTATGCCATGACATATATATATATATATATATTTTTATAAGTTATAAAATACTATGAGATGGTTGAGTTAGATTTCATCGTGATCTATCCATATGCGTATTACTATAAATGATTAATGTGAACTACGAATGGCTTGATCCTTGTTTAGGGTATGTAGGCAGTCTAACAAGACGTTAGATGCAGCCATATAAGAAATGAGATTAAATAATCGAGACCATAGCCTTGTTTAAGAAATTGAGCAATGTGTGTGAGCTTTTGGTTTTCAGTATATATTTATATACTTGATACTTTTCCAGAAATATGTTTAAACCAGATTAGGCCTTGAATGCCATGCATATAAGTTTATAATTCGTATATGAATTGGTATATGATGCATTATATATATATATAATTGTGTTACTGTGAGCGCTCTGAAGTGCAAAGGTAAACGTAGGACATTTAGGTAAGTTCAGGTAAGTTTACGTAAATTCAAGTAAGTATATGGTGTTAGCCATGATTGATGAGATATGTGATGAGATATCAATATGTCGTATAGGTCACTAGAGGTGACTCTGACTATTACATGCTAGCCATAACCGATGAGATATGTGATGAGATATCAATATGTCGTATAGGACACTAGAGGTGACTCCGACTATTACATGTTAGCCATAATTGATGAGATATATGATGAGATAACAATATGTCCTATAGGTCACTAGAGGTGACTCCGACTATTACATGCTAGCCATAACTGATGAGATATCAATATGTCGTATAGGTCACTAGAGGTGACTCCGACTATTATATGCTAGCCATACCCGATGAGATATGTGATGAGATATCAATATGTTATATAGGTCACTAGAGGTGACTTCGACTTATATGCTAGCCATGATTGATGAGATATGAATATGTCGTATAGGTCACTAGAGGTGACTCCGACTTATATGCTAGCCATGATTGATGAGATATAAATATGTTGTATAGGTCACTAGAGGTGACTCTGACTTATATGCTAGCCATGATTGATGAGATATGTGATGGGATATGAATATGTCGTATAGGTCACTAGTGGTGACTCCAACTTGCGTACTATTATGAGATATTAATCGCATGATTATTTGATATTATTGTTGAGATGCTGTGTTGTGGTACATTATGATTTCCTTGGAAATTATATAGGTGTTGTAACGAGGGATTACATGTATTATATGTTTTCTATTAGTAATTTACTTACATGGTCACTCACCATTGTCTTGTCTTCACCCTCTAGGTATTATTAGCTGAGTTTTATTATCACCAAAGACTCGCGGCGATTCTTAGTATCGGAATCTATTTCGAGGGTACGATTCTTATATCATTTTTTTGTACTTGCTTACGCTCTAACATCCCGTGTGAAGTGGGTTCATTCCCGCTCCCCAGTGCACTCTGGTATTTAGGCACCCTTAGGTTTAAATTTATTCACAATTTTCCACACCATCACACATTTTGGCTTCGTCACCTTCCAGGTGTCGGCCAGCACAGCTTGATTCGGAGTCCTAGTGGACATTCTGGGTCGAGGTGTGTCACCCACATGGTTTAGTCAAAAGTGAAAAATTAGGATATCTAAAAATGGTGGTATTGCCAGATTTTGTTATTGTTGGATGACATGGTTTTCAACTTGTATGGCAATGTTTTCAACATGCCTTAATTTCCCTTGTAGACTTCTGCACATAAATGGTTCTATATAAAGAGCATGCAGTGTATGATCAAACAACACACAAGATCAAGAGTGAAAGCAATAATACAAATATCTCTCCCCTCTCTTTATCTGCATCTTTTGTGTAATATAGTTACAAAAATAAACAGTGTGATAATTCATTTTAACTCTAACAAAGATTTTCTCTCTCTCACTTTTGCCTATTTATAACAAAATACTATTTCTTCACCCACTATTATTTTTAGAATAAGTTTTAATATATATCTCAATTATATATTTAATTTTCAAAAGAAGAATTAAAAAAATTCACCGCCATCCTCCTCTGTTTCTTTCAAATCAGATTTTGACGAACTCCAGTTCAGTTTCAATGATGTCAAACATGGTTTCAAAGAAACCCAACTCACTGCAACCCTCCCAATTCGTTTATGACATAACCCAAGTCAAAAAACCTAAGGGCCTTTGCAGGAAATCCCTAACCCCAATTGAGCTCCGAATAGGGGTTTAAAAAGTGAGTGAGAAAATAGAACAAGGTGAGTTTAGAGAATGTGAAAATCCAGTTATAATACCAAAAGTTGATAACAGTATGATTGCTAACTATCCATCTAATTTCCTTAACCAGGATTTAGGATTTTAAAATAGGGAACTTTAACGAAAAGCTTCCGGTATTGTTCACTTTAACGAAAAATCACATTTTTACACCAAAAAGTCAATCCTGGTACTATTCACATTACCCTTTATTTTATTATTTTCATTAAAACTCAAAGTTTCCAAGCTATTTTCATTAGTTTTATCTTTCAAATACCTTTGACACATCCCGACCGAGATCAAGGCATGCTAGCCGTCACGTGAAGGAGACGTAGCCATGTGCACAGTGCGGAAACAATGAAGATAGGAATTATATGAATAATTAAAAACTGAAACTACTAGAGTGCACTACTAAACAGGAAGTGTTAGGAGTAAGATACAAAAGTAAACACTCCTAATGTGCAGTCCAGTAGAACAAGTACTAATTATATAGTACCACAAGATGTCTTACAATTATTTAGATATGTCAGTACCGCCGAAGTCCTCGCACCCAACAACTGCAAACTTACCTAAAACCTGCAGGGCCGCAAAATAGAAAACGTGAGTGGGTAAAAACAAATGTTTTACAAAACCATTTCATTTATCAACATATCTAACCCCTCGCTGTAAAACATGTATAATTTTTCCCAAAATCAAGATATATGCATATACATAAATATATATGAAATTATACCAATTCAAATCATGCTTTACATAATCATATTCATATGTATGCCATGCCAAGATATAACAGAGTAAGCAATTCAGGTAAGAATAATTTCATAGCTCAACATCAATCTAGCCGGAGTCACTACAATGACCTATACGGCAACATACTGCACAAGAGTCGGAACCAAAGGAAAAGGTCTGTACGACAATAATGGGTGTAATATAATTATGCTCAATACTACTCTCACATAATAATTGGGCGATAAATCTCTAGTCACCTACGAGTCGGAACCACCTAAGATTGTCTATGCGACAAGACTGTGCACCTAAATTGGATCCAATATGAGCATATGGTGCGGGAGGTGACATAGTAAACAGGCATGTGCCATAACTTTGGTTAAATCATAATCACCCTAGGTGCAGTCTTATGAGCTCAACATTATTCAATCACATATCACATCATTGACAATTCACATAACCAAACATAACTCACCTGAGCTTACCTGAGCGTCCACATCACCACATTTATATATATATAAACCATCATAAACCAATTCATATACGAATTATACTTATATGCATGGCATTTACAACATACTTTCATTTAAACACATATTTATGGGAAAATATCAAGTATATAAATATATACTGAAAACCAAAAGCCTACTCACTGGTATGTCGAAGGGTCGTAGCCCCCGAGTTGCCCTTGAACACGCTCATCCTCGGGATAAGTCTCACCTATATGCGAATTAACTATAAAAACATTATTTAAAGCACATAGCAAAACTAGCTAATAACTTCTCATACAATGCTCAATTTTGGTATTTGAATATACCACAGTAACCTACACAACCTTAGGATCATTCCCAAATTTTTAGAATATTATTCTGACCTCTCACGTGACGCCACGTGTCGGCGAGTGCACGGCAATACGCGTGGCCACGCTCAGGGAATCCTGATGGATTTTCTAACACCGTTAGGAATACTCCATGGAATATTCTGTTAAAACCCAACGGTAACTGTTAAAAATGACTGACGGCGTTAGCATATTCCGTCAACTTAACGGAATATGCTCCTTTCTTCTCCGACGAGTCGCCGATCGCCGGTGACTTCGTCAGTTTCTGGGTAAAACTTTAAATCACTTATTCTCTTTCAGTTCTTCCCCATTTTCCACAAAATTGGTATCAAAATGAAGCTAATAACATGTAGAATCATGTTATATAAGTTTCAAGGCTTAAAATCTACTAGGTTTTTCCCGAGAAAGCTTGATAGTTCGGCTTACCTAGATATACGTCGATCTCAGCCCTCTGACGTCTAATTCCTTCCAATGAAGTACCCCAGGACTCGTGAGGACCTCCTTAAGCTTTCTATAAGCTTCAAATTCCTTGAAACACAATATTTCACGTATGCATGAACAGTGACAAAATCGGAGCTAGGGTTTCCTTACCTGAAAATGGTACCTTTGAACTCGTATGGTCCTCACAAACACAATGGTGATCTTAAAACCTTCAATCTACAAGGTTTGAGAGGGTTTATGGGTTGGTCTGTATAAAGAAGGGAGAGAGAGAAAGTGAGAGTCTGAGAGAAAGAGAGCACGGGAAGGAGAGAGAGAAAAGGTGGGTGTGTGTGTGTGGTCCAAAAGCCACTAATCAAAATTAAGAAAAGTATTAGTTTTAATTAGGTCACCAATCTAAAACAATTTAACCCAATAATAATTCACACACATCAATTAATGTTCGATGACAATTTAGTCATTTTACATCATCGATAATAGAAGTTCGAAACGGGCTGTGACAATATCCTCACCTTATAAAATTTCTTCCTTGAAATTACATAGAATCACTACATCCATTAATAATCATAAAACAAGCGTGGGTACATCTCTCTTATCCAATCCTCTGTCTCCCAAGTAGCTTCTTCCACTGAATGATTTCTCCATAACACTTTTACCAAACACACTGTCTTATTCCTGAGCTCCTTATCCTTCCAATCCATCAGGGTCACTGGTTCCTCATCATAAGTCAAATCCAGATTAATTTCCAAAGGTTGAGAAGGAATCACATGTGAAGGATCTGAAACATAATGTCGAAGCATCGAAACATGAAACACATCGTGTACCTTGGACAACTCTAAAGGCAACTCAAGCATATAAGCAACCTCACCAACTCGCTGATAGGAGCATATTTACGCAACTTAGTTAGCTTGTTTCTTGGCATTTACTTAGTTGAATTCTAGTTATTTTAGTACTTTAAGCTATTTTCGTGTGTTTGTAGGTTCAAATAACAAAGTTGGCAACAAAGTGCTATTTGGAGCATTTTCGAGCATTTTTGGGCCAAGATTGGATAGTGCAAGCATGGAGACATGAGGATGGACGTTTTTGAAGATTAGAAGGCTAGAAATCAGCATGTGTGTGTGCAAGTGTGTTGACCTACAACTACAAACATCCATCCACTACACCCATTACATCCACTCATTACCAAACACTCACCCACTACACCCATTACATCCACTCATTACCAAACATCCATCCACTACACCCATTACATCCACTCATTACCAAACATCCATCCACTACACCCATTACATCCACTCATTACCAAACACTCACCCACTACACCCATTACATCCACTCATTACCACAACATACACCACTACCACCTTAATTAGATGGTGGCCCTCTCCCTAGCCTATAAATACATCCACCCTTCACCATAACAAGGGAGGAGAAAAAGATCCATCAAAAGACACTACATTCACATCTCACAACTCCATACACTTACACTTTCATTCCTTGGCCGAGAGAACACAATCCACCCATCCACCATTCACCATAACTCACCTATATCCATCCACCACCATAATTTACCACTCATCCATAAAACCACACCTTGTGCCGCAACAAAGAGAAGAAGGAGGACCCTTGGACGTGCTTGCCATTCAAGTTGGATTGTTGGAGCGTTTTTAGGTGTTTTCATTCTTTGTTTTCAATATCTAAATTTGTTTATCTTTGCTTTGTGAGTATGAGGAGCTAAACCCCCTTTAGCTAGGGGGGAATTCAAAGCCATGAACATACTTGCAATATGAATTGATTACCTTCAGTTGTGATTTCATAAGTTGTGAATTCAATTTGTTTAACTGCTTGATTGATAACTTATTCGTGTATGTTTATTGAAAGTGCACACTTAGTTTGCATGCATGAATATGATGCTAGAGTATAAGGGAGTTTCACCTAATAGTTACAAACTTATATTCACAAGTAGTGGAGGTCGCTTATAAACGATCGCGTTAAATGAATTCTTGGCAGGAGTTTCATGCTCATCATAGTAACGAATGCCTCGTCAATACTTATAGTTTTCATAATGCTTAATGATCTTTGATTGTATCTTTATTGTGCTGTTCACTTGAAGGACTTTTGAAGAATGCTTGAATTGTTGTATGCGTTTTCCCATCCAATTCAATAACTTAAGGAGAACTTGAAGGTTAATTTAAGCGGACTTAATTAACCTGGGGTGTTGAGTTTCATGATTTATCGAAAGAACAACTGAAAATTGGTTTATGTGCAAGTGTGTCATGTGTGGAGAAGAACCCTCTAGCTAGCCCATCATCCATAGTTTACCCAAATTCGTCCAAAATCTGTTTTAGTTTACAATCTGTTTGTTTTGTTTTCAAATTCGTCAAAATCAAATCCCCCTTTACTTTAAAGTGTTTTATTAGTCAAAATCTGTTTTGATTTGTGTTTTTAAGTGTCTTGAGTCAAGTTAGAACCTAATTTCGTCCAAAACCATCCCTATAGTCAGTTTAGAGTCTAATTCATTGTTTTAAGTAGTTTTGAGTCTTTTAAACTAGTTTTGAGTCTTTTTAGTTTGTATTGCATCTTTTGAGTCTAGTTTGGTGTTTTAAACTTAATTTTACGTTTTTAAGTCAGTTTCAAGTGTTTTAGCAATCCCTCCTAATCCCCGGCGTAGAACGATCCCTCCAAGATTTGGTGCAGGTTGAGATGGTTTGGGTTCTTGTTGATTCCTTGCTCGTCTCAAAGTTCGTTCAAAATCGTCATCAAAGTCACAGATGTGCTTATGAATAGGTTGAGAACTTCAAGTCAAAAACCACCTAAAACAAGAAAACAAGTAAAGTCAGCAACTAGGAACAAAAACACATGAAAATAACAAAAAGAAATAACAAGGGATTAGCAAAATTGCTAATCCCCGGCAACGGCGCCAAAAATTTGATGTGAAAATTATCTTAACACACAAATTAAACCCTCTTGTTGTCAATTGTAGTAAAGAATGTAAGTAGGGATCGTTCTAGGCCGAGGATTAGGAGGGATTGCTAAAACACTTGAAATTGACTTAAAAACGTAAAATTAAGTTTAAAACACCAAACTAGACTCAAAAGATGCAATACAAACTAAAAAGACTCAAAACTGCTTAAAACAATGAATTAGACTCTGAACTGACTCTAGGGATGGTTTTGGACGAAATTAGGTTCTAACTTGACTCAAGACACTTAAAAACACAAAACAAAACAGATTTTGACTAATAAAACACTTTAAAGTAAAAGGGGATTTGATTTTGACGAATTTGAAAACAAAACAAACAGATTGTAAACTAAAACAGATTTTGGACGAATTTGGGTAAACTATGGATGATGGGCTTGCTAGAGCATTCTTCTCCACACATGACACACTTGCACATAAACCTTCTTTCGATAAATCATGAAACTCAACACCCCAGGTTACTCGCTCGGTGATCATATATGGTCCAATGTAACTAGGACTCAACTTTCCTTTCTTTCCAAATCGTATAACACCTTTCCAAGGTGATAGCTTCAGAAATACCCAATCACCTATATTATACTTCCGATTAGTGGCATGCTTGTCTGCTAAGCTCTTTTGTCGATCCTGGGCCGTTTTCAGGTTAGACTTAATTACCTGAACATTTTGAGTAGTCTCATCCATAATCTCAGGACCCACTAAAACTCTTTCGCCAACCTCTGATCAACATAGAGGCGTACGACAAGATTTCCCGTAAAGTTCCTCAAATGGTGTCATACCAATACTCGAATGATAATTGTTGTTGTAGGCGAACTCCATCAAATCTAAACAATCATGCCAACTATCTCCAAACTGCAGCACTAAGGATCTCAACATATCCTCTAATGTCTGAATAGTCCTCTCAGATTGCCCATCTGTCTGAGGGTGATATGTCGTACCATAAAGTAATCTCGTACCAAGAGCTTCCTGAAATGCTACCCAAAACTTGGAAGTAAATCTAGGATCCCGATCCGAGATAATAATAACTGGGACACCATGGTACTTCACAATTTGTGATATGAATAACTTAGCTAATCGGCTTAATGAATACTTCTCCCTCACTGGAATGAAATGTGCTGACTTAGTAAGCCGATCAACTATCACCCAAATGCCGTCATAACCATTCTATGTACGAGGAAGCTTGTACACAAAATCCATAGTAATATTTTCCCATTTCCACTGTGGAACGGGAAGTGGCTGCATCAACCCAAACGGCTTCTTCCTTTCAGCTTTAACCTGTTGACAAATGGTACACCTACTCATATATTCGGCAATTTCTCTTTTCATACCCGGCCAATAATAAAATGGCCTAATGGTATGATACATCTTAGTGCCTCATGGATGCATCACATATGCCGAAATATGTGCTTCAGCCAAATTTTCTTTCCTTAATTCTGCATTATTTGGCACATACATTCTGCTTTCCTGCATAAGCATGCCATCAGTTTCTTGAATCCCGAAATCCTTTTTTTTACCTTGATTCCTTGCTTGAATTATTTCCTAGGTCTCCTCATAATTCATCTGGGCCTTTAGTACACGATCAATTAAAATTGGCCTAACTTGAAAATTAGCAAGCAAGGCCTTTTCTCGATCTTCCACTCCTAACTCCACTCTAGTGGATCTCAAATCTGCTAGAAGAGGAAGATGACAATCATAGATGGCATTAAGTCTAGCTGGAGTCTTCCTACTAAGTGCATCCGCCACTGCATTTGCATGACCAGGATGATACTCAATCGTGCAATCATAGTCACTCAGTAACTCAATCCACCTCCGCTGTCGAATATTAAGATCTCTTTTTGTAAACAGATATTGAAGACTCTTATGATCCGTGAAGATCTTACATTTCTCGCCATAAAGATAATGTCTCCAAATCTTCAAAGCGAAGATGATAGCTGCTAACTCCAAATCATGAGTAGGGTAATTCTTCTCATGAGGTTTCAACTGTCTCGAAGCATAAGCAATCACCCTACCATGTTGCATCAATACACAACCCAAACCATTCAAAGAAGCATCACTATAAACTTCATAATTACCGCTATCATCTGGAAGTGCTAGAACAGGTGTATGAGTGAGATAATACTTCAACTGCTGAAAACTTTGCTCACAATTATTATCCCACTCAAACTTAACGTCCTTTCGAGTCAACCTTGTCAATGGCAAAGTAATCACTGAAAAATCCTTAGGGTGCGTTTGGTACGCAGACGGGACGGGACGAAACGGGACGGGACAGGACGGGACGGGACGGAACGAAGGTGTAATTTTTGAAAAAGACATGGGGTATATTTGTCTTAAAATGGTAAAACATTGTGTTCCACATACGTGGAACAAACCCGTTCCAGGGATGGGAGGTGGAACGCAAAAACACCCAAAATCTGTCCCGTGGAACAGCCCGTTCCACCCATTTTTGGCGCACCAAACGCAGGACGGAACGCCTCGTCCCGTTCCGTCCCGTCCCGCGTACCAAACGCACCCTTAACGAACCATCTATAATAGCCTGCTAGGCCAAGAAAACTCCGTACCTCGGTGACGGTTCTAGGTTGCTCCCAATTCTCTACAGCTGCAACTTTCTGAGAATCCACTTGAATGCCTTGAGCAGAAATGACATGTCCTAAAAATGCCACTTGATTCAACCAAAATTCACATTTGCTAAACTTAGCATATAGCTAGTGTTCCCTCAAACTGCTCAACACCAATTTCAAATGTCTAGCATGCTCAACCTTAGACTTAGAGTATACCAGAATATCGTCAATGAAGACAATAACAAACTTGTCCAAATATGGCTGGAATACTCGATTCATCAAATCCATAAAAGCTGCTAGTGCATTAGTTAACCCGAATGGCATCACAAGAAACTCATAATGACCATATCAAGTCCTGAATGCAGTTTTAGGGACATCTTCATTTTTAATCTTCAACTAGTAGTAACCCGACCTCAAGTCAATCTTAGGAAATACACAGGCACCTCTGAGTTGATCAAATAAATCATCTATACTAGGTAACGGATAACAGTTCTTAATGGTTACCCAATTCAATTGCCTGTAATCAATGCACAACCTCAAAGTTCCATCTTTCTTTCTCACAAATAAAACTGGAGCTGCCTAAGGTGAAGTACTAGGCTGAATAAAACCTTTATCCACTAACTCTTGCAACTGAGCTTTCAATTCCCTTAATTCAGCAGGAGCCATTCTATAAGGAGTCAAAGATATAGGATTCGTACCTAGAAGCAGATCAATAACAAACTCCACATCTCTATCTGGCGGCAATCCAGGCAAATCCTCAAGGAATACATCCGAAAAATATCTGACCACACGTACATCATCCACACTACTAGAAGCATCATCATTCAACACTACATGAGCCAAATATCCTTGACAACCTTTCGACAACAACCTCTTGGCTTTCATGGCTGAAATAACACCATGCCTCACCCCACTAGGCTCTCCTACAAATGTAACTTCAGGTAGTCCAGGACGATGAAATGTGACTGTCTTTCCATAAAAATCTATCTTGGCACGATTATAATGCAACCAATTAGTGCCCAAAATCACATCAAAATCCATAATATCGAATGGCATAAGATTAGCAGGCATAACAACATCCTCTACTATCACTGGACATCTTGGATATACCCGATCCACAAAACATCGATCCCCTCTAGGCATAGAAAACTCTAAATTATATCCTAGAAGTGTAGGATGAGGTTGTGTCACTTGAGCAAATGTATGAGAGATAACAAAATGCGTAGCACCACAATCAATCAATATTCTAGCAACATGACCAAGAATATTTAACATACCCATGATTAAATCAGGATTGTTCTTAGCATCTTGCAGTGTCATGTTATGGATATGTCCTTGATTCTGCTGTCGTCCACCACGACCTCTGTTAGCATGAACACCACGTCCTTGTCTAGGCTGACCAGATTGCCTCGAAGATCCTGCGCTGCTAGCAGCAATCTCTCCCTGCTAGGGCTGTCCTCCTTAGTACCACTGAGATCCACCGGCTGAATGTGGCTGGTATGACATAGAACCTCCCTGATACTGAGGGTAACCACTCTGATAATGAGGATCCTGAGAGTACTGATGTTGTCCTGAGGTGTAAGGAGCGGCGTCGCCCTGATAATGATAGGCACCTCTTCATCTAGTCTGGGCATAACCACTAGATCCTGAGGCTTGCTGGGTCGGTGCAGGTGGTGGGAAGGAAGGCTGCTGGGGTCTCTACTTTTCTGAGGGCATTGAGCAGCCCTATAACCCATCTGTCCACAAGTATAGCATCCACTACTGCCTCTCCTACACTCCCAAAAATGCCTATTATTACACCTGCGGCATAAAGGAGCACTTGGACCACCTGAATCACCAAAGTCTCTCTGTCTCTGAAATCTAGGGCCTCCAATAAATCTACCACCTCTCCTCTGCATATTGGAACTCAAATCTCCACTAGAAGAGCTGGAACTGCCACCACTTCCCTTAAAATTTTGAGTCTTACGAGGTCCCTTAAATGCTTGCCCTTTGCCCTTATCATCTCACCTCTGGTTCCCATTATTTCCTTCCTCACCCTCACTTTTGCCGGGCATGTTCTCTGAGTCCTCAATCCGCAGTAAAACCTCATAAAACTCCTAGTAAGTGGCACAGTGAGTCGATGTCGCTATGGAACGCCATTTCTTCTTAATACCCAATTTGAAGCAACGAAGCATCTCAATCGGATTAGCAGCAACCTCCGGATCATATCTCGACAAATCAGTAAACACCCTGTAATACTCATTAGCTGACATCTTTCCTTGCTTCAGATGAGTAAACTCTTGTTTCTTACGATCAATGTACTCAGGAGGAATGAACATTTTCCTAAACAAATCTTTAAATACTCCCCAGTCTGCAATCTCCGCTGGGGTCAACTGGTAAGACTCCTGTCTCTACCAGGATGCAGGCTGCTCTCCCAAAAACCAGGTAGTCGTCTCAACCCACCTATCAGTATGAAGGTTCCCCTGACTCTGCATCACAAGAAAGGTTTTCTCGATATGATTAAGCCATTTTTCTGCTCCCTCATGTCCTTCATTTCTTATGAAGTGATTTAGTTTCAGGTTATACACAGTCTCAAGAGGTGTCCTCTAGGGAGGATGGAATGCATACTAAAGGGAAGTAACTATGGCTTCCCCTAATTAAGCAATATCAGGGAAACTAGGCTCAGCTGAGTGACAGGGCTTTCTACGAGGCGGCATAGTTCTGACATAACACATCACAAGGATTAGAATATTCAAGAACTATACAGGACTGCTAAACCTAGGCTCTGATACCAAACTGACACACCCCAACCGAGATCAAGGCATGCTGGCCGACACGTGAGGGTGACGTAGCCATGTGCACAATGCGGAAGCAATAAAGATAAGAATTATATGAATAATTAAAAACCGAAACTACTAGAGTGAACTACTAAATAGGAAGTGTTAAGAGTAAGATACAAAAGTAAACACTCCTAATCAGAGCATATAAAGTCTAGGTGCAGTCCAGTAGGACAAGTACTAATTATACTAGAACCGTCGAAGTCCTCGCACCCAGCAACTGCAAACTTACCTAAAAGCTGGAGGGGCGCAAAATAGAAAACGTGAGTAGGCAAAAACAAATGTTTTACAAAACCATTTCATTTAACAACATATTTAACCGCTCATTGTAAAACATGTATAATTTTTCCAAGAATCAAGATATATGCATATACATAAATATATATGAAATTATAGCAATTCAAATCATGCTTCACATAATCATATTCATATCTATGCCATGCCAAGATATAACAGAGCAAGCAATTCAGGTAAGAATAATTTCATATAAATATAACATGTTAACCAGAACGCCTATGGTAGTCTGTACGGCTGAATTCATAGCTCAACATCAATCTAGCCGGAGTCACTACAATGACCTATATGGCAACATACTGCACAAGAGTCGGAACCAAAGGAAAACATTTGTACGACAATAATGGGTGTAATATAATTATGCTCAATACTACTCTCACATAATAGCTGGGCGATAAATCGCTAGTCACCTATGAGTCGGAACCACCTAAGATTGTCTATGCGACAAGACTATGCACCTAAATTGGATCCAATATGAGCATACGGTGCGGGAGGTGACAAAATAAACAGGCATGTGCCATAATTCTGGCTAAATCATAATCACCCTAGGTGCAGTCTTATGAGCTCAACATTATTCAATCACATATCACATCATTGACAATTCACATAACCAAACATAACTCACCTGAGCTTACCTGAGCTTCCATAACACCACATATATATATATATATATATATATATATATATATAAAGCATCATATACCAATTCATATATGAATTATACTTATATGCATGGCATTTACAGCATACTTTCATTTATATACATATTTCTGGGAAAATATCAAGTATATAAATATAAACTAAAAACCAAAAGCCCACTCACTGGTATGTCCAAGGGTCATAGCCCCCAAGTCACCCTTGAACACGCTCGTCCTCGGGATAAGTCTCACCTATATGCGAATTAACTATAAAAACGTTATTTAAAGCACATAGGCAAAACTAGCTAATAACTTCTCATACAATGCTCAATTTTGGTATTTGAATATACCACAGTGACCTACACAACCTCAGGATCATTCCCAAATTTTTAGAATATTTTTCTGACCTCTCACGTTCCGGCGAGTGCACGACAATACGCACGGCCACGCGCAGGGAATCCTGACGGAGTATTCCGTTAAAACCCAACGGCAACTGTTAAAGATGACTGATCGCGTTAGCATATTCCGTAAACTTAACGGAATATGCTCCTTTCTTCTCCGACGAGTCGCCGGTCGCCAGTGACTTCGTCGGTTTCTAGGTAAAACTTTAAATCACTTATTCTCTTTCGTTTCTTCACCATTTTCCACAAAATTGGTACCAAAATGAAGCTAATAACATGTAGAATCACGTTATATAAGTTTCAAGGCTTAAAATCTACTAGGTTTTCCCCGAGAAAGCTCGATAGTTCGGCTTACCTAGATATACGTCGATCTCAGCCCTCCGACGTCCAATTCCTTCCAACAAAGTGTTGGAAATGTGCCCTAAAACCAATCATATGATGATACTTTACGGACATTTCACATGTTAAACTAATCTAGTTTAATATCAAGGGCAAAGATTATTGTTTTAAGCCGTCTCATATAAATGTTATATGCTTAAACGATAAGTCCAAGGAATATGTAATTAGGAGAATGTAATTTAAAGAAGTTAGATTCATGAGACCATTCTCTTTCGTATACATATCCTAAAAGTTCCTGATCATTGGATTGCCAATTGGGCATTGACAGTCCGTTAAGATCAGTACGTGTAGTGTCTTCTTTCAAGGAGAGTGACTGGTCTCGAGTCATTGGTGTGATTGACACCAAGACAAGCATGTAGGTGCTCAATAGAGAATGAGTCCACTGAACACGATCAACAAGGAGTTCTCATACTCATGTCACATGAGAACTCATGGTTGGGATAATGCAAAGTAATCCTTTGACCTGAGGCATCATAGTTGTCTTATGGTTAAGTCATTGATCTTTGACTATGTCAAAGTCACTCTGTCAGAGGCTTCCATGGCATAATTGGGGTTAAGCCACTTAGCCATGGAGGCAAGTGAATACGCAACAAGGGATCTCTAACCTTTAAACCATTTGAGGGAGAACACTCTATGATATGATTAAGAATCTCTGGCCAGAGTATGAATAAAATTTAGGAAGTCGTTCCAAATCACATTCAAAGTAATCATATAAGTAAATGAATCACATTGGATAGTAGACATGAATAAACTATCAAACCAAACAATGTGGTCAAGAGTATTGTATTAGAGAAAGACCGTATTGCATTGTAATCCTAAACTGAATAGGTTCTCCACCTCTTCTAATTAGCTTGGGTAACCATGACATACTGCTAGGTGTCACTCATGGTTTGTGGAAGTCCTAAACGTGTATAAACACTAAAGGGAGAATTGAAAGTAAGTTTCAATTCACAATCGATTTGAAAGAGTTCTAATCGCCCACTGCCTCGCTAAAAGGAACCTAATGGATCGTACACCGTGTAAGGTAGAGATTAAAGAAACAATGGAGATGAGTAAGGATAATTAAATGGTTTAATTATTTAAAGCAAGGATTAATTAATATGTTAATTAATCAAACGAATAAAGTTCGTTAAAGACCTCGGGTTAGTTTTGGGCCTCAAGGCCCAATGCGCTTCGAACGTCAAGCCCATTGACTTAAGTTGTATGACAACTTAATGACTAAATATTCACAAAGGCCCAAACAGCCCAATAACACCCTATGGCCGGCCATATTGATAAAGGAGTGGGTTTTGGACTTATTACAAGTTTGCCACTCCAATGAAGGTAGGTATAAATATGACTTTATAGCCTTTTCTTCATTAGGGTTTCTTTTAGAGAAAAATGAGAACACAATGTCTCTCCCTTTCTCTCTAAGAGGCCGGCCACCCTAAAGGATTTTAGCTAGCAATTTTACTTCCTCTAGGTCACTCATCTCTTTTTCAAGTCCTTCCTTGGTGTGGAAAAATTAAAGGTTCTCAATTTTGGGAACTTGGAGAATCCTTTCAACCATCCTCATCCAAGAAATCCATGGATCTAAGAAGCAAGGAATGAAGGCCCTCTCCTTGGGTGATTAGCCTTTGCTTATGCAAAGAGGAATCAACAAAGGTATAAAATCTCTCAACTCACTTTGTTCTTGAGTTGAGTCTTGGTTCACCTTTCTACTAGGCTTTGAATTTCATGGGTAATGTTTTGTTTTTGAGTGCATACAAGCATGATTCCGCCTTTAATTGTTAATTGCATGCCATAGATGTTGCTCAAATGAACATGTTTTTCACTAAATCTCCTTCACGAAGTACCCCAAGACTCGTGAGGACCTCCGTAAGCTTCCTATAAGCTTCAAATTCCCTGAAACACAAGATTTCACGTATGCATGAACAGTGAAAAAATCGGAGCTAGGGTTTCCACATGAAATCGAAGGTTTCCTTACCTGAAAATGGTACCTTTGAACTTGTATGGTCCTCACAAACACAATGGGGATCTTAAAACCTTCGATCTACAAGGTTTGAGAGGGTTTCTGGGTTGGTACGTACGAAGAAGGGAGAGAGAGAGTGAGAGTCTGAGAGAGAGAGCACGGGAAAGAGAGAGAGAAAAGGTGGGTGTGTGTGTGTGTGGTCCAAAAGCCACCAATCAAAACTAAGAAAAGTCCTAGTTCTAATTGGGTCACCAATCTAAAACAATTTAACCCAATAATAATTCACACACATCAATTAACGTCCGAGGACAATTCTGTCATTTTACATCATCGATAATAGAAGTTCGGGATGGGCTGTGACACCTTGATAGGCGACATAACGTGTAGGCTTTTCATTTCCTTGTCTACAAGACTTTCGTCCGAGGATATTAATTTATGAGGTAATAACTAATAACCCAAACTGCTATCATTGATTTCCTTGATATGGTATCATTCATCCATATTGAACTTATGTTGAACTTACTGGAATTTGGTTCCACATTAAGAGAGCGTGGAGTGAGAAATATGAATAAACATTATTCTTGTATTCTTGTTTTTATTATTATCCTGTATTGGCTAAAGTAGTAGTTTATACAAGTTTCTTGAAATACTTTTGAATTGCGCTTCACCATTGCAAGGGAAGGGATTATTATTATTATTATTATTATTATTATTATTATTTTTAAATGAGGATTAGTTGTGGGACTCATTTGGCATCGAATTTCAACGATCCGAACTGTCTATTTTGTAAGTCTCGATTCATAGATCTGAAGGAATATTTTTGTGAAAACATGTTCATTTAAGCAACATCATATAGCATGCAATTAACAATTAAAGGTGGAATCATGCTAGCATGCACTTAAAAACAAAACATTAACCAAGAAATTCAAAGCCTAGTAGATTGGTGAACCATTAATCAACTCAAAACAAAGTGAGTTGAAATTTATACCTTTGAAGATTCCTCTTTGCATAAGCAAAGGCTAATCACCCAAAGAGAGGGCCTTCATTCCTTGCATCTTAAATCTATGGATTTGGATGGAAGAATAGGTTTCTCCAAGTTCCCAAAATAGGGAACCTCTAAGTCTCTTCACCAAGGAGAGATTGGAGAAGAAATGAGTGACCTTGGAGTAGTGGGATTGCAAGATGCACCCCCCAAGGGGCCGGCCTCCTAGAGAGAAAATGGAGAGACAAGTTCTCACCAATTTTCTCTAAAAGAAACCCTAATGAATAAAAGGCTATAAAGTCATATTTATACCTTTATTCATTTGAGTGGCAAACTTGTAATTAAAGCAAGTTCACTACCCTTCCTCTAAATGGCCGGCCATGGGGTGTTGTTTCGGCTTTTGGGTCTTAGTGAATCATTATTCATTAAGTTGTCATACAACTTAAGTCAATGGGCTTGACGTTCGAAGCCCATTGGGCCTTAAGGTCCAAAACCTATCCCGAGGTCTTTAATGAACTTATTCGTTTGATTAATTAACATATTAATTAATCCTTGCCATAAATAAATGATTAAACCATTTAATCATTCTTACTCATCTCCATTGTTTCTTCAATCTCCACCTTACACGGTGTGCGATCCATTAGGTTCCTTTTAGCGAGGCAGTGGGCGATTAAAACCATTTTACATCGATTGTGAATTGAAACTTACTTTCAATTCTCCCTTTAGTGTTTACACACGTTTAGGGCTTCCACAAACCATGAGTGACACCTTGCAGCATATCATGGTTACCCAAGCTAATCAGAAGAGGTAGAGAAAACCTATTCAGTTTGGGATTACAAATGCAATACGGTCTTTCTCTAATACAATACTCTTGACCACATTGTTTGGTTTGATAGTTTATTTATTCATGTCTACTATCCAATGTGATTCGTGTGCTTATATGATTACCTTGAATGTGATTTGGAACGCATTCCTAAATCTCATTCATACTCTGGCCAGAGATTCTAAATCATATCATAGAGTATTCTCCCTCAAACAGTTTGAAGGTTAGAGATCCCTTGTTGCGCATTCACTTGCCTCCATGGCTAAGTGGCTTAACCCCAACGATGCCGTGGACACCCTCCTGATGGAGTGACTTTGACATAATCAAAGATCAAGGACTTAACCACAAGACAACTATGATGGCTCAGGTCAAAGGACTACTTTGCATTATCACAACCATGAGTTCTCATGTGACATGAGTATGAGAACTCTTCGTTGATCGCGTTCAATGAACTCATTCTCTACTGAGCACCTACGTACTTGTCTTGATGTCACACACACCAATGACTCGAGACTAGTCACTCTCCCTGAGAGAAGACATAGCACGTACCGATCTTGACGGACTGTCAATGCCCAATTGGCAATCCTATGATCAGGAACATTTAGGATGTGTCTACGAAAGAATGGTCTCATGAATCTAACTTCATTAGATTACATTCTTCCAATCACATATTCCTTGGACTTTATCGTTTGAGCATATAACATTTATATGAGACGGCTCAAACAATAATCTTTGCCCTTTATAGTTAAACTAGATTAGTTTAACATGTGAAATGTCCGTAAAGTATCATCATATGATTGGTTTTAGGGCACATTTCCAACAAGATCTATGAACATCCTTGCAATAGTTTATTTGAGGGACACTTTGTGATGCTAATTTTGTAACTTTTTTCAACGATCCAAACCATATGTACTTTAATACATCATTCATAGATCATTCTCATAAAAATATAGACAAATCCAAGATGATTACGACATCCAATTATGGTAAAGAAAATGGACAGATACGGTATTTCAAAGAAACACTATTATGACTACCATTCAATCCAACAATCAAATGATTTCGGATTTGAATGACTTTTGGTAAATGTGATCCTTGAATGAAGGCCCTTGAATGAAGGCCCTTGAATGAAGGCCTAAAAATGAATGGTTGGATGGTTGAAATATGGTGCAAAGTGTGTCATACAAAAAAATCCCTTAAATAAGTTTGTTTGCGATATTCTCAACGAAAAGGGATTGATACGTATACATATACCAAAGAAACGTCCCACTCTGTATTTGTAGTGATGCTGCATCTATTGATGCTGCATATGGAGTCTACTACCAAGGTGACCCCTAGGGTAATGCTCATTGTAATCTTTAGGGTAAGGGTATGTAAATCACATTTCCCTTGATTTAAGGGAGGAGACTGATTGGGGTAATGTCTTTGTGTAAGGTTTAGATTAGGTAGGCAACATGCCTTCTTCTTTTCTTGTCGGTTGCTTGTTGCAGCCATCTTTCCCATCTCTTTTTCCTCTCTCTTCTCATATATACCTAGACTCACTCTTGTACAAACATACATGAAATATACATTGAAACTTTAAACTAGAAAATCTACATGGTATCGGAGCAGGTTTTAGTCAACATATTTCCTTCAATCTTAAGCCATGGCTGAAGAAGATTTAGTCAACATAGAGGGTGACATCTCGCATACCCATCCTTCAAATTTCTCAGACGTCGAGTTAAGACCAATCAATGTTTGTGTTCAGTTATCTTGAATGAGTTTAATTATCTCCCTTGGTCTCAAGTTGTGTCTCTTGCTCTTGGAGGCAAAGGGAAATTAGGGTTTGTAAATGGTAGTGTGGAAGCTCCAGACATCTCTTCCTCTACATATGGTGCATGGCTTTGCAAGGATTAACTTGTTATGTCCTTACTGCTCAACACCATGGAGAAACATGTTGCTGAGATTTTTAGCTACTACAATTCTTCATGTGAGCTTTGGAAAGCCTTGCAGGATATGTATAGAAATCAAAACAACTATGCACGTGTTTTTTAACTTAAGAAAGACATTGCCAGTGCCCAACAAGGAGGGAAAGCATTTGTTCAACACCTTGGATGCCTCAAGGCTATGCGGAATGAGTTAGATGTATACCTTCCACATACCACAGATCCTGCCATTCTCCTGAAACAAGTCGAGGAAGACATAATCTACCAGCTGTTGGGGAGTTTGAACTCCGAGTACGAGGATCTAAGGAGGCACATCTTGATGAGTCAAGAGCTTCCCACCTTCAACAATGTCCGTGAACTATCCAACGAAAAGAAGCAAGGAAGAAGGTGATGACTGCTGAGCACAACTTGAGATTGACTAAGACTCGTGCATATGCCTCAAATTACAAAACCTTAGAGGCTAAGGTGTACAAGGGTAGAAATCCACACCTAAAATGCAAATATTGCAATGGCGTTGGTCATGTGGAAGACAAGTGTTGGGAACTTCATCCTAAACTCAAGCCTAAGTTCAGTAAAGATCGAAAAATGATACCAAGGTCCTCACAGCAATTTCAACCTCAGTACAAGGCCCAACTTGCTAATGCTTATCCCTCTATTATCTCACAAGGATCCATGGAGTTCACTGCCAATCCATTGTCTCTTATCAATGAGTTTGCAACTTATCTTCAAAGCAAGGGACACAGAGAAGGTTCACAAGCTCAAGGAAATGAAGAGAACAATCATGCAACTATGTTAGGATAGTTTGTCGGCTTTCTTGCTGGAAATGAGAAAGTTTCACGGGATGAAGCACCAGGTATACTCAAAGCATTCACTACTGCCTTGTTAACTAGTACTGAAAATGATTGTTGGATAATTGATTCAGTAGCCACAAATCATATGACAAACGAAATCACAAATTTGCATCATTTTAAACGTTTTTCAAATCCCTCACATGTGTCTATTGCAAATGGAAAAACTATTTTAGTTTTGGGAAAAGGAGAAATAAACTTACTCTTACACAAAACACCTTCCACTGCCTTTACCAACCTTTCCTTTCCAACTTCTGTCAATTGGAAAGATCACAAACATCCTAACTGCCATACCATGTTCTAACCAAATAACGTGATGTTTCAGGATGTTCTCACCATGAAGATGATTAGTATAAATGGACTTTACTACATGTGCAAGAACGCCTATTTTAGTCAGGCTCTTCAAGCTCAATCAAAGTCCATAGAAGAAAACCAACTTTGGCATAAGAGATTAGCTCACCCCTCTAAAGTTATCTTGTCTAAACTATTTCCAAATTTTTTTAAATCTCATTTTTCTTGTGATACTTGTCAATTTTCTAAGTTTACTAGACTACCTTTTGGTAACTCAATGTCTAGGACAAGTAAACTTTTTGAAATGGTGCACACCGATATATGGGGACCAACAACTGAATCAATAGAAGGGTTTAGGTACTTTGTCTTATTTGTTGATGACTTCTCTCGAATGAGTTTTGTGTATCTTATGAAATCAAAGAGTGAAATCCAAACTATTTTCAAAGATTTTCATATGCATGTTAAAACACAATTTCAATCAGACATTAAGGTGTTGAGATAAGATAATGGCACTGAATTTCTATCCAACAACATGCTTCAATACATAAGTTCTAAGGGCATAATACATCAAACCAGCTGTGTAGGGACTCCCCAACAAAATGGAGTAACCAAGAGAAAAAATAGAGATCTCTTGGAGAAGATTCATGCTCTTATGCTTCACATGCATGTTCCAAAGAAATTTTGGTCATTAGCCATCCTCATTGCCACTTATCTCATTAACCGACTCCCAAGTTGCGTGCTAGGGTTTAAATCTCCCCTACGAAGTACTCAAGGGTAGAAAAATTGATTTGACACACCTCAAGGTTTTTGGATGTGTTTGCTTTGTTCACATTCAAGCCTTGAACCGTGACAAATTAGATGCTAGGGCAACCAAGTGTGTGTTTGTGGGGTATTTTTCCACCCAAAAGGGATACAAGTGCTACAATCCAGTCACTAAGAAGTGTGTTGTGTCAAGGGATGTGAAATTTGAAGAAGATTGCCCTTATTTTACTCACAAAGGGTATACTGCAGGTCAGGAGGAGGAACTATTTGAAATGTTTCCACTTCCTTCGGTTATTAATAATCCAGTGTTGAAAGAAATCGTCCTCGAACCAGAAAACCTCCAACTAGGCTGCAAGACTATGTTACTTATGCCTCACGGTATCCTATCAATGAAAGTATCAGCCTTGGTGAGTTCTCAACATCTCATGCTGCATTTCTCTGTGAAATTGATAAACACAGTGAACTTAGAAGCTTTCAAGAGGCATATCTCCTCCCACAATGGAATTAAGCCATGGAAGATGAGCTTCATGCTCTAGAAGAAAATAAAACTTGGAGCTTGGTTCAACTACCACCAGGAAAAAAAGCTGTTGGAAGTCGTTGGATTTACAAGATTAAATTCAAGGTTGATGGTTCTATCGAGAGACACAAGGCCAGGCTTGTTGCTTGAGGGTTCACTCAAACCTTTGGGGTAGATTACAAGGAAACATTTGCACCTATGGTCAAGATGAATTCAATGAGGGTTCTACTCTCAGTTGCAATCAATTGTGGGTGAACTCTTTATCAAATGGATGCGAAGAATGCTTTCCTTCACGGAGAGTTACAAGAAGATGCGTACATGCAGCCTCCTTCATGTTATAATGGTATTAAAGGCAACATGGTTTGTAAACTACACAAGGCCATCTATGGATTGAAACAATCCCCCAAAGCTTGGTATGACAAGCTCAGCTCAGTTCTAGAGAATGTTGGATTCCTACAAAGTAATGTTGACTCCTCATTGTTTGTAAGAACTGGCACTAGTGGGAAATTGGTGGTGCTTATCTATGTGGATGATCTCATCATCACAGGAGATAATGCTACTAAAATTGAGGCACTAAAACTCTCACTACGCCAAACCTTTGCAATCAAAGACCCGGGAAACCTGAAGTATTTTTTGGGCATCGAAATGGCAACCTCTTCAAAGGGATTGTTTCTACATCAATGAAAATATGTATTGGATCTTCTTCAGAAATAAAAAATGATTGATTGCAAACCTGCCATCACTCATGTGGACTCTAAACTAAAGCTCAACACAGATGGAGAAGCCATGCATGATGTGAGCTACTATCAACGACTGGTGGGTAAACTTATATATCTTATCATCACACACCCTGATATTACATATGCAATGAGCTTGACAAGCCAATTTATGCATTCTCCTATGGTTAATCATCTTAACATGGTTAAGAGAGTCATGCGTTATCTCAAGGGTTTGATAGGACAATGAATCATCATGCGTAACAACAATTCCACTACCATCAGTGGCTACACTGATGCAGATTGGGCAGGGAATGCACTTTATAGGAAATCTATCATGGGCTATTGCACGTTTGTTGGTGGAAATCTTGTCACTTGGAATCGTAAGAAGCAACATGTCATTGCTCGTTTTAGCGCAGAGGCTGAATATCGAGCCATGGTAGCCATTGCATGTGAACTTATATGGCTTAAAGGGCTTCTTTCAGACTTAAGGTTTACTAGTACTAATCCAATGTCTCTTATGTGTGATAATCAAGCAACCATGCACATTGCTACTAACCCTGTGTTCCATGAATGAACGAAACACATTAAAGTGGACTGTCATTTTGTTAGAGCGCAAGTGCAAACTCAAGTCATCCGGACCATCTTCACACGAATCCATGATCAATTAACAGATCTCTTTACCAAAGCTCTGGCCTCTGCTCCATTCCATCGTTTTCTAGGCAAGCTTGGCTCGATTAACCTCCTCGATCCAGCTTGAGGGGGAGTGTAGTGATGCTGCATCTACTGATGCTACATATGGAGTCTACTACCAATGTGACCCCTAAGGTAAATCTCTAGGGTAAGGCTCATTGTAATCTTTAAGGTAAGGGTAAGTAAATCACCTTTCCCTTAATTTAAGGGAGGAGACTGATTGGGGTAATGTCTTTGTGTAAGGTTTAGATTAGGTAGGCAACAAGCCTTCTTCTTTTCTTGTCGGATGCTTGCTGCAGCCATCCTTCCCATTTCTTTTCCCTCTCTCTTCTCGTATAAACCCGGACTCACTCTTGTACAAACATACATGAAATATACATTGAAACTTTAAACCAGAAAGTCTATAGTATTTCTAAATAATATTTGACATTCACAAGAGATGGCCCACGACACAAGTTGGGAGGCAGTTGAGGCCTCTCTCGTGATTTAGTGCTCATTTCATCAGCTTCTTTGTTTCCTTTTACTTGTTCAACACTTAAATCCAACATAGTTATTTTAATTAATTGAAATGGACATACTCTCCCTAGAATCGATGTCATTCAAGATGTCATGCAATTGAAAAATTCACTTATTGCAGCATAAAAAAAATGGATAGAACTTCGTTGCTGAACAAATCAACATCAGCTACTGCTTACAACCAATCATGGTTGGACACGTGTCCAAGTTTGATTAAAAAAAGCAAAACTTGAACATGTGTTCAGCCGTGATTTGTCGTAAACATCAACTGCTGCTGATCTTTCAGCAGCCAAATTCAATTCTAAAAAAGTTGTTCCCATCGATTCCCTTTCTTAGCTAGTGATTCCAATGTACTAGCATGTCCCTTTCACTATGTATTCAATCCATGCATGCAGCTTTCCTCCCTACTGCTCCGGGGTTCTGCTGATCAACTTGACTCCTGACTTACTCATTAAACTAAATATGCATTAGGAAATTAGAATTAGATGCCTCATTTTAAACTTTTTTAGATTAAACATTCATTCCTTTTTACTTTTAGATTTAGGTGCTTTAACTTTTGATTAAATCATCTATTTCACGTATATTCCTGATTTAGATGCTTTTTCAAATTATTTTAAATTAATTTCTACTCTAGAAATGCCTTCAAATAATATTTATTTAATTTATTATCTTTATCCTTTCCTCAATTTAAAAATTCAATAATATCCAAATAGATAATAACCAAATTAATTGAGGACCGATAGACTTAAATTATTAAGAATTTTCAATAAGATAATATATATAAATCATGTTAGATCCCACGTCGCCCAAGGGAGTGGATCCTCTATGCCTTATATGTACATGCTCACCTCCTTTAGCACGAGGCCTTTTGGGAGCTCACTAGTTTCGGATTCCTTATGTCACATCCCAGCCCGGGCCCCCACCACATCCCTGACTCGACTCCGTCGTAGCACGATATTGTCCGCTTTGGGCCACGATCATGCCCTCACGGTTTTGTTTTTGGGAACTCGTATGAAAACTTCCCAGTGGGTCACCCATCCTGGGATTGCTCTCGCGCGAAAACTTCGGAGTTCCAATGGAACCCGAAGCCAGTGAGCTCCCAAAAGGCCTCGTGCTAGGTAGAGATGAGAATATACATATAAGGCATACATGATCCACTCCCCTAGGCGATGTGGGATGTTACAATCCACCCCCCTTAGGGGCCCGACATCCTCGTCGGCACACATCCTGCCAGGGATTGGCTTTGATACCAAATTGTCACATCTCGGCCCGGGCCCCCACCATATCCCGACCTCGACTCCGTCATAGCACGATATTGTCCGCTTTGGGCCACGACCACGCCCTCAAGGTTTTGTTTCTGGGAACTCATACGAGAACTTCCCAGTGGGTCACCAATCCTGGGATTGCTCTCGCGCGAACTTGCTTAACTTCGGAGTTCCAATGGAACCCAAAGCCAGTGAGCTCCCAAAAGGCCTCGTGCTAAGTAGAGATGGGAATATACATATAAGGCATACAGGATTCACTCCCCTAGGCGATGTGGGATGTTACACCATAGAAACTTTGAAGTTAAGCGAGAATGGGCCAGAGCATTCCCAGGATGGGTGACTCACTGGGAAGTTCTGCTCGCGTGAGTTCCTAGAAACAAAACCGTGAGGGCGTGGTCGAGGCCCAAAGCGAACAATATCGTGCTACGGCGGAGGCGGGGCCAGGCTGTGACAAATCGTTTCTAACTTGGTACAGTCTTTACTACTGTAAGTATTATTATTCTTTCTCAATCTCTATTTTCTTCGTTAGAATTCAACTATGATTCTAACGACATTAAAATGTAACCATGCTGAGTTGAAAGTCTTCATAGTACATTAAAATGTACCAAAACAACTTATTTTTAAATTAAAACGTATCTATGCCGAATTGAAAGTCTTCATAGTACATTAAAATGTACCATTACCAAATTAAAATGTAACCATGCTGAATTAAAATGTACCCATGTTAAATCGAAGTGTGCCGATGGATTTTAGGTACGTTCTTATTTTAAATGTACCAATATGTATGTTTTAGTAACTTTCTATTTTATTGTTTGTGTCTACATTTTATATGTGTGTATTATGTATTTGCCAATTATTTAAAGAAAAAAACTTGTGCAAGTTGTCTTTTAGGTACGTTTTATGAGTCAAGATAAAACACCAATGTTGTATGAGTATTGGAAGATTTCATATTTTCATAATTTTATGAACTAATGACAATTTTGAAAATTGTAAATGCATGAATAATGAAAAGAAAACAAGATAATTTGCCAAAAGGAAATAATATAAAATGAAATTAATAATCCCCAAATTTATACGAGAATGTTTAATCAAAATTTTAAAAGAAACAAATGTTTAGTCTAAGTAATTAAAAAACAAGGCACCTATATCTTACGTGTCACGGCCCATCCCAGAAATGTACTTTATTTTATCATCGTGGTTGTGAAAAGATAGATTTACCCTTTAGCGTCGGATGTGTGTTTGTGTGGAATTAAAGAATTGAGTCAAATTGAGTCAATTAGTTCTATCCCTAACTAATTGGACCCAATTAGAACTAAAAGATTAAAGAGTTGGGATTGGTGTGCATTTTTGGACCACATAAATCCATACCCTTCTCTCTCTTTCCCATGCTCTCTCTCTCTCATCTCGCAGACTCTCTCTCTTCACTCTCCTCCGTACAGACCACCTTGAAACTGAGCCAAATCTTCATAGATCGAGGAAGAAAATGGTACCATTGTGTTCGTGAGGATCCTACGAGTTCAAAGGTACCTATTTCAGGTAAGAATTCGTTCAATTTCACGTTGAAAACTCAAGCTCCGAGTTGAACACTATTCATGAACTTTTGAATGGTTATGTTTTAGGATAATCCAAGCTTTCAGCGAACTCTAGGAGGTTCTCACGAAGCTCGGAGTGCTTCGTTGGCTCGGTTTTGACGTCGGGATCACGAGGTTCGAAGGTGGCCGGTTTTGTTGAGATTTTTCTGACATGTTTTCGAAGGATTTGAGGCTCCAAAGAGGTATAACCTTCTTCCTCTTGAAATTTGTGACATTTGGGTGAAAATTTCGTAGAAAATGGTGCAAAAACGAGGGAAAAATGGGCAATTGCAGGTCTACCCAGAATCCGGCGCTGGTGGCACTATTCTGACGTCTGGAGGTTGAAGGTGATGTGCATAAGGGCGCGTGATGCTGTGCCCTCCCCGGCACGTGAGGGCGCGTGAGCTATAGGAAATTTTTTCTAAAATTATCACGATGTTCGTGAGGTTGTGTAGGTCACATTGGTATATTCATATACCCATTTTGAGCTATTTATGAGAAGTTATTAGCTAGTTTTGCCTATATGCTTTAAAGTAACGTTTTTATAGTTAATTCGCATATAGGTGAGACTTATTTCGAGGGCGAGCGTATCCATGGGCGACTCGAGGGTTACAACTCGTCGACATATCAATGAGTGGGCTTTTGTTTTCAGTATATATTTATATACTTGATTTATTTCCCAGAAATTTGTTTTACATGAAAGTATGCTTTGAAATAATATGCCAAATGACTTTATATTCTGAATATCCATTTTCCATGGTTGCATATATATATATAAATGTGGTGTTGTGGAGGCACATGTAAGTTCAGGTAAGTTATGTTTGATTAGGTGAACTATGAACGGCTTAATCCCTATTTAGGGTATGTAGGCAGTCTAACGAGAGGTTAGATGCAGCCATTCAATAAATGAGATGAACATGTTGATTGTTTATATGAGATGCGATTAAGACAAAAGCCTTAGTTGTGAATAGAATGATTATAAATGTATTGATGAACATTGAACTCATAACCTGCACCAGGGTGATTGCGATTTAGCCAGAGAGAGTTGGCACATGCCTGTATATTATGTCACCTCCCACACCATATGCTCACATTGGATCCAATTTAGGTACACAGTCTTGTCGTACAGACCACTATAGGTGGTTCTGACTCGTAGGTGATTAACGATTTATCGCACAACTAGCATAAGGGTGTTGCATTGAGCATAACTATATTACACCCAACCTTGTCGTACAGACCATTTCAGTGGTTCCGACTTATGTGCAGTATATTGCCGTATAGGTCATAGAAATGACTCCGGCTAGATCGAGTTTAAGCTAGGAATTCAGCCTTATAAACTACCACAGGAGTTCCGGCTAACATATCACATTTCTATGAAATTATTCTTACCTGGATTGTTTACTTTGTTATATTTTGGCATGGCATACATATGAAAATGATTATGTGAAGCATGAACTAAATTGATATGATTTCAAATATATATATATATATATATATGTATGTATATGCTCATATCTTGATTCTGGGAAAATTATACATGTTTTACAGCGAGGAGTTAGTTATGCTGAATTATGAAATGGTTTTGTAAAACATTTGTTTTTGCCCACTCACGCTTTCTGTTTTACGACCCTCCAGGTTCTAAGTAAGATTGTTGTTTGTGGCTCGGGATCTTCGGCAGTTCTGACCTATTTGAATAATAGTAGGACATTCCTGGTACTATGTAACTAGTACTTGTCCTACTGGACTGCACCTAGACTTTATGCTCTGATTAGGAGTGTTTACTGTCGTAACTAACTCCTATCACTTTTTGTTTAATAGTGTACTCAAGTAATGTGGTTTTTAATTATTCGTATATTTGCTATCTTTATCGCTTCTGCACTGTGCACATGGCTACGTCACTCTCACGTGACGATCAGCATGCCTTGGCCTCGGTCGGGGTGTGTCATTATGACTACGATTGACAAACGATAGGACGTCTACATTATATTTGTTTAAAGAACAAAAATGGTAATTCGAACTTGAGTAAAGAAGATAAAATGTGTTGTTTTAGTCAGTTTGATTATCGAACAGTAGGATGTCTACATTATATTTATCGACCCCTTTTATTGGGTAATAAGCAAATTATTTTTTTTTTTATGTTAGAAAAAATTAAAAGTTAAGTGAGAGGTTTTAGGTTCGATTCTCGCCGAAGACAAATTTGAACTACATTGTTGCTACATTGATGAACTTCAAGATCAATACCGGTGAAGCTTTGGAACTACTAGTGCAACTACCTTCCAAACATCACCAGAAACATCAGATTCATTCATCCCGTTCGCCATCCATGAAGACTCGCACCACCTTGATCAGCCCCTCAGCAAACTGCTCCAAATAGAAGCAAAGCTCATGGACGTAGAGTGCATCAATCAGAACCATATAATTGGTCTTGAATCTGCCTCGCACGTAAACGAAGGAACCAAGCAAAATGCTCATATTTTGACACGAAGGATTCAAATTCAAGTGGAATTGTTGGAAGAGAGCAGCTTAACTGAACTCTTATTCACAGGTGCTGAAGCTGTTGAGGCCGAAGACCGGCCCCTTGCTTTGTACATAATTTCAAAGCTTAAAACAGTTGTATTAATGGATAATAAGGAAAATGAAGACAACCCTTTCAACAGGTTGGCATTGTTCTTCACTCAAGGCCTTTAAAACAAGAGCCTTAATGTTGCTCCTGAAATTTCCACAAACCGGTAGTTCCTGGACCGTTGGTAAACATAATGTCCGCATTTCAGATGCTCCAGGAGCTCTCTCCTTACCTCAAATTTGTGCATTTCACGGCCAACCAGGCAATTCTCGAGGCCACGCATGGTGTTAATGAAATTCATGTCATTGACTTTGACATCATGGAAGGGAGCCAGTGGCCTTCGTTGATGGTTGACCTTGCAACGAAAGGCGGCCCTGCAGCTTCCCTCAGAGTAATAGCCTTCACAGTGGACGACCAGCAACTGCTCACCAAGCCAGAATAAGGCTAAAAGAGTTCGCTGATACTCTCAACTTGCCGTTCGTGTTTGACCAGGTCAGAGAAAAAGAATTTAGTTGAATAACTGGATGCAGTACTAATAGGCAACTGCATGATCCACCTGCTTCACATGCCCAACAGAAGCTTCGCATCGGTGAGGACATTCTTGGATCATATGAGAAAACTATTACCTAAGATTGTTGTCCTAGTAGAAGAAGAGCTGTTGAATTTTTCGAGAGTATCTTCAATGTCCTTCGTAGAGTTCTTCTGCGAGGCTGTCCACCATTACACTGTGCTTTCTGACTCATTCGGGACTAGTTTTCGGGGTTTAGGGTACAAAACCGGATTGAAACAGATAGAGGAGGAGAGTTTGGGGATTAAGATTGTCGATAGTGCGATGCGGCTCCCGTGTGACAAAGAGGAAAGGATGTTGATGTGGGGGGATGGTTTTTTTGCCTCCTTGAAGGGCGGTTTTAAACCCATCCCGTTCACTTGTTACAATATTCCTCTGGCCAACTACTTGGCCAACCTGTTCGATAAGGGTTACTCTGTTCAGCATCACAATTGCTGGTTAGTTTGTGTTGGAAATCAAGGCCTATGTTAACAGCCTCCGTTTGGCTGCCGATAACAAAATCAATGCGTTGAACATCGAATCGCCTTCCTGCTCGAGCGTTATGGAATCAAAAAGCCGATGTTTTATCAATCATCAATGCATCACCAATTATTCCACTTCTCGTGTGGGAGAGTGAAGAAAGCTTCTTAATTATTGTACGAATTAACTACTGGCTAGTGTTAAATATAGTTTAAAACTTTTGCGAACAACCAACACTGCGATTGAAAAAAGGATCAAACTTACTACTCATGAGTGCAAACATTTCCAAAGGTATCTGGCTTTTACAATATTGACTTGCAAAAGGGATCAAAAGGATGGCCTTTCTAGCATCAGTAACTACGATTCAATAACCACAAGCGAATCCTACAACTGAAGATTGGCTGTTAAATCAGAACCCGGCAAGTGAAACGTTACATTAACTAGTGTTTACAAAGGTGAGAGTGGAAGCTATTAGGGGTCAATTGCCATGGGTGTAATACGCCTTTTCGAAGGTTTACTTACAATTGGTGATTCATTTTTACCTTCATTCCTTTCTGCTTCTGATTTTCCCATTTCTTCTGCAACAATACTATCAACTACCATGACATCTGGCTTCTCAACTGAGCTTTCGTTCTCTTCACCCACAACTTCTTTTCCTTTCGTTTCTGATTTTCCACTCTCTGTTGTTATAAGACTATCAGTCGCAGTAGCTTCAGTCGCTATGTCCTCTTCCTTCTCAACAGGACTATCATTTTTCATAGCTTCAATTACCATGTCCTCTGGCTTGTGAACTTGGCTTCTCTTCTCGTGACCCACGACTGTCTTTTCTTCTGTTGCACAATGAAACTGGAGTAAGGATAAACCAAGCAATGGAAGAATTGATGGATACAAAAATTAGTGATAAATAGATTTAGAAAATGCAAGGACAGAAAACCTGATAAATATATAGGTGACCCCAGTTCATTATTCTCAAATTCAACAACAGTGCAGTAACCATCTTGAGAAGACACTGCTAGATAATGAGCGTCGGGTGACCTTTTGAAGAAAAAACATCAGAGGTCAAACTTATCATAATTAAAACATCAAATAAATAGTTTACTGCAGACAACTGATACAAAGTTTACCATGCAATGTCTGTTATAGCTGCATAGTGAAGACCAGCAAAGATAGCAATCGGAGGAACACTCTCTGTGTCATAAATGTACAACGAATTTAGAGTGGCCACAGCAAAAACAATGCGGTGGGGAAGGTTAAAGAACCCAGCTGCAAATTCACCAAAGAATATTCATATTACTATAATCCATCAACAAAGCTACAGTATGTTGCAAAATAACAATGTAACCACCATGCGTACATTGATTTGACCCCCGCAGGCTAAAAAGCAAAGGGCAGAAACGAACTGCTATAACAGGTTTGCAGGCACCAGGGAGCTGTAGAGCAGGCCTGTGTTAACATGAAATGTGAGAATAAATGCAAGAAGAAAGTTCCCTTCAAACTTAGTTCATTTACTTCACAATCGTGAGTCGTGACACTGAAAAGAACAGGATCATGCTATGATACCCAACACAAAACTTAGGTGGAATATAGATGAAGAATCACTTTAAGAGAAACAATATTCAGCACTAAAAAATAACGGTGATGCCTTGCCTTGAAAGGTCCTTCCTAGAAAATACATAAGCAGTATTTACTGTTTCTGGTGTGGGTGATACTTTGTAGGAACCTGAAATTGGAAGATTGTTACGTCAAAAAAAGGTGTAATGAACCCTAACATTAGTGGTAACTAACTAATTATGCATAGTAGGGAGTCAGGATTCAGAGGGATGTCTAAATGACCATCTTATTTCAGGAACATACAGTAACCTAAATAGGACATCTCAGATCATCTTTTCATCCTTTTAAAACATATATGCACCAATCCTAAACAAAATTATAAAACCCATTAAAAGTTCAAACTATGTAAAGATCCATGCATGCATGCATACATACATACATAATACATGCATACATACACTTATAGGCATATTCTTATTTGCGTATGTATAGGCAAATTCTTATTTGTGTATGTATAGGCATATTCTTATTTGCGTATGTATAGGCATACATGTACATATCTACCATGATTCCAAAGCAGTCTAGGATACTTATACTCAAGACAGAAAAGCACAAAATCAACCTGAGTAACGAGCCTTAAAAGGGTGCTTAACCTATCAAACAAAATTCAAACTAAGGCCCTAAACCAAGATAGCACTATCTGCCAGATTGAATTCCAGCAGCACCTACGCTCCCTTAAAAATCCAGCATAAGTAGTCACAAGTCGGAAAGGTCTAAAACCGAAGTATGTTATTCTAGAGATGCTTCAGTCCATAAATTCCAGAGTCTCTCCACACTCATTTTATAGCCTAATACAAGTCATACATGTCTTGAGCGAATCTACCAACACTGAAAATTAAAATGGTGTGTACTTCAATCATCAAAAATTAAATTCACTACAAAGAGTCCTGAAAATCAATATGATTGCAAATAATGGGTTCTTTTGAGCTATCATAATTCAATTAAACAAAAAACAATAGCATGACATACTTAAGGCCCTACAACACATAAAGCACAGAAACCTAAATTGCTAAAACCTTAATCAAGAAAAGTACAAGTAATGAATATTATATTCTAGAACTTACTTAAATACCCTAAATCTACCCACCCATAGCCTATGCGGGATTTAATGGTATCAAAGTTTCTCATCCTTTAGGCCTTTGGGTCTTCACCAACAAGAAAATCACTCATATGACACATATACTATTTGACGTGGCCCATTCCCTCAATGGCCCCAAGATGTCATCATAACCATGGCCCTTGAACCTCACAACTACTTGCTATCATATCATTCGTGACCACCCAAGGCTAGCTCCATGTGTGCTAACTCAAGTTGGCATTTGGATTTATGAGCCTTACTTTAAGCTAGATCTTCTCAACTTATAACTGACAGTGAGATCCATGAATATGACATTGTCCATCTAAAAGATGATGGAGCAAATTACATTTCTACAACGTAGACTAACCCAATGGATGCTACTAAATTAGTTACAGTCCTCACCTAGAGACTATGTCATCCATACAACAATAATTGCCAACAAAAATGGGGGAGGTGGTAACAAACATACAATACCCATTGGAACACAACTGACCATCATGGACAGAAAATTACACTAAATAAGTCCACATTTCGGTGAGCATTCTATTGAGCTAGTACCTGCTGGAACAAGCAGAAATGATCCATCAGGTGACCATGCTAATCTTCGAAAGAAAGATGGCAATGTCTCATCAAGAAAGAGATGGTTTTTTGCAGACTGCATTAGAAAACATCAAGAAGCTTAGAACATGTGTATTCCATGTATTATTATGATAAAAACGAAATGCATAGATGATTTACTATTTGCCAACCTTAGAATCATCCACCATGTATTATTATGATAAAAACGAAATGCATAGATGATTTACTATTTGCCAACCTTAGAATCATCCGAAAGTGGATGTTCAGCCTTCGAAATAACATGCTGGGAAACATAATTTGTCTTCTCAGCACCTGTCCCTTTTGAATGACGCTTCTTGACGTAAATGCGACAAGTTCTATCAGAACTAAGGGAAGCAACGTAGTTGGCCAATGGGTCCCATGCCACACCTTGAACATAATGGCAATGGGAATCCAGAATCTGATGGACAGAACCTGATGAATAGAAACAGGAAAGATCATTCTTGATCTTTTATAAACTATTAACAGATATTTGCTACAGTTATTTTGGTTAGCCATCTATTTCTTACCTTTGTTCACATCCCATATGATGCAAGAATTATCCACTGACCCGGAGATGAGATATGCACCATCAGTAGACCACTGGAGGTCAAGCACATCCTTGCGGTGAAATCTAACTCAAGAAAAGCCAGTCATGAACATAGGACTCATGCAAGAAAAAAATGACCTAATAAAGCTCTAAACAGTTGATCTGACATTTTGATTGAAATACATCTGAAATTGAACTCCAAGATGCCACAGATTGCCAGTACTAAATCGACTACATAAACTGAATTCAAATTCTTCACCTAGTACCTATGCATAAAATTACAAATTTTATCTATCACAAATTGGTACATGGTATCAAACTGAATGCAACAAACTAACAGGATCAAGTACAGGTCATTTGTGTGTATACACATTTTACAGTCCCTCAACTCTAAAATAACACTATTTGAGAGACTGCTTTTTAAGTATGCATCAAATGAAGATCCTTTAAAAAAAATCAGCTAACATAGAAATTACGTAAGCGTTTGATCAAATGGTGAACTCCGCCGTGTAAGTTTATCTTACATTGCCGGTCCCAAGCCCGGATAAAGGAGGAGGGGGAGGGCATCAGGTAGTCGACAGCCGGCACTCCATGATCACGTCGAATCCTTATGAAAATGAATCCAGAACGAAATCGCGTTAAAGCTAGGGCGTCACCCGTAAGTGGCGCGCTGTGTGGCCCGAGCACAGTGATAAGTGAGCAAGGGTCGCTGTATCTCCATCGGCACCCGGATGCAGTGTTAAATGAGCAAGGGGGCTATAGAAACTTCTTTTCGAACGACTCCACTCAAAGTTGTTTGGGAGCATATGCTCCTATCAACTTTACACGGGACACACAAAAGAAGTACTTTGATCCTATTAGACGGGGAAGGGTGAAGAAGCTAGGACAGAAGGGTAGAGTTCAAGAGAGCAAAATGCGTTTAGGAACGTGGAATATAGGAACCTTGACGGGAAAATCTATGGAAGTAGTAGAAGTTATGGTGAGGAGAAGGATAAATATTATGTGCCTACAAGAAACTAAGTGGGTTGGGCGTAAGGCAAAGGATCTAGAAAACTCAGGGTTTAAACTATGGTATTCGGGCACAAATAGAACGAGAAACGGTGTTGGCATCATCGTGGACAAGACCTTGACACAAGATGTTGTAGATGTCAAGAGGGTAGGAGATAGAATCATGGCAATCAAGATTGTAATAGGACAAGAACTTATCAATGTGATTAGTGCGTACGCACCTCAAGTAGGGTTGGATACGAGTTCGAAGGAGAAATTTTTGGAAGACCTTGGAGACTTGGTGCAAGGAATTGCTCAGACGGAGAAGTTATTTATAGGAGGAGATTTAAATGGACACGTGGGCAGGGAGACAGGCAATTATGGAGGTTTTCATGGTGGCCATGGTTTTGGGGAGAGAAACGAGGATGGGGAAGCTATCTTGGATTTTGCAATGGCATATGATCTCTTCTTAGCCAACACCTTCTTTAAGAAGCGGGAAGAACATGTGATCACCTACAAGAGTGGGTCGTCAAAAACACAAATAGATTTTCTTCTAATGAGGAAAAGGGATCGTATAACTTGTAAGGATTGCAAAGTTATACCAGGAGAGAGCGTGGCTAATCAACATCGCTTGTTGGTGATGGATGTAAATATCAAAAGAGTGAGAAAAAAGAACAAGACTTGGAAGTGCCCAAGGACTAGATGGTGGAATCTAAAAGAAGAAGAACAAGCCATTTTCAAAGAGAAAATAATCACCCAGTGTGTGTGGGATAGAGAGGGGGAAGCTAACCAAATATGGGATTCCATGGCTAGTTGTATCCGAAAAGTAGCAAAAGAGGTATTAGGAGAGTCCAAGGGCTTTGCCCCACACCAAAAGGAATCTTGGTGGTGGAATGAGGAGGTACAAACAAAGGTGAAGGCTAAGAAGGAATGTTGTAAAGCCTTATACAAGGATAGGACCGATGAAAATGGTGAAAGGTATAGAAAAGCGAAGCAAGAGGCGAAGAAAGCTGTGAGAGAAGCTAAGTTAGCGGCTTATGACGATATGTATAAACGACTAGATACCAAAGAAGGAGAGTTGGATATCTATAAACTAGCTAGAGCAAGGGAAAAGAAGACAAGAGACCTAAACCAAGTGAGGTGCATCAAGGATGAGGATGGAAAGGTTCTTGCTACAGAGAACGCGGTTAAAGACAGATGGAAAGGTTATTTTCATAATCTTTTCAATGAAGGACATGAAAGGAGTGCTTCTTTAGGGGAGTTGAGTAACTCAGAAGAGTGTAGAAACTACTCTTTTTATCGTAGAATCCGGAAGGAAGAAGTGGTTGTAGCTTTGAAGAAGATGAAGCATAGAAAAGCAGTAGGCCCAGACGATATACCAATCGAAGTGTGGAAAGTTTTGGGAGAGACAGGTATAACATGGCTCACTGACCTTTTCAATAGGATTTTGAAAACGAAGAAGATGCCAAATGAGTGGCGAACGAGCACTTTGGTGCCTATCTACAAGAATAAGGGCGATGTACAAAATTGCATGAACTATAGGGGTATTAAGCTAATGAGTCATACAATGAAGCTCTGGGAGAGAGTCATTGAGCATAGATTGAGGCAAGAGACACGGGTTTCGGACAACCAATTTGGGTTCATGCCAGGGCGCTCAACCATGGAGGCAATCTATCTCTTACGAAGATTGATGGAAAGATATAGAGATGGGAAAAAGGATTTACACATGGTCTTTATAGATTTGGAAAAAGCGTATGATAGGGTCCCAAGAGACATTCTTTGGAGGATTTTAGAGAAGAAAGGAGTACGAGTAGCATATATCCAAGCTATACAAGATATGTATGAAGGAGCAAAGACTGCCGTAAGAACTCATGAAGGACAAACCGAAAGCTTTCCCATAACTGTAGGATTACATCAAGGCTCATCCTTAAGTCCTTACCTTTTTGCGTTGGTAATGGATGAGTTAACAGGACATATTCAAGATGATATTCCTTGGTGTATGCTTTTCGCAGACGATATAGTGTTGATAGATGAAACTCAAGAAGGGGTAAATGCAAAGCTTAACCTTTGGAGAGAAGTGTTGGAATCTAAAGGTCTTCGCCTAAGCCGATCAAAGACAGAATATATGGAGTGCAAGTTCAGTGCAAATGGAGGCCAAAACGAGTTAGGGGTGAGGATCGGAGATCAAGAAATACCAAAGAGCGACCGTTTTCGTTACCTAGGATCTATCTTGCAAAAGAACGGAGAATTAGATGGAGATCTCAACCATAGAATACAAGCTGGATGGATGAAGTGGAAGAGTGCATCCGGCGTGTTGTGTGACCGCCGTATGCCACTGAAGCTCAAGGGAAAATTTTATAGGACGGCAATAAGGCCGGCGATGCTGTATGGCACAGAATGTTGGGCGGTGAAGCATCAACACGTACACAAAATGGGTGTAGCGGAGATGAGGATGCTTCGTTGGATGTGTGGGCACACGAGAAAGGATAAGATTAGGAATGAGGATATTCGGGGTAAAGTAGGAGTAGCCGAAATTGAAGGAAAGATGAGAGAAAATCGGTTACGGTGGTTTGGACATGTGCAAAGAAGGCCTACTGACGCTCCGATTAGAAGATGCGACTATGGGACAGAGGTTCAGGGCCGAAGGGATAGAGGAAGACCCAGGAAAACTTTGAGAGAGACCCTAAGAAAAGACTTAGAGTACTTGGATCTAACGGAGGACATGACACAGGACAGAACACAATGGCGTTCTAAGATTCATATAGCCGATCCCACTCAGTGACTTGGATTTTCCAAGTCTCCAACCGAGAAGTTGTCCTCGCTCGGGAAATTAAGGGAACACTACCTCAACTTACATGCTCCACTCACAAAGCTCCAACATACAAGCTTCAACAAAAGAAAATTCAAAGAACTTAGCGAAGAAGGCTTTGGTGATTTAACACAATACGTTGAAATGAAGGAAAGCTTATTTATTGATATCCCCGATAAATTACAAATATGTACATATACTTAAGTCAAAATAAACAAACAAGAGGGAGCCTTCACAAAGGTTGCTTAGGAGAAGTCTCGGCAGTCGGTGGAGCCCCAGAAAGAGAAGGCACCGGAGGGGGATCATTCGGAGCCTCAGTACTGGACAGAACCCTAGAAGGAGGAGGCATCAGAGGTTGATCATTTGGAGTTTCATTACGCGGCACAGCCCCAGAAGACGAAGGCAATAAATGCCTTTGGAACAAACCCACAAATCTTTGATGATCAAGTAAAACCTGACCATCAGATTCCTTCATTTGGTCAAGCTTCCTCTTCATGTTTGTAGCATAGTCATGTGCGAGCCGGTGCAACTGTTTATTCTCATGCTTGAGCCCTCTAATCTCCTGTTTGAGACTCATCACTTCAGCCGCCAATGATTCAACTTGGCGGGTTCGAGCAAATAGGCGTTGGGCCATATTAGACACAGAACCTGCACACTGAACACTAAGAGCCAGAGAATCCTTAACAGCCAACTCATCAGACCGTTTGGAAAGTAGTCTGTTATCTTTGGGAGTGAGAAGGTTCCTGGCCACTACCGCAGCGGTCATATCATTCTTCATCACGGAATCCCCAACGGTAAGAGGACCAGTAGGGGAGACGAAGGATGGGCGCCATATGTTGTCTGGAGAAGGCGGGGCTGCCTCTTCAACAAGGTTCAAGTCAAAACGACGGTCGGAGGGGCCAGACATTTTCAAAGGTGTAGAAGAGAGAAGAGGTCGGACAAATCAAGATCTTAGAAGTGCAAGAATGGAGCTTCTACTGGTGGATATTCAAGTGTGCTTTGGAACTTAATGTCAGCCTCTATAAAAATCTGCACTCGACGAAGCTTCAAAAATCGAAGAGGCGTTTGCTTTCTCAAAAGCTGGGCTGCTCAGAGACCACGAGGGTCGATCTCAGAAATCGAAGATGCGTTTGCTTTCTCAAAAGCTGGGCTGCTCAAAGACCACGAAGGTCGATCTCAGAAATCGAAGAGGTTTGCTTTCTCAAAAGCTGGGCTGCCCAGAGACCACGAGGGCCGATCTCAGAAATCGAAGAGGTTTGCTTTCTCAAAAGCTAGGCTGCTCAGAGACCACGAGGGCCGATCTCAGAAATCGAAGAGGCACCAACTTTTCCAGCCTTGTCAGCACCTGTCACACGCACATTCAGCTTTGCGGAAATTATGGGCATTCTGTCGAAGATTTCTGGCGAAGTAGAAAGCACATGAATCGTACTGTTCAATCATCCACTTCCCACACGCAACAGTAGCTCATGGGTACCACATATAACTTTGCCAAAGTTCTCTGACAAAGTTGAGACTACTTTTCCAGCCTTGTCAGCACCTGTCACACGCACACTCAGCTTTGCGGAAATTATGGGCATTCTGTCGAAGATTTCTGGCGAAGTAGAAAGCACATGAATCGTACTGTTCAATCACCCACTTCCCACACGCAACAGTAGCTCATGGGTACCACATATAACTTTGCCAAAGTTCTCTGACAAAGTCGAGACACGTGAAGCTTGCAACTCTCACTACATCGCTCTGACCAAGAAGGGTAAAAGAATAGCAAAGAAACAACACTAACAAAGTTTAGACACATAAATTTTGAAGGCCTAGCTACCATATTATTACCCACAAGGGTAAAGGAACAGTACCACTGCTGGATAATTGGAAAGTCTCGGTGTGTCAACCTCTGTGCTTCATGGCAAGGTAGACTAGCAAACATGCCCAACCTTTACTCACATTCGAGAAAACACTCCCAACAAGATTGCTTGCCTCAAAATCGAAGAGGCATCGCCCTCCGAATCTCGAGAGCCAGACTCCCAACATGATTACTTTCTCAAAAATCGAAGAGAGGGTAAAGGAACAGTACCACTGCTGGATAATTTGAAAGTCCCTGTGTGTCAACCTCTGTGCTTCGTGGCAAGGTAGACTAGCAAACATGCCCAACCTTTACTCACATTCGAGAAAACACCCCCAACAAGATTGCTTGCTCCAAAATCGAAGAGGCACCGCCCTCCGAATCTCAAGAGCCAGACTCCTAACATGATTACTTTCTCAAAAATCGAAGAGAGGGTAAAGGAACAGTACCACTGCTGGATAATTGGAAAGTCCCTGTGTGTCAACCTCTGTGCTTCGTGGCAAGGTAGACTAGCAAACATGCCCAACCTTTACTCATATTCGAGAAAACACTCCCAACAAGATTGCTTGCTCCAAAATCGAAGAGGCACCGCCCTCCGAATCTCGAGAGCCAGACTCCCAACATGATTACTTTCTCAAAAATCGAAGACACCGCTCTCCGAATCTCGAGAGCCACACCCCCAGCATGATTGTTTTCTCAAAAATCGAAGAGGCATCGTTCTCCGAATCTCGAGAGCCAGATCCCCGACATGATTGCTTGTTCGAAAACCGAAGAGGCACCACTTTCCCAACTTCAAGAGCCGGATCTCCTTGGATAAAGCTTGTCTGTAATCTTCACACGCAACATCAGCTTTCCAGATACCACAGACCACTTTTTCAAAGTGCTCTGACAGAGTTAAAACTTGTGAAGCTGGCAGCTCCCACTACCGTGCTATGACCAAGCAGGGTAAAGGAATAGCATTATTACTTGATGTTAGGGAGACTCCTATATATGTCGACCTCCATCCCCAACGGACAGGCAGACCTGCAAAAATGCTCAACCCTTCCTCTTATCTGAGAGGGCACTCCCAACGAAGCCTTTCGAAATATTCAGCTTTCTTTCCCCCCGATAATACCTCTGTAAACAAGCTATACTAGAGCAAGAATATCTCATATCATCAGGGTTAAAAGCAAGAGTATCCCATATCATGCTTTTTCCCTGTCTTTTCCTTTGGCCTTGTTCTTACCTGCAAGACAAGGAGAAAGAGAGCAATCAGTCAGCACTTGGAATCAAGCTTCCAGCCAGGAACTGACTGCCTGGAACCCCCTACCCTGGCATTGCTCTCGAGTACTCATCTTCAACATCTTATGATTCCAGGGAAGATACCGCATCTGCCTGAGGAACAGATAGGGCAAGTGAGAAGGATACAAGGAAGCATGTGGAGACAAGCGTAACAGCACACGTGCCGATACATCCACTACTCTGTCAAAAGCAAAAGTATCCCATATCAGCAGGGTCGAACGTACTCTAGATTTGATGGACTTGTTTTGACCCTCAAATTCTTCAGTCGGCCTTATACTTTGGAGGAAACCAGAAAACCCTCCAGCCCAGTTCAAGAATAAGCCTGTGGAAAGTTACTTCTTCAAAAGCAAAAGTATCCCATATCATCTCTTCTCATTTTTCTTCTCTTTATCCTTCATGCTGCCTGCAAGATAGGGAGAATGTGAACAATCAGCCGGAGCTCTGATTGCTTACCTTGTCTGTTACCTCTTTCAGCAGATCCCCTAGCTCGGCGACTTGGGGGACTCCTACTACATGGTTTGTATCGCGCTTGACCAAGCCTGAAACTACAAGTAAGCTTCAAGTGACATTGATACATTACCTTGTGCATCTCCACCAGTTACAGATACCACCCCTGGATGGAGGAAGAGTACTTCCAGAGAAGATTCCACATCTACCTATGAGACAGATAAGGAAAGTCAAGACGATACCACACTCCGGTACTTAGAAGTTTCGTGGTTACGAGATCATTCTCCCACAATATTTCCTAATGTCATTTGTACTAAATCATTCACTTGTACTCCCTAAAGGAGAGCTTGAACCTATGTACTTGTGTAAACCTTTCACAATTAATGAGAACTCCTCTATTCCGTGGACGTAGCCAATCTGGGTGAACCACGTACATCTTGTGTTTGCTTTCCTATCTCTATCCATTTATATACTTATCCACACTAATGACCGGAGCAATATGGCGAAGATCACAAAAAGTGACCGTTTTCGCTACCTAGGATCTATCTTGCAAGAGAACGGAGAATTAGATGGAGATCTCAACCATAGAATACAAGCTGGATGGATGAAGTGTAAGAGTGTATCCGGCGTGTTGTGTGATCGTCGTAGGCCACTGAAGCTCAAGGGAAAATTTTATAGGACGGCAATAAAACCAACGATGTTGTATGGCACAGAATGTTGGGCGGTGAAGCATCAACACGTACACAAAATGGGTGTAGCGGAGATGAGGATGCTTCGTGGGATGTATGGGCACACGAGAAAGGATAAGATTGGGAATGAGGATATCCAAGGTAAAGTAGGAGTAGCCAAAATTGAAGGAAATATGAGAGAAAATCGGTTCCGGTGGTTTGGACATGTGCAAAGAAGGCCTACTGACGCTCCGGTTCGAAAATGTGACTACGGGACAGAAGTTCAGGGCCGAAGGGGTAGAGGAAGACCTAGGAAAACTTTGGAAGAGACCCTAAGAAAAGACTTGATTACTTGGATCTAACGGAGGACATGACACAAAACCGAGCGCAATGGCGTTCTAGGAGTCATATAGCCGACCCCACTTAGTGGGAAAAGGCTTTGTTGTTTGATCAAATGGTGATAATTTCAGACAAATCAGAAACACATTAGGGTGTGTATGTGTGTCTGATTAACAAAAATTTTAAAATTCAAATAGCACATTGGTTTCAGGCTACATGTGACAGACGAATGGGATCAAGCAGGCAAATACCTGATTCTGTTAGACCTAAATTGCCTAAACTGGTGCCTTGCCAGCTGTACCTTGAACTAATATGCAAATGCAATGCATACAAAAGGGTCACCATTCAAATTAAATTTCTTAGTGATGCCAGGAATGATCTGAGGTGAGCATTGGGTATATAACCATGGGGATTTAGGATGATAAAATTTTGAAGAAAGAGGATGTGTAGAAGACTAAGAAGGTTAGGGTTTGCAGTAATTCTAACAGAGGGGAATAGATAGGTAGAGGAGATAATAAAGCACCAAGCCTCCAACAATCACTAAGTTTCATTCATGCCAATCTGATTTGGTGTTTAACTGGTTTCAGTTATGAATAGAGAGATGCTTAACATGCATGTGAGTTGTAATTATTTTGTATACAATAAAAATCATTGTTTTGTCATAATTCACAAACTAATTGGTTAACCTGTTTTAATTTACAATGCTAAAACTCAAATCTAATAAGGATAAGGATGGGATAAGGAGCGGGTGCTATCTAAGTTCAAGTTTTCTTTTTCCGGGAGAGGCTATGGATCCAATGACAATAAGCACGTTGAACATCCGATTTGGTGTTTCATTATTTATATGAACCGAAAACTGTAAAAGCCTGGACATTTTATGTCAAAAGGACTATTTTATATGCATGGATAGGATTCCTTTGTCCATATAAAACATTAATAAACTCTCCGCTTATTGTTATCACTCATTGGCGGCTTTTGTTCACTTCTCCATGACGGTCACCTAACGACTTTACCATTCCCATTTCTAAGACTCTCAATTTATTTTACTAATTATCTCTACTTACAAATTTTCTGATCTTAAACTACCATGGACAGTTCTTTGTTGACCCAAAAGGCTTTAAATTTAGATTTCGTCCAATGGACATAGTCTTAGGCTTCCAAAGAAGATATCTCTTACATAACCATGATGTAGATAATGCATAACTTACGACAATGTCTTGAGGACCTTCCACACTTTGCTATTTTCTGTTGCATGCAACTTCCACACAATGAGCTCACCTCCTGATGATAAGAAGAAAAACATGAATCAGGAACATGTAACTTAAGGGACATTGAATCAGCTAAAATGGCGAATCAGGATTGTCTTGTTATACATATAAAATAAATTAAGTTCTGTTAGTGGCTTCACATACCGTCCGCACCAGAGGCAAGTTGTTCTCCTGCATCATCATTGAAGAAGTGATATTAGTTGGAACATCAACAATAACCATGATGAAGGGAAGACGTGTCAATAACACAATCACCCAAGCTTCAATTATTTGTTTTATTCTTTTGAAAAGAAACTTCTCTTATTGCATACCCAATCTTCATTAACAAGCCAATGCAATGCTACTCAGATGTACAACAAAGTGAAGCTGCTATCTGAAGGACAGAGTTTGGTTTTCAGATATGGAAGGGAAATACATTCAAGAAAAGAACAAACCTGAACTCATGAATGAAATTATCCTTCCTGGTCCCGCCCCCCCCCCCCCCCCCCCCCACACCCCTCCCTGCCTTTTAAAACCTAATCTCTCTTCCTTCTATAGTTCTTTTATTATAAATATCTTTCTCTTCTATTATCTCCAATTGCCTTGGTGTTCCTCTTACTCTGTCTCATTCTTCTTCTTCTTCTCTAAACCCCTCTATACTTCTAAATTCTCTTTACTGGTTCTACACCTTTTGTTTAATCAATACACATCTAATTTATCGTGAGATCAATTAGAGCTGACTTCAAAATGGAAAGTTGATGCCATAATTTCATATTCTATTGACACTCTGGGAGCTGTGACGCCATTCGTCTTCATTAGATTCACAATTTTCTGTACTTTCCAATTGTTACAAAATGTACAAACTTCAGACCTCTCAACATTTAGAGAATCTCCGTGAGGGGTTGTAGCCATACTAGCTATCTAGTTCGTAAATACCTCAACCTCTCGGAACTCCTATGTTTAAGGAGAGAGAAAGTGGCTCCTAGTGCCTAGCTATTCAATGCCTTAATACTGCTACATTTCACGCGTGGCTAGAGTGACTAAAACATAATTGTTAAATAAGTTGAATTCAAAAAGTAATACAAAATTGGTGAGTATCTAAAATAGCTAGTATAGTTAGCTTAAGCACTTCAAAAGTGCCCACTGCCCAGTCATTTTAGCATAACATTGACTAAAATTAGAACACCTCCCATTGAGATGCTGTTAAACCTTGAAACTTCTTCATCCCAGAAGATATTCATCCTCATTCATTCAAAATTCTAACTTTAAAGTATAGGAACTTCTACTTTGCAGTACATGCTTTATTCCACCATGAAACTTCTTGCTTATTTTATTTTTCAAAACCTAGGAGCAACCTGTTTGGGATCGCACTCATGGATCAAATGGGGACTTGAGAGTCTGGTAACCATGCAGAAGAAAAGAACATCAATGGAAAATTCCCAGAAACTAACCCTCAAAACCATCCAAATCAGATCAATGTAATCAACTAAATTCCCCCGATCAGACTCAACCAAATTTGCCAAATCATCCCAGTCATCCCTAAGGAGGAGGATGTTTAAAATACACACACAAACTCACATGCTAGTCATTTCATACTTTAATTAAGTCAGCAAGTTGTATTTCTGTCCTTGAAATTATGACATATGGAAATTAGACATAACAAAAATTTGACATCAGTAAATGGGAATGAAAATGTAACTTTTAGTCTTATACATTCAGGTGTGCGTAGAAGGGAAACGTAACCCCAAAAACATATTTCTACATCAGCAGCTTGATTCTCTTCATAAGCAATGTTTGAGGCAAGAACGGAGGATTACAATTGCCAAAGCAAGCACATTAGAAGCAAGTTCCATCTAAGTTATCATCTTTAGAAAAGTGAAATCTAGATCGAAAAGAAAGAGAAATGAACATTCACTGAAAACTAAAAAGGTGTTCCAGTTGGAAACAAACACATACAAATTTCATCATGGAATGAGTTTCAAGCAATTACGTGCAAGTCCTGACTGTTAAATACTAAATCTCAAATTACATTTCCTTGTAAATCCATGCAATTCCTAACCACTTAAATAGTAAAACTGAAATTACATTTCTGCTTAAAACCCTCAATGACAGGTTCACACCAATATCATACATGGATAAATTGTAGGAAGCACTTCAAGTGCATTTTCAAGATTCACTTGAATTTTTTTCCTAAGGATTGGTTCCAAAAATATTTTCACCAAAAGCGCTTTTAATCATTTTAAAAGCGCTTCCCAATGAGCCCTTATACAAATGGAAACAATGTTCTAAGATAAAATATAAAACAGTAACTGCTACCCTTGGAAGATAAAATAAATTCATAAGGGTATGAAAAACTTAATGTTCTGCATATGAAAACACCTTTTCACCTTAATATAATCCTAGAAAGTTCAGAATATACAAAGCCAGTAAGCATTCTGTTCACCGAGTCTGGAGTTAGCATTACTAACATTTAATGAATTTCAGGATCTAATATGTCAGAATTCGCGGAAACTCGCTATGCAACTCAATCATAATTTTACAGTACAGCATATTCATTACACTACAGTAAAGCAGACAACAATGAGACATAGGTATTCACTTACCTGAACGAGAGAAGCGAAGAACATTCACGGCAGAACTATGGTAAGAAAGGCTACTTTGATATGAAGCTACTGGGAGTTTCTTCTCTGTTTCGCTCGAACTTATTAACCAAAGCTGGTAAATATTAAACAGGAAAAAATAAACAGTTAGTTCAACAATTAACAAAATGAAATCACTCTAGCAAAAATCAACACTTAGAAATAAGCTATTCTAAATGGACAATTTGAGTGCTGGGTGAGCGAAAATGTTCAGATTAATGTCGAAATCTGGTAAGAGAGAGTACCTTGATGTCGAAATCGGCGCCACCAGTGGCGAGAGTGCCCGAAATTGGGTGGAAATCTAGGGTTAGGACCGGCTTGGTGTCGTGCCAGTTGATCTGAACAGTCCCTCCTTTCATTTTTTTTGGTGTTTGGGGATTCTTTTGGGAATCCAATCTTGGTTTATCAAATTTCGAAAGAAAAGGGAATTTAGGTTTTATGGGGAAGGAAGAGAGGTACTTACTTCGATTTGGCGGGAATTGTTTTAGGAAATTCTACAGTTTGCCCAAAAATATTATCTTTTATTTCTATTATTATTTTTTTACTTTAAGAAATGGTTTACCATTTACAATGGGAATTGTTATTAGCACTTCAAAAATCTCATTTAACAATTCAAACTTTCTATAATTAGAAAGAAAAATACCCTTATAAGGAGTGTATAATGAGATTTTTGGAGTGCTAATAACATTTTCCTTTACAATAAGGAAATTTTACTCAAATCCGATGATTCTCTTTTCTAATCCAACTTAACCTTTTGATCGCATGAAATCTCTATATTGTCCTTGCACTCAATTAAATAAAAATGGCAAATTTATTAGATGGACTCTTTTTGTCTATAAACCCATGGTGTTGCATTTTCTTAAACATTTTATGTGGCCCATGTTGCTACGAATTCCTAGCTCTCCCAATGATACAAGAAGAAAACTCAAATACCAACCAACAAGCTCTCCCTCTCCCAGCAAACCCTAGCCATCAACCCCTACGCCGCCGGCCTCTGGCTATGGCTGGGGGCCGGTGGCAGTCTCTCCCCTCCCTTTCCTAGCTCCTCATCCCTTTCTTTTCCCTCCTATTCCCCATCTCGGCCATCGTCCACCCCTCATTCCCGACCTTTCCCCTTCCTCCTCTCCCCTCCCTTGCTTATCTCCCACCATTTTGGGTGTAGATTTCCATGGATCTATGCCCTATACCCCGACCCGGGCTATGCCCTTTCAAGATTCTCTTCGATTTTGTACTCGTTTTCCTTGTGTGGGGTTTAGATCTACGTTGCAATTGGCTTGGATCCCCCCTCATCAACTCGGTTCCATGGTGGTGTCTCCCTCCTCGACGGCTTCGGTGCTCTCAGCTCTGGATGATCGGCTTAGTCTAGGAGCTTGGTGTGTTCGTCTCAGTGCAGTTTGGCTCGGCTTAAGCATGGACACCGGCATCCCACTGTCCAAATTTTGGAGAAGGCCTAGGCCTGGGTGCCTCGTTCCCCTTGTTTTTGAGTTGTACATCGAATCTTTCTCGGTGTAGTTTAGTTCATCTCTCCCCTATGTACCGCGGCAACGCTGGTTTTTGGCTAATTTGATCTTCGCCTTTGTGCATTGTGTATTGTGGGTCTCGTCTGCTAACGGTGACTTTGACGTGGTCTCGCACTTTTGCGATGACTTTTTGTGGCCTCACTATTCAACGATGACCGTTGTGTCTACCGATATCTCTCTGTTGCAACTATCATTTATTGTGACAGAGATGTACTGGTAGATTTGTGCGCTTGGCGACTGTGTGGTTGAGTTTGTGGGTGTTTACTAGGGGTTTAATGTTATTTGTTTGCTTTGTGCAAATTCATTCCAAATCAATTTATTGGTCACTGGAATTATATACCCAATGACACTCTATAATTGTTTGGTGTTGATTAATAAAAGACTATGATATCGTTTCTTGTCAAAAAAAAAAAGGGAAGTAGCATCGAATAAGATTAAAAAGCTCACTTATACAATGTCTTGGGCCGAGGGATGCAATGTCTTCATTAGAAAAGGTGTACCAAGTATTCGGTTGGAGGAGTCTCGCTCGTAAAGGCACATCGGTTGAGCATGACCCGGGGTAAAGCAATCTCAACCCGTATGTAATTGGTTAGTCAATTAAAGCGCAATTATGGATTTGACACATTTTCTCATAAGTTGATTACAATCGCTGATCATGAATCAATATGCAGATAATTTACTTCGAACTTGTGAATGCAAGAAGAATGCTCATCTTATTTATCAACTTGTAGGAGATTAGTGACTCAAATCCTATGTTCATGACCTTTTTCAAAAGGCAAGTGAGAAGAAACCATTGATATCAATGGACTAGGTACTGTATGACACACCCCGACCGAGGTTAATGCATACTGGCCGTCACGTGAGAGTGACGTAGCCATGTGCACAGTGCAGAAGCGATAAAGATAGTAAATATACGAATAATTAAAAACCACATTTCTAGAGTGCACTACTAGCAGGAAGTGATAGAAATTAGTTACAATCGTAAACACTCTTAATCAGAGCATAAAAAGTCTAGATGCAGTCCAATAGGACAAGTACTAGTTACACAGTACCAGGAATGTCCTACTATTAATCAAATAGGTCAGAATTGCCGACGATCTCGAGCCACCAACAACAAGCTTACTTAGAACCTGGAGGGGTGCAAAACAGAAAACGTGAGTGGGCAAAAACAAATGTTCTACAAAATCATTTCATTTATCAATATACTAAACCCTCGCTGTAAAACATGTATAATTTTCCTAGAATCAAGATATAAGCATATACATATATATATCTGAAATCATATCAATTCAGTTCATGCTTCACATAATCAGATTCATATGTATGCCATGCCAAAATATAACGAAGCAAGCCATCCAGGTAAGAATGATTTCATAGAAATATGATATGTTAGCCGGAACCCCTGAGGTGGTCTGTACGGCTGAATTCATAGCTCAAAAGTCAATCTAGCCGGAGTCACTACAATGACCTATATGGCAATATACTGCACATAAGTCGGAACCACTAAAAAGGGGTATGTACGACAAGATTGGGTGTAATATAATTATGCTCAATTTTACTCTCTCATAATAGCCGGGCGATAAATCGCTAGTCACCTACGAGTCGGAACCATAAATAAGGTCTGTACGACAAGACTGTGCACTTAAGTTGGATCCAATATGAGCATATAGTATGGGAGGTGACGTAAATAAACAGGCATGTACTTCATATCTCTGGCTAAATCACAATCACCCTAGGTGCAGTTTTATGAGCTCAACATCAATCAATCACATATCACATCATTGATGACTCACATAACCAAACATAACTAACCTACACTTACTTGTGCCTCCCCAGCACCATATTTATATATATATGCAACCATGAAATGCATATTCAGAATATAAAAGTAATTGGCATATTATTTCAAAGCGTACTTTACTAAAAATGCATTTCTAGGAAATATATCAAGTATATATATATATATATATATATACTGAAAACAAAAGCCCACTCACTGGTATGTCGAAGGGTTGTAGCCCCCGAGTCGCCCGTGGATACGCTCTTCCTCGGAATAAGTCTCACCTATATGCGAATTAACTATAAAAACGTTATTTTAATGCACATAGACAAAACTAGCTAATAACTTTTCATACATTGCTCAAAATGGGTATATGAATATACCATAGTGACCTACACAACCTCACGAACATTGTGATATTTTTAGAAAAAAATTTCTATGACTCACGCGCCCTCACGCGCCGGGGAGGGCACGGCCTCACGCACGGCCCACGCGCATCGTCTTCAACCTCCAGACGCCGGAACTGTGTCACCGGCGTCGGATTCTGGGCAGATCTGCAACTGCCCATTTCTCACTCGTTTTTGCACCATTTTCACGTATTTTATACCAAAATGAAGCTCTTAACTTGTAGAACACAATCATACTATTTAAAGTTCTAAAAGTCATGGAATCTCACCGGAGAATTCCAAGAAAACCGGCCAAACTTCGTCCACATGATCCCGACGTCCAAAACCTTCAAACGAAGCACTCCGAGCTTTCTTGGGACCTCACTAAGCTTCCTACAAGCTTCAAATTCCCAAAAAAATCCATAATTACGTGTGCATGAACAATGCACAAATCGTGGGTTATGAAAAACTAGGGTTTTCGAAGTTATCCTTACCTGAAATGGGTACCAATCGACTCGTCTGGGCTTCACGAACACAATGGTACCATTTTCTTCCTCGATCAGTGAGGTTTGAGAAGTCCTTGGTGTTTGTCCGTACAAGAAGAAGGAGAGAGAGAGAGTCCGAGAGATAGAGAGAGAACATGGGAGGGAAGATAGAAATAAAGTAATGTGGATCTGTGTGTGTGGTCCAATCTACACACCAATCACAACTAACCAAGGTTTAGTTCTCATTGGCCCCAAAAACTTAGGAAAATAATTATATTGGTCCACTTCTAAAACCATGTCACATACGACTCATCTCAACGCCCAAGGGCATTCTAGTCTTTTCACACATTTGATAAAAGTATTTCGGAACGGGCTGTGACACTGTACCCATGGGTCTCTAACCAAAATTAAAAAGTCTAGCTGAGGAAATTATCTTGAATTCATCCTGTGCATATTTGTAGTACCATAAATAATCATTACTGACGACGAAACATGTATCCAATATGATTGTCATAGACTCATAGTATATAGTGATGAGCCGATTCCATATTATATATTTTACCCTATTTTTTGGTATGTTTTGGTGATTATTTTGGTGAGATTTTGATACTTTGATACTTTGATGTGTATTTTAAATGTAGGATACACAAATCCATTTTGGGCATAAAGTGATGAAACAATGGAATTTTTTAGTAATTCCAATTGGAGCGGTTTCGTGTGTTTGTCAAAAGGTTGTGTCAAAGTTTCAACATTTAATTCCAAGGCACATGATTGTGGCGAATTAATTAAGGTCCAGCACGCAGTGCTGACAGATTTACGTTCTAGGCTTAATTCTGATTTTTAGGCATGAACATGGCGTTTTTTTTGGAGTTAGACTCTTTTGCAAAGTTGAAGATGACAGATCACTATGCTTTAAAAAAAGATTTTTTAGGCCTGATCTGGAGCTAGAATGGTCCAGCAACGTGGACAATTGCTAGCTGTCCAGATTTCCTAATTAGATTTGGATTGTGATTTTTAAGTTATCCTTTTGTTATTTTGTTTCCTAGTTTTTAGAAGGCGTTATATAGGTAGGATTATGAATAAAGGGCTGTATATAAGCTTCCAACCAGCTTTTAGGGTTCTCTACGTGATATTGAGAGCATTCACTGAAACCCTGGCAAATTGTAAACTACAAACTACAAAGGTGTTTTTATGAGTAACTAATTCATTTTGCTAGGGTCAGGCTACGAGTCTTACCATGCAATGTGATTTTATTAATTTGCCTAATGAATTGCTTTGAATTATTAATTACTGTGCTTAAACTATCTAATTGACGTAGTGATTTGCCACCATTAAGATATTTAGACAAGTAATTTGATGCAATTTTTGTTAGAACATCACCTTGAAATTGAGGAGGACTTCTTGTGATTACTTAATGTAATTTCACTTAAGGTGAACTTCACCCTGAATGGTTTTTAAAAGGGTTTTCACAAACTTAATGAGTCTTGCATGTTTATACTTGATATGAATATCACAGAAGGATTTTATGTTAGATATATATTTCCGTTTGAATATCACGAGCAGAATATGCATTAGGAAAACCTAACCTTCGAAGCATGTATGTCGAAATTCATAAGTAATTGATAGAATTGCATAGGATTATTAATGGTGACCGCTAACTCCTAATCTTCTCCATAAGTGTTTATTGAAATCCATTTTATTGTTTTATGATTTTACCGACTTGTATTTTTAATTAAGGATTAGTTTAAATACAAATGATGCATCGAATCCTTGTAGAGAATGATCTTGCATGAGGATTTATATTACAACTACTTTGTACCCTTGCAAGTATTCTATGTGATTTTAACCTTTTTTTGCATAGATACTAAAAATCCTACATATAGATTATTAGAACATTTTATTCAAATTTAGGTATCAGAAATCACTGCTCTTCTCTAGCTCATTAACAACCAAATGGTCAAAGAAAAGGAGGTGGATGGGTAAATATCTATGAACTGAAAAGCATACTAGATGAAACGAAAGGTAATTGGTTGGAAAAGCTTTATTATATCTTATGAGCCTACAAAACAATAGAGAAAATACCAATGGCAGAATCTCTAGTTTCTTTAGTATATGGAACAAAAATAGTTCTACCAATTCATGTCAGTAGAACAAATGTTAGGTCTCTTCTTTCTACTGCGTGTCTTTCTACTGCATCTTAGGATAACGAGTTATGATTTATTTAGATCTTTTAGAGGAATGAGAGATTTCCCAGATCAAGCATGCATTATCAAAAATACCTCTCTCACGCACAAGCGTGTGCATATATCTGCTAGTTTCTAAAGATAAAGAAAGAGAGGAAGAAATTCAATAATTAATAATTTCGTCACTGTTTGATTCCCGGGAAATAATCTGGCAAACAAATTTTCCGGCCAATTTCCTGAATCAGTATTATAAACTGCTAATTCATACAAAATATATATATATATATATATATATATATATATATATATATATATATATTTCTATATAATATATAGATATATATTGTAGTACGTAAGCCAAGCAAACCGTTATGATTATTCCTGAACCCCTTAGTCAACAAAATCCCAACAAACCATTTGCGATCTAGCTAGCTGGTACAAAATACAATTAATTAATTAATGCTAGCCACAACCCCTAGTACTTTTTTCACGACTCACATATTCCGTTGCCCTACGTGCTCAGTCACACATTTTTCTCTTATTAATAATTCATTACAATTGAGCATTGAACACAAATACTATCAAACATTTTCACAACTATAGATAATTAATCAGAGCCACGCACCTCTAATAGCATCATATTATCTAATCACACTAAGCTCGCAGCAGCACTAGTAGTACATCTGCAATTAAGGTAACTTCATCCGGTGGTAGTGGCTTGGTCTAGTTGTCAGGGTGTCTAGTGAAGGAGGAGGAGGCGGTGGAACCATGCTGCAGCGGCCATTCCAACGGCAACCCAACCCCTGCAGTAGGAACTCCAACTGATGTTGATGGACCATTAATAATATTGGTATTGCACTGATCATGAGCTCCTGCTGCGGGTGCTGCAGCTGGGTGGTGCTGATCATGCTGATGATGATGACCATCGATACTAATGTTATTGACATTACTGGAAGAGGAGGAAGATGATTGTAGCAATCGGATTTGCCTCTTCAAGAACTTGACGTATCGAATAGCTTCGTCTAACATAGAAGCGGTATCCATTTTAGTTCCTCCGGGAACGAGTCTTTGGAGGATACGAATTTTCTCGCTTATCCTCTCGCGCCGGTGACGCGCAGCCACGCTCTGGGGATCATCACTGATTCGCACATTCCGCCTTTTGGGCTTTCGGATTGTAGCTGGATCGATGTCCACCGGCTGCATAGCGGCGATCCTGTACATCATTTCCTTCATAGCTCCAAGCTCTTCTTCACCAGTTGCGGCGGGGCCCTGGTCTTGAGCATCTTCGTGATCATCTAATTCCATGAAAGTATTATTATTATTCCCTGCAGCGGCGGCTAGTAGTACTTGATGAGTGTGATGACGATGATGGTGTTGATGATGGTGATCGATGATTAGTTGATCATGATCATGAATATTCGAAGGGGAGGGAACATACTGATGATGGGTAGATGAGGAGGATGGGGTTTGATGATGCCCTTCAAGATGGAGAGGAAAGTTTGGCCAAAGAGAAGAATACTCAAAGGAGGAGGAGATCTCATGTCGGAGGATGGGATCTTCCCTGCTAACATCATCATGATTAAGATCCTGCCCGCCGGAAGAGTTTAGAGACAGCTTACTTGCGTAATCAATATTGATGTCCATGCTTTTCTGTGCCGGTAAATTCCAACTGATGATTATTTATATTGAAAATAAAAATAAATTTGGGAAGATACAAATTCGATCTACCAGTTGATCAAGTGGACTTGAAGTGGTATTTGTGGCCTGTATATGCGATCAATGATAACACAAAAATATAGCACCATATTTAACTCGTCCCTGATTGGCGATCAAACGGCGAAATAAAAAAGTCTGCTAGGTTTTCAATTGAAGCTTTAGAAGGAACGATCCAACACTCACCATCTAAAGGTAGAGAGAGAGTGGAGAGAGAGAGAGAGAGAGAGAGAGAGAGAGAGAGAGAGAGAGAGAGAGAGTATTGGAGCAAAATTTTAGTGAAGGAAGAGGGAGAAGCATGCATGATATGCAACAAAGCAGAATAGGGATGAATTGATGAAATAGAACAAGATAATGGGTGGATGGGGGACCCACAAAAGAGATCAAGTGATCATCAAAGAGAGATTTTTCAGTGTGACCGTCACACGAGGTGCTATACCACTGGCTTTTCAGCCGTTGCGCGTATCCTTATATAAATGGTGGGTTATGTGTGTTAAAAAGTTAATAAAATTAAAAAATTTCACCATTTGCATAAAAGCACGTGGTATACCATCCGTATTCTCATTACAATTAAAAATTTCTCATGATCAAGGGGTTAAATGATCTTATATCTTAATCTGGCAAAGTTATCTAGGGTCAAGGATTGCACTACTGAGAGCTTGCAGGCTTTGCCACATTCCTAGGGTTCTCTCCCATTTATTTACTTAATGTAAATATAAATATATTTATATATGGAGTAGTACAAACACTGAAATTCTAGCACTGCTTCTTCCTTATGCTTCATGATTCGCTGTTGCGGAGATAATTACTTCGGTTACTCTTTCTGCCAAAATTGGGTTTCGTGTGGGAGTGAGGTTTCCTTGGTTTTAGTCTTTACGTACACACAGTAATTTTTGGGTCAATTTATGGTATCACCAATGTTATAAACGGTGTATTTTTCAAAAATTGAATACCAAAAACGTGTATTTGGTAATATTAATCTATAGAAACTTTTATTTTAATCCTGAAAAAAGATCATGTTTTTAATAATACCTTATGTAAAATGAAAACTAAAAATAATCAGTTGATTCATATCCACATCAGCTTAAATATCTCATGTCAAATTTAATTACTTTTTTTAATGAATTTATTGTATTTTCAGTCTGCCTATATTACCTCTTTGGGGATTCAAACACAAAAAATTGAATAGCATTTTGTAAATCAGAACTAATGTATAATGTGTCACATCCTGGGCTTGACTCCACCGTAGCACGATATTGTCCGCTTTAGGCCCCGACCACGCTCTCACGGTTTTGTTTCTGGAAATTCACACAAGAACTTCCTAGTGGGTCACCCATCCTGGGATTGCTCTCGCGCGAACTCGCTAAACTTCGGAATTCCAATGGAACCTGAAGCCAATTAGCTCCCAAAATGCCTAGTGCTAGGTAGAGATGAGAATATACATATAAGGCTTACATGATCTACTCCCCTGGGCGATGTGGGATGTTACAATCCCTAAAAATGATAGTTTTTGTAATTTTAATCAGTGAATTTAGGAAAATGCCCTTCGAGGCAAATACGTTGACTTTTGTTGACCACTTATTCGTGACACGTAAAATCTGTTTTCTTGGCATATCCTCGTAGTACTCGTCGCTACGGACTTGTGGGCGCAAATGAGGTTTTATTTAGTCGATGTATGTGTACTTCCCAATGAGGGGCAAGATGGTAATATTGCACCATCGGGAATTCCTTACTTGCTTGTTGAGACAACAGTGAGTTATTGGTATTGCGGGCTGCAGACTGTAATATCAATAACTTATTGTTGGGTTCATTAAGCAAGTGGGCAATTAGGTCCGTTTACGAAAGCATAGGTGAAATCTTTCGATGTTCGGTCTTTGATTTCAGTACAATTACTTTAACTTTACGTTATTATATATACACGTAATTTGACGTTATGTTTTTATATATCTATTTTTTTTACTTGATGTTTTCGTAAAGGGTTTTATATTGAAGTATTGTACTGAGGGAGAAGAAAAGTATGAGCTTGGAGGCATGAAAGAGGAATAATTGGAATCCGATTGCGACGGAATGACATTATCTTTTATGCAACCGCTCCAACTTGATATCTCCTTCACGTATTTATTTTTCGACTATCTTTTCACTATTTTTGTGTAGCAACTGGTTTTAAATTTCGGGGACGAAATTTTTTCAGGTGGGTAGATTGTAAGAACCCGTCCCTAAAAATAATAGTTTTTGTAATTTTAATAAGTGAATTTATGAAAATGCCCTTCGAGGCAAATACGTTGACTTTTGATGACCACTTATTCGTGACATGTAAAATTTGTTTTCTTGGCATATCCTCGTAGTACTCATCGCTACGGACGCGTGGGTGCAAGCAGAATCAAATTCAAAGTTATAACGAAGAAGTTATTAATGATCGGAGTCGAGGGGGGGGCAAAATAGACATGTTCCCATTTATTTGGAATACTCCAGAAAATCTAGAGTGCCACATGTGTGACTGAGATGAAAAGAGAAGTAAGATGGGTGGTGGAGATGGAAGGACAAAGAGAGAAATGAGGGAGCGTGTGGCCAATGAGGAAAGGAAAGAGAAATAGCATGGCCCAATTCGAAAGGGAAGAAAGGAGGGGAGGGGAGAGAAGAGAGACCCATAGGATCCCTTGCCCAGTTTCCTCCTTTGACCCGACTTGACGGAATTGAAGAATCAGACGGTTTTGATGTTATTTTCCGACGAATTGAGACCTCCCATCACCCATAAACATCACCATAGGGTCTCGACATCCAATTATAGCCTTAATCAACGAAGTTTCATCACGGTTTCCATGAAGAACAACCCATGGGTCCGAAGATGTTGGAAGTATGCCCACAAAGCCATTCATTTGATGTAATAGCTTTTGGAATACTTATTGTGTTAAACTATTATATGTTTAATGAAGGGCAAATCTTATTGTTAATCACTATTTAATGTATTATGCGTTTAAGCAATAAGGGAATCCAAGGAATGTATTTAATCTAAGAGAGAAGGGATCTAAGTAAGTTAGATTAACGAGACCTTTCTCTTATGTTCATTCCTAAAACGTTCCTAGCCATAGGATTGCCAATTTGGCATTGACAATCCGTTAAGGTTAGTATGTGTTATGTTAACTCAAGTGTAAGTATGACTAGTCTTAAGTCATTCAGTGTTGGACACTGGGACAAACACATAGTTGCTCAAAAGGTAATTGAGTACACTGAACAACGATCAAAAGGGAGTTCGAACATATATGTCATGTAAGAATTCTTAAGTTGCAATGTGCAAAGTAGTCATTTGACCTGGGGCATCATAGATGTCTAATGGTTGGATCCTTGATCTTTGATCATGTTAAAGGCATTCTGTTGAGAGTGTCCACGACATTGTTGGGGTCAAGCTATCTAGTCATGTAGACATATGAATGCACAACAAAGGATATATAACCTTCCATGGTGGATGGAGAATACTCTGAGATATGATTCGGGAGTCTTTGGCCAAAGCATACGAATATGACTTAAGAAGTTTGTTCCAAATCATATTCAATTGAATCATATAGAGAAGTATCACATTGGATAGTAGACATGAAACAAACTATCACTCAAACAATGTGATTAAGAGTATTGTATTAGAGAATGATTGTATTGCATTGTAATTGTAACTTGGTAGGTTCTCCAACCACTTGTATTTAGCTTGGGTAGCCATGACATACTGCTAGGTGTCACTCATGGTTTGTGGAAGCCCTGAGGATTAGTAAACACTAATCTTCATCAAAGGGAGAATTGAAATGTAGTTTCAATTCACAATCGATCGTTAAGAGTAACAATCGCCCACTGCCTCGCTAATTGGAACCTAATGGAGCGTACACCGAGTAAGGATGAAAGTGAAGAAATATATATGGGATGGATAAACAATTAAATAGTTTAGTTGAGAATGGTTAAGATTAATTAATTAGTTAATTAATCTTACGAAAGGTTCGTATTGGGCTTTTAAGTTGGTTTTGGGTTTCGGGGCCCAAAAGGATTTTTGGTCTACAAGGCCCATTGAGTTTAGGTTGTGTGACAACTAAAACTAAATAGAAATTAACCCAAAAACAAAGTCAAAACTGGCCTAGGGTAAGTGGATGCAAACTTGGCTTAATTGCAAGTTTGCCACTCACATGTGAGGTGGTATAAAGGCAACTTTATAGCCATTATCTTACTAAGGGTTTTTCTTAAGGAAAGAAGAGAAACTTTTTCTCTCTTTTTCTCTCTTTTTCTCCATAGAGGCCGGCCACTTAGGGGAGGGATAGCTAACAATCTTTCTTCCTCTAAGTCATCCATTTCATCTTCACATCTCATCCTTGGTGTAGAGACTTAGAGACACCAAACCTTTGGTGTTCTTGGAGATCCTTTCTTCACATCCTCAAGGAGAAAAAGGAGTATCAAAAGGAAGAAAATCACAACGAAGATCTAAGGAGCTAGGAGGTGACTTGAAGGCCATCCACTTGGGTGAATCCCTTGTGTAAACATGGATAAGCTTCAAGGGTAATGAATCTCAAAATCCTTTCTTCTCTTAATATTGTTAAAGAGTCTTGTGGTTCACCATTCACTAGGCTTTGAAAGTCATGGGTTTTAGAATTGTTTTGTTAATGCATGCCTACTTTAAAGTGTTATTAGTTTGCATATGTGTTCAAATGTTCTCACATGTTCTTAGCTAGGACAATTTGTTTTTTTTTCAGAAGACCCTTAGTTGGAAATCCACCATTTTCTGAAATATTTACCCTCGATCCACATCATCAAACAACTCCTCTTGGACCTAGGAACAAGTCCCAAGCATTGGTTGGAGCATCGGAGTTGATTTGAGGACGAATTGACGAGCATTCTTGACGAATCTTAGTATAAGTGGCTACCTTTGAGGGTATGATCTTTACCCACACTATTGTACTTTACTTATGCTCTGATGACATGTGTGAAATGGGTACATACCCGCTCACAAACGCTCTCTGGTATTTAGGCATTTTTAGGTTTAAATTTACTCACATTTTCCATATCACTGCACTTTATGGCTTCGTCACCTTCCTGGTGTCAGCTAGCACAGCTCGATTCGGAGTCCTAGTGGACAATCCGGGTCGGGGTGTGTCATAAGGCCTAACGAATCACTAATGCAAAAATTATCGGACCTAACGAATTAAAACATAAAAAAATACAAACCGTACCAAATTGACCAGACCTAATGAACTAAAACATTAAAAAAAAAATACAAACTGTACCAAATTGACTGTACTGAATCCATCAGACCTAATGGACTAAAACATAAAAAAAACAAACTGTACCAAATTGATCGTACCGAATCTATTGGACCTAGTGAATTGAAACATAAAAAATACAAATGGTACCAAATTGACCATACTGTATCTATTGGCTCTAAACTACATAACATGCCTAATTTATTGGACCTAATCTGTCGGACCTAATTTATCGAACCTAGTGAGTTGAAACCTAAAAAATACAAATCGTACGAAATTGACTGTACCGAAATATTACATAACATGCCTAATTTATTGGACCTAATCTGTCGGACCTAATTTATCGAACCTAGTGAGTTGAAACCTAAAAAATACAAATCGTACGAAATTGACTGTACCGAAATATTACACATGAACTATATAACGTACCTAATTGACCGTACCAAAACTATTGGACCTAAATTAGTGCATTCTCCACACAATATTAAATTTGAATAATATAAAAAAACTAAACAAAAAACAAAAGTAGGTAGTTATAGAAAATAAAGATGGCATTTTTTAGACAATGAGAAGGAGGTTACTTTTATGGATGATAATGAACCTATAGTTACATTTTTCAAACTTTGATAGTGGAGCGAGGTTACATTATAGACAATAAACATGACATTCTTGTAAATAGTGGTAAAACTTGTGGTTTTATTATAAGTGACATGTCATGGTGCATCAAAATGAAGGATATTTTTTAGATATTGAAAACCTTCCAGGTTATACTCTAAAAATCATCTTTGACAAGCCCTTATCTCTAAAAGGCTCATTAATTTAAGCCAATTTTTAGTGACTTTAAATTTAGGAGCTTTATTTGTAGAGATTAAAACACAAAATACATTTCATAGAAGTGAATTGTTATTAGCACTTCAAAAATCTCATTTGACACTGCAAACTTTCTATAATTAGAAAGAAAAATACACTTATGAGGAGTGTAGAATGAGATTTTTGGAGTGCTAATAACAGTTCCCTTCATAGATCTCTATTAGTTTTGAAGCATTTCAAGGAGAGACAAAATCCCAAACCCTAACAAACCTAGCACAAAAACAAACACTCCAAAATTTAAAATTTATGTCATGCCCTCAATAGACTTGTTAATTAACCAAGCCAAAACTACAAACTAATCATCATCTACAAAAACTTCAAATTAATTTTAGATCCTTAAAAAATTAATTTATGCACTTCACCATTTTCACAATTTATACACTTCTACAAGATCAATGCCAATATTCCAGTAGTTATACAAGATCAATTTCAAAATTCTAGCATTTATGTGAGATCAGTTTAATTTCAAGCACTTTTGCTAAATCAATTTCAAAATTTTAGCATTTCTCCAAGATTAGTTTCAAAATTTTCAGCACTTTTGCAAGATTAATTTCAAAATTCCAGCACTTCAGCAAGATCAATTTAAAAAATTTTAGCGCTTCTGCAAGATCAGTTTTGAAATTACAACATTTATGCAAGATCAGTTTCAAAATTATAGCACTTTTGCAAGATCAATTGCAAAATTCATGCAATTTTGCAGGATCAATTTCAAATTTATGCATCCAAATCATCCAAACCTAAAAAATCAAATATTTTCATATAGTACTAAACAAAGTCCCAATTGTTCTCATAAAAGGAAAAAAAAACTCATAAATCTAGGGAACAATACAAAGAAGAAGGGAGGAGAGAAGTATGAATAACAAGTAGGAGAGAGAGAGAGAGAGAGAGAGAGAGAGAGAGAGAGAGAGAGAGAGAGAGAGAGAGAGAGAGAGAGAGAGAGAGAGAGACGAAGAAGGAGGAGGAGAGGGAAAAAGAGAGAAACAAGGAGACAGAGATACATCTTTTGAATAGAAGGGTAAAAGTAATAAATGCAAAGACAATTAAAAAACAACTAAATATAAGCTTCGTCTTTGTATGAAATAAATAAAAATACTTATTTCTCTCTAAAATGAAGTTTTATAATTTGATTGTATAAGTAATTTCTCCTTAATATTATAACTCCAAAAACAATTTTTTTTGAACTTGGGCTGGTTATGAATTTTTCTTGAGCTAACCCAAATGGAAAAGTTGTGAGCGGGCGCGGAATCCATATCATAATATTGTAATTAAGGAAAAACAAAAAGAAAGCTAATAATCAATTTATGGGAATCGAATTCAACAAAGTCAAATTTTTGTGCATTAGGGTTTAGGTACTCTCAATGTACCAGATCACAGCTTTTAAACCTTTAATTTTCCGAAATGTATGTGTAGAAACCCAATGCCTATCTGCTAGGATATTAGACCACATATAGCTGTTAAACTTCAAAATATTGTTTGTTTTACTTCAATGGAATAAACTAAGGTCACATAAGAAAACATAATGCTTTACCAACAAGAAAAAAAATGTTACATTTTTTATTATGCAATCCCAGTTATGCAATCTTCCCACTTGAAATTTCGTACAATCTATTGGTATCCTCTATACTTTTTAGTGTGAGATCTCATGTTCGATGCACTTGACTTATGAGTCCAATACCTAATTATTAAGGTTAGTGACACTACATGTTTGCCCAACGAAAAATAATTCGTCACGCAAAGTACAACTTCGTCATTAAAATCTTTGGACGACAAAATCTTCGTCGCGCATAAGTACTAGGGCAAAGTTTGAGCTACAAAGGTTGCACGAAGAACATTTACGGTTCGTTGTGCAAGAAAGTATACTCGACAAAATATAGGTCAGAAACGCGATGAAAGAATTCGCCACTTGAACATTTTGGCGACAAAAGATTTTGCTACACAAACTTTGAGGCAATGAAATATTTGCGTCACGAGAACTACAATCAACAATAGAGTTTTATCTCAAAAGAACTTTACCTGACAAAACATGTCGTCAAGTAAAACATCTGCCCAACAAAACGTTTTGTTGCATTTGATCTTCAAAAGTTTTTTATTTATTAACATTTTGTCGCACATATGTTTAAGTGAAAAAGTAAGTCATTACTTTATGTTTAAGGTGACAAAATGTCACATCCCAGCCCGGGCCCCCACCACATCTCGGGTTCGACTCATTCGTAGCACGATATTGTCCTCTTTGGGGCCCGACCATGCCCTCACGGTTTTGTTTCTGGGAACTCACACGAGAATTTCCCAGTGGGTCACCCATCATGGGATTGCTCTCGTACGAACTCATTTAACTTCCGAGTTCTGATGGAACCCGAAGCCAGTGAGCTCTCAAAAGGCCTCGTGCTAGGTAGGGATGAGAATATACATATAAGGCTTACATGATCCACTCCCCTGGGCGATGTGGGATCTTACAATCCACCCTCTTTAGGGCCCGACGTCCTCGTCGGCACACATCCAGCCAGGGATTGACTTTGATACCAAATTGTCACATCTTGGCCCGGGCCCCCACCACATCCTGGGCTCGACTCCGCCGTAGCACGATATTGTCCACTTTGGGCCCTAACCACACCCTCACGGTTTTGTTTATGGGAACTCACACGAGAACTTCCCAATGGGTCACCCATCATGAGATTGCTCTCGTGCGAACTCGCTTAACTTCGGAGTTCCGATGAAACCCGAAGCCAGTTAGCTCCCAAAATGCCTCATGCTAGGTAGAGATGAGAATATACATATAAGGCTTACAAGATCCACTCCCTTGGGCGATGTGGGATCTTACACAAAATATGTCGTAGCTTTAAGTTTTGGGCAAGAAAGGTATTTCGTCACACAAAACTTTTCTGATTAATATTTATCTATTTTTAAATTAATTTAAATTAATTAAATTTTCAATTAATTAAATTATTTAATATTTAAAATACAAAGAATCAGATAAATAATGTACAAAATCTAGGTCACCACTCGAAAGTGACGCACTGTGTGGCTGGGGCACAGTGATAAGTGAGTAAGGATTGTTGTATCCACATTGGCGCCTGAATGCATGTTAAACGAGCAATAACGCTATAGAAACTTCTTTTGGAACGATTCCACTCAAAATTGTTTGGAAGCATATTTCGACGTTAACTTTATCCATGACACGTAAAAGAAGTATTTTGACTTTGCTGGACGGATAAGGTCAAACTCAAAGAAGGTAGGACATAAAGGTAGGGCACAAGAGAGTAGAATGCGTGTGGGAACGTGGAATATAAGAACCTTAAGAAAATGTATGGAAGTAGTAAAAGTTAAGGTGAACAGAATGATAAGTATGATGTCCATCCAGGAAACTAAGTGAGTTAATCTTAAGTCAAAGTCTCAAAACCTCATGTTTTAAGCTTTGGTATTCAGGCACAAACAATTGACAAATTATGTTGACATTGTTGTGGATAAGACTCTAAGAAAAGATGTTGTAGATGTTAACAGGGTCAGCGATAGAATTATAGCAATCAAGATTGTATCAGACAAGAACTCATCAATGCGATTAGTGTGTATGCCCCTCAATGAAGGAAAAATTTGTGAAAACAAGTTCATTTGAGCAGCATCTATGCATGCAATTAACAATTGAAGGTGGAATCATGTTTGTATGCACTTAAAAACAAAACTTTACCCATGAAATTCAAGGCCTAGTTGTTGTGGTGAACCAAGACTCAACCGAAATCTTAAAGAAAAAAGTTGAGAAACTTTTATACCTTTGAAGCACGTATTTGCTTAGCAAAGGATATTCACCCATGCGAAGGCCTTCTTTCCTTAGTCTCCTTGCTCCTTAGCTCCATGGATGTGGATGGAGGAACTTTGCTTCTTGGCTCCATGACTTATTGGATATGGATGAAGGAATAGATTCTCCAAGTTCCCAAGAAAGGGAACCTCTAAGTTTCCACACCAAGGAGAGCATTGAGGAAGAGATGAGTGACCTAGGAAGAGATGGATGCTAGTCCATTCTTCCTAGGGTGGCCAGCCTCCTAAGAGAAGAGAGAGTTTTTGTTGGAATTTATTAGGTTTATTTAGGAAATTAATTAGAGATTTGATTTGATTTTGTAGTAGGGTATTTTTGGCATTTACGCATTAGGGTTTCTTAGGTTTATTGCTGTATAAATAGAGCTTGTAATTTAGTTTGAGAAAAAGTTAGTCACAATGTAGCCTCTTAGGGTTTTGTAGCCGTTTCAGCATTCTCAGTTTGTTTAATAATATTCTTATTATTTTGTAGTCTTGTTCATCGCGCACTCTGATATTCAACTTGGTATCAGAGAGGGTTCGATCCTTAGGGTTCAATCCATTCTCATTGGTATCAATTTGTTTGCCTTTGTCATCGTTCGTTTTAGATTTGTTAGTTGGTATTGATTGTTTGCAAGGAAAAAGTTGATCTGACCGATCCACCACACCACTACTTTTTAGTTGTTTAAGAAGGTGTGATGTTGCACTTGTTCGCCCAGAAGAAGAGAGAAAAAAGAAGGAAAAAGAAAAAAAAAATTGTTTGGAGTTTTTGAGGCCCCCACACGGGCAAAGAAAATATATGTTTTTTTTGTTTGTTTGCTCAGGTTTGTTTGGAAGCTCGCAATTGGCATCGGCATTGATATTGGCATTGGCATCGACATTGGTATTGGCATTGGCATTGGCATTGGTATTGACATTGGCATTGGTATTGACATTGGCATTGGTATTGGTATTGACATTGGTATTGGCATTGGCATTGACATTGGAATTTGGAATCTTGCACTTGCACCGATGGAATTTCGTATTGAAATTGGCATCAGAAGTTAGCATAACAAAGCTTGCATCCGCATCGTTTGTTGGCACACTCATGTCGTATACCGCCATGAGTTTGACGGGGGGTGTTGGAATTTACTAGGTTTATTTAGGAAATTAATTAGAGATTTGATTTGATTTTGTAGTAGGGTATTTTTGGCATTTACGCATTAGGGTTTCTTAGGTTTATTGCTCTATAACTAGAGCTTGTAATTTAATTTGAGAACAAGTTAGTCACAATGTAGCCTCTTAGGGTTTTGTAGCCGCTTCGACAGTCTCAATTTGTTTAATAATATTCTTATTATTTTGTAGTCTTATTCATCGCGCACTCTGATATTCAACTGTTTTTTGTATTTTTCTCTTTTCTCTCTAGAAAACCCTTTTTTTAGGGAATGAGTTATAATTTCCTTTCTATAGCCACTTACATTGAGTGGCATAATTGAAATTAGAACCAATTCTCCCTCACACTCTCTATGGCGGCCATGTGGGTTCGTTGGGCTTTCATGCCCTTTGTGTTTTCAAGTTGTCAGACAACTTGAGTTATTGGACTTGACATTCAAAGCCCATTGGGCCTTGAGGCCCAAAACTAACCCGATGTCTAAAACGAACTTATTTGTTTGATTAATTAACATATTAATTAATCCTAGCCATAAATAATTAAACCATTTAATTATTCATACTCATCTCTGTTGTTTCTTCAATCTCTACCTTACATGGTGTACGATCCATTAGGTTCCTTTTAGCGAGGCAGTGGGCGATTAGAACTCTTCAAATCGATTGTGAATTGAAACTTACTTTTCAATTCTCCCTTTAGTGAATATACACCTTTAGGGCTTCTATAAACCATGAGTGACACCTAGCAGTATGTCATGACTACCCAATCTAATCAGAAGAGGTGGGGAACCTATTCAGTTTGGGATCAAATTCTGTTTGGGAGTGTTTACATTCATTTTAAACATAGCAATTATGTACGAACAAATGTACCAACTATATGCAGATAAACTTGTCCCTGCAATGTTTATGTACCAATAACTTGTAATACCACAATTTTAAGTTTGTTTAGTTTCATATTAAGTGTACCAACTACATACCAACAAACATACCTAAATAGAAAAAAGAAAACTGAACAAATCAACTATAATATCTACGTAATTAATTGTACCAATTAATATTGTGTTCACTAGTCAAATGTACCGAACCTTAGTAAATTTTCAGCAGTTCCCCAAACAAACATAGCCATGAACGCACCCACACTACACAATAGAAAAACTAGGAGGTGTAAACATAAATAAAAAATTAAAAAAAACATATTTTGAAATCCTGAACCACATCAAAAGTTAAACATATCAGTAAAGAGATAAAAAGTGTAAAGTTTGTTTTGATAGTTCCTAAAATGAAGGCAATGGGTTTTGATAATAAGTTAATCCCGATAATGCCTAAATAAATGCTCCATGAAGGCAAATTGAGAAGCCAATATAGCACTATGAGTTTAAATATATAAAAATGACATGTAAATAACTTAAATTCAATAATGCTGATGTGGCCTCAAATTAAAGCACCTTAATCAAAAGTTCAAAAACTTTAATAAAAAATTAAAATACCCTAGATGTTTAGTCAAAATCCTAAGTGGGAATCCTCTCTTACCCCTGGGGGCAACAGAATCTCAAATATTGTCTCCTTTTGCTAGAGCAACCCCTTAAGGGGCCAGAAATGTGTTGCAAATCCTTGAGATGTTATTTGCGGCTGCTGATCAACGGGTAAATTTCCATAAAACTTCTATTTATTTTTCGAATAACACAAACAAGCAAGATAGGGCAAATATTGTTAACATTTTGAATATCCAACATAAAACAACCATTGGAAGATATTTAGGTATTCACAATAGTGTTTTCTAGAAAGATCCTCTTAATAACAACAACAACAACAACAACAAAGCCTTTTCCCACTAAGTGGGGTCGGCTATATGAATCCTAGAACGCCATTGCGCTCGGTTTTGTGTCATGCCCTCCGTTAGATCCAAGTACTCTAAGTCTTTTCTTAGAGTCTCTTCCAAAGTTTTCCTAAGTCTTCCTCTACCCCTTCGGCCCTGAACCTCTGTCCCGTAGTCACATCTTCGAACCGGAGCGTCAGTCGGCCTTCTTTGCACATGTCCAAATCACCAGAGCCGATTTTCTCTCATCTTTCCTACAATTTCGGCTACTCCTACTTTACCTCGGATATCCTCATTCCCAATCTTATCCTTTCTCGTGTGCCCACACATCCCACGAAGCATCCTCATCTCCGCTACACCCATTTTGTGTACGTGTTGATGCTTCACCACCCAACATTCTCTGCCATACAACATCGCTGGCCTTATTGCCGTCCTATAAAATTTTCCCTTGAGCTTCAGTGGCCTACGACGGTCACACAACACGCCGGATGCACTCTTTCCATCCAGCTCGTATTCTATGGTTGAGATCTCCATCTAATTCTCCGTTCTCTTGCAAGATAGATCCTAGGTAACGAAAACGGTCGCTTTTTGTGATCTTCGCTAGATTGCTCCGGTCATTAGTGTGGATAAGTATATAAATGGATAGAGATAGGAAAGCAAACACAAGATGTACGTGGTTCACCCAGATTGGCTACGCCCACGGAATAGAAGAGTTCTCATTAATTGTGAAGGGTTTACACAAGTACATAGGTTCAAGCTCTCCTTTAGTGAGTACGAGTGAATGATTTAGTACAAATGACATTAGGAAATATTGTGGGATAATGATCTCGTAATCACGAAACTTCTAAGTATCGGAGTGTGGTGTCGTCTTGACTTGCCTTATCTGTCTCATAGGTAGATGTGGCATCTTCTCTGGAAGTACTCTTCCTCCATCCAGGGGTGGTATCTTTAACTGGTGGAGATGCACAAGGTAATGTATCAATTTCACTTGAAGCTTACTTGTAGTTTCAGGCTTGGTCAAGCGCGATACAAACCATGTAGTAGGAGTCCCCCAAGTCGCCGAGCTAGGGGGTCTGCTGAAAGAGGTGACAGACAAGGTAAGCAATCAGAGCTCCGACTGATTGTTCACCTTCTCCCCATCTTGCAGCAGCATGAAGGATAAAGAGAAGAAAAATGAGAAGAGATGATATGAGATACTTTTGCTTTTGAAGAAGTAACTTTCCACAGGCTTATTCTTGAACTGAGCTGGAGGGTTTTCTGGTTTCCTCCAGAGTATAAGGCCGACTGAAGAATTTGAGGGTCAAAACAAGTCCATCAAATCTAGAGTACGTTCCACCCTGCTGATATGGGATACTTTTGCTTTTGACAAAGTAATGGATGTATCGGCACGTGTGCTGTTACGCTTGTCTCCACATGCTTCCTTGTATCCTTCGCACTTGCCCTATCTGTTCCTCAAGCAGATGCGGAATCTTCCCTGGAAACATAAGATGATGAAGATGAGTACTCGAGAGCAATGCCAGGTAAGTAATCAGGTAAGGGGTTCCAGGCAGTCAATTCCTGGCTGGAAGCTTGATTCCAAGTACTGACTGATTGCTCTCTTTCTCCTTGTCTTGCAGGTAAAAACAAGGCCAAAAGAAAAAACAGGGAAAAAGCATGATATGAGATACTCTTGCTTTTAACCCTGATGATATGAGATATTCTTGCTCTAGTATAGCTTGTTTGCAGAGGTATTATCGGGGGGAAAGAAAGCTGAATATTTCGAAAGGCTTTGTTGGGAGTGCCCTCTCAGATATGATGAAGGGTTGAGCATTTTTGCAGGTCTGCCTGTCCGTTGGGGATGGAGGTCGACATATATAGGAGTCTCCCTAACAACAAGTAGTAATGCTATTCCTTTACCCTGCTTGGTCATAGCACGGTAGTGGGAGCTGCCAGTTTCACATGTTTTAACTCTGTCAGAGCACTTTGAAAAAGTGGTCTGTGGTATCTGGCTCTCGAGATTCGGAGAACGATGCCTCTTCGATTTTTGAGAAAGCAATCATGCTGGGGGTCTGACTCTCGAGATTCGGAGAGCAGTGTCTCTTCGATTTTTGAGGAAGTAATCATGTTGGGAGTCTGGCTCTCGAGATTCGGAAGGCGGTGCCTCTTCGATTTTGGAGCAAGCAATCTTGTTGGGAGTGTTGTCTCGAATGTGAGTAAAGGTTGGACATGTTTGCTAGTCTACCTTGCCACGAAGCACAAAGGTTGACACACAGGGACTTTCCAATTATCCAGCAATGGTACTGTTCCTTTACCCTCTCTTCGATTTTGAGAAAGTAGTCATGTTGGGAGTCTGGCTCTCGAGATTCGGAAGACGGTGCCTCTTCGATTTTGGAGCAAGCAATCTTGTTGGGACTGTTTTCTCGAATGTGAGTAAAGGTTGGGCATGTTTGCTAGTCTACCTTGCCACGAAGCACAGAGGTTGACACACAGGGACTTTCCAATTATCCAGCAGTGGTACTGTTCCTTTACCCTTGTGGGTAATAATATGGTAGCTAGACCTTCAAAATTTATGTGTCTAAACTTTGTTAGTGCTGTTTCTTTGCTATTCTTTTACCTTTCTTGGTCAGAGCGATGTAGTGGGAGCTGCAAGCTTCACGTGCTCAACTTTGGCAGAGAACTTTGGCAAAGTGATCTGTGGTACCCATGAGTTATTGTTGCGTGTGGGAAGTGGGTGATTGAACAGTAAGATTCATGTGCTTTCTACTTCACCAGAAGTCTTCGACAAAATGCCCATAATTTCTGCAAAGCTGAGTGTGCGTGTGACAGGTGCTGACAAGGCTAGAAAAGTAGGTGCCTCTTCGATTTCTGAGATCGGCCCTCGTGGTCTCTGAGCAGCCCAGCTTTTGAGAAAGCGAGCGCCTCTTCGATTGATTCGGAGAACGGTGCCTCACCGATTTTTGAGAAAGCAATCATGCTGGGGGTCTGGCTCTCGAGATTCGGGGAGCAGTGTCTCTTCGATTTTTGAGAAAGTAATCATGTTGGGAGAGTGGCTCTTGAGATTCGGAGGGTGGTGCCTCTTCGATTTTGGAGCAAGCAATCTTGTTGGGAGTGTTTTCTCGAATGTGAGTAAAGGTTGGGCATGTTTGCTAGTCTACCTTGCCACGAAGCACAGAGGTTGACACACAGGGACTTTCCAATTATCCAGCAATGGTACTGTTCCTTTACCCGCTCTTCGATTTTTAAGAAAGTAGTCATGTTAGGAGTCTGGCTCTTTAGATTCGGAGGACGGTGCCTCTTCGATTTTGGAGCAAGCAATCTTATTGGGAGTGTTTTCTCGAATGTGAGTAAAGGTTGGGCATGTTTGCTAGTCTACCTTGCCACGAAGCACAGAGGTTGACATACATGGACTTTCCAATTATCCAGCAGTGGTACTGTTCCTTTACCCTTGTGGGTAATAATATGGTAGCTAGACCTTCAAAATTTATGGGTCTAAACTTTGTTAGTGCTGTTTCTTTGCTATTCTTTTACCCTTCTTGGTCAGAGCGATGTAGTGGGAGCTGCAAGCTTCACGTGCTCAACTTTGGCAGAGAACTTTGGCAAAGTTATCTGTGGTACCCATGAGCTATTGTTGCGTGTGGGAAGTGGGTGATTGAACAGTAAGATTCATGTGTTTTCTACTTCCCCAGAAGTCTTTGACAGAATGCCCATAATTTCCGCAAAGCTGAGTGTGCGTGTGACAGGTGCTGACAAGGCTGGAAAAGTAGGTGCCTCTTCGATTTCTGAGATCGGCCCTCGTGGTCTCTAGGGAGCCCAGCTTTTGAGAAAGCGAGCGCCTCTTCGATTTCTGAGATCGGCCTTCGTGGTCTTTGAGCAGCCCAACTTTTGAGAAAGCAAACGGCTCTTCGATTTCTGAGATCAACCCTCGTGATCTCTAAGCAGCCCAACTTTTGAGAAAGCAAACGCCTCTTCGATTTCTGAGCAGGCGCCTCTTTGATTTCTGAAGCTCCGTCGAGTGCAGATTTTTATAGAGGCTGGCATTAAGTTCCAAAGCACACTTGAATCTCCACCAGTAGAAGCTTCATTCTTGCACTTCTAATATCTTGATTTGTCCGACCTCTTCTCTCTTCAACACCTTTGAAAATGTCTGGCCCCTCCGACCGTCGTTTTGACTTGAACCTTGTTGAAGAGGCAGCCCCGCCTTCTCCAGACAACATATGGCGCCCATCCTTCGTCTCCCAAACTGGTCCTCTTACCGTTGGGGATTCCGTGATGAAGAATGATATGACCGCTGCGGTGGTGGCCAGGAACCTTCTCACTCCCAAAGATAACAGACTACTTTCCAAACGGTCTGATGAGTTAGCTGTTAAGGATTCGCTGGCTCTCAGTGTTCAGTGTGCAGGTTCTGTGTCTAATATGGCCCAACGCCTATTTGCTCGAACCCGCCAAGTTGAATCATTGGCGGCTGAAGTGATGAGTCTCAAACAGGAGATTAGAGGGCTCAAGCATGAGAATAAACAGTTGCACCGGCTCGCACATGACTATGCTACAAACATGAAGAGGAAGCTTGACCAGATGAAGGAAACTGATGGTCAGGTTTTACTTGATCATCAGAGATTTGTGGGTTTGTTCCAAAGGCATTTATTGCCTTCGTCTTCTGGAACTGTACCGCGTAATGAAGCTCCAAATGATCAACCTCTGATGCCTCCTCCTCCTAGGGTTCTGTCCAGTACTGAGGCTCCAAATGATCCCCCTCCGGTGCCTTCTCTTTCTGGGGCTCTACCGACTGCTGAGACTTCTCCTAAGCAACCTTTGTGAAGGCTCCCTCTTGTGTGTTTATTTTGACTCATGTATATGTACATATTTGTAGCTTATCGGGGATATCAATAAATAAGCTTTCCTTCATTTCAACGTATTGTGTTAAATACACCAAAGCCTTCTTCGCTAAGTTCTTTGAATTTTAAGATGGAACTAATTAAATGTGTAAAACAAAAACTTGTTGGGTGGAAAGGGAAAACTCTTTCCAAGGTAGGGGGACTAATGCTTATTAATTCCAATCTCACGGGTATGCCGAGCCATGTAATGTTACTTTAAATATCCTGATAGAGTCACTACAAAAATTAATAAGGAATGTAGATTTTTATTGGGGAAGGGATTCTAAACTTAAACCCATGGCTTAAAAAAAAGTTTGTACCCCTAAGAACTAGGGTGGCCTAGGTATCGAGCGCATTGACCACTTTAATAATGCTTGCTTGGCCAAACGAGGTTGGAATGTCGTAATCAATGAAGATAATTGGTGGGTCAAAATAACAAAGCATAAATATTTACATAAAGAGTCCTTCCTTAATTCCAAAGTGAAACAAAATTATTCCCGTGCTTGGAAAATCATTCTTGCTAATAGACACATTATTCATGAGGGAATGAGATTGCTTGTGGGTAATGGTGAGAATATCTTCTTCTGAACCCATAATTGGGTGTTTCCTTACCCGTTATTTCATTTTGTTCCCATCAACGAGAGAGCAAATTTGGATTGGAATTTGAATGTTAGTGATTCTATTGTTAATAATAATTGTGACAATAAATTAGCAAATGTTGTAGACAAGGACATTTATAGAAAATATGTTTAATCCCTATCCCATTACAAAATAACAGCGAGAAGCTTGTTTGGGGATTGTCCAATAACGAAAAATTTATTTTTAAAGTCTGCTACTTGGCTTCAAAATCGTAATAATCTTTCTCACAATCCTTTAAGGTTACTAAAGAAAGTGTGGAAGTTACCTATTCCTCCTAAGGTTAAAATCTTTGTCTGGCTTGTCACAGCCCGTCCCTGAACTTATTGTATTATATTCTCGATGATGTGAATTGGCGAAATTACCCTTGAGGGATGGATTGAATCATTGGACTTGGGCAAAATTTTGGATTTATTTTATTGCCCTAGTTTATTTTGGTCAAGTTTAGACCTAGATATTTTATGGTTGGTGTTGCAAAAAAGTTGTTTTGATGATGTGTTAGTGTGAGGAGCACACACACACACCTAAAAGATCTCTCCCTCTCTCCCATGCTTTCTTTTTCTCTCCTCTCTCTCGATTTTCCTGCAAATCTCGTACAAGTTGTACGGACGACCATTGCAACCTCCATTTCACGCACGGATCGAGCCTGTGGTATGTATCATCATCTTCATCTCATCGTCACGAACCCATTTGTACCATTTTTAGGACATGAAAGCTTTGGGATCGTGAGAACCAAGACCCCCGAATGGAGGTACTGTTCATGCACACGTGAATGTGGAGTTTTTGGGAGATTTCAAGCTTATATGGAGGACCTCTCCACAAAGCTCGGAGAAGAAAAATGACTTGATTTGGACGTCGGGAAGTTGAGATATATGCAATTGAAGTTTGGCCGGATTATCGAAAGTTCCCCAGCAAATTTCCATGGATTTTAGGTCCCAAAATAGGTATATTGTGTTATACTCATCCTAAGCTTCAATTTGGTTCAAGTTTCATGGAATTTGGTTGAGAATTGGACGAGATACGAAGATTTTCGTGTTTTTCCAGTTTCCGGCGAACGACGACAGGGACGATGACCGGCGAGACTAACCGGAGAAGAAGATAGAATATTCTGTCAAAGTTGACGGAATATTCTGACACCGTCAGGTAAAACTAACACATTCTGTTACTTTTTAACGGAATATTCTATTAAAAAGTAACAGAATCTGTTAGTTTTACCTGACGGCGTCACTGTTACCGTTAGTGTGCCTGACACGTGCCCGCGCGTGGGCGGTGCGTGGGTGGTCGGAAATTTTTTCTAAAAATATGCGGATGTTTATGAGGTTGAGTAGATCACGTTGGTATATTCAAACACCCCATTTGAGCATTGTATGAGAAGTTATTAGCTAATATTGGTTATGTGCTTTAAATTAATGTTTTTATAGTTGTTTCGCATATAGGGGAGACTTATCCCGAGGACGAGTGCAGTCAAAGGCGACTCGGGGGCTACGACCCTTTGACATACCAGTGAGTGGGCTTTTGGTTTTCAATATATACTTATATACTTGATATTTTCCCAGAAAATGCGTTTAAATGAAACTATATAAGCTGGTATATGATGCATATTATATAATTGTGGTGTTGTGGACGCTTAGGTAAGCCCAGGTGAGTTATGAATTGTGATTGTGATTAAAGTTGTGATTGAGAAACATTGAGCTCATAAAACTGCAACTAGGGTGATTGTGATTTGGCCAGAGATATGGCACAAGCCAGTATATAATGTCACCTCCCGCACCACATGCTCACTTTGGATCCAATTTAGGTGCACAGTCTTGTTGTACAGACCATCATAGGTGGTTCCGACTCGTAGGTGACCAGCGATTTATCACCCAGCTATTATGAGAGCGTAGTATTGAGCATAATTATATTACACCCAGTCTTGTCGTACAAACTCTTTTAGTGGTTCCGACTTGTGTGCAGTGTAGTGCCGTATAGGTCATTGTAGTGACTCTTGCTAGATTGACTAATGACCTATGAATTCAGCTGTATACACTTCCACAGGGGTTCCGACTAATGTGTTAAATTCCATGAATTTATTCTCACCTGAGTTACTTATTCTATTTTATGTTTTGGCATGGCATACTTATGAATATGATTATGTGAAGCATGATTTCAATTGAGATATTTACATATATATATATATATATATATATTTATGCATGTGTTTATATTCTAATTATGGGAAAATTTTACATGTTTTACGGCGAGGGGGTTAGAACTTTTGAGTAATGAAATGAATTTGAAAAGCTTTGTTTTTGCCCACTCACATTTTCTATTTTGCGCCCCTCCAGGTTTTAGGTAGACTTGTGGTTGGTGGCGTACAAGGATTACGGCAGTTCTGACCTAATAAATTAATTGTAGGATATTTTCTGGTACTGTATAAGTAGTACTTGTCCTACTGGACTGCACCTAGACTTTCTATGCTTTGATTAGGGGTATTTACAGTTGTATCTCACTCCTAGCACTTCCTGTTTATAAGTACTCATTAGTAGCTTTCGATTTTTATTTATTTGTATATTTCTTATCTTTATTGCTTCCGCACTATGCACATGGCTACGTCACCCTCACGTGACGGCCAACATGCTTCGATCTCGGTCGGGGTGTGTCAATTTGGTATCAGAGCCTAACCCTGGCCGCGTGTGTGCCGACGAGGACCTCAGGCCCCTAAGGGGGGGTGGATTGTAAGATCCTACATCGCTTAGGGGAGTGATCCTTATATGTAAATTCCCATCTCTACGTAGCATGAGGCCTTTTGGGAGCTCACTGGCTTCGGGTTCTATCGGAACTTCGAAGTTAAGCGAGTAGTGCGCGAGAGCAATCCATGATGGGTAACCCATTGGGAAGTTCTCGTGTGAGTTCCCAAAAACAAAACCGTGAGGGCGTGGTCGGGGCCCAAAGCGAACAATATCTTGCTACGGTGGTGGAGCGGGCCCGGGATGTGGTGGACCCCGGGCCGGGATGTGACAATTTGGTATTAGTGCCTAGGTTTAGCAGTCCTGTATAGTTCATGAATATTCTAATCCTGGTGATGTCTTCTGTCAGAACTATGTCGCCTTGTAGAGAGCCACGTCATTTAGCTGAACCTAGTTTTTCTGATATTGCTCAATTAGGGGAAGCTATAGTTAATGCCATTCAGTCTTCATTCCGTCCTCCTCAAAGGACACCTCTTGAGACTAGGTATAACCTGAAGCTGACTCATTTCATGGGAAATAAAGGATATGAGGGAGCGGAGAAGTGGCTTAATCATGTTAAGAAGACTTTTCTTATGATGCAGAGTCAGGGGAATCTTTCTCCTGATAGGTGGGTCGAGATGACTACCTGGTTTCTAGGTACGTAGCCTGCATCATGGTGGAGACATGAATCATATCAGATGCCACCAGAGGTAGTAGCCGATTAGGAAGTGTTTAAATAGTTATTTCGGAAAAGGTTCATTCCTCCTGAGTACATTGATCGCAAGAAACAAGAGTTTACGCATTTGAAACAAGGAAAGATGTCAGCAAATGAGTATTATAGGAAGTTCATTGGTTTGTCTCGATATGATACGGAGGTTGCTGCTAATACGGTCGAGATGTTCCGTCGCTTTAGGTTGGGTACTAAGAAGAAATGGCGTTCTATAGCGACATTGACTCCTTGTGCCACTTACCAGGAGTTTTATGAGGTTTTACTGCGAATTGAGGACTCAAAGAACATGCCCAGTGAAAGTGAAGATGAAGAAGAAAAGAATGGGAACCAGAGACGAGATGATAAAGGTAAAGGTCAATCATCTCAGGGACCTCGTAAGACCCAGAGTGTAAGAGAAGTGGTGGTAGTTCCAGCTCTTCTAGTGGAGTTTTGAGCTCTAATATGCATATAAGAGGTGGTAGATTTTGTGGAGGTGGTAGATTTTCAATCTTCGGCAGCGGAGGTGGATTAAGTTACATAGTGATTATGATTGCACGATTGAGTATCATCCTAGTCGTGCAAATGCAGTGGCTGATGCACTTAGTAGGAAGATTCCAGCTAGACTTAATGCCATCTATGATTGTCATGTTCCTTTTCTTGTGGATTTGAGGTCTACTGGAGTGAAGTTAGGAGTGGAAGACCAAGAGGAAGCCTTGCTTGCTAATTTCCAAGTTAGGCCAATTTTAATTAATCGAGTGCTTGAAGCCCAGACGAATGATGATGAGACTCAGGAAATAATTCAAGCAAGGAATCATGGGAAGAAGAAAAATTTCAGGATTCGAGAAACCGATGGTATGCTTATGCAAGAGAGTATAATGTATGGGCCGAATAATGCAGAGTTAAAGAAAGAAATCCTTGATGAAGCACATATTTCTGCATATGCAATGCATTTAGGAGGCACCAAGATGTATCATACCATTCGCCCATTTTATTATTGGCCAGGTATGAAGAGAGAAATTGCCAAATATGTGAGTAGGTGTGCCATTTGCCAACAAGTTAAAGCTGAAAGAAAGAAGCTGTTTGGGTTGATGCAGTCGGTTCCCATTCCACAGTGGAAATGGGAAAATATTACCATGGATTTCGTGTACAAACTTCCTTGTACATAGAATGGTTATGACGGCATTTGGGTGGTAGTTGATCGGCTTACTAAGTCAGCACACTTTATTCCAGTGAGGGAAAAATATCCATTAAGCCGATCAGCTAAGTTATTCATATCGAAGATTGTGAAGTACCATGGTGTTCTAGTTGATATTATCTTGGATCGGGATCCTTGATTTACTTCCAAGTTCTGGGTAGCCTTCTAGAAAGCTCTTGGTATGCGATTACTTTATAGTATGACATATCACTCTCAGACAGACAGACAATCTGAGAGGACTGTTCAGACATTAGAGGATATGTTGAGATCTTCAGTGCTACAGTTTGGCGATGGTTGGCATGATTGTTTAGATTTGATGGAGTTCGCCTACAACAACAATTACCATTCGAGTATTGGTATGGCATCATTTGAGGCACTCTATGGCAAGTCTTGTCGAACACCATTATGTTGGTCAGAGGTTGGCGAAAGAGTTTTAGTGGGCCTTGAGATTGTGGACGAGACTACTCAAAATGTTCAGGTAATTAAGTCTAACTTGAAAGCGGCCCAGGATTGACAAAAGAGCTTAGTAGACAAGCATGCCATTGACCGGAGGTATAATGTAGGTGATTGGGTATTTTTGAAGCTATCACCATGGAAAGGTGTTGTGCGGTTTGGAAAGAAAGGCAAGTTGAGTCCTAGATACATTGGATCGTATATGAACACCGAGCGAGTCGGTGAGGTTGCTTACAGGCTTGAGTTGCCTCTATAGTTGGCCAAAGTGCATGATGTGTTTCATGTTTTGATGCTTCGACATCATGTCTCAGATCATTCTCATGTGATTCCTCCTCAACCTTTAGAAATTAATCCGGATTTGACTTATGACGAGGAGCCAGTTTGGATTGGAAAGATAAGGAGCTGAGGAAAAAGACTGTGCATTTGGTGAAAGTATTATGGAGAAATCACTCAGTGGAATAGGCTACTTGGGAGACAGAGGATCGGATGAGAGAGATGTATCTATGCTTATTTTATGACTATTAGTAGAAATATTTGTGTGTATAATTTTGAGGATGAAATTTTATAAGGTGGGTAGATTGTCACAGCCATCCCTGAACTTATTGTATTATATTCTCGATGATGTGAATTGGTGGAATTACCCATGAGGGATGGATCGAATCGTCGGACTTGGGCAAAATTTTGGATTTATTTTATTGCCCTAGTTTATTTTGGTCAAGTTTAGACCTAGATATTTTATGGTTGGTGTTGTAAAAATGTTGTTTTGATGATGTGTTAGTGTGAGGACCACACACACACACCCAAAAGATCTCTCCCTCTCTCTCGTGCCTTCTCTTTCTCTTCTCTCTCTCGATTTTCCTGCAAATCCCGTACAAGTTGTACGGATGACCATTGCAACCTTTATTTCACGCATGGATCGAGCTTATGGTTAGCATCATCATCTTCATCTCATCGTCATGAACCTATCCGTACCATTTTTAGGAAGTGAAAGCTTCGGGATCGTGAGAACCAAGAACTCCGAATGGAGGTACTGTTCATGCACACGTGAATGTGGAGTTTTTGGGAGATTTCAAGCTTATAGGGAGTTTAAGGACCTCTCCACGAAGTTCGGAGAAGAAAAATGACTTGATTTGGACGTCGAGAAGTTGAGATATATGCAATTAAAGTTTGGCCGGATTATCGAAGGTTCCCCTGCAAATTTCTGTGGGTTTTAGGTCCCAAAACATGTATAGTTGTGTTATACTCGTCGTAAGCTTCAGTTTAGTTCAAGTTTCATGGAATTTGGTTTAGAATTGGACGAGATATGAAGGTTTTCGTGTTTTTCTAGTTTCTAGCGAACGGTGATGGCGACGGCGACGACGACCGACGAGACTAACCGGAGAAGAAGATAGAATATTCCGTCAAAGTTGATGGAATATTCTGATGCCGTCAGGTAAAACTAACAGATTCTATTACTTTTTAACGGGATATTCCAAACGGCGTCACTGTTACCATCAATGTGCCTAGCATGTGCCCGCGTGTGGGTGGCGCGTCTGGCCGTGCCTTGGCCGGCGCGTGGGTGGTTAGAAAATTTTGTTAAAAATATGGGGATGTTCGTGAGGTTGTGTAGATCACATTGGTATATTCAAACACCCCATTTGAGCATTGTATGAGAAGTTATTAGCTAGTATTGGTTATGAGCTTTAAATTAACGTTTTTATAATTGTTTTGCATATAGGGGAGACTTATCCCGAGGACGAGCGTAGTCAAGGGCAAATCAAGGGCTACGACCCTTCGACATACCAGTGAGTGGGCTTTTGGTTTTCAGTATATACTTATATACTTGATATTTTCCCAGAAAATGTGTTTAAATGAAACTATGCCTTGAAATGCCATGCATATAAATTTATATTCTGTATATGAACTGGTATATGATGCATATTATATAATTGTGGTGCTGTGGGCGCTCAGGTAAGCCCAGGTGAGTTATGAATTGTGATTGTGATTAAAGTTATGATTAAGAAACATTGAGCTCATAAACCTGCACCTAGGGTGATTGTGATTTAGCCAGAGATATGGCATAAGCCTGTATATAATGTCACCTCCCGCACCACATGCTCACTTTGGATCCAATTTAGCTACACAGTCTTGTCATACAGACCATCATAGGTGATTCTGACTCGTAGGTGACCAACGATTTATCGCCCAGCTATCATGAGAGCGTAGTATTGAGCATAATTATATTACACCCAGTCATGTCGTACAAACCCTTTTAGTGGTTCCGACTTGTGTGCAGTGTAGTGTCATATAGGTCATTGTAGTGACTCCGGCTAGATTGACTAATGAGCTATGAATTCAGCCGTACAGACTTCCACAGGGGTTCCGGCTAATATGTTAAATTCCATTGAATTTATTCTCACCTGAGTTACTTATTCTATTTTATGTTTTGGCATGGCATACTTATGAATATGATTATGTGAAGAATGATTTGAATTGAGATGTTTAGATATATATTTATGCATATGTTTATATTCTAATTCTGGGAAAATTTTACATGTTTTACGGCGAGGGGTTAGAACTTTTGAGTAATGAAATGAATTTGAAAAGCTTTGTTTTTGCCAAGTCACATTTTTTGTTTTGCGTCCCTCCAGGTTTTAGGTAGACTTGCGGTTGGTGGCGTACTAGGATTTCTGCGGTTCTGACACAATAAATTAATTGTAGAACATTTTCTGGTACTGTATAAGTAGTACTTGTCCTACTGGACTGCACTTAGACTTTCTATGCTCTGATTAGGGGTATTTACACTTGTATCTCACTCCTAGCACTTCTTGTTTATAAGTACTCATTAGTAGCTTTCAGTGTTTATTTATTCGTATATTTCTTATCCTTTTTGCTTCCGTACTGTGCACATAGCTACATCATCTTCACGTGACGGCCAGCATGCTTCGATCTCGGTCGGAGTGTTAATTTGGTATCAAAGCCTAACCCTGGCCGCGTGTGTGCGGACGAGGACGTTGGGCCCTTAAGAGGGGTGGATTGTAAGATCCCACGTCGCCCATGGGAGTGATCCTTATATGTAAATTCCCATATCTACCTAGCACGAGGCCTTTTGGGAACTCACTGGCTTCGGGTTCCATCGGAACTTTGAAGTTAAGCGAGTAGCGCGAGAGCAATCCCATGATGGGTGACCCACTGGTAAGTTCTCATGTGAGTTCCCAGAAACAAAACCGTGAGGGCGTGGTCGGGGCCTAAGGCGAACAATATCATGCTACAGTGGTGGAGCAGGCCCGAGATGTGGTAGACCTCGGGCCGGGATGTGACATGGCTTATGATTCAGGAGAGATTACAGACCATAATACGTTTAAATCGGATTGTCAAAAACATTGATAAGTTATGTCCAATTTGCAAGGAAACGTACGAAGATCAATACCATCTTTTTGTCAAGTGTGGTTTTGCAAATGGAGGCAGATTCTCTGCCCTCCCACTTCCCGTACCCTCCGGTTTTGTGTGGTCATGGTTAAGCCACGTCAACATTTTATATTATTTTTATAGAGATAATAAGACAAAAATGAATAGTAATATAAAATGTTAACGTGGCTTAATCATAACCATACAAACAGGAGGGCACGGGAAGTGGGAGGGCAGAGAATCTACCTCCTTTGCAAATAGAGGCTGGAACTTAACATCTAACAATCTCAATTGCTTCAATATTAGTAGTAATGATAATTTTCTGGATGAGTTAGATGCTTTACACTCAAACGATGATGGCTGTCTCTCTGAGCTTAGTAAAGCTCTTCTTAACTGTTGACAAATCTGGACGGAAAGAATAATTTAGCTATCAAGGGTGTGCCACCGATCCCCACGCTATGTGCGTCATTCTCAATTGTATACCAGATGATGCTCTTCCAACTTTTCATTTTGATTGTATTGGAAACGGTTGTACTATAGGTTTCGTTCTTTAATGAAGTTTCTTTCCCATAAAATATTATTTCAATCCTGATACAAATTAAGCAAATTCGTCGCTTGGACATATTTAAAGCCTACAATACAAACCAAATAAAATAGCTACTGCAGTGATGGAGGTTAAGCAACTCGACCGGCATAACGCATGTTGAAGATGTCATCGTGTCGGAATCGATCTCATCAACATTAAAGTCCATTTTCATTTATAAAAAATTATGAAAATATTAATAATAATATTAGTATTAATTAGAAAATTATTATTAAATTTGAACTGACACTTACAGATATCTCATTCAATAACGTTATTTTCATCTCTTCCGACATTTTTGTCTAGGAGCATTACTCCATAGGGCAATGGGTCCACACTAGCGACCTTATGCGGTGCACCAGCTTCCTGTGCACCTTCGTCGTACAAGCTGTATGCCTCATGGGATCATAGTTGATGCGTATCTGGTCATTAATCAGACGTCTGACCATACGAGACCCTCTATTTTTCCTTGCGAAAGAAAAAAAAATCAAAGCCAAACATAAAATTCTACCGAAAAATGGGTATAATCTCCCCTAAAATTATAACACTCTCATAACTTGATGTTTGGGCCCAAAATAGTATTGTTGGGCTGAGTTCAGGTTTGTCCTCGGACCAGGACCCTTCCAAAAGTACTATGGGCCGTTTGACTGCCATTAGCCGCCCAATTAGGTCAGCCGAGTCCTATTGTAAGAAGGATTGATTTGGATAAGGGCAAAGAAGTCGAGTCCTGGTGCAACAAGAGGACTCAGAGTGGAAGGCCCTGAGAACTTGGGAATGAATTTGATTCGTTATAGAGCTTGGTTCAGAAACCTATTAAAACTAGGATTGGCCAAATCCTAACCAGATTAGATTTGGGAGTTCTAATCCTAATATGTTTCTAGTTCGGCCATAGGGGTTCTCGCTGCTATAAATAAAGGAGGGAGTGGATCATTCAAGCTCTCTCCAATTCAACACAAAAACTGCTTCGCGCAAACTCTTGCTCTACTCGAAACCTCTCAACAACCTTGAGATTTTTATTTTTCCTTTTTCACAAACACATCTTCAGTTTGGATAAACAGCATTGTAGTCGTAGAACCATTTGACCGCGAAGCACCTTCAGTTTGGATAAATAGCACTGCTCCGAGACCGACTGGTTACCTATCCAAGTCTCGGTTATGAAGGATTTTCGAGTCCTTATTGGCAGAGGTCATCTCATTAGCCTTCTAGGTGAAGTGAGGTGTTACAGATTACTGGGCTCGTCGCACTGAATGTCGAGTTGTTTTATGATTGGATATTCATAAGTAAGTTTTAGAGTTCGGCATTCTGATGGTCGAACCACATTTACCATCAAGACATACATCTCTTTTGAGTACTTGTGTCCATATAGTTTGGTGCCGGTTCGGTGTGCTTATACTCTTACGAATATAATCACCATGACTGAACCCGGTGCCAACGATCTGTGAACTTTGTAAGACTAGCAGCTTTGTCTTCAGGCTCTAGAACCCGAAGGCCGAGACGTGTTCCTTTCTCGGCTGTAGTCGTGAGATTTAGAAGTCAACAGCGCGCCTAATGCAACATCAACTCATTTTACTCACCGGCCGAGCTCGGCAGTCCAGTTGGCATGCCCTGCACACAACCGAAAGACGTAGTTAGCTTACTAATTACTCGGCATTCGCGCCCCGTAGGTTTGGTAGTTTTTAGGATCAACACTTGCAAACTTTAATATTCGTCTATTGACCACATCCAACCAAGTATTGCAACAACCAACCAAGTACAATCATCAACATTTATTTTAACTATGCAATTAAAATTTGCAACAAAAATCAACCATAAAATCTATACAAATTGGGTTTTACCTGTATGTGATCCTTCTTCCTCATATGTCAATATCACTGCACTGTCGGACACGTAGTCAGCTGGAGCAGCAATAGAATCAGATGTAATTATCGAACTCGACATCTAAAACATAATAATTTTAGTTATTTTAGTTAGCTGGCATCCCATGCCACCTCGTCCCCCTAACCCCACCCCGTCCACCACCTCCATCTCCACACTGTCCCTCTTCCCTCCCCACTACCACCAACACCACCACCCCATTCCCCTCACCATCTTATTTCCCATCCCCATAAAATTTTCCCAAAGTATCCACTTTGTTGCCCAAGGAACTTCTACAATTAATGTCCCACCTAACTTTTTAGGTTTTCGCGGGACGAAGATTGAAAGGCTTTTGTCGCCCACTATTTTCAAAGTGACGAAATATTTTGTCGCGTAAAAAATGGCTCCAAAAACCTATTTTGCCTCGAAAATTTACCTCACACGACGAATGCTTTAGTCACGCAAGGGTTTTTTTTGGACAAAGAGATTTTGCGTAATGAAAAATAGTTTTTGTTGCTCAAAGGCTCCTTGGGTGACTAAATAGTGTTTGTTGCCTAAATTTCTATCGCGCAAGTAGTTTTTTCCACTAGTGTGATACACACATGAGATGATGGGATGATAGAAAATTGGATTGAATGCCACAAATCACTTAGCATGGATAAAGCTTTGTAGATTTAAGCTCCAATGTCCGATCATAGAACCCCTTACCCACTGTATCAAAGAGAACGAGATTACAAGTCCAATTCACCTCTATATTGTAATGTATGGGCTTTTTGGCCAAATTTTATTAGTTAGTGTGTTTTATTATGATTCTAACTTTTTTGAACATTTTTGGGTTTTTTTTCTTTCTTTAATTTGTTAAATTCTCTTCCTATTTAACTCCTAAAAAATCTAGCTAGGATTCTCTCTGGATCCCTTTCCATCAAATCCATCTAGTCTAGGATCCGGGTCATTGGATTTTGATCCAACGGCTACAAACAAAGGGCTCTTTAAAAATTATAATAAATGTAGCTGTTGGATCAAAATCCAACGGCCCAGATCCCGGAATAGGTGGATTTGGTGGAAAAGGATCAGGAGAGGATCCCTTTCCAGGTTTGTTATCTTTCATACGTTTGATCAATAGTTTGTTTTATGCTTTCTCATACTTTCAGATGGATTCCAGTTCTTTTGTTCTTTAATGCGAGAAATTTTTCAGTGTGACCAGTACACGGGGTGGTACACCATGTGTCACTAAATAAATAGTGAGATATGTGCGTTAAATAGTTAATAACTTAAAAAATAAAATTTCCCACCACTTATATAAAAACACGTTGTCACAGCCCGTCCCGAATTATTATTATTATCGGTGATGTAAAATGACGGTTTTATCCTTGGACGTTGAAATTTTAGTGTGACATATTTTGAGACTTAGATGTTATTTCCTTGGTTGGTTGGTGACCACGTGGAGCTCACAGATACAACACACATCCTCTCTCTTCCTTCCCGTGCTCTCTCTCTCAGACTCACTCTCTGTCTTCTCTCTTGTACGGACGACACTGTAGACATCGAAATTTCGGTAAATAAATGTTGACCGATAAATCAAAGTGTCAACGCTCATGTATTGCATAAATTTTACACGTAGCATGTGACTCAACGAAAATTGAAATGAGTTGGAAAAGTCATCAAATAAGACACGTGTCAACACCTGGCAGAAACGACTTATTTCATCTGGGATATTATATTCAAAATTAGGCCTTGGAAAATTCTATAAATACAAGCCCATTTCATTCATTTGAGAGAGAACCAAAATCATTAGGCAAAACTCTTGAAGCTCTGAAGCTCTGAAACTCCGAAGCTCTCAAGCATCCAGGTTCCCGAAGAATCAAGAAAGCGTTCTTCGTTCATCGTTCGTCCTAAGATCAAGCCCCAACGGCCCTTTGGATCAACAATCATCCACCTTCAAGCCCAAGCCTCAACGGCCCCTTGAAGAAAGCTTTCATCGTTCATCAACTGTTCATCCTCAAGGATCAAGCCCCAACGGCCCCTTTGGATCAACAACATCAACAAGTCCGCTCATTCGCTGTTCATCAAGCCCAAGCCCCGACGGCCCTTGAAGAAAGCGTTCTTCGTTCATCGTTCATCACTGTTCTTCAAGATCAAGCCCAAAAGCCCTTGAAGATCCGTCAATCACCATTCTTCAAGATCAAGCCCAAAAGCCCTTGAAGATCCGTTCATCCTCGTTCATCCAAGATCAAGCCTCGACGGCCCTTGGATCAATCGCACATCCCACAAATCAACACCTTACGGAGATCGAATCAGAGGATCAAAATAGAGAGAGATTGTAACCCAAAATCATCAAATACTTAATATTTGTTTGTGCGCGTTCGTTCTTGTCTCTTTCGTTTCAGGAATTTCCGTGTCCACAGACACCCAAAACCCTTTGAAACGTGACAGATCGAGGGACTTAAGTACACCTTTGTGTTCGTGAAGCTCAAGCAAATCGATTGGTACCATTTATAGGTAAAGAATCCTCCGATTTCACGTCGAACCATGAACCACTCATTTTGTCAATGTTCATGCATACGTGAAATATTGTTTTTCACATGTTATTAGCTTTGAAACTTATATAACGTGATTCTACATTTTATTAGCTTCATTTTGGTACCAATTTTGTGGAAAATGGTGAAGAAACGAAGGAGAATAAGTGTTTTAAAGTTTTACCTAGAAATCGGTGAAGTCGCCGGCGACTGGCGACTCGTCAGAGAAGAAAGGAGTATATTCCGTTAATTTGACGGAATATTCTAGCACCATCAGTCATCTTTAACAGTTACTGTTGGGTTTTAACGGAATATTCCATGGAATATTCCTAACGGTAGTTAGAGAATCCGTCAGGATTCCCTGCGCGTGGCTGCGCGTGTTGTCGTGCACTTGTCGGCGCGTGGCGGTGCGTGAGGGGTCAGAAAAATATTCTAAAAATTTGGGAATGATCCTGAGGTTGTGTAGGTCACTGTGGTATATTCAAATACCAAAATTGAGCATTGTATGAGAAGTTATTAGCTAGTTTTGCCTATGTGCTTTAAATAACGTTTTTATAGTTAATTCGCATATAGGTGAGACTTATCTCGAGGACGAGCGTGTTCAAGGGTGACTCGGGGGCTACGACCCTTCGACATACCAGTGAGTGGGCTTTTGGTTTTCAGTATATATTTATATACTTGATATATTCCCAGAAATATGTGTTTAAATGAAAGTATGCCTTAAATGCCATGCATATGAATTTATATTTCGTATATGAATTGGTATATGATGCATTATATATAATTGTGGTGCTGTGGATGCTTAGGTAAGCTTAGGTGAGTTATGTTTGGTTATGTGAATTATCAATGGTGCGATATGTGATTGAATAATGTTGAGCTCATAGAACTGCACCTAGGGTGATTGTGATTTAGCCAGAGATATGGCACATACCTGTTTATTATGTCACCTCCCACACCATATGCTCATATTGGATCCAATTTAGGTGCACAGTCTTGTCATACAGACCTTCACTATGGTTCCGACTCGTAGGTGACTAGCGATTTATCGCCCAGCTATTATGTGAGAGTTGTATTGAGCATGATTATATTACACCCATTATTGTATTATAGACCTTTTCATTTGGTTCCAACTCTTGTGCAGTATATTGCCGTATAGGTTATTGTAGTGACTCCGGCTAGATTAACTTTTGAGCTATGATTTCAGCCGTACAGACTACCACAAGGGTTCCGGCTAGCATGTTATATTTATATGAAATTATTCTTACTTGAATTGCTTACTCTGTTATATCTTGGCATGGCATACATATGAATATGATTATGTGAAGTATGATTAAAATTGATATATTTACATATATATATTTATGTATATGCTTATATCTTGATTCTGGGAAAAATTATACATGTTTTACAGCAAGGGGTTAGTTATGTTGGTAAATAAAGTGGTTTTGTAAAACATTTGTCTTTGCCCACTCATGTTTTATATTTTGCGCCCCTCCGGGTTTTAGGTAAACTTGCTGTCGGTGGCCTTGAGAATTTCGGCGGTTCTGACATATCTAAATAATAGTAGGACATTCCTGGTACTGTATAACTAGTACTTGCCCTACTAGACTACACCTAGACTTCTTGTGCTCTGATTAGGAGTATTTACTTTTGTAATTGACTCCTAACACTTCCTGTTTTCTAGTGCACTCTAGTAGTTTCGGTTTTTAAATATTCATATATTTCTTATCTTAATTGCTTCCGCACTGTGCACATGGCTACGTCACCCTCACGTGACGGCCAACATGCCTTGATCTCGGTCGGGATGTGTATTCCGATCACAATGAAAAATTTCTCCTTTAACGCTATCATCTAATATCCTTTCTTTGTCAGGTAGAGACCGTTGGTTTCTTGAATGGTTTTAATCCAAATTTCCATCCCTAAAAACATAAACTATTTCCAATACAAAAAGTCAAGGGTTAACAATGATAAGATCTCATTTTGCACTCTAGTGACCATGGATCATCATTGGGAATTGTTTTTGACACTCTAAATATCTCATTTTGCACTCCAAACTTTCTATAACTAGAAAGAAAAATACACTTAAGAGAAGTGTAGAATGAGATTTTTTGAGTGTTAATAACAATTCATTTTTTAATCTAAAAGGAGTCATATTTAAAAGCATAATATTTTATTAAAAAATAAAAAATCTTATTGAATTTTACACAATTCAAATGTTGCCACTTAGTACTACGGTTTATTGATATTCATCTTCATTGATGAGTGAAAGGTCTTATGTTCGATTCTCACTAAAGGCAAATTTGAACCACATCTTGCTAGTCCATTGTGAGACTTAGCCCACTCTCCCACCCACTAAATGTAGATAATATCGTTAAAAAAAAAACAAATTTCAGAAAAAAAAAAGAGTAACAATTCCTTTTTAGTTTAATCTTTGCATGATTTCACGGAGGAATTAATTTTCGTTATTAATTTTTTTGATAAATACTATTTTATCCTTTAACCAAGGTATTTAAATTGATAAAGTTGTAATCTAAATTATGGTAACCAAGAACCGAACCAAAGTTTTCCTTTTAGAAACGACAATGTACGTGATACGTAGAAATATACAATATATACATGTATTGCTTATAGCACCTTAACATTGGCTCAGAGATTCAGTTACGACAAAAAACTTACAGCTAATATTGGGAAGAAAATAGAGTTAAAACACCATGCAGGTATTGCATCACCCTCTAACGTGGATCAGACGGTGGGGCAAGTCTCTTATGTCATCCTTTGTTTTCAAGTGCAAAACACACGGTCGCTTTCGTTGTAGCTAGGCTATAATTCTTTCTGCTCTCTATAGATACATGCGCATGCACAACGCAATCATTCTATAAGATTTAACTTGCGTTTCCCGGAAACCCATGATGTAATGCTACAGACGAAAACTATACTCATCATATATTAATGTATTTACATACATGCATTGATGTATGTGTGTATTATGTATGTATGGGTATACGGACGAACTGCTAAGTGACAACTTCACCTAAGGAATTTCTACATAGTTGGTAGATCGGCAAACGGATGATCGATCCATACAGGGGCGGACAAGGGACAAAAGTTGTTCAAGAGTGCGCAGTTGCCCGTCCAACTCCCGGAAACCTCTTCACCTAAGCCCATTTTGTCCATCCAGACACCTGAAACCGCCTTGAGATGAAGGGCAAACCAGCAGCGGTGGCCGAAGTCAGGAGGAGGAAGAAGAGAAGAAACCTTTTTGGTCCTCCAGCCAACTTGCACGGCGTCGTTTGTTCTACATAAACAAAATTAGAAACAAGCATTACCCTTTGAAGTCACGTGCATCAATTTATAAAAGAGGGTGCTACGGCCCACACGGCATTTCAACAAAACCTATGAGATTTTTTTTTTTTTTTTTTTTTTTGGACAAAAACTATGAAGTGTAACATCTTCCATGATTGATTATTAGGCTTTACTTTTATGGAATAAGTATGTGATTTACATACTTAAAAATAATAGTCATGCACATTGTTTGACACTGTATCACTTGAAACTTTAATTTTTGTAAAAAAGAAACATAATTCTCCGAAAAAAATAGAATGAAATATATGTGTTCAAATGATGGTAGTGTCGTGAACAGTTATACATTGTAAGTAAAAAGGAGAGTCGGCTAAAAAGGAGAATGAGAGTCGAAAGGGGGAAAATGGTGGAAATGGGAAAATTTCTAGAGTTAGGGTTTAACTCTGTTCGTTCAAATGTCACGGCTAAGCATTGTCTCTTTGCAAATTTCACCTAGCTAGTAGTTAAATGGTTACCTAGTTTGATAATTAGTTGGCTGGAAATTCATTAGGTGATGATAAACGGAAGAAACTAGGGTTTCCCTTTGCTAACAAATTTCGTCTTTGCGTCTGTTTGGGTGGGAAAAAGCCTCGGGTGGATTAATCTCATCATTATGGGAAAAGTGGAGGTATTTGCGTGCTGCATCACCTTGCGAAGCTAAAGGGTCTGGGGGATAACACAAGGTTTCCTTTGATGGTGAAGCGAGTCGTCCTGCTGCCGTAATATTGATGACTCCCTGAGCAAGGCGTGAAAGGTAAGTCCTGGATTTCATTGGTACTATTTTGGCTGGGTTAATTATAGCACTAGTAGGAAGCTAAACAGGCCCTTTGATTTGGCTACGATTTCAATTAATCATGATTGCTTAAGTGCTATTTCTTGGTTTTTCGTTTGTTCGTTTCACCTTTTTCTGTTTTTCGAGGTTAAGCATGCTTGCTTTGCTTGCTAGTTTGGTATTCATGGTTACATGCTGATAATTACTTCTTGGAGCTTGTGTATGTCTGTTCGTGTTGAGTTCGTATTTACTTGCTATCACTAGTAGATCCGGCAGTTTCTGATACGATACGGTGACACGATACGAAAATAACAGGTTTCAGGTCAACACGATAACTTATCGGGTGACCTATTAAGAACCTGTTAATAACGGGTATACACGCAGGTAACACGTGGGTAACCTGTTTCGACCCATTAAGTAAAAATTTATTTTGATAATTTTAAAGTTTAATTACTAAAAGATTTATTATAAAATACAATAGCCATATTAATATATACAATATATTCTATATTAAATATATAGTTTTGTATTATTATTCTATATAAGTTTTAAAAAAAAGTTGTAGTCATTAATAAACTAATATAGTATTTGTATAGGCAAGAACTAAGAAGACATACATACAAGTATGAAAAATGTGAAAGAATATATAAACACTCGTGATTAATCATTATTCCTCTAGAAGTAGATAATGGTTACACTTACATTATCGTTCAGATTTTTAAAATCCTCCAAACCTTCATGAATAATGTTTTTTATATGAGGGCAAAATTAATAAAATTAATAATAATTATTGTAGAACTGTAAAAAATGTAAAAAAAAATATACAATCACTCATAGTGATAAACTTTACAACTTTCATGTAGGGGTTAGCTTCGAAATCCAACATTATAATTCATAAACCTTAAATTTATATTTAACCATCGATTGCCATTTACACTTTATTCTTCTTACTGAATTTCATATTTTAAATTTTCTTTTTTGAAAACATGATCATCTGGCGGACGTAAGAAGATGAATGGTTCAGATCTTTGATATCACGTTTCGATATTTACGGTTAACTGAAATAAGAATCGATGTCATATAGTTTGTAGAAACTTTATAAACATCAAGCAATATTTTAACTAACCGTAAAACTCTGAATATAATATCAACGATCCAAACCGTTCATCTTCCTGCATCCTCTAATAGATCAAGTTTTCAAAAAAGAAAATCTGAAAAAACAAAATTTGATGAGAACAATGAAGCGTGAATGTAAACAACAATCAACGGTTAAATTTTGATCTATGATTTATATGATTATAGTGGCAAATTTCGAAGCTAAGCTCTTCATGAAAGTTGTAAAGATTGTCATTACGAGCATTTATATATTTTTTCTATATTTTTTTACACTTCTACATTAATTAAAAAACTATTAAAGACTTTAGGTAAGTGAAAATATACTTCAAAGAAAAATGTGTTTTTATGTTTTGGATGCGACAATATGATATGTATATACTTGTTTAGTATTATGTTTTTCATTTGATTATTTATTGGTTTAAAATATATTTTCCTTAACAGGTAACGGGTCGGGTCATATTACCTGTTAACATTATCGGGTCGGGTCATTTTACCCGTTTATTTTAATGGGTGTTACACGACACGACCCGTTAAGATATCAGGTATGACACGAAAACGACCCGAACATGGAAAACACGACACAAATGCCAGGTCTAATCACTAGTAGAAAAAACCATTTGTGTCACCAATGTTACAACCCCACTTGCTTTCTATTTTAAAAAAAAGGTTTGTAGTTTTAAATGGTGAGCCCAAGGGGCCCACCCCTGAATTCTTGTCCCCCCGAGTCTCCTATCTCTTTCCTCTCAGCTCTCTTTTCCTTCAGTTTCCCCGTACCCTCTATTTCCTATGTCTTTCCGGTGCCGAGAAGGAAACCAGCCACCACCAGTGCTCATTCCTTCACAAATTTAACCACAAATCTTGATACTTCGAACCTTTAGGACATAGGGATCACAACTGCAACTTTGCATGCAACATCAGAGCAACTTCGAGTGCTCTGCCATTGAAGACCCGAGAGCTTTGTGCTCTCACCTTCAATCTTTCGTTGCATGTGCATGCATACTTTCTCCGAGGACGAACTCCGACGAGTTTGTTGTTGTGGGTGCACAGACCCCTTCGAATTCGAACCTAGGTAATTAATTAGCTTGTTGTTTGGTTGATCAGTGTCGGGTGTTTGTGTGTGCAGTGCAGGGTATGTGTGGGGTAGGCTGCGCAGTGTGTGTGTTGTGTATGTGTGTGTACGCAGTGTGTGTGTTGTGTATGTGTGTTTGTGTGTGTGTGGGTTGTGTGTGTATGTCCGTGCATGTGTGTGTTATGTGATACGTGTGTGTGTTGTGTGTGTCCGTGCATGTGTGGTGTGCGTGTGTAAGCATGTGCACGTATGTGTATGTATATGTGGGCTGGCGTGTGTGTGTGAGTGTGGGTTTGGGTTTAAGCCCAAACCACCCTTTTTCACCCTAAACCATTTTAACCCTTAAACCTTAGGATCCTAAAATCCATTAGACCTTAACCCATTCAACCCAAATCCTTTATTTTATTTAGTTCAAGTCCAAATCCTTTAGAAAATCCTTTTATTTATTTATTACATTTTTGTGCTTAGGTGAAGTTGCTAGTGAGGAAATTCGTAATCCTTATCCGCACAACTCTACTGCTAAGGAGTATATGTGAGTGGACCCTTTCTAAAATTTGCATAATTTCATAGTTTAATTGCATAAATGAAATGCATGCCTTACGAGTTATTAACTGATTTTATGTTAAGCAGATTTATGAAATATGTTATTTATCGTCTCGTTTTTTGTGAGGAATTAATTGTTGGCCTATATTGAGCTATATTTTAAAATATTGTATTTTCTATAAAAACCATGAACTGGTAGACTATCTGATGGATGATGATAGGATGCTAGAACATGTTTTAGAAACCCCTCTTTATAGTATAGACGATGGATGACTTTATACTATGAAGTGGTTATTTATGAGAGGCGTAACTATTTGTGCATACCTAGTGGACACTATGCCGCCTGGGGCGAGGATCTGGTGTTGGCAGGTAGGTCGGGAGAAATAATCCCTAGCTATAGGCTGAGGGACATGGAGCAGGCATTGGGCCGGGAGTTGGTAATCTCTTGTTACGGGCGCAGAGACCACGGTGCTGGCATAAGGCCAGGAGATATATATTTATTCAGTGATCTTACTAGTAGTACATTACACTAAGAGAAGATTTATGAGACGTTTGATATTTTGTGTTCCACGATATGTCTCTTGAGATATTTTTTTGGCATGCTATGATTTTCATTAAACTCATCACTTATTATGCTAGTAGTTTTCTTTATATAAACTGTGGGGGTTAGTATCTTGATAACTGTTTTATTATTATTATATATATATATATATATATATATATATATATATATATATATATATATATGAACTTGGTCTACTCACCTTTGTTTTGCGCCCCCATTTAGGTCTTAGAAATGAGGACTACGACACAACGTACGAGGCATTCCCTTACCAGTAGCAGTCTATCACTCACTTGAGTGATATCTTGTAATGACCTTTCCTTTTGTGATCTTGTTTTAGAACGTGTGCTGGGCACTCTAGATACTTTCATTAAACTTTGTTTATTACTTCTAAATCCTAATGTTTATTCATCAATATTTCTTCCTAATCATTACTCTTGTATTCAATAAATGACTTTCGTCACCCTTCGGTGTCGGCCAACATGTGCCTATCTGGGTATTTGGGGAATATCGAGGTCGGTACGTGTCAGATTGGTATCAGAGCATGGTTAGGGTTTCTTTCCACCAATTTGGTAAATTTCAGTCTTTTTAAATCTTGTTGTCTTTGTCAGAATCATGGCTAATCCTGGTGGGAATGTGCCTCGACGACCTCGTTCTTCTATAATGGGGGGAATCTAGCAGTTTACCATTGCATTAATGAATGCTCTTCCGGGTCATAGGCCGAATGAGACGTATTTAGAAATCGCTAGAAGTCATGGAGTTACTGAGTTGAAATTTGTAGGGAATTGTGAGGAGACTGAGCAGTGGTTAGAGAAAATGGAGGATACTTTAGAGGTTATGAAGTGTTCGTTAAATGAGTGGGCAAACACTGCAGGTTTCTTTATTCAGGGTGATGCTAGAGTTGGTGGAAATAAATGGAGGAATCTCGTCCACCTGGTTGTTGGATGTCATGGGCTGCCTTCAGGAAACGTTTTATTACTTACTTTCTCAACCCCAGCTACAGATTGAGGAAGAGGCAGGAATATTTAGAGTTCCGACAAGGTGACCTCAGCATCACAGAATTTGACAGTACCTTCAGGCACTTGGCTAGGCATCATGATGGGACTTATGATAATCCACAAGCACAGATGGATCAGGCTATAATTCACTGAACCAGGAGTACGGTACACTGGTAGCTGCTCAGAGACCTAGAACTTATGAAAAAGTAATCGAGATAAGTTTGAGTATAGAACAGTCTAAGTGGGATACAGAGATACAGGATCAACCTCAGCTTGGATCCAGCCCCCGAGACAGAATAGACAGCTGAATCAGAATCAGAGGAGTCAGAATTTTCGGTCGCATAGTACCAGAGAATCAGTGGGCCCTCCAGTTCTGTAGGTCCCAGACATTCTTTTTCCTTTAAACGACCAGGTCGGGGCTCAAGGTCGTCCAATGAAGGCTCAGGTAACTAGTCGATGAGATGATCTTTTGGTTATTTCATTCCGAGTTATCCGATTTGTAATCAGTGCGGGTTACGTCATCGAGGGAGTTGTGGGATAACTGTTGTAGTTTGTCACAGGTGTGGTGGTACCGAGCATTTTGTTCGTGATTGTCCTTCAGCACCACCACCTTGGTGATTTTACCTCTGGCTCAAGCTACAGTGGATATCAGCCAGTTCAGAATTTTGGAGCCCGACAGAGCTATGATGACAGTGGCAGTAGTCGGAGTTATGGTAGTAGTACTAATCAGAAGAACGGGTGTAATAGACGTCTGCAGTTTCGTGGCAGAGGTAGCCAGAGTTTTAGAGGGAGTGACAACCATAGTGCTCAGTTTTCGACCCAGCAGCAAGCTGGAACATTTTCTGGTAACAGTCATGGAGTCATACGTTCTAGAAGTCGTGGCGGTCGGAACAATAATGCGGGGTACCAGGTTCATGAACGTATGAACGCCATGACTCAGCAGGAGGCTGATCAGGATCCTCAAGTTATCACCAGTACGTTACTTGTCTGTATACTTAGGATAGAGTTTTAATTGATCCGGGTGCTACACAATCTTTCGTTTCTTCATCTTTTACTTGGGTTATACCTTTTCAACCTCAGCCACTAGGTTTTGATATGCTGATTCAAATGCCAAGTGGTGAATTGTTTTGTGCTCAATGGCAAGATTATAATTGTCCAGTTATTATGGAAGGGAAAAACTTAGAGATTGATTTAATTCATTTCAAACTGGCGGAGTTTGATGTTATTCTAGGAATGGATTGGTTGTAGAAGCACCAAGCGAATATCGCATGTTGGGAGAAAATTGTGACGTACAATCGGCCAGGACTCCCATCAGTTACCTTTATGGGTGAGCGACGTGTCCTCCCCAATAGTATTATTTCTGCCATTCGAGCAACTAGGTTGTTGAATAAGGGTTGTGTGGGGTTTTTATCCCACGTAGTTGTGAAGGATGAACCTTCTTTACGTCCAGAAGAGGTGCCAATTGTAAGGAACTTCATCAATGTGTTTCCTGATGATTCAATGCTATTGAATCAGAGAATTAGTGCGTCATTTGCTTAGGGGTTTTGCATGACGAAAGCTTCGTCCCATACAGTGGCCAAGGCCCTATAAATAACCAGTTTCACTTTTCATATTTTTCAAACTTTTTTCGGATTATAATTCTAATTGTTATTTAAATTTGAGCACGATGGCCGACTTAGGTGCTCGTTTTTCGAAGAGGATGGAGGGCGAAAGTTCCGAAAAGGTAATACCCACTAAATTAATCATATGTTTTGGAGGGAACCGCTATCGAATCAATTATGAAGAATTGATAAGAATTCAGAAGTCGGATATGCGCAACAAGTTTACGCACGATGTGCGGGTATTAGTGCGTGACAAATGCAGTGCGAATTGGGAGTCTTGGAGAATTGTTCCCGAGGAGATAAAGACGCACTTGGTTGATGAGTTTGAGCCTGATTGGGACATTGATCAAAGTGATCCCAATTTGATGAAGTGCATCGACAACATATTCAAATCCTCTTTCAGGAAGTGGAAGTTTGATGTTGAATGTGAGGCAGAGTTGAACAGAATACCAAAACCACCAGCGGTGGAATAGAATTTTATTTATGTTTTTCTTTTATGTTTAATTAAATAATAACATTTGGGTTTTAAGTTTTTATTTATGAACGTTACTTTTTAATATGCAATTTTAAAGTTTTTGTTGAATAAAATATTATTGTAATAAACGATTATATTAATTAAACAGGAGTTTGATTTACTTCTATCTCTGATGATAAACTGAGGTACTTTCGCCAACTACCCGAGTCCGATTTAGAATTTCAATGCATGAATGCTTTAATTAATTTAAACATTTGTAGATTTGTTCGGGTCTAATCTAATACTTTGTTTATTAACTGTATAAAGTAATAAATGAAAAAAAAAGTATTTTAATACCAAAAAAAAAAAAAGAAAAAAAAAAAACAAAATAGAGACAAAATAACTTTTTTGTCGCTCAAAAGGAAATGAAGCGATGAGAACACGTCGTCGCGCAAAGGTTATTAGAAAACGCGGGAATGGCCATGAGTTGGCGCCAGAACAGGGAATGCATATGTTTTAAGTGACGAAGGTTTCGTTGCGCATGGTGGGTAAAAAACGCGGTAAATGAGAACAAATTTGGTGCCATATACTCGAATGTAGAGGTTTTGAGTGACGAATGCTTCGTCGCACAAGAGTGTGACATTTAATTTAGCTTCCCAGACACAGAGAGGCAAAAATTGCAAATTCATTGCAGCTTTGCCTTTTCCCTCAGCTCACTGTCTCTTATCTCCCTTAGCTTGATCACCCGATCTCGTGCTCCCACTCTTCATCACCTATATATCATTTGGTAAGCGAATTTATTTTCAATATTTTTTTTTTAAATTACACAAGGAAACTAACAAAATTAAATATGTTGTGTGTAGGTGTTTTTTTTTTAACGACTATCGGTGAGGAACGTATAAAGAGGTATATTTTCTTCAACTACATTAACATTAAATGTCGTTTATTTATTTGTTTTTTTAGCATTTATGTGATACAATTTATTTGTATGCAAACATTTTTGTAAGGTCATACAAAAATTGTTTTTTTTTTTGTATGAAGTTAAGTATTAACTTCGTACGTTATTTTCATGAAAACTTAGTTTCTCATTTGAGAATTAGTTGGATTTCGCGCATGGATACGAAAGCATGACTGCGGTCCAATTAATTCTTGAATTGTCCCAATTTTGGATAGTTTGGGAATGCACAGTTATGTGTTTTTGCAGTTCACGGATTAGATTTCGATAAGGAGAAATTTGGTAGCAATGTTTGTGCGTTCTTCAAGTACTGTGTACGTATTTAGTACATACGTGCTGCACTTGAAGAACTGTAAGGATATGCTGCCAAATTTTTTTGATGTCGAAATCTAATATGATAAAGCTGTAAAATATGACATGTAGCCGTGCATTTTTGAATGGGATAGGACCCTTATCAGAGGCATAAGGTGGCATATTATAATTGAAGTGTTTGTAACCATTGTAATTTTGTTTTTTTCGCAAGCGATATGGACAGACAGTGGATATAGAATCCTAACAGATGTGCTGACGAGTACTTGGATGGAATAAATCAATTCATTGATTTCGCAGTGGCACACAACCAGGGTTCACATCTAATCCGGTGTCCGTGTAGGAGCTGTAACAATTCAATGGTTAAGTATTATGGAAATGTTCGATACCATTTAGTAAGACATGGCATGATGGAGGCATATACCACTTGGAATCATCATAGGGAACGATTAGTATATCCTTCATCTTCACATGTGACCCCATTAGTTAAGGCAGTTGAATCTTATGTTGATCCAAACAAACAAATCATGGATATCCTAGTTGATGCTTTTCCAAATGCCTCGACCAATTTTGATTAGGAAGGGGAAGATGACGTCCCTCGAACCATGGATAGTGGAGCCTTTGACAATTATGAAAAACTATTAAAAAGTGCCAAACAAGAATTATACTCCGGTTGCTAGGACTTTTTGGTATTGACGGCTATTGTGGAGTTGATGCATGGAAAAATAAAATTTTGTATGTCTAATCAGTGTTTTGATTATTTGTTGGGCCTTTTCAAGAGGATGCTTCCAAAGGACAATTGTTTGCCTAAAGATCACAAAAGTGCAAAGAAGGTGTTGAATGGTTAAATGCTCTATATGCAAAGAGTTGAGGTTTAAAATGACAGCTCAAAACAGAATGACAAAGATTCCTCAAAAACTTATGTGTTATCTTCCAATAAAGCCTAAGCTTCAACATTTGTATATGCCGATGCATACTGCTAGCAACATGAGATGGCATAAGGATAGATGGGTGGATAATGATTTGATAAGGCATCCTGCTGATGGTGAGGCATGGAAAGAGTTTGATCATTTGTACCCCGATTTTGCGCAAGAGCTACGAAACGTAAGATTAGGGCTGGCCATAGATGGATTTAATCCGTTTGGGGTGTTAAACCAAAACCACAACACTTGGTCAATCTTCGCAATTCTGTACAATTTGCCGCCTTGGAAATGCATGAAGAAAGAATATATGATGATGACTGTGTTGATAACCGAGGATTCGGGCAAGTCTATTGATGTTTATTTGCGGTCGTTGGTTGATGAGCTGAAAGATTTATGAGAAAATAGAGTTCCGACATACGATAAGGCAACTGCGCAGATGTTCACCATGCAAGCAGCAGTGATGTGGACTATAAACGATTTTACTATGTATGCTATGATGTCCATGTGGAGTACTAAAGGTTATTTGGCATGCCCAATATGCAAGGAGGACACAACGTCTTCTTGGCATGCCGAAAAAGTTTGTTACCTAGGGCATCATATATGGTTGTTGTGGGACCACGAGTGGCGTCAGAATGAGACAGCATTCTTTGACAGAATAGAGATTCAGCCAAGACCTAGAGAATGGTCTAGAGAAAATATTTAAGCGCACTTGAATCGTTTGGATTTTAGTCCGTTTGGCAAATTAATAAATAAGACCAGACTAGACACCCATCTAAACTAGACACACAAGAGTATGTTGTTTGAGCTGCCGTAATGGTTGAAATTGAAACTGCACCACAACCTTGATGTTATGCATGTTGAGAAGAACGTGTTTGAAACACCGGTTGAAACTATATTAAACATCAAGGGAAAGACGAAGGACACGATCAAAGCTCGCATTAATTTGGAACGAATGGGAATAAGGCCACGTTTTTGGATGACGAGGGAGGGTGAGATAGTCAGAAAGGAGCTACCATATTTTTTAGTAAAATTGGAGAAGAGGAAAGAGTTTTTAAAGTTTCTATCCTCCGTAAAGTTTCTAGATGGGTATGCTTCAAATATCGGACGATGAGCAAACATAGATAGGGGTAAATTTTCTAGGCTTAAGACTCATCATTGTCATGTCATACTGCAATGCTTGCTCCCGATTGGTATTCGACACCTCTTGCCAGAAGATGTGGTGAAGCCAATTCTATTGTTGGTGAGAATTTTTTCTCAATTATTTGCTAGGACGTTCCAAAAGTCTGATGTATAACAGTTACGCACTGACATTGTTGAAGTCCTATGCAAGTTTGAACAAATATTTCCTCTTTCTTTCTTCATAAGCATGATCCACGTGATGATTCACTTGCCAGATGAGGCATTATTTGCCAGACCCATCAATTATCGATGGATGTATCCAATCGAAAGGTATAAAGTCCTTATTCGTTAATTAATTCGTGATCAATTGATGATTTAACTTATTTGAATCATAACAATTTTATTTTTGCAGATTACTGGGTGAGTTAAAGAATAGTGTAAGGAACAAGGCGAAGCCCGAAGGATCAATTGTGGAGGCTTGGGTGGCATTTGAGACGAATACTTTTTGTGCTATGTACATACAAGACGTTGACACGGCGTTCAATTGACCACACCGTAATAATGATGGTGGTGTGAGAAGGCAAAAACTATCTGTGTTTGCCCAAATCGCACGACCATTTGGCGAACTAGTAAGAGGCAATTCGTTCACCGATAGGGACATGGAAGTAGTTCATTGGTTTGTACTTAACAATAGCAACAAGATAATTGAGTACCTGGATGAGCATGAAAAGTTAATGAAGCAGGAACATCCTTCGCATTTGTATGTTGTGAAGCACCGTGACCTATTTCCTCATTGGTTTCGTGAACAAGTAAGTTGTTTTGGTTTTTTTGGCTGGTTTTGTCCTAAAATATAATTGCATGTCAATTGTCCTAAATTTTGGTAAAACCAACATGTCAATTTTTTTGTATAAATTAGGTAAAAAAACTAAAGGAAATCAATTCTCATGTGTATACTGATGAAGTATACAACTATGGCAAACTAACAAGTGTGGTCCAATTGCTTTACAAAGACTGTTGCCAAGTCATCTTTTTTAAGTGTCTTTGGCTTGATACAGACCCTAGTAAGAATGGGAGTGTTAAACGGGATGATGGTTTACTATCGGTGAATATTACCTGATGTTGGTACAGTGAAGACCCGTACATTTTGGCAACTATGGCCAAGCAAATTTTCTACATCAATGATCCTAAGGCCGGGAGGGGATGGAAAGTTGTTCAGAGGATTGATCACAGAGGGGTGTATGATATGCTGGACTAAGATCCTGATGACGACAATTTTGCCAACCAACTCCTCGAAACTTCGACATAAATTGGTGCAAAAACACTTCGAGATACTAATATTGTCCAAGAACCATTTTAGGCAATTGGAGATCCTTAAATCAAAATTCCTATAGACTCAATTACAATTGATCTCGGAAGTCTACCAAGATACAATCCACCTGAGGGTGCAGATGATGTTGTTGATGTACCAACAGATGAGGATGAATGGGAAACTGAAAGTGATTAAACTGAGGATGGTAATATTTATTGTACAGAGGATGAGGATTAAGGACTTTTGACTTATATGCAATGCAATTAAGTATATTTATTTTTTTTATATAAACAAATTTTAATTTATTAAATTTGTAATTGGATAAAGGATTTAAAAAAAAAAAACCAATTAAAGTCAACTTTAAGCGACAAACACTAGAAAATCGTCGAAACGTAATTGCGCGTCGAAAACAAGAAAATTTGTCATTCAAGGTAGCGATGAACGACACAAGGGACGCATTCATCGCACTTAGTCATTTGTGCGACGCAATACGTTAAGTTCGTCACTCAGGGTCTTCAAAATTTTCCAAAATCAAAATATGGGTGCCTTTTTTAAAATGTTCATTAAACATTGAGCGGCGAATGAGGGTGAATCATCACACAATACAGTATTGCACGACGAATGGGATAGATTCGTCACTAAAGGTCCTCCAAAATTTCCCAAATTAAAATGTAGGCGCTTTTTTTTATTTTAAATGTTCAATAAAATTGCGCTACAAAATGTGCTATATTTGTTTCACTTTGTCCTTATAAGCGATGAATTTGTTTCTGTTCATCTAGCATTGTTCTCATAATTAACCAAAAATTTGGGCAGATTTTTTAAAAAAATCATTAAAAGTGCATGACGAATGTGTTCGTCACGCAACGGTCATCGCATTATTAGTTCCAAAGTGCCTTTCTTTCTCTCAATTTCTAGAACATCTCACATTCGTCATGCAACAGTCTTTCTATTATTACTTCCAAAAAGCCTTTCTTTCTCTCATTTTCCAGAACCTCTCGCTCGATCTCTCTCTCCCTACAACTGTCTCTCTCCCTGCAACTATCTCACTCCCTACAACTCTCTCTCTCTCTCTCTCTCAACTCTGAGGTAATTTGTTTTTTCTTTTTCTTCATTTGTTAATTATTTTAGATGTATGGTTTTTGTGGATTGATTACATATTAGGGTATTAACAATTAGGGTTTACCGGATTTAGGAATTTTGTCAATTTGGGGATTTAGGGTTTGTCTCATTTTGGGGATTTAGGGTTTATCTCAATTTGGGGATTTAGGGATTTCGAAATTGGGGATTTAGGGATTTTAGAAATAGGGAATTTAGGGGTTTCGAAATTTGGGGAGTTGGTCTCGGGTGGGCTTCGTTGATAGCTGGTGGGGGGTGGGGTGTTGGTGCCTGAGTTATTGAGGCTTGGGTAGGGGTGGCGCGGGGATGGGTGGTGCGGGGTGGGGGTTGGGTAGGGTAAAAATGTTAAATTTCGTAATTTTATGCAAATTTCATTTAATTTTCAATTTATTCAATTTGTTAGTATGTTAACAAATTTCATTTAGGGTTTTTTTTTATAATGTTAGGATTAACATATTTATTTTATATTTTTACAATCATAGGTTTAAATTCTAGTTAAATTATTATTTTTATTTTAGAATTAAGATTTTAGTTGTAGGTATAATATTATTAATGTAGGGTTAAAATAAAAAAAATATTTGGATGAAGTATTATTTGTTGGGACTAATTTATTAAATTTGTTAACTTTTACATCTTAGGTTTACTGTAAGATCCCACATCGCCTAGGGGTGTGGATCCTGTAAGCCTTATATGTATATTCCCATCTCTACCTAGCACGAGGCCTTTTGGAAGCTCACTGGCTTTAGGTTCCATCAGAACTTCGAAGTTGAGCGAGTTTGCGTGAGAGCAATCCGAGGATGGGTGACCCACCGGGAAGTTCTCGTGTGAGTTCCCAGAAACAAAACCTTGAGGGCGTGATTGGGGCCTAAACGAACATCCTCCACACTATTAGGAGTGACCACACGAACATCCTCCACACTATTAGGAGTGACCACACGAACATCCTCCACACCACCGGGAAATCCTCAGACAAATCCTCAGGGAATACGTCGGGCCCCTAAGGCCCTGAGATTGTGGATGTGACTACTTAAAATGTTCAGGTAATTAAGTCTAACTTGAAAGCGGCCCAAGATCGACAAAAGAGCTTAGCAGACAAGCATGCCACTGATCGGAAGTATAATGAAGGTGATTAGGTATTTTTGAAGCTATCACCTTGGAAAGGTGTTGTATGATTTGGAAAGAAAGGAAAGTTGAGTCCTAGGTACATTGGACCATATATGATCACCAAGCGAGTCGGTGAGGTTGCTTATAGGCTTAAGTTGCCTCCAGAGTTATCCAAGGTGCACGATGTATTTCATGTTTCGATGCTTCGACATTATGTTTCAGATCCTTCACATGTGATTCCTCCTCAACCTTTGGAAATTCATTCGGATTTGACTTATGATGAGGAACCAGTGACTTTTTTGGATTGGAAGGATAAGGAACTGAGGAATAAGACCGTGCACTTAGTGAAAGTATTATGGAGAAATCATTCAGTAGAAAAAGCTACTTGGGAGACAGAGGATCGGATGAGAGAGATGTATCCACTCTTATTTTATGAGTATTAGTGGATGTAGTGGTTGTATGTAATTTCGAGGACAAAATTTTATAAGGTGGGGAGATTGTCACAACCCGTCCCGAATGATTAATTTTCGATGACATGAAATGACAATTGTTCCCTTGGACGTTAAACTGCATTGTGTGATTTAAGTTGGATTTTGGAACCATTTCTATTATTTTCCTACGTATTTAGACCTAATTGAAAGTGAGGAAATTGTTGTTTTGATTGGTGACCCAAACTGTTTGGACCACACATCCTTTCTCTCTCTCACTCTCTCGTGCTCCCTCTTCTCTCTCTCGGTTTCACTCTCTCTCTCCTTGCTATACGTACGGACAACCTTGAACCAAGCCAAATCTTCACAGATCGAAGGTTTTGAGCACACCATTGTGTTCCTTAGTCTATTTCGAGTTCAAAAGTACCTATTTCAAGTAAGAACTTGTTTGATATCACGTTGAAAACTCAAGCTCCGAGTTGAGCACTATTCATGAACTTTTGAATGGTTATGTTTTAGGACAATCCAAGCACACAGTGAACTTTATGAGGTCCCAAGGAAGCTCGGAGTTCTTCGTTTGAAGGTTTTGGACGTCAGGATCGTGTGGACGAAGTTTGGCCGGTTTTTCTTGGAATTCTCCGGTTAGATCCCGTGACTTTTAGAGCTTTAAATTAGTATGATTGTGTTCTACAAGTTAAGAGCTTCATTTTGGTATAAATTGTGTGAAAAATGGTGCAAAAATGAGGGAGAAATAGGCAGTTGCAGGTCTACCCAGAATCCGGCGCCGGTGACACTGTTCCGGCGTCTGGAGGTTGAAGATGATGCGCGTGAGCCACAGGAAAATTATTCTAAAAATATCACGATGTTTGTGAGGTTGTGTAGGTCACATTGGTATATTCAAATGCCAAAATTGAGCAATGTATGAGAAGTTATTAGCTAGTTTTGTCTATGTGCTTTAAAATAACGTTTTTATAGTTAATTCGCATATAGGTGAGACTTGTTCCGAGGACGAGCGTATCCAGGGGCGACTTGGGGGCTACGACCCTTCGATATACCAGTGAGTGGGCTTTTGTTTTCAGTATATATTCATATACTTGATATATTTCCCAGAAATGCATTTTAAGGAAAGTATACTTTGAAATAATATGCCAAATGCTTTTATATTATGAATATGCATTTCATGGTTGCATATATATATATATATATATATATATGTGGTGTTGTGGAGGCACAGGTAAGTTCATGTAAGTTATGTTTGAGTATGTGAATCATCGACGATGTGATATGTGATTGAATAATGTTGAGCTCATAAAACTGCACCTAGGGTGATTGAAATTTAGCCAGAGATATGAAGTACATGCCTGTTTATTTATGTCACCTCCCGCACTATATGCTTATATTGGATCCAACTTAAGTGCACAGTTTTGTCGTACAGACCTTAATTATGGTTCCGACTTGTAGGTGACTTGCGATTTATCGCCCAACTATTATGAGAGAATAGAATTGAGCATAATTATATTTCACCGAATCTTGTCGTACATACCCTTTTAGTGGTTCCGACTTATGTGCAGTCTATTGCCGTATAGGTCATTGTAGTGACTTCGGCTAGATGACTTTTGAGCTATGAATTCAGCCGTACAGACTACCACAGGGGTTCCGGCTAACATATCATATATCTATGAAATCATTCTTACCTGGATTGTTTACTTTGTTATATTTTGGCATGGCATACATTTGAATATGATTATGTGAAGCATGAATTGAATTGATATGATTTCATGTATATATAAATTATATATATACTTACATCTTGATGATGGGAAAATTTTACATGTTTTACAGCGAGGGGTTAGTATGTTGATAAAAGAAAATGATTTTGTAAAACATTTGTTTTTGCCCACTCACGTTTTCTGTTTTGCGCCCTTCCAGGTTTTAAGTAAGCTTTCTGTTGGTGGCTCGAGGAAGTCAGCTGTTCTGACTTATCTGAATAATAGTAGGACATTCCTGGTACTGTATACCTAGTACTTGTCCTATTGGACTGCACCTAGACTTTATGCTCTGATTAGGAGTGTTCACTGTTGTAACTAACTCCTATTACTTTCTGTTTAGTAGTGCACTCTAGTAATTTGGTTTTTAATTATTCGTATAATTCTTATCTTTAGTGCTTCCGCATTGTGCACATGGCTACGTCACTCTCACGTGACGGCCAACATGCCTTGATCTCGGTCGAGGTGTGTCATCTAAAATTAAATATTTTTTTTGTATTAATTAACGAATTTTAGGGTTGCTTTTACAAGTTTATAAATTTTGTGTTAGTTGTATAATTATAAGGTGCAATTTTTACTTTGTAAATTTTAGAATTTTCTATTGATTATATAAATTGGTATTAATAACATAGTTTTAAATATTGTTCATTCAATTGAATTTTGTAGATGTCGTAGTTGATTAGGTAGCGTAGGTCAATTAGTAGGTCCCCTTCGACACCTCCACCACATACTACTACTGCCGCCACCTCTCCACCAACACTAGGCCCGACGTCAGAGGTTGTTGTACCTCCACCTAGGCCCCGATGTTAACAAATTTCATTTAAATTACTTAAATTTGTTAAGTTGTTAACTTTATAATTTTCTGTTTGAATTTTGTAAGTTTAGGGTTTTTTTTGATAATGTTAGGATTAACATATTTATTTTATATTTTGACAATCATAGGTTTAAATTCTAGTTTAAATTTTTTTATTTTAGAATTAAGATTTTAGTTGTAGGTATAATATTATTAATGTAGGGTTAAAATAAAAAAAATATTTGGATGAAGTATTATTTGTTGGGACTAATTTGTTAAATTTGTTAATGTTTACATCTTAGGTTTATTGTAACATCCCACATCGCCCAAGGGAGTGGATCCTGTAAGCCTTATATGTATATTCCCATCTCTACCTAGCGTGAGGCCTTTTGGGAGCTCACTGGGTTCAGGTTCCATCGGAACTCCAAAGTTAAGCAAGTTCGCACGAAAGCAATCCCATGATGGGTGACCCACTGGCAAGTTCTCGTGTGAGTTCCCAGAAACAAAATCGTGAGGGCATGGTCGAGGCCCAAAGCAGACAATATCGTACTACGATGGAGTCGAGCCCGGGATGTGACAATTTGGTATTAGAGCCAATCTTTAGTAGGAAGTGTGCCGATGAGGACGTCGGGCCCCTAAGGAGGGTGGATTGTAACATCCCACATTGCCCAGGGAAGTGGATCTTGTAAACCTTATATGTATATTCCTATCTCTACCTAGCACGAGGCATTTTGGGAGCTCACTAGCTTCGGGTTCCATCGGAACTCCGAAGTTAAGTGAGTTCAAGCGAGAGCAATCCTATGATTGGTGACCCATTGGGAAGTTCTCGTGTGAGTTATCTGAAACAAAATTGTGCTACGGTGGAGTTAAGTCCGGGATGTAGTTGGGGCCCGGGTCGGGATGTGACATAATTCATCGTCCCTATTAACTAGAGTGACGACAGAGTTAAATCTTACGATAAAGAAACTTTTGTCCCTTAAAACTTTATGCGACGAAGGATCACTTCGTCGCTCTTATCTTGCGGCACGAAACCCTTTGTCCCTCTAATCTTCATGTGATGAATTCAGTTTCGTCACGCCTATAGGTACATGTGACGAATTGTTTTTGCCCCTATTTAATTTAAGCGACGACATACTTTTTCGTCGCATAAAACTGTTTGCACGATGAAATGCTTTCTTTTCGTCACACAATACCTTTCTTTACAAGCCTTGCGCGACCAACTTGGGGGGACGAAGTTTTCGTCATTTCTAATTTTAGGCGGCTAATTTCTTATTTACGTGACGATTTCTTGTTCGTCGCCATAACTATTTTATGTAGTAGTGCATGTTTGGAGTAACTCTTGTTACTTTTTTAGTAGTATTTATAGAATCTGGTTTCATAGATTAAGTATCCACTTAGCTTCTCCAAACTTCTCCTTGAGCTATTTTCTCACAATCATGACGGTCATCTCCCAACTTGAAGCTTCATTTTCCCTACATGCCCGAATCTCGACTAACCCAAGAATTCCTTAATGGGCTAACAAGTTTGCTAACCCCACCCTGGTCAACCTCTGCTTGTGGTTGGAGGTGCTTGGGATAGTTTCACTTTAGAGAATAGTGTTACTAGGGTGTCAACCAACCTCTATTCCAACCTCAATGTAGAATACATGAAAAGTAGAGTTCTTATGGGCAAGCTGGTGGGTAAGGAATTGGATGCTAGGACCATTAAATGGAAGCTTGGGTTAACTTGGGATGCAAGAGTTAAGAATCTGTTTTACTTAGATCACTTTAGGTATAAATGGTATGCTATTGAGTTTACTGATGAGGAAAAGCTGGAGTTTGAACTAGAAAATAGGCCTTGGTATGTCAGGGGGCAAATCTTCCATATGGAGAAGTGGAATATTCACTTTTGGGATATAAATCTTATTTCTAACTAGTATGGGGGATTACTTAACCTGTGGGTAACTTTATCAGAGCGAATGAGACTACTCTTTATAGGATTAATGGCTTGGTCGTGAGGGTGCTTCTTAAAGTGGACCTGAGGCCGCCTCTGAAAAGGATTTTAGTTGTGAATGATGATGAGGAATGCCTTTTGCTCTTGAGCTATGAAAAGTTATTTGAGGTCTGTTTTTACTGTGGGATGAGAAGGATTGACAAACATGCTTGCCCTGCGGACTATGACAACGATGGCTGCCTCTTAGTTGATAGGATTTTAGAGGATGCAATGTTGGTGTGCCCGGCTGATTTTCCTGTGAGTGATGAAACCAAAAGTGAACTTCATGATGGTGTCATGCTTCACTTTCCTCAACCTAATTTGCTAGATGAGTTTGGCTCTACTGACAGGGAAACATCGATTAGGGGTGAGAATGTCCAAGAGCATAATGAGGAGGAAGAAGAATGGAACATAGTTTCTGTTAGAAGAAGCAGAAATGTTAATAGAGGCAGAAGTTCAGCTCATAGTGATGGCAAAAGTTATGAGAATGTTGTGAGAGGTAACAAAACTTAGGTATCAAAGGCTGATCTATTGTCAAAGTGGTGCACGCTTGCTGAAGGTGGGTCAGGAACTGGTAACTCTGGTGAAAGGGCGGCTGTGACTCAGAGGACAAATGAAAGTAAGCAAAGGTAAGAGTGTGAAGGAGGTTACTGATTTGGATACTGATGAGGTGTTCATGGAAACTGAGGATGGTGAGATTAAGCAAGTCCAAGCTGGGGGTAACAAAAAGAGGATAAGGAGTGAAGCTAAATGTGGAAAGGGTCCGAGTTACAATCTGGAGGACGTTGATTAATGAAGTCATTGTTATGGAATTGTAGGGGCTAGGGCATGACTGATTTTGCCTCTCAATTTAATTTACTTTGTTGTTTAAGTCATTTAGACGTTTCTTGTATTGTAGAACCTAAGTCCAACCTTGATAGGGGTCTTAATGCTTTATTATCCAAGAGGTTCTCTAATGATCTTTTTGCTAGTGGGGATGGGCAGGCTGGTGGTCTATGCCTGTGTTGGAATGACTTTAATATTAATATTGTACTTGCCCATAATTCCAGATTTATTCATTGTGAAGCTACAGATAAACAAAATAACGTTAACTTCTTTTTTACTTTTGTGTATGTTTACCCTCAAAAGAATTTCAAACTTAACTCTAGAATAATATAATCAATCTTATTCCCACGAGCAGCTCTAATCAACCTTGGATACTTTTGGGTGATATTAATAACATTACTAATTTTGGAGAAAAAGTTGGAGGTGACAGAATTTTAATAATCAAATGATAAAATTTAATAGTTTTTAAGTGAAGGTAGATTAATTTCTATACCTACTACTGGTGTGCCTTTTACTTGGAGCAATGGTAAAAAAGATAATACTATTATCTTCGAAAGACTTGACAAGGCCACTGCTAATACTGAATGGTTAAATTTGTTTTCTAGTGCTTCTCTTCATAATTATCCTATTTTTTGTTCAGACCATAGTCAAATTTTATTGGACTCTAACTGTAGTGGTAATGTTGGTATGTTGAGATCTTAAAGTTTAAGCTATACGGTTATCCTACCCTGATTTTAAAAGAGTTGTGAGAAAAACTTGGAGTGAAAACATTTATGGTAACCCCTGTGATAAGGTTAGGGGCTACTTAGGAATTTTAAATTTCTTATTAAGAAAAAGAATAAGGATGTGTTTGGCAACATCTTTGATAAGAAAAAAAGAACTCATTGGAGACTTGGATAGAATTCAACAGGATATCATGAGTATGCCTGATTCAAGTAGTTTGTTGAATAATGAAACTTCAATAAAAAATCAATTAAATCAAGTTCTGATAAATGAGGAAATCTACTCGGCTCAAAAGCCAGAGTAAATTGGCTCCATCTTGGAGACAAGAACAGAAAGTATTTCCAATCAGTAACCAATATTAAGAAGAAAAGGAATGAAATTTTCAAAAGAAAAGGTCATTAGGGTAAATTGGTGGTGGGAAGGTGAAGGAATGGAAAGCATATTTGTAGGAGACTTCAAGCTTAGGTTCACCGCTTCCACCACCCCTTCTCGTCCAACCCTTGATGATCAAGAGTATCAATTCTGCATGGAGCAATAATCAAGAGTAAGAACCAAGAAATTCGCCCCATGCAACCAAATCAAGCTCCCATAGAACTAAAGAAGCTGACAATGGAATAGATGATGTAAATATATACTTACGTAAAATCAACTTCAATTCCAACAAGCCAATACATAGATTTTGAAACTACCCAATAAACTGAAAGTTGGACAAATTGCCATCTGATTTATAGTAATTAAATTCAAGAGCTTAAAATCATTTCAGACCAAGTGTAAAAACAACAGAAAATCCCTAATATCTATAAGGAACGAATTTGACTCAATTCGTGCACAAGCACTCTAATACAGATGTGAAGAAAATAATCGAAAATATAAAATTAGCATAAAAAGTGATTAAACGGATGAATTTTAGAGTGATTCCAATTCGAGGATATTCATGAATCTTTCAAGATGATTGAATCAAAATTCCATATTTTTCTACCAAGCCTTTTGATTGTGGCGAAGAAAAGAAGGCACAGTGCGTAGCTTTCCTAGATTGACGTTTTTGGACGTTTTGGGTATTTTGGAGGTCAAGATGGCATAAATAACATCCATGAAATAGTATTCAATTGAGGATTTGAGGGATTTTAATTCTTTTAATGAATTTAGAGATATTCTGACACACCCCAATCGGAGTCGAGGCATGCTGGCCATCACCCGAAGGTGACGTAACCAAAAGTGTAAGTGATGTAAAAATGTGAATAAATTAAAACCGAAACTAGAACTTATTTAAACTAAAAAAGTGAGTGTGACATAGTGGGTAGAACCCATAAAACACAAATATTCAGAGCATAGATGACAAAAGAATGTGTAGCCGAAACTAGTTAAGTACTTAATACACAACGGGATAAGTTCCTACACTTAAACAGGGATATGTCAAAATCGCCAGCTAATCCTAGTGCACTCGAGTAATTTAGCTATCTAGGACCTGGAGGGGCGAAAAACAGAAGGGTGAGTAGGCAAAAACAAAGGTCTATAAAACACAGTTATTTTCTGAACATACTAACCCCTTACTATAAAACATGTATAGTTTCCAGAAAATCATACTACGTATAAGTATGAAAACAACTGTAAATCAACAATAGTGCTAGACATATGCCAAACCACAATATGTCAACAATCACATAAAGAAATCAGGTGCTCATCAATCTACGCTAGCGCATGAGTTCATGCAGATAATTTCAGACATGAACTGGACTTGGTGTAAATGTACGCTCTAGTGCTACAATCATGTGAAGACTGGTGATAATAGCGGTCACCTATGAGTCGGAGTTGCCTAATGCAACTTGTATGACAGGACTGTCACCTACTTGGATCCAAGGCGAGCGTGCGGTGCAGAGTCACACATACACGTGAAAGACTGGCCCTTGCCTGGGTGAGCACTAACACTGGGTGCATCAATGATGAGCAGGTAAAATATGTATGACAATGCCATGGCAGTATATAAATCTTAACCATATAAAAACATTTCTGAAATTAAATGAAACATGGCATGATAGGCGTAAAATCAATCTAAAAGCAATAGTGGAAACTATAAAACTTTATATATATATATATACACACACACACACACGAAAACAAATGTCCACACACTAATACATGGTCGAATTGTAGGCTCCTAGCTGTGCTTGACCTCGTGTGTCCTCAGGATAATTTTCACCTATATGTGAAATAACAAAACTAATAAATTAAATAGGACATATTAAAAAAGGCTAGGTAAATCTCTCATATTTTGCTCAAACGGAAAGTTTAAATATATGAAAACGTTATACTCGACGTCACAAACCAGTACGTGTCAAGCACTCACCGGCCGGAGGCCGGACGCGCCCTTACGGGTTGCCTAGCCCATGGCCACATGCTTGGCAGAGACTGTCGGAAGCCAGGAATATTTCGTCAGACTTGACGAAATATTCCGTTAAATAGTTAATAGAACATAACAGCGTTACCTGACGCCGTTAGAATATTCCGTCAACTTTGACGGAATATTCTTTGTCTTTTTCGGTAGAACGCTGCCGTTCACTGCCGTCTGGTTTCACCTGAAACTGGAAAACTTCACCGGTTTCTAGGGAAAAATTCAAATCTTCATTTCTTCTTCATTTCTTAACCATTTTCGATGCACTTTCTATGGAAATGAAGTTTATGAAGAGTAGAACAGGGTTGTACCTTTCAAAAGTCCAAAAAGTGGACAGACGTGACCTGAAAAAGACTCGAAAGGTTCGGCCTATTTTTTAACTCCTTGAAAACGTGTGTTTTCACGTTGGTTCCACTTTAGAACTAGCCTAATGGCCTCAGGGAGTTGACTAGGTGCTTCCACAACCTTCAAAAAGTCGTAACTTGGTCGGGATCATGTTGGAGCAAGCTTGTCCAAGTCATGGCTTCCGAGTTGGCGAGTCAAAACTCATCCATTTGAGACTCAGTTGGTCCGACTAGGTTTGTGGGTTCGAGATAAGTGTGATGGTGGTGTTTTTCAGCTCGATCTGCAAGCTTTGATGCGTGTTATGATGTGAAAATTAACTTGACACACAAATTAAACCCTATTAAACATGTATTTGTAGTATTAAGCAAGTAGGGATTGTTCTAGACCGGGGATTAACTAGGGCTGCTAATCAACACAAATAAGACTAAAAACACTAAACTAGACTTTATAGACTCAAAACAGACTCAAACACTCAAAACAGCACCAAACAATCAAAAAGACTCAATTCTAAACCTAATAAGTGGTTTTGACGAAAATAAGACTTAACTTGACTCAAAAGACTAAAAGAAAACAGATTATTACCCAACTAACAAGACTTAATGAAAGGGGGATTGTTTTTGATGAATTTAAAACTTAAAACAGAAACTTTGCATAAAACACTTTAAGAAAACGAATTTGGTGAATTAAAAAGGGTGAAAAGCTACTTAGAGGGTCCTTATCCACACATGACATATGCAAACAAACCAATTTCCAGTTATTATTCCTTTAAACCATGAATGACAACACCCCAAGTTAACCGTGATAGCACAAATTAACCATCAGATTTTCCTTATTTCATTGAATTGGACAGGATACGCATCACAACCAAATTATCCTTCTCAAGTCCCCTAACTATGAAAAGCATGATAGAAAACATATCAAAGGTCCTTAAGTTCTTTGAAAATCATAAGCATTGACGAGGCATTCGTAACTATGAAAACATGATACCCCTGCCAAGGATTTACTTAACACAATCAGGACTAGTGACTTCCACTACTTGTGAATATAAGTTCATACTGATTAGGTGAAACTCCCTTATACTCTAGCATCAAGTTCATGCATGCAAACTAAGTATGCATCCTCAATCAACATACATAAACAAGTTTTAATAACTCAAATAAGCAAATCACATTCAAGACTCAAGAAACAATAACTGGATGTAATCAATTCATATAAAGCATATAATCATGGCTTCGAATTCACCTCCAACTATAAAGAAATTAGTTCCTCATGTTTGCAATTAAACAAAGATAACTTAAATTAGACATTGAAAAAAAAAAGATAAAAAACACCTAAGAGCGCTCTAGCAATCCAATGTTGAATGGCAAGGCACGGCTCCAGGTGGCTCCTTCTTTTCCTTCTTTGCACAACTGTAGCATAATGGGATGAATTTGTGGTGAATGGTGTAGAAAAATATGGTAGAGGGTGATGGTTTGAATTGTGGCAGAAAATATGTATTTATAGGCTAGGGTTTTGCGCAAAGTAGTGGAGGAGAAGGAACAATCCTAGAGGAATAGGACTAGGAAATTCAGCACAAAGCTTCTAGAAAGAGATTAAATTCTTTAGATTTCTTGGGGTAGAAACGATCAAGTTATTTGCATTGTTTTAGGGCTTCTAGAATTAGATATTAGGTATTCTAATGTGATAAGGAGTCCCCCTTGCAGCTGGAATTAAGATAGGATAGGATTAGGATAGGATAAGATAAGATAAGGTTAGTTTGGATGAGATAAGGTTGGATAAGGTTTTGGATAAGATAAGGTAGTTTGGATAATATCTCCTTCTTTTGAGCTGATTCCTTATCTTCAACGTCTGTAATTAATTTCCTCAACTCTTTAGCACATTCCTAGTCTTTCTTGAACTTCAAATTCGTCCATTCCTTGTGCTCCATATGTAAGCTATCCACTCCAGCCCAAAACTGCTCTAAAATGGTCCAAAATACACTTTCTTGCCAACTTTGTCATTTGGACCTACAAACACACGAAATAGCTTAAAACACTATAATAAGTAGACACTAGCAATGAAAATGCAGGAAAACAAGCTAACTAAGTCGTATAAATATGCTCCTATCAAATTCCCCCACACTTAGCTTTTGCTAGTCCTCTTGCAAAACAAAACAAACAAAACAAACAAAACATAACCTAGACCTTCCAACATTTGCCTCAAGGATTTCCAATGGAACACGACACATTAAAAATCACTACGCATATAGATTTTAGTTATCCCTACCTTCGAGCACACACTTAATCATAGTCACCACTCACTAGCTCGCATTTAATCAATTAAAACAACATTTTAAATGTAGTAACATGCCTTAGACAATTCCCTCAATTCCTCACTGGATATACACTCTATTTTCACACAGATTTTCTAACTATGTTTGTATCATACTTGACCAATCCCGAAACTACTAAGCACTGGTCAACGTTATACCGTCAATGACGCAGAAGAGTTTCCCTCCAACCAAGAGGCCAATCACAGTGTGACACGTGTCGACATCAGAAGCCAGTCATAGCGTGACACGTGTCAACATTAGAAGCCAATCACAACACGACATGTGTCAATGTCAGAATGAAACTAGAAACTCTCTTCTATAAATAGAGATCATTCTCTCACAATATTTCCTAATGTCATTTGTACTACATCATTCACTAGTACTCACTAAAGGAGAGCTTGAACCTATGTACTTGTGTAAACCCTTCACAATTAATGAGAACTCCTCTACTCCATGGACGTAGCCAATCTGGGTGAACCATGTACATCTTGTCTTTGCTTCCCTATCTTTATTATTTTACATACTTATCCACACTAGTGACCAGAGCAATCTAGCGAAGGTCACAAACTTGACACTTTCTGTTGTACGAAAGTCCTCACTGATTTTGTGCATCAACATTTGGCGTAGTCTGTGGGAACGACACTTATTCTCACTCTTTTCAGCTTTGTTAAGGTGGTTTCCACCATTCGTACACTATCTTTTGAACAGACATCCCTTTCCAACATGGGGAGCGAAGGAAGCCACAACACACAGAATGACACCCATCTTGCACCTGGTGCGAAGCAACAAAAAAAGGAATAAAAAAAGTTTGCTCTTCAGGCTAAAGTCGATGAGCTGGAGGCTCAGAACAACAAGATAACGATGAAGAATGAGATCCTTCAAAAGCAATATGAGAATGTCTTCGAGATGCTCCACGAGGCTAGATATACTAAAACACACGAGATCATCACCCCTGTGGAAGTCAACCATCAACTGGGTGCCTCCCAACACGGAGGGTCATTTTCCCTCGGCATGGGTATTCTTGTTGAGGAACGAGCTACTCATCGAAATGGCGACCAACATGAGACTTCTCTCAACCCAGCTGCTTCGACCCGAAGCAGGAGGAGTGGAGGAAGACACCTCCTTATAGAAGGAGTGAAGGGATCGAAAGCCATCTTTCGGGACTGTCAAGACTTCCTAAAGTAACGTCGAGACAATCCCATCCATGTAACCTTGAAGATCAATGACCCAAAGGTCTCTGAAAGACTTGCCCCTCCCATGTCCCATGCCGGCTACCAATTTGGGGAAGGGGTAACAAGTCCTAGAGAAACACGAAGGTATAGGAGACTCAGAGATGTTTCGACAGACGTACCTTAGAAGTCAGTACGGCGAGTCCATGGAAAAATCACATGCTCTTGATCAAACCTTCCTACTTTCAAGAGGAGATGGAGATTTATGAAAGAAAGCTCCAGTGATACTTGACTCCACTCAGGACCCTCTTGTCCTACAGCTTCTTAAGGAAGTAAACAAGTTGAAGGCCGAATGACAAGCTGAGATACCTGATTGGAACCACCCTAGGCCTGGTCTTCTTACAAGGAGGATCATCGACACCGCTCTCTAAGCAAAGACAAAGCAGAAGCTTGGCTTGCAACTCTATACTGGAAAAGCGGACCCAATTGAACACCTTAACCTCTTTTAGTCCACCATGGCATACCGGATGCACACCGACGAAGAGTGATGTATTCTCTTCCCCTCCACCCTCTTTGGCAGAGCTCCAAACTGGTATTATGGTCTTCCACCTAAGACAGTAGACTCATTTGAGGAATTGAGGAAACTGTTTGTTTCTCAACACATTTTCCAGATCGATCGCTTGCACTCTACGGATGACTTGTACACTATTCACCAGAAGCCAGACGAGTCATTATGTATGTATACGCCCGCTTCAGCCATGAGTATTCTCGTTATGCCGAGGCAGACTACAAGACTCCCCTCAAAGCCTTCACGACAGGCCTATGTGATTGTTTCTTCAAGTACATGATTATTGCCAACACTTGGAAGACTTACTTTAAGGTGATGACACAAGCTTACAACCATGCCTCCGCTGAGGCAAGGACATATCAAGGGAAACCCCCCCACAACCACCTCTTATCAGCAAGTAGGGAGTGGAAGCTAGATCCAACCAAATGAGAAGATATCGACCTTCCAAACGGCAGTGGTGCCTCCTCTTGCCTTACTTAATACTTCGCCAAGTCAACAAACATATCAATCTCAGGGCAAAAAGAAAGATTTCCATCCTCACCAGTCCCATTTTAGTCAAAGGAGTAAGGGACACTATTGCGATAACCAAGGGTATCGCCACGATAATGCTCACCCCCAGGCAGTCAACACAGTGGGCCAAGCACGTGTCAGGACATGCCCTACCCTGAGGTATGAGACATACACACCTTTGAACACCACATGCGTGGCCATTTGCCCCAGCATAGCACACCTGATACCGAAGCCAATGTCTAGTTAGTCGGGTTACAAGCCCACAAAAAACACGGGCACGTTTTGTTGCAACCATGAACATAACGGCCATGATAGCGAGAAGTGTATCACCCTTTGTGATCATATTGAAGCTTTGGCGCATGAAGGAAAAATTGATCGATTCCTCCTTCACCCTTCAAGGGATAACCGTAACCAACGCCAAGTAAATGTGATATATTCCATAAGCGGCGGCACACCCATATCTGAATCTTCCAATAGGGCTATGAAAAACAGCGAACAAGCTTTAAGGCTTGGCTACCAAGTGTTTCACGTGGAAGACATCAGGGGAGGCAAGTATCGAAAGCCTAACTGGGATCCAATATGTTTTTACCTTGAGGAAGAAAGAGGTATCATCTACCCTCATAACGACCCTCTGATCGTGGAGGCTCACATAGCCAAATTTGAAGTAAGACGAATCCTGGTAGACACGGGGGCTTCGTTCAATATCATGTTTGCTGAAGCTTTCAGGGCACTTAATGTAGCTGAACACTTGCTCGATCGCTCGATTTCTCCTCTGATAAGCTTCTCCGGTGATATCGTGTAACCTATAGGGAGCATACACTTACCTTTCACCATGGGTATAGGCCCTTACACAGCTACCATTACCACTAACTTCCTGGTAGTTGATTGCCCAACGGCATACAATGTCATCTTTGGACGCACAGGCATCAATGATCTCAAGGCCATGGTATCCACACATATGTTGTTGATGAAATTTCCAACCCCCTATGGCAATGGTTACATCAGAGGAGATCAACTTAGTGCACGGTCATGTTACAACACTTCAGTCAAGCAACAACACCCGCATGTGCCCAATGACACCTTTTCTATAATGACCAAGTAATAAAGACCAGCTTGGACGAAGCCAACTTGGATCTTCACGGTGGCAACAGTCAACCCGACAATCCTTGAGATGACTCTTTTACCCAGCAAGCACAACCCGGAGAAGGTTTCTATATCAAAAGATTATCCAAATCGCATGGTGAAGATTGGCACCACCTTGTCACCACCCATTCGGTTAGCATTGATCGCTTTTTTGCAAGAGAACACTGAGGTATTCGCCTGGTCATATAAGGACATGCCAGGCATCTCACCTGATATCATATGTCATCGCTTGAGTATTGCCCCTAAGACCAAGCCGGTGAGAAAGAAGCGAAGATCTTATGACGCTGGACGATACAAAGCAATGAAGGCAGAAGTTGAAAAGCTCAAAGGCATAGGCTTCGTCCGCAAAGTCAATTGCCCAACATGGATGGTCCTTGTTAAGAAAAATTCAACCAAAGAAAGTCTCTTGCTCCAAAAGGTCTTGTGGAGAATGTGTGTCGACTACACCGACCTAAACAAATGATGCTCGAAGGATAGCTTTCCTCTTCCTTTCATTGACAGACTTATAGACTCTACTAAAGGGTGTGAACTCCTGAGCTTCATGGATGCTTACTCAGGATACAACCAAATCCTAATGAACCCTCCGGACCAAGAACATACAGCCTTCACTACTGACAGGGGACTATATTGCTATAAAGTCATGCCTTTTTGCCTAAAGAATGTAGGAGCAACTTATCAGAGACTAGTCAATTCAATGTTTGCCGAATAGATTGGGAAGAGCATGGAAGTTTACGCTGATGATATGCTAGTCAAGAGCAAACATGCTGACCAACACATCGCTAACCTATTTGAAACTTTCACCATTCTCAAAAGGTATCGAATGAGGTTGAACCCCAATAAATGTGCCTTCGGTGTAGGCTCTAGCAAATTCTTAGGCTTCATGATAAGCCAACGAGGCATTGAGGCTAATCCCGAGAAGATCAAAGCAATCATTGACATGAAGGAACCGGTAAGTTCAAAAGACATTGAGAGCCTTACCGGCAAGGTGGCAGCCTTCACTAGGTTTATCTCTAAGGCCACAGACAGATGTGCTCCTTTCTTCAAAGCACTTAAGGGAAGTAAGAAGTACATTACATGGACTGATGAATGTGCCGAGGCATTCAAGAACTTTAAAGACTACATGAGTAAAGCCCCTTTGCTCTCCAAACGTGAGGTTGATGACATTCTCATTATCTATCTGTCGGTATCGACTTCAGCAGTAAGTTCCGTTCTCATTCGAAAAGATGGTAATGTCGAACGGCCTGCCTACTACGCTAGCAAGGCCTTACAAGATGCGGAGACACGATACTCCAACATTGAGAAATTGACTCTAGCATTGGCCATGTCTGCTGGAAAACTTCGCCCTTACTTCCAAGCACACTCCATCCTCATGCTTACCAATCATCCTCTTTGACAGATACTCCAAAGTCCTGACACTTCCGGGTGAATGATCAAATGGGCGATAACATTGGTGAGTTTGACATCTCCTACCAACCAAAGCCAGCTAAGAAGGGCTAAACAGTGGTAGAGTTCATCGCCGACTTCAAGTATTTTGTTGATATTGTTTCTACGCCTAAAGAAATGGTTTCATTACCCTCGGAAGCTCAGAAAATAGAACCAATAGCCCCAGAATGGAGTCTATATGTTGATGGCTCGCCCAACCAACAGGGTTGTGGAGCAAGACTAGTTCTTACGACCCCTGACAAAGTGGCGATGGAGTATGCTCTTCATTTCAAATTCAAGGCGTCGAACAATGAGGCGAAATATGAAGCCCTCCTAGCAGGCTTACGTTTGGCCAAACACCTCAGGGTTAAACGAATTGATATCTTCAGTGACTCCTAATTGGTGGTTAACCAAGTCACTAACAACTTTGACGATAAAGATAGCTCAATGGCAGCATATCTGGCACAAACACAATTGTTGCTCAAACACTTTCACTACCAGATCACCCAAATTCCTCGAGCGGTAAACAGTCATGCAGATGCTTTGGCTTGCCTCTCCTCAGCGGTGGAAGACAAGATTGGGAGAAAAATTCAGGTTGAATTATTAGCAGCACCAAGCACCATGGCTGCGGAAGTGTGCAACTTACAACAGGGGGATAGTTAGATTACCCCGATTTATAGATTCCTTGCTCATGGCACCCTTCCAAATGACAAAGTCTAAGCTAAGCAGATTCGATACAAGGCTACCTGATACTTGATCATTAATGACCAACTCTACAAGCGGGGTTTTAACCTACCATACCTAAGATGCCTTACGCCCGTAGAGGCGGAAACCGTCTTTCGGGAAATACATGAAGGAGTCTATGGAGATCATGCTGGATCTCGATCCCTAGAACACAAGGCTTTTCGCCAAGGATATTACTGACCAACACTCTACCAAGATGCCATCAGAATATCCCGCTCATGTGATAAGTGCTAACGTTACTCAACTATTCCTCACTCCTTTCCCGAGCCGCTTATTCCTATGATCAACCCTTGGCCCTTCACCCAATGAGGACTTGATGTGATCGGCCCAATGCCAGCAGGGAAGGGTAAGGTCCGTTATGCAATTGTTGCAGTTGACTACTTCACAAAGTAGGCTGAAGTAGAACCCTTAACAACCATTGCTGAGGCAAAAATAGAAGACTTCGTATGGAAGAACATCCTTTGTAGATTCGGCATTCCCAATGTGATAATCACTGACAACGGGTGATAGTTTGACAACAATAAGTTCAGGATGTTCTACTCTAAGTTCAACATCAACTTATGTTTTGCCTCCCCAGCTCATCCCCAATCTAATGGACAAGTAGAATCCATCAACAAAATAATCAAGCGAACTTTGAAAACCAGCTTGGACAAGGCTAAAGGTTGTTGGCCAAAATTTGTACCCCAAGTTCTTTGGTCATACTGCACTTCGTATCGGACATCAACAGGAGAAACCCCATTCTCACTTGCCTTTGGTATAGAAGCAGTTGTCCCAATTGAGCTTGAGCAAGCAACGTTCTGAGTCCAGAACTACGTGCAAAGCGAAAATGACAAACAACTTAGCCTCAACTTAGATCTAGTCGAGGAACACATAAACTAGGCTCACTTGAGGAATGTCGCCTACAAGTAGCGCATCTCCAACTACTATGACTCAAGGGTCAAACCTCGTTGTTTCAAAGTGAGGGACTGGGTATTGAAGAAAAGATTACTCTGCGACAGAGTCCCGAGTAAAGGAACACTTAGTCCAAACTGGGATAGACCGTTTGAAGCTGTTGGCATCAGTCGCCCTGGCTCCTACAAGCATAGAAGCTCTGATGGCAAAACCCTTGGCCATCCATGGAACGCAGATCACTTGAAGTACTATGTAACGATGACTATTTGGCATGAATTCAATAAAGAGGTGATTTAGATAACTCGGTCCTAATCCTCTTACATTCCTAGCAATGAAACACTCGGGTTCAAAGCTTCAACATGAATGTTGCCAACATGAAACAAAGTCTAAGTATATGTCAACAAGACTATACAAATAAATAAACAGCTTCACAGTATATTTGTTCAATCATACATTCCAACACATTCATACATAAGCCAACTGTGCTTCGAAAGGGTTCAACATACTTTATGTCATTCAACACTTACTACAATGTGCCTTGACACCTTGCCCTTATTCTCACCAACCAGGTGATGAAATGTGAAGAAGGAACTCACCTTCATGCCACCAACCAGGTGATGAAATGTACAACCCGTACTCTAATATCATTTGGCAACTTGCCACTTATGCCACCAACCAGGTGAAGAAGGAACTCATCTTCATGCCACCAACCAGGTGATGAAATGTACAACCCGTACTCTAATATCATTTGGCAACTTGCCACTCATGCCACCAACCAGGTGAATAACGAACTCATCTTCATGCCACCAACTAGGTGATGAAATGTACAACCTGTACTCTTCTTCATGCCACCAACCAGGTGATGAAATATACAACCCGTACTCTAATATCATTTGGCAACTTGTCATTCATGTCACCAACCAGGTGATAAAATGTGATGAAAGGTGATGAAGGAACTCACCTTTGTACCACCAACCAAGTGATGAAAACAATTCACCATTCATTCCACCTATCAGAATATGAGTGGTACAACTTGTATATGTGAACTACTAGCATTCATAAATAATCAAAAACCCTTAAGCTTGACAACTCAACTAGGGGAGCACTTATGCCCAAAAAGAGTTATAGTCACTAACAAAGTCTTATTGCAAGCCAACAACAACTTCAGTGCATGGCATACGAAGATCAAGCTATTCAGCCTTCTTGCATCTGCTTCAAACATTTCTCCTTTGTAACAATGCAAACACTACAACTCGTAAAAAGCTTCACACGCTCTTGATCAAGACAGCGTGAAACAAAACTAATTTATGGTGCCAACAAGAGCTTCATCAATGGAGGGCAACCACAATTCCCAAAAGCTTCACATATTCTTGATCAAGACAGTGTGAAGCAAAACCAATTTATGGTGCCAACAAGAGCTTCAGCAATGGAGGGCAACCACAATTCTCAAAAGCTTCACACATTCTTGATCAAGACAGTGTGAAGCAAAACCAATTTATAGTGCCAACAAGAGCTTCATCAAAGGAGTTCAACCACAATTCTCAAAAGCTTCACACACTCTTGATCAAGACAGTGTGAAGCAAAACGAATTTATGGTGCCAACAAGAGCTTCATCAATGGAGGGCAACCACAATTCTCAAAAGCTTCACACACTCTTGATCAAGATAGTGTGAAGCAAAACCAATTTATGGTACCAACAAGAGCTTCATCAAAAGAGTTCAACCACAATTCTCAAAAGCTTCACACACTCTTGATCAAGACAGTGTGAAGCAAAAACAATTTATGGTGCCAACAAAAGCGTCATCAATGAAGGGCAACTACAACTCGTATAAAGTTTCACACATTCTTGATCAAGACTGTTCGAAGCAAATTCAATTTATATGGTTCATCCAAACCTTCGACTACTATAAGGTGTGGCTTGCATCACAATCTCTTGCTCAACAGTGAGGAAGAAAAATTTGTATATGTTGTCTCTCCCACATTTTCAAATTTCTAGTTTCCCAAAAAAAAAAAAAAAAAAAAGTGAAATTCAACAAAGCTTCATCAATAGAGGACAACTACAAATTCTCAAAAGCTTCACACTAGTGTGAAGCAAAATCAATTCATGGTACCCAACAAAGCTTCACCACAAAAACTTCACCAACAAAAGCTTCATCAATGAAGGACAACTACAAATTCTCAAAAGCTTTACACTATCTTAATCAAGATAGTGTGAAGCAAAATCAATTCATGGTGCCAAACAAAAGCTTCAACTCCAAAGTTTCACCTACAAAGCTTCAACTCCAAAGCTTCACCTACAAAAGCTTTAACTCCAAAGCTTCACCTACAAAAGCTTCAACACAAAAGCTTCACCAACAAAAGCTCGGCGACTTTGAGGACTCCTACTATAGAGTTTGTTTCGCACTTGACCAAGCCTGAAACTACAAGTAAGCTTCAAGTGAAATTGATACATTACCTTGTGCATCTTCATCGGTTAAAGATACCACCCCTGGATGAAGGAAAAGTACTTCTAGAGAAGATGCCACATCTACATATGAGACAGATAAGGCAAGTGAAAATGATACCACACTTCGATACTTAGAAGTTTCGTGATTTCTCAATGGCTTGGATCTTGCAAGTCCCCAACCGAAGAGCTTCCCTCACTTAGAAACTTAGGGGAACACTGTTTGTACCATACTTGACCAATCCTGAAACTACTGAGCACCGGTCAACGTTATATCATCAATGACCCAGAAGAGTTTCCCTCCAACTGGAAGGCCAATCACAGCGCGACACGTGTCGCCATCAGAAGCCAATCATAGCACGACACGTGTCAACATCAGAAGCCAATCACAAAACGACATGTGTCAATGTTAGAATGAAACTAGAAACTCTCTTCTATAAATAGAGATCATTCTGTCACAATATTTCCTAATGTCATTTGTACTACATCATTCACTAATACTCACTAAAGGAGAGCTTGAACATATGTACTTATGTAAACCCTTCACAATTAATGAGAACTCCTCTACTCCGTGGACGTAACCAATCTAGGTGAACCACGTACATCTTGTCTTTGCTTCCCTGTCTCTATTCATTTACATACTAATCCACACTAGTGACCGGAGCAATCTAGCAAAGGTCACAAACTTGACACTTTCTGTTGTACGAAAGTCCTCACTGATTTTGTGCATCAACAGACTACACTCCCTATAGTAGGTATATGTAAGAAGATTGTTGTAAACATGTAAACTAACACTCACATATGTTATGATCAAAGAAGGCAATTTCTGGAATTATCAATGCATGTATATATATGATCTCATGAATGGAATGCCACTACTTAGACGCGAGAACCAGGGATACCATATGCTCATACCAATCCCAAACTCCACATATTGAAACACACAACAACCAAGATAAAGTCAAAGGGTTGTAACGGGGCTAAGGGTATTGGCTAAAAAAGAAAGGTTAAGGATAAACAAAGGTTCTTAAAGCAATAGTAAGCAAAGTAATGAAATTGACACTTAGAATTCACTTTTGAATGCAGCAAATAACTTGAAACACTAAGGGGATTTCGTACATACTTAGGGTTATATTCAAACTTTTTGGACCCTTTCTTCAACAACCAATACTTGTGAGTTCTTTCTCACTTATTTCACAACTTTTTTCTTTCTTTTTCCACTTTTTCTTCTTTTTCACGTTTTTTTTTTCTTTTTTTTTCTTTCTACTTGTGTACATAACCTTCCCCCACACTTGATTTTTGCAATATGTTTGACCAAAAGGAATTCCCTCTAAGTCATGCTCCACTATACTTTAAGAACAAGGGTATGGATAGTCCTATTCTAGGCTAGGTCGGGGATAATGTGGCTAACAAAGAAAATAGGCTAAATAAGGCTCAAAGGGGTTAAACCTACAATACATATGCACTCAATTTTAAGCTTTGCATGAAACAGGCATGAGTTCTAGTATTTGGAACTAAAGTGATAAAACGCATTCTAAGTAGCAACCAAGCAAAGAATAATGAGATCATGCAACGACTTTAGAAAAAAAGAAATCACAGATTAATAACTCTCCAAATAACGTTTATAGGCCCAAGTCTCTCAGGGTTGTAGCGTTAATTTGAGTTCCTTCCTTCAAGCATGTTACAAAAACTGATTTTTTTCCTTTGTGATTACATGTGAATTCGTAAACGACAACTATAACCAAGCATAAACCAAAGAGCATATCAAACTTCCACCCATGTTTGTAACTTTCTTTAATAGTCATGCAATTAAAAACCAAATCCTCATCATTGTGTTGGAAGGTACCCTGAGACACAAACATACAAAAACGACTCTAAAAATACTCTTTTTGGGTTTTTCAAAACTTTTTCTATTTTTTTTTCAAATTTTTGTATTTTTCTTTCCGAACACACTAAAACAGTTTAAAACACACTAAAAATACTTACAAATAGTGAAAAACAACTCTACAGGGGATAGGTGATAAAAACCCACGAATTTTCAATAAAAACACTTGTTTACCCCCTACACTTAAACCAAACATTGTCCTCAATGTTTCAAACATAGACTCACACATAAGCAAGCAAACAACACAACCAAAAAACATGACAAACATGGCAAAGGAAAAGTAAGAAAGAGTAGAGTTTAAGAACACAAATCTGGTTATGATGCTGGAGCTTCCTAGTTCTTCTTTATTCGCATGGGTTGCCTCCTCAGAAGCTCTTGCTTTAACATCTTCCAGCCGGACGATACCTCATTTTAAGCTTCATTAGGGCTCATGGCATGGAATTAATCTTTGAATGGGAGGTGATACTTGAAATGATCCGGGAATGGTTTAAATTCTAGAGTGGGTGCCTGAATCATTAACAATGTTGATGCACAACACCGGAGGTCTTGGTACAACGTAAATCCGACCGTGAATCTGCAAGTAATGTAAATGACACAAGATGTATCATGGTTCACCCCAAGGTTTGGGCTACGTCCACACTGATTGTATTGTATTTTTTAGAGAATTGTAAGGGAGAGAGTGTGAGGATCTTCTCTGAATATGAGAGACTTAGGGTTTGTGAGGGTGAGGAGGCCCTTTTATAGAATAAGGGCTCCTCCCCTAATTACATATTTGCCCCTTCCATTATTACATAATTACGTTTAAGTCCTTTGAGTATTTATACGAGGTCTAAATACGAGGCCCTAAATATGGTATAAATAGTAGTCCCCCAAGTCTTCAGTCAAGAGAGTCTTTTGGCTGGAGACTTGAAATTCAGTCCATGTGTGGGCCGAAGTAACTAGATGTTGTCTTGAACTGATGCTCGATATGAGGCAGTGCTCAATCTGAAATGACGCTCAACTAGAAGTAGCACACGCTGCGAGGCTGCTCGGCTCGTGGCTTATGTTGCCTTGGTTGGCTCAGCTTGTGGCGTTTGAAGGTGAGGGAGTCCCTTTTATAGAATAAGGGCTTGCTCCTCAATACATGAATGATGGGCTAGAGTTGATGCCCTCTAATGATGGTGAGGGAGTCCCTTTTATAGAATAAGGGCTCGCTCTTCAATACATAAGTGATGGGTTAGGAGTGATGCTTGCGGCGAGGCGGTTGCTCAGCTAGCGGCGTTGCTCTCTAATGATGGTGAGGGAGTCCCTTTTATAAAATAAGGACTCGCTCCTCAGTACATGAATAATGGGTGCTCTCTAATAAAAGTGAGGGAGTCCCTTTTATAGAATAAAGGCTCGCTCCTTAATACATAAATAATGGGCTAAGTCCCCCAAGTATTTTTCCTGAGGCCCAGTTGAGGCCTAATATATGGTACATAATGTAGTCCCCCAAGTCTTCGGTCAATAGAGTTTGTTGGCTGGAGACTTCAAATTGAATCCATGTATGGGCTGAAGTGACGGTTGTTCGGAGGCGGTATTTGTATACCCTGCACTGAAGCTTTGTAAGTGAAACTTTGAAGCTGGAGCTCTGTAAATGAAGATTTTAAAGCTGGAGCTTTTGTAAATGAAGCTTTTGAAGCTATAACTCTGTAATTGAAGCTTTTGAAGCTGTAGCTCTGTAAACGAAGCTTTTGAAGCTAGAGCTTTTGTAAATGAAGCTTTTGAAGCTGATTGACATTAGTGATGCTCATGAATGTTGACATGAGTGATGCTCATGAATGTTTATGTATGATTGATATGAGTGATGCTCATGAATGTTTATGTATGATTGATATGAGTAATGCTCATGTATAATATGAAGTACTAGGCGTACTTTTGATCACCTGGTTGGTCGTATGAATGGTTGGTTGCCAAATTAGAGTACGGGTTGTACATCTCATCACCTGGTTGGTGGTAATAGCGGCAGGTTGCCGAATAATTTTGGAGTACTGGGCGTACTTTTGGTCACCTGGTTGGTGGTAATAACGGCGGGTTGCAGAATAATTGTGGAGTACTGGGCGTACTTTTGATGACCTGGTTGGTGCTATTTTGGGCTTATGGGCCTTCGCCCTCTACACAACATTCTAGCCCATTTATTTTGGGCTTTTAGCCCATTATTTTGGGCCTTTATTTTTTTTTTTTAACCCTCTGATGGGGTTTATACAAATGTCTCCGAAAGATAATAAAAATAAATTACATCATTTGGGTGGGGTATTTATTCCTTACTTTTGCAGTGTTTTTCTGCTACTTTCTGAAATATTCTCCTAACGCCATGATCTTTTTTTCTTTTTGATTTGCTTTTCCTTTTCTGATCAAGTACCTAACAGCTTGAAATATATTGTAATCAAGTGACCAGGGAGTAGGACTAGTGGATCCCTCTCTTCTGTTTTTCTTTTCCTTTTGGCTTATGGCAGACAACACAAAGGAGAATAATAATAGGAATTTTGTAAGAAAACTTATCTTCTTCCTGTTTTCCATCACACCTCTACCTCTGTCTCTATCTCTGTTCTTCCAATCTTGTCAAAATCGAATCTGGCACCAAAGTAGAAAACCACTGAAAGCAACCATGCGCCGCTGTGCACAGCTACCAGAGACAACCAGTCGTTTTCTTGCATTTTTCAACAAACAGAGAGAGCTCAAGCGACAGGGAGAGAGAGGGAGGGAGAGCAACCAATTTGAATTAGGTGGAGCAGCGGTGGAGCAAGCCGTGGTCGTGGGTTCATCGCGACCTGGGTCTTGGTCGCATCGTCGATCATACTTGCGGTGTCGGTAAAAGCCACAACAGACGGCGTCGTCCTGTTACCCTGATCGTTGGCGATGATCTCCACGTGATCGTGTTGCCAAACACCGCACGAGTAAGCCCTTATCTCGTATACAACCCAGACCTGGACGTCGGACTCGAACCCAAATCCAGAACCCGGCCTTCGGGCAAAACCGAAAGCTGGAATCTGACCCAGTAAGTCTTCCCTCCAGATCTGTGTTCAGTGGTGGCAGCTTTGAAGCTGGTAGGGAGCATGAGACCCAATGGTGACACCATAATTGTCAGTCTCGGCAAGTTTTTGGCGCTCATTACGCCCGTCGCCGATGTGAAGCTTTCGCAGTAGGTGCTTCATCTTCGACATCGATCATTAATGGAAATTCTGAAATCCTCCACTCTCTCTCTTTCTCTCTATCTTTCTCCTCCCTGTTGACTCGACTGGTTTAAACTACGCCCATTAAGAAACAAAGCAGATTCGCTTAACATGCGCACCCTTCTTCGTCAAGCTATCATCCCTTGGAGGGAGAGAGAAGAAGAGGAGAGAGAGAGCGCTTTTCTCCACAGTGGCAAGAGCTTTGGACTCATCAGGTTTAGCCTTGTTTTCAGGAGGTGGTGGTGGAATTTCAGCTTTGTCTTTGTGGGACTCAGGATCTTTTGGAGCTTCCATAACTGGCTTCTCTTCCTCCACCGGAGCCGGAGTCAGGGTAGGTGGAGGATCTGAGGGTAACTCAGGTTCTAGCTTCTTGGGTTCCCCTGCCTCTGCCAGGTTGATATTGTTGATAAAGTTGGTTTGGGAGAGGAAAAAATCTCAAAGTTTTCTAAGGGAAATTACTGTATTGTTATAGTGAAAAGATTAAACAGGCAACAGAGAGAGATCTGCGAAGGTTTTTTTTGGAAACGCTCTGTCTTGTTGGGTTTTTGCAAATTCACGGTGGAGGTGAAAAAATGAAAGAGAACCGACACAACTTTTCGTATCATTTCCCAGAGATGGCTCCAAATGTTGATGCACAAAACCGGAAGTCTTGGTACAACGTAAATCCAACCGTGAATCTGCAAGTAATGTAAATGACACAAGATGTATCGTGGTTCACCCCAAGGTTTGGGCTATGTCCACACTGATTGTATTGTATTTCTGAGAAAATTGTGAGGGAGAGAGTGTGAGGATCTTCTCTGAATATGAGAGACTTAGGGTCTGTGAGGGTGAGGAGGCCCTTTTATAGAATAAGGGCTCCTCATCTAATTACATATTTGCCCCTTCCTTTATTACATAATTACATTTAAGTCCCTCGAGTATTTATACGAGGTCTAAATACGAGGCCCTAAATATGGTATAAACAAACAACATATTAGTATAAAACAAAATTGAAATTCGGGGCGGTGGCTTACCTGTGTGCTCCGACATGAACTAAAGAATAAACACCCATTTGAAAGTTGTACGACTAGAAAATTCAACCAGATTTGGTATTGTGAGAGTTATGACTTGTCCCGTGTCATAAAATCCAACTTCTTTGGGAATTGTCATCTCAAGTATATTCTCTTTGATGAATTTTAGACATTCCCTAGCCACTTCTTTCTCTTGAATCATTCTTCTTGTTGTACAAAGTTCTTTGAACAGTTCTACACATTTTGGAACTTGTTTTGTTGTACCAAGAATTGGGATATTACTTTGCACCTTTGGAAAGGTTTCCAAGATGTCTTTTTCACTCTCCTCTTCCTTGGACTGCAAAAACCTGAGAGGAAAAGGTACATTTGGTGGAATGAGGTTAGAAAGAATTGAATTTGGAACAACCTTACCTGAATTAATTGGTGGTGGAGCTTTGGGAGGCTGCGGCAAGGGTTGTTCTTCCGTTGCCATGGCTTTGTCTTCCTTCTGTTCTTCGAGCATTAACTATTTGTCTACTTCTATGCTATGTTTAGACATCTTTAGTTCAGCTCCAACCTCCATACCACTTCCTAAAGTGATGGCTTCAGCGATTTCAAAATCTCCCCTTGGATTGACAATGGTTGAGCTGGAGAGTTTGCTTTGTTTTTGAATTTGCCCTATGAATTCCATAATCTCTCCAAGTTGATTTTTCAATTCGCTCATCTCCTTAGCTCGATTTTCTATTCAATTATTTTGATTTTGTAATCCTTGCGATACAGAAGTTAGTAATTGAATAGCTTGATCATTATCAAATAGCGAACCTGAATTTGGTTAGGCATATTGTTGTGGGGGAGGCTGTTGTGGTGCATATGGCCATTGATAGAACTCCTCAAATGGCTGCCAGTATTCTTCTTGTTGAACTTGTTGAGGTTCTCTCCATATAGAATTTGAATAATCTCTCCAATCTGAATTGTAAGTGTTGGAAAACAGGTTGTTCCTTGATTGATTATGGCCTTGATAACCCCAGACACCTCTATTCTCAGTGAATTGAGGACGTTGATGAGTTTGATATCCTTGCCTACAGGACACCCCAAATGTAGGGACACTTTGCATTGTGGTCCTTTAGGCATACTGTGACAACTGTGAAGTAAGATTCGTTATTTGAGCTTGAATGTTAGCAATTGCGATATCTTGCTTCTCTAGTACCTAAAATCAAAGAAAGACTACTAAATCAAATATCAAAAGTAAAAGACACGAACAGAAACAAAGGGACATTAGCAATTTTGCTAATCCCCAGCAACGACGCTATAATTTGATGTGAAATTTAACTTGACATACAAATTAAACCCTATTAAACATGTAATTGTAGTATTAAGCAAGTAGGGACCGTTCTAGACCGGGGATTAATTAGGGCTGCTAATCAACACAAATAAGACTCAAAAACACTAAACTAGACTCTATATACTCTGATGCAAAATATATAAGCACACAAATTAAACCCTCTTTTTATCAATTGTAGCAAAGTATGTAAGTAGGGATCGTTCTAGGCTGGGGATTAGGAGGGATTGCTAAATCACTTGAAAACTGACTCAAAACGCAAAAACAAAGTTTAAAACACTAAACTAGACTCAAAGAATGCAAAACTAAACTCTAAAACACTAAAACAAACCAAAAGACTCAAAACTGCCCAGAAACACTCAAAACTGCCTTAAAAACACTTTCTGGGCAGTTTTGAACACAAAACACAATTTGGACGAAAATAGGTTATAACTTGACTCAAGACACTTAAAAACACAAACTAAATTGATTTCTAACTAATCTAACACTTCAAAATAAATGGGGATTGAGTTTTGACGAAAATTGAAAACAAAAACAAAACTTGTAAACTAAAATAGATTGTAAAACGAAATTGGTTAAAGTGAATGGATGGAAAGCTAGCTAAGGGGTTCTTCTCCACACGTCACACTTGCATACAAAATGATTTCCAATTGCTTCTCAATAAACCATGAATTCCCAACGCCCCAGATTAACTGTGAATTGCACTAATTAACCCTCAGATTTTCCTAAAGTTATCGAATTGGATGAATTGCATACGACAACCCAAAGCATTCCTCACAAGTTCCCTGCATGAATTGCATAACAAAGATACAAGCAAAGATCATTAAGTTCTATGAAAATCATAAGCATTGGCGAGGCACTTGTTACTATGAATTGTATGAAACTTATGCCAAGAATTTACTTAACACGATTGTGATCAACAACCTTTACTACTTTTGAATATAAGTTCGTAACGATTAGGTGAAATTCCCTTATATCCTAGCATCAAACTTATGCATGAAAATTAAGTGTGCACTCTCAACCAACACACACAAATCAGTTTTAATTCATATAGATAAGTAAATTGAATTCACAACTTATGAAACGCAATTAGAAGTAATCAAATCATATAGCAAGCATAAACATGGTTTCGAATCCCCTCTAGCGAAGGGGGGGTTTAGTTCCTCATATACACAAAGCAAAGATAAATAAGTTTAAACATTGAAATCCAAGGAAAGAAAACACCTAGATACTCCAACTTGGACAGCAAGTGCATCCACGAAGTTCCTCCTTCCTCCTTGCTGCGGCAGAATTTTGGGTTATTAAATGGTGTAGAATGGATGGGGGAGAGTGTGGTTGTGGTTAGGGTTGATGGTTGGTGCGGCAAGGGATGATTTTTGGCTGGAATTAGAGAGAATGGTGGTGGAAGGATGCGACAAAGAGTAGGTGTATGTTTCTGGCGTGAATGATGTATATGGGAGGTGGTAATTCAGCCAAGGGGTGAATGAGAGTATATATAGGCACTTAAAACCCTAGGGTAATCAGATATGGACTTGGATAACCCAAATCCACAAGGAAAAAGGCGTAGAAATCAGAATTAAAAGGGGAAAAGGTCCAATAGTTGCGGCAGCAAAGGGAAACAATGGATAAGGCTTCTAGAAAGCCTTGCAAGGCAAGGAAAATAGATCTCCTTGCTGAAATTGGTGCGGCACTCCTCTAGGATAAGGCTAAGGTGTCCTAAAGTGTTTAGGACTCCTCTTTGTAGCTAAAACCTTTGCCCATTAGGAATAGGGAAACTTGTCTTGATCAATCCTTCTTCTTTTTGGATTCCTTCTCCTTCTTTGACTTGGAATACTTCTTTGTCGCTGAAACTCAAGGCCAATTAGGTTTAACTTTCCTACTTCAAGTAGGAAACCTTGTTTGAGTAGTAATCTTCATTCTCCTAAGAATCCATCTTCAACTAGGAATCCTTCGTCGATTAGGAATCATTCTTCATGTAAGCACTTTCCTACTTCAACTAGGAAACCTTGTTTAAGTAGGAATCATCATCTTCAAGTCTTCAAATTCGTCCAAACCTTTGGCTCCAAATATGTGACATTCATTCCAAGCTCCATTTTGCTCCAAAAGGCTCCAAAATGCATCTTTTTATATGCTTTGCCCTTAAAACCTAAAAATACATAAAACTAGCTTAAAAGACTACTTTAACTAAGAAAACACCATGGAAATGCATAAGAACTAGCTAACTAAGGCGCATAAATATGTTCTTATCAGACTCAAAACTGACACAAAACACTTAAAACAACAACAAACAATAAAAAAAGACTCAATTCTAGACCTAACAAGTGCTTTTGACGAAAATAATACTTAACTTGATTCAAAAGACTAAAAGAAGACAGATTATGACTCAACTAACAAGACTTAATGAAAGGGGGATTGTTTTTGACGAATTTAAAACTTAAAACATAAACTTTGCATAAAACACTTTAAGAAAACGAATTTGGTGAATTAAAAAGGGTGAAAAACTAGTTAGACGGTCCTTCTCCACACATGACATATGCAAACAAACCAATTTCTAGTTATTATTCCTTTGGACCATAAATGACAACACCCCAAGTTAACCGTGATAGCATAAATTAACCATCAGATTTTTCTTATTTCATTGAATTGGACGGGATACGCATCATAACCAAATTATCCTTCTCAAGTCCCCTAACTATGAAAAGCATGATAGAAAACATATCAAAGGTCCTTAAGTTCTTTGAAAATCATAAGCATTGACGATGCATTCATAACTATGAAAACATGATACTCCTGCCAAGGATTTACTTAACACAATCATGACTAGTGACTTCCACTACTTGTGAATATAAGTTCATAACGATTAGGTGAAACTCCCTTATACTCTAGCATCAAGTTCATGCATGCAAACTAAGTATGCATCCTCAATCAACATACATAAACAAGTTTTAGTAACCCAACTAAGCAAATAACATTCAAGACTCAAGAAATAATAACTGGATGTAATCAATTCATATAAAGCATATAATCATGGCTTCGAATTCACCTCCAACTATAAAGAAATTAGTTCCTCATGTTCGCAATTAAACAAAGATAACTTAAATTAGACATTGAAAATAAAAGATAGAAAACACCTAAGATCGCTCCAGCAATCCAATGTTGAATAACAAGGGACGGCTCCAGGTGGCTCCTTCTTCTTCTTCCTTGCACAGCTGCAACACAATGGGATGAATTTGTGGTGAATGGTGTAGAAAAATATGGTAGAGGGTGGTGGTTTGAATTGTGGCAGAAAATATGTATTTATAGGCTACGGTTTTGCGCAAAGTAGTGGAGAAGGATTACACAATCTTAGAGGAATAGGACTAGGAAATTCAGCATAAAGCTTCTAGAAAGGGATTAAATTCGTCAGATTTCTAGGGGGAAAAGGATTAGGTTATTTGCACTATTTCAGGGCTTCTAAAATCAGATATTAGGTATTCTAATGTGATAAGGAGTCCCCTTTGCAGCTGGAATTAAGGTAGGATAGGATTAGGATAGGATAAGATAAGATAAGGTTAGTTTGGATGAGATAAGGTTGGATAAGGTTTTGGATAAGATAAGGCAGTTTGGATAATATCTCATTCTTTTGAGCTGATTCCTTATCTTCAATGTCTTGAATTAATTTCCTTAACTCTTTAGCACATTCCTAGTCTCTCTTGAACTTCAAATTCATCCATTCCTTGTGCTCCATATGTAAGCATCCACTCCAGCCCAAAACTGCTCTAAAATGCTCCAAAATGCACTTTCTTTCCAACTTTGTCATTTGGACATACAAACACACGAAAATAGCTTAAAACACTATAATAACTAGAAACTAGCTATGAAAATGCAAGAAAACAAGCTAACTAAGTTGCATAAATATGCTCCTATCATGTTCTTGGTGGTTACAAAGAAGAGAGAGTTACGGTGAGGAGAGAAGAAGAAGAAGATGAGAGAGGGAGAGAGGGAAAGTGATTTCTGATTGGTCCAAAAGAAGGAGAGAAAGTGTTCTGATTGGGTGAGGGGAAATGGGAAAAAAAAATCTGATTGTTTGGTGAGTGAAATGGGGAACGTGGGACAGATTTTTAAAGAGGAAAAACTGATAGGCTTGTACAATTGAAATCCCACGAAATCTTACATACCCTATCAAAAACAGTAGTTTCCTACACTAATAGATTAGCATACACGAGTGTACAAATCTACCCGTTGTTAACGTACTTTAATTAGGCTTAACTTTTTCGTTACAAGTCCGATTCGAGTCTAACTCACTCTCACGTGTTCGTAACAACGAGTTCTATTTAATTACGATAACGAGAAAATAATTAAAAGCCAAACAACTATGTCCACATCACTTTTCCAACAAGGGCATAAATGTCATATTACACGCTTGGGGAGAACATTACATAGAAATTTAGGGATGGGTCATCACATATTGAATCAGGATTTTAAGTGATTCTCTAAAATTTAACTTGTATTCAATCAGGATTTTAAGATAGTTTATTAAAATCCTTAGAATTCTGGGTGTATTCAATTAGGAGTTTATTTTAAAGAATTTTAAAAAGTTGAGGAATTTGAAGGAATTTGAGACATCTCATAATGCAATTTAACCATTCATAAATCTCACCTCTCCCCTTGGGATTTTGAGTGAATTGAATTAAAACATTTCATGGAATCTCTACAAATCAATTAAACTCCCTTAAACTCCCTTAAACTCCATGGATTTACAAACCCAATAAAACCTTTCAAATTCTCAATTGAATACGGTCCCTAAAACAATTTATGTAAAGCCAAATCTTAATTAATTAATTGAAGAAAAGTTTTGGAAAGGGTTGATTTTGGATTTTACAATAATAAAAACGAATTTAGTTAAAAATACTAAAGAGATCGGCAAAAGTAAAATGAACTAAAATAAAACGATTTTGAAAATCAAATTGTAAAAGCACTAGGATTCCATCACCTTAACAATCCTAAGTAGTTCTTCCAATTACTTATGAATTACCCATGCATATTTTGAAGGTTAAGTTTTCCTAACATATGTCCTACTTAGAACCTCCAACATAGAATGTATATCTAACATGCAACCCGTCTGGACGTTTGGATCAAATATGAACATGAAAGACTCATTAAGTTTTGTGGAAACCATTTGAAAAACCATGCAACCCTTAAGACGCGGTGTTCATCCTAAGTGAACTTACAATTATTAACCACAAGATGCCAACGCCAATTTCAGGAACCTTCCGACCAAATTGCATGAAATTACTTTTCTAAATATCCTAATGGTCGCGAATCACTAAGACAATTAAATAGTTTAAACAAGGAGATTAATAATATCATAAGTAAATTGAAAAGAAACAACATATTCTTACTAAGGCTCATGGCCTCGCCCTAGCAAACCAGACTCTCTAAGCCAAATTCTCCAAAGTAGAGCGTAGCAAAACCTAATGGCCAAATAGCCTTATTTATACTTTTACAAGATAAAATCCTACCTATAAAAGGTTTTAGAATAAAACTAGGAAACATAAGAAAATAATAAACTAGCAAATAAAAGGTTTCCTATTTAAAGTCAAATTTGAACTTTAAAAACAAAAAATGGACCTTTGACCAACCAAATCAACTCCGATTTGATCCCAAAAGGTCTCTTTTTGAACTTAAGTTGTCCCCAACAAATCCTCAGAATGAATCTTCCTCAAAATATGTCAGCTTGACTTCCAAAATAATCAAAATTCGTTGATTTAATCACTTTTTGCTCAAGAGGAAGCAAATGACCATATACGAAAACAAAATGACTTACATGAAACGTGTTTGTCACCGTTTATTTGGAGGGGGGGGGGGGAAATGACCTAATATGAGAAGAGAATGACTTACATGAATTTGTCGCCTTTTATGGTTTCCCGTTCCAAATAAATTTATGGTGTGTCTAACTTTTTTAATACATATAATTGTTTTAGTGGATTGGGGCATCATGTGACAGTGAACCTATGCTAATATAAGTTGAAAACTTCAAAAAGAGATTTGTTTTTCAACCAGTTGATTAAAACAAGTCCTGGGTGTGGGGTAGTGGTAGACTCACTTTATCAATAGTATATATCCAAGTAGTATAAATCAATTAAGAAAGAACAATTTTCACGAATAGGATTATTGGATGCTAGCCAAAAGAAAAAGGTTTATTGGATCATTGCATGAGATAATCTGACACCCATGCATGCTTGATGCATTTATTTCCTCACCACCATACAAAAGAGAAAAGCAATAAGCAGGTATACATCTAGAGAGATCGAAAAGCAAGAGACAAGCTATACAGGAAAAAGGCGTCATGAAATTCAACCCCTTTAGGCTCCTCATAGTCCGCAGGTTAGTAGACTTGTAGAGAAGACTTGCTTAAGAGTGAGGAATTTCAAGCTTTCGATTTGGGAAAAAGGTATGAAAAGTTCTCTCGTTCTTGCTGTGTCTTTATTCAGCATATCAGTCTCTCGCATTAAATAAAGAGCTCATTGGAATTGCAACTAATCTTGTTACTTTTTCGTTTGGCTCGTTGGAACAAGGAACTTCTAGCAAATTCCTACTACTATTTTTTTTTTTCGACAATTACTACTACTATACACACGTACGTACATACAGTTGTTGCTCATAATCTAGACATACACGTACGTACATACAGTAGTTGGCCATCACGTATATCTTCTTCTACAATCGACAGCCATCTGGATTATTCAAGCAATCCATGCGTATGTAAATCGATCATTGGGAATTACAATTAGCCTTATGGTAATTTTTCATATAACCTAAATTAACATCATGTGGTAGTGTGACGGTTATACTACATCGTTACTCATAATCTAGATATAGTTAGTTATTTAAATCACACACATTGGTGTTATTTGTATATTGATAATTACTAAAATGAAATTAGTGTATGTGATACGATGTTTATGAGTGGAACACAAAACCTAGGACCCAAGAGTGAAGAACAACACCAAGCAGCATTTCAGCCATTTCATATTGAAAATGTACCCTAAAACCAATTATTAGATGATACTTTATGGACATTTCACATGTTAAACCAATCTAGTTTAGTTTAAAGGCAAATAATCTTGTTCAAAGACGTCTTACTCAATGTTATACGCTTGTCCAAATAATATGTAACTAAGAGAATGTAATCTAAAGAAGTTAGATTCATGAGACTTGTCCCTTTCAGACACATATCTTAAAATGGAGGTGGGTTCGGTTTCATTCCGTTCGATTTTTGTCGAAACTGAAAACCAAACCGAATTTATTATTCGGTTCGGTTATCCTTATTTTTGTCGGTTTGGTTTAGTTTTTTCCAGTTAGGTTTCAGATTCGATATATTATCTGTTTTTTTATTTAATTGTTTTTTTTTAATTTTTTTTACAAAATATTAAAAATTATGATGAAATCCATTCCCTCTTCCTCACATGTCGCCTCCCAATCAATCAAACACAAATTCTCTAATTAAGATAACTAACAAAAATGAAGAAAACCTAAAAATATCTTTGAACCTTTGACAAAAAAAAAAAAAAAAGAAATATCTTCAAACCATCCAATCCAGAAAGCAATACCAAATCTACTCCTAGATTTTTCCAAAAAATGTAAAACCAGTAACAAAATTCGATGAAAAACCGATTGCATGAAAGAAGGAAGAGAAGAGAAGGAGAAGTTGTAGAGAAAGAAGATGTTGAAGGAGCAGAGGAGGGATGCCAGATTTATGTGTGAGGGATGTTTGTACGTTTGTGAGAGAGAGAGACGATGGAATGTTTGTGAGGGACGTTTGTGAGGGATGTGGGCATGCAAGGTTTACACCGTGCCGAGAGAGAGAAGATGGGAGAGATATGGAAGAGAGAGAAAAGTCGCATAAAGTAGATGGGAGAGAAAAGGGAGAGACAGCAGTAAGGTGGCAGCATAGGAATATTAGGATAGGCTAGGCTAGGTTTTCTTCTTTGTTTTTAGACTAGTTTACTTGGGCTTGAGTTTGGGCTAGGATTGTGTTAAATAAGACTAATACTTTACTTTCAATTGGGCTTGAAAATTAAATACGCAACATATATAAAAAATAAAATTAATATATTTTAATTCAATTTGGTACGGTTTCTAAACCACTGAAACCGAAACTGAGCCAAAGTATTTTGGTTTGGTTCATTTTTTTACGGTTCGATTTTCTTTGGTTATCGGTTTTTCCAACCAACCCCTATCTTAGACATTCATGATCATAGGATTGCCGGCATTGAGAATAGGTGCTCAATAAAGAGTGAGTCCACTAAACACAATCACCCAGGAGTTCTCATACTCATGTCATATGAGAACTCACTAGTTGGGATAATGCAAAGTAATCATCTGACCTGAAACATCAGAGTTGTCATATGGTTAGGTCCTTAATCTTTGATTATGTCAAAGGCATTCCATTTGAGGGTGTCCACAACATAGTTAGGGTTAAGCTACTAATTAATCATGTAGGCATGTGAATGTATAACAAAGGATCTCTAACCTTCAAACCATTGAGGTAGCATACTCTATGATATGATCAAGAATCTATAGCCAAAGTAAGAATGAAATTTAGGAAGTTGTTCCAAATCACATTCAAGGTAGTTAGTGGCGGAGCCAACATGGGGACATTGACTGCCACTGACCCCAATAACTTCAAATATAACCCCTTTGAATTTTTATATAACCTCTATAATAGCTAAGGCAAACAAAACAGTGAGACCATTTTTTAATCTTTTTTAATAAGACATACCAAAACTACAACCTTTCCACAATAGGGAGAGCTTTTTTAGTGATCATTATTGTAAAGAATTCACATCATATGGAAAATCAATGATTGAATGATAACTTTTTTGTATACAACGAAAAATGAAGGAAAATCAATGGTTTAATGATTACTTGGTTATATACAATGAAAAATGTATTTGATTCTATTGATATTGATATTGTGATACGACGTTAAAAAATATAGGAACATGTAGATACCAATTATAAATGAAAGTTTATTCAGCTTTCAAAAGCTTCTTGTTCATGACTACCTTAGGTAGTTATATAGACAAGAGAATCACATTAGATGGCAGACTTGAATAAACTATCAACCAAATGATGTGATCAAGAGTATTGATATAGAAAAAGACCATATTGTATTGTAATCCCAAACTGAATAGGTTATCCAACCTCTTCTGCTTAGCGTAGGTACCCATGACTTACTGCTATGTGTCATTCATGGTTTATGGAAGCCCTGACAACTTAAAACACAAAGGGCCCAAGAGTCTAGGGACTTAAGGAGGTCGGGCATAGAGGAGTGGAAAGGGTTTTTATTTGACTTAGGCCACTTAAAGGAACTGCTTATATAAAGGGCATTTTAACCCTTTAACTCATTAGGATTTTTCAAGAGGAAAAGGATAGAAAACTCAATTTCTCTTTTCTTTCTAGGCAGTAAGCAACATGGTAAGGAGTTGGGGGACTTGTTTGTTAGAAATGTGCCCTAAGCTCAATCATAAGATGATACTTTATGGATATTTCACATATGAAACTAAACTTGTTTAATGTAAGGCAAAGATTATTGTTTAAAGTTGTCTCACTAAATGTTATAAGCCTGAACGATAAGTCTAAGGAATATTTAGTTAGGAGAATGTGATCTAAAGAAGTTAGATTCATGAGACGCTTCTTTGTACACATATACTAAACGTTTCTGATCATAGGATTACCAATTGGGTATTGACGATCCTTATAGATTAGTACAAGCTATGTCTTCTCTTCCATAAGAGTGGCTGGTATCGAGTCATTGGTGTTAATGACCCCAAGACAAGTATGTTTGACACACCTCGATCCGGAATGTCCACTATGACTTCGAATCGAGCTGTACTGGCCGACACCTGGAAGGTGACGAAGCCTTAAATTTTAGAGATGTGGAAAATGTGAATAAATTTAAACCTAAAAGTACCTAAGGACAAGAGTGCGCTGTGAGCAGGAATGCACCCATTTCACACACGACATCAGAGTATAAGTAAAGTATAGTAGTGTGGGTAAGGATCATACCCTCAAAGGTAGCCAACTATACTGAGATTCGCCCAGAATCCTCGTTGATACAAACTTTCAGCAGCTAAAACCTGGAGGGGCAAAAAACAAAAGGGTGAGTGGGCAAAAACAAAACGTTTGAAAACATATTTCTCTTTTGTGAACATAATAACCCCTCACTATAAAACCCGTATAATCTCCCAGAAAATAATAATACATACGTATATAGAAATCAAGCTTAGGAGCAATGAAAACCAAAGTATGTGCCATGTCAAGTATCTCAGTAATTAAATATGTAAGCCAGGTGCTGCGAATCAATATAAAATAATATGTCAGCCGGACTCACCTAACGTGACCTATACGGCTGAATCTATAGCTCATAAACCAATTCCTACACATAAGTCGGAACAACCTATTGTGGTCTGTACGACAGGTTGGGTGTAAAAAGATACGTTCAAGTGCTACGATCACGTGAAGGTTGTGTGAAGTATCACAAGTCACCTATGAGTTGGAACCACCTAATGTGGTTTGTACGACAGGCTGGCGCCTGCCTTGGATCCAAGGTGAGCGTGTGGTGCGGGAGGTGAACGATCACCTGAAGGCTGGCCCTAGTATCGGGCGGAGCACTAACACCAGGGTGCAAGATAATGAGCACTAAATGCATCTAAACATAACCATACACACTGCAATCACTATCATCAATATGCACTCACCTGAAACTTACCTGGGAGTCTGCAGCGTTATGCAATAATATGCATATCTATACTAACGCATATACTAAATTGTAATGCAATTGACTTGGCATTTAAAACGTAAATCCATTTAAAACCATTTCTAGGAAAATGGAAAACATATATACGTATATATAGAAAACCAAAAGCCCACTCGCCTGGAGTCCACGCTACAACTTTCTAGCACAAACATCGAGGCATCACGAACGATCGGTGCCTAGAATAATTATCAAACCATATCTCAGAATCCTTATCAATAGAACACGTAACTCACATAACACATATCCCCAATGACATTCTAGAATGATTTGAGACCCATTGACCAAAAGTTAACCGTCGGTCAAAGGTCGACGATAGGGTCCACAATCCTACATAACTCGATCTGGAAGATCCGCATCTCAAATTTCCAATCCGTAGCTTCCAAGGATCCACACTATGCTTCTAAAACATCATACTAAAGTTTCATTATGATCCAACGGGTGGATCTCCGCCAATTGCAAATTCAAGAGGTGGTTAACATTTTATTTTATGAACTTACAATTCCAATTCGGGAAGATCTGTGCGTCAGATTTCCTATCCGTAAGTTCTTATGGTCTTCAAATATTAAGTATTATCACTTATTAAAGTTTGGTGACGATCGAACGGTCAGATCATCCATTTATATGATAATCAAGTGATGCGCCATAATGAATCTAGGTTCACAATGAACAATTCCCATCATATGGATATCAATATGAACTCAGGGCATCTAATAGGACTTAGAACGACATCGTCAGTCCGCTGGCCACGCGCCGCCACGGGTGGCGGTCGATCGCCCTTTATTGTTGGAAAATTTAACTATTTCTAAAAATTCTCCAATTTCACAGAAATGAAGATCTCAATGAGTGGAGCAACTTTCATACTTGTGACTAAGGCCAATTTGGCCGGGAAAAGCCCTAATTCAACGAAAATCCCCTTGAAACCCTATAAAGGGTGTGCATCGATTCGTCGGCTCCAAAGCTCCACTGCCCCAACCACCGGTTGAGTCTTATTCTTGGGTCCAAGGGAAGGCTAGTGGTGGTGGTAATCGTAAGAAATAGTTGCAAGATTGGTGGATCTCGAGCAATGGCATCCACGGCACCCACGATTATTTCCTTCATAAATCTCCACCAATTCGTATTGATTTTAGCTAGTAATGGATGTTGGGGTGCGGTGATGAGCTTTGGAGGTGGTGAATAGGTGAAAATCACCTGAAAATTTGATGGGTATCGTCAGAAAACTCCATTGGTTCGAAACCGGGTTGTTGTAGGTGTACGGGTTGGATTGGTTGGGTGCTCTGCACCTCTATCCTTTCCCTTCCTTTCCTTCTCTATGGTTGGTCACTCTCTCTTTCTCTTCTTTCTGATTGGGTGTCTCGCCCCTCCTTTCCCTTTTTTATTTTTCATCTCCACCGGCAATCCTTTCTTCCTTTTAATCTGGGCCACACACGTGGCTTCCAGATTTTGCTCCAACATTCTGGAGCTTTCTTGAAATTAATTAATTTATTAAAATGCCCCCAAATTTAAACGTTAATAACTTATTTGTTATAACTCCAAATTGCGTTCCGTTTGCACCTATGTGTCTATAGCGATGAGTACTACAAGAATACGCCAAGAAAACAAACCTTATGTGACATAACGCTGTAGTCAACAAAAGTCAACACTTTGCCTCGAAGGGCATTTTAGTAAATTCACTTATTAAAATTATATAAACCGTAAAATTGGAAACAGGTCATTACAATGTTGATGCTTAATAGAGAGTGAGTCCACTGAACATGATCAATAAGGAGTTCTCATACTCATGTCCCATGAGAACTCATGGTTGGGATAATGTAAACTAATCCTTTGACCTGAGACACTATAGTTGTCTTGTGGTTAGGCCATTAGTCTTTTGTTGTGTTAAAGGCACTCCATTTGAGAGTTTCCATTGCATAGTTAGGGCTAAGCTACTTAATTACGGGATATGTGAATGTGCAACAGAGGATCACTAACCTTCAAACTGTTGAGGGAGAAAATTCTATGATATGATTAAGAATCTGTTGCTAGAGTATGAATGAGATTTAAGAAGTTGTTCCAAATCACATTCAAGGTATAAGTAAGAGAATCAAGTTGGATAATAGACATGAACAAACTACCAAACCAAAAAATGTGATCAAGAGCATTGGTCTAGAGAAAGGCCGTATTGCATTGTAATCCCAAACCGAATAGGTTCTCCAACCTCTTCTGATTAGCTTTGGTAGCCATGACATGCTGTTAGGTGTCATTCATGGTTTATGAAGGCTTTGAAGATGAATAATCACCAAAGGGATAATTGAAAGTTTCAATCCATAATCCATTAGTAAGAGTTATAATCGCCCACTGCATCATTACAAGGACATAATGGACCGCACATCATGTAAGGTAATGATTGAATGATATGACGAAGATGAGTAAGGACAATTAAATAATTTAACTGTATAAGGCAAGGATTAAAAAATATGTTAGTTTCGGGTTTCAGGGTCCAAAATGAGTTTTGGTCCACAATGCCTATTGAGTTTAAGTTGTATGACAACTAAAACAAAATGCAAATTAACATAAAAAAAAAAAGGAATCCAAAACCGGCCACATGAGAGGGAGGTCCGTTTTGTCCCTTAAAGGAAGTGCCTATTATATTTCACTTAAGTCACTTAAAGGAAGTGCCTATGTAAAAGGCATTATAACCTCATCCCTCATTAGGGTTTTGTAAGAGACAAAGAAAGAAAAACCCAAAGCTATCTCCTTCTTCTAGGAGGCCAACTACCATGGGAGTTTTAGCTAGCAATCTTTGCTTCCATGGTCACTCATCTCCTTTCTCTACCATCCTTGGTGTTGAAACTTAGAGGCTCTCCACTTTGGGGGATTTTGGAGAATCCTTTTCTTCCATCCAATCTAAGATGACATGGAGCCAAGAAACAAAGTTCCTCCATCCATATCCATGGAGACAAAGGAATGAAAGCCTTCTCAAGGTTGATTAGCCTTTGCTAAGCAAAGAAGTATAGTTGTATTCCCTTCAAGTGCAAATATAAGGATGGTATAATGGCACAAGTAAGGGTGTCGAACCACAGAGATTGATTAGACCTATACAAATTACTAGCTTTATGTGAACCCTAACTAAACAATGAAAATGAAAACTGAATTTAGATTTTTCAATTGAAAACTAAAATAACTTTAAAATGCAACAAAGATAAAGATAAATGATAGGTTGATTCAGAAATAATGGGAATGGAACTAGGGATATCGATTTCACCATTACAAGCCAGTTCCAAATTAAGTCAAAATGCATTCAACTCTCCAATCTGCAACTAGGGTTCATTTTACTCATTTATGATCATCCATTTAATGTGTGGTTGTGATCAAGTACTCCTAATCTGAAACCTAGTTGTGATGTTCAACTTAGATTACCAAATAAGAATCCATTAAGAACAAGAAAACTTTAAAGAACCAAAAAAATCACATGGAAGGATGTATGCGTAGTAGTTTCTTCATTCATTCACATATCCACCATGATTAAGCATGATGTGTACTATAACCTTGATCAAATAATATGTAAGAAACCCTAATGGTGATCAAACATTAAGATAAACAAACAAATTAAACTATAAAATCAGTGAATGAAACAAGAAAACAGATTGATGAATCGAATACTTTAACTTGATAACATAGAATAGTTTACAAGGCTACATCGAATTCCCTACCTATAAACTTAATACACATCATGATCACAGAAAAATATAAATAAAAAGCGCAACATGAGTGAAATTAAATTCACAGAAGAAACCCCTTGAAGCAATTCTGATGTGGAAATCCTTCTAGAACAGCACGGCTGCGTGGTTTCTTCGATCACAGCGGATGGTGAAGGGAAATAGGGTTTTGTTTCTGGAATAAAGGCCAAAGAAATAGAAGAGAGAGAGCTCTGGGCGTCCCCCAAGGGGGGCTTATGTACAAGTGATTTGAAACCATAGTATTTATATGCTAAATAGGGTTGCAGCTGATTGCAAGATGATCCCAACCATTAAGCCAAGGTTTTGAACATTTTTCCTTATTTGGCTCTTCCAAATCAGGCTAGATATTCCAATTCCTTTCCCATTCTGCTCTTGGTCTTCTAACCAGCTTGATTCACTTTGGATTCTTTATTTGGGCTTCAAAACAAGCCACTAAACTTCTTTCCACATTTGAATAAGGGTCAACCCAAAAAAAAGGCATGTTTTGACTTCAAATTGATCCTAAAATGCATGTAACTAGACACTAATACAAAATAGGATGAAACGCAACCGGTTTTACTCTAAAACGTCACAATTAGACTAGGAATGGATGGTATAAATGCATGAAATGTATGAGTTATCAAGTATTTCAAGGGTATAAAATTTCTCAACTCTCTTTGTGATTAGAGCTAAGTCTTTGTTCACCACCACTACTAGGCTTTGGATTTTGTGGTTTAAGTTTTATTTTAAAGTGCATACAAGCATGCTTTCACCATTTAATTGTTAAATGAATGTATTATGTTGCTTAATGAACTTAATTTCTCAAATATTTTTCTTCATTGTTAATATCAGATCCTTTTTAAGATTCATTATAATCAATAGGATGGAGCTCATTTTCGGTGTTCAAATACTTAGTAGAAGGTGTTAGAATTTAATTGGGTATTTCAAAATACAATTCTTCATTGGTCACTTTAATATTATTCAATCTGTTTTTAAATTCCTAATTTCAGTTTTGATTTGTAAAACTGAAAAATGATGCATTATAACGTTGAGGTATAATGAATGGTTTTGAGTTACAATTAATGGACTTTGAATTACAATTGTGGTGCTGCCTACACAATCATCTCTTTAATCCTCCAACGTCCTTTTGTATTTTGTTATATATATATATATATATATATACATACACATATATGTATGTATGTATGTATATAGATTCTATTTTTTTTCCCTTGAATAGATTTTGGCTATTGAATTTCAATTTCTTTCTTTCCTACAAATTCCACTAGTTGAAAAGAATCCCATTGTCCTCTATTCTCTTAATATCATGTATTCTCTCAAATGCTATTATAATTTCCACCTCTTATATGCTAAAGTAAAGAATCGAGTTGTTCACATGATCCATGTGTTGCGACTGTACGCTTATAAGGATCTGTTGACCCTAAAAACTACCAAGCCTACGTGGCGCACATGCCAAGTAACTAATGAGCTAACTACATCCTTCGGTTGTATGCGGTTGTGCCAACTCATCGACCGAGGAATAAAATTTGTTGATGTTGCATCGGATGCGCTGATGACTTCTTGATCTTGCGATTGCGGTCGAGGAACGAACACTCTCGGCCTTCGGGTTCTAAAGCCTAAAGACAAGGCTGCTAGTTCTGCGAAGTTCAATATCAAACTCAGATTTCAATGTGCCGAATGTAGTAATTTGTAACACCTCACTTCGCCGAGAAAGCTAATGAGATGACCTCCGCCAATAAGGATTCGAAAATCCTTCTCGACCGAGACTTGGATAGGTAACCAGTCAGCCCTGTCGCAGTGTTATTTATCCAAACTGAAGGTGCTTCACGGTTCGCTAATTCTACGGCAACAGTGTTGTTTATCCAAACTGAAGATGTTCGTCGGTTGCCTTTATAATGTTGTTTATCCAAATGGAAGATGTGTTGGCGAAAAAGAAAATAAAAATTTCAAGGTTGTTGAGAGGTTTCGTGTAGAGCGAGAGTTTGCGCAGGGCAGTTTGTGCGTTAAGTTGGAGGTGTTTTCCTGTTGCCACTGCCTCTGTATTTATAGGTTCCGTTTTTCCTTGGCACGGCCTGGTAACTTTTTAGAGTTCAATCGGGATTCTGCCACCTTCTCCACATAATATGCGATATCCAAAATCCCAAATCCCTGGTGTAGACGACGTGCGTTTGTGATAATGGCCCCAGGGAACAATTATGATATTTGATGGTATCGTACCTTTTATATCCTCCCCTCAATGCCACGTGCTCCTTCCTTATCTTTTGCATGGCACCAATCTAAACCAAAGATTGGTTTTGATGATGTTTGAATGCCTCGCAAGCCGTGAATCTCTATGGTCCAACTTCCATGCACCAATGACATTCCAATTTGTATGACTTCATCATTATCCCAAACCACGCATCTTGACTTTTCAAACCCCATCTACCATGCTGCTCCAATCTGATAACAGGATCCTAAGTTCACTTGAACTGTACTTGTTTTAAGATATAATGCTGAAATGATTCAAATTAAAAGATAATTATTATGATAAAAACCATAATATTATCCTTTAATTGTAACAAAACTATCTTCATTTTTCATCCAACGGTGAAAAGCTATGCTCATTCAATGGTCTAGATTACTCGGGCTGATAGTGTAAAATCGGGTCCAAACATTGCCCCCTAGTTTCATTGAGCTTCGGCTCGTAAGTTGAGTGGTTAAGGAAATTAGAGAGTCGAAGAACCTCCTATATCGTTGAAAATGAAGTGAGTTGATTAAGCAGAGCACTCTCCTGTGCACTCAACGATCGTCAGTCTGAAAAAAAACTAAAAAACAGTAATCATACATTCCCTGACTGCTGAGCATCTCTGAGTGACAATGAGAAATATACGATCGAAGAAAAAATAAGCATTCACCGCCAAATAAAAATTCACTCGGCAAAATGTTATTCTTGATAAGTGTGAACACATGTCATTAGTAGAATAAGGGTGTGTGCCATGTCAGCTAAATACAGTTGAGAATTGTTGTTAGTTGCTGAATGGTTAAAAGTTAGTTAGGTGGATAAAGATGAACTGACGAGTGTAAAATGCTATATATAGCATAGCTTGTAAGCCTTTAGATTTTATGAAGTCATCTAAAAAGTTTCTACATTTCTCTTTCTTTCTCTCTCTCTCTCTCTCTCTCTCTCTCTCTCTCTCTTTCTCTCTGCTATTTTCTCTGTAAAACTTTATACATATTTCTTCATTTCTTCATCAGATTCATAGTCTTAATATGGTATCAAAGCAATCGGTTCTGCTGTGGGCTGGGTTATCCTAGGTTCATCGACGTTGAAGGTTTGATCTTCTTGGGGTTCGTCGACGTATTTGGGTTTTTCTGAAATTTGAGTTGGTGCATCTTCATTATCTTTGCGAATCAGGTTATTGTTTCGATTCTCTATCATGCTTTAATTTTGTGGAGTAGTAGATCTAGTTTGTTTGCGGCACGAAGCCATTACTGTTTGTTTGTGGTACAAAGCCATTTCAAGATTGATTTTATTGTTAGGCACAAAGCCATTTCTGTGATTTTCTTTGAAGAGTTGTTGAAATTTGAGGGCACGAAGCCATTTCTGTGAATGTTTGTGAAGAATCCATTTCTATGAATTTCTTTGAAGAGTTGTTGAAATTTGAGGGCACGAAGCCATTTCTGTGAATATTTGTGAAGAATAGTTGAATTTCTGTAACCACTGTTAGTTAAAATTTGAAGCATTTCTTGCTACTTTGTTCTTCTTGAAGGGTTGAGGAGATAATTGTTTCTTGATATGACTGTTAATCTAGCGAATAGCGATGGCATCTTCATCTATAAAAATTGAAGGGCTTTTGGGAATGTTGACAATTAAGTTGAATGACAAGAATTTTTTGAAATGGGTGTTTCAGTTCAAATCTGTTCTAAAAGGATATAAGTTGTTTGATCACTTTGATGGGTCGCTTCCATCTGCACCAAAATTTGTGATTAGCACTGATTGTGGGATGAAATTTCTGAGGCATATACAGAATGGGAAGCTGTTGATCTTGCTTTCTTGAGTTTGTTGATTGCTACATTGACTGATGAGTCTATTGAGCATGTTTTGGGATCTAGGATTGCTCATGAGGCCTGGACTAATCTTCAAGATAGGTATGCTTCTGTTTCTAAAGCAAGGGTGAATACGTTAAAGACTGAATTTCAGACCACGCAGAAGGGTAGTGACTCTATTTATCAATATCTGTCTAAAGTTAGAAGTATTAAATATCAGTTAATTGTTGCGGGAGAATTTGTAACTGATAATGATTTCATTGTTGCTGCTCTATCTGGTTTACCAAGGGAATATTCTGTAATTAGAACGGTGATTTACACAAGAGACACTACTATGTCTTTAAGGGAATTTAGAGAGCAGTTACTATGTGCAGAAAAGGAGGTTGAGTCTGTGGTGAGTGGTTTATCTCAAAAATTTTCTGGAATGTATGTGCAAGGGAATGTTGCTTTTTCTTCACAATCTACAATGGCTCAAGGGTCATCAAGTAAGTCTGATGAGGTTGTGTATAGTACTGGAGGGATTCTTACACGGATTCCAAATGCAATTCCATCTTTTGGAGTGCCTAATCAGGGAACATCATCATCTAATTCTGTAATGCATTCGTCACCACCAATGCCAGTGTCTAATATTCAGTATCCATCACCATTTCCTAGTACTCAATATCCTATGGTGCAGCCTCAACCTCCAGTGTATCCTGATTTCTCTAATGTATAACTATTTCCAAGTAATCAGTTTCCTATAGTGCATCCTCAACCTCAATTCTATCCTGATTTGTGTAATGCATATGGCTTTGTTGGGAATACTAATGCACAGAGACAGTATTCTAATTCCAATACTGGTACAAGACATGTCTATGGTACAAAACCAAATGGTAATGGTACCTTTAGATCATTAAACTATGGTGGTAATCGTGGGAATACATCAGGCGGAAGACATAATGGTGGAAATTGGCAGTCATGGTCTGGAAACACTGAAACTAGACCAAATATTGTCCTTGAATGTCAGATATGTTCACAGATGGGGCATACAACTCTAAATTGCTGGAAGAGGTCTACCAATCTGAGTTCAAGTGGATCAATTCTTGAATGCCAAATTTGTGGCAAGCGAGGTCACAGTGTATTAGATTGTCATCACATGAACAATTTGGTCTATCAAGGTTTTGCACCTGCGTCTACATTAACTGCCATGCAAGCTCAAGCTCTAGCCAACTTTCTTCCTAATGATTCATGGATCATTGACACTGGAACATCACATCACATGACAACAAATCTCCATTCCTTGCAGTAGGTTTCTCCATATGAGGGCAATGATAAAATAACAATTCACAATGGGGAAGGCTTGCAAATCAAACATATTGGTTCTACATGTTTGAAGACATTACCTCATTCATTACTTCTGAGAAATGTCTTACATGTTCCAACTATTGTTGTTAATCTATTATCTGTCAAACAAATGTGTAAAGACAACTATTGCTGGTTCGTATGTGATGATACTAACTTCTATGTGCAGGACAAGGTAACCAAGGCTGTAATATACCATGGAATGAGCAGTTATGGTGAGTTGTTTCAGATTCCGATCAAGATGTTTTCAAAGAATTAGTTTCTCCAGTTCAAAAGTCAGCTGCTTTGCTTGGTCAGAAGGTTAAGTCAACAGTGTGGCATCAAAGACTAGGCCACCCTAGTAATGAAGTTCTCTCTGTTATGTTGCAGCAATCCAATATAGTTAGTGCTTCTGATGATCCACAACATGTATGTTCTTATTGTATATCTGGGAAAATGTCTAGACAACCTTTCTTAGATAGGAAAGAACAATGTAGTTTTCTATTTCAAAAAGTCCATTCGGATCTCTGGGTCCTTCACCAACTAAGTCTGGGGATGATAAATGTAGACACATGTCATTAGTAGAATAAGGGTGTGTGCCATGTCAGCTAAATACAGTTGAGAATTGTTGTTAGTTGCTAAATGGTTAAAAGTTAGTTAGGTGGATAAAAATGAACTGACAAGTGTAAAATGCTATATATAGCATAGCTTGTAAGCCTTTAGATTTTATGAAGTCATCTAAAAAGTTTCTACATTTCTCTCTCTTTCTCTCTGCTATTTTCTCTGTAAACCTTTATACATATCTCTTCATTTCTACATCAGATTCATAGTCTTAATAATTCTGAACTCACCCCATATGGTGTATCCACTCCATAGCCTCGACAAGTTGGCCGAGCTCAGCCTAAAAAGGTTTGTCTTTCCAATGATGTCAAAACCAAGGCTTGAAATGTTTTGTTGGCCATGCATCTCTATCTCATTCTTTTCCGACTTGAAATGATGACCTAGATAACCTTCTAATGTAGATATGCCATGCATATTAGAAAGGTCCTGTCTTGAATGATCAATGAATGATTTGGTGCCGCATGGGACGTTCCGTGGCCAACTGTTCGACATGTCATTCAACCATCTACTCCTTGGCTTTTTAAAAATTCGATAGTGGCATCCGGATGTGCTATTGCTAGTTATATATATATATTAAACCTCAACTGAGCACATTCTACTACCAAAAAGTGGGTCATTTTCTAAACCTCCATCCTCATTATGGGGTCCCAACTTGGTTCTCATCAATGACCTATTTTTTTTTTTTTTTTTTTTACTGCAGTGAGTGGACTGCCCAACACCTTTTGATAGGAGCATATTTATGCGACTTAGTTAGCTTGTTTTCTTGCATTTTCATAGCTAGTTTTTGTTTATTATAGTGATTTAAGCTATTTTAGTGTGTTTGTAGGTCCAAATGACAAAATTGGCAAGAAAGTGCAATTTGGAGCATTTTGGAGCAGTTTTGGGCCAAGAATGAATAGCATATGAATGGAGCAAGGTGGATGGACATTTTTGAAGTTCAAAGAGGTTAGGAATGTGCTACAAATCTGGAAGAATGAATTCAAGACAAAGAAGATAAGGAATCAGCTAAAAAGAATGAACATTATCCAAAACATTATCCAACCTTATCTTATCCAAACAAACCTTATCTTATCCTATCCTAATCCTATCCTATGTTAATTTCAGCTGCAAGGGGGACTCTTTATCACATTACAATACCTAATATCTGATTCTAGAAGCCCTGACACAATGCAAATAACCTGATCCCTTTTCCCCTAGAAATCTGACGAATTTAATACCCTTCTAGAAGTTATGTTTCTTGCTACAAAGACCAATCCTTTTCATCCCAGGAATCTGATGTGAAGTGTCCTTTTTCCTTGCTAATTTGGAGTCCTAATTCCCTTCCTTCTCAGCCTATGTCGTGCCTTCCCTACGCCCTATAAATATATTGTGCTGCAGCACTCATAATTCACCCGTCTCTCACCACAAAATCACACCCCAGACCCATCATACACAGAAATCCCTCTAGTGCTGCAGCTTTGCAAGAGAGAAAGGAGAGGAGACCCTTTGCCGTGCCTTGCCATTCAAGATTGGGTTGCTGGAGCGTTCTTAGGTGTATTCTATCTTTTGTTTCAATGTTTAAATTTAATTGTCTTTGTTTAATTGCAAATATGTGGAACTAAACTCGTTTTAGTTAGAGGAGAATTCAAAGCCATGAACATATATGTGATATGAATTGATTACATCAAGTTATGATTTCATAAATCGTGAATGCAATTTACTTATCTGTTTGATTGATAACTTATTCTTGTGTGTTGATTGAGGATGCATACTTAGTTTGCATGCAGGGATTTGATGCTAAAATATAAGGGAATTTCACCTAATAGTTATGAACTTAACTTTACAAGTAGTGGAGGTTGCTAGTCACGATCCTATTAAGTAAATTCTTGGCAGGAGTATCATGCAGTTCATAGTTATGAATGCCTTATCAATGCTTATGATTTTCATAGAACTTGTGATCTTTGATATTTATCTCTATTGTACAGTTCATGTAGGGAACTTGATAAGAATAATTTGATTGCGTCGCTGAGTACAATTCAATGAAATTAGGGAAATCTGAAAGTTAATTTGTGCTTCTCACTATTAATTTGGAGCATTGTCATTCATGGTTTATCGAAGGAATAACTGGAAATCGATTCGTATGCGTATGTGTCATGTATGGAGAAGGACCCTTTAGCTAGCCATTCACCCATTAAACACCCAATTTCGTTTAAAGTCATTTAGAGTCTTAAATCTGTTTAGTTTTATTTATAAATTCGTCACAAACCAATCTCCCCTTTATATTTCGTGACTTTAGGTTAGAATCTGTCCAAATTGGTTTCTTTTCATTGTTTTGAGTCTTTTTAGTTTAGAATTCGTCCAAAGTCATACTTAGTGTTAGTTTTGAGTCAATTTGTTTGTTTTGTGTTGTTTTGAGTATTTTAAGTTAGTTTTGAGTCATAAGAGTCTAGTTTAGTGTTTTTAAGTCTAGTTAAGTATAATTAAGTCTAATTTGAGTAGATTAGTAGTCCCTCCTAATCCCCGGCCTAGAACGATCCCTACTTACATCTTTACTAAAATTGTCAAAAAAAGGGTTTAATTTGTGTGTTAGTTTTTACCATATCACCTTCCTCCTAAATGTCCCAAATGTGTATACAGGCTACCACCCCCATGGCTGAGCGAAAGGAAGGAAGATCGACCGAATTAGATGTAGGTGTAGAGCATGCTACAAATATTATTTTTAACCACCAAGGATACCCAATCTCGATCTTGCGATTGCGGCAGAGGAAGGAACACTCTCAGCCTTCGGGTTCTAGAGCCTGAAGACAAGGCTGCTTGTTCTACAAAGTTCAATATCAAACTCGGCTTTCAATGTGCCGAATGTAGTAATTTGTAACACCTCACTTCGCCGAGAAAGCTAATGAGATGACCTCTGCCAATAAGGATTTGAAAATCCTTCTCGACCGAGACTTGGATACATAACCAGTTAGCCCTGTCGCGGTGCTGTTTATCCAAATTGAAGGTGCTTCACGGTCGGCTAATTCTATGGCAACAGTGCTGTTTATCGAAACTGAAGATGTGTTGGCGAAAAAGAAAATAAAAATCTCAAGGTTGTTGAGAGGTTTCACGTAGAGCGAGAGTTTGCACAGGGTAGTTTGTGTGTTGAGTTAGAGGTGGTTTCCTGTTGCCACTGTCTCTGTATTTATAGGTTTCAGTTCTTACTCGGCATGACCTAGTAACTTTGTAGGGTTCAATCTGGATTTTGCCACCTTTTCACATAATATGCGATATCCAAAACCCCAAATCCCTAATGTAGACCATGAGCATTTATGATAATGGCCCTAGGGAACAATTCTGATATTTGATGGTATTGTACCCTGTATATCATTCCCTCAATGCCACGTGCTCCTTCCTTATCTTTTGAATGGCACCAATCTAAACCAAAGATTGGTTTTGATGATGTTTGAATGCCTCGCAAGTTGTGAACCTCTATGGTCCAACTTCCATGCACCGATGACATTCCAATTTGTATGACTTTATCATTATCCCAAAATCTTGACTTTTCAAACCCCATCTACCATGCTGCTCCAATCTGATAACAGGAATCCCAAGTTCACTTGAACTGTACTTGTTCGATGATATAATGCTAACATGATTGAAATTAAAAGATAATTATTATGATAAAAACCATAATATTATCTTTTAATAGTAACAAAATTATCTTCATTTTTCATCCAACGATTAAGAGCTATGCTCATTCAACTGTCTAGATTACTCGGGCCGATAGTGTAAAATTGGGTCCAAATAGGATTATAGGTTGTTGTATTGGATAGGGTAGGGTACCATAACCTGCTACATCGAGACTCTGTCTTAGAGGGGGCGAAATCTACTCTTAAGGACGCCTCAACTGACAAAGTTGTTCTAATCAAGGATGGACAAAAAGCGTTCTCTACCTACAAAAGATAAGTGTTTTATCTTAATTCGTTTTTATTTTATTTAATAAAGTGTGGTGATAAAATTGTGATATACTAATATTAATTTTATGTGATTTGTTGTAGGAGAAGTAATATCCGTATCGTCGAATATTTTTCAACAAGAAAAAGGAACCAAATTAAAATCTATCTTGTTAAGTTTTGTACCAGTTAGACAATGAGTTATGAGAGAGACTGTTGGTGAATAAAATCAATCAACCCGTAACCATATGCCATAGCATGTAGTAGCTACAATAGACAGACATAAAAACATCCAAAAGAAAAGCTTCGTAACTATACACGTGCGGTGCAGACCCATACATATAGTTATAACTATACATGTGGACCCATTAGCGCACGTGACACCAGTGTTTTCCAGCAATACCATCCATCTTTAGAATTTTGCGTTTCTCCTCAAAGTCCAAGTGATGCATTAAATGACCATGAAGGTTACCAAACCCTACAACTAACTTTCTAGGATTCTCTCCCCTCCTAATATGTGTTTCCTGCCCTCTTCTTCTACTTAAACGGTTAGGATTAAGTCAAGTCAACGTTTTACATTGATTTTTTACAAGGACGGGAATAAGAATAGAAGGGAAGAGAATTTTACTCTAGCTCTAAAGGACTTTGCTACGAGCTGGAGTTTGACTTGGGGCCAGTTTCAGATTTAAAAAACTGATGTTTGAGAAAAAGGTTATGAATGCAATTGATTTAAATGTGGAGGCACAAGTTGAGGAGGGTGAAAGAGGTGGCCTGGAGGTCACGGTGGAGCTGGTGGTGCATATAGGGGCAGGAGAAGGGGGTGGAGGATAGGAGACTATGGCGGATGATCCTTTTGATTTGATTCCTATTATTGAGGCTGTGATGAATAATAAAAAAGGAAGGAAACAAACTAGTCATAAGCTTGAGTATGTGGACCCTATTGAGATTTATGAACCCCAAAGGAATCGACCACGAAAAGCTATTTTGTTTGAGGCGGAGGAGACCAGCCTTGAGGGGTCTCCCAAGTCTCCATGAAGCTAATCTGTTGGAACTGTTAGGGTATCGGGGGTGACCTGACAGTTGACGATCTTATGGAGCAGAATAGGCTCTACACCTCCGACATAGTGATTTTGTTGGAAACCAAAAATAGGAGTAATCTCCATGAAGCTAATCATGTTTTGCTTGTTAAGTATGCTGACTTTTTCATTGAGGTTGGTATATGTGATGGGCTTACAAATGAACAATGGAGGTTATTTGCGATCTATGCGAGTATAGATTATAAAAAAAGGAAAGAGCAATGGAGACAACTGTCCCAGAGGGTTGCGTTACCTGGTGCTAAATGTTTGCTTATTGGGGACTTTAATGATATTACTGATAATTCTGAGAAAGAAGGGGGGAACTATAGGTCTGTTGCTAGCAGGAGGAATTTCTGTGATTTTATTGCGAGTAATGAGCTACTTGATTTGGGCTTTACGGGATACCCATTTGCATGGAGGAATAGACGAGATGAAGGTCCTATCCAACAACGCTTGGATTGGGGCTTGGCGACATGTGGATGGGTTAATGTGTATCCGAAGGCAAAAATTATGCATGAAGTTTTAGAGGGGTCTGATCATGACATGCTTATTTTGGAAACGAAGCCTCTACCGGTTATTAGAAAGAAATGGTTTATTTATGATCCAAGGTGGAATAACGTGGAGGAGTGTCAAGGTATTGTTAGAGGAAACTGGTGGCGCAATTTTGTGAGATCACATACCTTTAGGGTGGTGAAAAAATTGAAGTGGGAATGGCGTGGGTTAATGGAGTGGTGAAAAAGTAGTGGGTCTAATTTGAAATCCCGTATTGATGGGTTAAAGACGGGATTGGGATGTGACACCTAATTTACTGAACCATATAAAGGACAAAGAAAGGGGTGTGGCGGCAATAAGATGTGTAATTGTGAGGCTTGTGTTATCTCACCTCATTGTGCCTTTATTTATAGTAGTAGGGAAGGTAAATTTCTTACCTTAATAGGATTACAACTCTAATAGGATATATCTAGCCTAAAAGATATCCAAGATATAATAGGATTTACACGATCATATTCCTAATCTAATAAGATTGCAATACTCCTCCTTGAGTGTGTAAATACTTAAATAAATGACGCATCAAGTCTTCAGCGATGAAGTAAGTTCAGTTGATGAAATTGTTGGCACAATAAGCAAATGCAAGTTTCAATTTAAAGGAAGAATGTATAAAAGGTAATACTCATAACACCTCGCTACGGTAAAACCCAAGGTGGGATAAAAACCCATAGACTAAGGAGAAAAGTGAGAAGTTTCATTAAGTTAAAGCTAAACGTCTTCTGGACACAAGTAGAATAACTCACAAGGGTATGACCAGCCCTTGATGGGTGCCTCGTCAAAACCTAGTTAGGCAACAAAAATCCAGTGGAAAAAAATGCTCATAATCATAGGGAAAAAAAGTACAATAAGATCACGTGAATATACTTCTAAATACTCCCCCTGAGTTTGACAAAAGTTCCAAATGAGAACTACAAGCATTGCATGTGGATAGTAAGGCATACCAATTCCTCAGACAAGCTTTTGGATGGTTTACTTCGACAGTGACATCGTGAAGAGGTCAGTAAGGTTGTCTTGGATCGGTTTTGCATGACTTCAATTTCCTGATGGTTTGTTGATGTGGCATAGACGCAATATGTCTTGGCGTTGAATTCATTGATGTATCATGTCTTGGTCAGGTTGACACATGTGGCATAGTCTTCATGGATCATCGTCAGGACTCAATGATGGATGAAAACAATAAGTACTTGCTCAACAAGAGCTCTTAACCATGTCTCACATTAGGCGAGTGAAGCGAGGTGAGCCTTGGAACGGTTCGAAGATTTCATAGACTCAATGATGGATGAAAATAACAAGTACTTGCTCAACAAGAGCTCTTAACCATGTCTCACATTTGGCGAGTGCAGCAAGGTGAGCCTTGGAACGGTTCGAAGATTTCATAACTAAGGTCATATTATGGACCTCCATGACATTGTGATATCTCTAACGATAAAGACACAATCATTCGGGGATGTGCCTTATGCGGGTTTGCCAAGTAACCTGCATCAACATAACAAACAAGGCAAGCATAATTCTAATAGTTAAGGGGGTCAAATCCACTCGGGATGCGTTGGGATTAGCCCAAATCTGTAGTACCTTCAAGGTAGTGAAAAATGTCTTTATTACCCAATTCAGTAGCTACATGTAGGCACAATGCTGTATCTCTACTAATAGATCAACAACGAATGAGATGTCCTGTCTAACACAATGGACTAGGTACAGCAAAGTGCAAAGTTGAACATAGATATGGAACTTCAGATTCCATAACCTCTTCAAGGGTCTCATTTTCATATAGCGTAAGGAAGATCATAGGTATACTTAAAGGTAACACTTTCTGGGTGTAGTTCGACTAGTTGACCAAAGTACCATTAGAACAACGCTTGAACTTTAGGTTAAGGCGTCAACAAGTTTTCCCAAGATCCTTCATCTCATATTTTGTCTTTAAGTGGGAGACAGTTTTCTCAAGCTCTTCTAGAGTCTTAGTGAGATTCATGTCAACAACATAAACTGCAATTCTAGCAATTCGGAAAATGACTTGATAGTTTAACACGCAAGGACATAGTTCATATCCCTAATTGATCAAATAATCACTTAGACATGTATACAACATCAGTCATATTGCTTTAATCGTTAAATGAACGCCTCAAAACTAGTTGAGATAATGTTCCGTGGTTTGGAACTATTTGAACCAGTCTATGTAATTCTTTGGAAAGTTACATGTAAATCTCTATATTAATATCCTCATGGAGAAGCACTGACCACATTTCATAATGTTGCAATCAATCATAAGGCGAATGAGAGAAACCTTGTGTCGTAAGGGATGCATCAAATCGCACTATTTCATTCATCTCATTATAGTTCTTTACCCACTTGTAATACAGCAGGGCTACCTTGGGTAGTGTAGGATCGATAGGTCTAAAACACACTTTGGTAAGGAATTTAACCTAGATTGTGATTTCGGTTCTCCAATCACTTTTATGTTGTCACCAATCAACGGAACACGGTTTGATATCGTTGCTTTTCATTTATGTCCATAGCTACCATATAAGTGAAAACATCATGGATGATAATCTCATTCCAATTCCATTATCTAATCCGGATTAATCTCATGAAATGGAAATGATTTGAGAGAACAATTGAGTATGGATTCATTGTTGTGTTGTGACCTTCTTCTTCTAGGAAAATGAATCCTATGAACCGAGTGACTTGTTGTGCTTCAAGCTGAGATAGATTGATTAGCTATCTGTTGGGGCACCGAGTCGTCGAACATGGGTTGTCAAACTATCCTTTAAGGACGGCACACCTTTCAGGGATATTGACTCGATGTCTGTTAAGTACGTCTATCCTTCCAGGCATATTTGCAACCGGTATATGATCTTATTACTTTAGCTAGATCAGAGAAATGTGTTTGGAGCAATATTCTGAAAGCTAGAATTCATCGCACTTTTTTATCACACTTGTGTGGTATAAGGTATCGATATGAGATATAGTGGGTAATGTTCATGCAAATTTGCACCGTTCTACAGGAACGTTGACGTTCTTATCTCCCATTAACGGCAGAAAGACTGTCTTATTGAAGTGATAATCCATAAAAAATGGTAAGGAGATCGCTTGCAAAGGCTCTAAGAGAATTAGTGTGGAGGAGAATCATGATCGACAAAGATTCACATCCTTAATTGAGGACCCATATTGGTATGTTGCAACGGTGCAACTTGGCACCGAAAATGCACACCCAAATGAGTAAGTATGAAACATCAGGCTCGTGCCAGTACCCAACTGTAACGTCGAATATGTTGGGTTGCAATGGGCCTCAAGGTGGACAACCATAGCTACGTTCAAAATTGCATAGCCCTAGGTAGAAATCGAAAGCTTGGTGTGTTCACCAAGGTCTGAGCGATCAATTAAATTATGCTTCATGATGACTTTACAAGTCTATTTTGGGTTGAACATGGGAATTCGATGTCCAATTATAAACCCAAAAGAAATGCAATACTTATTGTAAACCTTTGCTATAAACTCGGCCAAGAGATTTAGCAGCAATGTGTGTGGACAAACATGCGACCATTTTGTTGATTCATCAACCAAAACCATAAGTATTTATATGGTTCGCTTTTTGGTTGGATTAGTCCGCATATATTCCCTTGAATCACTATGAAAAGAGGGTGATTTCATATCTTTGTGAGAAATGATATAGGAAATCAAATAATTCCCTTAGGAAAGGGCTTGACAAAGTGTGCATGTAAGGATAGGGTCCTTACTTCAGATAAGGTATTACGTCATAGGATCATTGTTCGGCCTAAGTGTCCCGAAAGGTTATGCCAAAGCAAGTAAATTGCTTGAATTACCCAGTTTCAGGGCGGCCACATGTGGAGCGTCCCAGGTGGGAGGCAACCTATTGGCCCAAAAATATAGCTTCGGGCTTTGTATTTTGGAAGTGGTGCAAAGATACTGCACCCTAGTTTCTTCAGTGGTTCCTATTGATGCATAAAACCGGAGGGGTCTTGGAACAACGTAAATCCGACCGTGAATATGTAAGAAAGTAAATAACACAAGATGTATCATGGTTCACCCCAATGTTTAGGCTACGTCCACACTGATTGCATTTCTTTGACTGTATGTATGGATTACAAGGGTGAGGGGGAGTCCCCCAGAGAAAGAGAGAGTTGAAAGGGCTCTCTGTTTTGTGAGCATGAGAGTTTAAGAGAGATGAGCTTTGTGAGGGTGAGAAGGCTTGAGGTTTGTGAGGGTGAGGATGCCCTTTTATAGAATAAGGGCTCCTCCCTTTTTTATATATTTGCCCCTCCATTTATACGAGGCCCTAAGTATGGTACAAACAGTAGTCCCCCAAGTCTTCAGTCAAGAGAGTCTTTTGGCTAGAGACTTGAAATTCAGTCCATGTGTGGGCTGAATTAACTAGATGTTTGTCTTGAACTGATGCTCGATATGAGACGGTGCTCAATCTAAAGTGATGCTCAACTAGAAGTAGCACATGTTGCGAGGCTGCTCGGTTTGTGGCTTATGTTGCTCTGGTTGGCTCGGCTTGTGGCGTTGAAGGTGAGGGAATCCCTTTTATAGAATAAGGGCTCGCTCCTCAATACATAAGTGATAGGCTAGAGTTGATGCTTACGGCGATGCAGTTGCTCAGTAGGCGACGATGCTTTCTAATGATGGTGAGGGAGTCTCTTTTATAGAATAAGGGCTCACTCCTCAATACATGAATAATAGGATAAAGTTGATGCTCTCTAATGATGGTGAGGGAGTCCCTTTTATAAGATAAGGGCTCGCTCCTCAATACATAAATAATGGGCTAGAGTCCCCCAAGTATTTTTCATGAGGCCCAGTTGAGGTCCAATATATGGTACATAATGTAGTCCCCCAAGTCTTCGGTCAATAGAGTCTATTGGCTGGAGACTTTAAATTGAATTCATGTATGGGCCGAAATGGCGGTTGTTCGGAGGTGGTATTTGTATACCCTGCACTGAAGCTCTATAGGTGAAGCTTTGCAAGTGAAGCTTTGAAGCTAGAGCTCTGTAAATGAAGCTTTCGAAGTTGGAGCTTTTGTAAATGAAGCTTTTGAAGCTAGAGTTCTATAAATGAAGCTTTCGAAGCTAGAGCTCTGTAAATGAAGCTTTCGAAGCTAGAACTCTGTAAATGAAGCTTTCGAAGCTAGAACTCTGTAAATGAAGCTTTTGAAGCTAGAGCTCTGTAAATGAAGCTTTTGAAGCTAGAGCTCTGTAAATGAAGCTTTTGAAGCTAGATTGACATGAGTGATGCTAAAGAATGTTTATATTGATTAACATAAGTGATGCTCATGGATGTTAACATGAGTGATGCTCATGAATGTTGCTCATGAATGTTCACATGAGTGATGCTCATGAATGTGGATATGAATGATGGTCATGAATGTTTATGTGTGATTGACATGAGTGATGCTCATGAATGTTTATGTATGCTTGACATGAGTGATGCTCATGTATAATTTTGGAGTACTGGACGTACTTTTGATCACCTGGTTGGTGATAATAGCGGCAGTCTGCCGAATAATTTTGGGAGTACTGGGCGTACTTTTGATCACCTGGTGGGTGATAATAGAGGGGTAGGCTCTTTTGGGCATATGGGCATTCGCCCTCCACATAACATTCCAACCTATTATTTTGGGCTTGCCTTTTTTTTTTCTTACCCTCTAATGGGGTTTATACAGATGTCTCCGAAAGATAAGAAAAATAAATTACATCATTAAAAAATAAATCCAACCCTCTGCTCAATGGGTCACGCCCATAATGCCATCACCACCGCAATTATGTCTGCTTTTTTTTTTCTTTTATCTTCTTTTGCTTTCTGCTTTTTCTTTCTGCTTTTCTCTTCTTTTTTTTTCTTTAGAAAAATGGGAACATGATGAAAGTTGTTTCAGAAGTTGGTGGTCGACAGTTGGTTTTCAAAAAATGGGTAGGTTCATGATGAAGAATCTTATCTTGTCCCTTTGCCCACGCTGTCCATGACCCAATCACTGCTAGCCTTGACCCCAGCCCTAGCCGACTCAGAGAGCTCAATACATTGTCCCCTGAGTAGCCCAATACAGAGGCCAAACAAAACACTTATCCACATAAACCGCAGCCGCAGCCAACTTGAAAACCACTGCCACATCCCTCACCACATAGCTCATTGACCTATACTGGTCCCTAACCCAACAATGCTTTGGAATGGCAGCTTTAACATTGGCTAATTTGAATGGCAACGGCGCACTCGGATCAAATCCCACCTCTTTTTCTCAATCTTCGCCGCCATTAACGCCGTTAACCCTCTTCTCCTCTTCTTCAACAGAAGCTACCCTCAACGAAGCACTCACGTTAAGACCCCATCTTCTCTCTCTAAACAACCCACCTATGATTTTGGTTAAATCCCATCTCAGATCCGCCGAGCTCTGGTTTGACCAAAAAATCTGGACTTTTGACGGGTAGCTAGAGCAAACTGTAGTTCTGGGTCGGTTCCAAACTTGCGGGAGAGGTTTTAAGCCGTATTCAAAAAGGACCCAACTCGCCATTGGAAACCCAGATAAAGCAGAAACCAACATCAGAGTTTTAGTTTTGAGATCGGGCTGGGTTTGAGGCTTTCGGGGCCAGGGCAGCGACAGAGATATCTGACCAGAATCGCTGGCATTGGTCTCGCCGGAGAACTTGGAGTGGAAGCCGGTTTTCTTAGCCTAAGAAGTAGGGGGCATTGAGGAAAACTCCGGGACCGGAAGCCATGTAGCTGGACGGGGTCGGGTTTCGGGGTTAGATTTGGACATTTTAGAGGTGAAGGAACTTAGTGGAGCATAGCTTGAATTGAAGGAATGACAGGGCAGATCTGGTGTTGTACGCCAAGGTTACGACTTTCTGAGAAATGCACCAAGTACAACACCAATAAATAAAACCCAGAGAGAGAGATGGAGGGTTTTCTGGAAAAAATCCCAAAAGTGAGGTTTTCGGCTCTTGGGTTTTGCAGATTCATGGCGGAGGTGAAAATTTGAGAGAGAACTGACATAGCTTTTAATGTCGGTTCCCACAAACGGTGCCAAATGTTGATGCACAAAACCGAAGGGGTCTTGGAACAACGTAAATCCAACCATGAATCTGCAAGAAAGTAAATAACACAAGATGTATCGTGGTTCACCCCAATGTTTGGGCTACGTCCATACTGATTGTATTTCTCTGACTATATGTATGAATTACAAGGGTGAGGGGGAGTCCCCCAGAGAAAGAGAGAGTTTGAGAGGGCTCTCTGTTTTGTGAGCATGAGAGCTTGAGAGAGATAAGCTTTGTGAGGGTGAGAGGGCTTGAGGTTTGTGAGGATGAGGAGGCCCTTTTATAGAATAAGGGCTCCTCCCCTTTTTACATATTTGCCCCACCATTTATTACATAATTACATTTGAGTCCCCCAAGTATTTATACGAGGTCTAAATACGGAGGCCCTAAGTATGGTACAAACAGTTTCATTCATGATCATTGTTCTCTCGAATATCCTTAAAACTCAACGACGTTCTTCCGAAACAGGGAGAATATAAGGTCTCTTAAATGGTAATATAGTACCACTCATACAACGATAAGCGTGCCTATGCTCTTAATCAAGTTGGATAGACCTGAAGTCGTTGCTAAAGATGTGATTTAGGTATAAAGTTAGTGTGCATAGTATCGCATTCATTCAAACAACTAACTTTTCCACATTCGTACCTAATCACGTGTTTAATTGAATTCAATCACATGTATAAAGAAACATGATTCAATTAACTGATATTCAAGGGCAATATCAATAAGATTATCCATAACTAAAACAAACACCAAACTTGAATTCAAGAACATAGAAAAATGTTCACAAAGTAAATGGTTTACTAAAGGGCTTCTCGTCCATGTCAAAATTTTGCTCTTCCAATTGTGTTCGGTGGAGCAAAGTTAGTCCCACATATTGACTACAAGAATGGTACTCCTCAACGACATTAGTAGGGGCAAGAACAGGTGCATAACCAATGATCTCTTCCATCGAGATGGAAGTAGATTCTACAAGGTTGAGTGATGCGTTAAAAGTTAACACACAAATTAAACCCTCTTGTTGTCAAATTGTAGTATAAATGCAAGTAGGGATTGTTCTAAACCGAGGATTAAGAGGGTTTGCTAAAACCTCTTAACTGATTCAAAAACATAAAAACGAAGTTGAAAACGTTAGAATAGACTCAAAGGACTCAAAATAGGTTCATAAGACTCAAAACAACTTAAAAACACTCAAAACAGCCTAAAAACACCAACTAGGCAGTTTCTGACTCTAAACACAACTTTGGACGAATTTAGGGTTTTGGCTTGACTCAAAACACTCAAAAACACAAACAAAACAGATTCTAACTAATTAGACACTCTAAAGTAAAGGGGGATTGGGTTTTGGACGAAAATAAAGTAAAAACAAAACAGAAACTAGAACTAGACAGATTTGCATGAAATTGGGGATTTGAATGGATGATTGGTTAGCTAGAGTTCATTCTCCACACATGACACACTTGCATACAAATTGATGTTCAGTTGTTCTTTCGATAAACCATAAACCTCAATGCCCTAGATTAACCGTGAATTGCACTAATTAACCCTCAGATTTTCCTAGTTTCATTGAATTGGATGATTGCATGCGACAACCCAAATTATTCCTCACAAGTTCCCTACATGAATTGCATAATAGAGATACGAACAAGGATCATTAAATTCTATGAAAATCATAAGCATTGACAAGGCACTTGTAATTATGAATTGCATGATACTTATGCCAGGAATTTACTTAACACGATCGTCACTAGCAACCTCCACTACTTGTGAATATAAGTTCATAATGATTAGGTGAAACTCCCTTATATTCTAGCGTCAAATTCATGCATGCAAACTAAGTGCCAACCCTCTATCAACATACAAGAATAAGTTATCAATGAAGACTTTAAGTAAATTGCATTCAAGGTTTATGAAATCACAACTGAAAGTAATCAATTCATATTGCAAATATATTCATGGCTTTGAATTCCCTCTAGCAAAAACGGGTTTAGCCACTCATGTTCATAGAACAAAGATTATTAAACTTAAATATTGAAAACAAAGAATGAAAACACCTAAAAACGCTTCAACAATCCAATCTTGAATGGCAAGCATGTCCAAGGGTCTCCTTCCTTCTCCTTTGCTGTGGCACAAGGGTTGTGAGAATGGATGAGTGGTGAATTATGGTGGTGGATGGATGTAGGTGAATTATGGTGAAGGGTGGAACGGCTGAAAAGAAGAGAGGAGAGCCCTAAAGGGTGCGGCACTATGTATTTATAGGGGAGAAGGCACATTTTTGATGTGTTTTAGGGAAAGAAATAACTTAGCTATTTTGTCTTATAATTAAAAGTCAGAAATCAATGGAAGATAGGCAAGTAAGGTGCAGGAATTAAAGAGAATAGGAAAGGAAATTCGGCAGAGAGTATAAGACAGATTTAGGAATGTGTTTTGAGGCACAAAATAGGTAAGAATCCTCTCCCCTTGTGCGACAAGAATTGAAACAAAAGTGAATGTAATTTTGGGTCAGAAAATAGGTAAGAAAGAGGGATATGTGTGGAAAAATGGAGGATCAAAATAGGAATGTGGTTTTACGAACATAAAATAGGAAAGGAGAAGATGTTTTGTGTGGCAAGGAAGGATCAAATCATAGAGAGGTGCGGCATGGACTTTTAGGGCATGTTTAGAACTTCTAGAACAAGTTATTAGGTGTCCTAACATCTTTTGGAAACTTCTTTGTAGCTGGAACTTAGGGACATTTAGGATTAGGAAAGTGTTGGAAATGTGCCCTAAAACCAATCATATGATGATACTTTATGGACATTTCACATGTTAAACTAATCTAGTTTAATATCAAGGGTAAAGATTATTGTTTGAGCCGTCTCATATAAATGTTATACGCTTAAACGATAAGTCCAAGGAATATGTGATTGGGAGAATGCGATCTAAAGAAGTTAGATTCATGAGACCATTCTTTCGTAGACACATCCTAAACGTTCCTGATCATAGGATTGCCAATTGGGCATTGACAGTCCGTTAAGATCAATACATGTTGTGTCTTCTCTTAGGGAAAGTGACTAGTCTCGAGTCATTGGTGTGTGTGACATCAAGACAAGCATGTAGGTGCTCAATAATAAATGAGTCCACTGAACACGATCAACGAGGAGTTCTCATACTCATGTCACATGAGAACTCATGGTTAGGATAATGCAAAATAGTCCTTTGACCTGAGGCATCATAGTTGTCTTGTGGTTAAGTCCTTGATCTTTGATTATGTCAAAGTCACTCCATCAGGAGGGTGTCCACGGCATCGTCGGGGTTAAGCCACTTAGCCATGGGGGCAAGTGAATGCGCAACAAGGGATCTCTAACCTTCAAACCGTTTAAGGGGGAATACTCTATGATATGATTAAGAATCTCTGGCCAGAGTATGAATGAGATTTAGGAAGTCGTTCCAAATCACATTCAAGGTAATCATATAAGCACACGAATCACATTGGATAGTAGACATGAATAAACTATCAAACCAAACAATGTGGTCAAGAGTATTGTATTAGAGAAAGACCGTATTGCATTTGTAATCCTAAATTGAATAGGTTCTCCACCTCTTCTAATTAGCTTGGGTAACCATGATATGCTGCTAGGTGTCACTCATGGTTTGTGGAAGCCCTAAACGTGTATAATCACTAAAGGGAGAATTGAAAGTAAGTTTCAATTCACAATCGATTTGAAATGGTTTTAATCGCCCACTGCCTCGCTAAAAGGAACCTAATGGATCGTACACCGTGTAAGGTGGAGATTGAAGAAACAATGGAGATGAGTAAGAATAATTAAATGGTTTAATTATTTATGGCAAGGATTAATTAATATGTTAATTAATCAAACGAATAAGTTCGTTAAAGACCTCGGGATAGTTTTGGGCCTCAAGGCCCAATGGGCTTCGAACATCAAGCCCATTGACTTAAGTTGTATGACAACTTAATGACAAATAATTCACAAAGGCCTTAAAAGCCCAATGCAACCCTATGGCCGGCCATTTTGTTAAAGGAGTTGGTTTTGGACTTATTTACAAGTTTGCCAGTCCAATGAATTAAGGTATAAATATGACTTTATAGCCAAAATTCATTTAGGGTTTCTTTTACAGAATTGGAGAGAACATATCTCTCTCTTTTCTCTCTAAGAGGCCGGCCTCCTTGGAGGGTTTAGCTAGCAATCCTACTACTCCAAGTTCACTCATTTCTTCTCCAATCTAACCTTGGTGAAGAGACTTAGAGGTTCTCAATTTTGGGAACTTGGAGAACCATTTCATCCATCCAAATCCATAGATCTAAGATGCAAGGAATGAAGGCCCTCTCTTTGGGTGATTAGCCTTTGCTTATGCAAAGAGGAATCTACAAAGTTATAATTTCTCAACTAACAAATGTTGTTTTAAGTTGAGTCAAGGTTCACCAATCTACTAGGCTTTGAATTTCATGGTTAATGTTTTGTTTTTAAGTGCATACAAGCATGATTCCACCTTTTAATTGTTAATTGCATGCTATAGATGTTGCTTAAATGAACATGTTTTTCACAAAATTTCCTTCAAGTGGTATCAGAGCCTAGATCTAGTAGTTGGTGAATCCTTTTGGGTTTTGTATTATCATAGTTTATGATTTGAATGTTGTAATTGTTACAAGCTTTATTCTTGCTTCTTTGAATGTAAATTTTATTAGAAAATTTGCCATCTCAAATGTTGTAGATGTAGTTCATATGAGCATGAATATTGGAGCTAAAATTTGGTGCCATGTTTTTGGGAATTTTCGGCCAAATCTAAAGGGTGGATTTTTGGGTTCTTGTTTGACTTGTTAAAAGTGTTTTCAAGTAAATTTTGGAACCCCTATGTACCCTAGTTTGGTTATATGTTATTTCCCTTAAGTTTGAATGGTTTTGGGATGTTTTTGGGTGAAAAATGTTCATGGAAATTTTTTGAGTTTTTTCATGAGTGTTCTTCATTGTTCTTGACATTTTTGCCAAGAACAAAAATTTTGGTGTTTTGATTCAAAGTTTTGATTTATTTCATAAAGTTTATGTTTTATGTTTTTCAAATGTTTAAATGTGTTAGATATTTATTTAGAAAGGTGTAAGAAATATTGGTGGGTGTGTAAGGATTAATTCCTTTTCACACACACCACTTGCATGACATTTATGTCATGCACCACTTGCATACTTTATGTCTAAAACTACAAATCAACACACACATCACTCCCTTCTATCTAAAACCGGCCACCCTACAAGTGGGGTGCTTTTGGGGCTTTTATGCAATTACATAAAGTTTTGGTACTTTTGTGTATTTGCAACTTTGACCCAAAAGTTTACGTATTTACGTAAAGGCCCAAAATCATTAAAGGACAAATTGTTTTGTTCCTTTAATGATGTTTTTCAATTTGTTGAAATTTTTGGGTTCTAGTTGTGATTACATGAAGTAGTGGACTTTTGTGTTTTTACAAAATGAGCTCAAAAGTTTAAGTTTTGCAACATAGCCCAAAACGGTGAGGTTATTGCATTTTGGCCCAAATTAGGATGAGAACAAAATGGTTTTGTCTCTTTAAATGAGAATTGGATTTTCATTTCATTTAGCTCCATTTAAATCAATTCTATGGATACAAAAACCAAATGAAAATGTTGCATTCAAGTTTAATTGGTTAAAGCGTTAATTAATTAAAGAAAGGGTGATTATGAACCTAAGCCTAATATAATTGAGCTATGTGAAAGGCCGTTTCAAATTTGTTTGAACCATGGGAATGTGTAGATTAGATTTTGGTTGTAATTTGATTTGATCAAATGTTGTAAAAGAGTATAAGCTCTTCTTTACTTTAAAGTAATTTGTTTTATTCAAATGTTGTAAAGAGCATAAGCTCTTCTTTACTTTGAAGTACTCCTTTCTCGTTTTATTTGATTTGCATGAAAATGGAGTAGAGGGTCCAACGCCCCTAAGACAACACGCCTTAATGTGATTAAACGCGTAACTAAAATCAATCACCATCCCTAGACCGAGATTCAACAATAGGCTCGTGTTGAATCTAATCAAAGGTTCATAGTCATCCTAAGGCCCTAAGGCAACTATATAGTCCATCAAATGAATGCAAAGTTTATGTTAGTAGTATCATATACTCTTGCTTTAAAAACCGTTTTATAAGCATAGTGGGAGTATTATATACAACTAAATTCAATCAAATGGACCAATAGTTGTAATAGGACCAAAATTGTTTTAATAAAGATTAAAATGAATATTTATATGTGATGAGACCTAAAACCCTCAACCAAACCATTATTAAGTTGATAAGCGAGAGATGCTTTGAACATCTCTTCGTAGGCCTTCCACCACGGGGGGCTTCAATCGTTTGTGACTCATACACCGTATTCGTCCAGTTCTGGGGTATACAAAGTATGTGCTTACATTCAGGAAAAGCCTATAAACATATGATGAAGTGAAAGGTAGGCAACGAGTATGGTCAATATGATATTCTTCTGAGGCCATTCTTGAACCCCTACTTGAACTAGCATGGTGGGAATGACTTAACTAAGTACAATGGTGCCAATATGATATTCTTCTAAGGCATCATTTTCTAGAGGCCAAATTAGATGGGTAATTACAAAAGTTGTAAATGGCTAAAGCGTTATCCTCTCATCATTATTGTTGCTAGCCAATATGATATTCTTCTGAGGTGGGCTTGGTAATGGTGAGTCTCCCATACCCTACTAAGAGTTTCATCCAAAACTCTCGAATTCCAATGAGGGATATGGAATTTGCCAAAAATAGTGGGTGGTGCTATTTGATTTAAAGACCCGGATCAAATGGCTTAAAATCAATCAATTTATATTCGTTATGTATTTGTTTACCAATATATTTGCAAACGCTATCCAAAACTTGACAAAGAAAAGCCAAATGCTTTAGTTTCCAGACTTGGTACAACAATCCCAAAGATTGTCTTAAATGGATTGTATATGTACCTAAGTAGTCTAATCCTCACAATCTTCCTATTGATAATGTATCATTGGAAGAACATGTTAGATAAGTCTATCATAAAGAGGACAACACTTTTAAAGTCATAATTCTTCAATTACAAATCGTTGTATGAAGAAATAAGAGTTGCTTTGAACAACCCTTAAGTAACGCAAACATTAGTGCTTGTTTCTTTGTTACATGAACAAGGAACTTAAGAAGAAAGCACAAAGGCATGGACACTTTATGTGACATGATTCTTCACTTACAAATTGTTGTATGAAGAAATGAGAGTTGCCTTGAACAACTCTTGAAAGTTTGTAATTATGTTTAGAACATAATGGTTGGTTGACAAAAATAGTCCATCGACATGGACTTATGATGATTTTGAATCATTGAGTGTTGAAGTGTTAAAACCACTTCTAGAAACGGAAACTAGGCAAGGACTTCACCTTTGTGTCCCTATCCAAATGGTTCACTAAGTTTATTGTAAACTATATAGTGAACAATAACCACACGCTCTCCAAATCGTTTGATGTGTATAACACAATTGAAATAAGTTTCAAGAGAGACAGTGGGAGTTTAGGGACCATGACTATTGTAGACAAAGGAGAAGTCAAATGAAGAAAGCGAAATAACTCCAAGGGAACAAACTTTCTTTATGAAAGGATGGACAATGGAAGGGGTATTTGCAAGAAATGTCTTGCAAGTGTCAAGAACACACCTTTTGAAGGTGTTGTAAATTGTTCTTGAATAGTTCAAAACAGTTGGTTCTTCTACTTGAATGCTTGATTCCGTATTAATAACTATGTTTTACAATCATTGTAAAAGTGTGACTAATAAGAAGTAGAAGATATATGAGAGAAGAAAAAGGTGCTTCACATTCAGAACGTGAATAAAATAAAGATCTCTGCGAAAGCAGATAGTACTTACTTCCTCATATGAACGACCAAAGAAATTGGAAAAACCAAAGATTGTCTTTACATTCCAATTTTAAGGAACTTAATTCCGTCACTATAGTAGAGATGGATGAATGTTTTGTTTGACAAAACATTGTTCTTTATTAGTCAATGATTGGATTATAGTAATCTAATTGATTGTCTCTATAGTAGAGATGATATGGTAGTGTTAACTGTTTAGAATATAACGATGCTTAAAACCCAAAAGGTTGCAAGGTAGTGACTAATCCCAACTAAAGTTGTGATACCTCTAAAACATAAATTAAGAGTTGGTCATAGATGGATGCTTTAGATAGTTAGATCCGGATCCAATACCTTCTTATTAAAATTGTATGGAGGCGAAATGTTCGAATCTTTATTCTTTTGGAAAGAAGAAAGAATCACAAAGTTGTTGAGGTTAATTCACTTAGATGTTAGTGGCACTTGTCCACAACATAATTCTACTCATGTTGTATGACATTCACCGAAGATCACTCTCGGTTGGACTATAGTTTATTTTGAATAAACACAAGTCCGAATACTTTGCAAAAGGTTTCAAAGAATTCAAGAAATGTAAGTTGATGAGTAAGACGTCTAAAGTATTTGCCTCCTTAGATTTGATCCAAGGAAAGATAACACTTTAGAACAGTTTCCTTGAAAAATATCAAGGAAAGAAGCGTAAAAAGATAATGGATTTCTCCATTAGGAGAAGAACGAACTTGAATAAGATTTAGTTCGTAGGATGTTATCAATTACCCATATATAGGATATAAGCTTCTAAGACAATATGATTGTCAATTAGAAGATCTTCCAAAATTTTCATGACTCCATAAGATGTAGTTGGAAAGAAAGACAAATCTTAATCAAGTTAAGATTTGGGGTTGTGTGCTAATAAGCAATATTTGTTTGAGAATTATCTTGTGGGCATCCTTAAATTAACATTTGGATAGCACTTCTATAAACCAACTAACAAATGTTGTTTGTTGGGTAGTTCATTGTAATCCTACACTAGGATTTGCCCAAGATAGAGCAAATGAACGAGGGATAGAACTCAAAGAATGGTTCTTTAAGAAACAAGATAGTGATCAACAAATATAACAACCTAGTTCCTATACCACAAACTCCAAGGTAGTCAAGAAGGATTTATAAACCGTCTCATTTGAATGGTTTGAACTTTATGACTATGTCATAGAGTTACACCTCTTAATTCGAAAGAAATAAGAATGTAAATCCTTATGACTACATTAAGTGTATATACGATATATACTCAAGGAAATGGTAAAGTACCATTTGACCCGAAATAATGAAACCTTTATAGCTAGTTGGTAGCTTAAGGTGACTACAATCAAAGAGAATGGTTGACTTTGAAGAAACCATCTTTGACGTAGTCTTAGTTTCAATTAATTCGAAGATTGCTAGCTACAACTAAATGGTGATTCAATGTTTGGACATAATATGGGTTTCCGAAACCATTATTAAGATAGTCTTGATAATATATGTCTAAAACTATGAATCCCAAGACATGTAAGTTGTAGAGATCCATCCATCATGAATCTTAGCAAGCTAGTGGGAGCTATAAGCATCTTATGAGAGAAAGATCAAATTGTTTGATTTCTCATAAAGATGTAAATGAATCTTTTGTTTACTAGGTTTACAAAAGATTAGTGGGAGTTAATCATGTTCCTAAATCTGAATATATATATACATATATATGATATATTAATTTTGGAAATGAAAAGAATACTTCTTCGTTAAAGTTATGACTTTAAACATTCTATAACGATAGAATGTATATGGGAGACATTGTCTATAAACATGGGATGTAAATCTATAATGATAGATTTCAAGATATAATTTGATTATATCAATCCCTAATAATAGACAATAAATGCTAGGAAGTTTCTCATATGATGATAAACTTCAATTAGAACGACGACTCTAGTGAGACTAGCAAGTTGCCCTTCTCAAAGGGAACGTACCCTTTTGACTCCTAAAGAAATAATGCGTAAATAGAATCCTTTATGCATACGCAGAAAGGTGATTTATGTATTTCATATTGTATGGAAACATTGATATGAGTTGTACCTAGAAAGGTACAAGACGATATCAGTGCAAGCCCAGGATCAGAGCCATGGCAACTGTCAAGTGAGTCCTTGAGTATTTAAGAAATACTAAAGGATAGATTCCTCAAAGAATGAGGAAGAATTAGAGTAACGTAATGGAAGCGTAAATGTATTAGATTATGAATCTAATCCATCATTGGATATTTCTTCATTATGAATAAAGAGATAAACATATATCTCTTTATTATGACTAAAGAGATATTTGGATGGAAACATTAAAAGTAATGACTTTAGTGTGTTCCATTGTGAATGCAAAATATATTGCCATATAGAAGCTTACAACAATGATGTTTGGATGGGAAAGTTCATTTATGAACTGTCTATTCGGTTCCAACCAGAAAGTGTCTCTAGTGTACTGACACTACGACACTAATAGGGCGATAGCTCAAGCCAGGGAATCAAGGTCTCATCAAGATCCGAACTCAAATGAGAGACTGAACTACATGATTAAGAATCATGTATAATGGTGACGTCGTTATTCTCAAGGTTGCTTCTATGGATAACATATAGATATCCATTGTCTAGGCCTACTACTCAGCCATTTATGAAATGACTACAGAAGAGGTATCATCACTGATGACCAAGCTGATTAGCTCTAGTGCAAGTGGGAGATTGTTGGAAATGTGCCCTAAAACCAATCATATGATGATACTTTACGGACATTTCACATGTTAAACTAATCTAGTTTAATATCAAGGGCAAAGATTATTGTTTGAGCCGTCTCATATAAATGTTATATGCTTAAACGATAACTCCAAGGAATATGTGATTGGGAGAATGCGATTTAAAGAAGTTAGATTCATGAGACCATTCTTTCGTAGACACATCCTAAACGTTCCTGATCATAGGATTGCCAATTGGGCATTGACAGTCCGTTAAGATCAGTACGTGCTGTGTCTTCTCTCAGAGAGAATGACTAGTCTCGAGTCTTTGGTGTGTGTGACATCAAGCCAAGCATGTAGGTGCTCAATAATGAATGAGTCCACTGAACACGATCAACGAGGAGTTCTCATACTCATGTCACATGAGAACTCATGGTTGGGATAATGCAAAGTAGTCCTTTGACCTGAGGCATCATAGTTGTCTTGTGGTTAAGTCCTTGATCTTTGATTATGTCAAAGTCACTCCATCAGGAGGGTGTCCACGGCATCGTCGGGGTTAAGCCACTTAGCCATGGAGGCAAGTGAATGCGCAACAAGGGATCTCTCACCTTCAAACCGTTTGGGGGAGAATACTCTATGATATGATTAAGAATCTTTGGCCAGAGCATGAATGAGATTTAGGAAGTCGTTCCAAATCACATTCAAGGTAATCATATAAGCACACGAATCACATTGGATAGTAGACATGAATAAACTATCAAACCAAACAATGTGGTCAAGAGTATTGTATTAGAGAAAGACCGTATTGCATTTGTAATCCTAAACTAAATAGGTTCTCCACCTCTTCTGATTAGCTTGGGTAACCATGATATGCTGCTAGGTGTCACTCATGGTTTGTGGAAGCCCTAAACGTGTATAATCACTAAAGGGAGAATTGAAAGTAAGTTTCAATTCACAATCGATTTGAAATGGTTTTAATCGCCCACTGCCTCGCTAAAAGGAACCTAATGGATCGTACACCGTGTAAGGTGGAGATTGAAGAAACAATGGAGGTGGGTAAGAATAATTAAATGGTTTAATTATTTATGGCAAGGATTAATTAATATGTTAATTAATCAAACGAATAAGTTCGTTAAAGACCTCGGGATAGTTTTGGGCCTCAAGGCCCAATAGGCTTCGAACGTCAAGCCCATTAACTTAAGTTTTATGACAACTTAATGACAAATAATTCACAAAGGCCTTAAAAGCCCAATGAAACCCTATGGCCGACCATTTTGTTAAAGGAATGGGTTTTGGACTTATTTACAAGTTTGCCACTCCAATGAATTAAGGTATAAATATGACTTTATAGCCAAAATTCATTTAGGGTTTCTTTTAGAGAATTGGAGAGAACATATCTCTCTCTTTTCTCTCTAAGAGGCCGGCCTCCTTGGAGGGTTTAGCTAGCAATCCTACTACTCCAAGGTCACTCATTTCTTCTCCAATCTAACCTTGGTGAAGAGACTTAGAGGTTCTCAATTTTGGGAACTTGGAGAACCATTTCATCCATCCAAATCCATAGATCTAAGATGCAAGGAATGAAGGCCCTCTCTTTGGGTGATTAGCCTTTGCTTATGCAAAGAGGAATCTACAAAGGTATAATTTCTCAACTAACAAATGTTGTTTTAAGTTGAGTCAAGGTTCACCAATCTACTAGGCTTTGAATTTCATGGTTAATGTTTTGTTTTTAAGTGCATACAAGCATGATTCCGCCTTTTAATTGTTAATTGCATGCTATAGATGTTGCTTAAATGAACATGTTTTTGACAAAATTTCCTTCAGAAAGGTCAAACCAAAATAGGAAACCTTGGCTTAACTTTCCTACTTCAAGTAGGAATCCTCATTTGAGTAGGAATCCTCATTCTTCTAGGAATCCTTATTCAACTAGGAATCCCTCTTCAACTTGGAATCCTTCTTCAATTAGGAATCCTTCTTCAATTACGAATCCTAGCATCTTCAGGTCTTCAATTTCGTCCATTCCTTTTGCTCCAAGCATATGCTATCCATTCCAAGCCCAATTTTGCTCCAAAAGGCACCAAAATGCCCTTCTTTGCCACTTTAACCCTTTGGACCTACAAACACACGAAAATAGCTTGAAATACTAAAATAACTACGTACTAACAACATAAATGCCAAGAAACAAGCTAACTAAGTCGCATAAATATGCTCCTATCATTGAGGTTTGGGATACTATCCTTTATTCTTGAAGTTTTAGGTGTTAGGTGTCAAGGATCACGTTTCGAGCATGAGGCCACCTCTTGGTAGGCCTTGATCTACCATATGTTATGAAAACAAACCTTAAAGTGGGTGAAAGAGATAGACGTGTTCGAAAGGTTCCAGCCGAAGCTTGGAGAGGTCTATTTGGTATGCCTCTGTCGAAGCAAAGTATACATTTCTGTGGGGCCCAGCAGAAACTGGTATCACTAGTTGGTAAACTCCAGTCAAAGCTAAGTCTATCTTGTTCTCTCACATTTGTGGTAGTAATAAAATCCAAGAATTTGATAAACTTCTGTTCTCTACATTGCTGCTTCAAGAGCGAGTTAGAAACATGGAAAGACAAGAAAATTATTTTTCAATCAAAATTCGATTGGATTTATAAACTTCAGAATTGTACTCATTCATAGACGTAATCATGGTGTGCTCTAGGGAATGTATTTTATGATTAAATGGTTCGTAAGAGCAAGCCAAAGAGCCATGGAATCCTCATTCAGGAGGTATTTCCATTTATAATGCTTCGGGCATAAGTCTTCACATGTAGATCATGGTGGAGGCTTATTCAGCTCTTCCATGCTATTGTTGGCTTCAACAGTTTCTCAATTTCTTATAGTCAAGTCAAGCGTCACGTCTTGTATCCACATAAAGTGATTTCAATTCAAAACTTCCAAAACAGTGAAATCGAACTTGTTACGGTTTAGCAATTCACTAAATGGTGGAAACAAGAATGTGATTGGTGCTTTAGGAAATAAAATTTCCATATGCATCAAAGTTAGAACATATGGGTTCTAAGACATGGTTTATATGAAAAACGTCAGGTTTTCTTGAGTGTATTATTTTATGAAAACTTGGGTTTTCAAAGACACTAAATTCGAAACCACAAGTCCAAGTTTAGTTATGAACTTTCAGTTCATAAAGGACGTACATGCAAGAACACAAAATATAATATACAACTAAGCTTAGTGGATTTAGGTTGCTTCAGGTACTCATGTGTAAGTGCTTCGGGACCATGAAAGGGAGTCAGCAGTTCAAAGAAAAGAAATAAAATATTGAATCGTTAATGTATAAAAGTAGGTTTCAGGCAAATAATTTTGGATGTCATGTCAGATTAATGGACAACTGGTCACTTTTAATTAATTCAATAGATTGGACCATATGGGGTTGAACGTAGAAGCAAAAATAATATTTGTCTATGCCATTTATTATGTAATGTTGGATGTAGGCCACACAAGAAAAATAAGGCCCAAATTTGGCTCGGATTAAATGAATAACAAACCCAGAAAAACCTAGGTTGCAAGCTTAAGCAAAGAAATAACCCAATAATAATTTTTGGGCTGTGAGGGACAGCATCCCAGCATCAGGCTGGCTACGGGCTGAAACAGAAGAGAAACCAACCCAGATTGGACTGGGGGTATTGGGATGTTGCGTGCCCATATATGTTGATCCAAGGCAAGCTCAAAACTAGAAGCTCAAAATCTGGAAAATGATTCCAAGCCCAAATAGTGGGTTAGGGTTGCACGTGGGCTGAGCACCGAGAGGCCCAAGGCCTAGATGGGTTGATCCAAAAACAACCCAGCGATGTTGGGAGTGTGCAAGTCGGAGAAAACGGTGGCACCACCACTGATAGTGGTGGTCATAGATGGCGAGACAAGCTAGGGTTTTTCACGACGGAGGAGCTTCTCGACATCGATGGTAATGGGAGTGTTCCAAAACTAGTGAGATTCAAAATGGGATTTCACAATTTCATCAAGATTCAACTGGAATCTCGAGGTTTGAAGTTGAATACGACATCCAACTATCGTGAGTCGCCAAAAATCGGCAAAAAACGACGGCATAGGTTCGTCTCCAAGAAAACCAGAGGGTTCATAACAAAAACAACAGAAAACGTTGTCATTTTTGAGTCCTGGGTGCAGGAGCAGTTCCACTCCTTAGCGGCTCAGCTAACGTAGCTTGTCGGCTTCTGGCCGTGGCTCAAAGCGTGGCTAGGGTTTAATGAAGGAATTTATTTTGAAAAACATGTTCATTTGAGCAACATCATATAGCATGCAATTAACAATTAAAGGCGGAATCATGCTTGTATGCACTCAAAAACAAAACATTACCATGAAATTCAAAGCCTAGTAGATTGGTGAACCAATAATCAACTCAAAACAAAGTGAGTTGAAATTAATACCTTTGTAGATTCCTCTTTGCATAAGCAAAGGCTAATCACCCAAAGAGATAGGGCCTTCATTCCTTGCTTCTTAGATCCATGGATTTGGATGGAAGAATAGGTTTCTCCAAGTTCCCAAAATAGGGAACCTCTAAGTCTCTTCACCAAGGTTTGATTGTAGAAGAAATGAGTGACCTTGGAATAGTAGGATTGCTAGATGTACCCTCCAAGGTGTTGGCCTCTTTAGAGAGAAAATGGAGAGACAATTCTCACCCATTTTCACCCAAAATAAACCCTTAATTTTTCCTTAATGAATTTTGGCTATAAAGTCATTTATATAGTCACTTCTTTAAGTAACCTAAACAACCAAAACCCTAATTCATCTAATATGGCCGGCCATTTAGGGATGTTTGGGCTTTTGGGCCTTTGTGAATCTTTATTCATTAAGTTGTCATACATCTTAAGTCAATGGGCTTGACATTCGAAGCCCATTGGGCCTTAAGGTCCAAAACTATCCCGAGGTCTTTAACGAACTTATTCGTTTGATTAATTAACATATTAATTAATCCTTGCCATAAATAAATGATTAAACCATTTAATCATTCTTACTCATTTCCGTTTAATCTTCAATCTCCACCTTTTATGGTGTGCGATCCATTAGGTTCCTTTTAGCGAGGCAGTGGGCGATTAAAACCATTTTTACATCGATTGTGAATTGAAACAATTTTCAATTCTCCCTTTAGTGGTTATACACGTATAGGGCTTCCACAAACCATGGTTGACGCCTAGCAGCATGTCATGGTTACCCAAGCTAATCAGAAGAGGTTAGAGAACCTATTCAGTTCGGGATTACAAATGCAATACGGTCCTTCTCTAATCTAATACTCTTGACCACATTGTTTGGTATGATAGTTTATTTACTCATGTCTACTATCCAATGTGAATCGTTTGCTTATATGATTTCCTTGAATGTGATTTGGAACGCATTCCCCAATCTCATTCATACTCTGGCCAGAGATTCCAAATCATATCATAGAGTATTCTCCCTCAACTGTTTGAAGGTTAGAGATCCCTTGTTGCGCATTCACTTGTCTCCATAGCTAAGTGGCTTAACCCCAACGATGCCGTGACACCCCGAGGGGGTGAATTAGACATAATCAAAGATTAAGGACTTAACCACAAGACAACTGTGATGCCTCAAGTCAAAGGACTACTTTGCATTATCCCAACCATGAGTTCTCATGTGACATGGAATATAAGAACTCTTCGTTGATCACGTTCAGTGAACTCATTCTCTTATTGAGCACCTACGTACTTGTCTTGATGTCACACACACCAATGACTCGAGACTAGTCACTCTCCCTGAGAGAAGACACAGTACGTACTGATCTTAACGGACTGTCAATGCCCAATTGGTAATCCTATGATCAGGAACATTTAGGATGTGTCCACGAAAGAATGGTCTCATTAATCTAACTTCATTAGATTGCATTCTTCCAATCACATATTCCTTGGACTTTATCGTTTAAGCATATAACATTTATATGAGACGGCTCAAACAATAATCTTTGCCCTTTATATGTTAAACTAGATTAGTTTAACATTTGAAATGTCCGTAAAGTATCATCATATGATTGGTTTTAGGGCACATTTCCAACATTTAAAACCCCCGTTATTTATTTATTTTTTTAAGGTTTTTCGAACCCAAAAAAAAAATATTACACTTCTATTTCATTTAGATTCTTTTACATAGCGATTTATATATATATATTGACAATTATATGAATATATATACATATATATACATATATACATATACATATACATATACATATACATATACATATACATATACATATATACATATACATATATATACATATAGACATATACATATACATATATATATATATATATCGGAAGGAAAATATAAATGTAGGCGGTTCATGCATCATGGGGAATGTTTTTATGCTTCATGGTCATTTCAAATATCTTAATTTATTTTAAAAGAACCTAATTGGTAGAAAACAATTGAGCCTTTGAATTTGTAGAAGATCATTCATGGTCATTTCATGTCACAGCCCGTTCCAAATTATTATATTCGTGGCTGTGAATGGACGAAATTGCCCTTAAGAAATACTAAATTTGTGAAGCTCAGGTTGCTAATTATCTAGGTTCCTAAGTTTGAAAATAAAATGGAATTTAATAAGGATGGAACTTAGATTTTTAGGTTAAAATGTTAAAGTTTGGTGTTTGGAGATTGGAATAAGGACCACGTGGGATCCCCACATCCCTCAAAACCCTCCTCATTTCCCGTTCACTGTCTTTCTCTCTCCTCCTTCACGATTTCTCACTCTCTCTGTCTCTCTCCTTCGAACTCACACGGACCACCACCAAAACCACCCTAAATCTATACCAACGTCAAGTTTGAGACCACCATTGGAATCCTGAGGACTTCACGATCACGTTGGTATCCATTTCAGGTAAGTTTTACTTCGGAAAACCTAGATTCTAAACTCCCCATGAAAGTGTACTGTTCATGAGCTTTGAATTGGTTGATTTTTAGGACAATCCAAGCTCATAGTGAGCTTAGTGAGGTCCCAAGGAAGCTCGGAGTGCTTCGTTGGAAGTTTTTGGACGTAAGAACACGGAGATCGACAAGTTCAAAGTTTGGCCGGAGCTTTCGAGGCTTTTTCCGGCGAATCCCCGGCGAGTTAGGAGTCGAGGTAGGTATCAATTTCTTCGTCTCGTCAAGTACTACAACTTTCCTTTTTGTTTCACTCAATTTCGTTGAGTATTGAAGAAGTTATACTCATTTGAAAAATACCCAGTTTCCGGCGACCTCCGAGGCTTTCGAGGCAGTTTCCGGCCAAACCACGGCGAACTAGGTGTTGTGGAAGGTACCATTATCTTTTTCTCTTCAAGGGCTACAACTTTCGTTTTTGAATCACTTGATTTCGTTGAGAAATGACAAAGTTATGGCAATTTGAAAAACTGCCCGGAAAACGGCCGCCGGAAAAACCAGTCCGGCGACCCAAGGAAGAAGAAGGTGCTACAGTAAAAATAAAAAATAAAAATAAAATTATTTTAAAAATATGTCGACGTCCGTGACGTCGAGTAGATCACTGTGGTATATTCATATACCTAAATTGAACACCGTATGAGAAAGTTATTGAAGATTGTTGGTTAGGTGTTCAAATAACGTTTTATAGTTTTCACATTTAGGTGAAAATGTGAATTGATGATCCGACCGTTGGATGGTAATGAAATTTTAGGATGTTATCCTAGAGATATATTGTGGACCTCTGGAAGTTATGGATTTAAAATCTGAGTGGCAGATCTTCCGGATCGAACTACGTAGTGACGTATTTTATATAAGTTATATATTCTATCGATATGAATTCTGAGGTTGGATTTGATTACTATTCTAGGCGGCGATCGTCGTGACGCCTTGATGTGTGGTGCTAGGGAGTTGTTGGACGAACTCCAGGTGAGTGGGCAGTTTTGTTTTCCGTATATATATATATATACTTAACGTTTTCCCAGAAATTGAAAATGCATGAAATTATGTTTAAAATGAAATGCATATGAGTTATGTGGAAAAACGGGAAGTGAAATACCATGCATAGAATTGATATGAAAAGTATATAGAAATGTGAGTTGAAATGCCATGCATGAATTAATATATGATGCATATGTATGAATTGGTGCGGTGGACGCACAGGTAAGAATTGATTTATGATGCATATGTATGAATTGGTGCGGTGGACGCACATGTAAGAATTGATTTATGATGCATATGTATGAAATGGTGCGGTGGACGCACAGATGAGTATTTAATTACTGTTATGATGATGATGATATATATTGAGCTCAAATCCTGCACCATGGTTTAGTGCTTATAGTATTCACCGCATCGCACGCTCGCCTTGGATCCAAGTAGATGCTAGTCGTACAGTCCACGCGGAGTGGGTACGACAGACCAGTCGCGAGAGTGTTAGTGAGATTCCGACTGGTGGGTGACCTTAGATTATGTGCACAGATGATTTATGAGAAGCACTAGAGCGTAACTTGCGTGCAGAAGGCCGGACGGGTCACAGAGGTGACTCCGGTAGAGTGATAATGATAGATTTTGAGCTCTAGGTTCAACCGTATAGGGCTATTAGAGGGCCTACGGTTGATTACTTTCTTGCACCTGATATGATTATGTTGATGCATTCATACCTTATTACTGTTGAGATGATGTGGCATGGCATAATTAATATGAGAAATGTTGAGATGACATGGCATGGCATGATTGATAAAGAGATAATGTTGAGATAGTAAAAATGAAGTTTTGAGAATATATATGTATATTTATATTTTACATTTCTGGGAAAGTATACAGGTTTTACGGAGAGGGGTTACAACGTTTTGAGAAATGTTTGGATTTGGAAAAGAATTGTTTTACTGACCCACTCAATTTTGGTTTTGCGCCCCTCCAGGTTCAGGAATCACAAAGGTGTGGTGACTACGAGGAATTCGACGGTGTTCTGACAGATTGGACAAAATTAGGACTCACCTTCGGGTGTATCAACTTATAAATTGTTTAATTAAAGCTTCCGTACTGTGCAAATGGTTACGTCACTCTCACGTGACGGCCAGCATGCCCTCCTTCGGGACGGGGTGTGTCAGTTCATATATCTCCAATGTGTTGTATCACGTCCAACAAAGAAAAATTTAATTTAATTAATAGCATGTAGATCAATTCAATAAAATAATAAACTAATCATAAAAACAATGATTTAAACGTAATACTCTCCTGATTAAAGATCAAACTCTTTGTAGTGCAGCGTCAAGAGCGTGTTGATAACGTTTTGGAGGCCTAATTTACTAAACCATATAAAGGACAAAGAGAGAGGGGTGAGGAGAAAAGAGAGGTGTAATTATGAGGTGTGTGTTATCTCACCCCATTATGCCTTTATTTATAGTAGTAGGGAATATAAATTCCTACCCTAAGAGACTTACAACTCTAATAGGATAATATCTAGTCTAAGAGATATCCCAGATATAATAGGATTTACACGATCACATTCCTAATCTAATAGGACTGCAGTAACATCATCAAATTAAATAACTTTTTTCTTATCGTGTTGAAATGGATTACTTGTGTGTCATATTTGTGTAAACCTATTAAGGACCTATTATTAACGAGTTCTTATCGTGTGATCCGATAACGACCTGATTAGTTATCATGTTGACTCGAAATCCATTTCGTGTCGTTTAAGTGTCGTGTTAACGGATCCTAATAAAAATGCAAAATGAAATTTTTTTTAATGCTAATAATAATTATATATATATACACTTTGTGCTTTTTTAATAATTATTTATATATGAAAAAATTCGGATTAAATATCAATTCTAGTATATATATTAATATATAGTGTTCTTACTTGGCTTCTAACAACAAGGGATGCATGCGCTCCATTGTCAGCAAGGCCGTTGGTAATTTCCATACCAGAATTTCCACAGCCAATGATGAACTTTCCCTGTGAATGAACAACTTTCCTGTGAATGTCTCAAGTCCAGGCAAGTCCTCCGGGATAATAGCATGGCTATTTTCTTCTGTTACGATAACCAAGAATTCTGAAGAGTAGTATTCGTACTCGATCGTCTGGACGAGCATCAGTACTACTAGCAGACGCCATGTTTTTCACCTTCAGCTCCCATAACTCCTCATATTCATCATAAATAGCGGAATCCACATGATGACAGTATCGAGGGTGGACGTTAAACCGTGAGACATACTCATCCAAGTAGGCGATGAAATCGTCTTTGGACATGAAGATGGAAGTCCTGAAAGAGTGCGACATGAGAGGCAAAGAGCAGTACCTTTTTGCTAAGTGAAGATTGAGACGGTCGTAGGACCGTTTCTTCCAAAGGGAAGCGCAACAGTCCTCCGTTTCAAACACAGGTTTTGGAACTGAAAAGGAATTGAGTAATGCGGACGTCGCAATGCCAGACGTATTAAAGCTCTAAGAAGAATAAGTGGATAATAGAGATGAAGGCTAAAGAAATGAGCGGGAAAGCAAAGAGAGAGAGAGAGAGAGAGAGAGAATTAATATCTTTCAACTATATTGTTTATACAAGGAAAAGTAAGTGAATTCTAAAGCATTACATTTCAGACTATATAGTATTTCAACCTTCTTTATTAGTACAAAACTACCCCTTAACTACCTATTCTTCTCACAACACTTCCAACTAATTCAACTAACCCATTCATTAAGTATTTGACAAGTGTCAGCTATTACCCCCCCTCAAACTCGGCGAATGTTCATGAAGCTGAGATTGGTGCTGGAGCTGACCATTGTTATGTTCTACAGATTCCAAATCACCATTGATTCCTACTTGTGTGACAGAAGTTGCAGTTGATGTAGCAATGCCTGAAGCTCCCAATGCTAGGTTGTGACAGTGTTTGATAAAAATTGGACTATGTAGACCTTTTGTTGGAATGTCAGCAACCTGATCTTCAGTAGGAACATATTGAATGATAATATCCTTCTTTTGAACTTTTTCTCGAACAAAGTGGTAATCCGTATCCCAAGTGTTTGATCTTGGAATGAAAGACTGGATTGGAGTAGATTGCCAATATAGATAGATTGACACAATGTAAACAAGGAGGAGACAATAGCACTTGATGAATATCTTTGACAATTAACTTGATCCAAAACACATCCGTGACACAATGGGCTATTGCCTTGTATTCTGAGTCTGTAGAACTTCGAGACACGGTTGATTGTATCTTAGATTGCTAGGAAATTGGATTATTTCATAGAAAAAAAACATAGCCTGTGATAGATCTCCTTGTGTTAATGTCTGCAGCCCAATCAGAATCTGAGTATACATTGATAAAGAGATTTGTGCCTTTCGTGTATCTTAAACCACATATAATTGTACCTTGTAAATACCTTAGGATTCTTTTGACTGAGTGAAAATGCAGCTCAGTAGGATTTGTCATATACTGGCACACCAAATTGACAGAATGAGCTATGTCAGGTCTAGTAAAAGTCAAGTATTGCAGTGTACCTACTATGCTTCTGTATTGAGTAAGATCTTTCATAGGTACTCCTTTTGTAGTGAGTAGCTAAGTATGTGGTTTGGATGGTGTGGATGTGGGTTTGCAATGATCCATTCCAACTTTATGCAATAAATCCCTTGCATACTTAGAAGTAAGTTAATCTGCCCATATCCTTCAGATCAAACACTTATGCAAGATCATTTACCACTTGTTGAATTGTTGACTCACTTGAACCATTTAAGATAATGTCATCCACATATAATAAAAGTATAACCACATTATCACCCTCAGTTCTTACAAACAGACTTGTATTCGAGAAAGAAGCTTTGAATCCCAAAGATGGTAAATAGCTGGTAAATTTTGAGTTCCAAGCTCGTAGAGCTTGTTTGAGACTATACAAGGATTTAACCAATTTGCAGACATAACTGGGATATTTTGAATCAATAAACCCTTGAGGTTGTTTCATATATACCTCTTCTTCCAGATCACCATGCAAAAACACATTTTTAACATCCAATTGCCTCAAAGGCCATCCAAATTGAGTAACTAGTGCAAGAATTAACATGACAGTAGTATGCCTAACCACAAGACTAAAAGTCTCTAAGTAATCCAAGCCCAGTTCTTGAGTGAAACCTTGTGCTACCAACTGAGCTTTATACCTAGACACAGTCCCATCATGATTTTTTTAACCTCGAACACCCATTTGCTGCCAATAATTCCTCTATCATTTGGTAGTGGTACTAGATTCCAAGTTCCCTGTGCCTTTAAAGCATTAAACTCCTATTGAATGGCTAACTGCCATTGCTTAAAGGTTTTAGGTTCCTCAGTGTCTATTATATCAGCTAGGAAGGAAAACCCTCCAGAGAAATCATCATTAATGTTAAGAGAATGCAACATAGGGAATTCAACATAGTATGCAACATAATTCTTCCTAGAAATTGCTTTAGTTTGTAGTCTAATTTGTATTTTAGTATTTCTAGATAACACATGTACACCAGAATTATGTGATGATGGAGAAATAAGTAAGATTACCTGAAGTTGTGCAAGATCTAGGATAGGGAGCAAATGAGTAGTACCATTTGAAGAGGAAAGAGTAGGACTTGATGATGTTGAGTTGCTTAAGAGAGTTGAGTTTTTTTCTGTGGGAACAGCAAAATTACCCCCTTCTTGTATGTCTACATTACTGTGTTGAAAACTATCGCTGTTATATTCCCTCACGGATGACAACTGTTGAGAATCCAATGGAGATTTCACAGATGCACTTACATGTTTTTGATTTGGAGAATGAGTCACAGCTATAGATACATGTATTGGGATAATCACATAAGAGATCCCAGCTCTATTTGACTGATCCACCAAGTGTGATATACCTTGATTAACTTGTTTACAAGGAAAAGTACTCTCATCATGAAACACATGCCTTGAAATTATGCATTTTCTAGTCTGTAAATGAAAGCATATAACTCCCTCGTATCCTATTGAGTATCCCAAGAAAACACACATTACAGATCTAGGTTGAAGCTTGTTTGTAGTATAAGGACTAAACCATGGATAAACTGCACTTCCAAAAAATCTCAACCTTTGTATGTCAGGATGTTTATTATACAGTAGATAATATGGAGATGCCATACTTAGTGTCTTACAGGGCATTCTATAGATAAGAAACATTGAATGAGCACATGCAAAATACCATACCTCATATGACAACCCAGTTTGTGTAAGCAAAGTAATTCCAGTCTCTTTAACATGTCTTTGTTTCCTCTCAGCAATTCCATTTTGCTGAGGTGTGTAAGGACATGACAACATATCCATTACACCTTTTCCAGCAAGAAATTCTTTGAACATATTACTGATGTACTCTCCTTCTCTATCTGTTTGCAAGCATTTAACAGATACTCCAAACTAATTTAATATAAATGCATAAAATTTTAACAAACACAGAGAACAAGTCTGATTTATTCACTAATGGAAATATCCAAACATATCTTGTATATTCAATAACAAACAATACATAATATCTGTAACCATCTAGAGACTTTATAGGTGAAGGACCCTACACATCACTATGATTTTTTTTTTTTTTAAATGGTGAGGTACATTACTCAGTTCTAGATGGAAAAGGTAATTTTGACATCTTTCTCTGAATACAAGATACACAGATACTATGATTATGATCTATTCTAGTTGGAATCTTAGATTGTTATAACATAGAAGCCAATATGCCATTGGTAGGATGACCCAACCTCTGGTGCCAAAGCTGAGACTTCACTACTTGACCTACCAAGGGTTCTGGAAATGCAACTGCAGACTGTAAACCCTTGTGCTTCTGGAAAACTAGAATATGAAACAACTCTCTTGGCCTACTCTTTCCTTGGTACAATATCTCTTTTGTCCTCTTGTCCTGCAATAAAAAATTACAACTGTAGACTGTAAACCCTTGTGCTTATGGAAAACTGGAATATGAAACAACTCTCTTGGCCTACTCTTTCCTTGGTACAGTATCTCTTTTGTTCTCTTGTCCTGCACAAAAAAATTATTTTGTTCACATATAAACCAAGACTTGTTATCAGCACAAAGTTGCTTTACAGATAGGAGACTTCTAGCAATCTGAGGAACATGAAGAACATGCTTAGGAACAAAAGAGTGAGTATCAGTTTTTATAGTAGTGGTACCAACACTTTGAAAAGGCAAATTAGTACCATTACCAATTGTAATCTTCTTAGATCTTTCAAATGGCATAACCTGTGATAACCTAGTCATATCTATTGTCATATGATGAGAAGCCCCAGAATCAACAATCCAAGAATCTGCAGGTACATATTGAGATGTCTGTTGAGCATTCATAAAAGATGGTGGTGGAGGATTTCCTTGAAAGGCATAGTTCCCTCTGTGAAAACACTCAAGAGCCGAGTGACCCCTCTTACCACAAAATTGACATTCAACTAGAAATCCAGTTGCAGAAGGATTATTGTTATTCCTGTGATAACAATTTGTAGTAGTGTGCCTTTTCTTATTGCAAATTTGACAACATTAGTTCTTGTATCTGTGTTTCCAGACCAGTTAGTTACCATTGTTCTTGAAATTCTTGCCCTTATATCCGCCATTGTTTCTGTAATTATTCTGCCCTTTTGACCCATTAAAGTTCCTAAGACTATACTGAATTGCATTCATATTAGGCTGCTGAGAATTAGAACCAAATGATGAAAAACCACCTATGTTATCAGCAAAACCATAACCAAATGATGATTGATAGAATGGTGTTGGTTGTTGAGGCATAGGATAAAACTGAGATGATATGGGAAATTAAGGTTGGTGTGGAGCTAAGTATGGAACTTGAGTGATAATACATGTGTTGTAGATAGAACATGACTGTGATTATGAGGATTTGAAGTAGAACCAGAAACAGACGAACTATAAGTTCCAGAATTAGAACTAGAACCAGAACCAGAACCATTCATATACAAAGCAGACAAATTCTAAGACAACAAACTAGCATCTCCTTCAATCTTTTTTTTCAGCATCAAGCAATTAAGCACGAAATTCTTTTAGTGAAATGGAAGATTCCCTTGCTAAAATAACTTTTCGAATAATAGCATACTCCTTAGGTAAACTAGCCAATCTAGCAATAATAACATCATTATTTGAAATGAATTCCCCTGTGGCATTAAGCTAATCTCTAGTGTTTTTCAACCTTAGCAAGAACTTATCAATTGAGTATGTCCCTTTTTGAATAATATGCAATTCAGTTTTCAGGTGATTTACCCTTGACTTAAACACAGAGGTAAATCTATCTACCAGATTATTCCAAGCATCAACAACAGTCTTACAACCAAGCACATATTCCATGGCTTCATCAGATAGAGTAGCTAGCAGAAGACTAAGTAAGGCCATATCAGTTGATTCCCAGTCTATAAAGGCCTGTGTAACTTCCTTAGTCACACCTAAATTTGTGTGAATGACAAATTTAGGTGGACAGTCATTTGTGCCATCGAAATGACCAAATAGCTTGTAACCCTTAATCACTGACATGAATTGAAATGACCATTTTGCAAAATTGTCATCTTTCAGTTTGATGGTAAGCATACCAAGAAGACTTTCAACTTTTGGTGTTCACACTTATTTCTACACCAAATAAAACGTTCTTTCAACAAGAGATTGACACTCTGTAAAACAAAACTAGCAGCAAGAAAGATAGACTGATACTTTCTTGAATCCACACAGATGAAAAACCAAGATTGATACTTTCTTCGTAATCAAGAAAGACTGACACTTTCTTGAAATCACCCAATTTCTACCGAGAACGACTGATACTTTATGGAGTACATAATTAGCAACAATCTGATGAACTTAATAGGTATCGAGAACAAAAATTGCATCCAATAAGAGAAAAAAAAATCCCCAATCTTCATCACAAACATAATCATCCCCAAACATATCATACTTCGCCAATAAATTAATCATTCATACACCTATCAGAGGATTTCACCAGAATTTCAATCGATAGAAACAAATTAGATATCACCTGAAAAAACCCAGATGAATCAACAACTCATCGCAGACCTCAGTAGAAGAGAACATAACCCACGAATCATTTGACAAAGATACCGATGATTTCACGACTGCAGTGGAAGAATCTTTAGGACCGATCACGGCAGCAAGCGAAATGCGGGCGATGATACCACATTAAAGCTCTAAGAAGAATAAGTAGATAACAGAGATGAAGGCTAAGGAAATGAGAGGGAGAGAGAGAGAGATAGAGAGAGAATTAATATCTTTCAACTATATTGTTTTTACAAGGAAAAGTAAGTGAATTCTAAAACATTACATTTCAGACTATATAGTATTTCAATCTTCTTTATTATTACAAAACTACCCCTTAACTACCTATTCTTCTCCCAACACTTCCAACTAATTCAACTAACCCATTCACTGAGTATTTCACAAGTGTCAGCTATTAAGACGGACCAACACCTAATATCACAACTGACACATGTTGATCACTAACAATACCGTTATTATCATCATTGTCACTGCTATTAGGATTGCTGTTGAACGCAGCAGAGATGGGAACAGTGTTTGGACCGGGAAGAGAAAAAGAGGACGACATGTTTGGCACGAGAAGCTCTAGGAGGAGAAGAAAAACGCAACTAAGAGAAACCCTAGGACCGAACTAAAGCTGATAGTTTGTTCTGCATACACAGGAAAGATTTGGAGCAATTACATGCAATAGTGAAAGAATTAAGCTAAGTAACCAAATACGGCAAGACGGATCTGAGGACATTTGGCGTAAGAAATCATCTCCTCTGAAACTATCCAATATTGGAATGAAGAACTGGACTCGACTGAGCGTACTATATATAAGGACCAAGGAGCTAGCTAGGGTTTCGGTATGCAGCTGAAAGCAGATTAAATTATTCATATATTGAAGAAAGTAATGGCACCGTTACATGGTCTACCACCGTCCTTTGGTTGAAGCGAGGTGTCTTCTCAACGCTTATGTTGACAAATTCTTCATTTGACTATTTCACTGGTTATAAGGGAATGTGTTGCCAACGCTTAGACTCAGATTGTTTATTTTATTGTCTTTCCATATATTTATATTTGTTTCTTCAATTAATTGACTTGCCAATAAGTTGGCTGCTTATTAAGGAAGAGATTTAGGTAATTAATTGGTTGCCTTGCATGGATGATTTGGTATAATTATCATATCAGAGATAAACATAAGTTGCGTTCACACCTGATATTTTACACTACCACAACAATTTGCAATAACCGCATATATATCCTGACCATTGCTGGCTATCAAATAGGAGTAATGCTGGGGACGCAACATTTTTAAATCACATTAATTAGTGTACCATCTCATGTGCATACAACCAACATCTAATTAAATAGATTTAATGATTAATGTGGCATGTATACATCACTTGTTATGTTAGATGGTACATCAATGTGGTTCAAAATTGTGGTCTCCATAGCATTTTTCATCATATTGAATACCTACACCATGAAATGGTGTGACAAAATCTGTAAGATGTGAAACTCGTGTGATAGACAAATAATACAGACATCCGCAATAGTCAAACAATTTGATTTTATAAAACATAATAATATTTTTAATGCTTGTCACGCCTATAGATTTGAACGATGTCAACAAAATATTATTCTTTCTTTGGATTGCGACCCACCATTCACCATTTTTGGTTCACAATTATGACACTCATCGCATGTCATTCGAGATTTCAACCAATCATCACACAACCCAAAGTTGTGCAAGAATGACACTTCGTCATAATTCCCACTCATGTAGGAACGAGATCAATATTCATTCCACCATTGTTCCAACTATGCCTAGGTTATGAATGAGTCGCATCCAAATCTGCTTCTCGCTTAGATAGAAATCTAATGAAACCGATTGAGCTGAGTGTATCATGTCACAAGTTTTTTTTTATATGTTTAAGATCTCACTCGAAAAGTCGATTGACCCATATAGGTATTCAATCATCTCTTCTATATGTTTGGTGTGTGTGCGTGTGTGTATAAAGATACACTCATTTTTCACACACATTTTAACACACATTTTTTAGGGCTTAGACTGTAAATTTTTTTCAAGATGTATGCCATTCATTTTAGTGAAGAAAATGGAAGAATATGCTTCAGCAAAGAAATGCTAAAATGAATATATATATATATATATATATATATATATATATATGTGTGTGTGTGTGTGTGTGTGTAAGATCCCACATCGCCTAGGGGTGAGGATCAAGTAAGCCTTATATGTATATTCTCATCACGACTTAGCACGAGGCCTTTTGGGAGCTCACTGGCTTCGGGTTCCATTAGAACTCCAAAGTTAAGCAAGTTCGCGCGAGAGCAATCCTAGGATGAGTGACCCACTAGGAAGTTCTCGTGTGAGTTCCCAGAAACAAAACTGTGAGGGCGTGGTCGGGGCCCAAAGCGGACAATATTATGCTACGGTGGAGTTGAGCCCGGGATATAGTAGGGCCCTGGTCAGGATGTGACAATTTGGTATCAAAGTCAATCCCTGGCCAGATGTGTGCTGACGAGGACGTTGGGGCCTTAAGGTGGGTGGATTGTAAGATCCCACATCGCCCAAGGATGAGGATCATGTAAGCCTTATATGTATATTTCCATCTCTACCTAGCACGAGGCCTTTTGGGAGCTCATTGGTTTCAGGTTCCATTGGAACTCTGAAGTTAAGCGAGTTCGTGCAAGACCAATCCCAGGATGGGTGACTCACTGGGAAGTTCTCGTGTGAATTCCCAAAAACAAAACCGTGAGGGCGTGGTTGGGGCCTAAAGCGGACAATATCGTGCTACGGTGGAGTCGAGCTCTGGATGTGGTAGGGCCCGGGCCAGGATGTGACATATATGTATGTATATATATGTATATATAGGAAACCTTTAAGGGAAGGGATCCCTATTGTTTTATAAAAATGGGGATAAGTTGTAGCGTCCACACCACATCAAACATGATCCGAACCATCTATTTTTCAAGTTGCACCTCCTAAATCTTCCTTGTAAAATATTAGCCGACTCAGAAATGTTTAAGACAACTAATTGAGTTCAAAGAAATTAACGAATACTTTGTTATATAAAAAACAATAAAATTTTATCTTCATAATTAAGTAGGCAAATGGTTTTGGATTGAATTGAATTTTTGCAAGGATGATCTATGAATCAAGACTTACAAAATAGATGGTTTGGATCGTTAAAGTTCAATGTGGAGTACGCCCCATTTGGTATCAGAGCCAAGTGAGTGGTAATTTAGTTATCTTCTTTATAATCACTACATTTGTTCATCCTTCAGTTTTCATTTTTAGTTTATCTTATTTGTTAACCTTTTAAGTAGGATTGTTTACTCTCAACCTGAATAGTAAGGCGTGTTCCAAACAATAAATCCATAGGATTGGTATGAGCGGATCGCATGAGCGGAGAGGAAGTTTAGTAAATACTCGAGGAAGGTAAAAGTCAGTAAGATTTCTACATATTGAAAACTTGCATTTTGAACATTATGAGTAGATTATTTAGATCTAATTCAATTGCCAGCACTAGCTCCATATCCAGTTTAAGTAGAATTTCAGACATAGTAAATGAAGAACAAAAGGTAGAATTTCAAACAGATTACAGTGTCGACTTTGGAGATTGGAATATCCCCAAGGTTTCTAGTAAAAACATTTACAAAAAGAAATGGTCAATAGCCTCTTTTAGAAGTGAACACCATGACAAAACAGCTGAAAAAGCTTATGCTCTCAGTAAAGAACATGAAACTTGTCAGTTATTCACACCAGAACAAATTAAAACTCATAGGAAAAATGGTTACGATTACATTCATATAGGTCTAGTCCAAATAGCAGTCAAGCCCTTAATAATAAGAGCACTCAATACCTCTATTTTGTTATGCCTTCGAGATGCAAGAGTCACTGACTTCAGTGATAGCATTCTTGGAATGATTGAGACAAGTCTTTACAATAGACCAATTCATTTTGATTGTTTCCCAAATCTCACGATAAGTCTTTCAGATCCCCACAAGCTGAAAGCACTCACATTAAACATCAAAACTTCATGGTTCCAAGTTCTTGGAGGAGTTCAACCATTAGTTTTAATTTTCAGAGTCTACTATAAAGTCACAAGAACAAACATGAATTTCGAAGCCTTGGTTAAAAGTCCTAGAGACCATACACTCCTAATCCAAACTAATCAAGAAAACGCCAACATTAAAATACCTAGAACCATTAGGTGGTCAAATATCAGTTTGCCTTCGTATTGGTGTTTGATTAATGAAAGTAAGCCAACTAGTATCCAAAATAGTTTAGTCAACCTAGACAACACAGAACAATATTTTGACGGAACAGTTAAGATCAACTTTGTCCGTCGAACCAGAAAATCTAGTGTCCACTTACACGAGTTAGCCCAGTCACACAAATCTTTAGAACCAAGTAGGAATTCTTTTTCTGGATCCACATCAACTGATATGGTGGGTTGAGATCAATATTTAAACAATTCCTTAGTCAATAGAAAATTAAAGGCAGTAGAAACTAGTTCAGCTATCACCCAACAACAATTAATCAATGAACTGATTAACATCAAAACTAAAGTCAATAGAAATAGCCTCTCAGGTGATTCACCCAAGATATCAGCCCAATACTCATAACCAAGGAGAACAAACCTCTCCAACAAAATCCGACTTTGAAGCAAGTCAAATGAACCATAAATTACTAGTACTGAACAAACCAGTCAAAGTTCGATGGACCAAAAGTTGGACATTTACAATAAATGGACCAATTTAATGAGAAAGCACAAATTTAAATAGTTGAGGAATTTGAGAGAATTTGAGAGATCTCGTAATGCAATTTAACCATTCATAAATCTCCTATGACAACCCGTTCTTAATTTTACGTTTTTATTAATTTTAAAAGCGTGAATTTATGAAAATGCCCTAGAGGCAAGGACTTTGACTTTCATTGACCATCAGTTTAAGAGATGTATGACTTATTCTTTTAGCGTATCCTCGTAGTACTCGTTGGTATGAATGCATAGGTGAAAACCATCTGCGAGTTCAGATTATAACAGTATAGTTATGGACGTTTGAAAATGGTTATTTAAAGCTTAGTTAGAAATTATTTGAATTACCACCTTGTGGGAAAGTGGCCCAATCAGACTTGTGTTAGTAAAGGACCAATTGGATAAAGGAGTGAATGACCAATCAGAAGGGGAGAAAGGAGGGCAACATCCAATCAGAGAAAGGGAGAGAAGCTCCCAGCTTCTCTTTCCCATGCACAACCCAAAACCACATTAGCGAACTTCCATTTTCTAAGGCCGATTCCGGCCAACTTCGATGCAGTTTTTCGACGCCACCACCACCATCTTGAAGCTCTCATTCCCATCTACAAAACCCAACCAAGAACCAACTTTATAAGCCACCACATGTGGTGGGGCGAAGCCACGAAATTCGACGCGTCAAAACTGTGTCCGGCCACTCTTTTCAATTTTTCCGTAAATCGGCAAAGTAATGGCTGATGCCACCATTGGGCTTTGTAGCCCATCATCCCAGGAGAAAATCCCAACCAACCTTGACCCCGTTGGACCACTATAGACGACAAATCGATGTCGAAAAGCTTTAGGCACTAGCCGGCTTTGTGGGCAAAATTGACCATCTTTTGTCCACTTTTGGATTTTGTAGCAAGTATGAAAGTTGTTCCTCTCTTTGAGATCTTCATTTTTGTAAAATTTGAGAATTTTTAGAAATAGTGAAATTTTCCTGAGAACCGTGGCGGCCTGCCACCACGCACGGTGGCGCGTGTGGCGACACGTGGGTCGAGACTCCACCTAACCTTCCTAGGCTAATTTTGAAGCCCCAATTCCATATTTGACATCCGTTTAGGGAAATTATGATGTTTAATATAGTTTCATAGTTGACCACCTAATTGGCCATAAAGAGATCCTTGCATGAATTGACGATCCGACCGTTGGATCGTCACCAAATTTTAATACATTATAATTTGTAATATTTGAGGATATTAAAAACTCACAGATTGGAAATCTGACATACGGATCTTCCCAAATTGGATTTGTAAGTTCGTAAAATAAAACGTTGACCGCCACTTGAATTGGCAATTGGTGGAGATCAAACCATTGAATCATAATGAAACTTTAGTATTATGTTCTAAAAGTATAATGTGTATCTTTGGAAGTAACGGATCAGAAATCCGTGATGCGGATCTTCCGGATCGAATCGTAAGGGTGTGCTTTATGTAAATTATGTATTCTATCGATAAGAATTATGAGATGTGATTTGATAATTGTTCTAGGTGGCGATCATTCGTGGCGTCTCTATATTCATGCTTGGGAGTTGTAGCATGGACCTAAGGTGAGTGGGTCTTTTCCTTTTTATCATATGTATATAATTGATAGTTCCACAAAAGCTTCTAAATTGATTTATGCATGTTACCTACAAATAATTACTGTGAACTACGATTGGCTTGATCCCTGTTTAGGATACGTAGGCAGTCTAACAAGACGTTAGATGTAGCCATACAATAAATCAGACTAAATAATTGAGACAATAGCCTTGTTTGGGGAATTGAGCAATGTGAAGGAGGTTGGTGGAAAATGTGAGATTTAACCTTATGATTTGGTGGTTAAATGTTATTCATAAATGATGCGTAAAATAACTAAACACACAAATTAAACCCTATTTGTGACAATTGTAGTAATGATGTAAGTAGGGATCGTTCTAACCGGGGATTAACTAGGGGTGCTAATCTAATATAAATTGATTCAAAAACGCAAAAACTAAACTTAAAGACTCTAACAAAACTACTATGACTCAAAACAGATTTTAAGCACTCAAAACTGCCTAAAACAATCAAATTGACTCAAAAAGAAACTAGAACTTTATTTGGACGAATTCCAAAGTGTTTATGACTCCAAATGCTTAAGAACACAAAATAACACAGATTTGAATGACTAAGACTCAACAAAATATGGGGGAGTTGTGTTTGGACGAAATTAAAGTAAATTGGCAGATTATAAAGAAAACAGATTGTAAGACAAAATTATGATGAATCAATGGATGATGGAATAGCTAAGGGTTTCTTCTCCACACATGAAATATATGCAACGTAAATCAATTTCCAGTTATCAATTCATTAAGTTATGAATCTCGACACTCCAAGTTAATTAGGTCCGCTTAAATTAACCTTTAAATTTCCCTAGAATCATTGAATTGGATGAATATGCATCGCAAACAAATTATTCCTAACAAGTTCTCTATATGAACAGCATGATAAAGACACAGGTTAGAATCATTACGTTCTTTGGAAATCATAAGCATCGACAAGGCATTTGTAACTATGAAAAGCATGATACTTTTGCCAGGAATCTACTTAACACGATCATGACGAGCGACCTTCACTACTTGCGAATATAAATTCATAACGATTAGGTGAAACAAATTTATATCCTAGCACCAAATTCAAACATGCAAATCAAGCGTGCACTCTCAATCAACATGCAAGAATAAGTTCTAAATCCAACGGTTAAGCAAATTGTATTCACAACTTATGCAACGATAACTGGAAGTAATCAACTTATTTCACATATATAATCATGGTTTTGAATACACCCTTAGCCAAAACAAAATTAGCCAATCATACTTAAAGTAAAACAAAGATTACATGAATTAGACATTAAAATCCAAAGAAAGAAAACACCTAGAATGCTCCAACTTGGCAGCAAGTGCATCCAAGATTCCTCATTTCCCTTGCTTGCGGCAGATTGGGTTGTGGACAGGTTTTGAGTAGTTTTATGGTGTAGAATGGATGGGGAATGGTATGGAAAGGTTTAGGGTGAGTGTGGAGGAGTGTTGATGGTTGGAGGGTGGTGGAGAACTCGGCAAAAAGGGTGGAAGAGGGTGGAGTGGCTGTTATGTTTTCTGGGCACTAGAATGGTGTTTTTGGGGTGTTTTGCTGCCTAGGGTGTGTATGGACGAATTTTCTGTGATGAATGATGAATATGGGAGATGGTAACCTTGGCCAAGGGGTGTGAACATGTATATATAGGCCCAAAAACCCTAGAGAATCAAGTTAGGCAATGGATGAAATACACAGCAAGGAGGGTGAATTTGTGGTGTGCAATGGTCCAAGGATTAAAATGAAGTAATGATGCAAAGTATGGAGGGTAAAATGGAGTGGTATTTCAGCTAGGGAGCATGAATGATTGTGTACATTGCATAGAAATGAAAAGGGGAGGTGAAATGTTTCAGAAATTAGTCAAAGGTGCAGCAACATGTGTTGCACACGGCATAGGATCCTAAAGGTGGCTGATGGAGCATCAATTGGTGCATGTAATGGTTGTGAAAGTTGTGTGAAATCTGATGGGTGACGGGAACAAGAGGTATGCAGCAATTGAGTGTAATAATTGAGTGTATTGAGGCATGAAATCAGAAATATTGTAGGGGACAAGGGTGATTAAGCATGGCATGGGAATCCAA